>NC_053037.3:408129292-409376792 GCF_002575655.3 Aegilops tauschii subsp. strangulata
TTGGTTAGATCGTTCGGAAAGAATAGCTTGATGTTATTTTAGTACGAACTCTAGAATATATTGATCGGAAAGAATAGCTTTGAGGTGGTTTCGTACCCTACAAACAATTTCTTCTTATGTTCTTCGCTAGATACAAACTTTGGAGTGATTCTTCATCGCACTTTGAGGGATGGTTATATGATCCAATTATATTAGCACTGTTGATATATTGCACTAGCGAAAGTACGGACCCTAGGCCTTGTTTTCAAGCATTGCAGAACCGTTTGTGCTCCGTTTTATCAGTTGCTACCTTGCTGTTTTTTATTGTTCCTATTACAAAAATCAATATCTACTATCATTACTATGCTTGTATCACCATCTCTTCGCCGAACTAGTGCACCTATACAAATTACCATTGTATTTGGTGTGTTGGGGACACAAGAGACTTTTTATTATTTGGTTGCAGGGTTGTTTGAGAGAGACCATCTTCATTCTACGCCTCCCATGGATTGATAAACCTTAGGTCATCCACTTGAGGGAAAATTGCTACTGTCCTACAAAACTCTGCGCTTGGAGCCCCACACAAGTCTACAAGAACAAGTTGTGTAGTAGACATCAAGCTCTTTTCTAGCGCCGTTGCCGGGGAGGTGAGTGCATGAAGGTATATCTTTAGATCTTGGAATCGAATCTTTTAGTTTCTTGTTTTATCACTAGTTTAGTTTTACAACAGAAAACTACAAAAAAATGGAGGTTGGGTTACCTCGGGTTGTTCTTTATATTTATAATGTCTTCCGTGAGAATGATGGAAAGGAAAATTGTGATCAATTGATATAAGAAGAATTCTATAAAATGTTTGATAAAAAATCTTTGAATGATGAGCATGATTGCAATGTTGTTAGTATGAATTCTTTGAATATTCATGGTGCTAATGATATGCAAAACCATAAGCTTGGGGAAGCTATGTTTGATGAACATGATACTTTCAGTCCCCCAAGATTTGATGTGCAAATTTGTTATAATGATTCCATGCCTCCTATTAATGATGATTATAATAATGAAAGTGGATTTGGAGAGGCCATAACTTTATTTAGTGATGAATCCACCATTTTGGATGAGGCTTCAATTGACTGTGATAACAAAGTTGCTATCTATGATGATTATGGTGATGACATGTATGCTATAAAGAACAATGATAACCATGGAACTTGTCATCGTGATTTTAATTTTCACTCCCATGATAGTTATTTTGTTCAGTTTGCTCCCACTATTATTGATGAGAATAAATTTGCTTATGTGGAGAGTAACAAAATTTCTATGCTTATGGATGATGAAAAGAATGATTTTATGTGAGGTGATAGCTATATTGATGAATCTATTCATGATGCTACTGAAAATGATTATGAGAGAGGAACTTATGACTCATGATGCTCTTGTTATGTTTCAATCCTTATATTTTATGTGAGCATCACTGAACTCATCGTGCCTAGCTTAAAATGCATTAAAGAAAAGCGCTTGTTGGGAGACAACCCAACACTTTTACCTACTGTTTTTGTGTGTTCACATGGTTATGCTACTGTAGTAATCATGTTTTATTGCTTTTGTTTCAATAAAGTACCAAGTAAAGCCTTTGGGATAGTGTGGATGATAGTTGACTTGAATCTGTGCAAAGAAACTTTTGCACTCAGTCCAGGAATTTCCAATATTCACTGGAACGTGATTTTGATCTGATTTTTTCACAGGTGATAGATATAAAAATTCCCTACGTTGTCCTAATTTTTCAGAATTTTTGGAGTAGCAGAAGTATGGTTGGAGTAGAGTGTTTTTGACAGATTCTGTTTTCAATGCATAGTTAGCTTGTTTTCTAGTTTCTATGGCTTATACTGCTCAATATAAATTGTGGAAATAATATGCTACAGTGGGCATTGTGTGGAAACAATTATGAATCATGTCTTTGATAGTACCTAAGTGAAATGGTTTGCTCTTTATCATACTAACCTATCTCATGAAGTTCCGTTAAGTTTTGTGTGATTGAAGTTTTCAAGTTTTGGGTGAGATGTCGATATGAGGAGAATAAGGAGTGACAATACCCCAAGCTTGGGGATGCCCAATACACCCCAAGGTAATATTCAAGGAAGATGCAATCAACTAAGCTTGGGGATGCCCTGGAAGGGATCCCCTCTTTCGTCTCCAACATTATTGGTAACCTCACTTGGAGCTACATTTTTATTCACATGATATGTGTTTTGCTTGGAGCGTCATTTTATTTTGTTAATATTTGCTTGCTGTTACTTATAATAATATTTTGCTTCTTTCTTTCAGTAAAAATGTCAAGGATAGCCTTTACCATGCTTATTTTGCAAGTCTATATGTGGTTGTTTGAAAACAGAAAGTTTATCGATGTTGCAAAAATTCCCGAGAAAAGTCAGAAGGTGATAAAATGTTGAAACTTTTTGCACAATAAGCTCTGATAAATTTTCTACAGTGTGGTAATTTTTCATAATTTTTGGAGTTAGAGAAGCATGGATTCTCTTGCATTCTTTACAGACTGTCCTGTTTTGGCAGATTGCTGTTATGTTTGCATTGTTTGCATATGTTTGCTTGTTTAATTATTCTATTTGAGGATAGTACTATTGAATATGCAGAGGCATTTATTATGCAATGTTGAATAATAATTTTAGTGATTTGCTACATTAGAGATTGATAAGGTTTTCTAATGATTTATACTAACTTATCTCACGAGTTCTTGTTGAGTTTTGTGTGGATGAAGTTTTTAAGATTTAGGAAAACCGTGACATAAAAGGAATTAAGGAGACACAAAAGCTCAAGCTTGGGAATGCCCAAGGCATCCCAAGTTAATATTCCAAGAAGTCTCAAGCATCTAAGCTTGGGGATGCCCCGGTAGGCATCCCACCTTTCTTCTTCAACAATTATCGGTTAGTATCGGTTGAGCCTAAGTTTTTGATTCTTCACATGAGTTGTGCTATTCTTGGAATGTCATTTTGTTTTGTTTTGCTTGCTGTTTTAATAAAATACTTAAATCTGAAAGTTTTTAATTAAGAGAGATTCCACAATTAGCTACATATTTACTTAAGTACTCGCTTGATCTTCACTTATATCTTTTTGAAGTAGCTTGTCATTTACTCTTGTGCTTCACTTATGTCCTATGAGTAAATTGTTGAATGAACTAAGTATCATGAAGTTGAAATTATATCATGCCTAGTGGTAGCTTCACATTGGGTCTAGAAAGTGAAATCTTTCGAAGCTTGACAATCACAATATTGGTCATACAAGCAATTCATGAATGATTACTAGAAGGAAGAGAACTTTTACATGCAAATATATTATCTTGGACATCTTCTATGATTGTGAATACCCATTAATTATTTTCAAACTTGAGCAAATTAGTTGAAGTTGGACAAGGAAGACAACGTAATGAGTTATGGTTGTGTATATTTGCATAGAAGTTATATTGTCACGGATCCTCCAACATGTGGTGTTTGCCTAGGATCTTTTGCTAGCCAAAAATTCGTACTAAGTAGAGATACTACTTGTGCATCCAAAAACCCCTTAAACCCAGTTTCTTGCCATGAGTGTCCACCATACCTACCTATGGATTGAATAAGATCCTTCAAGTAAGTTGTCATCGGTGCATAAAGCAATAAAAATTGCTCCTAAATATGTTTGATCTTTTACTGTAAGGGAAAATTGAGCGTCGTACAAACTTCTGATGGCAAAGTAATAAAAGCGACATACTGCATAATAAAGGTTGCTATCATAAGGGGCAATATAACGTGACGTTCCTTTGCATTAAGAGTTTGGGCATCCAAATAAAAAGCGCATGGCAACCTCTGCTTCCCTCCGCGAAGGGCCTATCTTTTACTTTTTAGTATTTAGTTTTATGCAAAGAGTCAGTAGTATAAATTCTCATTTCAACCTTAATTGTTCTCTAGTTGGCAAGCATCATGTTGTGGGGAAAGATCTAGGCACATTATACCATTCAAATATATTTGATCATGATTTATTATTGTTGACAATTATCTCTATGATAAATGAGTTGGGAGGCAAAATATTAAGCCCCTATATTTCTCTGTGTTTGATGGATGCCATTTGTTCTAAGAATATGCTTTGAGTAGTAGCAATCATGGAAGACTATATGATGATTGAGTATGTGGAGCTCTTACTTAGACTTTGTTGAATAAGTTGAATTGCAATTGCTTGGTGACTGAGAACATAGGTTGTTGAGTTTCAAGAGAATTCATTGTTTGAACCTTAACATGTGAATTGGTTACTACTTTAACATGAGAAATTTTATAAGAAAGAATTGATTTTATGATGCTAGGAAAAGTGACTGAAATTATCATTGATCAAACTTATGCACTTTGCTAGCATTCACACTTCCTAAATTATTTCTTTTACCATTTACCTACTCGAGGACAAGTAGGAATTAAGCTTGGGGATGCTGATACGTCTCCAACATATCTATAATTTATGAAGTATTCATGATGTTATGTTATCATTCTTGGATGTTTTACAATCATTTTATAGCAACTTTATACCAATTTTTGGGACTAACCTATTGACCTAGCGCCCCGTGCCAGTTGCTGTTTTTTGTTTGTTTTTTACATCGCAGGAAATCAATATCAAACGGAGTCCAAACACCCTAAAACTTTTTTGTGGATTTTTTGATGGACCAGAAGACATCCAATGGGCCAGAGCAGCACCTGGGGGTGCCCCGAGGGGTGCACAATGCACTAGGGCGCGCCTGGGGTGGGTTGTGCCCACCTCTGTGGCCTCCCGCACCGCCTCTTCACCTTATATATTCCCAAATATTCCAAAAACCCTCGGGGTAACCCTAGATCAAAAGTTCCGCCGCCGCAAGGCTCTGTAGCCATGAGAAACCAATCTAGACCTCGTTCCGACACTCCGCCGGAGGGGGGAATCATCACCGGTGGCCATCTTCATCATCCCGGCGGCCACCATGATGAGGAGGGAGTAGACCCTCGGGGTTGAGGGTTTGTACCAGTAGCTATGTGTTTAATCTCTCTCTCTCATGTTCTTGAGATGTCACAATCTTGATGTATCGCGGGCTTTGTTAATATGGCCGGATCATATGGTGTTTTCCCCTCTCTATCTTGTTGTGATGAATAGAGTTTTCCCTTTGAGATTTCGTTTTATCGGATTGAATACTTTTATGGATTTGAGAGCACTTGATATATGTCTTGCATATGAATACTCGTGGTGACAATGGGATATCATATTGATTCACTTGATATGTGTTTTGGCATTCAACTCACGGATTCCCGAGGTGACATTGGGGTAATCTATGCATAGGGGTTGATGCACGTTCTCGTCTTTGTTTCTCTGGTAGAAATCTTGGGGCACTCTTTCAGGTTCTTTGTGTTAGATTGAGTACTGTGAATCTGAATTTGCTTTGGTGTTATTTTAGTACAAACTCTTGGTTAGATCGTTCGGAAAGAATAGCTTGATGTTATTTAAGTACGAACTCTAGAATATATTGATCGGAAAGAATAGCTTTGAGGTAGTTTCGTACCCTACAAACAATTTCTTCTTATGTTCTTCGCTAGATACGAACTTTGGAGTGATTCTTCATCGCACTTTGAGGGATGGTTATATGATCCAATTATATTAGCACTGTTGTTATATTGCACTAGCGAAAGTACGGACCCTAGGCCTTGTTTTCAAGCATTGCAATACCGTTTGTGCTCCATTTTGTCAATTGCTACCTTGCTGTTTTTATTGTTCCTATTACAAAAATCAATATCTACTATCATTACTACGCTTGTATCACCATTTCTTTGTCGAACTAGTGCACCTATACAAATTACCATTGTATTTGGTGTGTTGGGGACACAAGAGACTTTTTATTATTTGGTTGCAGGGTTGTTTGAGAGAGACCATCTTCATCCTACGCCTCCCACGGATTTATAAACCTTAGGCCATCCACTTGAGGGAAAATTGCTACTGTCCTACAAAACTCTGCGCTTGGAGGCCCAACACAAGTCTACAAGAACAAGTTGTGTAGTAGTCATCAGCGCCATCCATGGCCGTGGGCGCGGAGGGCGAGGCGCCCGTGTCCTAGGTGGCCTAGGCGGCGCGGCCGCCCTGCCTCCCCAGGCGGGAAGCCACTCGTCTGAGGCGGCTAGTGAGTTCATTGTGAACATGCAGCGCTCGCTGTCGGTGTGAAAACCGGAAGACCTTGGGGTAGGGGGTCCCGAGCTATGGATCGCGGATCGATGGGTAACAAGGGACGAATGGGATGATGTTTACCCAGGTTGGGACCCTCTTAATGGAGGTAAAACCCTACGTCCCGCTCTTGTTTATATTCAAGGAGATGTATCAAGTACAGAGTTGATCTACCTTGAGATCGTAAGTTGTGGTCTAAACCCTAGGGTTATGATGAATGTCATCATAATCTATCGACTAGCCTGGCCTCGTCTTATATAATGTACCGGAGGCCTAGGATAACAAGTCCTAGTCGGCTACGTCGGTGGACAGGAGTCCTTGTCTTGATCACCATGTCTTGTGGAATCTTCCTCGTATATGTCATCGGCTATCCGAACTGGCCCAATAGTGAACTGCCACGGGGGTCCTTGGCCCGATCCACCTGGTCAGTAGATGACGTGGTGAGTAGCCCCTAGTCCAGGACTATGTGAGTAGCCCCCTTAACCGGTCTTCAAGTTAGGGTCGCTCCTTGGTTCTTCTGAACTGTTCTTCGTCTTCGGTCGTTGGTCTTGAAAACTGGTTCAACAAATCTTCCCATCTTCGATCTTGAGGATTCCCGAGCTAAATCCAAAGAGTTTACACGTCGGGCATCCAAGGAGCCCTTTAAGTCTTCGGCCTTTATCAATGCCTTGTTATTTTTATGCTAGACCTCAAGTTTGAAGTGTTTCCCGTGCGGCGGTGTCCTTTTGCGTCCGAGCTCCAATGTCGGACTGCATCCAAGCTCCAATGCCGGACTGCATCCGAGGTGTCTTTTTGCAGCCGAGCTCCAACACCGAACTACATCCAAGCTCCAATGTCGGACTGTATCTGAGCTCCAACGCCGGACTGTCTCCGAGGTGTCTTAGATCACCTTCATTCAAAAAAGTTGAAGGAGTTCAGCCGAGCTTAATGCCAGAAATGTTCTCTATGGAGCCAGCCACTCGTAGCCGAGCTTTATGCCAGACTGCTTCCAAGGTTATGCCCCACCTCAGTCTTGGGCTGATTTTTTGCGGAGTTTCCTTATTGGTGCAATTTATTCTCTGCCCAAATATATAGCCAGTAGCCCTCAAGGTGTGTGTCGGCCTAAAATCCGAGATGCACCTGAAGGAAAACATAAAACTGCTGATCCCAGTAGCCCCCGAGACTCAGGTCGATTTGCGTAACCGGCCCGAGGATTGACTCCTAGCTCAGCAGCATACGCAAGAACAGAAATGTGGTGTGCATAGTCCTCGAGACTCAGGTAGGGCGCGGCCGACCAACCTGAGGATCGTAATCTCCTCAGAAACTATTTTGCACTTTGTAAATTGTCTGCATTGAACCATCAATGCAGTAGCCGCCGAGCCATTGGTCGGGTGGTAGCACCAGATCAGGGGATCAATGTAACCTGTTAATGGCTTTTAAGTGAGAAGCGCGAAGCCCAGTAGCCCCGGAGCCTTAATGTGGACACGGGTGGCCGAATTAAGGATCGACATCCGGAGTCAAATCACAATTTATGTGTAATGATTCTATGTATCCAAGTACTCTACATCATTAATGCTCGGATCCGCATTGTACAAAACTTTGCTGACCGGCCATCGGCTTCAACCTCCTTGGCCAGTAGCCGGGCAGTGTTTGTCATACTTTATAAAGCCTTTATGAGGCCAAAGATTAATGGCAAAGAAGGCAATCCGGTCATATGGATTTCTAAACAAAGGTATGCGGAGAGATATGTTATATTACTATTTAACGTAAGAAACATCTTCTGGGAAAAAATAGTTCCTTTACAAGTTCCTTTTCCGAGGCTATCATGTTGACCATGACCGTGAAACCTCAACTCCGATCAATGTGGGAGGAAAATACTGAGGATTCAGTTTGGGGCTCCGAACTCTGTGGTTTTTAGTGAACCGAAATTTTCACTTCCGTCATTGCCGACCAATTATATTCTTAGCATAGCTAGCTTTTGGCTTCACCCAGTCTGAGGTACTAACCCGGATGACCCTGTAGTAACAATCAAAGAGGTGCTCCCTTTACCCCTAGCGGAACAATGGGGAACATAGGGTGTAAACACAGGAGCCAGGCAACCCAGCTTGGCCAAAATCATAAGTCAAATTGATGGATATCTATGGCTTTATAACGATAATTACGGAAGGCAACGCTTGTATGCTGAATACAAACGCTGATGATATATATTTATTTTGACTCAGTTGCGACCGTTTATCAATTGAAAGTGTCCCTTCGTCGGCTTCTACCCCTTTGTAGATGCTATGCAGGGTGTTTCCGCAGAACAAGACAACCCTTAGCCGACGTCTCGGTGCCCAGAGGCGGTTGCGTTAGTGAAAATGAGGCAATCGGATATGCAGGCTTTATAACTTTCACTTAGTCATAGAAACTTAAAGTTGGGAGGCCAGTTACTAGCCCCCGATTAGTGTTCAGCGTCAACCAAGGTCAAGCCATTAACACTTCAGCTAATTTATAAAAGCCCCTCGTTTAACACGGAGAGACAGCTAACGATCTTGCAGTTTGACATAGTCATCGGATCACACACTAGTTTAGGCTTATTGTGATAGTTAGTTTTTGGCTTTCTCCACTGAGGTACTTGACCAGTTAAACCGGAAGTACAATCACAGTGGTTCCCCCTTTGCACACCTAGCCAAACAAAGCAGAACGTAGGAGGCAATCACAGGAGCCGGGCAACCCAACTATTGACCGAAGACACAATTCGAAATTGATGCATATAAAGCAATATCCGAGAACGTTTTGCCGAGGACTCCTCGGAGTACCTTGGCTTTTGGTGGGCTCGGCTCTAGTCACAACCCCGCTTTCATATTGCCAAAGCTTTAAAGGTGTCTGTCATTGTATTGGGAGACTTATGGTAGAAACACACAAATAGGTTGAAAGTGCCATAAGCTTGGAAAACCAAAAACTTTAGTAAAAACTTTACGTCTGAACTAAAACATTTTTTTGTGCCAATCCAAAATTGGTCTTTATTTTTGTGTGTGCTTCTGTCGTGCTTTAACATGACACATCTGATCTCTAAACTTCAACTAGGTTAGCCTTCGGCTTCAACCTCCTTATCCCGAAGGTGAAGTGCTTCTCTGAGGCCAGTTTAGCGAACTAAACTCAAGCGGCTTTAGAGAGAAATTAGGCTATCCGGCTATCGACCATACACTCGAGTCAAAAAATGAGTGGCAGAAAAAGACTTTGCAGCGACTGAAAAGAAAAACATTCATTATAAATTGGCTCGTATAAATTTAAGAGCCCCCAGTTAACATGGGCAAAGAAACGTGGTTTATAACGAACCTCATTTTTAACAAAATATTTTAACATAAATATAATGTTTGGTGGAATCGGATAGAAAATTAAGAATTTAGGGAATTTGAGCATGAAAGCAACTTAGCTAGTTAATGTGCTCGGTGTTGGTGACGTGGGCCGAGCTTGCAGCGGGCCGAGGTCCCAGCCCCCAAGCCGGTCCCGAGGTGCGCGAGCGAAGAGCTCGGCTTGACGAAGTGGCGATGTAGCTCGGTCGACGTGTTGAGGAGAAGCCCCTGATCTAGCCGAGCTGAAGAAGTTGGTCGTCTGGTGACACCGGAGTCACTGGAGTAAGTTCGATGAAGAGATGACAAAGCCCCCGGTCCAGCCGAGGTGACGGAGCAGGTCTGTAAGGTGACGTTGCAGACCCCATGCCAGCCGAGGTGTCGATGCAGTTCGACATGGTTGGTTATCGGCTCGAAGAAGCAACAACGCGGCAATGCCGACGCAGGTCAAAACCTGTGACGTGGTCAATGCCGGCTTGAGAAGTGACCGTGCGGCACGCTGCCGCGCCCGACCCGTGCAATCCGTGGGCGACGATCTTGTCTTAATGATTATTAGTCCCACGATGCCAAACTCTTGGTCGGCTCACCGAGGTGATGATCCGAGGTAATTGTCGTCGGCTCGATGGAGCGACGCCGCAGTCGATGCTGACGCACATCGGTAGCCATGGAGCAACTTGGTTGGGCCGGTTTTACATCGGTGCAACGCTAAAGATCGCCTCCGAAAAGACTCAAAATTTGTGGGCACGTGTTTGAGAACAACACACAATACCCTAGAAATAAATTGCTTCAAAAAAAGAAGTCGCAACGCTAAAGATCGCCTCCGAAAAGACTCAAAATTTGTGGGCACGTGTTTGAGAACAACACACAATACCCTAGAAATAAATTGCTTCAAAAAAAGAAGTCTAATATCCTGTTCATGAAGAACGGTGAACTTGGGTCGGATTCGTATCCGTGTAGAAAACAGATCCGAAAATCGATGCGCTCACCGGAGGTTTACCGGAGTTTGAACAGTCGAATCGAGCTAAAATTTTAAGGGGTGGTAGATATAGAAATTCAGCATCCGATCAACCAAAGGACATCCTACCTAGATGCTCGACTCCACGCCCCAAACTCGTCTAGATTTCCATCCAGACCCGACATGGCTCCGGTTTATCGGAGATCGCCGGAGATTCCTCCATCGGAACGCGATAAATTTTACAGGGTTTTTATAGACTCAATTCCACAAAATTTCACCAAAGCAATTGTCAAAGCAACGCTCGAGGAGGCAGTGGCAGTGGATACAAGTTTGCTGTACAGAAAAATAGCACGGTCGCCCGAGGGCAATGTTGACGTTGAGTCCCCGAGCTCCATGAATGATTCCTCCATGATCATGATAGAGATCGGAGTTGATGTTGATGAAGACGGCCCTCATTCGAACATGATGATCTAAGGCAAATCGCAATCCTCGGTCCAGCCAAGGTGACTAGTCGAGCCGACGAGGAAGATGCCGACATCGCAGTTGATTTGCAAGCGAGCCATTGATCCTTCGTCGATCTCATAGCGGAACTCTCAATGAAAGCACCATTGTCGGTGTCACGGACCTCGAGGTAGGGGGTCCCGAGTTGTGGATCTCGGATCGATGGGTAACAAGGGATGAAGCGGATGATGTTTACCCAGGTTCGGGCCCTCTTAATGGAGGTAAAACCCTACGTCCTGCTCTTGTTTATATTCATGGAGATGTATCAAGTACAAAGTTGATCTACATCAAGATCATAAGTTGTGGTCTAAACCCTAGGGGTATGATGAATGCCATCATAATCTATCGACTAGCCTGGCCTC
This sequence comes from Aegilops tauschii subsp. strangulata, assembly GCF_002575655.3. Classification (NCBI taxonomy): domain Eukaryota; kingdom Viridiplantae; phylum Streptophyta; class Magnoliopsida; order Poales; family Poaceae; genus Aegilops; species Aegilops tauschii. The sequence goes on from NC_053037.3 coordinate 408,140,605, forward strand.
GGCTTATATAATGTACCGGAGGTCTAGGATAACAAGAGTCCTAGTCGGCTACGTCGGTGGAGAGGAGTCCTTGTCTTGATCACCAAGTCTTGTGGAATGTTCCTCGTATATGTCATCGGCTGTCCGAACTGGCCCAATAGTGAACCGCCATGGGGGTCCTCGGCCCGATCCACCTGGACGGGAGACGACGTGGTGAGTACCCCCTAGTCCAGGACACCGTCACTTTCCCTGCACTTGGCTCCGGCTCCCGGATTCCTTCATCGAGGCAATAGCGGACCGCTCGCCGTTGGGCCTGTGGGTGCAGGCTGACGGCTGCTGCAACGCCCTTCCTGAGTTCACCTGGATATGGTAAAAGCATTATCTGATCCGATCCGATCCGTTTACATCCCTAATCGCCTGGACTGCTGTATGGAGAGCGACGACGGCAGTAGCGGTAGCTCCTCTAGCGGCGACAACAGTGGTAGCGACGGGGCCTCCTCTGGGGGAGCGGGAGCGACAACAGCTCCCCCAGCATCAAGAGTGAGGGAGAAGACTCCGATTAGGTGCGCGCGGTGCCTGAGCCGGAGTCCTGGGGGTGGTCGCGCCCCACATGGGCCTCTTTTTTATTTTGCTTCTTTCCTGCACCGAGTCGATGTTGACCACATGTGGGCATGTAAGAAAGACAATGGCTTTTGTGTCCCTAGTTAATGCCTTTGTAGTTCGAATTGTATGTTCCCCCTAAGATCCCCTTGCGAGGCTTGCCCCCTTTTTCCTTGCTTGCCAAGATGCTCTACGTTGCCAGGACCCAGCCCCCGTGCGGGCATCAGCCATCGTTGGTATGTCAGGTCGCGATGCCTGGACAAGGCCAGGAGGTGAGGGGCACCGGAAGCTAGCGGAGGCTCCTGAGGAGCGATGCTCAGGGAGCCCCCCTTGATGTGCAAGTGACTCGCGCAAAAAAAGGGCGACAGCCTCCACCTGGTTCATGAGAGAAGGGGACCCTGGAGAAGGCAGCTACGCCCCGTGAGGTGGTTAGACTTAGCTTTTGTGCGGAGCGGCGTCATGCAAGCCGCGGCTCGGTCCTTGGAGTCTTCGCCTCATGAGGCCCTTTGGGTAGTCATGCGGGGTTCCCAAGCGCTTGGTTCCTGGGGTAACTCCACATTTGACAAGTTTCAGAAAGCGGGGGGGGGGGGGGGCGACGGGCACTCACCAACTTGCTCATGTTTGTTTCATGAGGAGATAAGGCACCAAGGATCTAAGTGAGGTGACGTGCACGAGTGCAGGCCGCGAGCCAGAGCTCAGTCACTTGGATTTATTAGCGCTGCAGGGACGGACCCGAGCACAGACGCCGTGGCCAGCCCCCGCTCATGGAACGATCAGGAGAAGAGTTGCGAGGGCGCGACACTCTCAGTGATGGTGCGGCACCAAACACATGATTAAGGAAGCAATGTAACCTCATTAAGGCATAACCAGATTCATTACACAACAAAAAAGGAGATGCTACTGTCGTGCCCGGCATGGGCCAGCTTGCGGTTGATGCAGCCCGCGGGGCACCCTCAATTCGAGTAAACCAAAAAGTCACTTGGCAGCGTGGCCCTGGGGGGATGTCGAGCCGCCTCTCAGGGGCTGACGAGCTCTTGAGGCTTTGGAGCTTGCCAGGGGTGGACAGCTCGCGAGGCGCCATCGCGATTCATGCTAGCCTCTGGAAGGTGATGCCGGCATTCCTCGGGCCGAAGGGCATGCATGCGTAGTTGGGGGTGAGGCCCATGCTCAGACCAAAGCGCGACAGTCACAAGAGGTCCAGGAGCCATGCCTTGCTGAGGCCCGCGAAGTCGACACACATACACTCCTTTTCGCCTTCCATGGGGATGACGATCGGGCTGGCGGGCCACTCGGAGTGGCGCTCCCCACGGATGGCCCTACCTTCACGCATCTTGCTTATTGCCTGGTCGATGAACTCAGTGCCGCCAAGTGGTGCTCGATCGCCTCCCTTGGTACCTGCTACCTCTTGAGCACTGCGTTGGTTTTTCCCTTGAAGAGGAAAGGGTGATGCAGCAAAGTAGCGTAAGTATTTCCCTCAGTATTTGAGAACCAAGGCATCAATCCAGTAGGAGACCACGCGCGAGTCCCTCGTACCTACACAAAAAAATAAGAACCTTGCAACCAACGCGATAAAGGGGTTGTCAATCCCTTCACGGCCACTTGCAAAAGTGAGATCTGATAGAGATGGTAAGATAATATTTTTGGTATTTTTATGATAAAGATTGAAAGTAAAGAACGTAAAATAAAATAGATGTAAACTTATATGATGGAGAATAGACCCGGGGGCCATAGGTTTCACTAGTGGCTTCTCTCAAGATAGCATAAATATTACGGTGGGTGAACAAATTACTGTCGAGCAATTGATAGAATTGAGCATAGTTATGAGAATATCTAGGCATGATCATGTATATAGGCATCGCGACCGTGACAAGTAGACCGAAACGATTCTGCATGTACTACTATTACTCCACACATTGACCGCTATCCAGCATGCATCTAGAGTATTAAGTTCATAAGAACAGAGTAACGCATTATGCAAGATGACATGATGTAGAGGGATAAACTCAAGCAATATGATATAAACCCCATCTTTTTATCCTCGATGGGAACAATACAATATGTGTCGTTTCCCCTTCCTTCACTGGGATCGAGCACCGCATGATTGAACCCAAAGCTAAGCACTTCTCCCATTGCAAGAAAGATCAATCTAGTAGGCCAAACCAAACTGATAATTCGAAGAGACTTGCACACATATCAAATCATACATAAAATAATTCAGAGGAGATTCAAATATTGTTCATAGATAATCTTGATCATAAACCCACAATTCATCGGATCTCAACAAACACACCGCAAAAAGAGTTACATCAAATAGATCACCAAGAAGATTGAGGAGAACTTTGTATTGCGATCCAAAGAGAGAGAAGAAGCCATCTAGCTAATAACTATGGACCCGAAGGTTTGAGGTAAACTACTCACACATCATCGGAGAGGCTATGGTGTTGATGTAGAAGCCCTCCGTGATCAATGCCCCCTCCGGCGGAGCGCCGGAAAAGGCCCCAAGATGGGATCTCATGGGTACAGAAGGTTGCGGCGGTGGAAATAGGGTTCCGTCATGCTCCTGGATGTTTTCGAGGTATATGAGTATATATAGGCAAAGGAAGTTGGTCAGGAAAGCCACAAGGGGCCCATGAGGGTGGGGGCGCGCCCAGGGGGCAGGCGCGCCTCCCTGCCTCGTGACCTCCTCGTATGTTTCTTGACGTCCACTCCAAGTCCTCTGGATCACGTTTGTTCCAAAAATCACGCTCCCGAAGGTTTCATTCCGTTTGGACCCCGTTTGATATTCCTTTTCTGCGAAACACTGAAATAGGCAAAAAAAGCAGCAATTTGCACTAGGCCTTGGGTTAATAGGTTAGTCCCAAAAATAATATAAAAGTGTATAGTAAAGCCCATTAAACATCCAAAACAGAATATATAATAGCATGGAACAATCAAAAATTATAGATACGTTGGAGACGTATGAGTTCCCCGGACAAATCAGATGTTTCCCAGGCGAAAGCATCCGAGCCTGCCTAGAGGGAGGTGTCGAGCGCTCCTTCCTAGGTGGGAGGAGGGTAGCACCGACGGCGGGTGCAAGGCCCGAGGCGTTACCGTCCACCATCCTCTCCTTGGTCTCGGTGCGGTCTCGAGAGGGCAGCAGTTGCTTCTTCTTTGCGGGAGCGGCCTCAGGAGGCCCGACCACGTCCTTGCCATCTGAGTGGGCGGCTGCGGCGGCCTTCTAGGCGTGCTCGAGGGAGCAGGATGTGTCCTTCTCATCGCAGGATGACGCCACTGCAGCCAGGCATCTTGAGGATGTTTTAGCCGTGGTGGGTCGCCGCCATGAACTTGGCGAGTGCCGGGTATCCCAGGATGGCGTTGTACGGGAGGATGATGTGCGCCACGTCGAAGTCGATGAGCTTGGTGTGGTAGTTGTAGCAGGTGTCGAAGGTGACCGGGAGGCGCACTTGCCCCAGGGGGATGCTCGGCCCATCTGTTACCCCGGAGAAGGGCTTGGTCGGCATGAGTTGGTCGTAGGGCACTTGGAGCATCTCGAAGGTCTCAATGGAGATCACGTTGAGGCCAGCTCCCCTGTTAATGAGGGTCTTGGTGACCGCGACGTTGCTGATGGTGGGCGTGCACATCATGGGGAGCATGCTGGGGGTGGCCGCGGACTTGAGGTGGTCCTTGGAGTCGAAGGTGATGGGCTGATGGCGTACTGCGACCACTTGAGGGGTCGTGCAGCCTCAGACCTCGTGAGGTTATTGTGCGAGATAATTGCTTGAAGAGGCGATTGGACACGGGGGCCTGAGCTCCCCCGAGGATGCAGGCCACCGCGCGAGGTTCCTGGTAGCCCCCAGCCCCCTCGTCAGGCTGATTGACGCCGTTCCTCCTGTGCGACGGCAGCGGCAACGGTGGAATGGCACCGCCGGCCTGAGGAAGCGCCTCGCGAGGCTGATTGCGCCACGCACCCTCACGAGGGTGATCGCGTGAGGCGCCCTCGCGAGGCTGATCACGCCAGACCTGACGGGGGTTGCCGTTGTCGTTGCGGTTGTCCCATCGGCCGCCGCTCCGGCCTCCTCCACTGTGACGCCCCCGATTCAATCGTACACTAATCATACACACAAACATGTACGATCAAGATCAGGGACTCACGGGAAGATATCACAACATGACTCTAAAAATAAAATAAGTCATTCAAGCATCATAATACAAGCCAGGGGCCTCGAGGGCTCGAATACAAGTTCTCGATCATAGACGAGTCAGCGGAAGCAACAATATCCGAGTACAGACATAAGTTAAACAAGTTTGCCTTAAGAAGGCTAGCACAAACTGGAATACAGATCGGTGGCAACGGCTTCAGGGCGGTGACGGGCGGCGAGGTCCCTGGGTGGTGGCGCGTCCAGATCGGGGGAAGAGGGGGAGGCGCCAGGGAGAGTGGGGGGATCGGGGGGAGTGGGTGTAGTAGGGGGTGTGGCTAGACCGATCTAGGTCACGGGGGAAGTGGGGGGTTATGGGGACGCCGATTGGGCCGGCCTAGCTTGCCCAGTGGCCAGCTGGGCCGAGGCCCAGCGAGGGGGGGTCTTTCTTTTGTTTTCTTTTTTGTTTTTTCTTTTTATTTAATTTTTTGTTTCTATTTTCTTTTAGTTACACATTAATTTTAGTTTAGTGAAATATGACAATAGCCCCTAAAATAATGTTCCAGAATAACCCACTGTCATAAAAAGTTTTACCCATAATTAAAATAGTTTAGCAATTTATAAAATAGCAAGGGCATTTATATAATTGTTTTGCTAGGGTTTAAATCATTTTAGAGTATTTAAACATTTTATAAAAGTGTGGTTTCTCCACCATAATTACCTATGCATTATTTGGCTCACACCGAACATTTTAGTTTTAATACTTGAAAACTTTTATTGTTTGCCTCTAATTAAAATTTGAATTTGAATCGTTTTGAACTAACGCGAGTTTATTAACAAAAATCGAGGTGACGTGGCATCATTAGTAGAGGGTTACGGTAGCTTAATTATCCGGGCGTCACAATTCTCCTCCACTACAAGAAATCTCGTCCCGAGATTTAAGAGGGGAAGTGACGGGAAAGGGATTTGGTTACAAAATTCTAACGAGCATTCTCGATCTTGGTTGCTCTTCTCGAAGCAGTTGATCCATTACGTTGATGTCTTCATTTTCCTGCTTCAGGTCATCATGATGAAGCTGGCATCCTTTCTTCGGGAACTCCATCGTACTTACGAAGGAATAATAAGGGGGGTATTCCGAGATAACAGACCTCTGCAAGGTTGACTACCTGGTCCATAACATCGGGGAAGGTGGCGGAAAATAACTCTCAAATAGAAACTTAAGAAAATATCGAGAGCAAAGTAGGGAGGTATCACGGGAAGTTTCGAGCGGGTAGGCAATCGCTCGATGCCTGAAACAGGGCGTGAAAGGGGTTCAAAGCAACGGGGATAAGTATTGTGTTTGATACCAGAAATGATGATCCCTCGGAAGGTGGCTCATGAATTACATACGAGGCCACGTGCGAGGAACAACCTTAGAAACAGGGGTGTACAGGAGAGTCAGGTTTCGATCCTGTGGACCGTGGGTTATGGGCCCACCATGTGGGTTAAAAGTAGGGAGGGCATTGTCATCTTGCACAAACATGATAGCAAGGCATGTCAGAGGGTAGCCTATCAGTTATGTCGGCAACAATGCCGGTACCAAGGGCGAGGGACGAAGAGAACCATTTTCCTGCTCGTCGAAACGAGGCGGACCAATAGGCAAAGTTCTCGTCCGTCGGTGGTTACCGGAATGTCATCAACAATAGTAACAGGGTCTTGCTGACAGAATTGTACACCGAGGTGTCTACATAAGCAGGAGAATATTACTGCATAGATCATATAGATCACAAGAAAGGTTAAGCCAAACAATGGAAAGGAAAATATGATTATCAGATTAAACAGAACAATGGAAGGGAAAATGTGTTTAAACACATATTTCAAGGGTGTATCCTTCCAAGGACAAGCAGAGCATGATATCCAGGACAAGATATAATGTAGTAAACTCTTTAGGTAAGGTGAGAGAAATTTCATGACATTACCCATACAACGGTGTTTGGATAACTGAGCAAGAAACATTTAGCATTGGGCTTCAAATGTTCTGGTTGAAAATCGGATTACCACAGACATGCTTCGGGATAGCATTGACATGTTCTTCAAGCAACGGTCAGACTTTGGATACACAAAGGATCCATCAGAAACAACTCATAGAATAAGTCTTGCAATAGGTCCTCCAACTAGGTGTGCTAGGCATGACATCATCTTACTGGATCATATAAAAGACCAATTTTATAACTCTTGGAAATATGTTCCAACGATCATATCTGATCGAGATTCAGCTCTGATTGGTGTCAGGATACCTTAGACTCAGGATGTCTGAGAATTAAAGGTGCAACACAAATTGACGGGATGACATTGTAAGATTCTCGGGAAATGAACTATGGAAGCGAGTTCCGAAACAAGAGTTCATCAGTAAACCAAGGAGAGGATGAGGGGGTGGCTGAAGGACTCATCGACAATTCCTCGAGATTTCCAAAAAGATGGATTTCCACAATCATGTGAACAAGGAGATAACATTTGTCAGATCAATTGATATAATGATATATGTTCGAGGAAAACATACACAATTAAACATTGGTTGAAAGGTGCACCCGAGATATGGGCTTAGGTAGGAACGATGTCAGAATGGTGTTTCAATAACCAATGGTCTAAGAATGAACTGTCGACCATTAACATCAAGCAATAGGGTTGCTAGAAGTTTTGGAATTACACCGAACATTTTATTTGTTGGTATTCCGGTTAGCAACAATACAGGGACCAAGAATTGAATGGAGATTGCGAGAAGTATCACTTGAATCAAGAATTCTTAAGGGGTGGTGAAATTCTCACGACATTCTTGACGTAAAAGATGGTAATACTTCAAGGTAAAGAAGAACAAATGATGGGTAGAAAGGAACTCAAGGTATAACACAAAACACGAACAAGTTTGTGTTGGAGGGAAGACAATAAAGTGGTCGATGATAACACAAATCATTGAGGCAAGGATGGTATTTCTCATCATGAATTCAATTGATATCCTGGAAAAGGTCGGAATACTGATGATGATCACGACAAATTTGTCGAGAGATTTCACGAAGATGTAATCGATCGACGATGACATCAAGTCAAACGAATGCTGAAGCGAAAGGTTATTGGAACCACGAGTAGGACACAAAATCGAAATCAAGTTTGTTGTTTAAGGCGAAATGACATGACGAGGAAAATCGACGTAAGCTTAGCTCATCGTCGAAAGTGGTGCTCCGAGAATAAGGACCAGGTAGCACAGTTAAAATCATCACGACAATGATATAGCCGATCAAGCTAGGAATGACTTGAAGGATTACTAAACTCGTAAGCAAAGAAGATTACTAATACTTGTTAAATCGCGATGCGGACTCAATTCAGTTATCCGTGTCCTAGAGTGTTTAATGACTCAGAGCCCATGAAAAATTGGAATCAGTGAGAATGTAGTACTTGATGGAGAACTCATAAAAAGTTATGCAGTTCCGTGATAATCTCGAGATACCTGGGTGTAATACTCGATGAAAGATCAAAGTAAAGGTTGGATTGGTGTATTGATCCACGGAAGGCAAGTGCTTAAACTTGCCCGAGAGATGGGATCAAGGAAGAACATATGGTCGGAACCACAATTACAAAGGATCAATTCACAGATGCCAGATGATATTTATCAAGGAAATAGTTATCATTACTAGAAGCTTTCATGATAGGATCAACATCGTGTCCATGGGCATGAACACAAAGTTCAAGGCCGACTCCCACTACTCCAATGCACAACTTTTCATTCACTTCCCGCTTTTGAAGAAGTTGTAGGTGTTGAAATTTTATCTGACGAAAAGCCAGTAGAGTATAAATCGTGAAAACTCTCGGGTTCCCACAGATTAAGGAAGGCATAGGTTCAACCCATTGGGGCATCTTAGAAACATATACCACAAACTTAAAGAGTAAATAACACAAGCTCGAAGGTAGAGCATGGTTGGCCAAATCCGAGAATAGGATTTACTAATGGCATTATGTATCAGGGAAAGAACTTCCCAAGTGATTGAATAGGAAGGACGCTGTCTGATAAAACCCAACAAAGGTTCCGGTGGTCCTCAAGGGATCTAATGTGAGCATCGGTACACAACCAGAGGAAGAAACAATTCAAAGGCATTGGATTATAGAAACAACTGGCTAATTCAAAGCTCACATGTAAAGGAATTATGATTTCCAAATCAAAGGATCAGAAGCAAACGCTCTGATTAAGGATGGATAAGTTGAGGAAGCTTAGGGGTAAAATCGACAACAATTTGTTTGGTCGAGTTTCAGCTCATGTTTAAAATGACGTCTGAGCCGAAAGGATGAATTCTAGGATCTGATTGAGGATTGTGAGCATTCGCAACATTTTGAATCAACAACCTCAAAATGATAATGACAAGGGATACCAATATGATTACGAGACTTATGGGATTAAACATAATGCAAGCAAGCAAGAATTTCAAGAGCAATAGGTTGCTTGGGATTTTTGGAAGTTCAAATAGCATTTCGAAGATTTTTGTGAATTAGTTGAATCAACTGGGGATGAGCGGATACTCGGTAAGTGCGAGAATTATCCGTAGGGGTATTCAGGTGACAAAGAACAGCAAGGCACTAAGCTCAAAGGATTCTCGGAACAACAGAGAGAATTTCGGGGTATCTTGTAGTAACAAGATCAACTGGGAAACATTGTATGAATGGCGAGTATATGTGGTTATCCATAGGGGTTTATCGATGGAAGGGAATTGCAAAAGCGATGGCACAAAGTATCGAGGGAACATCGGAGGGTAACTTCGGAATCTTCTAGTGCATCAGGCAATCACCTGTATCGAGTGGCTCTCCGGGAGGAAGTAGCTACGAGAACCTAGAGTTAGATTTAGTAAAATCATTTAACCCGAATAGAAGAGAGATCAGAGTCCTAGAGTATAGACGAGGAGTAAAAGATCCTAATACCACCCAATGGCGACGTGGGCCCATGGGCCGCACAACCACGTTAGTAAACGTTTTGCAATGACTAGACTCAACTTCGGCCAAGGAGTTTGGTAGGGGGATTCCTATAGGCAGTCGGCTCTGATACCAACTTGTGACACCCCCGATTCAATCGTACACTAATCATACATGCAAACGTGTACGATCAAGATCAAGGACTCACGGGAAGATATCACAACACAACTCTAAAAAAAAAAGTCATACAAGCATCATAATACAAGCCAGGGGCCTCGAGGGCTCCAATACAAGTGCTCGATCATAGACGAGTCAGCGGAAGCAACAATATCTGAGTATAGACATAAGTTAAACAAGTTTGCCTTAAGAAGGCTAGCACAAACTGGGATACAGATCGAAAGAGGCGCAGGCCTCCTGCCTGGGATCCTCCTAAACTACTCCTGGTCGTCGTCAGCAGCCTGCACGTAGTAGTAGGCACCTCCAAAGTAGTAGGAGTCATTGTCGACGGTGACGTCAAGCTCCTGGGCTCCAGCATCTGGTTGCGACAACCAGGTAGAATGGAAAGGGGGAAAAGAGGAAGAAAAGCAACCGTGAGTACTCATCCAAAGTACTCGCAAGCAAGGATCTACACTACATATGCATGGGTATATGCGTAAAGGGGCCATATCGGTGGACTGAACTGCCGAATGCCAGAATAAGAGGGGGATAGCTAGTCCTGTCGAAGACTACGCTTCTGGAAGCCTCCATCTTGCAGCATGTAGAAGAGAGTAGAAGGTAAGTTCACCAAGTAGCATCGCATATCATAATCCTACCCGACGATCCTCTCCTCGTCGACCTGTGAGAGAGCGATCACCGGGTTGTATCTGGCACTTGGAAGGGTGTGTTTTATTAAGTAATCGGTTCTAGTTGTCATAAGGTCAAGGTACAACTCCGGGTCGTCCTGTTACCGAAGATCACGGCTATTCGAATAGATAAACATCCCTGCAGGGGTGCACCACATAACCCAACACGCTCGATCCCATTTGGCCGGACACACTTTCCTGGGTCATGCCCAGCCTCGGAAGATCAACACGTCGCAGCCCCACCTAGGCACAATAGAGAGGTCAGCGCGCCAGTCTAAATCCTATGGCGCAGGGGTCTGGGCCCATCGCCCATTGCACACCTGCACGTTGCGTGGGCGGCCGGAAGCAGACCTAGCCTAGCAGGCGTTCCAGTCCAATCCGGCGCGCGCCGCTCAGTCGCTGACGTCACGAAGGCTTCGGCTGATACCACGACGCCGAGTGCCCATAACTGTTCCCGCGTAGTTGGTTAGTGCGTATAGGCCAGTGGCCAGACTCAGATCAAATACCAAGATCTCGTTAAGTGTGTTAAGTATCCGCGAATGCCGACCAGGGCCAGGCCCACCTCTCTCCTAGGTGGTCTCAACCTGCCCTGTCGCTCCGCCACAAAGTAACAGTCGGGGGTCGTCGGGAACCCAGGCCCACCTCTATCGGGATGGAGCCACCTACCCCTTTAGCCCCCATCTCCGAACAGTATCATAAGTAATGTAACAATATAAAGTATATAGCATATGCCCGTGATCACCTCCCGAAGTGATCACGGCCCAGTAGTATAGCATGGCAGACGGACAAGAGTGTAGGGCCACTGATGGAACACTAGCAACCTATACTAAGCATTTAGGACTGCAGGTAAGGGTATCAACTGTAGCAACAATGACAGGCTATGCAGCAAAATAGGATTTAACCGAAAGCAGTAACATGCTAAACTACTCTAATGCAAGCAGTATAGAAAAGAATAGGCGATATCTGGTGATCAAGGGGGGGGGCTTTCCTGGAAGCTTTGTTGCACAGGAAGAAGGGTCGTCGGTGACGTAGTCGTACTCGGTGGCATCAGCGCCGGTCTCGGGGTCTACCGGGGAAGAAGAGGGGGGAAGAAACAGTAAATACAGAGCAAACAAAGCATCACAAAACATAACAAGGCAATACGCGGTGCTAGGTATGCCCTAACGCGGTAGGACGTGATACCGACGAAGGGGGGAAACATCTGAGAAAGTATCCCCGGTGTTTCACGTTTTCAGACAGATGAACTGGAGGGGGAAAGTTGCGTGTTTGCTATGCTAGGGATGTGTGGTGGACGAACGGGCTATGTATCCGGATTCGTCTCGTCGTTCTGAGCAACTTTCATGTACAAAGTTTTTCCATCCGAGTTACGGATTATTTCACATTAATTTTTAAAGATTTACTTCATTTTTAGAATTAACAGAATTAATTTAATTAGAAAACGTAATTATGATGTCAGCATGATGTCAGCAGTCAACCGTTTGTTGACTGGGTCAACAGACGCGTGGGTCCCGTTTGTCATTGCCTCATTAACCTAGCTAACAGATTAGTTAGGTTAATTAGCTATTTAGGTTAATTAATCTTAATTAGTTTAATTAAGCAGGGTAAATTAACTATTAAATAAATAAATAAATTAACTAATATTTATTTATTTTAATTATTTTCCTTTTCATTCTAAACAGTACATGGGCATGGGCCCCGTCAGTCAATGGCACAAGGGGGCCCAGCTGTCTGTGGCCCCTAGGGCCTAACGGGCGCGCGGGTACGGGTATCGGGCGCCAGCCCGATTGGGCGCTCGCCCAGGCCAGCCACAGGGCGGGACGCATCGGCGCTCCGGCGGCCACCGCAGTGAGCTGCAGCAGCCGCGAAAAAGGGGAGCAGCGCCGAGCGTACGCGCCGGCGTGGTCACGGGGCGGCGCGGCGGACAGGGCGCAGGGGGAGAGGCGACAGCGTGGCGCACGGGGAAGGAGCAGCAGGGGCGAGGAGCGCCGCGGGGCGACGAGCGCGGGCTAAGGAGGTTAGCGAGGTGAGCGCCGGGGAGGCACGACGCAGCACGGGCGGCAGGGGGCGGTGCAGGCATGGGCGCGGGCGAAGCACGGCCACGACGGCCTTGGGCGCGGGAATGTGGCGTGGAGCGGCAGGCAGCGGCATCAGAACTGCAGTAGGGGCGGACGGACGTGGCGTGATGTGGGCGAGGCGAGGCTGGCGGCGCAGATGAGCACGGGTAACGACGCGGCGAGCACGACCATCAAGAGCGCGGGGACCGAGGGAAGAGAGGAGAGGAGGGGGGTCAATGCTCACCCCCGTTGAAGGGATCTGGGTCGGCGAGGCTCGGGGTCGGCCGATGAGGAGGAGGCCGAGGACGCGGCAACGCAGGGGAGGAGCGTCGATGGCGTCCGGCGTGGTCGTCCCGGTTGGTGGCAACGGCGTCGGGACGGTGATGGGCGATGAGGTCCCTGGGTGGCGGTGCGTCCAGATCGAGGGAAGAGGGGAGGCGCCAGGGAGAGTGGGGGGATCGGGGGGAGTGGGTGTAGTGGGTGGTGCGGCTGGACCGATCTAGGTCACGGGGGAAGTGGGGGGTTATGGGGGCGCCAATTGGGCCGGCCTAGCTTGCACAGTGGCCAGCTGGGCCGAGCCCAGCGGGGGGGTCTTTCTTTTGTTTTCTGTTTTGTTCTTTTGTTTTTATTTAATTTTTTGTTTCTATTTTCTTTTAGTTACACATTAATTTTAGTTTAGTAAAATATGACAATAGCCCCTAAAATAATGTTCCAGAATAACCCACTGTCATAAAAAGTTTTACCCATAATTAAAATAGTTTAGCAATTTATAAAATACCAAGGGCATTTATATAATTGTTTTGCTAGGGTTTAAATCATTTTAGAGTATTTAAACATTTTATAAAAGTGTGGTTTCTCCACCATAGTTACCTATGCATTATTTGGCTCACACCGAACATTTTAGTTTTAATACTTGAAAACTTTTATTGTTTGCCTCTAATTAAAATTTGAATTTGAATCATTTTGAACTAACGCGAGTTTATTAACAAAAATCAAGGTGACGTGGCATCATTAGTAGAGGGTTACTGTAGCTTAATTATCCGGACGTCACATCCACGGTCGGCGCTACGGTCGTTGCGGCCCCCTCGGCGGTCCAAGCGCTCATAGCGGAGTGACTTGAGTTCCTGGCAGTCCTCGGTATTGTGGGTGCGCACGTTGTGGTAGACGCGGAACGGGCGGCTGTCCTTCTCAGGCTCATAGCAGTCTCGATGGAGATCACGTTGAGGCCAGCACCCCTATCGATGAGGGTCTTGGTGACCGCGACGTTGCTGATGGTGGGGGTGCACAGCATGGGGAGCATGCCGGGGGCGGCCGCGGACTTGAGGTGGTCCTTAGGGTCGAAGGTGATGGCGTACTACGACCACTTGAGAGGTCGTGCAGCCTTAGGCGTTGGGAGAGTAGCGTTCACCTCGCGAGAGAATTGCTTGAAGAGGCGATTGGACACGGGGGCCTGAGCTGCCCCGAGGATGCAGGCCACCGCGCGAGGTTCCTGGTAGCCCCTAGCCCCCTCGTCAGGCTGATTGATGTCGTTCCACTTGTGCGGCGGCGGCAGCGGTGGAATGGCAGCACCGGCCTGAGGATGCACCTCGCGAGGAGGATCGCGCCATGTGCCCTCACGAGGCTGATCACGCGAGGCACCCTCGTGAGGCTGATCACGCCAGCCCTGGTTCCTGGCAGTCCTCGGTGTTGTGGGTGCACATGTTGTGGTAGACGCGGAACGGGCGGCTGTCCTTCTCGGGCACATCGCGGTCACAACTGCGCTTTTGCTCAGGCTCCGCTGCCAGCACGATAGGGCCTTTGCGCTTGATGTCCTTGCCCTTGGTCTTGTTGTCATCTAGCACAACGTTGGGGTCGTTATGGACGAAGAGGCGACCCTCTTTGGCCTTGGCGCACCTGTCGGCGAGGTTAAGTAGCTCCAGCGTCGAGTCCAGATCGTCGTTGACGGCGAGCTTCTCACACATCTTGATGTCCGTGACGCCGGAGGAGAATGCCGAGATGATGGTCTCATCAGAAGCGCGCGGGATCTTGTGGCGCACCTGGCTGAAGCGCTGAATGTACTTGTAGAGGGTCTCGCCAGGGCACTGCCGCACACGCCGCAGGTCGTTGACGATGAGGGGGCGATTGCGCGTGCCCTTGAAGTTAGAGATGAACTGGTCATAGAGCTCGCCCCATAAAGAGATCGACCCCACGGGCAGGTTCATGATCCAGGAGCGCGCGTCGTCCTTGAGGGCCATGGGAACCATTTTGCCATGACCTTGTCGTCGCCCTTCGCTGCCTTGATGCTCAGCACATAGAGCTGAAGGAACTAAGCGGGGTCGGGAACGCCATCATAGCAAGGGGCAGCTCTGGCTTAAACTTAGTGGGCCAGACCACCCGGCACAGCTCGTGGGTGAAAGCTCGGCAGCCCACACCGCTAGAGGGAATGCCACGCATGAGGGCGGAGCGGTTCTACCGCACAGCCGCTGCGACCTCTTGGACTATCCTGTCTTGGTGTTGGTGTTGCTGCTCGAGGAGCACGAGCGCATCAGGTGGCGCACGGTAGACGATCTGGCAGCTGGCCTCATCTCGGGCCAGTGGAGGCGCACTGTGGGGCGGGTCACGTGGACGCGCGTCACGCTGGAGATCACCGATGTTGCTGCACAGGGGAAGTGGCGTAGGCGCACGGTGCGCCATGTCCCCAGCGTGAGACGGCAGAGGGGGGAGCGAGTGAGAGGGCGTCGGGCATCTCTGACTGCGTTGACGAGCTTGGTGATGTGGCCAAGCCAAGCATCGTAGCCGGTGTCGGCCGGTCGGTAGTGGAGCAGCTTGCGCGCCATGAACAGCGCGGCCATCGTAGCCAGCGTCGGCCGGTCTTACCGATTTACCACTATTGTTTTAGGGTTATGCATTAGAGACAGCCGCACTCACATTAAATAGGGCACCGTCTAAATTCGTTGAGATGACACTGTATGAACTGTGGTTTGGCAAGAAACCTAAGTTGTCGTTTCTTAAAGTTTAGGGTTGCGACACTTATGTCAAAAGGCCTCAGCCTGATAAGCTCGAACCCAAATCATAAAAGTGCGCCTTCATAGGATACCCTAAGGAAACAATTGGGTACACCTTCAAGCACATATCCAAAGGCAAGTCCTTGTTGCTAAGAATGGATCCATTCTAGAGAAGGAGTTTCTCCCAAAAGAAGTGAGTGGTAGGAAAGTACAACTTGATGAGGTAGTTGTACCTTCTCTCGAATTGGAAAGTAGCACATCAGAGAAATACGTTCTCATGATGCCTACACCAACTAAAGAGGAAGCAAATGATAATGATCATGAAACTTCAGATCAAGTTGCTACTGAACCTCGTAGGTCAACCAGAGCACGATCCACACTCGAGTGGTACGGTAATCCTGTCCTGGAAGTCATGTTATTAGACGAAGACGAACCTACGAACTATGAAGAAGCTATGATGAGCCCAGATTCCGAAAGATGGCTTGAGGCCATGAAATCTGAGATGGGATCTGTCGGTGTCAAAACCGGCCGATCTCGGGTAGGGGGTCCCAAACTGTGCGTCTGAGGATCGAAGGTAACAGGAGGCGGGGGACACGATGTTTACCCAGGTTTGGGCCCTCTTGACGGAGGTAATACCCTACTTCCTGCTTGATTGACTTTGATGAACATAGGGGTTACAAGAGTTGATCTACCTCGAGATCGTAACGGCTAAACCCTAGATGTCTAGCCTGTATGATTGTAATTGCCTCTACGGACTAAACCCTCCAGTTTATATAGACACCGGAGGGGCCTAGGGTTGTACAGAGTCGGTTTATAGAGAAAGGAATATTCACATCTGAACACCAAGCTTGTCATCCACGCAAAGGAGAGTCCCACCCGGACACGGGGGATGGCCTTCTATCTTGTATCTTCACGACCCATCAGTCCGGCCCATGTCACATAGCCCGGACGCCCGGGGACCCCCTAATCCAGGACTCCCTCAGTAGCCCCTGAACCAGGCTTCAATGACGATGTGTCCGGCGCGCAAATTGTCTTCGGCATTGCAAGGCGGGTTCCTCCTCCAAATATTCAAAGAAGTTGAACAGAAGAACTGTATCCGGCTCTGTATAATAGTTACAACCCTGAACCACAAGGGCAAAATACTTAAACAAAATAAGCCATGTCTACTGGCAGCTCTTTTCGGCGAGATGCTACGCCCAACCATATTATTATGTCGAACCGTTTTTTAGCCTCCCACTTCGCGTTTCAAGGCGCGGTCTTCATTGACACGTCTTGCCAAAGCAGAGATCGTGTCCCCTTATTGCAGGATTCTCATCAATACGGGTTTAGGTAATCCAACCGTGTCGTTCGCACGACCCCTTGGGAACAGGCAAGTTTTAAGGCCTGGGGGCGCTTGATATTCACCGCCTTTATAAAAGGATAAGGATCCATCTTCTTACCCCACGCCTTTCTCCTTCCTCAGCCCTTCTGTCCTCAAGCTCCAGCGCCCAAGTCCCAATCTTTCCCATCGCCACCAAATACTCGAGCCATGTCCGGATCCGGCTCGCAAGGCAAGTAGATGGCCTCCTCCGTGACGGAGAAGGACATCAAGGAACTCCGGGAGGCGAGGTACTTGACAGCGGAAATCAGACACATACTCCCTGCCAAAGAGCAAGTTATCCCCACCTCAGAGCCCGGTGAGAGTGTTGTGTTCCTCCCTCACTTTCTCCGTGGACTAGGGTTTCCCCTACACCCCTTTTTCCGAGGTCTCATGTTCTATTACGGGCTAGATTTCCACGATCTGGCCCCGAACTCCTTCCTCCACATCTCGGCGTTTATTGTCGTGTGCGAGGCATTCCTCCGCATCCCTCCACACTTCGGCCTGTGGCTCAAGATTTTCAATGAAGCCGAAGGTGGTCGACGGGCAACACGCAAATTGTGGTGGCGCCATGGTGAGCAAGCTTCCCAAAGTTATCTGGCCCAAAGGGGCCTTTGCGGAGACCGTCAAGATATGGCAGCTGGAGTGGTTTTATATCACTGAACCCCGCGGCACCAAGTGGGCGGCCGCCCCTGCATTTAGATCCGGACCCCCGCTGCGATTTGCATCATGGACCAACAAGGGTCTGGACTGGGGATCGTCCGATGAGGTGCTGATGCTGAAAAAGCGCATCAAAAATTTCTCCATGGACTAGGGTTATAGAGAAGGACATCAGCCTCACTGATGTGATCCAGGTGATGCTCATCCGCCGGTCCCTTCCCTGCCAATGCCGGCCTCTCCGCATGTGGGAGTTCAATCCGGAAGGGCCACGGACCCTGAAGCGATTCTTCGGCACGACACATGAAGCAATCTGGAAGCTACTATTCAAGACTCAAAAGTCGTGGCCAGGGACGTCCGAGGACGTCGGCCTCGACTGCAATCATCCAGCCTCCCCAGTAAGTGCTTTATTTCTGAACATAACATAGTTCATTAATCAAAATTTCGAAGGATGGGTCTAGATTGGTTTTTGGTGGCTACAGAGCCTTGCGGCGGTGGAACTCCTGATCTAGGTTCACCCTGAAGGGTTTTGGAATATTTGTGAATTTATAGGGTAAAGAGGGGGTGCAGGAGGCCACCGAGGTGGGCACAACCCACCTGGGCGCTCTGGCCCATGTTGTGCCCCCTCGGGGTACCCCCCAGGTGCTGCTCTGGCCCATGTTGGGTGTTCTGGTCCATAAAAATCTCCAAGAAGTTTTGCGATGTTTGGACTCCGTTTGATATTGATTTTCTGCGATGTAAAAAGACAAGCAAAAAACAGCAACTGGCACTGGGCACTGGGTCAATAGGTTAGTCCCAAAAAATGATATAAGGTTGCTATACAATGATTGTAAAACATCCAAGAATGATAATAAAACAGCATGAATATTTCATAAATTATAGATACGTTGGAGATGTATCAGCATCCCCAAGCTTAATTCCTACTCGTCCTCGAGTAGGTAAAATGATAAAAGAAATAATTTATGAAGTGTGAATGCTAGCAAAGTGCACAAGTTTGATCAATGACAATTTCAATCACTTTTACTAGCATCATAACAGCAATTCTTTCTTATAAAACTTCTCATGTTATAGTAGCAACCAATTCACATGTTAGGGTTCAAACAATGAACTCTGTTGAGACTCAACAACCTATGTTCTTAGTCACCAAGCAATTGCAATTCAACTTATTCAACAGAGTTTAAGTAAGAGCTCCTCATACTCAACCATCATATAGTCTTCTATGATTGCTAACACTCACCGCATACACATGAGCAAAACGTTTCAACCGGACACATAGAAAGATAGGGGCTTATTGTTTTGCCTCCCAACATATTCACCTCAAGGGTGATGTCAACAATAATAACTCATGCTACCCATATTCAACTGGAGATATGTGCCTAGATCTTTCCTCACCACCTGATGCTTGCCAAAAGAGAAAAATAAAAAGGAATAGAGAGAAAAACTTTGATTCTTTGCACAAAAGTAAATATCGAAAATTAAAAGATAGGCCCTTCGTAGAGGGAAGCAGAGGTTGCCATGTGCTTATTTGTTTGTATGCTCAACCCCTTAGTGTAAAAGAACGTCACGTTATATTGCCCCTTATGATAGCAACCTTTATTATGCAGTCTGTCCCTTTTATTCTTTGCCATCACAAGTTCGTACAACGCTCAATTTTCTCTTACACTAAATGATCTAACACTTTTAGAAGCAATTTTGATTGCCTTATTGCACCGATGACAACTTACTTGAAGGATCTTGCTCAATCCTTAGGTAGGTATGGTGGACTCTTGAAAATAAGATTTGGGTTTAAGGGTTTTTTGATGCACAAGTAGTATCTCTACTTGGTGGGGAATTTTTGGCTAGCAAACATGGGGGGCAAGCACCACATGTTGAAGGATCTATGACAATATAACTTCTATGTGAATATGAACAAACATAAATCATTACGTTGTCTTCCTTGTCCAACGTCAACAATTTTGGCATATAATATTTTGATGGGGGCTCGCAATCACAAAAGATTTCCAAGATAGCGTATTTGCATCTGAAAGTTCTCTTCCGTATACTAATTATTCATGAATTGCTTGTATGACCAAAATTGTGATTGTCAAGCCTCAAAAGATTTCACTTTCTAAACCCAATGTGCAGCTACCACTAGGCAGGATATGACTTCAACTTCATGACATTCAATTTATTCGACAATTTACTCATAGGATATAAGTGAAGCACAAGAGCAATTCCAAAGAAAAGAGCTTCATTGACGGGATGTGAATGTCGCGTACTTAGCCTCCTTGGCAACTATTTGAGGACTCTATTTTATTTAAAAACTTTCAGATATAAGTATTTTATTAAACAGCAAGTAAAACAAAACAAAATGACATTTCAAGGATAGCACACATCATGTGAAGAAGCAAAAACTTAGGCTCAACCAATACTAACCGATAATAGTTGAAGAAGAAAGGTGGGATGTCTACCGGGGCATCCCCAAGCTTAGATGCTTGAGACTTGATGTCTACTACGCAACCTTCTTCTTGTAGACGTTGTTGGGCCTCCAAGTGCAGAGGTTTGTAGGACAGTAGCAAATTTCCCTCAAGTGGATGACCTAAGGTTTATCAATCCGTGGGAGGCGTAGGATGAAGATGGTCTCTCTCAAACAACCCTGCAATCAAATAACAATGAGACTCTTGTGTCCCCAACACACCCAATACAATGGTAAATTGTATAGGTGCACTAGTTCGGCGAAGAGATGGTGATACAAGTGCAATATGGATGGTAGATATAGGTTTTTGTAATCTGAAAATATAAAAACAGCAAGGTAACTAATGATAAAAGTGAGCACAAACGGTATTGCAATGCTAGGAAACAAGGCCTAAGGTTCATACTTTCACTAGTGCAAGTTCTCTCAACAATAATAACATAATTGGATCATATAACTATCCCTCAACATGCAACAAAGAGTCACTCCAAAGTCACTAATAGCGGAGAACAAACGAAGAGATTATTGTAGGGTACAAAACCACCTCAAAGTTATTCTTTCGGATCGGTCTATTCAAGAGTTCGTACTAGAATAACACCTTAAGACACATATCAACCAAAACCCTAATGTCACCTAGATACTCCAATGTCACCTCAAGTATCCGTGGGTATGATTATATGATATGCATCACACAATCTCAGATTCATCTATTCAAACCAACACAAAGTACTTCAAAGAGTGCCCCAAAGTTTCTACCGGAGAGTCAAGACGAAAACCTGTGCCAACCCCTATGCATAAGTTCACAATGTTACGGAACCCGCAAGTGGATCACCAAAACATACATCAAGTGGATCGTGTGAATATCCCATTGTCACCATAGATAAGCACATGCAAGACATACATCAAGTGTTCTCAAATCCTTAAAGACTCAATCCGATAAGATAACTTCAAAGGGAAAACTCAATCCATTACAAGAGAGTAGAGGGGGAGAAACATCATAAGATCCAACTATAATAGCAAAGCTCGCGATACATCAAGGTCGTACCAAATCAAGAACACGAGAGAGAGAGATCAAACACATAGCAACTGGTACATACCCTCAGCCCCGAGGGTGAACTACTCCCTCCTCGTCATGGACAGCTCCGGGATGATGAAGATGGCCACCGGTGATGGATTGCCCCCTTTGGCAGGGTGTCGGAACGAGTCTAGATTGGTTTTCGGTGGCTATAGAGGCTTACGGCGGTGGAACTCCCGATCTAGGTTATGTTCTAGGGGTTTCTGTATATATAAGAGGTTTTGGCGTCGAGAATAAGTCAGGGGGGGTCTCCGGGCTGTCCACGAGGTAGGGGGGCGCGCCTCCCACCCTCGTGGGCAGCCCGGGACTCTTCTGGCCCAACTCTTTTACTCCATGGCCTTCTTTTGGTCCAAAAATAAGCTCCGTCAAGTTTCAGGTCAATACTCAAAAACAAGGAAAAAACAGAAACTGGCACTGGGCTCTAGGTTAATTGGTTAGTCCCAAAAATCATATAAAATAGCATATAAATGCATATAAAACATCCTAGAAGGATAATATAATAGCATGAATACTTCATAAATAATAGATACGTTGGAGACGTATCAGCATCCCCAAGCTTAATTCCTGCTCGTCCTCGAGTAGGTAAATGATAAAAGAAATAATTTATGATGTGTGAATGCTAGCAGGTGCACAAGTTTAATCACTGATAATTTCAATCACCTTTTCTAGCATCATTATATGTCATAACAGTAGCTCAAATCATAAAGCTTATCATGATCAAGTAACAAGCTATTCACATGTTAAAGCATATACCATAAACTTTCTTGAAAACTAACAAACTACATTCTGAGTCATCAAACAATTGCAATTCATCTTATTTTCAGGAAGGGTCTATGTAAGAGCTTTGATTTAGCAAATCCCACATACTCAACTATCATATAGTCTTCCATGATTGCTACCACTCAAAGCATATTTTTGGAACAAATAGCATCCATCGAACACAGAGAAAGATAGGGGCTTAATGTTTCGCCTCCCAACTTACTTATCATATAGATTATTGTCAACAATAAGAATTCATGATCAAATATATTTGAATGGCCATATATGCTTAGATCTTTACCTATCACATGATGCTTGCCAACTAAAAAGTAGGTTGGAATGAGAAGGAATAGTACTGACTCTTGCATAAAAGTAAAAGATAGGCCCTTCGCAAAGGGAAGCAGGGATTTGCAGAGGTGCTAGAGCTCGAAGCTTTAAAACAGAGATGAAAATAATTTTAAGAGGTATGCTTTCATTGTCAACATAATGACCAAGAGTTCCCAATATCTTCCATACTAGATACATTGTAGGCAGTTCCCAAACAGAAAGGTAAAGATTTTACTCCCCCTCCACCAACAATCACACTCCACGGCTTGTCCGAAACAACCGGTGCCGTCCAACTATCAACAATCTTGGGGGAATTTGTTTAAATTATTTGCGAATTTGTTTTTGATCTTTTGATCATAGGACTCGGCATCCCAGTTACCAGCCATTTTCTCGTGAATGATGAGCGGAGTCCACTCATCGTGAGAATAACCCACCTAGCATGGAAGATACTGACAACCCCTAATCGCTACATGAGCGATTCGGGCATACAAAACAGATTATTATTTGAAGGTTTAGAGTTTGGCACATGCAAATTTACTTGGAATGGCAGGTAAATATACCGCATATAGGTAGATATGATGGACACTCATGGAAGAAACTTGGTTCAAGGAATCTGGATGCACAAGCAGTATTCCCGCTTAGTATAGATATTTTGGCTAGCAAAGGATTCTAAATAGCAAAGCACCACATGTTAGAGGATCCATAACAATATAACTTATACAAATATACCCAAGCATAACTCATTAAGTTGTCTTCCTTGTCCAACTTCAACTAATTTGATCAAGTTTGAAAATAATTAATGGGGCTCACAATCATAGAAGATGTCCAAGATAGTATATTTATATGTGAAATCTCTCTTCCTTCAATATTCTTTCATGAATTGTTCAAGTGACCAATACAATGTTTGCTAACCTTCAATAAATTTACCACCTCTACTTCTTATATGTGAAGGCATTACTCCCCATGGAAAAGGCATATGAAACATATATAATTTCAGATTTATGACATTCAAAACATTCAACCATTTACTCATAGGATATAAGTGAAGCACATGAGTAAATGACAAACTACTCCAAAAAGATATAGGTGAAGATCAATGAGTAGTTAAATAATTATGTAGCTATGTGAAGACTCTCTCTCATTTAAGAATTTTGAATCTTGGTATTTTATTCATACAGCAAGCAAAACAAAAGAAAATAAAATGACGCTCCAAGCAAAACACATATCATGTGGTGAATAAAAATATAGCTCCAAGTAAAGTTACCGATGAACGAAGACGAAAGAGGGGATGCCATCCAGGGCATCCCCAAGCTTAGGCTTTTGGTTATCCTTGAATTTTACCTTGGTGTGCCTTGGGCATCCCCAAGCTTAGGCTCTTGCCACACCTTGTTCCATAATCCATCAAATCTTTACCCAAAAACTTGAAAACTTCACAACACAAAACTTCAACAGAAAACTCATAAGCTCCGTTAGTATAAGAGAATAAATCACCACTTAGGTACTGTTGTGAACTCATTCGAAATTCATATTGGTGTAATATCTACTGTATTCCAACTTCTCTATGGTTCGTACCCTCCGATACTACTCATAGATTCATCAAAATAAGCAAACAACACATAGAAAACAGAATCTGTCAAAAATAGAACAGCCTATAGTAATCTGTATCAAACGTATACTTCTGGAACTCCAAAAATTCTAAAATAAATTGGTGGACCTGAGAAATTTGTCTATTAATCTTCTTAAAAAGAATCAACTTAAAAGCACTCTCTAGGAATAAAAATGGCAGCTAATCTCGTGAGCGGAAAAGTTTCTGTTTTTTACAGCAAGATCGCATAGACTTCACCCAAGTCTTACCAAAGGTTCTACTTGGAACAAACACTAACCACATCTAACCAGAGGCTATATGAATTATTTATTACTAAGCAGGAGAAAAAAGCAAAGAACAAAAATAAAATTGGGTTGCCTCCCAACAAGCGCTAACGTTTAACGCCCCTAGCTAGGCATGATGATTTCAATGATGCTCACATAAAAGATAAGAATTGATTTACAAAGAGAACATCATGAAGAATATGACTAGCACATTTAAGTCTAACCCACTTCCTATGCATAGGGATTTTGTGAGCAAACAACTTATGGGAACAATAATCAACTAGCATAGGAAGGCAAAACAAGCATAACATCAAAACTTTAAGCACATAGAGAGGAAACTTGATATTATTGCAATTCCTACAAGCATATGTTCCTCCCTCATAATAATTTTCAGAAGCATCATGAACGAATTCAACCATATAACCAGCACATAAAGCATTCTTTTCATGATCTACTTGCATAGAAATTTTACTACTCTCCACATAAGCAAATTTATTCTCATCAATAGTAGTGGGAGCAAACTCAACAAAATAACTATCATGTGAATCATAATCCAATTGAAAATTAAAATCATGATGACAAGTTTCATGGTTATCTTTATTCTTTATAGCATACATGTGAGCACAATAATCATCATAAATAGGAGGCATGCTTTCATCATATTGAATTTGCTCATCAAAACTTGGGGGACTAAACATATCATCTTCATCAAACATAGAATCCCGAACCTTGTGGCTTTGCATATCATTAGCATCATGGGTATTCTAAGAATTCATACTAACAACATTGCAATCATGCTCATCATTCACATATTTTATGCCAAGCATTCTATGTAATTCTTCTTCTAGTACTTGAGCACAATTTTCCTTCCCATCATTTTCATGAAAGACATTAAAAAGATGAAGCATATGAGGTACCCTCAATTCCATTTTTTGTAGTTTTCTTTTATAGACTAAAGTAGTGATAAAACAAGAAAATAAAAGATTCGATTGCAAGATCTAAAGATATACCTTCAAGCACTCACCTCCCCGGCAACGGCGCCAGAAAAGAGCTTGATGTCTACTATGCAACCTTCTTCTTGTAGACGTTGTTGGGCCTCCAAGTGCAGAGGTTTGTAGGACAGTAGCAAATTTCCCTCAAGTGGATGACCTAAGGTTTGTCAATCCGTGGGAGGTGTAGGATGAAGATGGTCTCTCTCAAACAACCCTGCAACCAAATAACAAAGAGACTCTTGTGTCCCCAACACACCCAATACAATGGTAAATTGTATAGGTGCACTAGTTCGGCGAAGAGATGGTGATACAAGTGCAATATGGATGGTAGATATAGGTTTTTGTAATCTGAAAATATAAAAACGGCAAGGTAACTAATGATAAAAGTGAGCACAAACGGTATTGCAATGCTAGGAAACAAGGCCTAAGGTTCATACTTTCACTAGTGCAAGTTCTCTCAACAATAATAACATAATTGGATCATATAACTATCCCTCAACATGCAACAAAGAGTCACTCCAAAGTCACTAATAGCGGAGAACAAACGAAGAGATTATTGTAGGGTACGAAACCACCTCAAAGTTATTCTTTCGGATCGATCTATTCAAGAGTTCGTACTAGAATAACACCTTAAGACACATATCAACCAAAACCCTAATGTCACCTAGATACTCCAATGTCACCTCAAGTATCCGTGGGTATGATTATACGATATGCATCACACAATCTCAGATTCATCTATTCAAACCAACACAAAGTACTTCAAAGAGTGCCCCAAAGTTTCTACCGGAGAGTCAAGACGAAACCCTGTGCCAACCCCTATGCATAAGTTCACAATGTTACGGAACCCGCAAGTTGATCACCAAAACATACATCAAGTGGATCACGTGAATATCCCATTGTCACCATAGATAAGCACATGCAAGACATACATCAAGTGTTCTCAAATCCTTAAAGACTCAATCCGATAAGATAACTTCAAAGGGAAAACTCAATCCATTACAAGAGAGTAGAGGGGGAGAAACATCATAAGATCCAACTATAATAGCAAAGCTCGCGATACATCAAGATCGTGCCAAATCAAGAACATGAGAGAGAGAGATCAAACACATAGCTACTGGTACATACCCTCAGCCCCGAGGGTGAACTACTCCCTCCTCGTCATGGAGAGCGCCGGGATGATGAAGATGGCCACCGGTGATGGATTCCCCCCTCCGGCAGGGTGCTGGAACGGGTCTAGATTGGTTTTCAGTGGCTATAGAGGCTTGCGGCGGCGGAACTCCCGATCTAGGTTATGTTCTAGGGGTTTCTGTATATATAAGAGGTTTTGGCGTCGAGAACAAGTCAGGGGGGGTCTCCGGGCTGTCCACGAGGTAGGGGGCGCGCCCAGGGGGGTGGGCGTGCCTCCCACCCTCGTGGGCAGCCCGGGACTCTTCTGGCCCAACTCTTTTACTCCATGGCCTTCTTCTGGTCCAAAAATAAGCTCCGTCAAGTTTCAGGTCAATTGGACTCCGGTTGGTTTTCCTTTTCTGCGATACTCAAAAACAAGGAAAAAACAGAAACTGGCATTGGGCTCTAGGTTAATAGGTTAGTCCCAAAAATCATATAAAATAGCATATAAATGCATATAAAACATCCTAGAAGGATAATATAATAGCATGAATACTTCATAAATTATAGATACGTTGGAGACGTATCAAGACTTCTTGAAATATTATCTTTGGGTGCCTTGGGCATCACCAAGCTTGAGCTTTTGTGTCTCCTTAATTCCTCTCATATCACAGTTTCCCTAAATCTCAAAAGCTTCATCCACGCAAAACTCAACAAGAACTCGTGAGATAAGTTAGTATAAACCAATACAAAAACCTTATCATTCTCTACTGTAGAAAATCACTGAAATTATTATTCAACATTACATACGAAATGCCTCTGCATATTTAATACTCCTATCCTCAAATAGAATCATTAAACAAGGAAACATATGCAAATAATGCAAACATAACAGCAATCTACCAAAACAGTACAGTCTGTAAAGAATGCAAGAGTATCAATACTTATTCAACTACAAACATTATGAAATTCTACCACACTGTAGAAAATTTATCAGAGCTTATTATGCAAAAAGTTTCAACATTTTATCACATTCTGACTTTTCTAGGGAATTTTTGCAACAGCGGTAAACTTTCTGTTTTCAAACAGCAACATGTAGACTTGCAAAATAAGCACGGCAAAGGCTATCATTGACACTTTTATTGAAATAAAAGATGCAAAACATTATTCTAAATAACAGCAAGCAAATCCTAACAAAATAAATTAACGCTCCAAGCAAAACACATATCATGTGATGAATGAAAACATAGCTCCAAGTGAGGTTACCGATAATGTTGGAGACAAAAGAGGGGATGCCTTCCGGGGCATTCCCAAGCTTAGTTGCTTGGATATTCCTTGAATATTACCTTGGGGTGCCTTGGGCTTCCCCAAGCTTAGGGTCTTGTCACTCCTTATTCTCCTCATATCGACATCTCACCCAAAACTTGAAAACTTCAATCACACAAAACTTAACGGGACTTCGTGAGAATGGTTAGTATGATAAAGAGCAAACCATTTCACTTTTGGTACTATCAAAGACAAGATTCATAATTGTTCTCACACAATGCCTACTGTAGCATATCATTTCCACAACTTATATTGAGCAATATAAGCCATGGAAACTAGAAAACAAGCAAACTATGCATTGAAAACAGAATCTGTCAAAAACAGAACAGTCTGTAATGATCTAGATAACTACCATACTTTTGCTACTCCAAAAATTCTGAAAAATAGGAAAACCTGGGTAATTTGTATATCTATCTCCTGTAAAAATTCAGATCAAAATCACGTTTCAGTGAAATTTCAAAATTTCTGGACTGAGTGCAAAAGTTTCTGTTTTTGGACAGAATCAAGTCAACTATCATCCACACTATCCCAAAGGCTTTACTTGGTACTTTATTAAAACAAAAGCTATATAAACATTATTACTACAGTAGCCTAATCATGTGAACACACAAAAACAGTAGCTAAAAGTGTTGGGTTGTCTCCCAATAAGCGCTTTTCTTTAATGCCTTTTTAGCTAGGCATGATGATTTCAATGATGCTCGCATAAAAGATAAGAATTGAAACATAAAGAGAGCATCACTAAGCATAAGCACATTTAAGCCTAACCCACTTCCTATGCATAGGGATTTTGTGAGCAAACAACTTATGGGAACAAGAATTGTAAGTGCATCTAGTGCCCCTTAGTGATTTTGGTGTATTGAGGACTTATAGGTTAAGGGACTAAGGCGTTTGTGAGTGTACACAGGTCTATAAGTCTATGAGGAGTTTGATATTTACAGAGAAAGTCGACCCCTAAAAATGAAGTTCTTCGACTGAAGACTTTGGATTTCTGAAGACTTTCTGAAGACTTTGAAAGTGAAGAAATTGGTGTGACCCTGAAGACTTGGTATTCATTCGAGGAACATGAAGCGTGAAGACTTTTGTTTTCGTAGTTTCATTTTCTCTTTCTTGAGTCATAGGAAACACCGTACTATTAAAGGGGGTCGAGGAAATACTAAGGAAAAATTTCCAAGTGATGCTCAACTCAAAATCCTACACCTACCAATCCCTTCGAGTGAAGCCACTCGAAATCTCATACAGTTCAGTCATATTCTTCAGTGACAGAGACGATGTTCTTCTGGTCTCTGAGGAATTTGTTCTAACTGAGGAGTTAGGAATTCGCCAGTCCGGATTGCCTACACAGTGAGGAACATGATAGCCCTGAGGAAATTGAGCCTCAAATATCCAACTGTTGTTGTGCTGCGCGCCAGCTGTCCCAAAATATCTACCCACCTAACGGTCATATCATTGAAGGGCATTTATGTCTTATCATGTCGGGCTGCTTCCTAGGCTATAAATAGCCGCCCCCTACAACCACTAGCTGGTTGGCTTCTCCGAGAGAAACTGACACTTGTCCTCACCGTATTCTCCTTGAGCTAAGGTCACACAGACCTCGCCCAATCACTCATGGTAAGTCTTCATATGGACCAAATTCTTCATATGGATCCAAGTCCTCACGTGGTTCAAAATCCTCAAAAAGATCAAAGTCCTCATATGATCATTATCATGCTAACCCCTCTGTTTCGTAGGGAAGAGCTAAGGGCTATGAATATGAGCATTATTCTTCTAATCATTATGTTCATAAGTCCTCAAAGAATTTCTCTGCTTATTCATATGCTTATCCTAACTCCTCTTATGTGAAACGAAATGGACAGGCTTCTATGCCACCTTTCTCATATGGAGCTCGCAGAGTGATGAACTCTTTGCCACCCCTTCAGATGTGGGTGGTGAAGAAAAAGAACTAATCTCTTATGCAGGGTCAGGTCTCCAGACGTGCGTACACGTCTGAAGAATTTGCTGGAGACCTGAAAATGCCTGAAAGGACCCAGGCTAATCATGAAGAAATGAACTTTCATTTCTCACGTCCTCATACTACTTTATCTGTCTATTGCTTGTTGAAATTGACCTGATGAATTAATGTCATATTCTTCACTGATGAAGTATATGAGTTCGTAAGCTGCACTAATTCATCTGCAGGATGATCAACCCAAAGCCACTGAGTGGGTCCTCGATAGTGGATGTACAAATCACATGGCTGGTGACAAGAATCTATTGATGGATGCTCCCTTATCTCCATCGCATCTGAAGCATATCATCTTCGCTGACAAAGGCAAAAGTCAGGTATTGGGTCTAGGTAAGGCTGCAATCTCAAAGGAACGACACATGGACAAAGTCATGCTCGTCGAGTCCTTAGAATACAACCTCATGTCTGCCTCAATGCTTTGTGATCTTGATATGGTTGTTGTCTTTGGCAAGTATCGTTGTGTTGTGATCATGGAAGCTGACAATTCCAAAGTCTTCGAAGGCTTTAGGAGGGGAGACTTGTATATTGTTGATTTCTCTACAGGACCACAACCAGCCGTATGCTTACTTGCAAAAGCTTCAGAAGGCTGGCTTTGGCATCCACGACTTGGTCATGCAGGCATGAGGAATTTGCACACGCTTGCGAAGAAGAAGCATGTCATTGGCATTGAGAATGTCAAATTCCTCAAGGATAACTTATGCGGAGCCTGTGAAGCAGGAAAGATGACCAAGGCCAAGCATCCAGCGAAGACTATCATGACCACTACTCGACCATTTGAATTGCTTCACATGGATCTCTTTGGTCCTAATCATTATTCTGCAGTTTCAAATGATGCATCTCAATATGGCTTTGTTATTGTTGATGATTACTCTCGTTACACATGGGTACACATTGTTACTTACAAACATGAAGTGCATGAAGTTTTCAAACGATTCTCTTTGAGGGCTTCAACCAACTTTGGTGTGAAGATCAAGCACATCAGAAGTGACAATGGAACTGAGTTCAAGAATTCTGGTCTTGATGACTATCTTGATGAACCTGGTATTACTCATGAGTTATCTGCTCCTTATACTCCTTAGCAGAATGGCGTCGTGGAGCGCAAAAATAGGACTCTTGCTGAGATGGCTCGCACTATGCTTGATGAATACAAGACGCCTCGTCGTTTCTGGATTGAGGCAATTGATACTGCTTGCCACATCATCAACAGAGTATATCTTCACAAATTCTTCAAGAAGACTGCATATGAACTCCTCACTGACAAGAAACCCAATGTGAGTTATTTCAAAGTCTTCAGTGCTAAATGTTGGATTAGAGATCCCGATCACAACTCTAAATTTGCACCGAAAGCACATGAAGGTTTCATGCTTGGTTACGGAAAGGACTCGCACACCTATAGAGTCTTCAACAACGTTCTTCACAAAGTTGTTGAAACTGTAGATGTGCGGTTCGATGAAACTAATGGCTCGCAAAGAGAGCACCTACCTTCTGTGATAGATGAACCAGCACCTGAGGGATCTATCAAGTTCAAGGCCACTGAGGATGTCATTCCTACCGAAGAATCTGCTGAAGAATTCATTCTAGAACGTGAAGAACGTCGAGCTGAGGCACCTGAAGAAAATGGTGCTGAAGAAAATGCTGATCAAATTCCTCGACGACAACCCGCTCATCCTCGCGTTGCAAACGAAGTGCAAATTGAGAAAATCATCGATGACATTGAAGCACCAGGTCCTCTCACACGCTCAAAAGCTTCACATTTGTCTAACTTTTGTGGGCACTTTGCTTTTGTCTCTATCACAGAGCCCACTAAGGTAAATGAAGCATTTCTGGAGCCTAAGTGGATTCAAGCTATGCAAGAAGAATTACATCAGTTCGAGCTTGGGAACTGGTCAAACGTCCAGATCCTCGCAAGCACAATATCATTGGCACAAAGTGGATATACCGCAACAAGCAAGATGAAAATGGCCTTGTGGTGAGGAATAAGGCACAGCTTGTAGCTCAAGGCTACACACAGGTTGAAGGAATTGATTGGATATTCAGACTCTGACTATGCTGGTGATCGTGTGGACCGCAAGTCAACATCTGGCACATGTCATTTCCTTGAATGATCTTTGGTCTGTTGGTCCTCGAAGAAACAGAACTGCGTATCACTGTCTACTGCTGAAGCTGAGTACATTGCTGCTGGTTCTTGTTGTGCTCAATTGCTGTGGATGAAGCAAACTCTCAAGGACTATGGCGTCAATGTGAAGAATGTGCCTCTCTACTGTGACAATGAGAGTGCCATCAAGATTGCTCATAACCCAGTTCAGCACTCAAAGACAAAGTACATTCAGATTCGTCATCATTTTCTTCATGATCATGTGTTGAAGGGCGACATTTCTATTGAGCATGTGAAGACTGAAGAACAGCTAGCCGATATCTTCACAAAGCCCTTGGATGAGAAGAGATTTAGCAAGTTGCGGTGTGAGCTAAATATCCTAGAATCTTCGAATGTTCTTTGAAAAGGACACTCATCCTAACACTTATGCAAATTGATGACTTAGATGTGCAACACATGAAGAAACGTTTTTTCTTCAATCAATGAAGAATAACACTCTAAGTGTGAAGAAATTAATGAAGAATTTGATTCTTAGAGCCTACAACAATTGTACGCGGTGTCTGAAATCATCATTCTTATACGGTGGGTCACGCCACCACCAAAAGTTGAAAATCTTCAATTTGAGTTTTTCCTCAGTTTTTTGAAATTCCTCAGTTGTTCATATTCTTCAACTTTGCAATATCTTCACTATTTCTGTCGTTTTTCTTCATTGGCTATATATATATATGAGTTTATGTCATCTACAGCATTCACTTATTGCTATTTCTTCAAGTTGTTTTTTTTCTGCTAAGTGAATGTGATCGGACCCTTCCTCCTCTATGCTAAACTCAACCCAATCTATTCACAAATTCTTCATGTGCGTTCTACTTGAAACTCGTTCAAAATCTTCATTGTGTCCTTGTCAGCTGAAGAATTTGCGAACAGAACTTTTAACTTATCTTATCTAAATTTTTGGCTTTGCCGCTCAAACCATTCTGCATTCCACGAAATACTTATCTATTTACCCACGATCTCACACAATCTCCACTTCTCAGTACGTGGGTGACACATGTCCAGCGAATGAGAAGGGTCAGGGGCACATTCGTCCAATTTCTTCGGGCGAACAGTTTTTCACCGTGGCTATAAATACCCCTCCCCTTCCTCACTTCTCTTTTACTCCGCTCGACCTCATGCCAGCTCGAGCTTCTCAAACCCTAGCGCCACCGCTACTTCATTGTCGCTGGTGAGGAAGAGCTTCACTGCCTCGACCTCGTCGCCATCGTACTCGTGCCGGCCACGGATTTCTTCACTCCGCCGCCGCCGTAGCTGTTTTCCTCTGTTGAGTTAGGGCGTGGAAGATCTGATCTGACGAACTTCACATCTACACATCTCAGTTCGTCGTGTTCTTCGTCCAGGGTAATTAAAAGTTACTTTTACTACCCTATTTGTTTCGACAAATTTCTACAAAATATTCAAAGGTGTTTTTTCTTCAAATCCTCACACACTAAAACACCTCACATGTCATCTATTCTTGATTCGTTTCTCTAAGCAAAAAAATTTCTTCAAGATTCCTCAATTGTGTGGATCTTCGATCTATACAACTCTGGAACCTAAGACAAAGAACGCTTAGTGAAATTCTTCAAGACTCATCTGGTCAAAATTCCTCAAACTTGTTCATTTTACAAAACCTTCTGAGAACGCATATGACCTCTCCAAATTCCTCGCAACTATACTCTGTTCACAGGTACTCATGTCTGCTGCTGAATCACTAGGTTCTCATCAACTTAACTCATTTGCAGCGTTCCTCAAAGAAAAATTGCATACATCTTCAGAGAATTCCATTGTTCAAATTCCTCATCTGAAGAAAATGGCTGATGGTAAGAAGCCACAGAAGGGAGGAAAGAGGCCTGAGGTCAACACTGCTTTTGAAATCCCTGATGACATATACAAGGATTACTGCACTCCTGATGAGGCCAAGTTTGGTAAGGAGGACAAGAATCAGCGCAAGGTGCGCATCCAAAGGATAGAGAGGAGATGGGCAAGAGAGTGGAGGGAGTACAGATATGTTACTCCCAAATACATGAAGAAATTCGCACTAAATCCTGCATGCCCAAGACCTCCGTTGGCACCTGGCCAAGAAGCAGATCCCACCAGCCTCAAGCGTGGTGAGGATTATCCTGATGAATGGGCCAAGCGCCAGGCCAAGTTGGCCAGACAAGCAAGAGAAGCAGTGAGGAAATTCAACGAAGACTCTGCTGCTGCTGCTGCCACTGCTGAGGCCTTTGCTGTCAAGCCAAAGAAGGCCATGGCAAAGAAGCCTGCTCATAAGCCAAGTGCTTCACCCTCAATGCCCTCGCGGCCCAGTTCCTCAGCAATGCCCTCACGGCCAGAATCTTCAAAGCCCTCACGGCCAACTCCTCATGCTGCTCCTCCGCCAAAGTCCTCAGCTACTCCGACAAAATCCTCTGCACCTGTGCACCTTGCCACGTGCCAAAGGACAACAGACATCTCAATTGCCTCAGGAGCTTCTGCTAGTTCCTCAGCTGCACCAATTTCCTCAACTGGCCCCTCCCTGCCGAAGACAAAGGCCACTACTGGACGTGGCTCTCGCCCAAGTCCTCACAAGAAGCAGGTCGCCTTCCAAGTGCCGTCTGATGAAGACGAAGCTGATGATGAAGAACTTGCAGAAATCATCAGAGATAGGCAGGTCAAGGCCGCTAGAGCCAAAGGCACAAATGTGCCTCTTCTTCTGGATCCGAAGTTGATCCTTGACTACATTGATCTCTGGCACAAGGACCCCAACACCCCTATGCCTGATTTCAAGCTGACACCTGGCCAAAGTCATATGCTGACTGCCTTCATTCAAGAAGAGAAATGGAAATTTGAAAAGGCCAGGCAGATCAAGAAAGCGCAGTACAGGAAGGAGCGCTTCCTGAAGAAAAACGTTGTCTCAATGACAACTGAAGAACTTGTCACAATTCAATCTGAGATCAAGAAACTCAGTGATGAATTTGACGTATACCGCGCTGACTGGCTTGGAGCCAAAGTCAGGTTTATGAAATTGACTGAAAAGTTCACTTCCAATGTTGCAGCCCTGACGCAACACGAAAATCCTCAGGCTGAAGCTTCTGCTCAGCCGACTGAAGAAAATGCCAGCACCGCTGATGACATTCATGCTGCTGAAGAAAATCAGAGTACCAGGGCTGATGACTGCATTCCTGCCGCTGATGAAATTGCCAGGGCATCCACTAGTGGTGCGCCTGAAGAAAATGAAGAAGTCAGGGCAACTGCATCAGTTGTGCCTGAAGAAATTCAACCAAATTCCTCTGCTCCTCCTGCGCCTACACCAACTCCGATCCTTCCATCTGCATTAGATGTGAAGAAGACCAAGGCTGCGGAGCGTGCAATAGTGAAGAAAAGGAAGGCATCAACTTCATCAGATTCATCAGCCCCGAAGAAGATGAAGCCGTTGACCAGCTCTTATGCAAATCCAATTGATGTTGTTCCTATCTCAACGATGCCATCAAAGGACCTTGTTCCTTTTGATGAAGATTATGTGATTCCAAGTGAATCCGATGAAGAGAATCCTTCTGCTGCTTCGTCAGAGCAGTTGGATGAAGAAATTGAAGCTGATGCAATCCCTTCAACCCCCACAGTTTCCTCGCATGTGCCTCAGTTCACTACTGAAGAGGCCGGCGTTGAAGAAATGGAAGAAGAAGATGTGGACATTGGCTATACCACACCCGTGCTGAATGATGACTTTTGGGAAAGTCAGCACCCCAACTCTCCACTGTTCACACCGTTGCAACAAATTCCTCAGTCCCCACTAACTACAGTTCAAATGGTATCTGATGAACCACATGCCACACCTTCTGTCCATGAAGAAATTCCAGCCACTAGTGCTGAAGAAAATGTAAATGAAGAATTGAAGACCCAGGCTGCCACTGAAGAAGAAGCTGAAATTCCTCAGCCTGTGGAACCTGAGATTGCGATTCCTGAGGTGATAATGCAATTGACTGACACTCCTCAGCCCAAGCCAAAGGATCCATTCTCAAAGAAGCAGAAATTCAAGGCTGATGATTTCTTCGGCGAGCACGTGTTCTTCACTGACTATGATCCCTATGATTCTGCTCGTCTTAGAAGGAAGCGCTTCTGGACCGCCAGCCAGGCCAACTTCTATTCTTCACTGCTCTTCAATAAGGATAAAGTCTTCGACCACGAGCATATTCCTCATGTGGACATGGAATCACTGCCATGCTTCACTCTGGTCCTCAGCGTGCTTCATGAGACATGCCTCCTCAACTTTTGCACAGACATAGTTGATTGGAATGAAGAGCTCATTCTTCAACTCTACGCAACACTGCACATCACAGGAGATTCTGACGATGTAAACTCCTGGGTTTTGGACTGGATGACCGAAAACACTCGCTATAAGGCACCGGCCTCTGAATTACTTCACGCCCTGCCCATCAGTCCTCCACCTGAAGGAGCTCGTTGTCTGTACCAAGAGCCTGAGCTCACTGCTCATTATATGCAAGTGCTTATGAAGCCTTTGAAACCTGGTCAAGCCTCAAGGACCAAATTCCTCGTGAAGGAATTGCAGTATGTACCAAGAACAGTCTATCGCATTCTGACGAAGACTATGAGTCCAATAAAAGGCCACGAATCCTCTGATGAGGAAATTGTTGGCATCATGAAGAATCTGGTATTCAACATCATTCATGGCATCCCTGTCAACTATCATGATTTCTTCACGAGATCTCTGGCAAACGTTGCACTTTCTCCGTTTGAGCTGAAGCCTTATGCACCGTGGATTATGAGATTCCTCAGAACAAGGTCTTCACTCAACTACAAGGCTGATTTTCAGAATCACCTCAGCTACTTGCCCCAATCAAAGTCCTCAAGCGGACCTATTCCTCAGCTGATGAAAAGGGCAAGGCACTAGCTGTCATTGATGAAGGCATTTGTCCATTGGATGGTCAGTTTCGCAAAGCTGCATCTTATTCCACCAATGATGACTCTGCAACTCATGATTCTGCTGCCCATGCATCCAAGCCAAATCCTCAAGCCACTGCTCGTGGTGTGATGACTGACCGTGAGCTTCTGCTTAGTCTTCACCAGAAGGTGGATCGAAACCATAAATGGATCAAGCGTCAGTTTGGTTCTATTCTTCACAACATGACTGCCACACATAATGCAGTGAAGAAAAACCATTACTACCTCCATGAAGTCTTCGTTCACACCTGGGCTATTCTGTCACATGTATATGGTGAAGAAGATCTGAAGAACATGGGTCTCAAGGAAGATTTTGACTGGTCTTCTCCTCCACCAAAGAAATACAAGAAGGTCAAGGTTCCTTCCTTGGTGGCCAGCTCATATTCTTCATCGCGCGAAACCGACGAGCATGAAGACTTGGACGACACTGCGGCAGGCCCTACATCGACAAACGACCCCAACAACGCTGGCGCTCCTTCATCTACATGATATTCTTCAGGGGCGTTAGTCCTCATTTTCAACCCTTTTGGTCATTCGATGACAAAAGGGGAGAAATTTGAGTTAGTCTTCAAGCGGGTCTATCTTATATGGGCGTTTTTATTGCTAAGCTACAACTCTCGTTCTTTTGATGACTTTGTTGGATCGAGTTGTAAACTTAAACTCTATGGTGGCCTGATACTTTTGCTAAGCTTTCTGCATGCTTATTCCTCATTAATGCTAATGCACGCATGCTGAATTACATCAGTCACCATATTTCATCATGCATTTCAAATTCTTCATATTATATGTCAAATGCATGTATGAATTACAAGATATAGGGGGAGATCTCCATGATTCTACTCGTCAAGTGTGCATTGCTTCAAAAGCAAATTCCTCACTATGCACATCTTCAGGAGGAGTTCTTCTATATCTTGCAATCAAATTCCTCAATATCAGTATTTACACTTCATATGTTTATCCCCATTGAAAACTTAACCTATATTGTCATCAATCACCAAAAAGGGGGAGATTGTAAGTGCATCTAGTGCCCCTTAGTGATTTTGGTGTATTGAAGACTTATAGGTTAAGGGACTAAGGCATTTGTGAGTGTACACAGGTCTATAAGTCTATGAGGAGTTTGATATTTACAGAGAAAGTCGACCCCTAAAATGAAGTTCTTCGACTGAAGACTTTGGATTTATGAAGACTTTCTGAAGACTTTGAAAGTGAAGAAATTGATGTGACCCTGAAGACTTGGTATTCATTCGAGGAACATGAAGCGTGAAGACTTTTGTTTTTGTAGTTTCATTTTCTCTTTCTTGAGTCATAGGAAACACCGTACTGTTAAAGGGGGTCGAGGAAATACCAAGGAAAAATTCCAAGTGATGCTCAACTCAAAATCCTACACCTACCAATCCCTTCGAGTGAAGCCATTGGAAATCTCATACAGTTCAGTCATATTCTTCAGTGACAGAGACGATGTTCTTCTGGTCTCTGAGGAATTTGTTCTGACTGAGGAGTTAGGAATTCGCCAGTGCGGATTGCCTACACAGTGAGGAACATGATAGCCCTGAGGAAATTGAGCCTCAAATATCCGACCGTTGCTGTGCTACGCGCCAGCTGTCCCAAAATATCTACCCACTTAACGGTCATATCATTGAAGGCATTTATGTCTTATCATGTCGGGCTGCTCCCTTGGCTATAAATAGACGCCCCCTACAACCACTAGCTGGTTGGCTGCTCCGAGAGAAATGGACACTTGTCATTTGAGAGCATCCCATTCCTCCGAGGACTTTGAGAGAAAATCATCGAGTGAGGAAAACCCAAACCCAAACACCTACAAACCCAAAGTGATTGAGCATCACTGAAGAGATTGATCCTGCGTGGATCCGATGCTTGTTACCTTTGAAGACTGTGCTTCTTCCAGGCGGTTAGGCGTCATGGTCTAGAGCATCCAGGAGGAAATTGTGGATCGCCGAGTGACCGAGTTTGTGAAGGTTCGGAAGTCACCTGAAGACTTACCACGAGTGATTGGGCGAGGTCTGTGTGACCTTAGCTCAAGGAGAATACGGTGAGGACTGTGTGTCCTCAGGTTTAAATACCTAGCCGCTCCAACCAGATGTAGAATTGAGACAACAGTTGGAACTGGTCTACCAAATCATTGTGTTCACCAAGCTTACTGGTTCTATTTCCTCAACTCTTTCATTTCCTCATAACTGTGTTGTGCGCTTATTCATATATGTGTTTGAAGACTTTGACTGAAGACTTTCTCAATTTCCCCAGTTCAATTTCTTCAGTCTGTTTGTCTTTATCCTGTGTTATCCTGTGTTTACGCTTTCTGTACTCTGTGCTTGTCTTCATTTCATCATGATGACCATGCTTGTGTTCTGTTATGTTTACTTTTGAGTACTTATTCCGCTGAAAGTAGTTCTTCGCTAAGGAATTTCCTCACCCGCAAATTCCTCAGTGAAGAATTTATAAAAATCGCCTATTCACCCCCCCTCTAGTCGATATAACGCACTTTCAAGAATTAACTAGAATAGGAAGGCAAAACATGCATAACTTCAAAACTTTCAACATAAAGAGAGGAAACTTGATATTGTTGCAATATGTAAAAGTATATGTTCCTCTATCATAGTAATTTTCAGTAGCATCATGAATGGATTCAACAATATAACCATCACATAAAGCATTCTTTTCATGATCCACAAGCATAATTTTTTTATTACTCTCCACATATGCAAATTTATTCTCATGAATAGTAGTGGGAGCAAACTCAACAAAATAACTATCATGTGATTGAAAATTAAAATCATGATGACAAGTTTCATGGTTATCATTATTCTTTATAGCATACATGTCATCACCATAATCATCATAGATAGGAACTTGGTTTTCATAGTCAATTGAAGCCTCATCCAAAATGGTGGATTCATCACTAAATAAAGTCATGACCTCTCCAAATCCACTTTTTTCAATATTGTAACAAGCTTCAACACCCTCCAAAATAGTGTTGACACTCTTCCAAAATAGTTAGTACCTAGAGTTGACACTCTTCCAAACCCACTTTCATCAATATAATCATCATAAATAGGAGGCATGCTTTCATCATAATAAATTTTCTCATCAAAACTGGGGGGGGGGTAAAAATATCATCTTCATCAAATATAGCATCCCCAGGCTTGTAACTTTGCATATCATTAGCATCATGGATATTCAAAGAATTCATACTAACAACTTTGCAATCATGCTCATCATTCAAATATTTTGTACCAAATATTTTATTGACTTCTTCTTCTAAAAATTGAGCACAATTTTCTGATCCATCATTTTCAAGAAAGATATTATAAAGATGATCAATAATACGATGCAACCTCAATTCCATTTTTAAATGTAGCTTTGTTTTATAAACCCCACTAGTGATAAAACTAGAAACTAAAATATTCAATTGCAAGATCTAAAGATATACCTTCAAGCACTCACCTCCCCGGCAACGGCGCTAGAAAAGAGCTTGATGTCTACTATGCAACTTTATTCTTGTAGACACGTGTTGGGCCTCCAAGCGCAGAGTTTTGTAGGATAGTAGCAATTTTCCCTCAAGTAGATGACCTAAGGTTTATCAA
Source organism: Aegilops tauschii subsp. strangulata (assembly GCF_002575655.3). Lineage (NCBI taxonomy): Eukaryota > Viridiplantae > Streptophyta > Magnoliopsida > Poales > Poaceae > Aegilops > Aegilops tauschii. Next base: position 408,180,708 of record NC_053037.3, read on the forward strand.
TCCATGAGAGGTGTAGGATGGAGATGGTCTCTCTCAAACGACCCTGCAACCAAATACAAGAAATCTCTTGTGTCCCCAACACACCCAATACAATGGAAAATTGTATAGGTGCACTAGTTCGGCGAAGAGATGGTGAGAAAAGTGTAATATTGATGGTAGAAATATATTTTTACAGTCTGAATAAATAAAAACAGCAAGGTAGCAAATAGTAAACGGGCACAAAAACGGTATTGCAATGCTTGAAAACAAGGCCTAGGGTTCGTACTTTCGCTAGTGCAACCTCTCAACAATGCTAACATAGTTGGATCATATGATTATCCCTCAAAGTGCAATAAAGAATCACTCCCGAGTTCCTATTAGCGGAGAACGAAAGATAGAAATTGTTTGTAGGGTACGAAACCACCTCAAAGCTATTCTTTCTGATCAATCTATCCTAGAGTTTGTACTAAAATAATGCAAGCTATTCTTTTCGATCGATCTAATCAAGAGTTCGTACTAAAGCAACACCATATGACACACATCAACCAACTCTAATGTCACCTAGATACTCCAATGTCACCACGAGTATCCGTGAGTTAATTCTACGATATGCATCAAACAACTTCATGATCATAATATTCAATCCACACAAAGAACTACAAAGAGACCCCAAAGTTTCTATCGGAGAAAAGATAATAAAAACGTGCATCAACCCCTATGCATAGATTACCCCAATGTCACCTCGGGAATCCGCAAGTTGAGTGCCATAACATACATCATGTGTTCTCATATCTAAATATTCAATCCGACAAGACAAAATTTCAAAGGGTAAAGATTCAATTCATCACAACATGAGTATAGAGGGGAGAAACATCATATGATCCATCTATATTAACAAAGCACATGATATAGATCATGAGAGAGAGAGAGATTAAACACATAGCTACTGGTACAAACCCTCAGCCCCGAGGGTGGACTACTCCCTCCTCATCGTGGTGCCCGCCGGGATGATGAAGATGGCCACCGGAGGTGATTCCCCCCTCCGGCAGGGTGCCGGAACGAGTCTAGATTGGTTTTCGGTGGCTACAGATCCTTGCGGCAGCGGAACTTCTGATCAAGGTTCACCCCAAAGGGTTTTGGAATATTTGTGAATTTATAGGGTAAAGAGGGGTGTGGGAGGCCACTGAGGTGGGCACAACCTACCTGGGCGCGCCTGGGCTCCCAGGCGCGCCCTGGTGGGTTGTGCCCCCCTCGGGGCACCCCCCAGGTGCTGCTCTGGCCCATCTTGGGTGTTCTGGTCCATAAAAAATCTCCAAGAAGTTTCACGATGTTTGTACTCCGTTTGATATTGATTTCCTGCGATGTAAAAAAAAGCAAAAAACAGCAACTGGCACAGGGCACTGGGTCAATAGGTTAGTCCCAAAAAATGATTGTAAAACATCCAAGAATGATAATTAAACAGCATGAATACTTCATAAATTATAGATACATTGGAGACGTATCACAAGTGTATGGGCCTTATGGGCCAAAAGGGGGACAGACCAGCCCACAAAGGGGCTGGTGCGCCCCTTCCCTTGGTTGGCCGGCCCTAGGGGATGGAAAGGGGAGGGTGGCCCCTCCTGCCTTTCCCTCCTTAGGAGAGAAAGGAAAGGGGGGCGGGGACGCCAGCTCCTCCTTCCTTCCTCCCGCACTCCAAAGAAGGAAGGGGGCACCACTTGGGGGAAGACCCCAAGTAGGATTCAGCCTACTTGGGGGCGCCTCCTGGCTGCTCTCTCCACCCCCCACCTATATATATGTGGGAGGGGCGCCTAGCACAACACACAATATTGTCTTAGCCGTGTGTGGTGCCCCCTCCACCGTTTACACCCCCGTTCATATTTTCGTAGTGCTTAGGTGAAGCCCTGCGGAGATAACTTCATCATCACCGTCACCATGCCGTCATGCTGCCGGAACTCATCCACTACCTCGCCGTCTTGCTGGATCAAGAAGGCGTGGACGTTACCGAGCTGAACTGTGCTGAACGCGGAGGTGTCGTACATTCGGTACTCGATTGGTTGGATCGCGAAGAAAGTTTGACTACATCAACCGTGTTGTCAAACACTTCCGCTTACGGTCTACGAGGGTACGTAGACACACTCCCCCCCTCATTGCTATGCATCTCCATGGATAGATCTTGCATGTGCGTAGAATTTTTTTGTTTTCCATGCAACGTTTCCCAACATTTTATACTTGCCTTGGTCCTCTTCCCCCGAAAACATTGGCGGGAAGGGTTGCCACACAACGGGAATTTTGAAGGCGGACAGGGGGCAGTCTATCCTGACAAAAGGTGGTCTTCGCCTACAAAGCTTCCATCCATGACGCGTTGGTGGGCTCGGGGATGACCTCCGCCCTAGCGCGTCCATCGTCTTGATGTTCTTGCACCGATCGGGCAACCTTTGGGGGTTACTTTGGGAACTGGTGTGCTGGCCTTGCTCCCTTAGCACAAAAGAGGAAAACCTCCTCATCTGCGGCCTCTGGCGTCGCTCGTCGTCGTGCGCGTCACCCACGAGAAGACACAGGGCAGCGCGACCGGGCCGGGCAGCCCTTGACTTTTTCGCCTTCGAGAGGGGGCCTCGGGAGGCCGCCTCGCGAAGCTCCTGGTGGCGATGCCCGGTCAGCTCTGGACGGTTGCTGACGGGGAGGGGGGCTCGTGAGGTGAGGGCCTCACGAGGAATATTGCTTGTGAAGCTTGCTGGTGGGCCATATGCTGGGCCCTCAACACATGCCGCGTCCTAGGCCGAAGGCAGACGGGCCAGGGTACCCCTGGTCCCACGGGCCCGACAACCGCCTATGATTTATCTAGCATGGAAGATATTGGGAATTCTCAATCGTTTTCGTTGCCAGGAAAAGGATGCCTCCCAAAATATTTTTTATCTCTCAATTTAAGCTACGAGATCTCGCACCTCTACAAATCTCTGCTTCCCTCTACGAAGGGCCTATCTATTTAATTTTGAGTCTCCATCCTCTCTTATAAAGCACCAACTAGGGAACATTATTGTCATACTTGTGCATTGGACGTAGCTAATATTTGAGTGTGTTTCATGAATGGATCAATGATTGAGCATAATGGGCTACCGATAATTTTCTTTAGCGTTGATATTTTGAAAGACATGGTTGCTTGTTGATATGCTTGAGTATTGACGTTTTCATGTCAAATTATAGACTATTGCTTTGAATCATTCAAGTACAAATGTCCATGCTATTAAAATAAAAAATATATAATGAATACGATAGGTAGCATTCCACATCAAAATTTCTGTTTCTATCATTTACATACTCGAGGACGAGCGGGAATTAAGCTTGGGGATGCTTGATGAAGGAAATATGCCCTAGAGGCAATAATAATGTTATTATTTATTTCCTCATATCATGATAAATGTTTATTATTCATGCTAGAATTGTATTAACAGGAAACATAATACTTGTGTGAATACATAGACAAACAGAGTGTCACTAGTATGCCTCTACTTGACTAGCTCGTTGATCAAAGATGGTTATGTTTCCTAGCCATAGACATGAGTTGTCATTTGATTAACGGGATCACATCATTAGGAGAATGATGTGATTGACTTGACCCATTCCGTTAGCTTAGCACTCGATCGTTTAGTATGTTGCTATTGCTTTCTTCATGACTTATACATGTTCCTATGACTATGAGATTATGCAACACCCGTTTACCGGAGGAACACTTTGTGTGCTACCAAACGTCACAACGTAATTGGGTGATTATAAAGGTGCTCTACAGGTGTCTCCGAAGGTACTTGTTGGGTTGGCGTATTTCGAGATTAGGACTTGTCACTCCGATTGTCGGAGAGGTATCTTTGGGCCCTCTCGGTAATGCACATCACTTAAGCCTTGCAAGCATTGCAACTAATGAGTTAGTTGTGGGATGATGTATTACGGAACGAGTACAGAGACTTGCCGGTAACGAGATTGAACTAAGTATTGAGATACCGACGACTGAATCTCGGGCAAGTAACATACCGATGACAAAGGGAACAACGTATGTTGTTATGCGGTCTGACCGATAAAGATCTTCGTAGAATATGTGGGAGCCAATATGAGCATCCAGGTTCCGCTATTGGTTATTGACCAGAGACGTGTCTCGGTCATGTCTACATAGTTCTCGAACCCGTAGGGTCCGCACGCTTAAGGTTTCGATGATAGTTATCTTATGAGTTTATATGTTTTGATGTACCGAAGGTTGTTCGGAGTCCCGGATGTGATCACGGACATGACGAGGAGTCTCAAAATGGTCGAGACATGAAGATTGATATATTGGAAGCCTATATTTGGATATCGGAAGTGTTCCGGGTGAAATCGGGATTTTACCGGAGTACCGAGGGGTTACCGGAACCCCCCGGGGGCTTAATGGGCCATAGTGGGCCTTTGTGGAGAAGAGGAGAGACGGCCAGGGCAGGGCCGCGCGCCCCTCCCCCCTAGTCCAAATAGGACAAGGAGAGGGGGGCGGCGCCCCCCCCCCCCCTTTCCTTCCTCTCTCCCTCCTCTTTCCCCCTCCACTCCTAATCCAACTAGGAAAAGGGAGGGAGTCCTACTCCCGGTGGGGTAGGACTCCACCTGGCGCGCCCCTCCTGGCCGGCCGCACCTCCCCCCTTGCTCCTTTATATACGGGGGCAGGGGGCACCCTAGAGACACCACAATTGATCGTTTGATCTTTTACCCGTGTGTGGTGCCCCCTCCACCATTGTCCACCTCGATAATACTGTAGCGGTGCTTAGGCGAAGCCCTGCGTCAGTAGAACACCATCATCGTCACCACGCCGTCGTGCTGACAAAACTCTCCCTCAACACTCGGCTGGATCGGAGTTCGAGGGACGTCATCAGGCTGAACGTGTGCTGAACTCGGAGGTGCCGTGCATTCGGTACTTGATCGGTCGGATCGTGAAGACGTACGACTACATCAACCGCGTTGTGCTAACGCTTCCGCTTTCGGTCTACGAGGGTACGTGGACAACACTCTTCCCTCTCGTTGCTATGCATCACCATGATCTTGCGTGTGCGTAGGAATTTTTTTGAAATTACTACGTTCCCCTACAGTGGCATCTGAGCCAGGTTTTATGCGTTGATGTTATATGCACGAGTAGAACACAAGTGAGTTGTGGGCGATATAAGTCATACTTCTTACCAGCATGTCATACTTTGGTTCGGCGATATTGTTGGATGAAGCGGCCCGGACCGACATTACGCGTACGCTTACGCGAGACTGGTTCTACCGACGTGCTTTGCACACAGGTGGCTGGCGGGTGTCAGTTTCTCCAACTTTAGTTGAACCGAGTGTGGCTACGCCCGGTCCTTGCGAAGGTTAAAACAGCACCAACTTGACAAACTATCGTTGTGGTTTTGATGCGTAGGTAAGAACGATTCTTGCTAAGCCCATAGCAGCCACGTAAAATTTGCAACAACAAAGTAGAGGACGTCTAACTTGTTTTTGCAGGGCATGTTGTGATGTGATATGGTCAAGACATGATGCTAAATTTTATTGTATGAGATGATCATGTTTTGTAACCGAGTTATCGGCAACTGGCAGGAGCCATATGGTTGTCGCTTTATTGTATGCAATGCAATCGCCCTGTAATGCTTTACTTTATCACTAAGCGGTAGCGATAGTCGTAGAAGCATAAGATTGGCGAGACGACAACGATGCTACGATGAAGATCAAGGTGTCGCACTGGTGACGATGGTGATCATGACGGTGCTTCGGAGATGGAGATCACAAGCACAAGATGATGATGGCCATATCATATCACTTATATTGATTGCATGTGATGTTTATCTTTTATGCATCTTATCTTGCTTTGATTGACGGTAGCATTATAAGATGATCCCTCACTAAATTATCAAAGTATAAGTGTTCTCCCTGAGTATGCACCGTTGCGAAAGTTCTTCGTGCTGAGACACCACGTGATGATCGGGTGTGATAGGCTCTACGTTCAAATACAACGGGTGCAAAACAGTTGCACACGCGGAATACTCAGGTTAAGCTTGACGAGCCTAGCATATAACAGATATGGCCTCGGAACACGGAGACCGAAAGGTCGAGCGTGAATCATATAGTAGATATGATCAACATAGTGATGTTCATCGTTGAAACTACTCCATCTCACGTGATGATCAGACATGGTTAAGTTGATATGGATCACGTGATCACTTAGAGGATTAGAGGGATGTCTATCTAAGTGGGAGTTCTTAAGTAATATGATTAATTGAACTTAAATTTATCATGAACTTAGTACCTGATAGTATCTTGCTTGTCTATGTTGATTGTAGATAGATGGCCCGTGCTGTTGTTCCGTTGAATTTTAATGCGTTCCTTGAGAAAGCAAAGTTGAAAGATGATGGTAGCAATTACACGGACTGGGTCCATAACTTGAGGATTATCCTCATTGCTACACAGAAGAATTACGTCCTGGAAGCACCGCTGGGTGCCAGGCCTGCTGCTGATGCAACTGGCGATGTTAAGAACGTCTGGCAGAGCAAAGCTGATGACTACTCGATAGTTCAATGTGCCATGCTTTACGGCATAGAACCGGGACTTCAACGACGTTTTGAACATCATGGAGCATATGAGATGTTCCAGGAGTTGAAGTTAATATTTCAAGCAAATGCCCGGATTGAGAGATATGAAGTCTCCAATAAGTTCTATAGCTGCAAGATGGAGGAGAATAGTTCTGTCAGTGAGCATATACTCAAAATGTCTGGGTATAATAATCACTTGATTCAACTGGGAGTTAATCTTCCGGATGATAGCGTCATTGACAGAATTCTCCAATCACTGCCACCAAGCTACAAGAGCTTCGTGATGAACTATAACATGCAAGGGATGGATAAGACGATTCCCGACCTCTTCGCAATGCTAAAGGCTGCGGAGGTAGAAATCAAAAAGGAGCATCAAGTGTTGATGGTCAATAAGACCACCAGTTTCAAGAAAAAGGGCAAAGGGAAGAAGAAGGGGAACTTCAAGAAGAACAGCAAGCAAGTTGTTGTTCAGGAGAAGAAACCCAAGTCTCGACCTAAGCCTGAGACTGAGTGCTTCTACTGCAAGCACACTGGTCACTGGAAGCGGAACTGCCCCAAGTACTTGGCGGTTAAGAAGGATGGCAAGGTGAACAAAGGTATATGTGATATACATGTTATTGATGTGTACCTTACTAATGCTCGCAGTAGCACCTGGGTATTTGATACTGGTTCTGTTGCTAATATTCGCAACTCGAAACAGGGGCTGCAGATTAAGCGAAGATTGGGTAAGGACGTGGTGACGATACGCGTGGGAAATGGTTCCAAAGTCGATGTGATCGCGGTCGGCACGCTACCTCTACATCTACCTTCGGGGTTAGTTTTAGACCTAAATAATTGCTATTTGGTGCCAGCATTAAGCATGAACATTATATTTGGATCTTTTTGATGCGAGACGGTTATTCATTTAAATCAGAGAATAATGGTTGTTCTATTTATATGAATAATATCTTTTATGGTCATGCACCCTTGAAGAGTGGTCTATTTTTGTTGAATCTCGATAGTAGTGATACACATATTCATAATATTGAAGCCAAAAGATGCAGAGTTGATAATGATAGTGCAACTTATTTGTGGCACTGTCGTTTAGGTCATATCGGTGTAAAGCACATGAAGAAACTCCATACTGATGGACTTTTGGAACCACTTGATTATGAATCACTTGGTACTGGCGAACCGTGCCTCATGGGCAAGATGACTAAAACGCCGTTCTCTGGAACTATGGAGAGAGCAACAGATTTGTTGGAAATCATACATACAGATGTATGTGGTCCGATGAATGTTGAGGCTCGTGGCGGATATCGTTATTTTCTCACCTTCACAGATGATTTAAGCAGATATGGGTATATCTACTTAATGAAACATAAGTCTGAAACATTTGAAAAGTTCAAAGAATTTCAGAGTGAAGTTGAAAATCATCGTAACAAGAAAATAAAGTTTCTATGATCTGATCATGGAGGAGAATATTTGAGTTATGAGTTTGGTCTTCATTTGAAACAATGCGGAATAGTTTCGCAACTCACGCCACCCGGAACACCACATCCTAATGGTGTGTCCGAACGTCGTAATCGTACTCTACTAGATATGGTGCGATCTATGATGTCTCTTACTGATTTACCGCTATCATTTTGGGATCATGCTTTAGAGACGGCCGCATTCACGTTAAATCGGGCACCATCAAAATCCGTTGAGACGACGCCTTATGAACTGTGGTTTGGCAAGAAACCAAGGTTGTCGTTTCTTAAAGTTTGGGGCTGCGATGCTTATGTGAAAAAGCTTCAACCTGATAAGCTCGAACCCAAATCGGAGAAATGTGTCTTCATAGGATACCCAAAGGAGACTGTTGGGTACACCTTCTATCACAGATCAAAAGGCAAGACTTTTGTTGCTAAATTTGGAATCTTTCTAGAGAAGGAGTTTCTCTCGAAAGAAGTGAGTGGGAGGAAAGTAGAACTTGATGAGGTAATTGTACCTGCTCCCTTATTGGAAAGTCGTTCATCGCAGAAACCGGTTTCTGCGACACCTACACCAATTAGTGAGGAAGTTAATGATGATGATCATGGAACTTCAGATCAAGTTGTTACTGAACCTCGTAGGTCAACCAGAGTAAGATCCGCACCAGAGTGGTACGGTAATCCTGTTCTGGAGGTTATGCTACTAGACCATGACGAACCTACGAACTATGAAGAAGTGATGGTGAGCCCAGATTCCGCGATATGGCTTGAGGCCATGAAATCTGAGATGGGATCCATGTATGAGAACAAAGTGTGGACTTTGGTTGAGTTGCCCGATGATCGGCAAGCAATTGAGAATAAATGGATCTTCAAGAAGAAGACTGACGCTAACGGTAATGTTACTGTCTATAAAGCTCGACTTGTTGCAAAAGGTTTTCGACAAGTTCAAGGGATTGACTACGATGAGACCTTCTCACCCGTAGCGATGCTTAAGTCTGTCCAAATCATGTTAGTAATTGCCGCATTTTATGATTATGAAATTTGGCAAATGGATGTCAAAACTGCATTCCTGAATGGATTTCTGGAAGAAGAGTTGTATATGATGCAACCGGAAGGTTTTGTTGATCCAAAGGGAGCTAACAAAGTGTGCAAGTTCCAGCGATCTATTTATGGACTGGTGCAAGCCTCTCGGAGTTGGAATAAACGCTTTGATAGTGTGATCAAAGCATTTGGTTTTGTACACACTTTTGGAGAAGCCTGTATTTACAAGAAAGTGAGTGGGAGCTCTGTAGCATTTCTAATATTATATGTGGATGACATATTGCTGATTGGAAATGATATAGAATTTCTGAATAGCATAAAGGGATACTTGAATAAGAGTTTTTCAATGAAAGACCTCGGTGAAGCTGCGTATATATTGGGCATCAAGATCTATAGAGATAGATCAAGACGCTTAATTGGACTTTCACAAAGCACATACCTTGACAAAGTTTTGAATAAGTTCAAAATGGATCAAGCAAAGAAAGGGTTCTTGCCTGTATTACAAGGTGTGAAGTTGAGTAAGACTCAATGCCCGACCACTACAGAAGATAGAGAGAAGATGAAAGATGTTCCCTATGCTTCAGCCATAGGCTCTATCATGTATGCAATGCTGTGTACCAGACCTGATGTGTGCCTTGCTATAAGTTTAGCAGGGAGGTACCAAAGTAATCCAGGAGTGGATCACTAGACAGCGGTCAAGAACATCCTGAAATACCTGAAAAGGACTAAGGATATGTTTCTTGTTTATGGAGGTGACAAAGAGCTCGTCGTAAATGGTTACGTTGATGCAAGCTTTGACACTGATCCGGACGATTCTAAATCGCAAACCGGATACGTGTTTACATTGAACGGTGGAGCTGTCGGTTGGTGCAGTTCTAAACAAAGCGTCTTGGCGGGATCTACATGTGAAGCGGAGTACATAGCTGCTTCGGAAGCAGCAAATGAAGGAGTCTGGATGAAGGAGTTCATATCCGATCTAGGTGTCATACCTAGTGCATCGGGTCCAATGAAAATCTTTTGTGACAATACTGGTGCAATTGCCTTGGCAAAGGAATCCAGATTTCACAAGAGAACCAAGCACATCAAGAGACGCTTCAATTCCATCCGGGATTTAGTCCAGGTGGGAGACATAGAAATTTTCAAGATATATACGGATCTGAATGTTGCAGACCCGTTGACTAAGCCTCTTCCACGAGCAAAACATGATCAGCACCAAGGCTCCATGGGTGTTAGAATCATTACTGTCTAATCCAGATTATTGACTCTAGTGCAAGTGGGAGACTGAAGGAAATATGCCCTAGAGGCAATAATAAAGTTATTATTTATTTCCTTATATCATGATAAATGTTTCTTATTCATGCTAGAATTGTATTAACCGAAAACATAATACTTGTGTGAATACATAGACAAACAGAGTGTCACTAGTATGCCTCTACTTGACTAGCTCGTTGATCAAAGATGGTTATGTTTCCTAGCCATAGACATGAGTTGTCATTTGATTAGCGGGATCACATCATTAGGAGAATGATGTGATTGACTTGACCCATTCCGTTAGCTTAGCACTCGATCGTTTAGTATGTTGCTATTGCTTTCTTCATGACTTATACATGTTCCTATGACTATGAGATTATGCAACTCCCGTTTACCGGAGGAACACTTTGTGTGCTACCAAACGTCACAACGTAATTGGGTGATTATAAAGGTGCTCTACAGGTGTCTCCGAAGGTACTTGTTGGGTTGGCGTATTTCGAGATTAGGATTTGTCACTCCGATTGTCGGAGAGGTATCTCTGGGCCCTCTCGGTAATGCACATCACTTAAGCCTTGCAAGCATTGCAACTAATGAGTTAGTTGTGGGATGATGTATTACGGAACGAGTAAAGAGACTTGCCGGTAAGGAGATTGAACTAGGTATTGAGATACCGACGATCGAATCTCGGGCAAGTAACGTACCGATGACAAAGGGAACAAAGTATGTTGTTATGCGGTCTAACCGATAAAGATCTTCGTAGAATATATGGGAGCCAATATGAGCATCCAGGTTTCGCTGTTGGTTATTGACCGGAGACGTGTCTTGGTCATGTCTACATAGTTCTCGAACCCGTAGGGTCCGCACGCTTAAGGTTTCGATGAGAGTTATATTATGAGTTTATATGTTTTGATGTACCGAAGGTTGTTCGGAGTCCCGGATGTGATCACGGACATGACGAGGAGTCTCGAAATGGTCGAGACATGAAGATTGATATATTGGAAGCCTATATTTGGATATCGGAAGTGTTCCGGGTGAAATCGGGATTTTACCGGAGTACCGAGGGGTTACCGGAACCCCCCGGGGGCTTAATGGGCCATAGTGGGCCTTTGTGGAGAAGAGGAGAGACGGCCAGGGCAGGGCCGCGCGCCCCTCCCCCCTAGTCCGAATAGGACAAGGAGAGGGGGGCGGCGCCCCCCCTTTCCTTCCTCTCTCCCTCCTCTTTCCCCCTCCACTCCTAATCCAACTAGGGAAAGGGAGGGAGTCCTACTCCCGGTGGGAGTAGGACTCCACCTGGCGCGCCCCTCCTGGCCGGCCGCACCTCCCCCCTTGCTCCTTTATATACGGGGGCAGGGGGGCACCCTAGAGACACCACAATTTATCGTTTGATCTTTTAGCCGTGTGCGGTGCCCCCCTCCACCATAGTCCACCTCGATAATACTGTAGCGGTGCTTAGGCGAAGCCCTGCGTCAGTAGAACATCATCATCGTCACCACGCCGTCGTGCTGACGAAACTCTCCCTCAACACTCGGCTGGATCGGAGTTCGAGGGACGTCATCGGGCTGAACATGTGCTGAACTCGGAGGTGTCGTGCGTTCAGTACTTGATCACTCGGATCGTGAAGACGTACGACTACATCAACCGCGTTGTGCTAACGCTTCTGCTTTCGGTCTACGAGGGTACGTGGACAACACTCTTCCCTCTCGTTGCTATGCATCACCATGATCTTGCGTGTGCGTAGGAATTTTTTTGAAATTACTACGTTCCCCTAGACTTGATACGTCTCCAACGTATCTATAATTTTTTATTGTCCCATTCTATTATAGGACCAATCTGTGTTTTATATATATATATATATATATATATATTTACAATCAACTTTATATCATTTTTGGGACTAACCTACTAACTTAGTGCCCAGTGCCATTTGTTGTTTTTTACTTTGCAGAATATCAATACCAAACGAAGTCCAAATGCCATGAAACTTTTTGGAGATTCTTTTCTGGCGATAAGAGACCCTAGAATCTTCGGGAGGCCACGAGAACACGAAGGAGTGGCCCACTAGGCACCAGGGTGCGCCAGGGGCCTCTAGCGCGCCCTGGTACCTAGTGGGGCCCACAAGCCTCCGTTTGACCTAACTCTGCCTCTATAAATTCCCAAAAATAAAAAAACCTACGAGGGAGACCACCAAATACTGTTTCCGTCGTCGCAAGCCTCTGTTCTCGAGAGATCCCATCTGGGGACCCTTTTTGGCACTCTACCGGAGGGAGAAACAATCACGGAGGGGTTCTTCATCATGCTTGCCGCCCCTCCAATGACGTATGAGTAGTTTGCCAGAGACCTACGGGTCCATATTTAGTAGCTAGATGGCTTCTTCTCTCTCGACGTTCTTCAATACAATGTTCACCTTGATGTTCTTGGAGTTCTACCCGATGTAATTCTTTTTTGCGGTGTGTTTGTTGGGATCCGATGAATTGTGAGTTTATAATCAGATCTATCAATGAATATTATTTGGGTTTTGTCTGAACTCCTTTATGCATGATTAATATAGCTTCGTATTTCTTCTCCGATTTATTGCTTTGGTTTGGCCAACTGGATTGATTTATCTTGCCATGGGAAGAGGTGCTTTGTAATTGGTTCGATCTTGCGGTGCTCAATCCTAGTGACATAAAGGGACATGACACGTATATATTGTTGCTATTAAGGGTAAAAAGATGGGGTTTATTCATACATGAGTTTATCTTGTCTACATCATGTCATCTTGCTTAAAGCATTACTCCGTGTTTTCATGAACTTAATACACTAGATGCATGCTGGATAGCGGGCGATGTGTGGAGTAATAGTAGTAGATGCAGAATTGTTTCAGTCTAATAATTTTGGACGTGATGCCTATGTATGATCATTGCCTTGGATATCATCATAATTATTTTCTTTTCTATCAATTGCTCAACAGTAATTTGTTTACCCACCATATGCTATTTTCGCGAGAGAAGCCTCTAGTGAAAACTATGGGCCCCGGGTCTATCTTTTATCATATATTAAAACCAAAATACCTTGCTGCAATTTTTCTTTCTTTATTTTATTTTGTATTTTAGTTAAATCTATCTATGAAAAACTATACAATTTAATCTTGCTCATAACGGTTGAGGGATTGACAACCCCTCTACACGTTGGGTTGTACTTTGTAAGTATTTGTTGTTTATGTGCAGGTGATGTTTATATAGTGTTGCTTGGTTCTCCTACTGGGTTGATAACCTTGGTTTCATAATCTATGGAAATACTTATCTCTACTATACTGCAACATCCTCTCCTCTTCAAGAAAATCCCAACGTAGCTCACAAGTAGCACCGCGCGCCGCTGCCCTTGCCCAAGGCGCGTGGTCGCCTTATGAGCTACCTCGGCAGCGGCAGGAGCTCCTCGTCGCTGTCCCGGAGCGCCATGACGGCGCAGGAGTACGCCAACTAGGAGCCGCGTCGGGGGATAGCCGCAGTGCCGCGTGTTGGTCCAAGTTCGCGGGCTCGGACGTCCCCCCCCCACCAGACTTCGCAGTGGACCCGGACCTGGCGTACGCGTGCGCCCTAGACCGCTCGATGAAGACGTCAGAGACGACCAAGCGTCGCCTTGCCGCCTCGACAGGGAGATGACCAGGTACGGCGAGGACTGGTCCATCACCGATATCAACGCTGCCAACGACACCTCCTCCAGTGACCGCCGCCCTCTCCCCCGGCCCATGTCCTCGGTGGCCGTGGCCACACTGCGCACGCGCAGGAGGAAGCAGAGAGGATCATCCGCGAGCGTCAGGCGGCTGCTGGGAAGCCCTACCGCGACGCCGCCACCACCTTACGCTGCATGAAGCCTGACGACGATGAGGACGCCAGATCGGGCACCGATGACGGAGGAGGAGCCGCCGGCTAACCCGGCGGCATGACCTACGAGGCCAGCGTCAAGTATAGGATAGTTTAGGGTTTTTAGTTGACGGCAAAATATCGTCCGGTTATGTACAAATTATCCTAATTTTAGTGAAATCCACCGTGTTTATATCCAAATTCGTCCGGTTTGAACGAATTTTGTCCGGTTGGTTCGAGTTTTGTGAAAATGTATGCGGCTACGGTTGGATGGCTGCCTCCCGCATCTGTGTCCGCGGACTGGTCCCCTGTCCCGCGGACGGATGCGGGAGAGTTTTTGCGGGTTACTGTCGCAGATGCTCTTAGAGAATCTACAGCCAGACTTTGCAAATCCGGCCCCTCAAACGCCCGCGGACACGCCCGCGTGCGTCCACGGGCACTGACCGGGGAACCCTCAAATCATGTCGTCCACATCCGTGTATCTCATATTCGGTCCCTCATATCCATACTAGCATGCAACATAGATAAAAAGAACGTAGATCATCACACAAACATAGAATCGGACAGGGCAATGCACATTCCGATCACCAGAAGATCACGGACGGTTGTCCAAAAGATCGCCAAAGTTCACATAATTCACATAAACGACACACAAAATTAAACTACATTACTCAAAACTCGAAACTGAAGACGGAGACGGTGGAGATTCACCACTTCCTCGCCGACCCTTTTCCCTTCCGGTCGCTGGCGCGGCTGTAGGCATCGACGGCCGGTGGCGGATTGTCCGAGTCGTCGGAGGAGGAGTTGTCCGAGTCGTCGGAGTCGGAGTTGGAGAGGATGACGAGCCCTTTTAGCCGCCGGACCTTCCTGTCCTGCTGTCTCTTTAGCTTCGCGAGCCGAGCCGCGTCGCGCTCGGACTGCTCAATGGCAATCCGGAGGGCCTTGGCATTCTGCCGGCGGAGCCGCCGCACGCCCGTCTCCGCGGTCGTAAGCGACCGGCGATAGACCCATTCGAGGAGCCACGCGTCCTCGTCGGGCTTCGCCTGCATCCCATGGCGGCGGCGCACAGACTGCTCCACTTGCCTCCTCTCCCTTTCCCGCGCGCCTCTGTTTCCAGCGTGCGCGTCCGGGCAGGTGAGGCGGGCACAAGCACCCACCGCTGCCCTCGTGGAGGAGCAGCAACCGATGGGGGTAGGAGACCGCGTAGGGGAGGCGCAGATTGCGCAGGCCGCCTGTCGGAGCTGCGCGCGTGCCGGGAGGGGCCAGCACTGGCATCCGAGCTGCGCCGACGGGGAAGCTGCGGCTGCGGCGAGGCTGCAGATCCGGAGCTGCCCCCGGTCTCCACCTTGGATCGCTCCATGGTGATGCGGAGGACAAACTCATAGTCCGGATCCGGCTCGAAGTCGGAGCGGCTGTCGGAGCTCGACATTGCGCCGGATTCAATCGGAATCGCTACGGGGAGAGGAGAGGACGGAGCGAGAGAGGAGAGTGAGTGAGCTAGGGTTTCGAAGCGATGAGCCGGGCAGTTTTTTTTTTGTAGGACATCCGTGGAGTTGGTGGTGGGCCGGGCTTGTCAGGCGGACGCGCCCGGGCCACCCTATATCCGCCCCATATTTGGGCTGGATATGAAAGCTGCTGGTCAGCCCGGGTGTTTGATGTCCGTTTGAAGCGTCTGTCTAGGTAAAAAATCGTGATCGGTCAGTGACCGGGCGGACGACCCGAACGTTTGAGGACGGTTTAAAGTGCTCGGCTCTAGATGCTCTTAGCGAGCAGAAAACACTGGGATGCTACAGTGGTTGAGCCATGAACTTCATGGCTGCTAGCACATGAAAAAGGCCTGATACTTGCAAGTTCAAGCAATGGTGTTGCCACAGATGTCTCACTGACATGTAGGACAGCCACGGCCACAGGTCTTACGTTAACCCCGCTTACCAGACGGCCCCCGCCTGCTCTGTCCACATAGGGTATTGTTTTGAAAGTTCTGTCTATATAGGTTGCACGCGCGCTTTCCACAAAGACCCAACCCTTGTGCGGCAACACACGAGGTAAAGCCTCCGCCCACGCGAAAAGACGATAAGAAATCCAAAAGCGTGCATGCCTTCGAAGCAATTTGGGGCGTATCCCCCGATTTTATTCGGATATGAACGATCAGGCTTCTGCAATCGACACCCCCTTTTCCGCGGCAGCCTATAAATCTGTGGCGCAGATTGACCGCGTCATGAACCTCTTGCGGCATCTCATCCACCACCGACGGTCAAGCTTTTGTTTCGTTTCCTTTTACGTCTCCCCCACCGCCTGAAATTGCTATACTGTATCAGTATATGTGACAAAAGAAGCAAAATAATTAACCGACAATCCCAGCTAAACCTCTGTACCGCGATTAAATGCGGAGCCGTACACGCAGCAGTGCTCATGGGTGGGATCCCCGTCGCCGTAGCACGTGGATTAGCTCCGGGTCGGCTCGCTCTGCCCTCGTGCCCACTAGTACAGCTTTAACCTCTCGTGGTTCCCGTGCGGTGGGGTGGTTAGTGATCGATCAACCTCGCCGGTGCCCGGTGCCAAGATCAAGCTAGGGTCCATCGTCCATGCAGCAGCAGCAGCCATGGTCGCTTTGTGGCAAGTTGCAAGTGATGCCTTTTTAGGCTCATGCGTTCGCTGTCACCAGCGCTTTGCGTTCGTGTGCGGCATCCATCCATCGTGTTGATCCACCACGCGACACAGTAACAAGCACGAGATCATTTTGCTGTTAGCGCTAGTTCTCCCTCTGTTGCTTGTCTAATTATTAAGAGAGCGTCGTGTCCCATGTGTTGTTATGTTTTTCAGTTAGCGGAACTGGAAAGAATCGGTTTTGCTGCTTTTGAGTTGATAGCAAGAAAACGTGCTGTGCAGTGCGGGGCCTGATCGGGCCACATGACCAGGGCACCTAGTGTGATTTGATTTTGCAACTGCCGGAAAAATAGCCATAGCTAGCTAGTACGTGTGCGCCATTCTTTCCGAGGCTGCGCGGTGCCTCAAACACAACAACTCCCGCACGTTCTGGCTTATTAATTTTTTAACTCAGCGTATTTCTTCAACTCCTCATAGTCCGGCCCTTACGTCTATGTGCACCAAATGTGCATCGACGGTTGACAAGCTGGGAGCTTGAGATAGATATTGTAGAGAGATGTTTTGCAATACAATAATTGTTGTATTGTTTGGGCTGCTGGTGCACGCATATATAATACAAGGGAAGGCCTCTACCTCAACTATACAAGACTAGGAGGTGGGCCACAACTCCAATACACGTGCAGTACAAAATACATACTCAACACCCCCCGCAGTCGAAGCGTCACCGGAGACACAGAGACTGGACCGAAACTCCTCGAAGACGGGAGTAGGCAATCCCTTAGTCATCACATCAGCAAACTGTTGCGTCGTCGGCACGTGGAGAACCCGAACACGGCCAAGGGCAACCTGCTCACGCACGAAGTGAATATCGAGCTCAATATGCTTCGTCCGTCGATGGTGCACCGGGTTGGCGGAGAGGTAGACCGCGCTGACATTATCGCAGTAGACAAGAGTGGCCTTGTGAACATCACAAAGCAACTCCTGGAGCAGCTGACGTATCCAAGAGCACTCGGCCACTGCGTTGGCCCCGGCGCGATACTCTGCCTCGGCGCTGGAGTGGGAGACCGTGGGCTGCCGCTTCGACGACCAAGAGATCAACGAGGGCCCCCAAGGTAGACGCAATAGCCTGACGTAGAGCGTCGCGTGTCGGGGCAGCCAGCCCAGTCAGCATCCGAGTAGGCCACGAGGTCGGTGGAGGCGAAGGCCGTCAGGGTGAGTCCCAAGGACATGGTGCCGCGTATGTAACGGAGAATACGCTTCATCAGAGTCCAGTGAGAGTCACGCGGGGCGTGCATATGGAGGCACACCTGCTGAACAGCGTACTGCAGGTCGGGGCGAGTAAGCGTCAAGTACTGTAAAGCACCGACAATGGAGCGATAAAAAGCTCCATCGGACGCGAGAGACCCCTCCAGAGCAGAGACCTTCGCCTTCGTGTCGACGGGGGTGGGCGCCGGCTTGCAGTTAAGCATAACGGCACGCTCAAGGAGCTCGTGGGCGTACTTCTGCTGATGCAGAAAGAAACCGTCAGCCCGACGGATCACCTCGATGCCGAGAAAGTAGTGCAGGGGCCCCAAGTCCTTGAGGGCGAACTCATCACGAAGACGAGCAGTCAGCCGCTGAAGGAGATCGGGGGTGGACGCCGTGAGGATGATGTCGTCGACGTAGAGCAGCAGATGTGCAGTGTCAGCTCCCTGATGATACACAAAGAGTGAGGCATCGGAGCGAGTGGACCGAAAGCCCAGAGACTGCAGGAAGGCTGCGATACACTGGTACCAAGCCCGAGGCGCCTGCTTCAACCCGTACAAAGAGCGGGAGAGCAAGCATACGAAGTCGGGGTGCTCGGCGTCGACGAAACCAGTAGGCTGCTCACAGAACACCTGCTCGGACAGATGACCGTGCAAAAAGGCGTTGGAAACGTCCAACTGATGCACAGGCCAGGCGCGCGAGATGGCCAGCTGAAGGACGGCGCGGATCGTGCCCGGTTTCACCACCGGGGCGAAGGTGTCGGTGAAGTCCACACCAGCGCGCTGCCGAAAACCACGGACCACCCATCGAGCCTTGTAACGCTCGAGAGAACCGTCCGGGCGAGTCTTGTGGCGAAACACCCACTTGCCAGAGATGATGTTGGCACGGTGGGGTCGCGGAACAAGTTGCCACGTGCGGTTGCGCTGTAAGGCGTCGAACTCCTCCTGCATCGCAGCTAGCCAGTGGGGATCCCGAAGGGCAGCGCGAGCGGAGGTGGGGACGGGTGATGGCGTCGACGTCGAGGCGGCGCACACATACTCGTCGGCGGAGTAGCGCATGCTGGGCCGAAGCACTCCTGCTCGGGCATGGGTAGTCACGCCAAGTGGCGGTGCAGCAGGGCCGACGAGTGCCGCGGCGGCGAGGGCACCCGATGCGGCGGCGGGGGCCGCGGCGGAGGCGGCCGCGGGGGCACCCGGTGCGGCGGCGGCAGAGGAGGCGACGGGCGGGGGTGACGTCGAGCCCGTCGCAGGGTGGGCGGGCGGGGTGCCGGGCTCAACCTCGTATGAGGGGGCCCGCTCGGACTCGACCTCGGGGGAGGGAGTCACGAAGCCAGGTGGTGGCGGCAGAGGGCGCCGTGCCGGGGGGGCCGCCGGGGGCTGCCGCCGCGCATCGCTACATGAGGGGGGCGCGGGGGCCGGCGCCGAAGGGGCCGAAGCCGGAGGAACCTGAAAAAAGGGAACACCGTCTCGACAAAGTACACATGCCTCGAGGTGTACACACGATGAGTGACAGGATCATAGCACCGGTAACCTTTGGTGTTAGGAGGGTAGCCAAGGAAGACGCATGGGACGGATCGTGGTGCGAGTTTGTGTGGCGTGGTGGACGCGGTGCTAGGATAACAGAGACACCCGAAGATGCGGAGACCATCATAGGACGGTGGTGTGCCGAAGAGAAGGAGGTGTGGGGCGTAGTTCCACCGAGGGCGACACGGACGGATGTTAACTAAGAGAGTGGCGGTAGCGAGGGTATCAGGCCAAAACTGAGCGGGCACGTTAGAGTGAAAGAGTAACGTGCGAACGCAGTCATTCAGAGTGCGGAGAATGCGCTCGGCGCGGCCGTTCTGCTGAGAAGTGTAGGGGCAAGTCAGACGGAAGGTGGTGCCGTGAGAGGCGAGAAGTGTGCGAAGAGCGACGTTGTCAAACTCTTTTCCGTTATCAGTTTGGAGTGCGAGTATGAGGCGACCGAACTGGGTGGTGACATAGGAATAAAAGGCGGTGAGTGTGGCTAAAGCATCGGATTTACGACGAAAAGGAAAAGTCCACACATAATGAGAATAATCATCTAGGATCACCAAGTAGTATAGATAGCCCGTGTTACTCGCAACGGGAGACATCCAAACATCACTATGAAGCAATTGAAACGGAAAAGTGGAAACTGAGGTAGACGCACTAAAGGGAAGACGAACGTGCTTGCCTAAGCGACAGACTTCACAAGAGTGCTCGTCGAGCTTGTTACATGAGAAAGAGAAACTCCTAAGAATTTGACGTACTACTGTGGGGTTGGGGTGGCCCAAGCGAGCATGCCAGAGGTTAACGCCAGCGGCAAGGGCGACTGGTGTGGAGGTGGAGGCGCCGGCGTGCACGGGGTAGAGCTGATCAGGACTATCACATCGGTGAAGGATCATCCGGGTACGGGCGTCTTTCACAGAAAAACCAACACCATCGAATTCAACAGTAAGTGGGTTCTCACTAGTAAGACGACGAACGGAAACTAGGTTTGTGACTAATTCAGGGGAAACAAGAACATTAGACATAGTAATGGGTGCGGAAGTGGAGGGAAAACTACCGATGTGAGTGATAGGTAAGGAGGAGCCGTTGTCGACGGTGATACGAGTGGGTGTGCGAACGGGAGTGGAGGAGGTTAGGTTACCGGGATGAGCTGTCATGTGCGCAGTAGCACCTGAGTCCATGTACCAGTCGCCTCCACCGACAGAGCTACTCCGCGACGACGCGGAGTGCTGGGCTGCGAGGAGGGTGGGGTCCCATGACACAGGTACCGGCGGCGGCGGCGGGAGGCCCTCGTAGGGCGACGCCAGGACAGACGGGCCATAACCACCGAGGGAAGGCAGCGGCGGGAGGCCCCCGTAGGGCGGTGCCGGGACAGGTGGACTATAACCGCCTACGGGCGGCGGCGCAAGGAGGGCGCCGTAGCTGGCGCCATTCGGCTGGTAAGGCGGCAACGGGTAACACCAGTCCGGAGAAGCCATCGACGGGCGAGCGAAGCATGGCCGCCGGCCATTGGCGGGGCCGGCTGCATGTGGGTGACGCCGGGCGCACCGTACGGCGGCAAGGCCGCGCCAGAGGGCGCCAGCTGCAGTGGGTGACGTCGGGCGCGCCGTAGGCGGCGGCCACGCCGTATGGCTGCGGGGCTGCACCGGAGAGCACCGGCGGCGAGTGTCGTGGTTCTAAGTCTGACAGTAGAATGGGGGGTAGGGATGTAGAGGCAAGATCCTAGCTATGGAGAAGTTGTACGCACGAGTTTTACGAGTTCAAGCCCTTCTCGGAGGAAGTAACAACCCTACGTCTCAGAGCCCGGAGGCGGTCGACTGGATTATATGCGCGTGTGTTACAGGGGGTGCGAACCCTTGTGCATGTGGAGAGGGGTGGCTTATATAGAGTGCGCCAGCACCCCGACCAGCCCATGTTACAAGGGATTTAAGGTACATCAAGAGGGGGGCGTTACTGGTTACGTCCGTAATAAAGTGTTATAAATGGCTATTAAGTCTAGGAGTTAATGCTCGACCGTTGCTGTGTAGAGTGACTTTAGGTCTTCTGTCCGTCAAGTGTTTCTTGTTACGGTCGAGTGATCTTGACTCCTCCGAGTGGAAATGTTTCTGGTCGAGTGGGTGATAGTACCCCTCGAATGCTTCTGGCTTTAGAGTGATGTCCTTGGGGAAGGTATTTAGGTCAGGCCTGTGACCCTACCCTAGGTACATGTCCTCATCATTAGCCCCCGAATGGATCAGGGTTTGAGTGGAGAAGGAGTTGAAAATACTTCCGACTCATTTTTCGCGCTTCGGGTGTGTCTTGTTTTGGATCAACGAACCGAGGTGGTGACACCAACTTCTTTTTCAGTCGCCTTGATCCATTCCTGGTTTTATCGAGTGAACTTTTGCTGGAAGAGATCTGAGTGCTAATGTGGTGGAGATCTTCCGTCTGACAAGTTGTTCTGCTGCCCGCGGATCTCGCGGGATTCGAATTTCGGGAAGCGCGCGGGGCGGAGGAGGCCGCAGTAATCGGGCTGGATAAGGCAAGGCCGCCTCGATTCCCGCGCCGCCTTTTTTGCCACGTATCACGCGCGCGCCTGTTGCGGGATTTGATAAGATTGCCCGGGCCTACAGGTCAGTCACTCGGAAGCAACCCCATATAAGGCGCCGGACCGGGGTTTTTGAACAGTGTGTCCTCATTCTTCTTCTCCCTTCTCAGTTTCCCCCACTGCGCCTGCTCCTGCCCCAGCGCCGCCACTCCGTTCGAGCTCCGCCCGCGGCGATGGGGAAAGACAAGACGGTGGCTCTGGAGCACACGAAGAAGGCAACGGTGAAGGCGAAGGGGAAAAAGTCCAGCCGGGGCAGATCCTCGTCGCGGTCCGGTTTGCCGCGCGGCTGGATCCGGTCAATGATCAGCCAGGACGACCTCGACGATCTGGCGGAGGAGGGGCTGATTCCTCACGGATCGGCGCGGCTCCCGGAGGATGAGACCGAACCTTGACCGCGGGAGGGTGAGTGCGTCCTCCTTGCCACTCACATCGACCGTGGATTTTCTCTGCCTCCGCATCCTTTTTTTCCGGGCTTTCTTGAATTTCTTTGGAGCACAACTTCATCACTTTTCCCCCAACACCATCATATATCTTGTTGCTTTCGTGTCTCTGTGCGAAAAATTCTTGGGTTGTCGACCACACTGGTGTCTCTTCAAGCACATTTTCACATGTCGCTCCCAGTCGGTCAAAAAGGCTAACCCGAGTGACGAGAGGACTCAGGTGATCCAGATGTGTGGGGGTCTTGGGATTCATATGAGGGGTAAGAGCTCTTTCCCAGCCATAACTCTTCCTGAGTCAGTACAAGGATGGCAGTCGACCTGGTTTTACTGCAAAGACCAGCCGACTCCAGGTCAGTCGACTGGACTTCCTCCTTTTTCTATGGCTCGCGTAGAGAAGCCCTCCACCTTGAAAGTGACTCCAGGGGAGAAAGCGGAGGTGAAAGTGCTGGTTGAGCGAGTGGTCTATCTCATCCGTGAGGGTGTAACTAGAATGGATCTGCTGGAAGTCTTCCTCAGACGACGCATTCAGCCACTTCAAGCCCGCGACCATCCGATGTGGATGTATTCGGGCATTGAAGATTTCACTCGGGTGCACCCAGAAGAAGTCGACGAGGATACGGTGGAGAAGTGGTTGAGCAGTATCACTGGCAACAAGGATAACCCCAGAGGAGCAAGGAGAATCCCTCCACTTGACCAATCCTACGAACCAGACAAGGTCTGATTCTGAATTACCGAGTGTCATCTTGATTTAACATGCAACTGTTTATGCTTCACCGACTGACTTTGTCTTGCTTGTTTTCTTCTAGGCCCTTACTGAAATGTATTCGATGCCCAACGGAGAGCAGGAGCAGGACCCGGAGGGGGAGGCAAGTGGAGGTGAAAGCGGCAAGTGGCATTCCGACAGAGAGGGGGCGAGGAGAGCGACGACCCGAGTGATGAAGAAGAGGCCGACTCTCCTCCCCGCAGGGAAAGGCGATCCAAACTTACTCACGACCCGACGAGCGCCCGTGATAAGGCGACCGTTCAGACCGGGCAGTCGTCAAAGCGTCCTCGGACGTCCGGCACCAACTGAAAAAGCTCCAAAGCAGTCCAACGTTGTAGTGCAGAAGACTTGGAAGGCGCTGCCGAGAATCAAAATTGACGTTCCTGTTGCTTCTGCGTGAGTGTTCTTCTTTCGCTTTTACTCGATGTTCTGTGTTGTTTATTTTTCCCTTGGTTTGACTGAATGAATCTTGAAACTAGCAATGTCGCTACCTCTGGGACCTCTGCTTATAAGAACGAGGATGAGGAAATGGAAGATGCGGTGACCTCCAATCCGGGTACAATCCTCATGATTTTTTCTTCGATTTGTCGATTGAACTGTGCTATATCCAATCAGGTGATGAAACTTTGGCGACTGATCTTTTTACAGCCCTCAACGTCATTGACCTCCCCGACGACGACGAGGACGAGCCACAGAGGCCCTTGGGGAGAAGAAACAGGAAAACGTCCGCTGGCAAGACGCTTCAATCGACACCGGTGGCGGAACCGGTAATTCAGGACGCCGGCGATGCCAATCGGACTTCCATCTCCTTCGCCATACCGCTGTCGAGTGCTCGGCCTTCCTCGTCAGCTACAAGACTCCCACCGATCCACCTTCACTTTTTGCTACACATCACGTCCCAAGGACCAAGTGGGTGCTGCAAAAGAGGCTATACGCCAGGCGGGCATTATGATGGAGAAGATGAAGATGGTGCGGGAAGCCAGTCAAGCTGCTTATGATGCCAGCTCCGCTCTCCAGAGCAACGTCCAGGTTAGTAGATCGTCGACTGACTCTTCTGGCTTGTTCTGTTAGGATATGGTACCTGAAAACTTTCTTTCCAAGAATCTTTGCATCTGCCTGCGCCTTGCATCTGTACACCTACTGGGTGTTTTGATTTGTCACTGAACAGATTCACACTTTGAGCTGATAATGTTGTTGTCAATTGAATCTTTTGACCAGTGGGGGCACGCTGAGTGCACCCACTGGGTGTAGTCCCCGAGACCATAATTGACTGCGGGCGGTCGACTATGGTCTGAGCATCAGAATTTGAATTTCTTCACTCGGTCTGGTCGGGCCATGTCGAGTGGAACTTTGAACCAGTGGGGGCACGCTGAGTGCACCCACTGGGTGTAGGTCTTTTGACCAGTGGGGGCACGCTGAGTGCACCCACTAGGTGTAGTTCCCGAGACCATAATTGACTGCGGGCAGTCGGCTATGGTTTGAGCATTAGAATTTGAATTTCTTCACTCGGTCTGGTCGGGCCATGTCGAGTGGAACTTTGAATCAGTGTTTTTTTTTGCACTCGCGCTGGACAGGCCTTGTCGAGTGTAAACTGAACCAGTGGGGGCACGCTAAGTGCACCCACTGGGTGTAGTCCCCGAGACTACTGTTGGATGTTTGATTCGGCAGTAGTCTTAGAATTTGTTGGCTTTATCCTTTTACCTCTCCGAAATAACCAATCTTTTCACCAGTCGACTGACCTGTTCTTTGGTTGCAGAAATCTTGTGATCTTGGAGCTCATTTTGCTGACCTGGAGAAGCAGCAGATTCAGCTCAACCTCGATCTGGAGCTCGCCACGACAGAACTGCAGAAGGCCAAGGATGACGCCGCTGGTAAAGAAGACCTGTCGACTGAGTTTTCCCTGAACCGGATTTCATTCTGCTTTTTCTGAATCCAACATTATTTCTTTCAGAGAAACTGAACCAAGCTCTGGCGAAAAAGGATCAAGATCTTGCGGCCACGCAAAAAAAAGCTGATGAGAAAACTGCGCTCGTTGAACAGAAGTTGGCTTCAGTCGGCAAATTGGAGGAAGAAAACTCCAGGCTGAAAACTGCCCTTGACGAAGCCAATAAGGAAGCGACTCGCCTGAAGAAGGACAAGGAAAATCTGAACGAGAAGATGGAAGGTATTGCCCGCAGGAGGAACGATCTGGAGAATTATCTGGGAAGCCTTGCTAAGAAGTTGTTCGTCATGCTTGAAGGTGTTTCCTTTGATCCGACTGGTTTGTTCTTGTCGACTCGACATATGGTCATTGGCTTACCCTTGAATTGTGTATGCAGAGTTTTGCCGGTACTTCGAGGAAGAGACCGGGCGAATTGAACCAAGCTTGGACCCCATCAACTCTCCAGTGAAGGATGAAGCTGCCATGAACGTGCTCCGACTGGAATCCCGCATCACTAGTGTTGTCGATTATCTCGCCCGACTGAAAGTCGTGATGTCGCGGATTGACACAGCTCTCTGGCCCATGGCAACACTTCAGAATGACCTCGAGTCTATGATGGCTCGGCTCAATGAAGCTCCCAGTCGAATTCAAGAATGGAAGAAGTCTTATGCCCGGTGCGGCGCTGATGTGGCTCTATCTCTGGTTCGCGTCCGCTGTCGAGAAGCTCGGGAAGAGAAGCTGGCGGCGATTAAAGTTGCTAACATCAAAAGGCACGACTTCCAGTCCTTCATGGAGACTTCCATTGCTGCTGCCACTCGGATTGCTGACGGGATCGACCTAGACGAATTCGTCGAGCCTGCCAGCGCTCCTCCTGCGGAGTGAACAAACTTTTATGCTCTGCCTTAAATTTGCCTCGGAATGCCGAGTGATTTTGTAACCGTTAAACTCCTTTGGGCTGAATGCCCGAGTACTTTGATCTGTGGTCTTGAACTTTAGGATTTATCTGAACTTGATTTATCTCTGAATATGCTTGTATTTGTCTTCGAGTGGAATTTGTTCTTCACACGGAACAATCTTTGTGCTTGAGATGCAGCTCTGAAGTTGATGCTCCAGTCGACCCGCACCTCGTCGCCCTTGCGGATAAGGGTGGAGCGCACGTTGTACTTATGGCGCAGCTCCGAAGGAGAAGGTTGCAGTCGACCTGCACCTCGTCGTCCTTGCGGATAGGGATGGAGCGCACGTTGTACTTGTGGCGCAGCTCTGAAGGAGAAGGTTGCAGCCGACCTGCACCTCGTTGTCCTTGCGAATGGGGATGGACTTCAAACTTAGGCGAGTACTAGACTGCAGCAAAGCCCCCGAGTGGGAGGGTTGCTCACCACTCGGTAGGATTTTTCAAACTTAGGCGAGTACTGGACTGCAGCTAAGCCCCCGAGTGGGAGGGTTGCTCACCACTTGGTAGGATTTTTCAAACTTAGGCGAGCACTGGACTGCAGCTAAGCCCCTGAGTGGGAGGGTTGCTCACCACTCGGTAGGATTTTTCAAACTTAGGCGAGTACTGGACTGCAGCTAAGCCCCCGAGTGGGAGGGTTGCTCACCACTCGGTAGGATTTTTTTAAACTTAGGCGAGTACTGGACTGCAGCTAAGCCCCCGAGTGAGAGGGTTGCTCACCACTCGGTAGGATTTTTCAAACTTAGGCGAGCACTGGACTGCAGCTAAGCCCCCGAGTGAGAGGGTTGCTCACCACTTGGTAGGATTTTTCAAACTTAGGCGAGCACTGGACTGCAGCTAAGCCCCCGAGTGGGAGGGTTGGTCACCACTCGGTAGGATTTTTCAAACTTAGGCGAGTACTGGACTGCAGCTAAGCCCCCGAGTGGGAGGGTTGCTCACCACTCGGTAGGATTTTACAAACTTAGGCGAGTACTGGACTGCAGCTAAGCCCCCGAGTGAGAGGCTTGCTCATCACTTGGTAGGTTTTTTCAGACTTAGGCGAAATGGGTTCGCGGCTAAGCCCCCGAGTGAGAGGCTTGCTCATCACTCGGTAGGTTTTTTCAAACTTAGGCGAAACGGATTCGCGGCTAAGCCCCCGAGTGAGAGGCTTGCTCATCACTCAATAGGTTTTTTCAGACTTAGGCGAAATGGATTCGCGGCTAAGCCCCCGAGTGAGAGGCTTGCTCATCACTCGGTAGGTTTCTTCAAACTTAGGCGAAACGGATTCGCGGCTAAGCCCCCGAGTGAGAGGCTTGCTCATCACTCGGTAGGATTTTTCAAACTTTAGGCGAAACGGGTTCGCGGCAAAGTCACCCACTAGGGGATTTCAGACGCAAACAAAAGCAACAACAACCATTTAGGAAGACTGTAAAGCTCTTTTCTTTGATAAACAAACTACAAAGGTATTTCTTATTACATCTCATCCGAATGAGTACTTAAGTATAAAAGGGGCGGAGCAGCTCCGTGTTCCAAGCCCGTGGCTCGTCTCTCTGATGCTCGACATTGTAAAGATGGTATGCTCCATTGTGGAGAACTCTGGTGACAATGAAGGGACCTTCCCAAGCAGGGGCGAGCTTGTGTGGTTTCTGCTGATCCACTCGAAGAACCAAGTCTCCCTCTTGAAAGGCTCGGCCCCTCACATTTCTGGCGTGGAACCGATGCAAGTCTTGCTGATAAATGGTCGACCGGATTAAGGCCATCTCTCTTTCCTCCTCTAGGAGATCGACTACATCCTGTCGGGCCTGTTCTGCTTCATCTTCAGAGAAGAGATCGACTCGGGGTGCATTGTGAAGCAAGTCACTCGGTAGAACAGCTTCAGCTCCATAAACCAAGAAGAATGGAGTTCGGCCAGTCGACCGATTGGGAGTTGTCCTCAATCCCCAAAGAACTGATGGAAGTTCATCGACCCAGGCGCCTGCTGCGTGCTTGAGATCACGCATCAGTCGGGGTTTTAGTCCTTTGAGAATCAAGCCATTTGCTCTTTCTGCTTGTCCATTCGACTGGGGGTGGGCGACTGAAGCATAGTCGACTCGTGTGCCTTGGGAAGCACAGAAGGCTCTGAACTCATCAGAATCGAAGTTCGACCCGTTGTTAGTGATGATGCTGTGCGGAACTCCATATCTGAATGTCAATTCTCTGATGAAGCTGACGGCAGTACTGGCTTCAAGATTCTTGATAGGCTTGGCTTCAATCCATTTGGTAAACTTGTCGACTGCTACAAGCACATGAGTGAAGCCGCTCCTACCAGTCCGCAGGGGTCCAACCATATCCAATCCCCAAACAGCAAAGGGCCAAATGAGTGGAATAGTCTTCAGGGCCGACGCAGGCTTGTGGGACATATTGGAGTAAAACTGGCAGCCTTCACATTTGTCGACTATATCTTTCGCCATTTCATTTGCTCGTGGCCAATAAAATCCGGCTCGGTATGCTTTGGCCACAATGGTCCGAGAGGACGCATGGTGATCACAGGTCCCCAAGTGGATGTCGTTGAGGATCACTCGACCTTCTTCTGGTGTTATGCATTTCCGGCCGACTCCGGTTACGCTTTCCCTGAACAGTTGTCCTCTGATCACAGTAAAGGCTTTGGATCGACGGATGATCTGTCGAGCCTCTTCTTCATCCTCTGGGAGTTCCTTCCTAAGGATATATGCAATGTATGGCACTGTCCAGTCGGGAGTGATGACCAAAACCTCCATGATCAGGTCGACCACGGCTGGGACTTCGACTTCAGTCAGATCTGTGGCACTCTTAGGCTGCGGGGGCTCTTCAGTGAAAGGATCTTCTTGAACTGAAGGTGTATGAATGTGTTCCAAAAACACGTTGCTGGGAATGGCTTCCCTTTTGGAACCTATATTTGCCAAATCATCGGCTGCTTGATTTTTCAGTCGGGGTATATGATGGAGCTCTAACCCCTCAAACTTCTTTTCCAACTTCCTCACCGCATTGCAGTAATCAGTCATAGCTGGGCTTCTAACGTCCCACTCCTTCATCACTTGATTGACTACCAAATCTGAGTCGCCGTAGACCATGAGGCGACGGACGCCGAGTGAGATGGCCATACGTAACCCATATAAGAGTGCTTCATATTCCGCTTCGTTATTGGAGGAATCAAAGTGAATCTGGAGGACATATCTGAGCTTGTCTCCTTGGGGGGATATCAGTACCACCCCAGCACCGGAACCATTCAGCATCTTGGAACCATCAAAGAACATGGTCCAGTGCTCCGAGTGGACTTGAGTCGGCAGTTGCTGTTCGATCCACTCGGCGAGGAAATCTGCTATTGCTTGGGACTTGATAGCTTTCTTTGCCTCAAACTTAATATCCAAGGGAAGGAGTTCAATCGCCCACTTTGCCACTCGACCAGTTGCATCTCTGTTGTTCAGAATCTCTGATAATGGAGCGTCGCTGACGACTGTAATGGAGTGGTCAGAGAAATAATGTGCAACCTTCTTCGTGGTCATATAAATCCCATAAACAAGCTTCTGATAATGTGGATATCTTTTCTTTGATGAAGTCAAAACTTCAGAAACATAATATACTGGGCGCTGAACTTTATAGGCTTTTCCTTCTTCTTCCCGCTCGACCGTAAGTACTGTACTGATGACTTGTCCAGTGGCTACAATGTAAAGCAGTAAAGGCTCTTTGCTGATTGGGGCAGCGAGCACCGGCTCGGTGGAAAGCAGGACTTTGAGCTCTGCAAATGCTGCATCAGCTTCAGGAGTCCACTCGAACTTATCAGACTTCTTCATCAGTCGGTAAAGAGGCAATGCCTTTTCACCGAGGCGAGAAATGAATCGACTCAAGGCGGCCAAACAACCTGTAAGCTTCTGGACATCGTGCACACGCACAGGGCGTTTCATTCGGAGAATGGCACCAACTTTCTCTGGGTTAGCGTCGATCCCCCGTTCGGAAACGAGGAAACCGAGTAATTTTCCGCCCGGAACTCCGAATGTGCACTTTGATGGATTAAGCTCTATATCATACCTTCTGAGGTTGGCAAAAGTTTCAGCAAGGTCAGCCAACAGGTCGGAACCTTTACGTGACTTGACCACAATATCATCCATGTATGCTTCCACATTCCGACTGATTTGAGTGAGTAAACACTTCTGAATCGTCCTCATGAATGTGGCTCCAGCATTCTTCAGGCCGAATGGCATGGTGACATAACATAAGCACCCAAATGGAGTGATGAAAGCTGTTTTTATCTCATCGGGTCCATACAGTCGGATCTGATGATACCCGGAATAGGCGTCCAAAAAGGACAAGCGCTCACACCCTGCAGTCGAGTCGACTATTTGATCGATGCGGGGGAGAGGAAAGTGATCTTTCGGGCAGGCCCGATTGATATGCTTGAAGTCAATGCACATGCGGAGTGAGTCGTCCTTCTTGGGGACCATGACAACATTGGCTAGCCACTCGGAGTGGTAAATCTCTCGGATAAACTCAGTTGCTAGGAACCGAGCCACTTCTTCATCGATTGCTTTTCTCTTCTGTACGGCGGACCGTCGAAGATGTTCTTTAACTGGTTTCACTTTTGGGTCGACTCGCAAATGGTGTTCAGCCAGCCCCCTGGGAACACCCGGCATGTCAGAAGGTTTCCATGCAAAGATGTCCCAGTTCTCACGGAGGAACTGGATGAGCGCTTCTTCCTATTTGGAGTCGAGTGTTGTCGAAATGTGAGTCGGAGCAACATTGGGATCGGTCGGGTGAATATGAATCGGCTTCGTTTCACCAGACGACTGAAATGCTGAATCCGTGGCAGGCTTCTTAGCTCGCAACAAATCACTCGGATCTGCATTTTTTTGATACTCCTGCAATTCCACTACTGCCATTTGCGCCTTGGCGATCTTTGAGCCCTTCTGGAAGCACTCTTCTGCCTTTTTCCGATTGCCAGTGATAGTGATCACTCCTTTAGGACCAGGCATCTTCAATTTGAGGTAAACGTAACATGGTCGAGCCATGAAACGTGCATAAGCCGGCCTGCCCAGAATAGCATGATAAGCACTCTGGAAATCGACGACTTCAAACGTCAACTTTTCTTTGCGGTAATTCTTGGAATCACCAAAAACCACATCGAGGGCGATCTGGCCGAGTGACTCAGGCTTCTTGCCAGGAATAACCCCATGGAAACTCATATTGCTTTCACTGAGTTTGGACATCGGAATGCCCATTCCTTTTAAGATCTCCGCATACAGTATATTCAGGCCACTGCCACCATCCATCAGAACCTTAGTCAACCGAGTGCCTTCGACGACTGGGTCGACCACCAACGCTTGCCTCCCAAGGGTGGCTATGTGTGTCGGGTGATCAGACTGGTCGAATGTAATGGCAGTCTGAGACCACTTCAAATAACTGGGCGTCGCCGGAGCGACCATGTTCACTTCTCTGTTGATGACTTTCAGTCGACTCTTGCTCTCAACATCAGCAAAAATCATCAGAGTGGAATTGACGTGGGGGTAACCATCATCGTCCTCTTCCTTATCCTCAACTTTGTCCGATTCTTTCTCCTTTTCTTTGGGTTGTTTCTCTCGGAACTGCTGGATTAGGAGCCGACATTGTCGAGTGGTATGTTTCGGATAAATGAGATTACCCTCCTCATCCTTTTTGGTGTGAATGTGGCATGGTAAATCCAACATATCATTTCCATGTTGATCTTTTACTTTCTTGGGGTTCCATGGCCCTTTGGGCTTCCGCTTGAACTTTCCTTGAGTCACGGCTAAGGCTTCTCCGGGAACAGCTGGCTCGGCTTTACGCTTCTGCTTCCGACTGGAGTTCCCTCCCCCGGTTTTGTGGGCGACTGTTTTGTGCTTGCCACTCTGGAGCCGATCCTCCTCTTCACCATTAGCATACTTGGTGGCAATTTCCATCATTCGACTCAGAGACATATCTCCAGTCCGACCGAACTTTAGATTCAATTCTCGATACTTGACGCCTTCCTTGAAGGCACAAACTGCTTCGTGATCAGATACATTCTCCACCGTGTGGTGCAACGTGATCCATCTCTGGATATAATCTCTCAAAGTTTCATTCGACTTCTGCACACAGGACTGTAGCTCTGTTAGCCTTGCTGGCCGTTTGCATGTACCTTTGAATGTTCTGACAAACACTCGGGCAAGCTCTTCCCAGCTATAAATACTGCCAGGTGCTAACTGATTCAACCATGCTCTGGCGAGCCCTCTAACATCAGAGGAAGGTGCTTCATGGCCACTTCATTATTGCCACCACCAATCTGCACAGCCACTCGGTAGTCCTCAAGCCAAGTGTCAGGCTTGGACTCACCAGTGAACTTGCTGACTCCAGTCGCCAACCTGAAGTTGGGAGGAATCACTGTTGTTCTAATGGCTCTGCTGAAACACTCGGGACCTGAAACATGCACCCTGCTGCCGGTCGGGTAATCTCTATCGTGGCCATCTCTGTGTGCTCTGTTCCTGTCAACCAAACCTTGAACGAGAATGGATCTCGTGTCAAAGCCCGGCTCCCGGGGCTCGACTGGAATCCTTCCCCACCACTATGAGGGCGCCTGTCATCGTGTTGCCGAGGCGCGTATGACCCACTCCTTGGGGGAGGCGTGGGTACTCAACGACGATCATACTGCTCACGGTTTCTGTACTGATCCTGTCGATCTCCACGTCCCTCACGCCTTGGAGGTGATCTTGGGCTGTGAGCCGACTGAACTGTGTCTGCCATTACAGATCTACTATGAATCCTATTCCGAGACTGTGACACTGCTGTGTTCTGCTCCCCTGCCGCCCGGAGCAAAGCCCGGATCAGCATCAAACCCCTACCAGCCTCCGACTGGGAAGGCTGAATCGACTCTGCTATTCGGGCAGCAGTTGTGAGATTCTGGATCGGAGTTCGATATACCTGGGTTGGAGGCGGAAAAAGTTGTCGTCGACTGGATTCAGGAACTCGCTGCCGAGCACGCTCGTCGAGTGCGTGCTGGAGATTCTCTAGTCGAGTGCGCTCAGCCAAGTTGGCCAGGCGCACGTCCTCCAAGGCCCGGGCCTCGGGGGTTTCTCCAACGATAGGAGTGTGAAGTGCATCCATGTTACGGCGGCGAAGCTCTTCCCTCTGCTGCGAAGAGAGGGGCTCGGGGCGGTACTCCTCGTGGACATGCGACGGATCGCCTCCGCCATCACCATCGTTGTCGCGGGGGAAGCCAGGAGGACTGCGCGGTCCGTTGACCATCAGGACTTCCGCCGCGGGGTCACTGCTGTCGCACTCGGATACGGTCTCAACGGAGCCAGTCGACAGGTCGAACAGGCCGTAGAGAGTTTCGTCGGGCTCGATTGCCGCGACTTGGGGGGTGGCCGACTGGCGAGCCACCGCATGCCTCACCCATCGCTGGAGCCTCGACCGACCGGAACGCTTGTGCCGGCGGGCAACAGGGAGTGAAGACGCCACCGGAGCCGACCGATACTGGGTCGACAGCTGCCGCAGGAGGACGCCGCGGACGCACGCGCGAAAGTGCGTTGCCCCGCGGACGGGGAGCGCCTCGACGTCGAGTGGAGCTTCTTGGAGCCAAGCGGAGTCGTCGGCGACGAACACGAACGCGCCGAGATGGATCTCGCGGCCCTCGGCCAATCCTCTGCCTGAAACCATGCTGATGGGGGTCGGAAAAATTGCAACTTCTCCAACAAGTCGCTAAGACACCTGCCCCACGGTGGACGCCAACTGTCGTGGTTCTAAGTCTGACAGTAGAATGGGGGGCAGGGATGTAGAGGCAAGATCCTAGCTATGGAGAAGTTGTACGCACGAGTTTTACGAGTTCAGGCCCTTCTCGGAGGAAGTAACAGCCCTACGCCTCGGAGCCCGGAGGCGGTCGACTGGATTATATGCGTGTGTGTTACAAGGGGTGCGAACCCTTGTGCATGTGGAGGGGGTGGCTTATATAGAGTGCGCCAGCACCCCGGCCAGCCCACGTTACAAGGGATTTAAGGCACATTAAGAGGGGGGCGTTACTGGTAACGTCCGTAATAAAGTGTTATAAATGGCTATTAAGTCTAGGAGTTAATGCTCGACCGTTGCTGTGTAGAGTGACTTTAGGTCTTCTGTCAGTCGAGTGTTTCTTGTTACGGTCGAGTGATCTTGACTCCTCCGAGTGGAAATGTTTCTGGTCGAGTGGGTGATGGTACCCCTCGAATGCTTCTGGCTTTAGAGTGATGTCTTTGGGGAAGGTATTTAGGTCAAGCCTGTGACCCTACCCTAGGTACATGTCCTCATCAGCGGGACGGCAGAGGTGACGGCGGACGGGCCGGTGGACGCCATCGCGGGTCCGGCGGCGGCGGCTGGGTAGCGCCGGCGGCGCGGAGGAGTCGCGCGGCGGCGGCGGGGTGGCGGCGGCGGCGCGGGAGGAGTCGCGCGGCGGTGGCGGCGCGGGAGGATTCGCGCGGCGGCGACGGTGCTGGGGTCACGGCGGCGGCAGCGCGGGGGGAGCGCGCGGCGGCGGTGGGGCGGCGGCGGCGGCAGCGGAAGACGAGGATTAAAACCTAAAAACTGATACCATGTAGAGAGATGTTTTGCAATACAATAATTGTTGTATTGATTGGGGTGCTGGTGCACGCATATATAATACAAGGGAAGCCTCTACCTCAACTATACAAGACTAGGAGGTGGGCCACAACTCCAATACACGTGTAGTATAAAATACATACTCAACAGATATATTCCTGATTATCCTCGACTAACTCTCGTGAGGGGGAACGAGGACACGTGGTTATAGCAAGCGCCTCAAGATATAGATGTGTCCAAATATACGATTGGTTCCAAGGAAAGCTATTCCATCGGGACACTGATCTGCATTGGATGCAACAAAAAATGCTGACGTGTCACTAATCCTGATAGAATGATAGGCAATGCCACTAGAAGAGGAGTGTTTCGAAATCTCGGAGCAGCAGCAAAACAAGCCGCTTTCGCCTCTTTTTGGCGAAAGATACTTGATAGTTTTCCACCGGCACCTGCTCCATCCATACTGGCAGCACATCCACGAACAAGTGGGCGTCGCAAGAACCACGAAGATTCCAAGAAATTCCAAATCATCTTGCCAACAAGCTAGAGCTAGACGCCACGGACCACGAGCCAAAAGGGCAAAATCACGTGCGACACCGATACGGGCGCGATCGCCAGCAGATTGGACCCTCGCGTCGTGTTCCGATCCTGACCGGCACGCATTGGCCATGGCCCCCGATACGACACGACGGGGTGGATCGCCGTGCTGCGGGTTAATGATACGGTGAATGTGGCGCTTGGCGCGCGCGGAAGGCCGCCCTGTGGTGGTGGTGGTGGTGGTGGCGCCTGCGGGCGGCCGACAGCGTCGCCTTCGGCGAAAAGCGGGCCGCGCGCGGGTGGAGGAGCGGAAAGGCCGCGACGGCCCTGGCGCCGGCGCTGCTGGGGGTCGAGTGATTGGCCCTTCGGCCGGGCTCGCGATAAGACAGCGACGCGCGCATCTTCCGGCCGGCGCGGCGCCTACGTTATCTGCTGCGGATAGGAACCCCCCGACGGCCCCGATCCTCTCTCTTTCGGAGAATTTACGGCCCCGGTTCGATTCTCAGTCCGGCAGATAAAACCGATTCCGCTCCGCCTGCAGGAGCAGGACCAACGGGTCTGTCTCACTCTTTCGCGTCCCGATAGCTCCTGCGTGCCTCCTGGTCCTCTCCACTCCAATCATGCTAGAGGTTCCATCTATATTCCTACTGCTTGTAAATAAGTACAGAGGATTACTCGGTAGTGGGACGATCGTGATGAGTTTACCGGCTAAGTCAAACATGCTCACGTATGCGCGCCAATTATTCTTGCCACACTTAGCGGTCCGCCATGGAGATGCGGAGCGGGAGACGTGACGGCATGGTTTCATGCACGGCTGATGTCTGCACCGTGCATAAAATGTAGTATATACGATGCCCACCGGATCTTGACGCGTTCATGGCTCCATGCACACCCTGGAAAGCTCGAGGACACCGGTATTTTAAAGCAAGTCTCCGGTCAAGGGCGTCGGTGAGACCGGATTATTTCGGTGGTCACGCTGCATTGCCGGGAGGCCACTACGTGCTTCATTTTTATATATCGTGTTTTGTCGGATCGGCTTAGAGGCCGTATCTGGACACAATATTGTTTCTTGTCTTCTGTTTCTGTTTTTTAAGGGGTTCGCACGTGGATCATCTGCAAACATGCAAACAGAGGGAGGAAGAAGGTTTGCGCGGGCATTGTTTTTTTTTCTTTAAAATCATTTCTCTCTTTTTCTTTGAGGCAAAGAATCATTCCTCTCGTTGGTGAATGCAGTAGCGTGCTAGTCTTGGATATCGATGGGCCGTATATCCAGCCCAAAAGCTAACCAGCCTTTTAACCAAAAACGTGCATTCCTACCTTGCATTTCGGGCGCGACTATGTCTCGCCTTCCGCGCTACCGTTTCCAATCCATGGCATGCTGATGTGGACATGTGGTTTGCTTCGATTTAGCTAGGGTTCCGCCATAGATTTTCGCTAGGGTTTCCAATTCACGACGTGTTGATTTGGTTTGCATTGAATTAGCTAGGGTTTCACAACAGATTTTCCCTAGGGTTTCTAATTCATGGCGTGCTGATGCAATCCATTTTTTTGCAGAAATTATATTGCTAGGGATTACTTGTATTTAGTTTTTTACTAGGGATGACCCCCCCCCCCCTCCCGAATGAAGTTTTGAAACTGCTGAACTGTTTTAGGTGTCATACCACATGGAAAATGTCTTTTTGTACATAAAGTCGTCTAAATCACATGCAGGTTTTTGGACTCTGCAAACATGCAACCAGAAGGAAGAAGGTTTACAGGGGGAATCTTCTTGGGCGCTCCTATACCTCTCGCTCCGCGC
The DNA here is from genome assembly GCF_002575655.3 of Aegilops tauschii subsp. strangulata. Lineage (NCBI taxonomy): Eukaryota > Viridiplantae > Streptophyta > Magnoliopsida > Poales > Poaceae > Aegilops > Aegilops tauschii. The sequence goes on from NC_053037.3 coordinate 408,217,749, forward strand.
TGAGTTCGATGCTAGCCTCGCCTGAAGCAAGCGGCATACTAGGCCGGCCCAGGCGCGCCGGAAGCCACTGCCTCGTTTTTTATCCTTGATTATTTTTGTTTTTTTCGATTTATTTTTGTTTATACTTACCAATATTCTAAATATATATATTACAAAAATATACTTTACAGACATTTTTTAAAAGATTATTAATCATGTACTTGAAATATGTTACATGTATATAGAAAAAGATTAGTTTTCGATGCATACAAAAAATGTACAATGTGTTTGGGAAAATTATACAACAACAAAAACATATTTTTTATAAAATGTTAATAATATATTTTTAAAAGGTTAAACAAGTATATAAAAATATTTCTGAGGTATAGAAAAATGTATAATGTGTATGGAAAAAGTAAACATACATTTTTAAAAAAAATAGGCATCAATTTCAAAATTGATAAATGTGTACAAAAAAAAGTTCCTAATCTGTACCAAACATATAAAACGTGTATTAAAAATATTGGACATAAAACATAAATTTAGAAAATGTTGATTTGTGCATCAACCAATGTTAACCATATATTTCAAAAATGTTTAACATGCATAGAAAATGTTCTGATATTTACCAAAAATATACAATGTGTATAGAAAAGACGTCAACAAACAAATGTTTTTGGAAAGAATTTAATCATCTATTTAAAAAATGTTAAACGTGTATAAAAAAGCTTACTTATATATACGGAAAATGTAGAATGTGTATTAAATTAAAAACATAAATTTTCAAAAATATTGATCGTGTATAAAAATGGAAACTATATAATTAAAAATGTTATACATGTATCTAAAAATGTTCTGGATATATAACGAAAATGTACAATGTGTATGAATAAAGTAGTCATCAAACATATGTTTTCTAAATGTAAATCATGTTTTTCAAAATGTTAAACATTTATAAAAAATGTTACCTCATGTATACGTAAAATGTACAAATGCGTATGAAAAATGTAGACACGTGTTGAGAAAACAAATGAAGAAAAACTGTAAAACTGAAGAAATGAAAGAAATAAACACCTTAGAAACGAAGACAAATGAAAAACCTGAGGAAAATCATGAAAGTCCATCAAGAAACCAAGAAAACCCAAACAAAATGGAAGTAAATCAAAGAAAAATGGTGAAATCTAAGAAAGGAACGAAAAAGCCAAAGAAAATAAATAAAACAGGAGAAGAAAAAACTGTAAAAAGAAAGCAACTGGTGAAAATAGATGGAAAACGAAGAAACCCAACAAAGGAAACAAAAGAAAAGAAAAAAAAGAAAAGAAATAAAAAAACCCAATAAAACCAATGCAAAAAAATGAAACCGAGAAAGAAATACAAAGAAAACTAGTGAAGAGCAAGAAAAAACAAAGAAAGAAAGGAAGAAAAGAAAAAACCAAGAAAGAAACAAATAAAAACAATGAAAAAAGAAAAAACAGTGAAAATCGAGAAACGAGCGATGAAAACCATTGACAAGTAAAAAAACAAAAAAACTTAAGAAAACCAATGAAAAAAACTTGATAAGAAACAAGAAACTGAAAGAGAAAAAATAACAAATTCGAACCTCCGAAGCCATTGCTCGTGAGAGAGCGTACTGTACCAGGGATAAAAAAAGATAAAAGGGCCTACCCAATTGCTACGCGAGATAAGAAGACCTTTGGGCGATAGAAGCTATCGACTCGCCATAAGCGAGACATAACTCTCGCGATATTTCTCTTGTGGGTGGATGCGGTAGCCTGCGAGTCTCGTATATCTATGGGCTCTATATCCAACCCAAGAGATAACCAGCCTACTAACTTAAAACCTGTCTGCCCACCTTGCATTTCATCATTGTCCCTGGTGGCCCCAGGCCCATTTCAAAATTTGGATTGGATTAAAAACAAAAACTACCTTATTCGCTGCTTCGATCTATTATTGTCACTATGTTTCTTTACGACCGACAAAAATCTACCGGCCTAGTGGATTCTTTTAACAGAATATGTAACTGCCACACTAAATCATTTTTGCTAAACTACCGAACGACTCGAACACCGCAGGATGCACATCCTACGCCCCCCCCCCCCCCCCCAATTTTCTCTCCCACATGATCGTTGATCACAAGATCCCTCCCTATTTTTTCAGACATGATCACTAGTCCCGCGCACCTCCCTTTGATCGCTGGCGGGATTCCCTCCTGATATTTTTCATCAGTTCGGTAGTCATGTGCCCCTTTACGTGCCCCTTAGTTTTTCTTTTCAAAGGTAGTTTGTTGTAAATTAAAAAAAATGGACGAGGTGTGACTTGAACTCACAAGTTGTTGGTTTTGGACAAGGTTCTACTACCAACTGGACAACCAATGTGTTTTGCATGAGTACCTAGCGAGACGTATTTACGTAAATACATACCGTGGTGATTAGCACGTGGAATGAGCGTATTGATGTGTTTTTTGTTGGTGGATATTAGTGATTCTCCCCAATTCCAATGTATTACCAAATTAAATAACATGATATTTTTCGCAGTGCGAGCCTGATAACGTATCTCGGGTTTGGTAACTTTTTGACCGGGAAAAATGTTTTTGAAACATACCCCAATAACTTCTATGTAAATAACATGGTAATTCACCCACAATACGGTTGATAATTTACATACCCCGGGTCTGGTTACTTTGACTGAGGGGAAAAAGTTCTTGAAACATACCCCAGTACCTTCTGTGTAAATAACATGGTAATTCATGCACTGTAAAGGTTGGTAACTTACATACCCCTGGCATGGTAACTTCTGTGTAAATAGGACGGTAATTCACGCACTGCAGGGCTGGTAATGGTCGGGGTTACAACTATGGGTAGGCCCAAGTGTAAGAATGGCCCAGCCGAGGATCATAGCCCATTGAAAATAGAATCTAGAAGATAGTGGTCCAATGCGGGTCATTAAACCCAAGATGTCAAAGGCTCCAGGTGGGTTTCTCATGATCGGCGAAGTACTAACATTAGTCGGATCCTTCACCCCCTGATGGATGAGACCCAATAGTCGGTCACCATGAAGGCAACAATATTTAGATCTACTCTTGGTTGCGACGTAGGATACCATTCCACCCACGACGTCTTAATGACTTCAGTTATCCAACAATGATATAATCTAGTTAAATACAACAGTTACTAGCAATAATAGCCAAGGAACAACTGGCCATGCATGAGGCCATGAATAACATTAATACTAGCCCGTTATGACCTTCTTCCTAGCGCACTATATATATCCCGGGAGGGGAGTACCGGGACGAAGGTTGAACATCCACACATTGTACGCCGCACGAAGAATTAAGTGCATCACCGGAGTAGGGTATTACCTCCACAAGTGAGGGCATGGACCTATATAAATCCTTATGCGTACTCGCATCTGTATTGACCGACAAATATGATTGACTCTACATATACACAACCCTATAGTACTATCGGGATTATATCCACGATAATTGGTGCCCACCATGGGGCAAGCGTCTACTGACAGCATGGTGTAGATGACTTCATCTTCGATTTCTGCTGGCAGCATCTGCTTCGACGAGCTCAAGTTTGCCATCGACGGTTCGACCCAACATCCTGATGCCCTACAGTGCTGACCTACCAAGATGCGGGAGCATGCACTACCGAGCAATGGATCGGGCATTTTGAGTTTTTAGCTCCCATCCCTGCGCTAGTCGGTGCAGCTAGCGGCGTGTCTGACAGCAACTCCGAGTAGCAACATCAAATAACATTGTAAACCCCTCGCATGAGGTATCTCTCCACCATGAAATATCAAAGCAAGCAGGATGTACGGTATTACTCTATGGAGGCCCGAACCTGGATAAAACCTTTGTGCGACCTTCGATCCAAGACTTCCAGCTATTCTTGGACTCCTATCGAGGGATCTGATGGTATTTCGTATCGTTAGTTGACACGCCGAGCATGAGCAGCGCCGGCTGGAGACAATATCTGATCGGATCTTTTTTACCTTCCCGCGATCTCACACTGGGAGAGAGCATGATCTTTGGCTCCTTCACCTTCACCGCTGACGGGCGGGCCAGGTCAACATCAACCCGCCGGCCTAGCCAAACACTCCAGAAATGGTGACGGACAACCGTCATGGATGCCTCCATCCAAGAAGGTCTACGAAAATTGAGGGCAGCAACATACGTGCCGCGCCCTTCCACCGGATGATGGGGGCTTTCGGCTACTCTAAAACAAGGAAAAAACAAGAACTGGCACTGGGCTCTAGGTTAATAGGTTAGTCCCAGAAATAGTATAAAATAGCATATTAATGCATATAAAACATTCAAAACAGATAATATAATAGCATGGAACAATAAAAAATTATAGATACGTCGGAGACGTATCAAGCATCCCCAAGCTTAATTCCTGCTCGTCCTCGAGTAGGTAAATGATAAAAACAGGAATTTTGATGTGGAATGCTACCTAACATATTTATTCGTGTAATTTTCTTTATTGTGGCATGAATGTTCAGATCCATAAGATTCAAACAAAATTTTAATATTGACATAAAAACAATAATACTTCAAGCATACTTAACAAGGCAATTATGTCTTCTCAAAGTAACATGGCCAAAGAAAGCTTATCCCTACAAAATCATATAGTCTGGCTATGCTCCATCTTCATCACACAAAATATTCAAATCATGCACAACCCTGATGACAAGCCAAGCAATTGTTTCATACTTTTGATGTTCTCAAACTTTTTCAACTTTCACGCAATACATGAGCGTGAGCCATGGACATGGCACTATAGGTGGAATAGAATATGGTGGTTGTGGAGAAGACAAAAAGAAGGAGATAGTCTCACATCAACTTGGCGTATCAACAGGCTATGGAGATGCCCATCAACAGACATCAATGTGAGTGAGTAGGGATTGCCATGCAACGGATGCACTAGAGCTATAAGTTTATGTAAGCTCAAAAAGAAACTAAGTGGGTGTGCATCCAACTCGCTTGCTCATGAAGACCTAGGGCAATTTGAGGAAGCCAATCTTTGGAATATACAAGCCAAGTTCTATAATGGAAAATTCGCACTAGTATATGAAAGTGACAACATAGGAGACTCTCTATCATGAAGATCATGGTGCTACTTTGAAGCACAAGTTTGGTAAAAGGATAATAACATTGCCCCTTCTCTCTTTTCTCTCATTTTTTTCTTTATTTGGGCATTCTCTCATTTTTTTGGCCTCTTTTTTTTCGTCCGGAGTCTCATCCCGACTTGTGGGGAAATCATAGTCTCCATCATCATTTTCTCACATGGGACAATGCTCTAGTAATGAAGATCATCACACTTTTATTTACTTACAACTCAAGAATTACAACTCGATACTTAGAACAAAATATGACTCTATATGAATGCCTTCGGCGGTGTACCGGGATGTGTCGGAGTAAGTGGCCACGGGTAGCCTAACCGACTACCCCTGGCTCTTCGGAAAATTTATCAGGCCTTTGGGCCTTCAAGCACTCCAAGCATTTGGGCCGCCTTCCCTGGCCGGCTACTACTAAAGCTGACTCCCGGAAGACGACCCAGCCTCACCGACTCCTCCCTAGGGCGACTACGGGGTGGCCGACTCCAAGAAGCTGGCCAAGAAGGACGCCGACTCCTAGGAGCCGGCCAAGACCACAACCACTCCTACATAACGGCGACGTGACGGGGTGAGGCCACAGTGCGGCCCACTACCCCCGAAGCCCGAGGAGGGCGTGGCTACAGGAGGCCGTACGGGACGGACGTCTCCCGTGCGGCTCGGCACTGTAGCCACGCTAGCCTCAACGTCATCCACGACCCACTCCTGTACGGCCCAAGGACTGCGGGCCCCCTCAGCCAGAGAGAGGCGTGAAGGCGGCCTAGCTTTTCCTAGTCGGCCAAGAGTACAGCCGGCCTCCAGAAGCCGGCTACTCCCTTCCTCGAAGCAGGAGCCCCATTAAGGAGACAAGACGAGGTGAGGCTACAGTGATAGCCCCCGAGGCAGCCCACTGTAGCCATGCTCACCTCAACAAAAGCCCTCATCATCAGAGGCGCGGCTACAGTAAGCAGCCGCCGACAAGACCCTAGGCGGTGGGACCGGCCTGTCGATCTAGTAGCCGGCAGCCGGCGGGACCCACCAGCCGGCGGGACCCAGCAGCCGGCGGAGAAGCCGGCGAGCGTAGACACTGACGGCTGGGACCAGTTCCCAGTCGGATTACCATTGTACCCCCGGGGTAGGCCTATATAAACCCCCCGGAGCACCCATGCAAAGGGTTCGCTGGTAGGTTCAACCCAAGCATAGCACACACACCATAGATAGAGAGAAGCAGGAGCTAGCCTTGCTCTTCTTCTCCCTTGACCTCAACAGCTCTAGGAGCGATTGTAGCTACCCTTTATCGATCTAGTGATCATGCGGAGACCCCGCAGTGCAGGACTAGGGGTGTTATCTCCTCGGAGAGCCCCGAACCTGGGTAAGATTCGCCGGCGTGCATGTCTTCGCCTCATCCCGTTTCCGGGCACCGGCGATGTTTTATTGGCTCCCACAATGATAAGCCATCCCTTGGCATATGTCGCACCAACCACCCGACATTTGGCGCCCACCGTGGGGCCAGGTGCACCGTCGTCCGAAGACCTGTTCTGGACGGGAACCCTCTTCCTCCCCCGCGAGCGCAGCCAGCCTGCTGCGCCCGATGGCGTTTGCCTCGACGCGCTGCAAGGCGTCGACGACGCCTGCGCAGCGAGCTGTCTCGCCGATCTGCTTGGCGAGACTCGCATCTCCGACGAGCCTGCGTCCGACGCAGGCACCGACTACCCCGAGAGCCGCCTCGTCAGCCTACTCGACTAACTTCACGTCTCCAGCGAGCCCGCTGCGGACATGGAGTCGGTCGGCTCCACCGACCCGATGCTCATCGACTCCGACACCGCGTCGCTCGACGCCTACCCCTCTGACGTGGTGGTCTTCGACGACCCCCTCCCTCGAGCTGACAGCGGCAGCAGCGCTGTCACCGAAGTGCTGGTCATCAGCCACGTCTCCAACTCGGGCGAGAATGCCCGCGACGCTCAGCAAGCGGCGATGCACGACCTCTCCGTCCCCATCCCGGCCGACGCCGACGCCGAGACCCTGGAGGCACGCCGCCTTGCCCTCATCGCGAAGGGCAAGAAGATAGCCTCGATGAGACGCCTCACCAAGGCCCACCAGCGCGAAGTCAACCGCGCTACCTTCGGCACGCCGCCGCCTAGCGGCCCGAGCCGAGCCGGCTTCGTCCAGAAGCGCGGCGCAGCCGTTGCCAGCATGCTGGGCGCAGATCGCCCCGTCTACGCCACCCCGCTCGAGAACCTGCGAGCCGCTCAGGCGGCTGCAGAGGAGCTCAATGGGCTGGGAGCCGATGAGCTCCCTTACATGACAAGACGGATCCAGCAGCTGATCGACGCGGCTGCAGAACGGCACGAAGCCGGCGCCCGAGCTGATAGCCATCCCCCGTGCCGGGAGCACGCCGCGACGTCCCACTCGCCGACTGCGAGCGGCGCGCGCCAGAAGAAAGACAAGGAGCCGGCTGCCAGCCGCAGCCGGACTCGCATTACCATCGAGCGCGACGCGGATGGCCGCCCTCGAGCTGTAGAGCACCAGGGAAACCTGCCCCCTCCCCCGCCTCGAAGAGAAAGACACCTCACTCCACCGCCTGTCACACATCCGACTCTTGGCCACCGACTCGGCCGCCGAGGAGTCGGCGAGAATGACGCCCGCCGGAGGATCGACCGCCTTGCTCGGTCCTTGGCGTTAGAAGAAGAAGATGATGTCGGCCCGCCATGCTTTGGCCCCCGCATCCGCGATGAGCCCTTCCCCAAAGGGTTCTCGCTTCCCAGAGACACACCCAAGTACAACGGCTCGGTGAAGCCGGAAGATTGGCTCATCGACTACTCCACAGCCGTCAGCATCGCCAATGGAAATCGGAGCGTCGCCGTGAAGTACGTCCCCTTGATGCTGCAGGGCACGGCGCGCACATGGCTCAACAGCCTCAAGCCCTACAGCATCAACAGTTGGCTGGACTTCACTGAAGTTTTCGTCCGCAACTTCACCAGCACCTACAAGCGGCCTCCCAAGCCTCGCCAGCTCTCCCTCTGCGTCCAGGGGCCCAACGAATCGGCCCGCGACTACCTCACGCGATGGGCCGAGCTCCGCAACTCCTGCGAGGGAGTGCACGAGGTCCAGGCCATCGAGTACTTCACTGCCGGGTGCCGAGAGGGCACCCTCCTCAAGCACCGACTCCTCTGCGACGAGCCGGCTACCCTCGACGAGCTACTAGTCATCGCCGACAAGTACGCCACTGCCGACTCCATGAAGACCGAGCTCCGAGTGGATGCCTCGGGGAAAGTAATTACTCCGGCTCCCAAGACGCCGGCCGGCGACCCTAACCGGCGCCCCTACCAGAATGACCACAAGCGCAAGGGCCCCATGCCGACTTCCTCCAGTCGGCAGGTGGCCACAGTTGAAGACGAGCAGCCCGAAGAGCGGCCCGCTCCCAAGAAGAAGGGTGGCCGGCCGCCCTGGCAGCCGTCTTTCTCCTACGAACAAGCACTCGATGCTCCCTGCAAGTTCCACAGCGGCGCGAAGCCGTCCAACCATACAACACGGAAATGCCACTGGCTCACCCGCATCACCAAGGGCGAAGGGATGGTGCCGCCTCCGCCTCCCGGACCGCCGCCTCCAGCTCCCCAGCAGCCGGCGGCCCGGCCGGCAGTCGGCGCCATCCAAGACGAGTTCCCCGAAGCGCACGACGCCTACGTCGTTTTCACCAGTCAAGTCGACGACAAGCGCAGCCGACGCCGGCAGCACCAAGAAGTAAACGCAGTCGCCTCTAGCACCGCCGAGTTCATGCACTGGTCGGAAAAGCCCATCAGCTGGAGCCAGGCCGACCACCCAGAGGTGATGCCTTCGCCTGGCTCCTATGCTATGGTCTTGGACGTCACCCTTGCGACGGAGAGGCGAGCTGCCAGATTTTCCCGTGTCCTGATAGACGGCGGAAGCAGTATCAACATACTGTACCGCGATACCATGGACAAGCTGAACATCAAAGCAAAGCAGCTCATGCCGAGCCGCATCGTCTTCCATGGTATCGTACCCGGCCTATCTTGCTCTCCAATCGGCAAGATCAAAATGGATGTTCTCTTCGGAGACAAAGATCACTTTCGCTGGGAAGCAATATGGTTCGAGGTGGTGGATTTGGAGAGCCCCTATCATGCACTGCTTGGCCGACCTGCGTTGGCCAAGTTCATGGCCGTGCCCCACTACGCCTACCTGAAGATGAAGATGCCGAGCTCAAAGGGGATCATCACGGTAGCCGGCGACTACAAGAAGTCCATCGAGTGTGCCATGGCCAGCAGCCGGCTGGCCGAGTCCCTCGTGGTGGCAGAAGAGAAGAAGATGTTGGAACGGGTTGTGGCCCTGGCCGGCAAGCAGCCGGCCTTGTCCCCCAACCCCAAGGACTGTGATGCGCAGGGCTCCTTCCAGCCTGCCAAAGAGACGAAGAAGATACCTCTAGACCCGGAGCACCCGGAGAGGTTCGCCGTGATTGGGGCAAACTTGGACAGTAAATAGGAAGGCGAGCTCGTCGACTTCCTCCGTGAGAATCGAGACATCTTTGCATGGTCCCCAAAGGACATGCCGGGTGTCCCGAAGGATTTCGCCGAGCACAAATTACATGTCCGAGCTGATGCGAAGCCGGTCAAGCAACCCCTCCGCCGACTATCAGAAGAGAAGCGAAGAATCGTGGGAGAAGAGATAGCCCGGCTCCTTGCAGCCGGCTTCATCATGGAAGTGTTCTTTCCAGAATGGCTTGCCAATCCAGTTCTGGTTTTGAAGAAGAATAACAAGTGGCGCATGTGTATAGACTACACAAGTTTGAACAAGGCCTGCCCAAAGGATCCGTTTGCTTTGCCACGGATTGACCAAGTGATAGACTCCACAGCCGGATGCGAGCTGTTAAGTTTTTTGGATGCATACTCAGGGTATCATCAGATCAAGTTGGACCCGGCTGACCGCCTGAAGACTGCCTTCATCACACCCTTTGGAGCTTTCTGCTACCTGACAATGACATTCGGCTTGAGAAATGCCGGTGCCACTTTTCAGCGTTGCATGCAGAAATGTCTCTTGAAACAACTCGGCAGAAATGCCCACGTCTACGTAGACGGCATTGTGGTGAAGACAGAGAAGCGCGGTACCTTGCTGGAAGACCTGAAAGAAACATTTGCCAACTTGCGCCGATTCCAGATCAAGCTCAACCCCGAGAAGTGCGTGTTCGGAGTGCCAGCCGGCCAGCTGCTAGGCTTCCTGGTCTTCGAACGCGGCATTGAGTGAAACCCTGTCAAGATCAAGGCCATCGAGAGGATGGAGATTCCCACCAAGCTGCGAGATGTGCAGAAGTTCACTGGCTGCTTAGCCTCCCTGAACCGTTTTATCAGCCGACTAGGAGAGAAGGCTCTCCCCCTGTACCGACTCATGAAGAAGTCCACTCACTTTGAGTGGAATGATCAAGCCGACCAAGCCTTCCATGAGTTGAAGAAAATGTTGACCACTCCGCCTGTCCTGGCTGCGCCGACTGAGAAGGAGCCCATGCTCCTCTACATCGCCGCGACAAGCCGAGTCGTCAGCACTGTTGTTGTGGTCCAGCGCCCGGAGGAAGGCCGAGCCCAGCTGGTCCAGAGGCCGGTCTACTATCTCAGCGAAGTACTGTCCAGCTCAAAGCAAAACTACCCGCACTACCAGAAGATGTGCTATGGGGTGTACTTCGCTGCCAAGAAATTGAAGCCCTACTTCCAAGAGCACCCCATCACGGTCGTGTGCACTGCCCTGCTCGCCGAGATCATAGGCAGCCGGGATGCATCCGGCCGGGTGGCCAAATGGGCCATTGCCTTGGCACCCTACACGATTTTCTATCAACCCCGCACCGCCATCAAGTCGCAAGCATTGGCCGACTTCCTCGTCGACTGGGCCGAGACCCAGTACTTACCGCCGGCTCCCGACTCTACCCATTGGCGGATGCACTTTGACGGGTCCAAGATGCGCACCGGCTTGGGAGCCGGCATCGTCCTCACCTCTCCCAAAGGCGACAAGCTCAAGTACACGCTGCAGATCCACTTCGCCGCCTCCAACAACGTGGCCGAGTACGAGGCGATCGTACATGGGCTCCGGCTAGCCAAAGAACTCGGCATACGCCGGATCCTGTGCTACGGTGACTCAGACTTGGTGATCCAGCAATCATCTGGCGACTGGGACGCCAAGGACGCGAACATGGCGAGCTACCATTTCCTCGTCCAGCAGATGAGCGGATACTTCGAAGGGTGCGAGTTCCTTCACGTGCCAAGGGCTGACAACGACCAAGCAGATGCCCTAGCACGGATCGGCTCCACCCGACAAGCCATACCGACTGGCGTCTCCCTCCAGCGCCTCCTCAAGCCGTCCATCAAGCCATCTCCAGAGTCGGATTCCATCTTCGTACCGCCTGCGCCAGAAACAGCCGGATCCGGCTCAAGAAACCCCACAGGCGGCACGGGGACTTCGACAACTGCCCCGGGGACTGACGTAGTCGCACCCGGCCCAGGGATTTCAGAACCCGGCCCGGGGACTGCAGCAGTCGGCCCGGGGACTGCAACGACACAAGAAGCGGTGGTCGACTCCAATGCAACACCCAACCCACCCACCCGAGTCATGGTGGCCACATTAACAGCAGAAGAAGTCATAACTCCCTCATGGGCCCAGCCCATCCTCAAGTTCCTAGTCAGCAGAGAGCTGCCGGCTGATGAGATCGCAGCAAGACTAGTGCAACGACGAGCCGCAGCATACACAATAATCAACAGGGAGCTTGTGAAGCGCAGCGTCACTGGAGTCTTCCAGCGTTGCGTCGAGCCAGAAAAAGGAGTGGCAATCCTCAAAGACATCCACCAAGGCGAATGCGGCCATCACGCCGCCTCAAGATCCCTCGTGGCCAAGGCTTTCCGCCATGGGTTCTTCTGGCCGACTGCCTTGGAGGATGCTAAAGAAATAGTCAAGAGCTGCAGAGAATGTCAAGTCTTCAGTTCCAAACAACACCTGCCGGCTTCTGCCCTCAAGACCATTCCCCTCACCTGGCCTTTTGCCGTCTGGGGACTGGACATGGTGGGCCCTTTCAAGACAGCCCGCGGTGGCTTGACACATCTACTCGTTGCGGTGGACAAGTTCACAAAGTGGATTGAAGCCAAGCCAATTAAGAAGCTGAACGGGCCGACTGCCGTGACATTCATCACCGACATCACTACTCGGTACGGCGTGCCGCACAACATCATCACCGACAACGGCACGAACTTTGCCAAAGGCGCACTGGCACGTTTCTGCGCGACGCAGGGCATCCGACTGGACTTAGCGTCTGTTGCCCACCCGCAGTCAAACGGCCAGGTCGAGCGAGCAAATGGACTTATCCTCTCCGGCATCAAGCCCCGACTGGTTGTACCACTGGAGCGATCGGCCGGCTGCTGGCTCGAAGAGCTGCCGGCTGTCCTCTAGAGTCTGCGCACTACACCCAACAAGTCAACCGGCTTCACTCCATTCTTCCTTGTGTACGGTGCCGAGGCCGTCATCCCAACAGACATCGAGTTCGACTCGCCTCGGATCACCATGTACACGGAGGAGGAAGCCAAAGAAGCAAGAGAAGACGGCGTCGACCTACTGGAAGAAGGCCGGCTGTTAGCCCTCAGCCGGTCCGCCATCTACCAGCAAGGCCTGCGCCGCTACTACAACCGCAAGGTCAAGCCAAGATCCTTCCAAGAGGGCGACCTTGTGCTCCGGCTGATCCAGCGAACAGCCGGCCAGCACAAGCTCTCGGCCCCTTGGGAAGGCCCTTTCGTCGTCAGCAAGTCACTCGGCAACGACTCCTACTACTTGATCGACGCGCAAAAACCAAGAGCACGCAAGAGAGACGACTCCGGCAAGGAGTCGGAGCGACCATGGAACGCAAACCTCCTAAGACGATTTTACAGCTGAAAAGCAGTATGTATCATGCTACCCCTTTTGTATTAAGTACAAACCAACAGGCCCCCCGAACAGTACTCGGGGACTGCCTTTTATTTATCTATGAATGACGAGTGTCATATCCATGAATGTATTATTACATTTCGCATTCTTGTCCGGCACCGGGCCCGACTAGTCGGCCCGGGGACCGGCCGCCTTGAGCTATATTCAAAGTTCTTCCCGAAGTCAGCAAAGTAGTGCGCCGGCTCCCAAGTCCTCTCTTGTTGAAAGTCGCAGCTCAAAGAACTGACTGTCCGACTAGCAAGAGAGAAGACAGAAAGGACGCCCACACGAAAAACGGCTAAGGAACAACTAACCTATATAGCAAAGAGACGGCCTCCAAATATGCCCGCCGGCTGTCAAAGCAGCCGGCTGGCCGGATTCCTAAAAAACTTAGCTTAAGTCTGGCAGAGCTAAAAGTACTTCCCCCTCCCCAATCGGCTAGGCACTCCCCGGCTACAGATTGCAGAGCAACTGTTTGACTAGGGAGGCGGCAACCAAGGGAGGGCGGCCAAGGAAAAAAGCAGAAGGACAAAAAGCGAAAGTACAAGGAAAGACCGATTGCATAACTTATATACATAAAGCCGCCCACAGGCCGGCAACAGACTTGAGTTTGAATACACCCAGTGGGTGGAATTGTGCAGATTTAACCAAACATTGTTCAAAAGTAACAAGACAGGAAAACAAAAGAAAGAAGACTAAGGCGCGACAGGAAGGCCGAGCTGGTCGGTGAAGGCGGCCTCGCCGGCTGAAGGAGTGGCCGCCTAGCTGGTCCCGGCTTGACCACCTCCCGCGGCAGGAGACGCACTCGCACGCGACGTAGTGCTGGAGGCGCGGTCAGGCTGGCCGGCTACTCCACCAGCCGGCTCGGCGTCTTCACCCTCCTCCTCCTCCTCTTCGCCCTCGTCGCTGGAGTCGATCTCCTCCGCCGAGTCCTCGCCGTACGCCGGGTCCAGCCCGAACCAATCTTCCGGCTGGGCGACTCCATTGTCGTCCACCTCGGGGGCGAAGACGTTGGTGTCGGTGTAGTCGGCGATCGCTGAAGCCCGCCGAATGATGGCCGGCCGCGCCGGCTCCAGCTCCGTGTCGGCTTGCTGCCGCCAGGTAGCCAGCTGATCCAGGTTCAGGCCGGGATACCAGGCCTTGACAAACTCCAGCGCCCGCCTGGCGCCGGAGCGAGCCGCTGACGCCTTCCAAGCCTCGAAGCGGCCGACTGCCACCTCCAGCCAGTCGGCGGTCCGACTGGGGGTGCGAGGGACCACTTGGCCGGGCCAGAGGGCGGCCAAGACCTGCGACCCCGCGCGCTGAAGCCGGCGGAGCAGCCTGTGAGCCCGCTGGATGCGAGCCTGGATCGTCAGGAGCTGTTCCTCCAGCGAACGGCCGACGGTTGGCGAGATCTCGAAGCCGGCTTGCCTCTTCGCCTGGCGACGGGCTTCGATGGCCTGGTTGGCAGCAGTTGAATAGCCGGGGAAGTACTCTGTGCGAAGGAGAAAAGAAAAGAAGAACACCAAAATCAGAAAAACAAGTCAAAGTGGCAGATGGCAAGAAAGGACGAAGGGGTAGACGACTTACCGTCAAACAGATCCTCGATCTGGCCATAGCCGGAGACCAGAGTCTGCCTGGCCTCTGCCCAGCCGGCCGCCTCCGTCTCGAACTCGGCCTGGAGGGTGGCTTCGCGATCCTGCGCAGCCTTCAGCACCGCCTTGTGGCCTTCCTCCTGGTCGGCCAGCTTCTTGACCAGGCGGTCGCGCTCCTGCACCAAGGCGGCGAGCTCCGCGTCCCTGGCACGTAGAGCAGTCTGGGACTCCCCCAGCTATGCCCTCAGACTGGCGTTGGCCGCTGCAGAGATAGAAGAAGAAGAAGAACAATGAGAAATCATCAAGGAAGATCCGAGCCGACTGCTCAGCAGTCGGCCCGAATCTCGGGGACTACACCCAGTGGGTGCGCTGACGCGCCCCCACATGAGATAAAGAGCAAGTCACATACCTCGGCTCTCAGTAAGATCGGCGGTCTTCTGAGTCAACTCCCGAGCCTGGGAGTTGAAGGCGGCCGCTCGGAGGTTGTGGTAGTCCTGCAAGACGGACAGAAGACCTAAGTGAGAACAAAAGCAGCAAAGACAAAATCTCCAAGAAGTTCCAAGCCGCCTGCTCAGCAGCCGACTCGGAACTCGGGGACTACACCCAGTGGGTGCGCTGACGCGCCCCCACGAGAGAAATCAAGATCAAGAAAGAACAAGATAGGAATGCTAACCCGGATGGCTGCCCGCGTTGCGAGGAATTCGTCGGTGAACTGCCTCAGCGCCGCGGCTTGGCTTTGGAGCCGGGTCCGGACGTCTTGTGCAGCGACGTTCACCACGGCTGTCCCTCCGCCCGGCGTCCACCCCGAGGTAGCGCTGGCCGCCTCCGCGTCTCGGGCCTACGAGCTGGAGCCCACGACCGGCTGTGGCTCCGACGCAGCCTTCTGCGGCTCCAACGCGGCCTTCCCTGCACGCCGGCTTGGCGGAACCCGGACCGCCACCTCAGCTCCTGCGGCCGGCTCGCCCTCTGCCGACTGTGCGGGCGCAGGCTCAGGCTGGCCGCCTTGGGCCGCCCTAGTCGGAGGAGTCGGCCCCGGCGCCTCCCCCAAGATGATGACGTCGTCGCCGCTCCCTCCCAGCCCCGGCTGGGAACCGCTGGCTCCCCCTGGCGAGGGATCCACGTCCCCTAGCGCCATGGTGCGCAGGGGGGTGACCATCAAAGCCTCCCCTGCCGCCGCCTCGGCCTCGGCCTTGGCTGCGGCCTCGGCGAGCGCCTTCGCCGCCTCCTCCTCCCGAGCTGCCTGGGCGGCGGCTGCCCTCCGTGCCTCCGCCTCCCGCGCTTCCTGCTCCTCCCGCACCTCCCGCGTGTTCCTTTCCGTCGCCTCCAGGAGGGCGGCGCGGGGATCTACGCGGCGGGTGGTGCTCCCAGAGCCCCCTGGCAACTCAACGACGGAGCCGGCAGCCGCCCGCTCAAGTGACATCGGAGCTCTGACCGTTGAAAAAGAACACGAAGGTTCAAGAAGCACCCAAGAAAAGAAAGAAGGAGAGTACATAGAAAGAGAGAACTTACGCCGACACAGTCTGCGGCTGCTTCACCACTTTGCGGAAGCGAGCCGCCTTCGCGGCTGCCTCTTCCCGCCTGGTGGCTGCCGCCCCACCCCTGGGCTTCTTCGTCCGGCTGCCGAACATGCCCTGGGTGGCGCGACGTTTCTGGCCTCTACCCCGAGCAGGCTGCGCGCCGGAGGAGCCCGCGCTGCGTCCGGATGCCGGCTGGCGGTGCGGGACGGCTTCGGCTTCGTCCTCGTCCGGCCAGTCGTCGAAGGTAGCGGTGAACCCGGAGCCGCCTGCTTCGCCGCCGGCTTGGCCACCGGCCGGCTCGACGGCATCCTCCATATGGACCGCCCCCAGGTCGGGGTCTTCCTGGTCGTGCTCGGTCCGATCGGGGACGAAGCGGCGCTCCACGTCTGTCCCGCCGGCCGGCCGAAGCAGAGGGCCCTGTCAAAAGAACGAGCCAACTGAGTTAGAGTCGGCTCAGAAGAACTCGGCGACAAGGCTAAGGGAGAGAGAGAGAAAAAGAAACAAGGGGAGCATACCGCAGGCGGAGGATTGGCACGGCTGTATGGCTCCTTGCCGAATTGCCAGTCTTCAGAAAGTTGGCAGTTGGCGAGGTAATTCACCATGGAGGCGGCGTCGTGCTGCGGCATCTCCTTGGTGCACATTCGGCTCGGATCGAGCTGGCCGCTCATCTGACAGATCAGATGAGGCCGGCTCTGGAGCGGAAGAACCCGACGCGTGACGAACGCGGCCAGGAGGTCGGGCCCCGTCAGGCCCTCCGACTGGACCATCACCCGCAGTCGGGCGATGGCGGCGTTTCCTGCCTGCGACAGCGTCACGGCCCGGAAGGACCACTGGGGCAGCCTGCCCGCCGGTGGGCCGGCTACGTAGGCCGGCTACGTAGGCCGGCAAGTTGAGGTAGTCGCCCCGGGGAGGGATGCTCCGCACGTAGAAGTAGGACTTCTGCCACTTCTTCACCGATTGGATCAGCGTAATGATGGGGAAGGGGTTGTCGGCGCCTGATCTCCGCGATGCGATGAAGGCGCCAGTCTGAGCCGGCACGCCCCGCACGCGCGTGCCCAGCTTTGACTGGAAGAACTCCCCCCAGAGCTCGAGGGTGGGGAGGACGCCGAGATAGCCCTCGCACAGGGTGACGAAGGCCGACAGCAGCACCACCGCGTTGGGGGTGAGGTGGTGCGGCTGGAGCTGATAGAATTCCAGCCAGGAGCGGAAGAAGGCGCTCACTGGCAGGCCGAAGCCGCAGGAAGTGCGAGCGGAAGACCACCCGCTCGCCTTCCCGCGGCGCCGGCCTGATTTCCTTCTCCGGCGCGAGGCGGACCTCCACTTTGTCCGCGCTGGGCAGACGCCGGGTGTCGCGGAGGAAGTCGATGTGGTCGTTGTGGACGATGGAGCCGTCCCAATCCCCGCCAAGCTGCTCTACGTGGGGAGGCATAGCGGAAGCTAGCACGGCGGCGGAGGAGCGTGCGGAGGAAGAGCGCGCGGGCGAGGCGCTGTCGCGAGAACGAGCAAGGCAAGAAGACGGTGGAAGTAGGAGGAGCGTGCGAGGGCCTGCCGCCCTCCACCTCCCCCTACTTATAGCCTCACGCGGCCGAAGAGGCCGGACGTGGGGGGAGACGTGGGATTAACTGTGCCCACTCCCCCCACGTCTCGCGTTTATTACGCATAAGTGTGAGCCGAAACTGCCGCACGGAACGTGCGGGCGGTTTCGGGATACAAAGGATCCGCGCCTAGGCCGGGGCGCGGACGTGGCGGGCCCCCTCCCTGCGGCGACGTCCCGTCACGCGCGTGGGCTGGCAGGCTTTCCGGCCACGTGGCACGCCGACGGCCCGAGGCCGGGCCGCGGCCCGGTGCACGTGCCTGCGGGTTCC
The DNA here is from genome assembly GCF_002575655.3 of Aegilops tauschii subsp. strangulata. Taxonomy (NCBI): domain Eukaryota; kingdom Viridiplantae; phylum Streptophyta; class Magnoliopsida; order Poales; family Poaceae; genus Aegilops; species Aegilops tauschii. The sequence goes on from NC_053037.3 coordinate 408,235,728, forward strand.
CGCCCCCCGACTCCAGAAGATTTCGACTAAGGCGGCGCGCCTGACCAAGGCCGGCTCCCAGCTGCCGGCTTGTCACGATAGGAAGCTGATCGAGCTTCTTGAACCCTACTCCACCTCGAAGCCCAATCAGCTTCGGGGACTACTTTCGGAGTAAGTGGCCACGGGTAGCCTAACCGACTACCCCTGGCTCTTCGGAAAATTTATCAGGCCTTTGGGCCTTCAAGCACTCCAAGCATTTGGGCCGCCTTCCCTGGCCGGCTACTACTAAAGCCGACTCCCGGAAGACGACCCAGCCTCACCGACTCCTCCCTAGGGCGACTACGGGGTGGCCGACTCCAAGAAGCCGGCCAAGATGGACGCCGACTCCTAGGAGCCGGCCAAGACCACAACCACTCCTACATAACGGCGACGTGACGGGGTGAGGCCACAGTGCGGCCCACTACCCCCGAAGCCCGACGAGGGCGTGGCTACAGGAGGCCGTACGGGACAGACGTCTCCCGTGCGGCTCGGCACTGTAGCCACGCTAGCCTCAACGTCATCCACGACCCACTCCTGTACGGCCCAAGGACTGCGGGCCCCCTCAGCCAGAGAGAGGCGTGAAGGCGGCCCGGCTTTTCCTAGTCGGCCAAGAGTATAGCCGGCCTCCAGAAGCCGGCTACTCCCTTCCTCGAAGCAGGAGCCCCATTAAGGAGACAAGACGAGGTGAGGCTACAGTGATAGCCCCCGAGGCAGCCCACTGTAGCCATGCTCACCTCAACAAAGCCCTCATCATCAGAGGCGCGGCTACAGTAAGCAGCCGCCGACAAGACCCTAGGCGGTGGGACCGGCCTGTCGACCAAGTAGCCGGCAGCTGGCGGGACCCACCAGCCGGCGGGACCCAGCAGCCGGCGAGCGTAGACACTGACGGCTGGGACCAGTTCCCAGTCGGATTACCATTGTACCCCCGGGGGCTAGGCCTATATAAACCCCCCGGAGCACCCATGCAAAGGGTTCGCTGCTAGGTTCAACCCAAGCATAGCACACACACCATAGATAGAGAGAAGCAGGAGCTAGCCTTGCTCTTCTTCTCCCTTGACCTCAACAGCTCTAGGAGCGATTGTAGCTACCCTTTATCGATCTAGTGATCATGCGGAGACCCCGCAGAGCAGGACTAGGGGTGTTATCTCCTCGGAGAGCCCCGAACCTGGGTAAGATTCGCCGGCGTGCATGTCTTCGCCTCATCCCGTTTCCGGGCACCGGGGACGTTTTATTGGCTCCCACAATGATAAGCCATCCCTTGGCATATGTCGCACCAACCACCCGACAGGATGTGCAATGAATCAAGAGTGACATGTATGAAATAATTATGAACAATGGCTTTGCCACAAATACGATGTCAACTACATGATCATGCAAAGCAATATGATAATGATGAAGCGTGCCACAATAAACAGAACGGTGGAAATTGCATAGCAATATATCTCAGAATGGCTATGGAAATGCCATAATAGGTAGGTATGGTGGCTGTTTTGAGGAAGTTATATGGTGGGTTTATGGTACAGGCGAAAGTTGCGCGGCACTAGAGAGGCTAGCAATGGTGGAAGGGTGAGAGTGCGTATAATCCATAGACTCAACATTAGTCATAAAGAATTCACATACTTACTGCAAAAATCTATTAGTTATCGAAACAAAGTACTACGAGCATGCTCCTAGGGGGATAGATTGATAGGAAAAGGCCATCGCTCATCCCCGACCACCACTCATAAGGAAGACAATCATAAATAAATCAAGCTCCGACTTCATCAGATAACGGTTCACCATACGTGCATGCTACGGGAATCACAAACTTTAACACAAGTATTTCTCCAATTCACAATTACTTACTAGCATGACTCTAATATCACCATCTTTATATCTCAAAATAATCATAAGGAATCAAACTTCTCATAGTATTCAATGCACTTTATATGAAAGTTTTTATTATATCCCTCTTGGATGCCTATCATATTCGGACTAAATTTATAGCCAAAGCAAATTACCATGCTGTTTAAAGACTCTCAAAATAATATAAGTGAAGGATGAGAGTTCAATAATTTCTATAAAATAAAACCACCGTCGTGCTCTAAAAAGATATAAGTGAAGCACTAGAGCAAAATTTCCTAGCTCAAAAGATATAAGTGAAGCACATAGAGTATTCTAATAAATCACGATTCATGCGTGTCCCTCTCAAAAGGTGTGTACAACAAGGATGATTGTGGCAAACTAAAAAGCAAATACAAATCATACAAGACGCTCCAAGCAAAACACATATCATGTGGTGAATAAAAATATAGTCTCAAGTAAAGTTACCGATAGACGAAGACGAAAGAGTCATCCGCAAGCTTAGGCGCTTGGTTGTCCTTGAATATTACCTTGGGGTTCCTTGGGCATCCCCATGCTTAGGCTCTTGCCACTCCTTATTCCATAGTCCATCAAATCCTTACCCAAAACTTGAAAACTTCATAACACAAAACTCAACAGAAAATCTCATAAGCTCCGTTAGTATAAGAAAATAAATCACCACTTTTGATACTGTTGTGAACTCATTCTTTATTTATATTGGTGTAATATATACTGTATTCCAACTTATCCATGGTTCATACCCCCGATACTGCCCATAGAATCATCAAAATAAGCAAACATTACATAGAAAACAGAATCTGTCAAAAACAGAACAGTCTGTAGTAATCTGTAACTCTCAAATACTTCTGAAAATCCAAAAATTCTGAAAAAATAGGAAGATCTAAGCAATTTGTTTATTAGTATTCTACAAAAATAATCAAATCAAAAGCACGCTTCTGTTAAAAATGAGAATTGTTTTCGAGGGCGCAAAAGTTTCTGTTTTTCAGCAAGATCAAATCAACTACCGTAAGCTACCCCAAAGGTCTTACTTGGCACAAACACTAATTAAAACACAAAACTACATCTAACCAGAGGCTAGATGAATTATTTATTGCAAAACATAACCTAAAAAGCAAAAACAAAAATAAAATCGGGTTGCCTCCCAACAAGCGCTATTGTTTAACGCCCTTAGCTAGGCATAAAACACAAATAGATCTAGGTATAATCGTAATAATGATAAGGCAAATCTCGAAAACTCATCTCATACTCCCTTCGTTCAGCAGCAAGTTTTCTTTGTGGTAAGCAAAAGTAATCAAAAGGGCTGAATTTAATAGGATAAGAATCCCCAAGATCAAGTTCGGGAGGAATTGGTTCCTCCTTCGACCCCTCGTATTGTATGACCAACTCATCATTATAAGAATTCTTTTGGCAAAAAGTCACGAGCTTGTGTCCAAGAGAGAAATCCAATCCGTTGTTTTGTATGGCAAAATTCTCATTAAGCTCGGAAATCTTATCAACTAAAACATCGGTAGGGACCCTCTTTCTTAAATTTTCGTTATAAGCAACATGATCTAAAGAACGTAAACGCATTATGTCCTCTTGGTTAAAGAGAATTCCCTCTATGGGAGGACGACCACCATCTACTTTATAATGCGCGAAAATTTCACTAGCTTCTTTCATAATAAATCTAAACCCATGGGCTAGAAATATAGTGGCGGCGCACTTAACAGAAGAATGCTCAATATTAGAAAATTCTAGAAAAGTCCTTTGTATGGATGGATGCATATCAACAAATTGTCTTTCAAGTTCAACTACGAGCAAAGATATAGCATCCGCAAGACTACTAGTTTTATGGAGAATAGATCTACCCAAAGTGGGAAGCGCATCGGCATAAGTAAAGAAATCTTGAATACCCCTTTCCCAATAATATTGCCGCTACCTATGCGAAGCTTTTTTAGTGTGTAGAATAGTAGATTCTTCATGAGGATTAGTATTAGCAAAAGCATCAAAGTTACCCCCACAGTTACTACTATCCTTTTCAGCGATAACCTCCCAATTTCAGACATGGTGGCAGCAAACAAATCTAGCAAACGAACAAACCAAAAGTGAACGACGAACACGAACGGAAGAGGGGCGAAGAAAAGGCAAAAAAATTCGAAAATCGTTTTAGAAGTGGGGGAGAGAAAAACGAGAGGCGATTGACGAATAATGTAATGCAAGATATGAGAGTTTATGATGGGTACTTGGTATGTCTTGACTTGGCGTAGATCTCCCCGGCAACGGCGCCAGAAATTCTTCCTGCTACTTCTTGAGCTTGCGTTGGTTTTTCCCTTGAAGTGGAAAGGGTGATGCAGCAAAGTAGAAATAAGTATTTCCCTCAGTTTGAGAACCAAGGTATCAATCCAGTAGGATACAATGCACAAATCACTGAATACCTACACAAACAATCAAACAACTTGCACCCAACGCGATAAAGGGGTTGTCAATCCCTTCATGGTTACTTGCAAAAGTGAGATCTAATAGAGATAGATAAATGGTAAATTAAATATTTTCGGTATTTTTGGTTTATAGATCGGAAAGTAAAAGATTGCAAAATAGTATATCGGAAACTTATGATGGAAAATAGACCCGAGGGCCATAGATTTCACTAGAGGCTTCTCTCAAGATAGCAAATAATACGGTGGGTGAACAAATTACTGCCGAGCAATTGATAGAAAAGCGCAAAGTTATGATGATATCTAAGGCAATGATCATGAATATAAACATCATGTCAGTGTCAAGTAGACCGAAATGATTCTGCATCTACTACTATTACTCCACACATCGATCGCTATCCAACATGCATCTAGAGTATTAGGTTCATAAAGAACGGAGTAACGCATTAAGTAAGATGACATGATGTAGAGGAATTAACTCAAGCTATATGATGAAAACCCCATCTTTTTAGCCTCAGTGGAAACAATACAATACGTGCCTTGCTGCCTCTGCTGTCAATGGGAAAGGACACCGCAAGATTGAACCCAAAGCTAAGCACTTCTCCCATTGCAAGAAAAACCAATCTAGTTGGCCAAACCTAACCGATAGTTCAAAGAGAATTACAAAGATATCAAATCATGCATAAAAGAATTCAGAGAAGATTCAAATAATATTCATAAATAAGCTAATCATAAATCCACAATTCATCAGATCTGGGCAAACACACCACAAAAAAGTATTACATCGAATAGATCTCCTAGAACATCAAGGAGAACATGGTATTGAGAATCAAAGAGAGAGAAGAAGCCATCTAGCTACTAGCTGTGGACCCGTAGGTCTGTGGTAAACTACTCACGCTTCATACGAAGGGAAATAGAGTTGATGTAGAAGCCCTCCTTGATCGAATCCCCCTCCGGCAGGGTGCCGGAAAAGGTCCCTAGATGGGATCTCACGGGTACAGAAGGTTACGGTGGTGGAAAAGTGATTTCGTGGATGCCTCTGGTGGTTTGGGGATATTTGGGAATATATAGGCGAAAGAATTAGCTCAGGAGGCTCACGGGGAGCCCACAAGGGTGGGGGCGCGCCCTCCGTCCTTGTGGCCACTGACAGTGTCCTGGACTAGGGGGTACTCACCACGTCGTCTCCCGACCAGCAGGATCGGGCCGAGGACCCCCATGGCGGTTCACTATTGGTCCAGTTCGGACAGCCCATGCCGCATACAAGGAGGATTCCACGAGACTTGGCGCCCAAGACAAGGACTCCTCTAAACCCTAGGCCTACGGTGCATATATAAACCGAGGCCAGGCTAGTAAATAGACAATCTCATATTCATTACTACAATCTCATGGTAGATACATGTACTCTATACTACATCCATATGAAAACAATCAAAAGCAGCATGTAGGGTATTATCTTTTCGAGAGAGCCCGAAGCTGGGTAAAATCCCGTGTCCATGTTACCATCGCTCCAAGACGCCTAGCTTAGGACCCCTACTACGAGATACACCAGATATAGAACCGACATTGGTGCTTTCATTAAGAGCCTGCTGGCGGTCGCCACGGGGCGATGGGAATTCGGATCGTCTCCGGTGCGATCTACGCATCGGAGCCGAGCTTTATGGTCGATGTCGGCATCTTTTGTCGCCGGCTCGACTGGTCACCTTGGCTTAACCGAGGACCGTGTCCTACCTCCAATCATCATGTTTGAACGAGGGTCTTCATCAACATCAACTCCGATCTCTATCAAGATCATGGAGGAATCATCCATGGAGCTCGAGTGCTCGACGTCAACATAGCGCTCAGGCGACCGTGCTGTTTTTCCAAACAGCAAACTTGTATCCGCTACCACCACCTCCTCGAGCATCGCTTTGACGATTCCTTCGGTGGAATTGTGTGGAATTGAGTCTACAACTACACTGTGAAATTTCGTCGCGTTCCGATGGAGCAATCTCCGCCGGTCTTCGATGTACCGGAGCCCTGTCAAATCTGGACGGGAATCTGGACGAGTTTGGAGCGTGGTGTCCAGCATCTAGCTCGGATGTCCTTTGGAAGATCCAACCGTTGATCGGCTGTGGAATTCCTATATCTACCACCCCTTAAAATTTCAGCTCGATCCGACCGTCCAAACTCCGGGAACCTTCCGATTAGTGCATCACTTTTCAGATCTGTTTTCTGCGCGAGAACGAATCCGACCCGAGTTCATCTTTTTTATGAACGGGATTTCAGACATCCTTTTTGAAGGAAGTTTTGTATGGGGTATTGTGTTTTGTTCCCAAACACATCCCACTAATTTTAAAGTCTTTTCCAATATGATCTTCACCATCGCGCTGGTGTCAAACCAGCCCAACAATGTTGCTCTACGGCTGCCGACCTGCGCTAGACACGTCGTCGCTTTGTTGAGCCGAGCTCAACTTCTTCGGATCATCATCTCGGCAAGCCGAACAGGAGTTCGGCATCGCGAAGGATAAATCATCACCAACATCGCCGTCCCACGGATTACACGGAGCGGGCACACCGGCATCGCCGCACGGTCACTTCATCAAGCCAGCATTGACCACGTCACGAGTTACGACCTGCATCGGCATGGCCGCACCGTTGCTTCATCGAGCTGATGTCCATCACACCAAACTACTTCAACACCTCGGCTGACATGGCAGCTGCAACGTCTCCTTACCGACCTGCTCTCCTCGTCTGGACCGGGGGCTTCGCCATCAACCTACTCCGGAGACTTCGGCGTCGTCAACCGACCAGCTTCGTCACGTTAGCTGGACCGGGGGATTTGCCTCGGCGAGCCAACCTTTACCAGCATCGCCATGCCGTCGCTTCACCGCCCATCAGGCAATGGGTATGCGTATCGAGTCCCAATTTTGGGAGTCACTTTTCTTCGGACTGCTACAACAAATAAACCAGGTGCTATTAATCCTAGCAATTTTTGCTTGTTTGGGTTTATTTTCCCAAGGAATTATTACTCTGGTTTGTTTCATCATCTGTACACAGGTCTATCAAATGGTGTCCGCATTAACGACGGTCGCGTGGTGATTCGGTTAGTTTCCGTACACAGTTCAGCGAACGCCGCATCCGGAACTCGGACCGACCTGTGAATTCAGGCTTTGCCACGCCTTTAACGCATCACGCCGACGCCCTGCATGGACATTGACTTCGGCGCCAGGTAAATGATCCGGGTCGGGCAGTGTTGTCACCTCGGCTGAATGGAGGGCTTCGTCAACACTTCATTTACCCACGCCGGGGACTTCGGCGTCACTTTGCCAGCCTGCATTGGCCGTGCTATGTCACCACTTCGGAGTGCCGAGCTCTTTGCTCTGCCACCTCGGGACCGGCTTGGGGATTGGAACCTTGTCCCACATCAAGCTCGGACTGTGTCATCAATGCCAAACACATTAACCAGCTAAGTTGCTTTCATGCTCAAAAACTTTCAGTTTTAAATTTTGTTCGGTTCGACCAAGCATTATACTTTTTTGGCAAAAAGTTGTTTATGAAAAACTTCCTTGTCAAAACTTTGTTTGTGACACACAAATTCAAATACCCCGTCTACTTGGGGGCTTCCTTTATGAAGCTTTTCCTTTTGCATATGATTATACTTGTATGGCTTCGTTCCTTGTTCGTGTATTACGCCACAATATGCACCATGTTGACTTAAGTGTTCCGCAAGCTGGGTTGCCTTGCTCCCGTGTTTATCCCTACGTTCCCGATTGTTCGGCTAGGGAGTAAAAGGAGCACCTCTGTGATTGTCATGATCGGGTCATCCGAGCTCGGACCTCAGACTGGGTGAAGCCGAAAGCTAGCGCTCTTATTGTTTTCAATCATGGTCGGCACACAACAAAACTCATGAGTTCAAAAAATCTATTGCACAAGTCTCATAATAACAATGAGCAACCAAAGAAAGGTATCGGTGGGGGTGCTATTTTCTTCAAAGATGCTTCTTACACTTCGTCAGTAATATAGCATAAGTTCCCTGAGCGCGCTTTGTCTGTTACAGCCTTATGGCCTGATTGCCTGGTTATTGGAAACACCGTCGATATTCTCGACAGGTGGAGTACATAACACTTTTCGGCCCTTGACCGAAGAGGGAGAAGCCGACGGTCGGTTAAGACGCGTTTAAAGTTCGGGTGAACATAGATATGATATTAGTACTTCGGTACATACAATCATTATACATAAAATTCTTTTACCCAAGTCACTTGGGGGCTCTTAAATTAGTATGAGCTGTTTTTATAATAAGTGTTCTTCTTCTTAGTCGTTGCAAAGTCTTTTTCTATCACTCCTTTTTTCGATGCGAGTGTGTGGTCAATAGCCGAGGAGCCTAATTTCATTCTCACAGCCGCTAGATTTAAGTTTGCTAAACTGGCCTAACGAGAAGTACTCCGCCTTCGGGATAGGAGGTTGAAGCCGTAGGCTGACCCGCTTGAAGTCTTGAGATAGGTTGTGTCATGTTAAAGCACGATGAAGCTACTTTTTTTTCTAAGTCAAATTTTCGATTTGACACCGAGCACTTGATCTAGTTCGGACGCCCAGTTTTTACTGAAGTTTTTTGATTTTCCAAGCCTATGGCACTTTTAAACTATTTGGGTGTTTCCAGCATTAGTCTCGCAGTGCAACGCCGGGCACCTTTAGAGATTCGGCAAAAACATTCTCGGGCATTGCTATATATGCATCGGTTTCGAATTGTGTCTTCAGTCAATAGTTGGGTTGCCCGGCTCCTATGCTTGCCTCCTACGTTCCGCTTTGTTCGGCTAGGTGTGCAAAGGGAGAACCACTGCGATTGTGCTTCCAGCTCGCATGGTTAAGCGCCTCAGTGGAGAAAGCCGAAAACTGACTGTCACAATAAGCGTAAACCGGTCATCGATCCGATGACTGTATTGAACTATAAAGATCGATAGAGGTCACCCCATGTTAAATGACGGTCCGTTCAAAACATTGGCCGAAGTGTTTACGGCTTGACCTCGACTGCCGCTGAACACTAACCGGGGGCTAGTAACTGGCCTCCCAACTTTAAGCTCCCATGACTAAGTGAAAGTTATAAAGCCCGCATATCTGATTGCCTCGTTTCCGCTAACACAACCGCCTTCGGGCACCGAGACGTCGGCTAAGGGTTGTTTTGTTATTATAGAAACACCCTGCGTAGTATCTACAAGGGGGTGGAAGCCGACGATGGGCCACTTTCAACTAATAAACGGTCGCAACGGAGCCAAAATAAACATATGATCGGCATTTGTATTTAATATACAAGGGCTGCCTTCCGCAATCATCCTTATAAAGCCATACATATGCATCAATTTGACTTAAGATTTTGGCCAAGCTGGGTTGCCTGGCTCCTGTGCTTACCCCTACGTTCCCGATTGTTCGGCTAGGCGGTAAAGGGAGCACCTCTGTGATTGTTACTACCGGGTCATCCGGGTTAGTACCTCAGACTGGGTGAATCCGAAACCTAGCAATCTTAAAGGATATAATTGGTCGGCAACGACAGAAGCAAAATTTTTGGTCCATTCAGACCTTAGAGTTCGGGAACTTTCCCTGAACTAAATCCTCAGTATTTTCCTCCCACATTGATCGGAGGTGAGGTTTCATCATGGTCAGCATGACAACCCAAAGAAAGGAACCGATGGCGGAACTATTTTCTTTGGAAGACGTTTCTTACGATATTAGTAATATAACATATCTCTCCGCGTGCCTTTGTTTATAAAACCTATGGACGGATTGCCTTGTTTGTCGTCAATTTTTGCCCTCATAAAGGCTTTATAAAGTGGGACAAACACTCCCCGGCTACTGGCCGAGGAGGTTGAAGCCGATGGTCGGTCAACAAAGTTTTTTTACAGTGCGGATCTGACCATTAATGATGTAGAGTACTTGGATACATAGAATCATTACACATAATTTGTGATTTTACTCCGGATATCGATCCTTAATTCGGCCACCCATGCCCACATTAAGGCTCGGGGGCTACTGGGCTTCGGGCTTATCATTTGCTAATATCAAAGGGGCATGTCGATCCCCTAATCTAGTGTTGCCACTCGACCAGTGTCTCGGGAACAATCAGCCCATGACCGAGGTGCTGAACCACCTGGAAAGCATTTCGGGATATAGCTCGGACGCAAGTGGCTGGCTCCATAGAGGGCATTTCCGGCATTAAGCTCGGCTAAACTCCTTCAACTTTTTTGAACCAAGGTGATCTATGACACCTCGGATATAGTCTGGCGTTTGAGCTCGGATACAATCCGGCATTGGAGCTTGGACATAGTCCGGTGTTGGAGCTCGGATACAGTCAGGCGCTGGTGCTCGGATGCAGTCCAGCATTGGAGCTCAGCTATAACAAGACTCTTCAGATACAGTCCAACGTTGGAGCTTGGATACATTTTGGCGTTGGAGCTCAGAAGCGGTCCGGCGTTGGTGCTCGGCTGCAAAAGATACCTCGAATGCAGTCCGGCGTTGGAGCTCGGATGCAAGAGGAAACCGCCGCACGGGAACAACTTCAAACCCGAGGTGTGGTGTAAAAAATAACAAGGCACTGATAAAGGCCGAGTACTTAAAGTGGCTCCTCGGATACCCGATGTGTAAACTCTTCGGATTCACTTCGGCGATCCTTAAGATCGAAGATGGGAAGATTTGTTGAACCAGTTTTCAAGACCGATGACCGTAGATGAAGAACAGTTGGGAAGAATCGAGGAGCGTCCCCAACTTGAAGACCGGTTCAGGGGGCTACTAACGGTGTCCTGGACTAGGGGTACTCACCACGTCGTCTCCCGACCAGCAGGATCGGGCCGAGGACCCCCATGGCGGTTCACTATTGGGCCAGTTCGGACAACCGATGCCGCATACAAGGAGGATTCCACAAGACTTGGCACCCAAGACAAGGACTCCTCTAAACCCTAGGCCTACGGTGCATATATAAACCGAGGCTAGGCTAGTCAATAGACAATCTCATATTCATTACTACAATCCCGTGGTAGATACATGTACTCTGTGCTACATCCATATGAAAACAATCAAAAGCAGCATGTAGGGTATTATCTCTTCGAGAGAGCCCGAAGCTGGGTAAAATCCCGTGTCCATGTTACCATCGCTCCAAGACGCCTAGCCTAGGACCCCTACTACGAGATACGCTGGATATAGAATCGACAGCCGCCTCATGGTTCCTCCGACTTCATCTCCAAGTCTCCTGGTTGTCTTCTGGTCCAAGATAAATCATCGCGAAGGTTTCATTCTGTTTGGTATTCCTTTTCTGCGAAACTCTAAAACAAGGAAAAAACAGGAACTGGCACTGGGCTCTAGGTTAATAGGTTAGTCCCGAAAATAATATAAAATAGCATATTAATGCATATAAAACATCCAAAACAGATAATATAATAGCATGGAACAATAAAAATTATAGATACATTAGAGACGTATCAACACTCTCATGTCAGCAGCTAATCACCCTGCCTGTGGGAGGAGGCTGGAAGTGGTGCAATAGTAGGATGCCGCACCAGGGACCGAGGGAATGAATCTCAGACAACCAATAACGGAGGTCACCCTATAGCAGCGGGCAAACCTGCCGCTAGGAGGCCCCACATGTTGGAAATATGCCCTAAAGGCAATAATATTGGGGGGGAGGGGGTCATGTAAAAACAAATATTTACTTGTCAGGGTGGACAAGTTTACTAAATGTATCGAGGCAAAACCAGTTACTTTGGCTGGAGCAGTCCCAGTAATCGAGTTCATCTCCGGGGTAGTACACCACTACGCGCCACATACTCATAATAGACAACGGGACAAACTTCACGGCCAAGGAGGTCAAAGCATGGTGTGTCAAGATGGGCATAAAGCTCGACTATGTGTCCGTCTATCATCCGCAGTCAAACGGACAGCTAGAACGCGCCAATGGACTAATACTCAGTGGTATCAAACCAAGGCTAGTACGCTCCCTTAAAGAAGTAGACTGCAAATGGGTAGAGGAACTAGATTCCGTCCTATGGGGACTCCGCACCACGCCAAATTGATCCACTAGATATACTCCATTCTTTATGGTATACGACACTGAGACAGTACTCCCTTGCGACATAATCCATGACGCACCTCGGGTACACATGTATGAGGAACAGGAGGCCGAGCTAGATCGGTAGGACACCTTGGATGCCTTGGAGGAGGAACGTAACGTGGCCCGAGCATGATCTGTAATATATCTATAGCAAGCAAGACTTCACCACAATAGGGTGGTCCGCACAAAGCAATTCGGCGTTGGAGACCTGGTCATGCGACTACATCCGGAAAAACAGAGCCACAAGCTCTCACCCAAGTGAGACGGGCCATTTATCATCGACTAGGTTCTCATCGGAGGCGCTTATTGAATTAGAGATCCAGTGGACGGGAGCAGGTTCTCATAGGAGGTGCTTATCGAATTAGAGATCCAGTGGACGGGAGCCTAGAACCCAATCCTTGGAACGTCGCGCTGCTTCGACGCTTCTACGGCTAAAACCCGAGCATCCTCTTCCTATGTACATACCTTTTATTTCCTTTTTTGCATTTAGCATTACTTTGTGTTATTGGTCACCTCAGGACCATATTTCACATTACTTCCCTCGAGGGCTGAGGGAGTCCTGGACTAAGGGGTCCTCGGGCGTCCGGCCTGTTAGACATGGGCTGGACTGATGGGCTGTGAAGATACGAAGACTGAAGACTGCACCCGTGTCTGGATGGGACTCTCCTTGGCGTGGAAGGCAAGCTTGGCGACCGAATATGGGGATCCTTCTCCTTTGTAACCTACCTTGTGTAAACCCTAGATCCTCCCGCTGTCTATATAAACCGGAGGACTTAGTCCAGAAAGGGAGATACTCATTACCATAGTCAGGCTAGACTTCTAGGGTTTAGCCATTACGATCTCGTGGTAGATCAACTCTTGTAATACTCATATTCATCAAGATCAATCAAGTAGGAAGTAGGGTATTACCTCCATAGAGAGGGCCCGAACCTGGGTAAACATCATGTCCCCAGTCTCCTGTTACCATCGACCTTAGACGCACAGTTCGGGACCCCCTACCCGAGATCCGCCGGTTTTGACACCGACATTGGTGCTTTCATTGAGAGTTCCACTGTGCCATCGACGAAAAGGTTTGATGGCCCCTTCAATCATCGATAATGATGCTGTCCAAGGAGAAACCTTCCTCCCCGGACAGATCTTCGTGTTCGGTGGCTTCGCACTGCGGGCCAACTCGCTTGGCCACCTGGAGCAGATCAATAGCTACGCCCCTGGCCATCAGGTCAGATTTGGGAGCTTGAATTACGTTGCGGACATCCGTGGAGATTTGATCTTCGCCAGATTCGAGACCGCGGCGACCGCTCCCAGTCACCTCGACGAACATGACCTAAATCTGTCGCCAGACCGCACCCAGGAGATAGCTCCTGTGATCACTCCGGCCTTAGATCCAGAGCACACCGCGGCATCCAAGGATGGGAGGCTTGACCCCGCCACGGAGGCCACAGATTCCCCGGTGTTGGAGCCGCACATGGACTTAACCTCACACAATATCAGTGTCACCGGAACTCCGGACTCTTCTTCGGGTATAAGTTCTGAACCATGTGAGTCCACGGATACCGAGCTTGATCGTTTATCGATCTTCGAGTTCAGCGCCGCAGACATCTTCCAGCACTCGCCTTTGGGCGATGTGCTGAACTCATTAAAGAACTTGTCCTTGGCGTGGGACTCACAGCCGAACTATGTACGGTTCGAACTAGGGGCTGATGATGGGAATTTTGCTTTCCACCCGCCACCCACTCCATAGCCACTGTCGAGGACTTAACCGACATGCTTGATTACGGCTCCGAAGACATCGTCAGTACGGATGACGACGGCAACGAGGAGCAGGGCCAAAACCCGCCATTCATTGGGCGATGGACGGCTGCTTCTTCCTATGACGTATACATGGTGGACACGCCTAAAGAAACTAACACCGATGACAAAGAGGATCTGGTTGAAGACAAATCTCCTAAGACAAAGCCCAGTCGCCAGTGTTAGTGGCGCCGCTCTAAGTCACATCATACAAAAGACAACAACACCGGCATCGGAGAAAACAATACTCCGGACGATGCCGAAGACAATGAAGAACCTGTTGGAGCAACCTCCGAACAGGATGAACATGCCATACACGAAGACTCAGAGGACAGTAACTATCTTCCGCTCTCTAAGGAGGAAGAAAGCCTCGACAACGAGGATTTCACCATGCCCGAGGAACCCCTCGAGCAGGAGCGCTTCAAACGCCGGCTAATAGCAAATGCAAGAAGCCTGAAAAAGAAGCAGCTACAGCTTCAAGCGGACCAAGATCTGCTCAATGATAGATGGACCGAAGTCCTGGCCGCCGAAGAATACGGCCTTAGTGGCCGAGCCAAAAGCTACCCAAAGCGTAGATTTCTACCTCAGTGTGGTGACAAGGCGCTGGAGCCCGTACCATCATCGCACAATGCGGCAGGTCGAACACAACTTGGTCCGGATAAAGCGGCAACTTAAGCCGAACACCAGACCACCCCACCTCACCGTAAAGGCAAGAATAAAACAGCTCGGGGTTGTACATACGACTTTCAACATGACTTGGATAACAGAGCAGGACAGGCAAGATCGATCTACGGATCGCGAGGACATGCCCCGACACGCGAAGACAGCTACCTATTCGAACGTGACAAACCTAGCCACGCCCGGGCCGACAACCGCAAATGGACTCCATCGGAGGTACGCCGCAGGGTGTCCCAACATAGAGGCGCCGCACACCCTCTCTGTTTCACAGACGAAGTAATGGAGCATGAATTCCCGGACGGGTTCAAACCCATGAATATCGAATCATACGACGGAACAACGGATCCCGCGGTATGGATCGAGGACTTCCTCCTCCATATCCACATGGCACGCGGAGATGACCTTCATGCCATCAAATACCTACCACTAAAACTCAAAGGACCAGCTCGGTACTCGTTAAACAGTCTGCCAGAAAATTCTATTGGCAGCTGGGAAGATTTGGAAGACGCCTTCCGCGACAACTTCCAAGGAACATATGTCCGGCCACCGGATGCCGATGAGTTAAGTCACATTGTCCAGCAGCCCGGAGAGTCAGCCAGGAAGCTCTGGACTAGGTTCTTAGTTAAAAAGAACCAAATCGTCGACTGTTCGGACGCGGAAGCCCTCGCGGCCTTCAAACACAGCGTCCGGGATGAATGGCTTGCACGCCACCTCGGTCAAGAAGGACCTAAATCCATGATAGCCCTTACTGCTCTAATGACCCACTTTTGCCCGGGAGAAGACAACTGGCTCGCTCATAGAAGCAACGGCGCCAGCGACTCGGGCACTTCCGAAATCCGGGACAGCAATGGCAAGCCACGACAATGCAAACACAACAGTCGCAAAGATAATGAAAGATCACGCGACATAGCGGTCAACGCCGGATTTAGCAATCCCAAGCTCGGTCAACGGAAAAAGCCATTCAAGGCGAACCGAGACGGACCATCCAACCTAGACAGGATATTGGACTGACCCTGCCAGATTCACGGCCGCCCCGATAAACCAGCTAATCATACCAACAGAAGCTGTTGGGTCTTCAAGCAGACCGGCAAGCTCAACACTGAACACAAGGGGAGGAGGCCGCTAGGCGATAGGGACGACGGAGAGGATCGACCAATCCTGGAGCAGAAATAGTAGTTCGGCTTCCGCCGCCCACCGCATCTACCTGCAATATTTGTACCACGCGTACATCACTACGCACTCAAGATACCATGGGCATAGGCGGAAGCACAATACGGACAAGCCTGCAAATATTCCCGTAACATTCTTTATCTACTTTCTTTTTACTTCTTTCTCCATTATCTCTTAAAAACATGTGACGCAAAAGGACAAGCATCTAAACCGACTCTGTCGGAGTTCGGATCTGTACACTCACCTAAGGGGCTACTTCCGTCAAGGATTCCCTCTCGCCGAGGACAGGTGGCGCAGACGTGCGACAGGAGGTCCAAAATAACTTTTTGTAGACCACACTCTTTATTTCGAGCCTGTAATATGCCTTTTTCCTTCGCCTTCGACCCCAGGCATGTCAAATAGCCGGGGGTGTGGTCTTTATATATATAAAGTTATCATTGGCATATCACTCAGGTCCCAGTAAACATTATCCGAATTAATCATTCGTGTCTTTTCGCCAATGAATATGGCTCCTATGGTTGTTTCACAGATATACCTCAGCATAACCTGCCAGGGGCTCGGTATGGGAACAAATGAGTTGCCAACAAAGTCCGAACAACTTTACAGCGTACTTCGGCGTCGCGAGTTTGGCCTTATATGCATCAGCTTCGAATCATGTCTTGGGTCAATGGTTGGGTTGCCCGGCTCCTGTGCTTGCTACCTTACGTTCCGCTGTATCGGCTAGGGTAGTAAAGGGAGAACTACTGCGATTGTGCTTCCGGCTCGCCTGGTCAAGCACCTCAGTAGAGAAAGCCGAAAACCGACTGCCATGATGCTGCGAGAGCTGGTCAACCACTCGATGACTTATCGGAATCTGTCGCGATTCCCTCCATATTACACGAAGGACCTTTTTTTTTCAGGTCATATATGTAACGCACCATATTGGAATAAGTCGTACACATACTAGGGGCTATATCGTAGTCCCCCCTATAAAACTCCTATGGCTAAGTGAAAGTGTTAACGCCCTATAGTCTGATTTCCTGGTTCGCCGCATCATCACCTCCTTCATGGACCAAGACGTTGGATCAAGAGTGATTAAATGCTTTTTCGAACACCCCCGTACTTCCTACGAGGGGGCTGAAGCCGACGACTGGAAAACTTTCAGATTATATTAAAACGGCTGCAAAGGAGGAGCATAAGCTTTCGAGCAAAACATAAAAATAGATTAACTATAAAATTATCTTTTACAATTCTCATACACCTCACTCGAATATTATGTCTTTCGATCATTGACCCTCTATTAAGCGGGCGGCCTCTAAGACGTCTTCAAAATAATGCTCCGGGGCATAACGGTCCGTGCCCTTGGGTGGACTCTTCGCCGCAACTTCGATGGCCTTCATCTTCCCCCAGAATGTCTTGACTTGGGCAAAGGCCATTCGTGCACCTCAATGCACACCGACCGCTTCACAACGTCGATACGTGGCACCGCATCAACGAGCCGCTGCACCAAGCCGAAGTAGCTATTCAGAATAGGCTCAGTCGGCCACAGCCGGATTACGACGTTCTTCATGGCAGCGCCGGATATCCTATGAAGCTCGGCCCATTGAGACATCTGTTCATTCAGTAACAGAGGGCGCTTTGACGCACCAAATTGTGACCAGAAAAGCTTCTCCATTGCATACCCCTCTTGCGCTTGATGAAACTGCGCCGCATCGGAAGAACTCTTCGGCAAGTCTAAAAACTCGTCCGGAGAACTCCACACTTGGTTAAGCTGAGCATAGTTCGGATCGCCGAACTTAGTCTGCAGCAAAAAGGGCTTACCGGCCGCAATCTCCCCAGCTTGCCGGATCTCCTCACGGGATGCTCTGGATTTAGACCGTGCTTCTCTCACCTCTCGTAAGGCCTTGTCAAGTTCAGCCGTTTTGGCTTCATTTTCCTTCTCAAGAAGTTCACAGCGGCTAGTAGCTTTTTTTAATTCGAGCGCCATCGTGGATATCTTCTCCTCGTCTTGGCGCCGAGCAGCTTGTTCGGCCGTTAACTCAGCCGATGCCTTTTCGGCAGCCGCATTACTGAACCGGGCCCGCTCCTTAGCCCGGGCCAGCTCCGTCCGAAGAATTTCAACGGCGGCAGCACTATCTGCAGTCATGCATATTCCAGTATATAACTTTCAGCGTCACGCTTATACCACAAAAATGTACGTGAGGGGACTACCACGAATACATACCTTGCGACTTGTCAAGACGCGTATTGATTAAAGCAATGTCATCTCCTGCCACATCAAGCTTTCGCTGCAGCTTGGCAATTTCTGTAGTCTGGGAAGCAGCCAGGGGGGAAGCAGCCTGCGTTCAAGTTAATTAGATTAGTCCTTGAATATTTCTTCTTGATCCTCCGTTCGCCTCCCATGGGAAGCCAACCCGAGTCTCAGGGGCTACTACCTATACACAGGTGCATCTTTACAAATAAAATATAGTTTAAAAACTACCTCGAAGCCTTTTAGCAGGCTCATGAAGGCTTCATTCAATCCGCTCTTCGCGGACAGAATCTTCTCAACCACCGTACCCATCAAGGTACGCTGTTCCTCGAAGACGGATGCTTTTCGCAGCATATCCCGCAATATATCCGGCGTCGCCGGGTCTCCGGAAGCCGCTCCAGGAGAACGACTATCCTGTGAAGGAACCCGTTCACCCGTCTCCAGAATCATCGTTGGCTGAAAACCGGACAGTCTAGGGCCTTCATTATCGGCCCCCGAATTCCGGACGATCGGAGGTCCGCCTTCGGGTACTGCCTCTTTCATCCCCTGCATAGCTCGTTGATCCAGAAAAACCCTCCGAGATGACACTTCGGAGTTGTCCGCCTTATTGGGCGAGGAGGTCGGGGGAGGCATCTCGCTTTCCATCATCTCTGGGAGGAGATCTCCCGAAGAAGAGGATTGCCCAGAAAAACTCTGTGCCGGACTGTAAAAATACACAGACACGTTACGTATCTCTTCGGTAACAAGAAAGAAGCAGGACGCTATCAAAGTATCCCGGATTCACTTACGGTTTGGTTGAGGGCTTGTCCTCATGACGGAGCCGTTCACCGGCGTCGCCTTCCAATCCCGAGCCGCTCAACGTGGCATCTTGCCTCTCTTAGGAGACCGCCCCTCCCAACTTTCAGAGGCGGCCCTTTTCCTCCTAAATGGAGAAGAGATACTAGCTTCTCTTTCACCTTTGTCTTCAGGCGAAGAAGTGTCGATTTCTCTGGACTCAGTATCTGATTTACCTCCGGAACGAAGGTCATCACGGGTCTTCTCGCTATCCACCTTGCCCTCCCCTGCTGGCATCTGGTACGGTGTCGGTGCCAGCATCCTTGTTAACAAGGGGTCCGCTGAGTCTTCGGGAAGAGGTGCCGGACACCTAATCCGTTCCGCTTTCTTTATCCAGCCCTGGAAAAGGATGGTTTGCTCAGTATCTTACAATAGGATATCTGATTATGAGGTGTTCGGCGGATGAGTACTTACCGGGGTGTCCGGATGGTTACAGTCTAGGCCAGTATCTTCGGTGGTGTCCGGCCATTGTTTTCGTCTCCCGAAGAATAATTTCCACATCCCTTCATGCGTAGTGCCGAAGAAGTGCTGAAGAGTCTGTGGCCCTTCTGGGTTAAACTCCCACAGGCGGAGAGGCCGTCGCTGGCACGGCAGGGTCCGGTGGACTAGCATTACCTGAATAACGTTGACAATATTGATATCCTTTTCAATGAGGCTTCAGATGTGACTTTGCAGAGTCCGCACCTTGTCAACTGATCCCCAGTCCAACCCCTTATTGATCCACGATGCAAGCTGAATTGGGGGGCTGGATCGAAACGCAGGCGCAACTGCCCATTTGGAACCACGGGGCTCGGTGATATAGAACCACTCCTGCTGCCATAAGTCGAAAGATTCTTTGAAATACCCTTTTAGCCAGACAGCATTGGCAAGCTTGCTCACTAAGGTGCCACCGCATTTCGCCTGCTCCCCCTCTATCATTTGCGGTTTCACATTGAAGGTCTTGAGCCACAAGCCGAAGTGTGGAGGAGTTCGGAGGAAGGCTTCGCACGTGACTATAAACGCCGAGATGAGAAGAACAGAGTTCGGGGCGAAATCATGAAAATCTAATCCGTATAGAACATGAGCCCCCAGACGAAGGGATTGAGGGTGAACCCTAATCCTTGGAGGAAGTGGGAAACAAACACGACCCTCTCGCCGGATCTGGGGGTAGGGATAACCTGCCCCTCCGCGGGAAGCCGATGGAGGATTTCTGCGGTCAGATATCTTGCCGCCCGAAGCTTTGCGATATCCTCCTCTGTAATAAAAGAAGCCACCCACCGGCCTTGACGGCTGGATCCGGACATGACTGAGGCTTACGGAGGGTGAAACCTGGGTGTTGGAACTCGAGGTAGTAAGAGTCGAGGAAGAAGCAAGCGTGGAGAGGAAAGGCGGGTCTATGCCCCTTTATAAAGGCCAAGAATATCGAACGCCTCCTCCCGGGCCTTAAAATTTGCCTATTCCCAAGGAGTTGTACCTTACGGGAGGTTGGGTTACCCACGTCCGTGTCGATAAAAGAATCCCTTAATAAGGGGACATGATCTCTGCTTGGATAAGACGTGTCCATGACAACCATGTTTTGGAACAAGGAACGGCAGAACAAAACAGTCCGAAATTATGACCGGGCAGGCGTGATGTCACGTGGTAAAAAGTTGTCAGCGGGTTGGACCCGCGGAATATTATATTCTCTCTGCGGTTATGTGTGGTGTGTGTTACAGGTCCAGATACAATCATCACATCTGGAGACTATCTTGGAGTTCGGAAGGAAGGGAACCCGCCTTGCAATGCCGAAGACAAATCTGCGCGCCGGACTCCTCGTCATTGAAGCCAGGTTCAGGGGCTACCGAGGGAGTCCTGGACTAAGGGGTCCTCGGGCGTCCGGCCAGTTAGCCGTGGGCCGGACTAATGGGCTGTGAAGATATGAAGACCGAAGACTGCACCCGTGTCCGGATGGGACTCTCCTTGGCGTGGAAGGCAAGCTTGGCGACCGAATATGGGGATCCTTCTCCTTTGTAACCGACCTTGTGTAAACCCTAGATCCTCTCGGTGTCTATATAAACTGGAGGACTTAATCCGGAAAGGGAGATACTCATTACCATAGTCATACAGGCTAGACTTCTAGGGTTTAGCCATTACGATCTCGTGGTAGATCAACTCTTGTAATACTCATATTCATCAAGATCAATCAAGTAGGAAGTAGGGTATTACCTCCATAGAGAGAGCCCGAACCTGGGTAAACATCGTGTCCCCAGTCTCCTATTACCATCGACCTTAGACGCACAGTTTAGGACCCCCTACCCGAGATCCGCCGGTTTTGACACCGACATGGGCCATGAAGAAATAAAGCATGTTTTTTTTTCAAAACGTGTGTTGATCCCATTTCTTATACCCTATTGTCGCTAAATCCAAACTATGCATCAATTTGACTTAAGATTTGGCCAAGCTGGGTTGCCTAGATCCTATGCTTGCCCCTTATGTTCGTGATTATTCGGCTAGGGGGCAAAGGGAGCACCGCTGCGATTGTTACTCCTAGGTTATCTGGAGCAGTACCTCAGACAGACAAAGCCGGAAGCTAGCATTCTTAAGTTTTGAAATTGGTCGGTCATGACATAGGAATAGAATGGAGGGGGTCTTTTAAGCCCCGACCAGGGGCTTTACCCCAAGGTCACTCATCTTCGGACATAAGTGCTCAGCACAATAACCCGAGGAAAGGAACTGTTGGAGGAACTATTTTCCTCGGAAGATGTTTCTTATGTTAATCAGTAACATAACACAACTTTCTGACCCACTCTAGTGTTTCAGCTGAATTGCCTTGTCCCTGAAGCATCTTGACCAATTACTTTGGCCAGTAGTAAGGGACACTGCTTGGGCCCTCAATGAAGAGGTAGAAGCCGATGGCTGGTTGACAGAGTTCGGCTATGTAGATAGATTAATGACGTAAAGTACTTCAATACATAGAGTCATACACAAATATTCAATTACACTTGGTCTAGCCCATCTATTAAGGTATCTAAGGTGCAGTCTTTCTTCGAAAAGCGAGCGGCAGGCATAATATTTCCGTCCAGATGGCTTGTGGGAATTTCCTCCGCATCGAGCCCCATAGGCCCTACCTCAGCCAGATGTGCAGTGTCTGCCCTGGTGTATTGAGTCTTCACCATGGCCCACGCCTCCCTCGCTCCCTCGCGGAAAGCCTATCTTCCAGGCTTGGATTCGGCGCCGAGCTCTCTTAAGACGCTCGGCAAGGACCGCCATATCACCGGGAACATGTTGTTCCTCGGGTCGTAACACCTTATAAACTCCCTTCATTGCCTTCCGAGCATCTTCATGCACCCCGGCCAGATGAGTCATGGTGTCCTCGTGCAACTGTTCGGTGGCCTCAAGGGGCTATCCGGCTAGGGAAACTGCCAGGAAAATGCATGTTAGCCAAATAATTACATTTTGCGATATGACCATCTTAAAATGGATACAGAAGATTACCAGAAATTGTTTGACTTGTCTGCCGCTCTTTTGCTTGGGCGGCGACAAGCTAGGCTTTAAGATTCTCAAATTTCTTGAGCCTGTCGAGAATTTTCAGCTCTAAGTGCGTTCGTGTCTTCCCTTCTTTGGGTTAACACATGCTGTCTAGATTGCCGCTCCGATTCCGCATAATTCAACTCTTTGCGGGCCTGCTTGAGATCTCTTTCAAGGTGACCAAGGGCTTGTGCTGCTGAAATACACCATGTCATACGGGCTCGGGATAATTGTACCATACGCACGTAATGGGAGAAGTAGAGACACTTACCATGTGCTTCTCGGGTAAATTCCTTTACGCGCTCGATTTCAGCTAGAGCCGCGTTCAGCTTCCCCTTCGTCTGGTCAAGTACCTCGGTGAGTTGAATGTTTCTCTCTCGTGTTCGTTGCAAAAAGCAAGGTCTCTACTTAGTATCAAACCTCGATACGGTCACAAGTGCCCATATCAAGCCTCAGGGGCTACTGCCATGCTCAGGATTTTAACTTTGCCTTTAAGCAAACAAATTGTGCCTGACACAAGTGATGACCGAAATAATATGGCCTCAGATAACATCTTACCTGCAGACCTTGTGATAAAATGCTCACTTCCTTCTCAATGACATATCGGGTCGCTCCGAGGTAAGCATCCACCAAGCTAAGAGCATTAAACTCTTGGTTGGTGAAAGCGTAATGCCTCAAAGAGGCTTTTTCGCCATCGGTGGTTCACGCCGCTCTGGACCTCAGAGGTGGTAGCCGACCAGGTCCCCGAATCCTCTAGTTGAGGTACCTCGGAAGTGTCATCCGAGGTAGGAAGGGGCCCTGCACCACTATTCAGAGCTGACGTCCTGTCAACTCTTCAACCCTCCATTGGTAGTGGAGGAATGGGCAACCTGTGACATGATTGAATGAATTATGATTAGTGATAAATCATTCTCGAAAACACAATAACATTACATGCGAGCCAAGGAAGTATTTTGGTTTGCCTCCACGGTCGTTGTACGCACCCGAGCTCCCTGCCTCCCCTACAGTGGGCTCTCTTGAGGGGCCGGTCCCTCACGCGGACGTTTTGCGCGTCGTCCCTTTGGAATAGAAGTCAGAGGTGTTAGGGAACATAGCATGCAATTTCAAAAAAATTCCTACGCTCACGCAAGATCTATCCAGGAGATGCATAGTGATACATCTCCAACGTATCTATAATTTTTGATTGCTCCATGCTATATTATCTTCTGTTTTGTACATTATTGGGCTTTATTATTCACTTTTATATTATTTTTGGGACTAACCTATTAACCGGAGGCCCAACCCAGAATTGCAGTTTTTTTTGCCTATTTCAGAGTTTTGCAGAAAAAGAATATCAAACGGAGTCCAAACGGAATGAAACCTTCGGGAACATTATTTTCGGAACGAACATGATCCAGAGGACTTGGATCCTACGTCAAGAAATCAAGCATTAAGCCACGAGGTAGGGGGGCACGCCTACCCCCTGGGCACGCCTACCCCCTGGGCACGCCTACCCCCTGGGCGCGCCCTCCACCCTCGTGGGCCCCATGTTGCTCCACCGTCGTACTCCTTCCTCCTATATATACCTACGTACCCCCAAACCATCAGAAGCATCCACGAAAACCTAATTCCACCGCCGCAACCTTCTGTACCCACGAGATCCCATCTTGGGGCCTGTTCCGGAGCTCCGCCGGAGGGGGCATCGATCACGGAGGGCTTCTACATCAACACCATAGCCTCTCCGATGAAGTGTGAGTAGTTTACCTCAGACCTTCGGGTCCATAGTTATTAGCTAGATGGCTTCTTCTCTCTTTTTGGATCTCAATACAATGTTCTCCCCCTCTCTTGTGGAGATCTACTCGATGTAATCTTCTTTTGCGGTGTGTTTGTTGAGACCGATGAATTGTGAGTTTATAATCAAGTTTATCTATGAACAATATTTGAATCTTCTGAATTCTTTTATGTATGATTGGTTATCTTTGCAAGTCTCTTCGAATTATCAGTTTGGTTTGGCCTACTAGATTGATCTTTCTTGCAATGGGAGAAGTGCTTAGCTTTGGGTTCAATCTTGCGGTGTCCTTTCCCAGTGACAGTAGGGGCAGCAAGCCACGTATTATATTGTTGCCATCGAGGATAACAAGATGGGTTTTTTTATATCATATTGCATGAATTTATCCCTCTACATCATGCCATCTTGCTTAATGCGTTACTCTGTTCTTATGAACTTAATACTCTAGATGCATGCTGGATAGCGGTCGATGTGTGGAGTAATAGTAGTAGATGCAGGCAGGAGTCGGTCTACTTGTCTCGGACGTGATGCCTATATACATGATCATACCTAGATATTCTCATAACTATGCTCAATTCTGTCAATTTCTCAACAGTAATTTGTTCACCCACCGTAAAATACTTATGCTCTTGAGAGAAGCCACTAGTGAAACCTATGGCCCCCGGGTCTATTTTCCATCATATTAATCTTCCAACACTTAGTTATTTTCGTTGCCTTTTATTTTACTTTGCATCTTTATCACAAAAATACCAAAAATATTATCTTATCATATCTATCAGATCTCACTCTCGTAAGTGACCGTGTAGGGATTGACAACCCCTTATCGCGTTGGTTGCGAGGATTTATTTGTTTGTGTAGGTGCGAGGGACTTGCGTGTAGCCTCCTACTGGATTGATACCTTAGTTCTAAAAAACTGAGGGAAATACTTACGCTACTTTGCTGCATCACCCTTTCCTCTTCAAGGGAAAACCAACGCAGTGCTCAAGAGGTAGCACATAGCAACGAGAGGGGGAGAGTGTGTCCACGTAACCTCGTAGACCGAAAGCAGAAGCGTTTGCTTAACTCAGTTGATGTAGTCGAACGTCTTCTCGATTCAACTGATCAAGCACCAAACATATGGCACCTCTGAGTTCTGCACACGTTTAGCTCGATGATGTCCCTCGAACTCTTGATCCAGCAAAGTGTCGAGGGAGAGTCCCGTCAGCACGACGGCATGGTGACGGTGATGGTGAAGTGATCTGCGCAGGGCTTCGCCTAAGCACTACATGAATATGACTGGAGTCGTAAACTGTGGAGGGGGGCGCCGCGCATGGCTGGGAACAATTGATGTGTGTACTAGGCGCCCCCTCCCCACGTATATAAAGGAGGGAGGGGTAGGAGGCCGGCCCTAGGCGCGCCCCATGTAGGAGGAGTCCTACTTGGGCTCGCCGCCCCTCCCCTAGTCTAATTCAGACTCCTCCCTTGCGAGGGGCGCGCCACCCCTTTGTGGGCTGGTGTGCCTCCCTCCTATGGCCCATATCTACCCCGAGGGGGTTCCGGTAACCCCCCGGTACTCCGATATGTACCTGATACAATCCAAAACACTTTCGGTGTCTGAATACTATCATCCAATATATCAATCTTCACCTCTCGACCATTTCGAGACTCCTCGTCATGTCCGAGATCTCATTTGGGACTCCGAACAACATTTGGTCACCAAATCACATAACTCATATAATACAAACCGTCATCGAATGTTAAGCGTGTGGACCCTACGGGTTCGAGAACTATGTAGACATGACCGAGACACCTCTCCGGTAAATAAGGAACCTGGATGCTCATATTGGTTCCTACATATTCTACGAAGATCTTTATCGGTCAAATCCTAATGATAGCATATGTCATTCCCTTTGTCATTGGTATGTTACTTGCCCGAGATTCGATCGTCGGTATCTTCATACCTAGTTCAATCTCGTTACCGGCAAGTCTCTTTAGTTATTCCGTAATGCATCATCCCGCAACTAACTCATTAGTCACATTGCTTGCAAGGCCTTTCATGATGTGCATTACCGAGAGGGCCCAGAGATACCTCTCCGATACTCGACGTGACAAATCCTAATCTCGATCTATGCCACCCCAACAAACACCTTCGAAGATACCTGTAGAGCATCTTTATAATCACCCAGTTACGTTGTGAAGTTTTATAGCACACAAGGTATTCCTCCGGTATCCGGGATTTGCATAATCTCATAGTCAAAGTTATATGTATAAGTCATGAAGAAAGCAATAGCAATAAAACTTAACGGTCATTATGGTAAGCTAACGGATGGGTCTTGTCCATCACATAATTCTCCTAATGATGTGACCCCGTTCATCAAATGACAACACATGTCTATGGTTAGGAAACTTAACCATCTTTGATTAATGATCTAGTCCAGTAGAGGCATACTAGGGACAGTGTGTTTTGTCTATGTATCCACACATGTATCAAGTTTCCGGTTAATACAATTCTAGCATGAATAATAAAAATTTATCATGATATAAGGAAATATAAATAACAACTTTATTATTGCCTCTAGGGCATATTTCCTTCAGTCTCCCACTTGCACTATAGTCAATAATCTAGATTGCATTGTAATGATTCTAACACCCATGGAGTCTTGGTGCTGGTCATCTTTTGCTCGTGGAAGAGGCTTAGTCAACGGGTCTGCCACATTCAGATCCGTATGTATTTTGCAAATCCCTATGTCTCCCTCCTTGACTCGATCACGGATGGAGTTGAAGCGTCTCTTGATGTGTTTGGTTCTCTTGAGAAATATGGATTCCTTCACTAAGGTAATTGCTCCAGTATTGTCACAAAAGATTTTCATTGGACCCAATGCACTAGGTATTACACCTAGATCGGATATGAACTCCTTCATCTTGACTCCTTCATTCGCTGCTTCCGAAGCAGCTATGTACTCCGCTTCACACGTCGATCCCACCATGACTCTTTTCTTGGAACTGCACCAACTGACAGCTCCACCATTCAATATAAATACGTATCCGGTTTGTGACTTAGAGTCATCCGGATCAGTGTCAAAGCTAGCATCGACGTAACCATTTACGACGAGCTCTTTGTCACCTCCATAAACGAGAAACATATCCTTAGTCCTTTTCAGCTACTTCAGGATGTTCTTGACCGCTGCCCAGTGATCCACTCCTGGATTACATTGGTACCTCCCTGCTAGACTTATAGCAAGGCACACATCAGGTCTGGTACACAACATTGCATACATGACAGAACCTATGGCCGAGGCATAGGGAATGGCTTTCATTTTCTCTCTATCTTCTGCGGTGGTCGGGCATTGAGTCTGACTCAACTTCACACCTTGTAACACTGGCAAGAACCCTTTCTTTGAATGATCCATTTTGAACTTCTTCAAAACTTTATCAAGGTATGTGCTTTGTGAAAGTCCAATTAAGCATCGTGATCTATCTCTATAGATCTTGATGCCCAATATATAAGCAGCTTCACCGAGGTCTTTCATTGAAAAACTATTATTCAAGTATCCTTTTATGCTATACAGAAATTCTATATCATTTCCAATCAATAATATGTCATCCACATATAATGTTAGAAATGCTACAGAGCTCCTACTCATTTCTTGTAAATACAGGCTTCTCCAAAAGTCTGTATAAAACCATATGCTTTGATCACCTCATCAAAGCGTATATTCCAACTCCGAGATGCTTGCACCGGTCCATAAATGGATCGCTGGAGCTTGCACACTTTGTTAGCACCTGTATGATCGACAAAACCTTCTGGTTGCATCACATACAACTCTTCTTTCAGAAATCCATTAAGGACTGCAGTATTGACGTCCATTTCCCAGATTTCATAATCATAAAATGCGACAATTGCTAACATGATTTGGACAGACTTAAGCATCGCTACGGGTGAGAAGGTCTCATCGTAGTAAACTCCTTCAACTTGTCGAAAACCTTTCGCAACATGTTGAGCTTTGTAGACAGTAACATTACCATCAGCGTCGGTCTTTTTCTTGAAGATCCATTTATTCTCTATGGCTTGCCGATCATCGGGCAAGTCAAACCAAAGTCCACACTTTGTTCTCATACATGGATCCCATCTCAGATTTCATGGCCTCAAGCCATTTTGCGGAATTTGGGCTCATCATCGCTTCCTCATAGTTCATAGGTTCGTCATGGTCTAGTAACATGACTTCCAGAACAGGATTACCGTACCACTGTGGTGCGGATTGTACTCTGGTTGACCTACGAGGTTCGGTAGTAACTTGATCTGAAGTTTCATGATCATCATCATTAGCTTCCTCACTAGTTGGTGTAGGCATCACAGGAAAGTTTTTCTGTGATGAACTACTTTCCAATTTGAGAGAAGGTACATTTACCTCATCAAGTTCTACTTTCCTCCCACTCACTTCTTTCGAGAGAAACTCCTCTAGAAAGGATCCATTCTTAGCAACAAAGATCTTGCCTGCAGATCTGTGACAGAAGGTGTACCCAACAATTTCTTTTGGGGATCCTATGAAGACGCACTTCTCCGATTTGGGTTCAAGCTTATCAGGCTGAAGCTTTTTCACATAAGCATCGCAACCCCAAACTTTAAGAAATGACAACTTAGGTTTCTTGCCAAACCATTTCATACGGTGTCGTCTCAATGGATTTAGATGGTGCCCTATTTAACGTGAATGCATCTGTCTCTAATGCATGACCCCAAAACGATAGTGGTAAATCGGTAAGAGACATCATAGATCGCACCGTATCTAATAAAGTACGGTTATGACGTTCGGACACACCATTACGCTGTGGTGTTCCAGGTGGCGTGAGTTGTGAAACTATTCCACATTGTTTTAAATGAAGGCCAAACTCGTAACTCAAATATTCGCCTCTGTGATCAGATCGTAGAAACTTTATTTTCTTGTTACGATGATTCTCCACTTCAGTCTGAAATTCTTTAAACTTTTCAAATGCTTCAGACTTGCGTTTCATTAAGTAGATATACCCATATCTGCTCAAATCATCAGTGAAGGTCAGAAAATAACGATACCCACCGCAAGCATCAACACTCATCGGACCGCATACATCGGTATGTATTATTTCCAATAAGTCAGTGGCTCGCTCCATTGTTCTGGAGAACGGAGTCTTAGTCATCTTGCCCATGAGGCATGGTTCACAAGTATCAAATGATTCATAATCAAGTGATTCCAAGAGTCCATCTGTATGGAGTTTCTTCATGCGCTTTACACCAATATGACCTAAATGGCAGTGCCACAAATATGTTGCACTATCATTATCAACTTTGCATCTTTTAGCATCAATATTATGAATATGTGTATCACCACGATCGAGATTCAACAAAAATAGACCACTCTTCAAAGGTGCATGACCATAAAAGATATTACTCATATAAATAGAACAACCATTATTCTCTGATTTAAATGAATAACCATCTCGCATCAAACAAGATCCAGATATAATGTTCATGCTCAATGCTGGCACCAAATAACAATTATTTAGTTCTAAAACTAATCCCGAAGGTAGATGTAGAGGTAGCGTGCCAACGGCGATCACATCGACCTTGGAACCATTCCCGACGTGCATCGTCACCTCGTCCTCAGCCAATCTTCATTTTATCCGTAGCCCCTATTTCGAGTTGCAAATATGAGCAACAGAACCAGTATCAAATACCCAGGCGCTACTATGAGCATTAGTAAGGTACACATCAATAACATGTATATCAAATATACCTTTGTTCACTTTGCCATCCTTCTTATCCGCCAAATACTTGGGGCAGTTCTGCTTCCAGTGACCAGTCCCTTTGCAGTAGAAGCACTCAGTTTCAGGCTTGGGTCCAGACTTGGGCTTCTTCCCGGGAGTGACAACTTGCTTTCCATTCTTCTTGAAGTTTCCCTTCTTTCCCTTGCCCTTTTTCTTGAAACTAGTGGTCTTGTTAACCATCAACACTTGATGCTCTTTCTTGATTTCTACCTTCGCAACTTTGAGCATAGCGAAGAGCTCGGGAATTGTCTTATCCATCCCTTGCATATTATAGTTCATCACGAAGCCTTTGTAGCTTGGTGGCAGTGATTGAAGAACTTTGTCAATAACACTATCATCTGGAAGATTAACTCCCAACTAAGTCAAGTGGTTATGGTACCCAGACATTCTGAGTATGTGTTCACTGACAGAACTGTTCTCCTCCATCTTGCAGCTATAGAACTTGTTGGAGACTTTATATCTCTCAACTGGGCATTTGCTTGAAATATTAACTTCAACTCTTGGAACATCTCATATGGTCCATGACGTTCAAAACGTCTTTGAAGTCCCGATTCTAAGCCGTAAAGCATGGCACACTAAACTATTGAGTAGTCATCAACACGCGACTGCCAGGCGTCCACAACGTCTATAGTTGTTGGAGGGGGTGGCACACCTAGCGGTGCATCAAGGACAAAATTTTTATATGCAGCAACGAGGATAATCCTCAAGTTACTGACCCAGTCCGTGTAGTTGTTACCATCATCTTTCAACTTAGCTTTCTCTAGGAACACATTAAAATTCAAGGGCATGGTAGTACAGGCCATTGATCTACAACATAGATATGCAAAAACTATCAGGACTAAGTTCATGATAAATTAAGTTCAATTAATCATATTACTTAAGAACTCCCACTTAGATAGACATCCATCAAGTCATCTAAATGATCACGTGATCCATATCAACTAAACCATGTCCGATCATCACGTGAGATGGAGTAGTTTTCAATGGTGAACATCTCTATGTTGATCATATCTACTATATGATTCACGTTCGACCTTTCGGTCTCCAGTGTTCCGAGGCCATGTCTGTACATGCTAGGCTTGTCAAGTTTAACCCGAGTATTCCGCATGTGCAAAACTGTTTTGCACCCGTTGTATGTGAACATAGAGCTTATCACACCTGTCGGATCACGGGTTCCGGCAAACACTTGAGAGGTTCGAACTCTAGGGTGCGCACGAAGAACACTCTCTCCCCAGGATGCTTGCTCAATGATTCCACGACGTAGCTAGACGAAACCAATGAACAAGGGACACAGGGGTTTATACTGGTTCGGGCCACCTTGTGGTGTAATACCCTACTCGAGTTTGTGGGTGGATTGCCTCATGGGGATGAGGATGAACTAGTACAGTGGATGAACAGCCTCGGGAGGTGAGGTGTTCTTGAGCTCGATGAGCTGGTGGGTGTGAGGATGGTCTCCTCTCTCCTTTCTGCTATGGTGGTGGCTAGGTCCTATTTATATTGGCCTTGGTCCTCTTCCCAAATGTTAGGCGGGAAGGGATCCCACAATGGCCGAGTTTGAAGGGGGACAACCAGTACAAGCTATCTTGACAAAAGGTGGTCTTCGCCTGCCAAAGGCTCTGGTGGTGACGCTACTGCAGGCTCCGCGATGACCTCCGCCCTGTCGTCCTGCTGGTCTTGGTCTTGCTGCACCGATATGGAAACCTTTGCTTGATGCCTCGGGACCCCGCGCCTGCGCTTGCCTCCTTAGCACCAAAGAGGAAACTAGTACACTGCACCCACTGGCGCCCGCCTGGCCTTGGTCGTCATGGCTCACGTCACACGAACCTCGCGAGGTGCCCCCCGCATAGATATCTCCGCTCCTCGGGAGCCAGCCTAGTGAGACTGCCCCCAAGGAGGTCTTGGTGTAGCCTCGCGAGGGTCTTGATTTCTTGCTGTTGAAGCTGGGCCGTACCAGGCCGTTGATGGAACCACGCAGGTCTGGGTACCCCCGTTCCCAGAACGCCGACAGTAGCCCTGGGCCCAAGGCGCGCTCGAACTTGGCTTCGAGGCGAAGCCAAAGGGCAAGTGCGGAGCACCACGGGCCCCAACCACTTGCGGCCTTGATTGACGCATGGCGATTGATGGGACGTGGGCGCCTCCGCTTCCCCATGCTGCCTCGGCAACCGTTCAACTTGACGAGACCCTGCTGCATGCAGAAGAAAACCATCATTACCTCCGATCGTGGAGGCTGGCGGTTGGCCTCCTTCTGGCTGTAAATGAGGGGAGGGACTGAGCCCCTCGCTCATCTCTGCCTTCTCGCTGATTGCTCCTTCTTCTTCCTCCTTGCCTCGCCGTCTTGCCGCACCCCCATGGCGCCGATTAGGAGGTTCTTCGCCGCGGAGAAGGGAAAGACCCCCCATGAGGAGCTGGGGACACTCCCACCGAAGAAGAGGTTGAGCCGCTCCCGCGACATTGGCGTGAGGCTGGAGGTGACGTGGCCTTGGTACGAGCGGCCGCTGCCTGGCTACCCGCTGCCCTTGTACACTCAAGCGCAGGGCTCCGGAGGAGCAGGCAGCGCCCCGCGCCACGGAGGTCAGGCTGTGGTAGTACGCGCTGCTGGCCCACGAACCCATGCCGAGGGCTCCTCACGCGAGTTCGTGGTGTGGGCGGCGATGCCACCACGCACATGGATCATATTCCCGCAGTTCTTTGCTGAAGAGATGCCGCCGAGGGGGCCGCTCGAGCTGTGGTTGCAGCACGCCCAATGCAGCACTCCGGCCACGGGGGCGGAGATCGAGGTCGTGTCCCCGAGCAAGATCTTCATGACCCGTGTATGGGGCGAGGTCACCCGTGCTTGCCGCGCGGAGGGGGCCCTCGCCATCCACTTCGAGTATGATGGTGCCTCCACCCTGCTCTTCAAAGTCTTCGACGAGGAAGGCCGCCACCTGGAGTGCCGCTCTGGAGGAAACCATCGAGAGGGCGCTGCAGCAGGTGCCGAACCTGCCCCTGGTCCAACCGGTAGATCCTCCAGCAGCAGCGATGACTCCTGGGAGTCCAGTGACTCCCACGAGCCCAGTGGGTCTCCGGAGACGAGCGATGACAGCTACGCGCCACCAAGCTCCCACCGAGGCCGGAGAGCGGTAGCGGTGTCCGTCCGTCGTCGCCGATGACCTGGATGGGGTTGGCGTCGGCCCCTCGTGGCCGACTATTGATGATGGCGTCGGCGATGATGTCTGTAGCCAGGGTTCCTTGGGGGTTTTCCTTCTTTTGTTCCCTGCGAGGAATTGAGATGAACC
The DNA here is from genome assembly GCF_002575655.3 of Aegilops tauschii subsp. strangulata. NCBI lineage: Eukaryota > Viridiplantae > Streptophyta > Magnoliopsida > Poales > Poaceae > Aegilops > Aegilops tauschii. The sequence continues at coordinate 408,269,101 of NC_053037.3, forward strand.
CCGTGGGGGTGTGGAAAGAAACTGTAATGCTTTTGCTCCGATGCTTATTATCCCTACTATAAGATTTGTGGTGGCCTGTCTTGCTTCAGCTCTGTCCCCCCTTTTTGTCCTCGCAGTAGCTCAGCACTCTACGCCAGCAGGTCCCAGTCCCTAGGCAGGCTTCAACCGTTGCTAGTATGCGAGGTCGCGATGCCATGGTCAAGGACAGGAGGTGGGCGGCCCAGGGTCCGGTAAGAGCTCCTGAGGCGCGATGCTCAAGAGGTCCCCTTTGGCGTGCAAGCAGTGACCCGAAGGCAGAAAAGGAAGGCGGCACTGCCAGAGCAAGGCTGCCCAAACCAAAAATTCCAATTGCGACGTCGTGCTAACGCAAATATGTGACTTATCTTGTCGAGTCCGAGGCGGTTCCTTGCACAACGTCCGATTTGCGCTTCAGCGTAGTGTTGCTAGGTGAGGCTCACGCCGGCTTCCCCCTTCCTTGCTCATATAAATGCTCTGCGTCCTCGGGTCCCGACCCTTGAGCAAGCTCAGCCGCCGCTGGTATGCCAGGTCGCGATGCCGTGGTCAGGGCCAGGGGGTGAGGGCTGGAGAGTCAGTAGGAGCTCCTGTGGCGCGATGCTCAGGAGCCCCCCTTTAACGTGCAAGCGAATCACGCGAAAGGAGGGCAGCCGACGAGGCCACCCGTAGCCAAGCTCCGTAGATCCTTGCAGGTTAGTTCGAGGGGAGAATACAGCTTGCAACCGCATTTGTTGTCCTGCCGCTGATCTTTTCGCAAGAAGATGAAGGTACTGAGGATCTGGTGAGGTGACGTGCGCGGAGCGCGAGCCAGAGCTCGATCTCTCAGGTTTGTCAGCACTGCAGGGACAGACCCGAGCACAAGCGCCGTGCCAACATGTGTAGCCCCCATTGCGGGATGAGCAGGAGGCCGATCAGTAACACGGGAGGCCGTGAAGGGTAACAGGCAGGCAGGTGATAATCATAAAGTAACTCATGGGACAAGGCAAACTAGCTTGGATAAATGCAAGAACGATACATGCCGCAGGGACGGACCCACGCGGCCTGGGGATGATGCAGCCCGAGGAGCGCCCCCAACAGAGTAAGTTAAAGACGCAAAAGGATACACATCGCAGGGACAGGCCCGTGTGACTTGGGGATAATGCTGCCGAGGGGCGCCCCAACTGAATGAATTAGAAAGAGTCACCTGGCACCGTTGCTGGAGGGATGTTGAAGCAGTTGAAGACGCATGTTGAAGAAGTTGCTCCTCACGAGCCGCCTGGGTCGAGAGCCTCGGGAGGCTTTGGGGGCCCGAGAGGCTCATGAAGAACCATCGCCATCTCCGCCAGGACTGTGTGATGCCTGGCCTCCTGAGCTGCCAGGACGCTCCGCAGGTGGCGCTGGAAGGTGCCAGCCATGTTCGGCAGGCCGAATGGCATGCAAACATAGCTGTGAGGTGGATCCTCGCACTAACCAACGTGCGAAGGCCAGAAACGCTCCTGGGATGCGGCCCGATTGAGCCCTGGGATGTCGACGTAGATGCGCAGCTCGTCATCCTCGCCAGGGCAAGGAGCCGCGTCAGGTGGCGGGCGGCGGTCTCCGCGCATGGTTCTCGCCTCTTGAAGCTACTCGGTCGCCTTGGTGATGAACTCCTGAGCACCAGGCACTCCATGCCTTGTGCCCTCATGAGGGAAGCGTGCGGTGAAGCATGCCTCCACGTGGTGCCCGAGCGCCTCCCTCATGACATTGGCTAAGTCAGAGGCCCTCCAAAAGAGAGCCCCCGAGCCCAGCCTGAGGAGGGCGCCGGGTGTGCCTTCCTATGCGATAGATGGGAGGCGCCCCAGCCGTGGGCGCAGGTCCTGAGGTGGTGTCGCTGGAGACACCGCTCTCCTGAGGCTCTTGGTAGCACAACTACTTCTTCTTCTTGGGGACGACCTCAGGAGGGTAGGTGGCACCTTCGTTGTCTGGGTCTTCGGCCACCGCAGCTTGGTAGGTGTGCTCGAGAGAGCACACCACATCCTTCTCCTCGCAAGCGACCGTGATGACGCCGCAGCTCCCTGGGATCTTGAGGACATTGTGACCATGATGGGTCACCGCCATGAACTTGGCCAAGGCCAGATACCCAAGGATGGCACTGTACGGAAGGCGAATGTGAGCGACGTCGAAGTCAATGAGCTCAGTCGCGCTTGCCGAAGGTGTCAGGGAGGCGGATTTGCCCTATCGGGGTGGTGGGGCCGTCAGTCACTCCTGAGAAGGGCTTGGTTGGCTATAGCTGATTATATGGCACTTGGAGGCGGTCGAACGTCTCGACGGAGAGAACATTGAGCCCTGCGCCGCCATCTATGAGGGTCTTGGTGACAAGGACATTGCTGATGATGGGCGAGCAGAGCATCGGGAGGGTGTCGGCGGTTGTCGCGCACTTGAGCTGGTCGGACGAGCTGAAGGTGATGGTATACTTAGACCACCTGAGCGGGCGCGTGGCCTCGAGCCTGGGGAGGGCCGCGTTCACCTCACGAGCGAACTGCTTGAAGATGCGTTGGGAGGCTGGGGCCTGAGCACCACCCAAGATGCAGGCGATGGCGCGAGGCTCCTGGAAGCCCCATCCCCCTCGTCCAGGTGATGGTCGCCATTCCTCCTTGGTGGTGGTGGCAGCGGAGGGAGGCCAGCATTGCCCTGAGGGCGGTCCTCACGAGGTTGGTCCCTCCAGGCACCCTCGCGAGGTTGGTCCTGCCAGCAGTCCTCACGAGGTCAGTCGCGCCACTCCTGGCGGGGGCCGCGGTCGTCCCAACGTCCTCCACTTCTGCCTCCTCCGCGGCCGTAGCCTCGGTCGTTGCGCTCGGGGCGTCGACCGAAGCGCCTGTCACGGATGTCCCTAAGCTCCTGACAGTCATTGGTGTTGTGGCTGTGCATGTTGTGGAAGGCACAGAACGGGCGGTTGGCCTTGGATGACTCTGGGTGGTCGCAGCCGCGCTTCATCTCTGGTTCCGCCGCGAGTACGGCAGCCCCTTGTGCTTCACGTCCTTGGTCTTGGCTTTCTTGTCTTCTGGGTCAGCAACTGGAAGCTCGAGGAGGGAGAGGCGTCCCTCCTCATCTCTCGCGCACTTGGTCGCCATGGATGACATCTCCAGAGCCGTGCACATGTCCTCGTCTATGGTGAGCTCCTCCTTCATCTTGACATCACGAACGCCATCGGAGAATGCTGAGATGATGGCCTTGTCCGTCACCTTGGGGATCTTGAGGCGAACGCTGTTGAAATGCTGGATGTACTTCTGCAGGGTCTCCCCTGGCTGCTGCTTGATGTGCCGCAGGTCACCAGCGGCAGTCGGGCGGTCGCGAGTGCCTTGGAAGTTGGCAACGAAGCACTTGCACATCTCTCCCCAGGAGGAGATCGATCCCGCAGGCAAGTTCAGGAGCCACGAGCGTGCGCCATCTTTGAGAGCCATGGGAAACCAGTTCGCCATGACCTTCTCGTCATCGTTGGCCACCTCGATGCTCAGCTCATAGAGCTGCAAGAACTCAGCAGGGTCGGGGGTGCCGTTGTAGCGCGTAGGTAGGTCAGGCTTGAACTTGCCGGGCCAGACAATGCTGCATAGCTCGGGGGTGAAGGCGCGGCAGCCCGCCGTGGTCATCGGAGCTCGTCGTGGAGGTGGAGCCTGGTCCTGGTACCCACGCGCCGCTGCCGCAGGCGGTGCTCGGGCTAGACGTGGTGGTGCCGGGAGCGCAGGAGCGTCCTCTTGCAGGCGCTGGACCTCCCGACAACTTTATTCTTCATGCGCGGGCGCCCTGCGCGGTGGGTCGCACCATGGGGCCACGCGTCTTGGTGAGAGGGTGACGTCTTGATGTGGAGGTGGCGGAGGTGCTCCATGGGCTACGTCGCCCATAGCAGGAGGTGGACGAGGCAGCGACAGGGACGGTGCAGGAGAGCCCCCAGCGACACTGACGAGCTTGGCGATGCGGTCCAGCTAGTCTTCGTAGAGGTCGTCGACGGGGTGGTAACGCAGGAGCTCACGTGCCATGAGCATCCTAGCCTGCGCGTCCGCGGGTGCACGGCGAGCATGGGACGACGAGCCCGCCGGAGTCAGCGACGGAGTGGTGGTGCGTCTGTCCCTTTGCACAGAGGGGTGCAGCGATGAGGCTTACTGCTCGTTCCCCGCCGGGCTAGTGGCGGCGTTGGCAGCGGGTGATGGAGAGCGACGGGGAGGTCCGCCGATGGGCGCCGTCTGGGCGACGCGAGCGGCAAGGGCGGCTCGGCGCTCAGCACGGGCTCGACGAGCGTCAGCCATGGAAGCGGTGGAGCAGTGGTACGTGGATCGGCGGAAGAGAGGTTTCAGTGCACCCCTACCTGGCGCGCCAAATGTCGGATCACGGGTTCCAGCAAACCCTTGAGAGGTTAGAACTCTGGGGTGTGCATGAAGAACACTCTCTCCCCAAGACGCTCGCTCAACGATTCCACGGCCTAGCTAGACGAACCAAAAGAACAAGGGACACAGGGGTTTATACTGGTTCGGGCCACCTTGCGGTGTAATACCCTACTCCAGTTTGTGGGTGGATTGCCTCGTGGGGATGAGGATGAACTAGTACAGTGGATGAATGGCCTCGGGAGGTGAGGTGTTCTTGAGCTCGATGAGCTGGTGGGTGTGAGGATGGTCTGAATGATCTCCCTCTCCTCTTCTCCTCTCTCTTTTCTGCTACGGTGGTGGCTAGGTCCTATTTATAGTGGCCTTGGTCCTCTTCCCAAATGTTAGGCGGGAAGGGATCCCACAATGGCCGAGTTTGAAGGGGGACAACTAGTACAAGCTATCCTGACAAAAGGTGGTCTTCGCCTGCCAAAGGCTCTGGTGGTGATGCTTCTGCGGGCTCCGCGATGACCTCGGTCCTGTCGTCCTACTGGTCTTGGTCTTGTTGCACCGATATGGAAACCTTTGCTTGATGCCTCGGGACCCCACGCTTGTGCTTGCCTCCTTAGCACCAAAGAGGAAACTGGTACACTGCGCCCGCTGGCGCCCGCCTAGCCTTGGTGGTCATGCCTCACGTCATGCGAACCTCGCGAGGTGCACCCTGCATAGATATCTCTGCTCCTCGGGAGCCAGCCTAGTGAGACTGCCCCCAAGGAGGTCTTGGTGTCGTCCGCCTCATGAGGCTTGGCCCCTCGCGAGGGTCTTGAGTTCTTGCTGCGGAAGCTGGGCCGTACCAAGCCGTTGATGGAGCCACGCCATGGGCCGCAGGCAGGCAGGTCTGGGTACCCCCGTTCCCAGAACGCCGACAACACCCGATCATCACGTGGTGTCTCGGCACGATGAACTGCCGCAACGGTGCATACTCAGGGAGAACACTTATACCTTGAAATTTTTAGTGAGGGATCATCTTATAATGCTACCGCCGTACTAAGCAAAATAAGAGGCATAAAAGATAAACATCACATGCAATCAAAATATGTGATATGATATAGCCATCATCATCTTGTGCCTTTGATCTCCATCTCCAAAGCACCGTCATGATCTCCATCGTCACCGGCTTAACACCTTGATCTCCATCGTAGCGTCATGGTCGTCTCGCCAACTATTGCTTCTACAACTATCGCTAACGCATAGTGATAAAGTAAAGCAATTACATGGCGTTTGCATTTCATATAATAAAGCAACAACCATAAGGCTCCTACTACGTCAGAGATACCTATTATGCACATCTCCAAATGACCTGAAATTTTACGGAATTATTTTGGAATATATAATAAATATTGGAGCCAATAACTACCAGAGGGGGCTGCCTGGTGCCCACAAGACACCAGGGCGCGCCTTGGTGGGTGGTGGGTTGCCCAGCCGAGCTCCGGTGCCCATCTTGTGGTATATAAGGTCTTTTGACCTAAAAATAAGGAGAGGACTTTGGGGACGGAGTGCCGTCGTCTCGAGGCGGAACTTGGGCAGGAGCACTTTTTCCCTCCAGCGGAGCGATTCCGCCGGGGAACTTCCCTCCCAGAGGGGGAAATCGAAGCCATCATCATCACCAACAACCCTCTCATCTTTGGGAGGCCAATCTCCATCAACATCTTCAACAACACAATTTCATCTCAAACCCTACTTCATCTCTTGGGTTCAATATTTGTACCGGAACCTCAGATTGGTACCTGTGGGTGACTAGTACTGTTGATTACATCTTGTAGTTGATTACTATATGGTTTATTTGGTGGAAGATTATATGTTCAGATCCATTATGCTATTTGTCGTGGACTTGACACGGCAGATGTCCTAGCGGAAGGACTTAGTAGTGGAGCCATCGCAACTAGGTTAGCTGAAAGGGGTTAATCGGTACAAAGGACACACAGAGTTTATACTGGTTCGGCCCCTTGCGGTGAAGGTAAAGGCCTACTCCAGTTTGGGATTGTATTGCTTGGGTGTCGATTACCAGGGAGCGAATACGCTTGACCTAGTTCTCGATCTGTTGTTTCTTGTCCTAAACCGCCGCCGGGTCGTCCCTTTATATACACAGGTTGACGCCCGGTGGCTCACGGAGTCCCGGCCGGCTCATACACAACGTGTCCGGCTCGGTGACTAACTACGCTTGCCTTACAAAACAAGTCATACACATATGGCGGTTCATCCTCTTGGGCCTCAAGTCGCCTCTGGGTCTTGCTATTTTTGGTAAGGTCTGTTATATTGCAATACATGTTATAAGCCGTCTGGTGACTTAATCATAATATGCCATGCAGGCCCTAGAAGTAGCAATCTTGGCAAAGAAATGCTGATCAAGCTCAAGGTGGTTTACACTTTAGTAGAACAACTATACACTAGAGCTCAGCGCATGATAGCCACCATCTCCTCAAGCAAGAAAGCACCATCTGTTCTCAGCAATGTCCTAAGCCAACTTTCTGTCCTGCCTGCCAGAATTGAAGAAAACAAGCGGTCAAATGCTAGAGCCGGTGCCATTACGGCTTTAAGCCGGGCGAAGGCATGGCAGGCAGAATTAGACCCTGCCGAGCTAGCCACTGGCTGCCCCAGTTTCAAAGAGGACGGGTCTCCTTTTGACAAAAAAGATTTTTCTGCTTGTGTGAAGGAGATGTGTCCATTGGAGAGCCTGCTTGCTGAAGAAATAGATCTGTCAAAATATCAGGCGGCTTATACCATGGAGAACCAAAAAATGCCCACACCGGCTTACAAGATTGCTGACCTTATCCCTCCAATTCGTAAGTGTACTTTTGCCCCTGAAATCGATCCGTCTCAGCTTATCGATGATGAAGCTGAACTTCAAGCCTTGACTGGCATCAATTGGTTATCGCCTGACTTCCAGACGATGGAGGGAGAAGAAGAACAGGCGCGGGATGACCCAGAAGCTTCAAACCGCCAAGACCAGGAGAACTGATCCGCTTGACGGTTCATAATTTGCATCATCAGGCATTACTTGAAAGAACACTTAATCATTTGGGCTCACGGAGCCATGTAATAGGCTAGTTAAATGCTGATATGTCATGCCATGATGCACGTCTTGTTTGCATAACACTGCTAATCCGTCATTTGAAGATCTGTCACTTATGCTCATGTTATCATCAATTATGCAGGTCAGACTTATCATTTTTCCTGCACACAAACATATCACAAGTGCCCTGGCAGTTTACCCCAGGGCAGGTCACAATACCCCATATAAAAACCACTGATGAATAAATAGTCCATAACCAGGGCCGGTTTATCAAAACCTCAGATAATCATAACAAAATAAATATCATACCTGTGATATTTTTGCACATTGCCGGCTTATCATGCCAGTAGGGGTAACAACCCTAAAGACAGAGCACAACGCCCTGTTCGATTTATTCATGCCTGATACGTCTCCAACATATCTATAATTTTTGATTGCTCCATGCTATATTATCTACTATTTTGGACATTATTGGGCTTTATTATCCACTTTTATATTATTTTTGGGACTAAGCTATTAACCGGAGGCCCAGCCCAGAATTGCTGTTTTTTTTGCCTATTTCAGAGTTTCGCAGAAAAGGAATATCAAATGGAGTCCAAACGGAATGAAACCTTCGGGAACGTGATTTTTAGGAAGAATATGATCCAGGAGACTTGGACCCAACGTCAAGAAACAAAAGAGGAGGCCACGAGGTAAGGGGGCGCGCCCTCCACCCTCGTGGGCCCCCTGTTGCTCCACCGACATACTCCTTCCTCCTATATATACCTACGTACCCCCAAACGATCAGATACAGAGCCAAAAACCTAATTCCACCGCCGCAACCTTCTTGTAACGCCCACGATGCGGCTATATCTCCCACGTGTCGAGGCACAACTTAGAGGCATAACCGGATTGTGGTTTTGTCGCAAGAAGGGTCATCTTCACACAATCCCATGTAATGAACAAGAATGGGATAAAGAGTTGGCTTACAATCGCCACTTCACACAATACATAAATATAATCCATACATCATCCAAAATACACACATAGACCGACTACGGTCAAGATCCAAATGAAAATAAGATAACCCCAAATGCTAGATCCCCGATCGTCCCAACTGGGCTCCACTACTGATCATCAGGAAAAGACACATAGTAACGACCACGTTCCTCATCGAACTCCCACTTGAGATCGATCCCATCATCTGCATTGGCATCATCGGCACCTGCAACTGTATTGGTAGAATCTGTGAGTCACGAGGACTCAGCAATCTCACACCCGCGAGATCAAGACTATTTAAGCTTATAGGAAAGGATGGTGTAATGAGGTGGAGCTGCAGCAGGCAATAAGCAGATATGGTGGCTAACTTGCGCAAATGAGAGCGAGAAGAGAAGCAACGGAACGGTCGTCATCTAGCAATGACCAAGAAGTGATCCTGAACTCCTACTTACGCCATTCATAACTCAAGCCGTGTTCACTTCCCGGACTCCGCCGAGAAGAGACCATCACGGCTACACACGCAGTTGATGTATTTTAATTTGGGTCAAGTGACAAGTTCTCTACAACCGGACATTAACAAATTCCCATCTGCCTCATAACCGCGGGCACGACTTTCAAAAGATAATACCCTGAAGGGGTGTCCCAACTTAGCCCATCATAAGCTCTCACGGTCAACGAAGGATAAACCTTCTCCCGGAAAGACCCGATCAGTCTCCGAATCCCGGTTTACAAGACATTTCGACAATGGTAAAACAAGACTAGCAAAGCCGCCCGATGCGCCGACAAATCTCGATAGGAGCTGCACATATCTCGTTCTCAGGGCACACCGGATAAGTCAAGCTACGAGTAAAACCAGACCTCGAGTTTCCCCGAGGTGGCCCCGCAGGCTGCTCGGTTCGGACCAACACTCGAAGGAGCACTGGCCCGGGGGGGGGGGTTAAAATAAAGATGACCCTCGGGCTCGCGAAAACCCGGGGGAAAAAGGCTTAGGTCGCAAATGGTAAAACCAAGGTTGGGCCTTGCTGGAGGAGTTTTATTCAAGGCGAACTGTCAAGGGGGTCCCATAAATCACCCAACCGCGCAAGGAACGCAAACTCAAGGAACATAATACCAGTATGACAGAAACTAGGGCGGCAAGAGTGGAACAAAACACCAGGCATAAGGCCGAGCCTTCCACCCTTTACCAAATATATAAATGCATTAATATAAGTAAGAGATATTGTGATATCCCAACATATCTATGTTCCAACATGGAACCAACTTCAACTTCACCTGCAACTAGCAACGCTATAAGAAGGGCTGAGCAAAAGCGGTAACATAGCCAAACAACGGTTTGCTAGGAAAGGATGGTTAGAGGCCGACATGGCAATATGGGAGGCATGATATAGCAAGTGATAGGTAGCGCAGCATGGCAATAGAGCGAACAACTAGCAAAGCAAAGATAGAAGTGATTTCGAGGGGTGGTCATCTTGCCTGCAAGGTTCTCAGAGTTGTCGAAAGCTTGATCCTCGTAAGCGTACTCAACAGGTTCCTCATTCACGAACTCGTCTCCCGGCTCTACCCAAGACCAGAACACAAGCAATGGAACCACAATCAATCACGAGAAATGCACAAGCAACATGATGCAATACATGAATGATATGCGATGCATATGCGTGCTCCGGAAGGAAAATGATGAACAAGGCAGTAACTTGGCAAACCAAGCATGCCACTGGAAAGATGAGATGATTTCGGTCGAAATCGATATAAAGATCACCGGAAACGGATGCACGGTTTGCAAATGGCAAGCAAAACAAGAATGACACGAATCTGTGATTAACAGCATGATAGCACTTAGAATGCAACAAGTAACAATGCTACAACACTCCAACATAGCAACAAAGCACATGGCAGTGATCTACAGGAGAAGCTTGACAAAAGATGAGCACTGAGCTACGGCTAGATCACAACATAACAAGCTCAAACAAGCATGGCAAAAGTGCAAAAGATAACAAGATCACAGACTTGGAGAAATTACTGGACATGGCAGAAACAACATCAGGTAGCAGTGTTCAGAGCACGAAATAGACATGCTACAGGAACTTAACATGGCAAAACAAGGCATGTCAGTATTCTACTAAATGCATATGGCAAAAGTCCCTTACTGACCACAAGCCAAAAGGGACCGGAAGATATGATGGCAACCATGTAAACATAGCAAGTTTCTCTAACAGGTTTCAGACTTAGCAGAAAACAGAGCATGGCAGAAACAATAATATGAAGGCATCTTTGTGAGCTTGATGCACTCACCGCAAGGCAATGAATGACAAAACAAGCATACCTACAGCAAGATGGAATGTTTATGAAGCTATCCATGGCAAGAACAAAAGCATAGCACTCCATAATTGCAAACAATTGCAGGAATGGATCAATTACAACAATATCTACAAAACATCCTTACTGAACATATCTCTGTAGCATCAAGTTTACATGGCAACAAAATAACAGCAGACCAAGACTTAGAGAAATCACTAAGTCCTTGAAATCAGAAACATTACGGGGCCTAGTTTGGATGCTTGTGCTAGTCACCACATAGATCACAAAAATACATGGCATAAACCACTGGAAATATGGCATGGCATACAACAAAACACATGTAGAGCTCATGCCCATAAGATGCATAGATTAAATGATACAAAAATAAGAAATCTCCAAGTTATGCTAAGAACCAGTAGATAACAGCAACTAGCACTCTTGCAACAGAGATTTGGGCATCAAGATGGCCTCTAATGATCATGGTGCAGTTGAACAAAATGTAGAGCATCACGAGACGAATATTTCGATATATTACACGCGCGAAACGGAGCTATATGCAGAGAGTTATACCATGATGAATAGGGGTACTTGCTGAGAAAAATAATGACTTAGAAGATTTTTAGGGTTCGGGAAAGTCAACGCACGGGCTCACCAGATCGGATCGAGGGCCAGCTAGGGTTCCGACGGGGCGGCGACCGGAGTTGCGGGAGGAGGAGGCCGGCGGCCGATGGGGAGGGAGGCACCGACGCGCGGGGCGGAGCCGTGGGCGCGGGCGGCGGTGGAGGCGACGCGGCACGGCGAGGCAGGCGGCGGGGCACGGCGGCGGCGCGGCGAGGAGGCGGCGGACGCCGGCGAATGGCGGGGCGGCGGAGACGGCCGCGGGCGGCGCTGGAGGGCGCGGGCGACGGGGCCGGGAGGCGACGGCGTACGGGCCGCGGGGGCCTCGCGGGCCGGCGGCGGGGGCGCGGCGGCGTGCCACGTGGCGCGCGCCGAGAGGCTGCGGGCGGCGGCGGAGATATGTCCGGCCGGAGCGGACGCGTCCGGCGGCGACGGGAGATAGGGTTAGGGTTTTGACTGTGATTGTTTTCGGGAGGGCTCACATATAAATAGGTAGAGGGAGCTAGGAGGCTCCAAATGAGGTGCGGTTTTTGCCCACACGATCGTGATCGAACGACCTACAGCATAGAAGAGAGTTTGGTGGGTTTTGGGCTGTTTAGAGAGGGGGTTTTAGCTGCAACACACAGAAGGCATCTGCGGTTACCCGGTTAACCGTTGGAGTACCAAACGTCCTCCAACTGGAACGAAACTTGACCGGTGGTCTACCGGTAGTATACCAAGGCCACTTGACAAGCCTCGGTCCATTCCGAGAATGTTTGACACCCGCTCACGAAAGAAAACAAGAGGGGTGCACCGGAGGAGATGGGAGCGCCGGATTGCAAAACGGACAACGGGGAAAATGCTCGGATGCATGAGACGAACACGTATGCAAATGCAATGCACATGATGACATGATATGAAATGCATGAAATGAACAAAATGCAAAATGAAAGACAAAACCCGACCACGGAGGGAATATCATAACACATAGCCGAAAATGGCAAGAGTCGGAGTTACAAATATGGAAAGTTACATCCGGGGTGTTACACTTCTGTACCCACGAGATCCCATCTTGGGGCCTGTTTCGGAGCTCCGCCGGAGGGGGCATCCATCACGGAGGGCTTCTACATCAACACCATAGCCTCTCCGATGAACTGTGAGTAGTTTACCCCAGACCTTCGGGTCCATAGTTAGCAGCTAGATGGCTTCTTCTCTCTTTTTGGATCTCAATACAATGTTCTCCCCTCTCTCGTGGAGATCTATTCGATGTAATCTTCTTTTTGCGGTGTGTTTGTTGAGACCGATGAATTATGGGTTTATGATCAAGATTATCTATGAACAATATTTGAATCTTCTCTGAATTCTTTTATGTATGATTGGTTATCTTTGCAAGTCTCTTCGAATTATCAGTTTGGTTTGGCCTACTAGATTGATCTTTCTTGCAATGGGAGAAGTGCTTAGCTTTGGGTTCAATCTTGCGGTGTCCTTTCCGAGTGACAAGAGGGGCAGCAAGGCACGTATTGTATTGTTGCCGTCGAGGATAACAAGATGGTTTTTTTATCATATTGCATGAATTTATCCCTCTACATCATGTCATCTTGCTTAAGGCGTTACTCTGTTTTCATTAACTTAATACTCTAGATGCATGCTGGATAGCGGTCGATGAGTGGAGTAATAGTAGTAGATGCATGCTGGAGTCGGTCTACTTGTCTCGGACGTGATACCTATATACATGATCATACCTAGATATTCTCATAACTATGCTCAATTCTGTCAATTGCTCAACAGTAATTCGTTCACCCACAGTAAAATATTTATGCTCTTGAGAGAAGCCACTAGTGAAACCTATGGCCCCCGGGTCTATCTTCATCATATTAATCTTCCAACACTTAGTTATTTCCTTTGCTTTTATTTTACTTTGCATCTTTATCACAAAAACACCAAAAATATTATCCTATCATATCTATCATATCTCACTCTCGTAAGTGACCGTGAAGGGATTGACAACCCCTTATCGCGTTGGTTGCGACGAGTTATTTTTTTGTGTAGGTACGAGGGACTCGCACGTAGCCTCCTACTGGATTGATACCTTGGTTCTCAAAAACTGAGGGAAATACTTACGCTACTTTGCTGCATCACCCTTTCCTATTCAAGGAAAAACCAACGCAGTGCTCAAGAGGTAGCAAGAAGATTTCTGGCGCCGTTGGCGGGGAGTCTACGCAAAAGTCAACATACCAAGTACCCATCACAAATCCCTTATCTCCCGCATTACATTATTTGCCATTTTCCTCTCGTTTTCCTCTCCCCCACTTCACCCTTGTCATTTTTTTTGCCCTCTCTTTTCCGTTTGCCTCTTTTTCGCTTGCTTTTTGCTCGTGTGTTGGATTGCTTGTTTGTCACGATGGCTCAAGATAATACCAAATTGTGTGACTTTACCAATACCAACAATAATGATTTCCTTAGCACTCCGATTGCTCCTCTTACCGATACTGAATCTTGTGAGATCAATGCTGCTTTGTTGAATCTTGTCATGAAAGATCAATTCGCCGGCCTTCCTAGTGAAGATGCCGCTACTCATCTAAATAGCTTCGTTGATTTGTGTGATATGCAAAAGAAGAAAGATATTGATAATGATATTGTTAAATTGAAGCTATTTCCTTTTTCGCTTAGAGATCGTGTTAAAGCTTGGTTTTCGTCTTTGCCTAAAAATAGTATTGATTCTTGGTACAAGTGCAAAGATGCTTTTATCTCTAAGTATTTTCCTTCCGCTAAGATCATCTCTCTTAGAAACGATATTATGAATTTTAAGCAACTTGATCATGAACATGTTGCACAAGCTTGGGAGAGGATGAAGTTAATGATACGTAATTGCCCTACTCATGGTTTGAATTTGTGGATGATTATACAAATTTTTTATGCCGGATTGAATTTTGCTTCTAGAAATCTTTTAGATTCGGCCGCGAGAGGCACTTTTATGGAAATCACTTTAGGAGAAGCTACTAAGCTCCTAGATAATATTATGGTTAATTATTCTCAATGGCACACTGAAATATCTACTAATAAAAAAGTGCATGCGATAGAAGAAATTAATGTTTTGAGTGGGAAGATGGATGAACTTATGAAATTATTTGCTACTAAGAGTGTTTCTTCTGATCCTAATGATATGCCTTTGTCTACTTTGAATGAGAATAATAATGAATCTATGTATGTGAATTTTGTTGGTAGGAATAATTTTGGTAACAACGCGTATAGAGGATACTTTAATCCTAGGCCTTATCCCAGTAATTCCTCTAATAATTATGGAAATTCCTACAACAACTCTTATGGAAATTTTAATAAGATGCCCTCTGAATTTGAGACTAGGAAGAGTTTATGAATTCGCAAAAGAATTTCAATGCTTTGCTTGAAGAGAAATTGCTTAAAGTTGATGAATTGGCTAGGAACGTTGATATAATTTCTCTTGATGTTGATTCTTTAAAGCTTAGATCTATTCCTCCTAAGCATGATATCAATGAGTCTCTCAAAGCCATGGGAATTTCCATTGATGCGTGCAAAGAAAGAACCGCTAGGATGCGTGCTAAGAAAGATTGCTTTATAAAAGCGTGTTCTTCCAATTTCTATGAAAATAAAGATGAAGATATAAAAGTTATTGATGTGTCCCCTATTAAATCTTTGTTTTGCAATATGAATCTTGATAATGATGGGACTGAATATGATCCACCATTACCTAGAAGGCGTTCCAAAAATTTGGAGTTTTTAGATCTTGATGCTAAAAATGATAAAAGTGGGATTGAAGAAATCAAAACCCTAGATGTTCATAAACCCACTATTTTGGATTTCAAGGAATTTAATTATGAAAATTGTTCTTTGATTGATTGTATTTCCTTGTTGCAATCCGTGCTAAATTATCCTCATGCTTATAGTCAAAATAAAGCGTTTACTAAACATATCGTTGATGCCTTGATGCAATCTTATGAAGAAAAGCTTGAGTTGGAAGTTTCTATCCCTAGAAAACTTTATGATGAGTGGGAACCAACTATTAAAATTAATATTAAGGATCATGAATTCTATGCTTTATGTGATTTGGGTGCTAGTGTTTCCACTATTCCCAAAACTTTGTGCGATTTGCTAGATTTCCGTGATTTTGATGACTGCTCTCTAAACTTGCACCTTGCGGATTCCACTATTAAGAAACCTATGGGAAGAATTAATGATCTTCTTATTGTTGAAAATAGGAACTATGTGCCTGTAGATTTTATCGTTCTTGATATAGATTGCAATCCTTCATGTCCTATTATTCTTGGTAGACCTTTCCTTAGAACGGTTGGTGCAATTATTGATATGAAGGAAGGGAATATTAGATTCCAATTTCCATTAAAGAAAGGCATGGAACATTTCCCTAGGAAGAAAATAAAATTACCATATGAATCTATCATGAGAGCCACTTATGGATTGCCTACCAAAGATGGCAATACCTAGATCTATCCTTGCTTTTATGCCTAGCTAGGGGCGTTAAACGATAGCGCTTGTTGGGAGGCAACCCAATTTTATTTTTAGGTTTTTGCTTCTGTTTAGGAATAAATCTTTGTTCTAGCCTCTGTTTAGATGTGTTTTTATGTTTTAATTAGTGTTTGTGCCAAGTTAAACCTATAGGATCTTCTTGGATGATAGTTATTTGATCTTGCTGTAATTTCCAGAAACTTTCTGTTCACGAAAACAATTGTAAAAATCACCAGAACGTGATAAAATACTGATTCCAATTGCTTCTGATCAATAAACAAATTGCCTAGGTTGTCCTATTTTTGCTGATTTTTTGGAGTTCCATAAGTTTGCGTTAGTTACAAATTACTACAGACTGTTCTGTTTTTGACAGATTCTGTTTTTCATGTGTTGTTTGCTTATTTTGATGAATCTATGGCTAGTAAAATAGTTTATAAACCATAGAGAAGTTGGAATACAGTAGGTTTAACACCAATATAAATAAAGAATGAGTTCATTACAGTACCTTGAAGTGGTCTTTTGTTTTCTTTCGCTAACGGAGCTCACGAGATTTCTGTTGAGTTTTGTGTTGTGAAGTTTTCAAGTTTTGGGTGAATTTTTGTGATGGATTATGGAACAAGGAGTGGCAAGAGCCTAAGCTTGGGGATGCCCATGGCACCCCCAAGATAATCTAAGGACACCGTAAAGCCAAAGCTTGGGGATGCCCCGGAAGGCATCCCCTCTTTCGTCTACTTCCATCGGTAACTTTACTTGGAGCTATATTTTTATTCACCACATGATATGTGTTTTGCTTGGAGCGTCTTGTATGATTTGAGTCTTTGTATTTTAGTTTACCACAATCATCCTTGCTGTACACACATTTTGAGAGAGCCATACATGATTTGGAATTTGTTAGAATACTCTATGTGCTTCGCTTATATCTTTTGAGTTATATAGTTTTGCTCTAGTACTTCACTTATATCTTTTAGAGCACGGTGGTGGATTTGTTTTATAGAAACTATTGATCTCTCATGCTTCACTTAGATTATTTTGAGAGTCTTAAATAGCATGGTAATTTGCTTAAATAATCCTAATATGCTTGGTATTCAAGAATAGTAAAAACTTTCTTATGAGTGTGTTGAATACTATGAGAAGTTTGATGCTTGATAATTGTTTTGAGATATAAAGATGGTGATATTAGAGTCATGCTAGTTGAGTAGTTGTGAATTTGAGAAATACTTGTGTTAAAGTTCGTGATTCCCGTAGCATGCACGTATGGTGAACCGTTATGTGATGAAGTCGGAGCATGATTTATTTATTGATTGTCTTCCTTATGAGTGGCTGTCGGGGACGAGCGATGGTCTTTTCCTACCAATCTATCCCCCTAGGAGCATGCGCGTAATACTTTGCTTTGATAACTTGTAGATTTTTGCAATAAGTATATGAGTTCTTTATGACTAATGTTGAGTCCATGGATTATACGCACCCTTCCTCTTTCCACCATTGCTATCCTCTCTAATACCGCGCACTTTTTCGCCGGTATCATACACCCACCATATACCTTCCTCAAAACAGCCACCATACCTACCTATTATGGCATTTCCATAGCCATTCCGAGATATATTGCCATGCAACTTTCCACCGTTCCGTTTATTATGACACGCTCCATCATTGTCATATTGCTTAGCATGATCATGTAGTTGACATCGTATTTGTGGCAAAGCCACCGTTCATAATTCTTTCATACATGTCACTCTTGATTCATTGCATATCCCGGTACACCGCCGGAGGCATTCATATAGAGTCATATTTTGTTCTAAGTATCGAGTTGTAATTGTTGAGTTGTAAGAAAATAAAAGTGTGATGATCTTCATTTTTAGAGCATTGTCCCAAGTGAGGAAAAGGATGATGGAGACTATGATTCCCCCACAAGTCGGGATGAGACTCCGGACGAAAAAAAAGAGGCCATAAAAAAGGAGAAAAGGCCCAAATAAAAAAAAATGAGAGAAAAAGAGAGAAGGGACAATGTTACTATCCTTTTACCACACTTGTGCTTCAAAGTAGCACCATGATCTTCATGATAGAGAGTCTCTCATTTTGTCACTTCCATATACTACTGGGAATTTTTCATTATAGAACTTGGCTTGTATATTCCAATGATGGGCTTCCTCAAAATGCCCTAGGTCTTCGTGAGCAAGCGAGTTGGATGCACACCCACTTAGTTTCTTTTGTCGAGCTTTCATACGCTTATAGCTCTAGTGCATCCATTGCATGGCAATCCCGACTCACTCACATTGATATCTATTGATGGGCATCTCCATAGCCCGTTGATAAGCCTAGTTGATATGAGACTATCTTCTCCTTTTTTTGTCTTCTCCACAACCACCATTCTATTCCACATATAGTGCTATATCCATGGCTCATGCTCATGTATTGCGTGAAGATTGAAAAAGTTTGAGAATGTCAAAAGTATGAAACAATTGCTTGGCTTGTCATCGGGGTTGTGCATGATTTAAATACTTTGTGTGATGAAGATAGAGCATAGCCAGACTATATGATTTTGTAGGGATAAATTTCTTTGGCCATGTTATTTTGAGAAGACATGATTGCTTTGTTAGTATGCTTGAAGTATTATTATTTTTATGTCAATATTAAACTTTTGTCTTGAATCTTTCGGATCTGAATATTCATACCATAATTAAGAAGAATTACATTAAAATTATGCCAAGTAGCACTCCGCATCAAAAATTCTGTTTTTATCATTTACCTACTCGAGGACGAGCATGAATTAAGCTTGGGGATGCTTGATACGTCTCCAACGTATCTATAATTTTTGATTGCTCCATGCTATATTATCTACTGTTTTGGACATTATTGGGCTTTATTATCCACTTTTATATTATTTTGGGACTAACCTATTAACCGGAGGCCCAGCCCAGAATTGCTGTTTTTTTTGCCTATTTCAGAGTTTCGCAGAAAAGGAATATCAAACGGAGTCCAAACGGAATGAAACCTTCGGGAACGTGATTTTTAGGAAGAATATGATCTAGGAGACTTGGACCCTACGTCAAGAAACAAAAGAGGACGCCACGAGGTAGGGGGGCGCGCCCACCCCCCCAGGGCGCGCCCTCCACCCTCGTGGGCCCCCTGTTGCTCCACCGACGTACTCCTTCCTCCTATATATACCTAGGTACCCCCAAACGATCAGATACGGAGCCAAAAACCTAATTCCACCGCCGCAACCTTCTGTACCCACGAGATCCCATCTTGGGGCCTGTTCCGGAGCTCCGCCGGAGGGGGCATCCATCACGGAGGGCTTCTACATCAACACCATAGCCTCTCCGATGAACTGTGAGTAGTTTACCCCAGACCTTCGGGTCCATAGTTAGTAGCTAGATGGCTTCTTCTCTCTTTTTGGATCTCAATACAATGTTCTCCCCCTCTCTCGTGGAGATCTATTCGATGTAATCTTCTTTTTGCGGTGTGTTTGTTGAGACCGATGAATTGTGGGTTTATGATCAAGATTATCTATGAACAATATTTGAATCTTCTCTGAATTCTTTTATGTATGATTGGTTATCTTTGCAAGTCTCTTCGAATTATCAGTTTGGTTTGGCCTACTAGATTGATCTTTCTTGCAATGGGAGAAGTGCTTAGCTTTGGGTTCAATCTTGCGGTGTCCTTTCGCAGTGACAGTAGGGGCAGCAAGGCACGTATTGTATTGTTGCCATCGAGGATATTAAGATGGGGTTTTTTATCATATTGCATGAATTTATCCCTCTACATCATGTCATCTTGCTTAAGGCATTACTCTGTTTTCATTAACTTAATACTCTAGATGCATGCTGGATAGCGGTCGAAGAGTGGAGTAATAGTAGTAGATGCAGGCAGGAGTCGGTCTACTTGTCTCGGACGTGAGGCCTATATACATGATCATACCTAGATATTCTCATAACTATGCTCAATTCTGTCAATTGCTCAACAGTAATTCGTTCACCCACCATAAAATATTTATGCTCTTGAGAGAAGCCACTAGTGAAACCTATGGCCCCCGGGTCTATCTTCATCATATTAATCTTCCAACACTTAGTTATTTCCTTTGCTTTTTACTTTGCTTTTATTTTACTTTGCATCTTTATCACAAAAATACCAAAACTATTATCCTATCATATCTATCAGATCTCACTCTCGTAAGTGACCGTGAAGGGATTGACAACCCCTTATCACGTTGGTTGCGACGAGTTATTTGTTTTGTGTAGGTACGAGGGACTCGCGCATAGCCTCCTACTGGATTGATACCTTGATTCTCAAAAACTGAGGGAAATACTTACGCTACTTTGCTGCATCACCCTTTCCTCTTCAAGAAAAAACCAACGCAGTGCTCAAGAGGTAGCAATGCCGCCGGCTCATCACGCCATATGCAGCAAGGGGTAATAACCCAAAGCTTAGAGCCAGAACTCGAAGCACAAAAATCATCATATACTGGCGACTTAAAGTCCAAAGCCAGGCCGGGTTAATAAACTCCGGATAGATTCATATATGAACCATAAGGCATCATGGCCCTAATCAGTTTTCAACCATGTATCAACATGGCATAAAAGATGAACCTCAAAAAGTGTTCAAATCAAATATAAATCAGAAAAAACAAAAACAAGGCGTTCATAGGCTGCCAAGCCTCCAGTTCAAGCGTTATTCAAGGGCCACACAGCCGCTGAATTAAACCTTAATTCAAACCTCGTAAGCCGGACCTCACATGACCAATCACCATTTTAACTTTGACAAATTCAGGGTCTTTAAAAGATTGATTGCCATGAGTACGGCGAGTCATTCCAGGATTACCTGGTCGGAGTGGCAGGAAAACAAAAGGCAGGATAACCCGGATTTTTTGGTGAATACATCTGGCGTCCAAACCTATTACAAGGGTCAACAAAGCTCTGTTCAGTAACAAGAAGCCCCCAAGTAATATTTCATTCCAGGCATATAAGTCGGATCAGTAGGGTAGTCATAGCTATGCTCAACGAGCAGGAAGCCCACAAGTATTTTGTAATCATGGCGTACAAGCCGGATCAATAGGGTAGTCATAGCTATGCTCAATAAGCAGGAAGCCCCCAAGTGATCATATGAAGTAACAATAAAGACTCATATTCTCAGAAATGAGACGACAGAGGTCCTGAATTATCAGGATGCCGGCTTTATTATATTCATCATAATATATACATTGATAGAGATATGTACATCACAAGAGCCGGTGGCTCAAGTGTTATAAGGCCGATGATGAGCAATATTCCACGGCCGCGGGTCTCCTCCTCCGACATGCGTGAGTCCTTGTGGTCTCGAACATTGATAAGGTAGTATGATCCATTGTGCATATCAGTTTGATCTTGGATAAGCCGGAGCACCAAATCTCCTTCTTGAAAGGTTCTGGTTTTAACCCAGCGGCTCTGATAACAACGCAGATCTTGCTGGTAAATCGCCGAACGAGCCGCCGCATGGTCACGCTCCTCATCCAATAAGTCAAGATCATCCTGACGTGCTTTTTCATTATCAGCTTCAACATAAGCCGCCACACTGGGCGAATCCTAACGAATGTCACTAGGGAGAACCGCCTCTGCTCCGTAAACCATGAAGAAAGGCGTGTAACCCGTAGATCTGTTGGGGGTAGTATTGATGCTCCATAACACTGAGGGCAATTCTTCCACCCAACAACCCGGCGTCCTCTGTAAAGGGACCACAAGCCGGGGCTTGATGCCTCTCAAAATTTCTTGATTGGCTCTTTCAGCTTGGCCATTGGACTGGGGGTGAGCCATTGATGATACATCAAGTCGAATATGCTCTCGTTGACAGAATTCTTTCATGGCACCTTTGGACAGATTAGTGCCATTATCAGTTATAATGTTGTGGGGATAACCAAAACGGGAAATCACCTTTTTGATGAATTGAACTGCTGTCGCCGCGTCACACTTACTGACCGGCTCTGCCTCAACCCACTTTGTGAATTTGTCAACCGCCACCAAAAGGTGGGTTTTCTTATCTTTGGACCATTTGAAAGGTCCGACCATATCAAGCCCCCAAACTGCAAATGGCCAAGTTATTGGAATCATTCTCAATTCCTGAGCCGGCACATGAGCTCTTCTTGAAAATTTCTGACAACCATCACATTTACTGACCAAATCCTCTGCATCAGCATGAGCCGTCAGCCAATAAAACCAATGACGAAAAGCCTTGGCCACGAGAGACTTAGAGCCGGCATGATGACCACAATATCCTTCTTGAATCTCTCGTAGAATCTCACGGCCTTCCTCAGGAGAAACACAACGCTGAAACACCCCTGTGACACTGCAGCGGTGCAACTCTCCATTGACAATAGTCATTGACTTAGACCGTCGGGTTATCTTCCTGGCCAAAGTTTCATTTTCAGGTAACTCGCCCCGGGTCATATAAGCCAAATATGGAACTGTCCAATCAGGAATAGCATGAAGAGCCGCCACTAATTGTGCCTCCGGGTCAGGAATAGCAAGATCTTCCTTTGTATGCAATTTGTCCGAAAGGTTATGCAGAATGTCAAGGAAAACGTTAGGCGGCACCGGCTTATGCTGGGACCCTAACCGGCTCAAAGCATCAACCGCCTCATTTTCCTACGATCAACATGTTCCACTTGATAACCTTTGAAATGACCAGCAATAGCATCAACGTCGCGACGGTAAGCCGCCATGAGTGGGTCTTTAGAATCCCAAGTGCCTGAAACTTGCCGAGCCACCAAATCTGAGTCACCAAAACACCTCACCCGACTTAGATTCATCTCTTTAGCCATCCGAAGACCATGGAGTAAGGCTTCATACTCAGCTGCATTGTTAGTACAAGGGAACATCAACCTTAAAACATAACAAAATTTATCACCTCGTGGGAAAGTCAAAATAACTTCAGCCCCCGAGCCTTCCAACTGCCTGGATCCATCGAAGTGAATAGTCCAATATGTGCTATCCGGCTTCTCCTCAGGCATCTGTAGCTCTGTCCAATCATTGATGAAATCCACAAGTGCTTGAGACTTGATGGCTGTGCGAGGCATGTATTTTAAACCATGGGGTCCAAGCTCAGTGGCCCACTTGGCTACCCGACCTGTGGCTTCTCTGTTTTGAATAATATCCCCTAAATGAGCAGAACTAACCACAACGATGGGATGACCCAGAAAATATTGCTTGAGCTTTCGACTAGTCATGAACACCCCATATACCAGCTTCTGCCAATGCGGATACCTCTGCTTGGACCCAATGAGCAACAAACTGATGTAATAAACCGGCCGCTGAACCGGATATTCCTTGCCAGATTCCTTCCTTTCCACCACAATTGCCACACTGACAGCTCAGCTATTGGCAGCCACTGATACGTCTCCAACGTATCTATAATTTATGAAGTATTCATGCTATTATATTATCCATCTTGGATGTTTAATGGGCTTTACTATGCACTTTTATATTATTTTTGGGACTAACTTATTAACCCAGAGCCCAGTGCCAGTTTCTGTTTTTCTCCTTGTTTCAGTGTTTCGCAGAAAAGGAATATCAAACAGAGTCCAAACGGAATGAAACCTTCGGGAGAGTTATTTTTGGAACAGAAGCAATCCAGAAGACTTGGAGTGTACGTAAGGGAAGCAACGAGGAAGGCACGAGGCAGGGGGCGCGCCCACCCCCCTGGGCGCCCCTCCACCCTCGTGGGCCCTTCGTGGCTCCCCTGACCGACTTCTTTCGCCTATATATATCCATATACCCTAAAAACTTCAGGGAGCAGAATAGATCGGGAGTTCCGCCGCCGCAAGCCTCTGTAGCCACCAAAAACCAATCGGGACCCTGTTCCGGCACCCTGCCGGAGGGGGGAACCCTCACCGGTGGCCATCTTCATCATCCCGGTGCTCTCCATGACGAGGAGGGAGTAGTTCACCCTCGGGGCTGAGGGTATGTACCAGTAGCTATGTGTTTGATCTCTCTCTCTCTCTCTCTCTCTCTCGTGTTCTTGAGGTGGTACGATCTTGATGTATCGCGAGCTTTGCTATTATAGTTGGATCTTATGATGTTTCTCCCCCTCTACTCTCTTGTAATGGATTGAGTTTCCCTTTGAAGTTATCTTATCGGATTGAGTCTTTAAGGATTTGAGAACACTTGATGTATGTCTTGCGTGGGATACCCGTGGTGACAATGGGGTATTCTATTGATCCACTTGAGCGAAATTTGCTACTGTCCTACAAACCTCTGCACTTGGAGGCCCAACAACGTCTATAAGAACAAGGTTGCATAGTAGACATCAAGCTCTTTTCTGGCGCCATTGCCAGGGAGGTGAGTGCTTGAAGGTATATCTTTACATCTTGCAATCGAATCTTTTTGTTTCTTGTTTTATCAGTAGTTTAGTTTATAAAAGAAAATTACAAAAAAATGGAATTGAGTTTGACTCATACACTTCATCTTTTTAATATCTTTCGTGAGTATGATGGAAAGGATAATTGTGCTCAATTTCTAGAGGAAGAATGCATTACAATGTTTGGCACTAAATATTAGAATGATGAGCATGATTGCAATGTTGTTAGTATGAATTCTTTGAATACCCATGATGCTAATGATATGCAAAGCCACAAGCTTGGGGATGCTATGTTTGATGAAGATGATATTTTTTGTCCCCCAAGCTTTGATGAGCAAATTTATTATGATGAAAGCATGTCTCCTATTTATGATGATTATTGTGATGACACATATGCTATATAAAGAATAAAGATAACCATGAAACTTGTCATCATGATTTTAATTTTCAATTGGATTATGCTTCATATGATAGTTATTTTGTTGAGTTTGCTCCCACTACTATTCATGAGAAGAAATTTGCTTATGTGGAGAGTAATAAAAATTCTATGCTTGTGCATCATGAAAATAGTGCTTTATGTGATAGTTATATTGTTGAATTTATTCATGATGCTACTGAAAATTATTATGAGGGAGGAATATATGCTTGTAGGAATTGCAATAATTTCAAGTTTCCTCTCTATGTGCTTAAAATCTTGAAGTTATGCTTGTTTTGCCTTCCTATGCTAGTTGATTATTGTTCCCATAAGTTGTTTGCTCACAAAATCCCTATGCATAGGAAGTGGGTTAGACTTAAATGTGTTAGTCATATTCTTCATGATGTTCTCTTTGTGTTTCAATTCTTATCTTTTATGTGAGCATCATTGAAATCATCATGCCTAGCTAGGGGCGTTAAACGTTAGCGCCTGTTGGGAGGCAACCCAATTTTATTTTTGTTTCTTGCTTTTTGGTTCTGTTTATTAATAAGTAAATCATCTAGCCTCTGGTTAGATGTGGTTTTACGTTTTAATTAGTGTTTGTGCCAAGTAAGACCTATAGGATCTTCTTGGATGATAGTTATTTGATCTTGCTGAAAATTCCAGAAACTATCTGTTCACGAAAACAATTGTTTAAAATCACCAGAACGTGATAAAATAATGATCCAATTGCAGTAGATCAATAAACAAATTTTCTAGGTCTTCCTATTTTGGTAGAAGTTTTTGAGTTCCAGAAGTTTGCGTTAGTTACAGATTACTACAGATTGTTCTGTTTTTGACAGATTCTGTCTTCCGTGTGTTGTTTGCTTATTTTGATGAATCTATGGCTAGTATCGGAGGGTATGAACCATAGATAAGTTGGAATACAGTAGGTTTAACACCATAATAAATAAAGAATGAGTTCATTACAGTACCTTTAAGTGGCGGTTTGTTTTCTTTGGCTAACGGAGCTCATGAGATTTTCTGTTGAGTTTTGTGTTGTGAAGTTTCCAAGTTTTGGGTAAAGATTCGATGGCCTATGGAATAAGGAGTGGCAAGAGCCTAAGCTTGGGGATGCCCAAGGCACCCCAAGGTAATATTCAAGGACAACCAAGAGCCTATGCTTGGGGATGCCCCGGATGGCATCCCCTCTTTCGTCTTTGTTCATCGGTAACTTTACTTGGAGCTATATTTTTATTCACCACATGATATGTGTTTTGCTTGGAGCGTCATTTTATTTTGTTAGTATTTTCTTGCTGTTATTTAGAATAATGTTTAGCATCTTTATTTTCAATAAAGATGTCAAGGATAGCTTTTACCATGCTTATTTTGCAAGTATACATGTTGCTGTTTCAAAACAGAAAGTTTACCGCTGTTGCAAAAATTCCATAGAAAAGTTAGAATATGATAAAATGTTGAATTTTTTTGCATATTGAGCTCTGATAAATTTTCTATAGTGTGGTATAATTTCATAATGTTTGGAGTTAGGGAAGTATGATGAATCTTGCATTCTTTACAGACTGTACTGTTTTGGCAGATTGCTGTTATGTTTGCATTGTTTGCATATGTTTGCTTGTTTAATGATTCTATTTGAGGATAGGAGTATTAAATATGCAGAGGCATTTAGTATGCAATGTTGAATAATAATTTTAGTGATTTGTTACAGTAGAAAATGATAAGGTTTTTGCATTGGTTTATACTAACTTATCTCACGAGTTCTTGTTGAGTTTGGTGCGGATGAAGCTTTTAAGATTTAGGAAACCGTGATATGAGAGGAATTAAGGAGACACAAAAGCTCAAGATTGGGGATGCCCAAGATACCCCAAGATAATATTTCAAGAAGTCTCAAGCATCTAAGCTTGGGGATGCCCCGGTAGGCATCCCACCTTTCTTCTTCAACAATTATCGGTTAGTATCGGTTGAGCCTAAGTGTTAGCTTCTTCACATGATGTTTGCTATCCTTGAAATGTCGTTATATTTTCTTTTGCTTGCTGTTTGAATAAAGTACTTAAGATCTGAAATTCTTAAAGAGAGAGAGTCTTCACATAGCTACATAATTATTTAACTACTCATTGATCTTCACTTATATCTTTTTGGAGTAGTTTGTCATTTACTCGTGTGCTTCACTTATATCCTATGAATTAATAGTTGAATGATTTGAATGTTATAAATCTTAAATTATATATGTTTCATATGCTTATCCCATGGGGAGTAATGACTTCACATATAAGAAGTAGAGGTGGTAATTTTTTTGAAGGTTAGCAAACATTGTATTGGTCACTTGAACAATTTATGAAAGAATATTGAAGGAAGAGAGATTTCACATATAAATATACTATCTTGGACATCTTCTATGATTGTGAGCCCCATTAATTATTTTCAAACCTGAGCAAATTAGTTGAAGTTGGACAAGGAAGACAACATAATGAGTTATGCTTGGGTATATTTGTATAGAAGTTATATTGTTATGGATCCTCTAACATGTGGTGCTTGCTATTTAGAATCCTTTGCTAGCCAAAATATCTGTACTAAGCGGGAATACTGCTTGTGCATCCAAAATCCTTGAACCAAGTTCCTTCCATGAGTGTCCACCATATCTACCTATATGCGGTATTTACCTGCCGTTCCAAGTAAATTTGCATGTGTCAAACTATAAACCTTCAAATAATAATATGTTTTGTATGCCCGAATCGCTCATGTAGCGACTAGGGGCTATCAGTATCTTCCATGCTAGGTGGGTTATTCTCACGAGGAGTGGAGTCCGCTCATCATTCACGAGAAAATGGCTGGTAACTGGGATGCCCAGTCCTATGATCAAAAGATCAAAAAAATCGCAAATAATTTAAACAAACTCCCCAGGATTATTGAAAGTTGGACGGCACCCGTTGTTTCAAACAAGCTGTGGAGTGTGATTGTTGGTGGAGGGGGAGTAAAATCTTTACCTTTCTGTTTGGGAACTGCCTATAATGTATCTAGTATGGAAGATATTGGGAACTCTTGGTCGTTATGTTGACAATGAAAGCATACCTCTCAAAATTATTTTCATCTCAGTTTTTGCTTCCAGCTCTGGCACCTCTGCAAATCCCTGCTTCCCTCTCCGAAGGGCCTATCTTTTAATTTTATGCAAGAGTCAGTAGTATTCCTTCTCATTCCAAGCTACTCTTTAGTTTGAGAGCATCATGTCATGGAATGATCTAAGCATATATGGCCATTCAAATATATTTGAGCATGAATTATTATTGTTGACATTACCCTTGAGGTAAAAGGTTGGGAGGCGAAACATTAAGCCCCTATCTTTCTCTGTGTTCGATGAATACTATTTGTTCTCAAAATATTCTTTGAGTGGTAGAAATCATGGAAGACTAAATGATAGTTGAGTATGTGAAGTTTGTGGAATCAAAGCTCTGACATAGTCTCTTCCTGAAAATAAGATGAATTGTAATTGTTTGATGACTAATAACACGGTTTGTTAGTTTTCAAGAAAATTTATGATCTATACTTTAACATGTGAATAGTTTGTTACTTGATCATTCAAAGTTCTATGAGTTGAGCTACTGTTATGACATATAATGATGCTAGAAAAGGTGATTGAAATTATCATTGATCAAACTTATGCACCTGCTAGCATCACACTTCATAAATTATTTCTTTTATCATTTACCTACTCGAGGACGAGCAGGAATTAAGCTTGGGGATGCTGATACGTCTCCAACGTATCTATAATTTATGAAGTATTCATGCTATTATATTATCCATCTTGGATGTTTAATGGGCTTTACTATGCACTTTTATATTATTTTTGGGACTAACTTATTAACCCAGAGCCCAGTGCCAGTTTCTGTTTTTCTCCTTGTTTCAGTGTTTCGCAGAAAAGGAATATCAAACGGAGTCCAAACGGAATGAAACCTTCGGGAGAGTTATTTTTGGAACAGAAGCAATCCAGAAGACTTGGAGTGTACGTAAGGGAAGCAACGAGGAAGGCACGAGGCAGGGGGCGCGCCCACCCCCCTGGGCGCGCCCTCCACCCTCGTGGGCCACGTGGCTCCCCTGACCGACTTCTTTCGCCTATATATATATATATCCATATACCCTAAAAACTTCGGGGAGCAGAATAGATCGGGAGTTCCACCGCCGCAAGCCTCTGTAGCCACGAAAAACCAATCGGGACCCTGTTCCGGCATCCTGCCGGGGGGAACCCTCATCGGTGGCCATCTTCATCATCCCGGCACTCTCCATGATGAGGAGGGAGTAGTTCACCCTCGGGGCTGAGGGTATGTACCAGTAGCTATGTGTTTGATCTCTCTCTCTCTCTCTCTCTCTCGTGTTCTTAAGGTGGTACGATCTTGATGTATCGCGAGCTTTGCTATTATAGTTGGATCTTATGATGTTTCTCCCCCTCTACTCTCTTGTAATGGATTGAGTTTTCCCTTTGAAGTTATCTTATCGGATTGAGTCTTTAAGGATTTGAGAACACTTGATGTATGTCTTGCGTGGGATACCCGTGGTGACAATGGGGTATTCTATTGATCCACTTGAGGGAAATTTGCTACTGTCCTACAAACCTCTACACTTGGAGGCCCAACAACGTCTACAAGAAGAAGGCTGCATAGTAGACATCAACCACATATAACAACAAGGGCTCTTTATCAATGGGAGCAACAAGGATCGGTGGCTCAGCTAACTGTTTCTTCAAGGCTTCAAACGCCTGATCAACAGCATCACTCCAGACAAAGTGATCTGTTTTCTTTATCATCTGGTATAGAGGGATAGCTTTTTCTCCCAACCAGCTTATGAACTTGCTTAAGGCCACAATACGACCCGCCAGACGCTGAACATCGTTGATACACGCCAGCTTAGCCAAGGAAGTAATCACCTTGATCTTTTCTGGGTTAGCTTCAATGCCTCTTTCTGAAACCAGAAAACCCAAGAGCTTGCCTGCTGGTGCACTAAAGACACATTTGGCCGGGTTAAGCATCATCTTGTAGACCCAGAGATCGTCAAAGGTTTCTTTCAAATCATCTATCAAGGTCTCTTTCTTACTTGATTTCACCACAATATCATCCACATAAGCATGAAAATTGCGCCCAATCTGATCATGAAGGCAACTTTGCACACACCGGTGGTAAGTCGCCTGGGCACTCTTAAGCCCAAAAGGCATAGACACATAACAGAAGGCTCCAAAAGGAGTGATGAAGGCTGTCTTCTCCGGGTCCTTAACTGCCATCTTGATTTGATGATACCCCGAATAAGCATCCAAAAAACTCAAGCGCTCACAAGCCGCTGTAGCATCAATAATCTGATCAGTATGAGGGAGAGCAAAAGGATCAGCTGGGCAGGCCTTATTAAGGTCTGTATAATCCACGCACATGGGCCAAGTTCCATTCTTCTTAAGTACCAGCACCGGGTTAGCTAACCATTCAAGATGAAAAACTTCAACAATGAACCCAGCTGCCAAGAGCCGGGCCACTTCTTCACCAATGGCCTTACGCCTCTCTTCATTAAAGCGACGAAGGAATTGCTTGACTGGTTAAAACTTTGGATCAATATTGAGAGTGTGCTTAGCAAGTTCCTTCGGTACACCTGGCATGTCTGAAGGTTTCCATGCAAAGATGTCCCGGTTCTCACGGATGAACTCGATGAGCGCGCTTTCCTATTTCGGGTCCTGATTAGCACTGATGCTGAACTGCTTGGATGAATCGCTAGGAAAAAAATCAACCAATTTAGTGTCATCCGCCGACTTAAACTTCAACAGAGGATCATGCTCTGTAGTTGGTTTCTTCAAAGGTGTCATATCTGCCGGATCAACATTGTCTTTATAAAACTTCAACTCCTCAGTTGCACAAACAGACTCAGCATAAGCAGCATCGCCTTCTTCACATTCCAAGGCTATCTTCCTGTTGCCGTGCACAGTGATAGTACCCTTATGACCCAACATCTTAAGCTGCAGATAAACATAACAAGGTCTTGCCATGAACTTAGCATAAGTCAGCCGCCCAAACAAAGCGTGATAAGGGCTCTTAATCTTGACCACCTCAAAGGTCAAAGTCTCAACTCTGGAATCATGATCATCACCAAAAGCCACTTCCAAAGCGATCTTACCCACTGGATATACTGATTTACGAGGCACCACACCATGAAAAATAGTGTTGCATGGCTTAAGATCCTTGTCAGTCAAACTCATACGACGAAAAGTTTCGTAGTAAAGGATATTGATGCTGCTGCCTCCATCCATGAGTACCTTAGTGAACCTGTACCCTCCAACCTGGGGTGCAACCACCAAAGCCAACTGACCCGGATTGTCAACCCGGGGCGGGTGATCCTCACGACTCCAAAGAATAGTATGTTCAGACCATCTCAAGAAATGGGGAACCGCCGGCTCAACTGCGTTCACCGCCCTTTTATGAAGCTTCTGATCTCGTTTGCATAAACTTGTAGTGAACACATGATATTGTCCACTATTCAGCTGCTTCGGATTACTCTGATAACCAGATTGCTACTGTTGATTCCCTTGACCAGACTGTTGATTGAAACCACCTTGACTGCCTTGGCCCTGGAAACCAGAATTTGAGCCGCCACCGCCAAAGCCAGGCCCGTGAGAGCTGGGTCCTGAACTGTCATTTGGCCCATGATTATTCCGGAAAAAATTGGAATTCCTATACTCCCTCATGATGAAGCAGTCCTTCCACAGAAGATTGGTCGGCTTCTCGTGCGTACCATGCTTTGGGCAAGGCTGATTCATCATCGTCTCCAGGCTGAACTTTGTCCCACCAAGCCGGGGCGGCTTTCCCTTCTTGCACTGATTATTGCTCTGCGTATTGGTGTTGGCCACAAAGTCTAAACCGCCCTCAGCTTTGTGCTTACCATTGCCACCGTGACCCGTCGGGTTATGTTGCTGTCCCTTCGTACTGCCACTCTTCTTCCCCTTACCCGGCTTATCCTCATCAGAGTTGGGGTCTTTGGTACTATCAGAGTCGGCATATTTGACGAGAGCCGCCATGAGCTCCCCCATCTCATTTCAGTGGCGTTTAAGCCGCCCCAATTTCTGCTTAAGGGGGAGAAAACGACAATTCTTATCCAACATCAGGACTGCTAAACCGGCATTGATACTGTCCGATGAATGTATAGCAGCTGAGATTCGGTGCACCCAATTGGTTGTTGACTCGCCCTCACCTTGGACACAAGAATCCAAATCCAGGATCGACATAGTCTGCTTGCATGTGTCTTGAAATTTTTGGATGAAACGAGCTTTCAACTCTGCCCATGATCTAATAGAGTTAGCGGGCAGCCCCTTCAACCAAGTACGAGCCGGCCCGTCCAACATCATGGTGAAATACTTAGCACACGCAGCATCACTAACATCCAGCATCTCCAAGGCCATCTCATAGCTCTCGATCCAAGCCTCAGGGTGCTGATCCGCCCTGTAATTCGGCACCTTGCGAGGACCCTTGAAATCCTTAGGCAAACACTCATTACGTAGAGCCGGCACTAAACATGGCACACCTAGGGTTCTAGAGGTTACTCCTGCTTCCACCGATGCCGACGGATAAACCGGCGATTGTTGTTGAGCCGCCAGCTCAGCCTCCCGACGTGCTCTGCCCTGATCCACCAAGGTCTAAGCATCAACACCACCGCGCGCCGGGTCAGGCCCACGAGGTTGGTTACGGTGCTGTTCACTGCTCGAAACCGCTGGTGAGTCAATGTGCCGGCTATAACTTCGGCTTGGTCGAGGGGTTGAGTGAATCCTTTCACGACCGTACGAATAAGCCGCCTGCTGCTCCAGCGCCGTTTGAAGAAGTTCTCTAACCCTCCGTGTCTCTATCGCAGCCGGAGACTCGCCTTCAACTGGTAGAGCCGCCAATCGCGTTGCCGCAGCAATCATATTGTCCAAAGGGTTAGAATAATGACCCAGCGGTGTCGGAACGTGCTGAGGCGAAGTATTATTCAAGCGAGGTGGATCCATCACGCGCGGCTGAACCGGTGCTCCAGTCACAGGCGCTTCGACCGCCCGGTTGACCATCGACGGGTCACTGGTCCCTGCTCCAGGAGTGTTGAAGAGGTTCCTCGCATCATAAACCGGGGGTAAACGACTCTGGTGTCTCCTTCTCATGATTTCGTTTGAAGCATTTTTGATCCAAGGTGAGCCGGAAAGAGTCTGTCTGAATCCGTTCTACCTGGGCGTCCCAGGCAGCTCGTTCCGTAGTCATCCTAGCGTTCTCAGCCGCCAGCTCTTCCTTGGCTTGAGCTAACTCATCTCGTAGCTTCGCCACATCCACCTTGTGCTGCTCCTGGTTGTCCGGGGTCACCTCCACCCCTATCAAAGTTGCCAAAGCCTCCAATAACTCTGTCAGAGCTTGAGCCGGCGGGCGTGCAGTGCCACTAGCACCAGCCGTCGCCGCAGCAGTCGAGCTATAGGTCATAGCCACGGCAGTTGTGAAACCGAGCGCCGGCTATGTACCGGCCATGAAGATCGCAACCCTGTTCGGCGGCTCATAGGGTTCCGGAATACTGTCGCCTTCGGAATAGCCCCTAAGCCGGCCGTCTTGCACCTGATACATTGAATTGGTCTCGCCTGTGGACGATTCACCATCAGAGTAGATGGCCGTCTCACCACCAGATACAGATCCTTCCTCAACTTCCGCCCCATGGATGAAACCAACAAAGGCATGCTTCACGGCGGGTTGAACACGGGCAGGTTGTGCACACTGAGCCGTCTCGATGATGTTGGTGCAGGTGTCCGGCTTAGGGCCCGGTTCGTCGATCTTGCCGATGAAGACGTGGATTCTGCCGAAGGGGACCCGATATCTGTACTCAATTGAGCCGGCCTCGGGGCCCCAACCTGCATCGTCGACGTAGAGCTTGCCATGATGACTCTTGGTCATCCAGCCCACAACATATCCCTTGATCCCTTCGAAGCTGCCCTTCAAGAACTCGAATCCACCATGCGCTGGCCGCATGGTGGGCGCCAACTGTCATGGACTTGACACGGCAGATGTCCTAGCGGAAGGACTTAGTCGTGGAGCCATCGCAACTAGGTTAGCTTAAAGGGGTTAATCGGGACAAAGGACACAGAGAGTTTATACTGGTTCGGCCCCTTGCGGTGAAGGTAAAGGCCTACTCCAGTTTGGGATTGTATTGCTTGGGTTTCGATTACCAGGGAGCGAATACGCTTAACCTAGTTCTCGATCTGTTGTTTCTTGTCCTAAACCGCCGCCGGGTCATCCCTTTATATACACAGGTTGACGCCCGGCAGCTCACGGAGTCCCGGCCGGCTCATACACAATGTGTCTGGCTCGGTGACTAACTACGCTTGCCTTACAAAACAAGTCATACACATATGGCGGTTCATCCTCTTGGGCCTCAACTCGCCTCTGGGTCTTGCTATTTTTGCTAAGGTCTGTTATATTGTAATGACTTTCCACCCTCCATCTTATAAGCCGTCTGGTGACTTAATCATAATATGCCATGCAGGCCCCAGTAGTTATATCCCCAACACTATTTAATACCCCTCTGATCTTGAGCATGAATATCATTTGCGGTTCATACCCAGTAGTTATATCCCCAACACTATTTAATACCCCTCTGATCTTGAGCATGAATATCATTTGCGATTAGTTACTCTTGAGGTCACGGGAGAAGTCACATTGCAAGTAATCATGTGAATTTGATATGTGTTCGATATTTTTATGATATGTATGTTGTGATTCCCTTAGTGGTGTTATGTGAACATCGACTACATGAAACTTCACCATTTTTGGGCCTAAGGGAATGCATTGTGGAGTATTTATTAGATGATGGGTTGCTAGAGTAACAGAATCTTAAACCCTAGTTTATGCGCTACTTCGTAAGAGACTGATTTGGATCCATATGTTTAATGGTATGGTTAGATATTATCTTAATACTTTTCTCGTAGTTGCGGATGCTTGCGAGGGGGTTAATCATAAGTGGGAGGCTTGTTCATGTAAGTATAGCACTCAAGCACCGGTCCACCCACATATCAAATTATCAAAGTAGCGAATGCAAATCAAACCAACATGATGAAAGTGACTAGATGAAATTCCCGTGTGCCCTCAAGAATGCTTTGCTTATTGTAAGAGACTGTTTTGACCTGTCCTTTGCTACCAAAAGGATTGGGCTACCTTGCTGCACTTTATTTACCGTTACGGCTACTTGGCCATTAAAATTATTTTGCTATCAAACTACCTGTTACCGACAATTTTAATGCTTGCAAAAGTTACCTTGCTGAAAACCACTTATCATTTCCTTCTGCTCCTCGTTGGGTTCGACACTCTTACTTATCGGAAGGACTAAGATTGGTCCCCTATACTCGTGGGTCATGAAGACTCTTTTCTGGCACTGTTGCCGGGGAGTGAAGCGCTCTTGGTAAGTGGAAATCGGTAAGGAAAAAATTATATTATGTGCTGAAATTTATTGTCACTTGTTACTATGGAAAACAATCCTTTGAGGGTTTTGTTCGGGGTATCTTCACCTCGATCGAAAACACAAAGAGTTGACCCTTAACCTACTGCACCTACTGAAAATATTTGTTATGAAATTCCTTCGGGTATGATAGAACAACTGCTAGCTAATCCTTATGCAGGAGACGGAACTAAACATCCTGATATGCATCTGATACATGTGGATGAAATTTGTGGATTATTAAGCTTGTAGGTTTACCCGGAGATGAAGTTAAGGAGAAGGTTTTCCCTTTATCTTTGAAGGGAAAAGCATTGACATGGTATAGGCTATGCAATGATATTGGATCTTGGAATTGGAATTTCACCAAAAAAATTATCCTATGCATCTAGTTCATCGTGATCAGAATTATATATATAATTTTTGGCCTCGTGAAGGAGAAAGTATCGCTCTAGCTTGGGGGAGGCTTAAGTCAATGTTATATTCATGCCCCAATCATGATATCTCAAGATAAGTTATTATTCAGAATTTTTATGATCGGCTTTCTCGTGATGATAAATCCATGCTCGATACTTCTTGTATTGGTTCTTTTATGAAGAAGACTATTGAGTTCAGGTGAGATCTTTTAGAAAGAATTAAACGCAACTCTGAAGATTGGGACTTGATGAAGGTAAGGTATTAAGCTTGAGTTTGATTGAATCTTTTATGAATACCGATGCTTTTAACAAGTTTAGCACTAAATATGGACTTGACTCTGGGATAGTAGCCTCCTTTTGTGAATCATTTGGTACTCATGTTGATCTCCCTAAGGAGAAGTGGTTTAAATATCATCCCCCTATTAAATAAGAAATTAAAGAACCAGTTATATCTAAAGATGAAACTATCATTTACAATGTTGATCCAGTTGTGCCTACTGCTTATATTGAAAAACCACCTTTCCGTGTTAGGATAAAGGAACATGCTAAGGTATCAACCGTGGTTCGCAAATGTAATATTAAAGCACCTAAACCCTCTGAACAAATCAAAGTACAACCTAGTGTTGCTATGGTAAAAGATCTCTTGGTCGAAAACATTGATGGGCATGTTATTTATTTTTGTGATGAAGCTGCTAGAATTGCCAAACCCGATGAAAAAGATGAACATAGACCTGTTGTTGGCATGTCTGTTGTCTCAATTAAAATAGGAGATCATTGCTATCATGGTTTATGTGATTTAGGTGCTAGTGTGAGTGCTATTCCTTTTACCTTATACCAAGAAATTGTGAATGATATAGCACCCGCTGAAATAGAAGACGTAAATGTTACTATTAAACTTGCTAATAGAGACACCATCACACAACTTGGGATTGTTATGGATGTTGAAATCTTGTGTGGGAAAATAAAATAACCTACTGATTTTCTAGTTCTTGGTTCCCCGCAAGAGGACTTTTGTCCCATAATCTTTGGTAGACCTTTCTTGAACACTATCAATGCTAAGATAGATTGTGAAAAAGAAACTGTCAGTGTTAGCTTTGGTGATGTGTCTCATGAGTTTAATTTTTCTAAGTTTCATAGACGACATCATGATAAAGAATCACTTAGTAAATATGAAATAATTGGTCTTGCTTCTATTGTCGTACCTCCTACTAATCCACTAGAACAATATTTGCTAGATCATGAAAATCATATGCACTTGCATGAAAGAAATGAAATAGATAAAATATTCTTTGAACAACAACCTCTCCTTAAACACAATTTGCCTATTGAAACTCTAGGAGGACCCCCTCCACCTAAAGGTGATCCTGTGTTTGAATTAAAGCAATTGCCTGATAGTTTGAATTATGCTTATCTTGATGAGAAAAAGATATATCCTGTTATTATTAGTGCTAACCTTTCAGAACATGAAGAAGAAAGATTATTAAAAATTCCGAGGAAGCAACGTGCTGCTATTGGATATACTCTTGATGATCTTAAGGGAATTAGTCCCACTCTCTGTCAGCACAATCTTAATATGGAACCTGATGCTAAACCCGTTGTAGATCACCAATGACGATTGAATCCTAAGATGAAAGAAGTGGTAAGAACTAAAATACTAAAGCTTCTGGAAGCAGGTATAATCTATCCCATAGGTGATAGTAGATGGGTAAGTCTTGTTGATTGTGTCCCTAAGAAAGGAGGTATTACTGTTGTTCCTAATGATAAAAATGAACTTATCCCACAAAGAATTGTTACTGGATATAGAATAGTAATTGATTTTAGAAAATTAAATAAAGCTACTAGAAAATATCATTACCCTCTACCTTTCATTGATCAAATGCTAGAAAGATTATCTAAGCACACCCACTTTCTTCCTTGATGGATATTCTGGTTTCTCTCAAATACCTGTTTCACAACCTGATCAAGAGAAAACCACTTTTACTTGTCCTTTTGGAACCTATGCTTATAGACATATGCCTTTCGGTTCATGCAATGCACCTGCTACCTTTCAAAGAGGTATGACTGCTATATTCTCTGATTTTTGTGAAAAGATGTTTTCATGGATGATTTCTCCGTTTACGGAACTTCTTTTGATGATTGCTTAAGCAACCTTGATTGAGTTTTGCAGTGATGTGAACAAACTAATCTTGTCTTGAATTGGGAGAAGTGCCACTTTATGGTTAATGAAGGCATTGTCTTGGGGCATAAAATTCCTGAATGAGGTATTGAGGTGGATAAAGTGAAAGTTGATGTAGTTGAGAAAATTACATGCCGTAAGGACATCAAAGCTATAGGAGGTTTATTAAAGACTTCTCTAAAATTTCTAGGCCTCCTACTAATATTTTGCAAAAGGATGTTCCATTTGTTTTTGATGATGATTATAAGAAGCCTTTGAAACACTTAAGAAAGCCTTAACTTGTGCACCTATTGTTCAACCACCTAATTGGAACTTGCCTTTTCAAATTATGTGTGATGCTTGTGATTATGTTGTTGGTGTTGTTCTAGGACAAAGAGTTGATAAGAAACTAAATGTTATCCTTTATGCTAGCAAAACTCTAGACAGTTCCCAAAGAAATTATGCTACTACTGAAAAGGAATTTCTACCACTTGTGTTTGCTTGTGATAAATTCAGATCTTACGTCGTTGATTCCAAAGTAGTTGTTCACACTGATCATTCTGCTATAAAGTATGCTAAAGATGCTAAACCTAGACTCATTAGGTGGGTTCTTTTGTTACAAGAATTTGACTTACATATCGCTGATAAGAAAGGAGCTGAGAACCCCGTAGCTGATAACTTGTCTAGGTTAGAAAATATTCTTGATGACCCACTACCTATTGATGATAGCTTTCCTGATGAACAACTACTTGTAATAAATGCTTATCATAATACTCCTCGGTATGCTGACTATGCTAATTACATTGTTGCTAAAGTTATACCACCTAGTTTCACATACCAACAAAAGAAAAAATTCTTCTATGATTTAAGACATTAATTTTGGGATGAACCACATCTTTATAAAGAAGGAGTAGATGGTATTATTAGACGTTGTGTACCTGAGCATGAATAGGAACAAATCCTACGGAAATGTCACTCCGAAGCCTATGGAGGACATCATGTGGGACATAGAACTGCTCACAAGGTATTACAATCTGGTTTTTATTGGTCTATCTTTTCAAGGATGCCCATAAGTTTGTCTTGTCTTGTGATGAATGTCAAAGAACGGGTAATATCGGTAAGGTCAGGAAATGCCTATGAATTATTCACTTGTTGTTGAACCATTTGATGTTTGGGGTTTTTTATTATATGTGACCTTTCCTTCCTCTAATGGGTATACACATATTTTGGTTGCTGTTGATTATGTCACTAAGTGGGTAGAAGCTATTCCAACTAGTAGTGTTGATCATAACACCTCCAATAAAATGCTTAAAGAAGTTAATTTTCCCTAGGTTTGGAGTCCCCAGATACTTAATGACTGATGGTGGTTCACACTTTATTCATGGTGCTTTCCGTAAAATGCTTGCTAAATATGATGTTAACCATAGAATTGCCTCACCCTATCATCCTCAATCTAGTGGTCAAGTTGAACTCAGCAATAGGGAAATAAAACTAATATTACAAAAAAAACTGCCAATAGGTCCCGAAAAAATTGGTCTAAGAAATTAGATGATGCACTTTGGGCCTACAGGACAGCTTATAAAAATCCTATTGGTATGTCTCCATATAAAATTGTGTATGGAAAAGCTTGTCATTTGCCTCTTGAGTTAGAACATAAAGCATATTGGGCAATCAAATAACTCAATTATGATTTTAAACTTGCCGGTGAAAAGAGGTTATTTGATATTAGCTCACTAGATGAATGGAGAACCCAAGCTTATGAAAATGCCAAACTATTTAAAGAAAAAGTTAAAAGATGGCATGACAAAAGAATCCGAAAGCGGGAATTCAAAGTTGGTAAACATGTTCTATTATACAACTCGCTTTTTAGATTTTTTTGCAGGAAAAGATCTTTCCTAATGGGAAGGACCATATATTATCGAAGAAGTTTATCGCTCTAGATCTATAAAGATTAATAATGCCGAAGGTACTAACCCGAAGGTGGTCAATGGACAAAGAATTAAGCACTATATCTCAGGTATGCCTTTTAATGTTGAAAGCAATATTATTGAAGCCATGACACTGGAGGAACACATAAAAGAAACCTTCCAGAACACTCTAGAACCCTGAAAAGGAAGAGGTACGTTATATGGTAAGTAAACAGACTCTGAAAAATCTGCAAAAATATTTTCTATTAGTTTTGGAATATTAGAAAAAAATAAGAAAATAAGAAACAATCGGGAAGGCAACCCAGGTGCCCACAAGACACCAGGGCGCGCCTGCCCCACCTGGCGCGCCATGGTGGGTGGTGGGCCCTTTGGGCACCTTCCCGACTCCGTTTCCTTCTGTATGCTTGTTTCCCAAGATAAAAAAATCTTTATATATACTCCCAGACGATTTGACCACCGTATTGTGGAGAAATCCTCTGTTCTTGTTTTGTGCTATTTTTTTAACAGATTTAGATCGCCATGGCCACACCAAGCTCCTCCAAGGACAAGTTCTTCGAGAGGGTAATCAATCCCTACTTGTCGGAGGTGATGAAGAACCCTTAAGCCATTGAGATGCATGAGGGGGTGCTCCACATCCGAGATGTTCAAGGGCTCAAGTAGACGGGAACCGTGGAGGCCAGGCTCGAGGCGGTGGAGCAGGAGATCCTTAAGTGCCAAGGGATGGTGGAGCGTGGACTCAGTGCCAATCACCTCATGATTACGGAATTCACCCGTGATCACAAGGTGGATGGTCGGTCTATGAAGGGCATCGTCTTCACCTTCAACGAGAAAATCAGTTTTCTGCGAAGCCAAATCTATGATCTTCAAATTCAAGTGTTCGAGTATGAGGCAAGGTTTAAAGGTATGAGTTTAGCTGCTAGTTGCAGGACTCAGGAGACTCGTGCTTCCTCTTATGATGGTGAGCCGCTGCCATGGAAGCCGGAGGATAAGCTCGCTACTACCTCACCTACACCACCACCACCATCATCATATTCCCCACCAGAGGAGACTTGAATACACGGGTATGGGCAGTCCCCTTGGCTTTTGCCAAGCTTGGGGGAGATGCTCCGGTATCGTATCACCATCACTTTTCTTACCATTACCTATCTTAGTTCGATCTTTAGCTATCCATGATTTAGTTGAACAAAGGTTTAGTATGATCTATTTTAGAGTACTAGTTTCGTGATATATCTACCTATGTAATCGAGTGAGAGTTATATAATAAAGTTTAGTTTGAGTTTTTGCTTCTTTACTTTTGTGTTTCAATCAAAATAAAAGGAAATAATAAAAAAAGATCATATGCTAATCTTATGGTACGTAATGACATCACATCAGGACAAGTATAAGTGGTAAAATTTGTTGAAAGTTGACAAACATAGAATTGGTTAATAATGCAATTCATGAAAGAACTAATAAGTGAAGAGAAGATTCACATGCAAATACACTATACTAGACATATTTTATGATTGTGAGCCCCCACTAAATATCTTATGCCAAACTGTTGATGTTGGATAAGGAAGACAATGTAATGATTTATGTTTGTTCATATTCACATAGAAGTTATATTTTCATAGATCCTTCAACATGTGGTGCTTGCTCAATATCTTTGCTAGCCAAAATTCCACACTAAGTAGACATACTACTTGTGCATCCAAAAAACATTAAACCCAATTTTTTTTGAGATTCCACCATACGTACCTATGGATTGAGTAAGATCCTTCAAGTAAGTTTTCATCGGTGCAATAAGGCAATAAAAATTGCTTCTAAATGTGTTTGATCATTTAGTGTAAGGGAAATTAAGCGTCGTACGAACTTGTGATGTCAAAGTAATAAAAGCGATGGACTGCATAATAAAGGTTGCTATCACAAGGGGCAATATAACGTGAGTTTCTTTTGCATTAAGAGATTGTGCATACAAACCAAAAAGCGCATGAAAACCTCTACTTCCCTCTACGAAGGGCCTATCTTTTACTTTTATGTATTTACTTATGCAAGAGTCAAAGTATTTTCTGTATTCCTTTTTATTTTTTTTCTATTTGGCAAACATCATGTGGTGGGGAATTATCTAGGCACATATATCCAGTTGGATGTGAGTGATCATGAGTAATTATTGTTGACATCACCCTTGAGGTGAATAAGTTTGGAGGCGAAACTATAAGCCCCTGATACGTCGCCATTGTATCTACTTTTCCAAACTCTTTTGCCCTTGTTTTGGACTCTAATTTGCATGATTTGAATGGAACTAACCCGGACTGATGCTATTTTTAGCAGAATTGCTATGGTATTATTTTTGTGCAGAAATAAAAGTTCTCTGAATGATCTGAAACTTCACGGAGATTATTGTTGGAATATATAAAAAATATTGGCAAAAGAATCAACCAGAGTGGACCCACACCCTGTCCACATGGGTGGGGGGCACGCCCTACCCCCTGGGCACGCCCCCTGTCTTGTGGTTCCCACAAAGCTCCACCGATCTCAACTCCAACTCCATATATTCACGTTTGGGGAGAAAAAAAATCAAAGAGAAGGATTCATCACGTTTTACGATACGGAGCCACCGCCACCTCATGTTCTTCCTTGGGAGAGCAGATCCGGAGACCGTTTTGGGCTCCGGAGAGGGGAAATCGTCGCCATTGTCATCATCAACCATCCTCCATCACGAATTTCATGATGATCACCGCCGTGTGTGAGTAATCCCATTGTAGGCTTGCTGGACGGTGATGGGTTGGATGAGATTTACCATGTAATCGAGTTAGTTTTGTTAGGGTTTGATCCCTAGTATCCACTATGTTCTAAGATTGATGTTGCTATGATTTTGCTATGCCTAATGCTTGTCATTAGGGCCTGAGTGCCATGAATTCAGATTTGAACCTATTATGTTTTTATGAATATATTTGTGTTCTTGATCCTATCATGCAAGTTATAGTCACCTAGTGCGTGTTATGATCCGGCAACCCCGGAGTGACAATAGTCGGGACACTTCCCGGTGATGACCGTAGTTTGAGGACTTCATGTATTCACCAAGTGCTAATGCTTTGGTCCGGTTCTCTATTAAAAGGAGGCCTTAATATACCTTAGTTTCCACTAGGACCCCGCTGCCACGGGAGGGTAGGACAAAAGATGTCATGCAAGTTCTTTTCCATAAGCACGTATGACTATATTCAGAATACATGCCTAGATTATATTGATGAATTGGAGCTAGTTTTGTGTCACCCTGTGTTATAACTATTGCATGATGAATGCCATCCGAAATAATTATCCATCATTGACCCATTGCCTACGAGCTCTTCTCATATTGATATTTGCTAAGTTAATTTTCCGTTGCCAATGTTACAATTGCTACAAAACTGCTACTATTACTTTTGCCACTGTTACCGTTACTTCCATACTACTTTGCTACTAAATATTTTGCTGCAGATATTAAGTCTTTTAGGTGTGGTTGAATTAACAACTCAGCTGCTAATACTTGAGAATATTCTTTGGCTCCCCTTGTGTCGAATCAATAAATTTGGGTTGAATACTCTACCCTCGAAAACTGTTGCGATCCCCTGTACTTGTGGGTTATCAAGACCTTTTTCTGGCGCCTTTGCCGGGGAGCATAGCTCTATTCTCCGAGTCACTTGGGCTTTATATCTATTGATCACTATGAAGAATCTGAAAGATCAAAGAACCAAGATTTTTTCCTCAACTACGAGGGGAGGTAAGGAACTGCCATCTAGCTCTGCACTTGATTCACCTTCTGTTTTGAGTAAACTTGCAACACCTACACCTGCTATAGATTCTGATATGTCGCATGTTATTGATGATGCCACTTCTGCTATGCATGATGCTTATGATGGAACTACTTCTCTGCTTGATAATACTATGCCACTAGGTTAATTTCTTGATGAACAACTTGCTAGGGTTAGAGAGAATGAAATTACTGAAACTGATGATATTATTGAAACTGAAGATTATGATTCTCCCCCTAGATATGAATTGCCTGTTGTACATGAGGGTTATATTATGGATGAAGAAACTGCTAGAGACTTTCTTGCTTGCAATGATAGAGATGATCTTAAGAAACTGTTAGCTAAGCTGAAAGAAAGGTCTTTGAATGCTAGAATGAAATATGATCCTAAGTTTGCTACTTCACCTATCTTTGTTACTGATAAGGATTATGAGTTCTTTGTCGATCCTGAGTTAATTAATTTGGTTGAATCTGATCCTTTCTATGGTTATGAATCTGAAACTGTTGTGGCACATCTTACTAAATTCAATGATATAGCCACCCTATTTGCTCATGAGAAAAAATCGCTATTATTATATTCTTAAGTTGTTTCCTTTCTCATTAAAGGGTAATACTAAGTTATGGTTTAATTCTCTTGCTCCTGGTTGTGTGCGTAGTCCCCAGGATATGATTTACTACTTCTTTGAAAAATATTTCCACTACAAAAAAAGACACATCCGTGACATTTTGGGCCGAACGAATTTTTTCTGTCATACTTATGACACTTCTATGACGATAATT
The DNA here is from genome assembly GCF_002575655.3 of Aegilops tauschii subsp. strangulata. Classification (NCBI taxonomy): domain Eukaryota; kingdom Viridiplantae; phylum Streptophyta; class Magnoliopsida; order Poales; family Poaceae; genus Aegilops; species Aegilops tauschii. The sequence goes on from NC_053037.3 coordinate 408,313,112, forward strand.
GTGACAAAACCCGGTATCATCATAGATGTGGTGGGCTCCTACTTCTATGACAAAAAATCATGACAGCAAATGGGATTTTTGTCTTGGGCGGGCCGGAGACGCAGCTGCATGACATTCTTTGGGCCGTCCATGAAGGAAAAAACCGTGGTAGAAGCGAGGGCGAGGAAAATATCGGGGTGTTCCCAGTCACGGTGGGTGGTCGGGGCCGAGCGATGCACAGAGGTTTGCGCATTTCTCTCGTACACACACATGCGTGGGTGCGAGGCATTGGGCTCTAACTGAACCCGAGCGAGGCGTTCGCCTACTGAACCAGAGCGATTGCACTGCAGGCTACGCGTTACTGAACCCGAGCGATCGATCAATGGCTATTAACTGAACCCGATCGAGCGATTCCTTCGCTACTGCTGCTAACTGAAGCCGATCGATGCTGCCTCTGGATGAACAGTGAGCGTTGCTGGGGGGTTTGGATGAACAGTTCCCGTTGGGGGTGGATGAATAGGACCCCGTGGTATTGCCTCTAGATGAACAAGACCCTGATCGATCGAGCCGGTTGGGGCTGGATGAACAGGACCCCGTGGAGGGTTGGATGAATAGTAGCCCGTGGAGGGGTGGTTGAACAGGAGCCCGTGAAGAGGGCTGGTTGAACAGTAGCCGGTGGAGTAGCGCGTGGTGGAGGCTGGATGAATAGGAGCCCGTGGGTGAACAGTCGCAGGTGGAGGCTGGAGGAGGTCGACGGGGGATAAACAGTAGCCCGTGGAGGCTGGAGGGGGTCGACGGTGGCGATGAACAGTATCCCTTGGAGTCCTGTTTTGCGGTACGCCACACCCCTCCCGATGAACATGACCCCCGTTTCGACCGTATCACTCCAACAAAAGTCCGTTTCCTCCATTTTGCGGTACGCCACACCCCTCCCGATCAACAGGACCCGTTCGACCGTAGGAGGTCCGACACAAGTCCGTTTCCTCCATTTTGCGGTACGCCAGACCCCTCCCGATGAACAGGATCCCGTTTTGAACGTGGCCAGACGAACACAAGGCCGTTTCCTCCATCGTGCAGTATGCCATGCCTCGTTTCCATCGGCTGTTCCGTCCAAGCCGGTTGGCTCCCACGCGTTCCGTTGCCTCCCGATGAACACGACACATTCCGTTGCCTCCCCACGAACATGACGACGATGCAGTTTCTCCATTCTGACCCAGCCATGTACACGAGCCCTGGCCGTATGTATGCGCAAGTAGGCGTTCGAGACCCCGCCCGTATGTACGTACGTGGCTGTATTTTCTTTCTTGCACCTTGGCCGCTGTACATACGTGTACATGCTACGTGCATGCCTCTACTACAACACGTGTGAGCCTCTACATCGACCAGTATGTACGTACACGTTTGGGACCAGAATGACAACGCTACGTACGCTTGGACGAGGTGGGTCCCGACTGTCAGGCACTTCCTTCCGTGCGAAGATGTAGCTAGTGGCTCCTAGCAGTCAGGGGGGCGAATCGTTTTTTTTGCCCGGACGCACTTCCTTGCGTGCGAAGATGTAGCTGGTGGGTCCCATCAGTCTGGGGGGAAACATTTTTTCATGAAATACGGTGGCCCGTCCGGTGGGTCCCTGCTGTGAGGTGGAGGAATAATTATTTTGCACGTAATAAGGAGGCACTTCCTTGCGGCCGCCGTGACCCAGGTGTCAGCCTCTCCACGTACAGTACTCTTCCGATGGAAGTCGTTCCTTGACCACGTTGACCACGCCGCGCCGAGAGCACCAGGGCAGTGGACGACGGCGAGGCCTAGGAAGGGGACGACGCGGAGCCAAGGAAGACGCGGCAGTGGATGCCCAAGCGGAGAGGAGTACGAGGGTTCACTGGTTCGGCTGTGGTTTGAGGCTGTCGTCGCCGCAGAATAACAGGGGGTGTGGGTGAGTAGAGGGATTCCCTGGCCAGTGGTGGGAGTAGTAGGGGGCGGTGAGGCCTGCGCGGCAGCATAGCCGACCATGGGAGGCGGGAGCAGGCGGTCCCGCCGGCGCTGGATTTGGCGGCAGGAGCAAGAAGATCAGAGATTGAAGAAACCCGACGGCCGTTGGATTGTCATCCAACAGTTACATCTGCTAGAATCGTTTGTTGACGTATATAATAACTAAAAAAAGTCTTGCATACACGTCAACTTACACTACAAAAAAAATACACTTCCGTGATGATACGTGTTTGTCACAGTAGGTCGCGTTTTTTGTCATGCATGTACATCCATGACGATTTTATGACAGAATCAAGATAGTCATACCTGTGCTGTCGTAGAAGTGTTCCATGACATTACCAAAATTATCATCACAGAAGTGTCCACTTCCATGACGATAAATCACGCGTCACAGAAGTGCTTTCGTCAAGGGTGACCGACACGTGGCATCCACCGTAACGAAACGCCGTTAGGCTATCGGGTCCGGTTTTGGATCCGATAACCCGTTAACAGCCCGGACCAATGGGGATTTTCCACGTGTAAAATCATCATTGGCTGGAGGAAACACGTGCTAGCTCCGCGTTGGCACAGGTGTCACTCATCCAATGAGCGAGATGCGCCTATGATATGTTGACACGTGGACCGGCCCAAAAGTGGCCCATAAAGTTTAAATAGGCCGGCCCAACTAAAGGCCCGCAAGATTTTGCGGACCATAATGGGCCGGCCCATCTAAAGGCCCACGAGATTTTGTGGACCATAATGGGCTGGCCCAGCTAAAGGCCCACAAGATTTTGCGGGCCATAATGGGCAGGCCCAGGTAAAGGCCCACAAGATTTTTTCGGGCCATAATGGGCCGGCCCAGGTGAAGGCCCACAAGATTTTTGTGGGCCATAATGGGCCGGCCCAGCTAAAGGCCCACGAGATTTCACCAACATTAATGGGCCGACCCAGCTGTAGGCCCACAAGATTTTGAGGACCCTAGTAGGCCGACCCATTAACTAGCTGCCATGTTTTGGGCCAAATGCCGGCCCATATTTGATCCGGTCCATTAATGGCCTGCCACGTTCTGGGCCTAACAATGGCCCATATGATATCTGGCCCGTTAAAAGCCTACCACGTTCTAGGCCAAATTACGGCCCAGATCAGGTCCGACCCTTGAAGCTTTGGGCTAAATTATGGCCCATATCAGATTCGGCGCGTCAACTGGACGCTATGCTTTTGGGCCCACTTGCTAAAGGCCCATTTAGTAATTCGGCCTGATATTAGTTTCGGCCTGTTAAGGGCTCGTTTAACATTTCGGCCCTATATTAATTTCGGCCTGTTAAAAGCCCGTCATATAGTTGGGCCTAACTACGGCCCGGTTTGCATCCGGCCTGCTCGCAGCCGATAATCTGATTGGGCCAAACAAGGACCGAGACAATTTTGGCCTGTTAACAGCCTGTGATTTGATTGGCACAATCATGGGCCGGGGTCCATTTCGGGCTGCTGTCGGCCCATGAGCTGTTCGGCACGTTTCAGGCCCAACCTACTTCTCAGCCTCCTAAAAGCCCATTGAGTTTTCTTGCGAAAAGAAGGCCGGCGGTTTACTCGGCCTATTAAAGGCCCGAATCAACTAGTGGACCAGTTTACATTTAGGCCTTTTAACGGACCAAGATGACGGGGCCCATGATGCGGATCATACATCATGATTGCATGACGGCCCGATTATGTACCGTAATTTTACGGTTTGTCCGGTTTACTGCAAAGACAGGATATATATACAGTAAAATAACTGCAGCATCGTGAATAAGAAAAAACCTAGACTATACAATAAAGAAATTACGTCATATTACATCCACTGGGCATCAAAGTTCGCCACTATGATAATAAAGCACAAGCAGACAGCAGATTACATACACTGGGCATCAAAGATCGCCACCAGTGCAAATAAACATGCCGAAAAAATAATATACAAAACCGACAACACTTCAATAGAGTTCAAGAAAGGTTAGCCCTGCTGGGGAGCTGCAGCGCAAGCAGCTGAGCAAGCTGATGAGACTGCGCTTGTTTAACACTTATATCCTCCTCACTCTGAAAGATAAACAAGCAGACAGATGGCAGGTTTTGCACATGAAAGTATCAGTGCTGACAATTCATCACATTTCTTACTGACGAATAAAGTGACACAGTTTAAAATTGCATTAACACAATATGGTATTGTTCAGGTCAAGACATGGCAGGAAATGACATTGTGAAGGAGTTGGCAGCTTCACGACACCACTCGATTACAGATCAAGAACTCATAAGTATCAATGGTTAGTGTGCTGTCAATTTATCCCATTTCAGATATGCAAATAAAGAGACGGTTTAAATAATAGTAGAATGGTATGACATTGTTCATAGTTAAGACATTGCAGAATATGACATTGTGCTGTAGTGGGTAGGTTCACCACACCACTGGATTACGGATCAAGAACAGAAGCATACATGCTGTGCAAAAGAAGATCACTTGCTTTGTATAGTTTAATTTACATGGTATGAAGAAGGAACTTGGTTGTACAACTGAAAACTTAAATTGAGAAGGACAAACTTTTGTTTATGAACTACATAATAAACTTTAAACATGCAATTTTATGCAAACACCAAAAATAAACAGCTGTTGCAGTCATGCCTAACCAAATACACACAACAAAGTTTGAAGGCTTGAGAAGGATAAACTTACATTATTGGTGAAGACATGCTCTATAAAAGGCCTTGTCCATGCTGATGGGTGGGGGGGGGGGCAATTCAAGAAGTTTACCACAGTATCTTCTTCATAAGCATTGCCTTTATTCTACATTTTGTTAAGAGTAAATATAGATGTGATAATATAAGAAAAAATGGAGAATATTTAAGAAAAGATGAAGAGTGATGCGACATAACCAAGTAGCTATAAATGTAAGTACAACGGTACAGGCAAAAGGTACAGCCAAGAGTAATGCACAGCTAAACTTCTTCAGTACCATCGGTGTTATCCAACCTTATGGTAAGAGTAAATATAGGTCTGATGTGTAGAAAATGGAGGGCAAAGGAAAATAAGCTGCAGAGTGATGGTACATGAACAACTACCTATTGTCAGGACCGGTTTTTCGGGATATTAATTTTCCAGAAAATGGCCCTTGTGCTCACCAGCCCCAGGATTACTGTTAGCTGATGAGGCACCAACTTGATACAGAAATTCCAAGCAAGGTACAAAATGTATAGTACAAGACCATTGTGGCCTATGAGTACAACACTTGGTTTCTAGTGGTTGATGGCGGAAGCGGTTTGTGGTTCATCTGCATCTATGGGACTCCATTTCCCACAAGAACAGCTGACCAGGATAACTCCTATCTTCGCGAGGCTGCTATCATCATTGCGTAGGTTCCGGGGCTGTCATCGCAATGCTTCTCTCCATGCGAGAAATCTGGCCAAGCCAATAGCCAGGGACAAGCCAGTGAGTACTTTGAATGTACTCGCAAACATTATGAACACGGGTATAATATAATAGTGGATAATCATGCTCCGAAAGATTCTACGATCATCACGTCTGTCACGAAATAAACGAAATCCATGATACACGCATGCGGGTAAAATATGAATATGCAATTACGGGAGTAGAAATAGAATGCACCAATCGAGTGTCTGAAACGACGCCTCGAAAGGATAAAAGATAAATCATGCCTCAGTCAGGCGTCTGAGCGACACCACATAAAGGGCTTATAAATAATAAAAATAACAAGCATGCCACAGTCGGGCGTCTGAGCGACACCACATAAAGGGCTTATAAAGAATAAATAAATAACAAGCATGCCACAGTCGGGCGTCTAAGCGACACCACATAAAGGGCTTATAAATAAAAGAAAATAACAAGCATGCCACAGTCGGGCGTCTATGCGACACCACATAAAGGGCTTATAAATAAAAGGAATAACAAGCATGCCACAGTCGGGCGTCTGAGCGACACCACATAAAGGGCTTATAAGAGAATAGTCACAGTGAGTATCCAGGAGGTAGCACCGTCCTAGGGATACTCAATAATTCCAACAATGTAAAAGGTTAGTCCACAATAATAATAATCAAAATCCTCATATGTCACCGGTCATAATCAATGTTCTAGTTTAGCCGTTTCTCCATCCGAAGACCGTCACTAGACCCAAGTCATAATCAAAGTTCTAGTTTAGCCATTTTTCCATCCGAAGACCGTCACTAGACCCCAGGTCATAATCAAAGTTCTAGTTTAGTCGTTTCTCCATCCGAAGACCGTCACTAGACCCAGGTCATAATCAAAGTTCTAGTTTAGCCGTTTCTCCATCCGAAAACCGTCACTAGACCCATGTTCTAGTTTAGCCGTTTCTCCATCCAAAAACCGTCACTAGACCCATGCTCTAGTTTAGCCGTTTCTCCATCCGAAAACCGTCACTAGACCCATGTCAGACTGTAGTCCTTACCCATGGACACGGCTATCCGAATAGATTTAACCTCTGCAGAGGGTGTACTCTATACCCACGAGTAACGGATTTATTTAGTCCATCGGGACTAATTCCGCCTGCGGTCTTTTAATCGAAAACACACCTGTCCTGCACACACCAGCTTAACTTACCGGTGTCTGGAATCACCCACGACACCTGTCAAGCAAAACTCTAAGTGGGGAGGCTACAACCTCGACGTAGCATGGGATCACAAAATTTATACCGCACGCAAACTAGGGGAGCTACCCCTTCGGCTACAACCAAAACACCCATGCCCCCGGACCAGGTGGCATGCCTACCGGATGCCTCCGGTATCTTCCACCATGGCCTCTCTGTACGGTGTGTGCTAGGACGGGGTTGACAACTTACTGAACCGTACCCTACCTGCGGCAGGGACAAGTGGTAGTACGAAACCAGTATGGGGGGTTACTGGAACAAGACTCAATCTATGGCCGACTCAGGAGGTTCAAGTATTCCCTGTATGACTAGCATAACAAGGATATTTCAACTAACAGACAGAATCACCGCTCATCATACCTCATCATGCCATACCGGACACACTCGTCTCGACGAGGAACTAGGGACAAGCTCGTGTCTACCCAAGACCACGACTTACACGGCTTCCTTCCAGTATGCATGAAAAGCTTACGAGGGTGATTACCATCACCAGCATATCCATTTCTAACAGCAAAGAATCTCCATTGCACTCATGCGTATTATCTTATCGTCACATAAAATAATGTATGCTCCAAGTCAAGGTGGTGTTGTAACCGTATTAACAACACACAAAAATATTATGCCAGAGCTCAGAATGCTTGCCTTCAGGTTGTGGAGAGTAAGTGTGCATTCCAAAACTTTTTTGAAAGTTTTCTTCTCTCTCCATTTCCTATTTTGAAAAATATTCAAATAACATATATTTCAAAAACAGTACAAAAAGTTGTACTAAATATTTTTGAAATAAATCTTAAAATAAACTAGATGAAATTTGAGAGAGGTAGGAAAAAGAATCAACTCATTTGGAGTTTTATTTTAAAAGATATAGCCAGTCAAAGTTTAGTCAAAGTTCTGTTTTAAAATAAAACAGAAAAAGAAAACGTTTCGGTATAGAATACGCTTTCGGGGTAGGGGATACGTACTCGAGACTATACGCTTTCACTTAACCAGTGTGGACGAGCGTGTGGGTCACTGACAGTGGGTCCAGGGGGCCCACTGGTCAGGTTTGACTAGTCTCTCCTCCCTCCTCTTCCCCTGCCCGAACGGAGGCGGGACTCCGGCGATCGCCGTCGACGAACGGCGCCTCCCCGCGGGTATCCGAGGGCAGGGATGGACCTGCCAGACCGGGGCGTCCTCCCGGTGGTCGTTGGGTCGTCGGGGGTGGAAGGAGTCGCCGGCGGCGAGCTCCGCGGCGGAGGAGGTTTCGGGTGGTTTTGGGGTTCTGGGCTGCGGTGGTTCTTGGTCGCGTTTGAGAGGCTGGGCGGCTCCGTGAGGTCGAGGGGAGTGAGATGGTGGCACTAGATGGCCGGGGAAGGCTATCACTGCGACGCAAGGCACCGGAGCGCGGCGGCGGCCGAACCGGCCGGAGACAAGGAAGAAGGCCCTTCCCCGTCGATTGCTGGCTGCGGGAGAGTTATGTGGATGGCTTGAGGTTGCCCGGGGGTTTGGGGGAGCTCGGGGGTCCTTATTTATAGTGGTCGAGGCTGGGTCCCGCGGTGGCCGTGGATAAGAACGCCGGCGACCGCCGTTCTGTAGCCAGGGGGCGCGTGGCGTTGGCTGGCGGGGTCTGGCAGAGAGAGGGGATAAGATTGAGCTGTTCCAGGGGCAGCTGGCGCGCTGGAGTGGCTCGGGCGGCGCCGTCCATGGCAGGAGCCTACTGCCGACGCCGGCGTGCCGCCAAGGGCTCTGACGGCGGCGCTGTAGGGCGCCAGGGGAAAGCTTGGAGCGTTCTGGCGAGCGGATGAGGACGGGGCGTGGCCCTGCGGGCGAGCAACGGCCAGGGACGCGACGCGGCGACTCGGTGCGCGCGCGTGCAAAACGTGCGCTCTGGGCGCGCCCAGAGCACGCACGTTAGCTGCTCGACGAAATGCCAAGGCATGCCATAGAGCTTGGGTGAGGCTGGCAAGTAGCAGGTTTAGGTTAGAGTCTTCTAGGAGCTTAGTGGACATGCTAGATGGGTCAGGGGCTCAAGTTCATAATGCAAACTAGAAGACATGCCAAAACTGTTCCTGCACACAAGGTGTTTGACAGAATGTCATGGGCATCTAGGCAACTCTTGGGGTGGCCAAACTCTCCAGATCATATTCTCTCTAGATGATAAAGAGGGTGGCAAGGTTAGTTGGTCAAGATCAGAAACTTGTTAGTGCAAAAATTTGAGAAAACCAATCTTGGGCAGAAACTAAAGGCTATTATCTCATGAACCAAAAATACTCCAATGGGTCCACTCTCTTGGACTTAAGGGTTTTGTAGGGAGGACTACAAGCAGGAAAAAGCTCATGGGCACTAGAGCAAAATAAATTAGGGTTGCAGTACAAATCACCAAACTGGAGCAGAATGAAGATGAGGTTGATTCACTCAAATATTTCAAAGAACACCAATGGGTTTTTGCATAAAGTTGAATCATGTGCATCTACTGACCTCTCCAAACACTTGGAAGAATTTTTAAAAGAATATTTAAATAGGTTGTAGTGCAAAAATACCTACTGGACCAGACTTGAAAAGTTGATGTAGAGCTCAAAATCTCCAATAACCAAAAGATATCTTTGCATAAATGTGATGTGGAAACATCACATGACATCCCCAAATTTTGGTGAAAATTTTAAATGCATTTATCAAATGGTTGCAGTGCAACAGAGGCTCCAAATTTATGAAAAATCATTTTAAAAGAATAAAGCTCAGGAAAAACAATTATGCAAACAAATCCACTGATAAAGAATTGTTTTATAGAGAGAGTATACAAGTCCAATGATACTTTTGGAAAGTTTCCACTTGAGGTAAAAACCCACAATATCAAAGAGAAGAGGGGTTCTGAAATCAAAAGATAAACCCAGAAAACAAAAATTTAATTTTTTTGGCAAAATTTTAATTAATAAAACAAGGTCAAAATTTTGGGGTGTTACACCTATCAATATAAGTACACCGATAAAGGACAGCAAGTACTTACAGTAACAATGCAGAGCTAAAAAATTTCATTGGCATTGGATATATTCTACACTAATGTAACCATTTATACAGATCAGATAATTTGGAGCGAACAATTGATAAGCAAGCTATCATGCATACTGCTGTCACATAATGAACCAGGTATGTATGCAAGTACAGTGATACAGGACAACAGGTACTAACAAGAGCAAAGCAGCGGGCAACATATTTGCGATATCCTGTCGTTCTTTTCAAACCGGAATTCTTCTTCGAGCAGATTTCCTGCAAAAAAGATCCGTAAGGCACATGCGGAAAAGTAGAAGTTCAAATTGTCATGTGATTTCATAGACAGTACCTCATCCTGGGAACGAGGCCAGTGCATAACAAGGTTTTTCCATTCAATGTCTTCTAAATTTAGCACAGGAGACTTCACCGGAAATTCGTTTATGGACTTGCCATCAAAGTGTGATTTCCTCAGGTAACACCGATACTGCTGCAATGCTTCCTTCAAAAGCACAAGCAAGCTTTGCTCGTCATGACTATCCAGATTGACCCTCGTCCACTTACAACAATGTAATGTAAATCATTGATGTGTTCAATAAGCAGAAAACAGGAAAATAATAACCATGAATAATAGCACTTACACATAAGTTGGACAGGAAGATGTGAAAATGGTGTTTGTCTTCACTATAATCTTCCCATGATGGGAATATATGCATGTAGTCCCTACAACATTGAAAGCATTGTCTTTTAAACTGGGAATAACTGGAATGGGGTTCCAATCTGCAAGAATTGGCCGTCTCTGCAGTTGGGATAGGTCTTCGGCCGGTGGACTTGCTGTACTTTTTTTGGAGTGGGATTTTTCTGTGGTACGGCTGGTGCTATGGCAACTGACATCGGTATACCTTTTGCTGGAGTGCAGGTCCTGTGTGGTGGGGCTAGTGGTGTGGCCAGTGAAGTATGGGCACAGTCTGCTGGAGTCGGTCCTACGTTTTGTGTCACTGGTTGTACAGCCAATATAAGTGGGGTGCTGTCTGATTTCTCTGGCACCACCACGTTTTTCAAGGACTTTGCTGGTGCTCCTTCAGGTTCGGCAATCACCCTCTTCCTTTTTGATGTCTGATGCACAAGAACAACGTTTGAGTGAAAAAACATGGTATGATGACAGATGGAATATGTATTGATAATGGATGGACATGGCATCTCGACATATATGATGAGTAAACTAAGCAGATGGCGGTGCAACAAAGTAGAAGAAATGCAAGACAACATATGCAAGATACGCGCAATCAATAAAACCTTGCCAAATTAGAACAGGCACCTTGATGGGTGAACAGGACAGGCCATCTACCTTTGTGTAACACCCACGATGCGGCTATATCTCCCACGTGTCGAGGCACGACTTAGAGGCATAACCGCATGGTGGTTTTGTCGCAAGAAGGGTCATCTTCACACAATCCCATGTAATGAACAAGAATGGGATAAAGAGTTGGCTTACAATCGCCACTTCACACAATACATAAATAAAACCATACATCATTCAAGACACACACATAGACCGACTACGGTCAAAACCAAATACAAAGAAGACAACCCCAAATGCTAGATCCTCGATCGTCCCAACTGGGCTACACTACTGATCAACAGGAAACGAAACAACATAACAAACAAGAGCTTCATCGAGCTCCCACTTGAGCTCGGTTGCGTCATCTGCACTGGTCTCGTCGGCACCTGCAACTGTTTTTGTAGAATCTGTGAGTCACGAGGACTCAGCAATCTCACACCCGCGAGATCAAGACTATTTAAGCTTATGGGTAGGAAAGGGTAGTGAGGTGGAGCTGCAGCAAGCACTAAGTATATATGGTGGCTAACATACGCAAATAAGAGCGAGAAGAGAAGCAACGGAACGGTCGTGAAGCTAGAAGTGATCCTGAAACTACTTACGCACAACCATAACACAAGAACCGTGTTCACTTCCCGGACTCCGCCGAAAAGAGACCATCACGACTACACACGCGGTTGATGTATTTTAATTAAGTCAAGTGTCAAGTTCTCTACAACCGAATATTAACAAATTCCCATCTGCCACATAACCGCGGGCACGGCTTTCGAAAGATAATACCCTGCAGGGGTGTCCCAACTTAGCCCATTATAAGCTCTCACGGTCAACGAAGGATATTCCTTCTCCCGGGAAGACCCGATCAGTCTCGGAATCCCGGTTACAAGACATTTCGACAATGGTAAAACAAGACCAGCAAAGCCGCCCGATGTGTCGACAATCCCGATAGGAGTCGCACGTACCTCGTTCTCAGGACACAACAATATTAAATGTTCATTAACATGGCAAGAGGTGAGACATAAGTAAACTACACATCTTAGGCAATTTAAATAAGGCCGAAAACATCAAACAACAGTTCCGATAAATCCTCATGTCATTTAGCAATTTAAAGCAAACAACAATTTTAAACGTTTTAAATGTTATTATCATGATGCGGATGACATATGCAAGTTTTAAGCAATTTTATGGAAATGTTGACATGAGCATGTTATGAAGCATTCGTCACCGTGGTGGAAGAAAGGGGCGCCACGGCAACGAATCCGAAAATGATGCCACGACAACATATCGGTTCCGATAGCTCACGGAGATACCGGTGCAAAAGAAGTGGGTGTGAGCGTGTCATGCAAGGATGGTGGGGTGCTCCCGGATTCCGGGTTCCCACGGTACGGAGGCATGGTAATCGAGGAACGTGCAAAGACCTCTCTCGGACATGGTGCAAACACGAGCATCTCATACAACACACATGCATTCGTTCACGGGCGTCGTCTCGGGGTTATACCTTCGAAGCGTGCGTTTCGGAACGGATCAAGTTCGGTACGATGTAGAGGAAGTAGTCATTCACGGGTCATCGTGGGAAGTAGTTGTACACGTTTCGTAGATGAACTTGGCGTAACCGTGCGGTAGTCGAACTTGGCGACGGTAGTGGTACACGTTGTCTTGTCGAATCCGAGCGACAGTAGTCGTACACGACATGTTGTGGAAGTAGTGGTACACATATCAAAGAGGAACTTGACAGAATCCAGTCCCCGGGGTCGTCGCGGTACTTGTAGCTCGTGTAACTCCACCGTTCGTTGCGTAATCGTACATGGGCCTCGGGTCTTGGTCCTGAACTTGAGGAAGTCAATAGTTGAAGTGACCCACGCGAGCACTCACGCACGGGCAAGAGAGCGGGCGCTGATGCTCACGCGACGAGCAGAGAAAACAGAGGTCGGCAGCAGGGACTTGGCGCTGGTTGATGCGGGCGAGCAGAGACGCGTCCTCCACCCCGCTCGAACGAAGCAGAGGCGGGGCAGGGGCTTGCAGCGGAGCGAGATCCGCCGAAGATGAAGATGGCGGCCACGGGACGGCGACTGGGTCGGCAGGAACCAGCCGGATCCGAGGCCAGGGAGGTGGTGGAGCTCCATGCAGAGGAGGAGCGCGGGTAGCAAGGCGATGGCAACAGAGCAGCCGCGGGAGACCGAGTGGAGCGGCGAGGTGCGGACACGGGCAGAGGAGAAACCCGGCGAGGAAGGAGAGGGCACGCTGGACGAGGGGTCACCGGACCTGGCGATCTCTGGTGGCGGAGCAGGAACAAACGGAGGGAGGATAGGTGACCGGGCGATGGCAGCGTCGGCAGGGGCACGGGGCTGAACGGCCTCGCGTGCAGCGGAGGGAGGAGGCGATGAGGGGAAGGTTGGGCGCGATCTCCTGCTTGCGGGATCGAGCGAGAGGCTCTCACTCCTCTCTGGCGGCGCGAGCAGGGGGAGGAGATGGGGATCGGGAGAGAGCGTGGTGAGGGGCTAGGGTTAGATAGGCATGCGGCTAGGCCTGCGCTGGTTGGTTAGGCCCAAGAGGCCGGCTGGGCTACAAGGCTGCGCTCTTTCTCTCTCTCCCTCATATTTCTTTTAATAGAAAAGAAATTAGAGAGAAGAAAAGAAAGGAAGGGTTAGGGAAAGGATTTGCGCATGCGGTTAATTTTCCCGGGCTCATAAAAATGCGCTTGATCCAGGAAAAATAGAAGTGGCATGATTGAAAGATATAAATTCAAATGCATTTGAATTTAATTCAAATGATTTGAATAGGAAGTGAGGGTTGGGAAGGTCCAAAAATGTTTGGATTTTTGGTGGAGCTCCGGAAAGTGAAGAAAGAATTTAGGGCAGAGTTTGGAGACCAAACTTGAAGCAGAAAAGGCACGGAATTATTTCGCAAGTGTGTTATGGTTAATTCCAAAGTTAATGGAATATTTTAATATAGCTCCCTAATAATATTGGGAGATTTTTATATGTTGTAAAGAGAAATCACCATGTCCATTTCCCTCGATTTAAATGGATCAAAGATCGAGGCAATTTATTCAGTTGAGTTTTTTTAAAAAGGTTGCATCATGACATGATGCAATGCAAGAGATGCAACAAAAAAAACAAATCACATGACGAAACTCAGAGCATCTGGAAGTCTTCTGGAGCGTCGGTCTCGGGGCGTTACACTTTGACTCCTCGAGGTTACCATAGTCATTAGGATCATATTCTGAACAAGAATCAACAGGTGGGGAGTGTATGAGTTTCATTACGTCCAGAATGGCACTCAATGCCTTGGTGCCAATTTTGTAAGTCATTGTGGTGTTTAGCTTCAAAAGTGGACTGCTGCTAGTGCGACACAAAGCAGCTACACAGATCATAGTGTATATATAACGGGAAAACCGTAAGCATCAAAGTAAAATCAGCAAAGTGGAACTTGCTGGAATATATGTGCTAGTATTGCCGGTACGGCTAGAATGGCTTCGGATACCAGCTCTCTTCAACTGAAGGTGCGGTACTGTTAATATCAGTGTAACTCTCAAAGGCGACACATCTCCCCGCATTTCCTTGCTATTCTTATAGGATTCAAGTGGGCAAGCCACTACAAATCCTATTCCCATGTTTACAAAATCCTACGAATCAAGAGGCCCAAAGAGTTCAAAGTGTCCATCACAACCGACCATATAGACCTCTACACTTCAAATGTCCCTGCTCATCTTCACTACAAGGAACATACTGTACTACTATCATACTCCCTCCGTTCCAAACTATAAGTCTTGGTAGAGATTTCCACTATGGATCACATACAGATGTATACAGATACATTTTAGAGTGTAGATTCACTCATTTTGCTCCATATGTAGTCCATGGTGGAATCTATACAAAGACTTGTATTTAGGAACAGAGAGAGTACTTATTAAAGAAGAACGGAAGAGGAACATGCTAAAGAAGAGCAAGCAGATTTTGGATAATAAAATGTTCGTTGCACAGTGCCCACACATGATGAACCAGGGCCCATTAAGAAAGCAACTCCCTACTGTCTCTCTATATGTGGTGCACATGCTTTTTCGAAAGTAAAGTAGGAACATTAGCTGACCAATTAAATGTTATCTGTTTTAGTAATATCAGCATCATATCAGATTCGTACTTGAGCAACAAGTTTGGAATTATGAGTGGCACGTTGTTTAGCTTGATGGATTCAGGAGCAGTGCTAAGAAGGTACGATGATGGTACTGAATATAAAGGCATGTCTGCATGCAAGTCGCATGACTTTTGTCATTCGGGTCAGTCGACCATTTCAGGCGGTTGGATGAAGATCCTACGTCTCCTAACCCTTCTTCTTCCTCGTCTCTGGTTCTTCCCATACAGAACACCGCACGGGCCGCCGGCCGGACCATCGGCCCCCACCGCCTGTGTTCCTCCGCCACCCTTACCCCCACCCCCGCCCCCACCCGCATCGAGTTTTCTTCATTGGGCGAGGCCCCACCACCGCCCCCCACAACCACCGTCCCCACCCGAGCCCCTTCGTTCGCACCGGTGAACTCCGGCGAGCTCTGAAAATCGACTGACCCAATTTTGAAATTTAGTCTACTGTGATTTAACTAGTGTGGAATATAAAAGGGGAAAACCATATGCATTGGGAGTATAGTGTTGAGCGGGCCATGGCAGATCTGAAGGTGCAAACCGGACAAAGGCAACTTCGCAACCAATGTTTGCTTTCAACTAGCAAGTAAGTGATGGACAAGAAATCAGAGTAAAGTAGTGGCGATCTATTTTCTTGCTACGATAAATAAGTTGAGCAGATACGAAAGAGTACCGCCTCTGGTGCAGCGCCGTGTATGCATCTGCTGAGAATTTGACGGTGCTGTGGTAGCGATGGCTGTCAGCAGCGTGGAAGCAGATCTAGGAGGGTAGACGGTGGCGGCGGGGCGCGGTGGACGAGAGGGTCGTAGGAGCAGCGCCGGCAAGGTGGACGACGGCAGGGATGAAGCGAGAGGACGGGATGCAAGGATCCCGGTCCGAAGCCGTGGATGAGAGAGGTCGATCTCTTGTAATGGACGGCGGCGTCGGGGTATCAGCTCCGGCATGGTGGAGGAGGACGACGATGGATGGGGTGGCGGACGGAGGAGGCTGGGGTGGAGAGGGTGTATTGGTGCCCACGGAGTACGGATGGGGAAATGGAGGTGGAGAGGAAGGGGGGAACCATGTCTTCAGGGCGCGCTTGTCTCAAATGCGAGGAAATTTACAAACTTAGCCCCCGTTTCAAATTTCCTACATCACAACAATATTAGTCGGTTGGGGATAGGACGGTAATCTCGCATACACCGAATATTTGCCGACGAGAGTTTGTTTTTGGCGCCCACCGTGTATGAATCGGGGAGGGAGTCGATTTCGGCCGAGGACACACTGTGTTTTGGCGCCCACCATGTATGAATCCGGGTGAGAGGCGGTTATGTCACGTTTGAGTGAAATTACAAACCTACCCCTATCGAAACCTATAGAAATTGAGCAGATAGGCTTTGCGTGGCAGGGATATGCAGTACTAATTTCCATCTCGCAGATTTTGGTTTCGGGCGGTTACTGCGACTTTCCCCGCTTCGTTCAAATTTTGCAAAGTGCACGTTTACCGTGCCAACTCAATTCGAATCCCGTTTGTATTCTATTTTTTTCGGGCGGGATCCATTCTCGAATGGAATAAAATTCTATATACATCATTTTTGTAAATATACTTTCAAAAGCACAACAAAGAATTCTGGTCCTTTATATGTATAATATGATTTACAAATACAATGATCTCAAAATCATAAGGTTGAATTCAAAAAATTAAACCAAATTATGTTCTTCTAAAATGTATGGATCAGTAATATCTACATATTAAATAACATAGATGCGCGTGAGTTCATATGAGTATGCATGTTTGATAGATCAATTTTGGTTCGAGTATGTATTACATGTATCATCATCTCGAATTCGAATATTTGAATCCCTTTTATGTTCACTCCTTTCACGCCCATCTCTCTCGCATGCATGCTCCTTCATGTAGCTATCGCTCTCTTTTCTCCAGCTCACCCGCACGCTCACTTCATGTTTCTCCTATCCTCGCAAACATGGTCTCTCGACGTCTCCCTTGAGAAGTGTCACACTCTCCCTATCATTATACATTACACGGTTTTTATTATCTCTCACGTCTCTACCGTTCTCTCGTATCACTAGGTACCTAAGCTTTCTTTTTCACCGCCACACACAGTCTCCACTCGTCTTTCACTTTGTCTTTCTCTCTATGGGATTCTCTCACACACCCTATATGTCTCTAGATATGAGTCATACCACTAAAATTACTCTCTCTCTCTCCTGTAGACACAACATTTGTTGCGGTCTCCTTTTCGTCTCCATCCCAGACTGACATTATTCATTTGTTTACCGATCAGACAAACTCCCCCCCCTCTCTCTCTCACACACACACACACAACTCCTGCTTCCACTCCCCTTCCCGACTACCGTCTCTCTCTCACACACACAAACTCTCGCTTTCGCACCCCCGACTTGTATTTCTCTCACAAACATTTATCTACTAGCCTCTAGATAGGTTTATACACCCGCACACTCGTGCTTCCACTATCGCGTACATGTCTCTCTCCCGCTCCTTGTATCTATGTAGAATTTTCTTCCCTTCTTGAGACACGCCCTCTCGATCATGCACACACACACACTATCGCCTTATTTTAAGCTGATACCTCTCGCACACACACACTCTTTGTGTCTTTGTCACAGATGCACTCTGTCCTCCTCTCTCCCTGTCTCTCTCACACACATGGGCTTTTTGCAACAACTAGCAAGATGCCCATGCGTTGCATGGAACATCAAGATGCATCTGTATGAGTAGTTTATCTTGTGGGAGAAAAGGATGAACAAGGGAAGGCCTCATTTGCAAGTGTGGAGAGGGGTGTGGGTATCTTTTTGCAAAATTGCCATAGTTTCCTTCCTATCCGTTAGATATAGATCGGACGGCCTATATTGCAGGATGGCAGGCACACGATCATCATCGACTATGCTTTTTATAAGAGTAGGGATAAAAAACAGAGTTGGTGATGATGGTGGGCCTGCCATCCTGCAATATAGGCCGTCCGATTTATATCTGACGGATAGGAAGGAAACTATGGCAATTTACCCGCACACCTTGAGGGAGTCCTGGATTAGGGGGTCCTCGGACAGCCGGACTATATCCTTTAGCCGGACTGTTGGACTATGAAGATACAAGATTGAAGACTTCGTCCCGTGTCCGGATGGGACTCTCCTTGGCGTGGAAGGCAAGCTCTGCAATACGGATATGTAGATCTCCTCCCTTTTAACCGACTCTGTGTAACCCTAGCCCCTCCGGTGTCTATATAAACCGAAGGGCTTAGTCCGTAGGACAACAACAATCATACCATAGGCTAGCTTCTAGGGTTTAGCCTCTACAATCTCGTGGTAGATCAACTCTTGTAATACTCATATCATCAAGATCAATCAAGCAGGAAGTAGGGTATTACCTCCATCGAGAGGGCCCGAACCTGGGTAAACATCGTGTCCCCCGCCTCCTGTTACCCTCCACCTTAGACGCACAGTTCGGGACCCCCTACCCGAGATCCGCCGGTTTTGACACCGACATTGGTGCTTTAATTGAGAGTTCCACTGTGCCGTCACCATAAGGCTTGATGGCTCCTTGAATCATCGGCAGCGATGCGATCCAGGGTGAGGTTTTCCTCCCCGGACAGATCTTCGTATTCGGCGGCTTCGTACTGCGGGCCAATTCGTTTGGCCATCTGGAGCAGATCGAAAGCCACGCCCCTGGCCATCAGGTCAGATTTGGAAACTTGAACTACACTGCCGACATCCGCGGAGACTTGATCTTTGACGGATTCGAACCCATGTCGGGTGCGCCGCACAATCACGACGGGCATGACTTAACTCTGCCGTCGGATAGTGTTCGGGAGATCACACCTGCAACTACTCCGGCCCTCAATCCGGAACAAATTGTGCCATCTGAGGACGGGTGGATAGACCCCGCCACGGAGGCCGCACTCTTAGTGGCGGTAGAGCCGAATACTGACTTCACCTCCTACGAGAGCCGTGTTGCCGAACCATTGGATTCGTCCCTGGCCACGGGCTCCGAGCCGCCTGCGTCCGTGCCTATCGAATCCGATTGGACATCGATCATGGAGTTTACCTCCGCGGATATCTTTCAGCACTCGCCTTTTGGCGACGTGCTAAATTCATTAAGGTCTCTCTCCTTGTCAGGAGAACCTTGGCTGAACTATGTCCGGCTAGAATGGGACGCGGACGACGAAGAAATTCACTCCCCACCACCCACTTAGTAGCCACTATCGACGATTTAACCGACATGCTCGATTTCGACTCCGAAGAAATCGACGGTATGGACGACGATGTAGGAGACGAACAGGAACCACCGCCTACAGGGCGCTGGACAGCCACCTCATCACACGATATATATATATGGTGGATACACCCAAAGAAAACAATGACGAGGAACGGAAGGATGCAGCGAAGGATAGCTCCCTCGAGAAGCAACCAAAGCGACGGCGTAGGCGCCGCTCCAAATCCCGCCTCGGCAAAAACAGCGATAACAGCGCTAGAGAAAATAACACTCCGGTCGACTCTAGAGGAGACGACAACACTGACCCAACGATAGAGCAGGATGAACCAACAAATGGCGAACATAGTACGGATCCGCTGTCCGAACACGGCGACGCCGAGGATAAAGCTCATCAACCTCCCTCCGGAGAGGAAAACAGTCCGGACGAGGATGCACACATCATCCCGGAAAGGCACTTGGAACAAGAGAACCTCCGCAGAAGGCTTATTGCCACCGCGAGGAGTCTGAAGAAGCAGAAGCAAAGGCTTAAGGCCGCGCAGAATACGCTCAACAGTAGATGGAACAAAGTGCTCGACACTGAAGAAAAGTATGGTGGTAGTTACCACAAAAAGCGCTATCCAAAGCGCAAGTTGTTGCCTGAATTTGATGATGAGGCCTTAGAGCCCACACAGCCGAAAAACAAAACGGCTGACCGGTCGGATCGACCACCTCGTGGCCGCGATAGAGCGGCTAACAAGGCCGCACATAAGTCAGCACACGATTCACGTGAGGACTTGCATTAGAAGGCCGGCGTGACCAGATCCATCTACAGATCTAGGAAACGCGCTCCAGCGCACAACCAAAACCGAACACTACAACCGTCAGAACGCCGTGACACATCCAAATATAGGGGTGCCGCACACCCCCTATGTTTCACCGATGAGGTGCTGGACCACGAATTTCCAGAAGGATTCAAACCCGTGAACATAGAGGCGTACGACGGAACCATAGACCCTGGGGTCTGGATTGAGGACTTTATCCTCCATATCCATACGGCTCACGGAGACGATCTCCACGCCATCAAGTACTTGCCCCTCAAGCTGAAATGATCAGCTCGGCACTGGCTGAAGAGCCTCCCCAAAAACTCAATTGGAAGTTGGGAGGAGCTTGAGGATGCTTTTAGGGCTAATTTTCAAGGGACCTATGTCCGACCTCCGGATGCAGACAATTTAAGTCATATAATTCAACAGCCCGGAGAGTCAGCCCGAAAGCTTTGGAACAGATTTCTCACTAAGAAGAACAAAATCGTCGACTGCCCGGACGCCGAAGCCTTAGCAGCTTTCAAACACGGCGTTCGCGACGAATGGCTTGCCAGACACCTCGGCCAAGAAAAACCAAGGACAATGGCAGCCCTAACAAGCCTCATGACCCGCTTTTGCGCGGGCGAAGATAGCTGGCTGGCTCGTAGTAGCACGAGCGACCCAGGCACATCTGAAGTCAGGGATGGTAATGGAAAACCACGATGCAGTAAAAGCAAGCGTCGAAATAACGAAGACAACCCAGGCAACACGGCGGTAAACGCCGGATTCAGGGGCTCTCAACCCGGTCAACGGAAGAAGCCTTTCAAAGGCAACATAGATGGACCGTCTAGCCTCAACAAGATTCTAGACAAATTATGTCAGATTCACGGCACCTCCGACAAACCTGCGAATCACACCCACAGAGAATGCTGGGTCTTCAAACAGGCCGGCAAGGTAAACGCCGAACACAAGGGGAGGGAGACACCAAGTGAAGACGAGGATGAGCCTCGTCAGCAAAGCACTGGGGGACAGAAAAAATTTCCACCAGAGGTCAAAACAGTGAACATGATTCACGTAACAGAAAGAAAGGGCAAACATGCACTCCAAGACACATGGGCCTTAGCGCCCGTCACCCCCAAGTTCAACCCTTGGTCGGCCCGCCCAATCACCTTTGATCGCAGGGATCACCTGACATGTATCCGGCACGGAGGATTGGCTGCCTTGGTGCTAGACCCAATTATTGACGGATACCATCTCACCCAAGTCCTCATGGACGGCGGCAGTAGTCTTAATCTGATATATCAGGACACAGTCCGCAAAATGGGGATAGACCCGACAAGAATCAGCCACAGTAATACTACCTTTAAGGGAGTAATACCAGGCCCAAAGGCCCGCTGCACGGGCTCTCTAGTACTAGAGGTTGTATTCGGTTCTCCCGACAACTTCTGAAGCGAAAAGTTAACCTTCGACATCGCTCCATTCCGAAGTGGCTATCAAGCCCTACTCGAAAGAGCAGCTTTTGCTCGTTTTAATGCAGTACCGCATTACACTTCTCTTAAGCTTAAGATGCCCGGTCCACGTGGCATCATCACAGTTAGTGGAAATATTGAGCGTTCCTTACGCGCGGAAGAATGTGCGGCAGCTTTAACAGCCGAACACTAAACGGCCTCTCCAACCAGAATAAATGATCGGTCGTCAAGACCGCGGACACGGCTACACGAGTCCGGCGCATCACTAGCTATAACAGCTTAGATAAACCTGAGATTGGTTTGATGATTATACCCCCATAGGCGGTACCAGGGGCTCCCCGCGTGTAAAAAGGGCTAGTTCGGCTCAACTTTACTTATCTTGAATTTTAATGGTTTATTGAGAATAACCAATTTTTTGGCACGACAACTTTCACCTAAGTTCTTCTCTTTTGCATATGACAATCGTGCTACACCCTTCCAGGATACGGCACAACGGAGACACAGGCGCAGACGTGTAGCACGGACCCGCTCAAAGGTTTCTTTTTAGATTAAGACCCTCTGTAAACCTTTTTTACTGTCTCTTGTTGTTCACATCCTCCGGATACTCAGTATAAACGAGAAGGATGCTGACGTTATTGGCATTTCGCCACGTCAGAAAAATGCACGTACCTGGACAGTCGGGGTTCATTATCAAGGGCGTTGCTTAGCCCGGTACATGTTGTAAAGACCGAATACCTTAGGGAGTGTTCGGCGTCGCGAGTTTGGCCTTATACGCATGAGCTCCGAATCATGTCTGTGGTCAAATGTTGGGTTTGCCCGGCTCCCGCGTTTTGCTACCTTTCGTTCCGCTCTATCGGCTAAGGTGGCACCGGGAGAACTACTGCGATTGTGCCCTGGTTCATCCGGATGAGCACCTCAGTAGAGAAAGCCGAAAACTGACTGTCATGATAAAGCGCGAGACTGGTCAACCACTCGATGACCTAGCAGAATCTTCGGGGTTCCTCCGAATTAACGAAGGGCCGGTTTTCCTGGCCATGTACATACGTGCACCGTATTCGGATAGCCGCGGAAATACCAGGGGCTATATAGTAGCCCCACTGTCAAACTCCTATGGTTAAGTGAAAGTGTTAAAGCAATATAGTCCGATTGCCTCGTTCGCCGCGCTACCACCTCCTTAATGGACCAAGACGTTGGATCAAGTGTGAAGACGCGCTTTTGCGAACACCCCCGCATTAGATGCGTGGGGGCTGAAGCCGACGACTGCAAACTTTCAGGATATATATATATATATATATATATATATATATATATATATATATATATATATGACCGCACAGGAGGCATAATAATACTTTCAGGCAAAAGTATAAACACAGCCTTTATAATTCAAATAACATTGTTCTTACAATGGTAATACATGTCACTAGAACATAATATTCTTCGAGCACTAAGCCTCTATTAAACGAGCGCCTTCACGGACTTCTTCAAAGTAGTGCTCGACCGATACTCGACCCACGGCCGAACTCTGGGTTGCAATAGCGGCGACCTCCATCTCTGCCCAGTATGTCTTGACACGGGCAAGAGCCATCCGCGCACCCTCTATGCACGCCGACCTCTTCATAGCGTCGATACACGGCACAACACCAAGGAATTGTTGCACTAAACCAAAATAACTATTCGGCCTTGGTCCTTCCGGCCAAAGATGATCCACAACAGACCTCATGGCAAGCCCGGACAACCTATGGAGCTCGGCCCACTCGGCCATTCGCTCATTTAACAGCAGCAGACGCACTGGAACATTGAACTGTGACCAGAACAGCTTTTCCACTTCACGATCTTTTTGATCTTTGAAAAACTCGGCCGCATCAGCAGCACTCGCTGCCAAATCCACGTATGCGTTAGCAGAACTCCATAATTGATCAAGAGGGGCATACTTAGGATCTCCGAACTTCGTTCGAAACAAAAAGGGCTTCCCAGCCGCGATATCCCCGGCTTGACGTATCTCCTCCTTCGCCGCTCTGATTTTAGAGCGGGCGTCCTTAGCCGCTACCATGGCCTTCTGCAGGTCCGTCATCTTCGTTCGGCTTTCCTTTTCAAGAAGCTCGTAATGGTCGGCGACATCTTTCAACTCAACAGCCATCTTGGCTATTTTATCCTTGCTTTGGCAATGCGCAACCTGTTCGGCTCTCAGCTCTTCGACCATCTTTAGAGCGGCCGCATCACTCTTCCTGGCTTGTTCCTTGGCTCGGGAAAGTTCCGCTCGAAGGGTCTCCATGGCGGCAGCCCCATCTGCAGTCACAACATATTAAAGATACTAGCATCATGCTCCTCTTAATATGTGTTGATCACCGGAGAAAACACATACCCTGTGCCTCGTCAAGCCGCTTGTTTACAAGAACGATGTCGGCATCTGCCGCATCAAATTGCCGCTTCAGCTCGGCAAACTCACCAGTCCGGCTAGCCACCGGACCTCCAGCCACCTGCACATGAAGGCGGCATGATTATTACCTGGGACTATGATCCTCTGTTTGCCGCCATTTTCGACAGCAACCAGAGTCTCAGGTGCTACTATCTGCATAGGGCACACCTAGCGTGTGCGGTACCGTCAAAAACATATACTACTTTGCGTACCTCAAAGCCTCTCAGCAGGCTCATAAAAGCTTCATGCAACCTGCTTTCGGCGGATGAAATCCTCTCAACCACCGTACCCATTAGCGTACGATGCGCTTTCGAGATAGCCGCTTGCTCCAGAAGATTCTTCAGTGCATCAGGTCGCGCACCGGACAGTCCCGGCCTCTTTCTGTTGCTCTCCTTAGGAGCCGAATACTCCGGACTTCGGGGGGCCGAAGGGTTACCCCCTGGCCTTGGCGGATCAGGAGAAATCCTCCGTGACGACACCTCAGGGTCGCGCGCCTCATGAGGCGGGGAGGCATGGGGAGGTGTTTCGCTCTCCATCATCTCCGAAAGAAGATCCCCGGAAGAAGAACTCTGTCGAGAAGGGCTACGATCCGAACTACAGGACATATGGTTCGGTTATTGTCCTCAGAAATAAAGCAGGATATTTTTACTATGGAGTACTTTCGTTTACTTACAGCTCGATAGAGGGCTGGTCCCCTTGCGGGTACTGTGCGGTAAGGATGCCCTCCGGGGTAGGACCCTCCGACAAAGGATTCTTCCCTCGCTTGGAGACCTTTACTTCCAAGTCTTCGGAGGCGGTCCTCTTCCTTCCCTGGGGAGAGGGAATTTTAGATTCTTCCCCCCAGTTATCCTCCTTCGCGGAGGCACTAATTCCCCTGGTTTGGATGAATAGTGAGTGAGGCTCGCTCTCGGCTTCTTTGTTCCTCCCTTTGCCTTCCCCTGATGGCGCTCGATGAGGCGCAAGCTCAAGCATCCTGGCTAGTACAGGATCCGGTGAGCCCTCGGGAAGGGGGGCCAGACACATGATCATCTTCGCCTTTTTTATCCAGTCCTAGTCAAAAGGCGACTTTTCAGAATGATGTTGTGGTAAATTAAAAGACAACATGTTCGGCCGCGGAATTACTTACTTGAGTGTCTAGGCGATCGTAGTTCAGACTCGCATCCTCGGAGGTGTCCGGACACTCTATTTGTGATCCGAAGAACGATCTGTACATCTCTTCGAGCGTCACGCCGAAGAAGTGCTGAATAGTTCGCGGTCCTTCCGGGTTGAACTCCCACATACAGAGAGGTCGACGTTTGCAAGGCAGGGCTCGACGAACTAGCATAACTTGCATTACCTTAACAAGGTTGACATCTCTCTCGAGGAGATCTCGGATGCGAATCTGCAATGTCGGCACATCATTTGCTGGCCCCCAGTCCAGCCCCTTGTTGACCCATGACGCCAGTTGTGGCGGAGGGGCCGAGCGGGGCAGGGGCGGCTACCTATTTAGTACCCCGGGGAGCGGTGATATAAAACCACTCCCGTTGCCATAAACTGGACACCTCCGGGAAGGAACCCTTTGGCCATGGAACATCGGCGCCTTTGCTTATTACGGCACCTCCGCACTCTGCGTGTCGCCCCTCAATCATCTTCGGCTTCACATTGAAGGTCTTGAGCCATAAGCCGAAGTGTGGGGTAATGCAGAGGAAGGCTTCACACACGACGATGAACGACGAGATGTGAATGATGGAATCCGGAGCCAGATCATGGAAATCGAGCCCGTAGTAGAACATGAGCCCTCTGACAAAGGGATCTAGACTGAAACCTAGCCGTCGGAGGAAGTGAGAGACGAATATAACACTCTCGCCAGGTTCAGGAGTGGGAATGACCTGCCCTCGAGCAGGCAGCCTGTGCGAGATTTCGCCGGTCATGATACCTAGCTTCTCTTAGCTTCTTGATGTCCTCCTCTGTGACGGAGGAGGGCATCCACCGACCTTGAAGGTTGGATCCGGACATGATTGTAGGTCCGAAGCACCTAGCCTGAGCCTTGGGTGTTGGATTTTGAGGTGGGGGAAGGATTTGATTGAGCGCGAGAAGAAGGGGATAGGCCTAGGCCCCTTTATAAAGAGGATGAATATCAAGCGTCCTTCGCGTGGCCGTTTGGGACTTGCCTAAAATCGAGGAGTCATACCAACAGGCACGATTGGGTTACCCACACCCGTATTGATGATAATCCCGTGATAAGGGGACACGATCTCTGCTTCGACAAGACGTGCCAAGTAAAATATGTGCAGTGGCTGGTTGTGAAAAAATGGTTCGAACAATGACCGGGCCGTGGTGTGATGTCATGCTGCAAAATGCGTCAGCAGATTAGATTTGTGGAAATATTATTCTCTCTACGGTGGTATGTGGAATTTGTTTTGCAGAGTCGGACACTATCTTTGTGTTCAAAATCTTCTATGAAGTATTCGGAGGAGGAACCCGCCTTGCATTGCCGAAGACAATCTGCGCGCCGGACTCATCGTCATTGAAGCCTGGTTCAGGGGCTACTGAGGGAGTCCTGGATTAGGGGGTCCTCGGACAGCCGGACTATATCCTTTAGCCGGACTATTGGACTATGAAGATACAAGATTGAAGACTTCGTCCCGTGTCCGGATGGGACTCTCCTTGGCGTGGAAGGCAAGCTTGGCAATACAGATATGTAGATCTCCTCCCTTGTAACCGACTCTTTGTAACCCTAGCCCCTCCGGTGTCTATATAAACCGAAGGGCTTAGTCCGTAGGACAACAACAATCATACCATAGGCTAGCTTCTAGGGTTTAGCCTCTACGATCTCGTGGTAGATCAACTCTTGTAATACTCATATCATCAAGATCAATCAAGCAGGAAGTAGGGTATTACCTCCATCTAGAGGGCCCGAACCTGGGTAAACATCGTGTCCCCCGCCTCCTGTTACCATCCGCCTTAGACGCACAGTTCGGGACCCCCTACCCGAGATCCGCCGGTTTTGACACCGACACTCCTCTCCACATTTGCAGATAAGGCCTTCCCTCGTTCATCCTTTTCTCCCACAAGATCTTGATGTTCCATGCAACGCACGGGCATCTTGTTAGTAAGAGTAGAAATTAGACATATACCACTTCTCGAATCCTGAAACCAACAACATTCCTCCCTTATCTAGTCAAAACCGCCAAAGGAATATATTTTGAGTGAAACATAACATATTTGTAGTGATATACGTATTTCAAAACTAGACATTTTTCTATCAAATCGGTGAATATGTATTAATCTACTCTGATCGTGTGGCAACGCATTGGCACATTGCTAGTAGTTATTATAATTTTTTGGACACTAGACAAACGGTGGAGTACATATACGAAGAGAAGAGGCGCACGTACGCAGTCGGTCTCTCGGTGTCTCGCACACATGAGTGTTACGTAAAGGCAACGTTAAAAAATAAACCCTAAAACCCTAGGTGCACGATTGCTGCATTCGCGGGTACCGGGTACGTGGTGTAGCGCACCTTTGTAGGAATAGTCAGCTCGCGTGATAATTTGATGTAACATCCCAAATTTTCAATTTGGAATGTTATACATAGATCATCATTGCATATCATATTTTTTTATTTCATTTGACAAATCCTCGATAAATCCTAAGCAACTCAAGGACCCTCGGAGAGAGTTGGGGAATTTCTCAATTTTTCATATTTGATTTTCATCAAATAATAAAACGAGGATTTTGGTTTTAATTATTTTCTCTTCGGAAAAATATTCCATTTAAAAATAAATGAGAGGAGAAAATATGACTTCTCCAAAAAAATGGAAATAACGGAGGAAAAATATTAAGATCATATATTGGATTTTATTCGGATTTTATTTGCAATTTTAATTACATTAAAAAAAATTGCACGTTTTCAAAACTGCATTATTGTGTCAAAAAATGTTACCCTGTTCTAATTATTTTAACTAGACGGGGAAAATTTGTTTTATCTTTTTTGGATTTTTATTTATTTTTCTACGAACTTTTCTCGGCGCAATGTTTAAAAAAAACGCGCACCGCGCCCGACCGGGCCGAGGCCCAGCCGAGCGGCCGGCCCAGCCGCGCGTCTCCTCCGCGAGCACGCCGCCCGCCGCCGCCGTGTCCGCCTCGGACACCGCCGCCGCCGCCTTTGCCCCTCATCCAAGCTGGCCCCCCCTCCATATAAACCCCCGCCGCCGCCCCCTCCCTCTCATCCCGCCGCCGCCGGAGCTCGAGGAGCCGCCGCCCCGCTCGCCAAACCCTGCCGCCGGAGCCGCCCCTCGCCGCTCCAAGCCGCGCCCAAGCCCCGCCGCACCCCGCCGCACCCCGCCGCCCTCGCCGGAGCCCAGCCGAGCCCCGCCGGAGTCCCGCCCCGACGAGGTACCACCTCGCCGTCGTTTGCCGGTTTATTTAAAAAAACCGTTCGTATTTAAAAAAAACCCTAGATCGGTTTATTTCTTCGGTTTTGTTATTTCGTGAACGTTCACCGACCCGTTCGTTTTAACGAACGCATTCGTCGGATTTTCTCTGTTAACGAACGTCCGTTCGTTAACCGTTCGTCAGCTTTTCTTTTTCTTCAGATTTTTCCGCGATTATCTCAGATCTCGATTTCTGATCGGATCTTCGTTTCTGTTTAACTTTTCGCTCGTTTATCGGAATCAGGCGATTCAAGCGCCTAGAGTTTCGTCTCGAAATTCTCTTTCCGTTGAACCTAATCAAACAAGTTTTTGCTACTAGAAAATTTGACCTAGATCCAGATTAGTAAACGGAGCTTGTTTCTTTCGCCATTTATTTTCGTTGCTTCGTTCGAGTTGATTCTTTTTGCAAACCGGAGTTCTTAAGTTGAACTTTCTTGTTGGATCTTTCATTTGAGTTTTACCTGTGCATTAGATAAGTACTTATTGTTTGCTTGTTTGTTTGCGATAGAGTACCCGGAGTGTGCCGCTTGTTACTTCGAATCGCTAGGTTTCGCGGATCATCAGCAAGGCAAGTAACACTTTGATCATACCCTTCCATACCCAGTTTTTATTGCATTAGATCAATCCTCAAACATTGCATGGTTAGGATCTAATTAAATTGTGGGTATTGGGAAGTAGTTGAGGTAGTACCTATTACCTGTTTTATTTATCAAACCCTTGGGAGTTACTTCTACGTTGCTATTATATTGCCATGCTATGCTCGTAGACGTGGATTGGGTTTGAGTGAAATTCATGACAGATGTGAGATTGTTAATAATGGTTTACTTAAGGTGGCATCTAAAACTCACATCTGGGTGGATTGAGGCACCTGGAGAACCCAGTGTTGTCTGTTTGTATAAGGACCGCCACCCAGGCTCAAAGGGATCATAAGATTATTCATGCTAGAAACTTCCGTGTGCAGCCACAAGCTATTATGGGCTCTAGCATAGTTGAGTAGGTTACATGATCTCTTGAAGAGGTGGGCTAGTGGATGTAGGGGAAAGTAGGTGTAACTGTCCATCCGGAGTAAAGAGTGATTGTTTCTGAAAGACTGTGTCTCGGTCATCCGTTTCTCAAACATCATGTAGTGCGAGAATCAAGCGGAGGCGATCGAGTCTTGTGGGGAAAAGTGCGCAAACCTCTGCAGAGTGTACAAACTAATCATGGTTAGCCGTGTCCCCGGTTATGGACAATTTGAGTATCTAGTACCTGGATTATCATTTGAATCTCATCACGATGTTACTTTTAATTAATTTAGTTGGGTTAATGATGACTTTTAATTGGGATTGAGATGCTGTCAACCATCTCAATGTTTAACAACCACGATGATAGTTAAATAAAATTTATTCCTTTGCAGTAGGGAAAAATTGGCTTTTCGCAAAAACTTTAACCATAGAGCTTTCCACCAGCCATATATGCATGTAGTATAGCATTATTATGTTCATTATTCTCCATGTGTTATTTTGCCAGCATATTCCATGTGCTGACCCGTTTTCGGGCTGCAACGTCTCATGTTGTAGACTTTTCAGACGACGAGTAAGGTGCCTTAGGTTGTGGTCTTATACTCAGTGATGCCGTTGGAGTTGATGGACTCACTTATCTTCCAAGTCTTCCGCTGTTATCGTATTTAGATGGCCTTAAGCCATATTTATCATACTTATTCTCTTTGGAGATATTCGATGTAATAAGTGTGTGATTGCTACTCTGTTATAAATCCTCCGTTTGTATTGTGCGTGTCAGCATTACTGATCCAGGGATGACGCTGTTGCACAGCAGCACAGACCATTTGAGGTCTGGTCGCTACATTTGATCCGTAGGAGTTGATGGTCGGGACCACAGGTGAACGACTTGGAGGCGGTCTCTCGCCAGTTGCCACAGATAGAGTAGCCACGTTTAAAATATCATTTTTTAGCGGGGTTAAGAGTTCCGATTTTCAATGGCGCGTTATAAGTACTAAGTAGTTTTTAGAACTATTGGTATGGAGCGAAAATGGAATTCATAGTACTACGTACCTCCTTGGCGTATGGTTGTATGGGTTTATGTTGCGATATGTTGAACCTGGTAGTTCTAGGGCAAATACTATGGTTTAGGTTTAGATGTTGGTTTTCAGTAATGAAAATCGGAAGGGGGAAACCCTTCTTTGATTAAAAAAAACAACTACCTCCGTTCTGGTTTACTAGTCCCCATTGTATTTTGGGTCAAAGTTTGTCCATGATTTTTACTTGTAAAATGTGAATGCAAAACGAGATTTTGCTCTGACATGGACGCGACCTCTCATAGCGCAAGCATTGAACCGGCGCGCCGGCCAAGAGGGCCCCACTTGCTGCAGGCCCGGCTGAACACGCCTCCTTGCCGCATGCAACCGGCTTCAGACTGCCCCGCCTGCCTTCATTGAATCCGCGCGTGTGCCGGCAACACGTCCTTCCGTGAGCCGTCCGACATTTTAGAACACAAAAAATGACCAAAATATAATTAATTATGCATGGTCTTGACTTGTTGTGCTCGCACTGGTAGTAGGAACTAGAGGTTTTTCTTTATTCATAACTCTCCTCAATTTTTTGGCTTTGAAGTGAATCATGGTTGTGGACATTATGTATGAATGTGCAGATATCTGTGAACATGAGTTTGATGTGGAAGTTGAACTTGGAATGTCGGGCTTGCACGTGAACTATACCATGTCCAATGCTTCGTCTGTTATTGTTTGGAAAGTAATTGCTGTTATTACATGACCCAAAAAATATATTTTGTGCCACATCAGTAGATGCACGGACATCACAACAGGCATGCTGACTGGATAAACATTTGAACCTAGCTACTGTGAAGGAAATTTTGTATTGACAACAGTTTTAGATAGCAGGAGACGCCTAGCCCGCTCTGCCTTTGCTAGCTTATTTCTGGCTTCTTCCATCTCTTCTTTGGCATGGGTGAAGAGAGCATCTGATTGCTCTTTTCGCTTCTTCGAGAACTCAGATACATTCTCAAGGGCTGCTACACGCTTTCTTTCAGCCTTTACTAGAGCCACGAGGACACGAACAGCTGACGACTCCACCTGGCTTGTGTGTAATCCAGCATCATCTGGGAATTTGCACCTTGTGTCTTGATGACCCACAAGTATAGGGGATCTATCGTAGTCCTTTCGATAAGTAAGAGTGTCGAACCCAATGAGGAGCAGAAGGAAATGACAAGCGGTTTTCAGTAAGGTATTCTCTGCAAGCACTGAAATTATAGCTAACAGATAGTTTTGTGATAAGGTAATTTGTAACGAGCAACAGGTAACAAAAGTAAATAAAGTGCAGCAAGATGGCCCAATCCTTTTTGTAGCAAAGGACAAGCCTGGACAAACTCTTATATAGAGAAAAGCGCTCCCGAGGACACATGGGAATCATCGTCAAGCTAGTTTTCATCACGTTCATATGATTCGCGTTCGGTACCTTGATAATTTGATATGTGGGTGGACCGGTGCTTGGGTGTTGTCCTTACTTGGACAAGCATCCCACTTATGATTAACTCCTATTGCAAGAATCCGCAACTACAAAAGAAGTATTAAGGTAAACCTAACCATAGCATGAAACATATGGATCCAAATCAGCCCCTTACGAAGCAACGCATAAACTATGGTTTAAGCTTCTGTCAATCTAGCAACCCATCATCTACTTATTACTCCCCAATGCCTTCCTCTAGGCCCAAACAATGGTGAAGTGTCATGTAGTCGACGTTCACATGACACCACTAGAGGAGAGACAACATACATCTCATCAAAATATCGAACGAATACCAAATTCACATGACTACTAATAGCAAGACTTCTCCCATGTCCTCAGGAACAAACGTAACTACTCACAAAGCATATTCATGTTCATAATCAGAGGAGTATTAATATGCATAATGGATCTGAACGTATGATCTTCCACCGAATAAACCAACTAGCATCAACTACAAGGAGTAATCAACACTACTAGCAACCCACAGGTACCAATCTGAGGCTTTGGGACAAAGATTGGATACAAGAGATGAACTAGGGTTTGAGAGGAGATGGTGCTGGTGAAGATGCTGATGGAGATTGACCCCCTCCCGATGAGAGGATCGTTGGTGATGACGATGACGATGATTTCCCCCTCCCGGAGGGAAGTTTCCCCGGCAGAACAGCTCCGCCGGAGCCCTAGATTGGTTCCGCCAAGGTTCCGCCTCGTGGCGGCGGAGTCTCGTCCCAAAAGCTTTCTTATGATTTTTTCTCGGACGAAAGACTTCATATAGTAGAAGATGGGCACCAGAGCGCCACCAGGGGGCCCACGAGGCAGGGGGCGTGCCCAGGGGGTAGGGCGCGCCCCCACCCTCATGGCCAGGGTGTGGGCCCCCTCTGGTATTTTCTTTGCTCAGTATTTTTTTATTATTTCCAAAAATAACTTCCGTGGAGTTTCAGGACTTTTGGAGTTGTGCAGAATAGGTCTCTAATTTTTGCTCCTTTTCCAGCCTAGAATTCCAGCTGCTGGCATTCTCCCTCTTCATGTAAACCTTGTAAAATAAGAGAGAATAGGCATAAGTATTGTGACATAATGTGTAATAACAGCCCATAATGCAATAAATATCGATGTAAAAGCATGATACAAAATGGACGTATCAACTCCCCCAAGCTTAGACCTCGCTTGTCCTCAAGCGGAAGCCGATAATGATAAATATGTCCACATGTTTAGAGAAAGAGGTGTCGATAAAATAAAAAACGGACATGAGGGCATCATGATCATTCTTATAACAGCAACATATATGGATATTGTCATATTATTTCTTATGATAAAGTAACAATCTATCCACAATGTCAAGTGTGAATCAGAAACTTCATTGAGAACTAACAAACTATAATCTCAGTCACTGAGGCAATTGCAATTTATCATAACATCAGAAAGAGTCTATGTAAGAGCTTTTCAGCAAGTCCACATACTCAACTATCATTTAGTCTTTCACAATTGCTAACACTCACGCAATACTTGTGGTTACGGAGTTTTAATCGGACACAGAGAAAGATAGGGGCTTATAGTTTCGCCTCCCAACCTTTTACCTCAAGGGTAATGTCAACAATAATAGTTCATGCTAACTTACATCCAATTGGATATATATATCAGGATCTTTCCAACACAATGTGCTTGCCAAAGGATAAAATGTAAAAAAGGAAAGGCGAAGGTCACCATGACTCTTGCATAAGGTAGAAGATAAAAGTAAAAGATAGGCCCTTCGTAGAGGGAAGCAGAGGTTGTCATGCGCTTTCAGGGTTGGATGCACAAAATCTTAATGCGAAAGAACGTCACTTTATATTGCCACTTGTGATATGGACCTTTATTATGCAGTCCGTCGCTTTTATTTCTTCCACATCACAAGATCATATAAAGCTTATTTCCTCCACACTAACCAATCATACATATTTAGAGAGCAATTTTTATTGCTTGCACCGATGACAACTTACTTGAAGGATCTTACTCAATCCATAGGTAGATATGGCGGACTCTCATGGCAAAACTGGGTTTAAGGGTATTTGGAAGCACAAGTAGTATCTCTACTTGGTGTAAAGAATTTTGCTAGCATGAGGGAGAAAGGCAAGCTCAACATGTTGGATGATCCATGACAATATACTTTATTTTAGATGTAAGGAAACATAACCCATCACGTTGTCTTCCTTGTCCAACATCAACTCTTTAGCATGTCATATTTTAATGAGTGCTCACAATCATAAAAGATGTCCAAGATAGTATATTTATATGTGAAACCTCTCTTTCTTTATTACTTCCTTTTAATTGCAACGATGACCAAAACTATGTTTGTCAACTCTCAACAACTTTTAATCATCGTACTCTTTATATGTGAAGTCATTACTCTCCATAAGATCAATATAATCTCTTTTTATTTCTTTTTGTTCTTTCTTTTTCTTTTATTCCCTCAAGATCATGGCAAAATAATCAAGCCCTTGACTGAACACTAATCTTTATTATATAGCTCACGGACTCAATTATATAGAGGGATCATAAAGCAAAACTCAAAACTAGATCATATCAAAACTTTATTCTACTAGATCACGATATTACCAAAAGGATCGAACTAAGAAAAACGGTAAAGATAGGAGAGTGATGGTGATATGATACCGGGGCACCTCCCCCAAGCTTGGCAGTTGCCAAGGGGAGTGCCCATACCCATATGATTATGTCTCCTTTGCTGGTGAAGAAG
This sequence comes from Aegilops tauschii subsp. strangulata, assembly GCF_002575655.3. Classification (NCBI taxonomy): domain Eukaryota; kingdom Viridiplantae; phylum Streptophyta; class Magnoliopsida; order Poales; family Poaceae; genus Aegilops; species Aegilops tauschii. The sequence continues at coordinate 408,347,697 of NC_053037.3, forward strand.
ATGGAGGTGATGATGGATAGTCGCACATCGAGCGTAAGAGGTCCTCCAACTTGCGGATAATTCCCTTGAGTGCGATGATATGCTCCTTCAACAAAATATTTTCACGTGTGAGATACATGTTTTGTATTAGAGCTAACTCAATCATCTTGAAAACTTTGATCTCGGTTGGGGTAAGAAGATTGTGATCAAGTTGAAGGATGTCTTCTGCTGCCGGAGCTTGGTCCTCCGTGGCCTTCTTGATCCCTTCATCCTTGTTGATCTCCATGGGTTCTTCCCTCTTCAGCTCTATATTCATTAGCCAAGCATCGTTGTCACCATTGTTGGATGAGGGGGACGACATGATGCCTGGCTTTAACAACCCTGACAGAAAACAGCTCGAAAACAAGAACAAAGGATATTTGCGTGATACAGGAGTCAAAACCTTCGGGAGATTATATAATGAATTTTTACCGACCGAAAGAAGTATCGTGCAAGAAAACGGAGTCCGGAGAGCGCAAGAGGCGCCCACGAGGCCGGGGCGCGCCCAGGGGGGTAGGGCGCGCCCTCCACCCTCGTGGAGGCCTCGTGTCCTTCCCGGACAGCTTATTTTCCTATTTTTCTAAATATTCCAAAACAGAGAAAAATTGCCATTAGAACTGTTTTGAAGTCGGTTTACTTACCGTACCACGTACCTATTCCTTTTCGGAGTCTGAAACGTTCTGGAAAGTGTCCCTTATGTATTCCTCCGGTGTCACGGTTTCAATAATATTAGTTTCAACATTTATAGGATTACCTGAGATATAATGTTTGATTCTTTGACCGTTCACCACCTTTGGATTTGTGCCTTAGAAATTATTGATTTTTGTGGCGCCGGAATGATAGACCTCCTCGATAACGTAAGGGCCTTCCCATTTGGAGAGAAGTTTTCCTGCAAAAAATCTTAAACGAGAGTTGAATAGCAACACATAATCACCTACATTAAACTCACGCTATTGTATCCTTTTGTCATGCCATCTTTTAACTTTCTCTTTAAACAACTTGACATTCTCATAGGCTTGGGTTCTCCATTCATCAAGTGAGCCTATGTCAAATAACCTCTTCTCACTGGCAAAATTGACATCATAGTTGAGCTCTTTAATAGCCCAATATGCCTTATGTTCTAGTTCGAGAGGTAAGTGACATGCTTTTCCATAAACCATTTTATACGGAGACATACCCATAGGATTTTTATATGCAGTTCTATATGCCCATAATGCATCATCAAGTTTCTTGGACCAATTCTTTCTAGATCTATTAACAGTCTTTTGCAAAATTAACTTGAGCTCTCTATTACTCAATTCTACTTGACCACTAGACTGTGGGTGATAAGGGGATGCAATTCTATGATTAACATCATACTTAGCAAGCATTTTACGGAAAGCACCATGAATAAAATGAGAACCACCATCAGTAATTAAATATCTAGGGACTCCAAACCTCGGAAAAATAACTTCTTTAAGCATCTTAATAGAAGTGTTATGATCAGCACTACTAGTTGGAATAGCTTCTACCCACTTAGTAACGTAATCAACAACAACTAAAATATGAGTATACCCATTAGAAAAAGGAAACGGCCCCATATAATCAAAGCCCCAAACATCAAATGGTTCAATAACAAGTGAATAATTCATAGGCATTTATTGACGTCTACTAATATTACCAATCCTTTGACATTCATCACAAGATAAGACAAACTTACGGGCATCCTTGAAGAGAGTAGGCCAATAAAAACCGGATTGCAATACCTTATGTGCAGTTCTATCTCCAGCGTGGTGTCCTCCGTAAGCCTCAGAGTGACACTTGCGTAGGATCTGTTCCTGTTCATGCTCAGGTACACAAAGCCTAATAACACCATCTACTCCTTCTTTATAAAGATGTGGGTCATCCCAGAAGTAATGTCTTAAATCATAGAAAAACTTTTTCTTTTGCTGGTATGTGAAACTAGGTGGTATAAATTTAGCAACAATGTAATTAGCATAATCAGCATACCATGGAGCAGTACGAGAAGCATTTATGACATTTAATTGTTCATCAGGAAAGCTATCATCAATAGGTAGTGGGTCATCAAGAACATTTTCTAACCTAGACAAGTTATCTGCAACGGGGTTCTCAACTCCCTTTCTATCAATAATATGCAAATCAAATTCTTGTAGCAAGAGAACCCATCTAATAAGTCTAGGTTTAGCATCTTTCTTTAACATAAGATATTTAATAGCAGCATGATCTATGTGAATGGTTACTTTAGAATCAACAATATAAGGTCTGAACTTATCACAAGCAAATACAACTGCTAAGAATTCTTTTTTAGTAGTGGCATAATGTCTCTGGGCATTGTCTAGAGTTTTACTAGCATATTGAATAACATTTAATTTCTTATCAACTCTTTGCCCTAGAACAGCACCTACAGCATAATCACTAGCATCACACATAATGTCAAAGGGTAAATTCCTATCAGGTGGCTGAACAATGGGTGCAGAGATTAATGCTTTCTTAAGTATTTCAAATGCTTCTACACAGTCATCATCGAAAATGAAAGGTATATCTTTTTGTAATAGATTAGTCAGAGGCCGAGAAATTTTTGAGAAGTCCTTAATGAACCTCCTATAAAAACCGACATGACCAAGGAAACTTCTTATACCTTTGATGTCCTTAGGACACGGCATCTTTTCAATAGCATCAACTTTAGCTTTATCAACTTCAATACCTCTTTCAGAAATTTTATGCCCCAAAACAATGCCTTCATTAACCATAAAGTGGCACTTCTGCCAATTCAAGACAAGGTTAGTTTCTTCACATCTCTGCAAAACTTGATCAAGGTTGCTCAAGCAATCATCAAAAGAGGATCCATAAGCGGAGAAATCGTCCATGAAAACCTCACAAATCTTTTCACAAAAATCAGAGAATATAGCCATCATGCATCTTTGAAAGGTAGCAGGTGCATTACATAAACCAAAAGGCATACGTCTATAAGCAAAAGTACTGAAAGGGCAAGTAAAAGTGGTCTTTGCTTGATCATCAGCTGACACAGGTATTTGAGAGAATTCAGAGTAACCATCTAGAAAGCAAAAATGTGTATGTTTGGATAATCTTTCTAGCATTTGATCAATAAAAGGTAAGGGGTAATGATCTTTTTTAGTAGCTTTATTTAATTTATGGAAATCAATTACCATCCTATAACCTGTAATAATTCTTTGCGGAATCAATTCATCTTTATCATTAGGAACGACAGTAATACCTCCCTTCGTAGGGACACAATGGACAGGACTTACCCACTGACTATCAGCAACGGGATAAATTATACCTGCCTCAAGGAGCTTTAGTATTTCCTTTCTTACCACTTCTTTCATCTTAGGATTCAGCCGTCGTTGATGATCAATAACTGGTTTGGCATCTTTCTCCAAATTTATTTTGTGTTGACATAGAGTGGGACTAATGCCCTTAAGATCATCAAGAGTATATCCAATAGCAGCACGTTGCTTCTTCAGAGTTTTCAATAATTTCTCTTCCTCCTTCTCTGAAAGGTTAGCACTAATAATAATAGGATATATCTTCTTTTCATCAAGATAAGCATATTTAAGAGTATCAGGCAACGGTTTAAGCTCAAACACGGGATCACCCTTGGGTGGAGGAGGATCCCCTAGGATTTCAACAGGAAAGTTGTGTTTCAGATAGGTCCTTGTTTAAAGAATACTTCATCTATTTCCCTTCTTTCATTCATAAACATATCATTTTCATGGTCTAGCAAATATTGTTCTGAAGGATCACTAGGAGGTACGATAATAGAAGCAAGACCAATTATTTCATCTTTACTAGGCAATTCCTCATCACGAGGTTGTCTACGAAATTTATAGAAATTAAACTCATGAGACATATCATCCAAGCCAATAGTAACAACATCCTTCTTGCAATCTATCTTGGCATTAGTAGTGTTCAAGAAGGGTCTACTAAATATAATGGGACAAAAGCTATCTTGTGGGGAACCAAGAACAAGAAAATCAGCAGGATATTTAGCTTTCCCACACAAGACTTCAACATCTCTAACAATCCCAATTGGTGAAATAGTATCTCTATTGTCAAGTTTAATGGTGACATCAATATCTTCTAACTCAGCGGGTGCAATATCATGCATAATTTCTTTGTATAAGGAAATAGGTATTGCACTAGCACTAGCACCCATATTCACATAAGCCATGATAACAATGATCTCCTATTTTAACAGAAATAACAGGCATGCCTACCACAGGTCTATGTTTATCTTTAGCACCAGGTTTAGCAATTCTAGCAGCCTCATCACAAAAGTAAATAACATGCCCATCGATATTATCAGACAAGAGATCTTTAACAATAGCAATATTAGGTTCAACTTTAACTTGCTCAGGGGGTTTGTGTGTCCTAATATTACTTTTGTTGACTAAAGTTGAAGCTTTAGCATGATCCTTAATTCTAACAGGGAAAGGTGGTTTCTCAACATAAGCAGTAGGAACAATAGGATCATTATAAGTGATAGTCTTTTCTTCAACTTTAATAGGTGCAACTACTTTTACTTCAATGGGAGGATTATATTTAAACCACTTCTCCTTAGGGAGATCAACATGAGCAGCAAAATATTCACAAAAAGAAGCTACTATCTCAGAGTCAAGTCCATATTTAGTGCTAAATTTGCGGAAAACATTGGTATCCATAAAAGATTTAACACAATCAAACTTAGGTGTTATACCTGACTCCTTACCTTCGTCGAGGTCCCAATCTTCAGAGTTGCGTTTAATTCTTTCCAATAAATCCCATTTGAATTCAATAGTCTTCATCATAAAAGACCCAGTACAAGAAGTATCAAGCATGGAGCGATTATTGTCAAAAAGTCGAGCATAAATTTTTTGAATAATCATCTCTCTTGAGAGCTCATGATTGGGGCATGAATATAACATTGACTTAAGCCTCCCCCAAGCTTGAGCGATGCTTGCTCCTTCGCGAGGCCAAAAATTATATATGTAATTACGATCATGATGAACAAGATGCATAGGATAAAACTTCTGATGGAATTCCAATTTCAACCGTTTGTAGTCCCATGATACCATATCATCACATAGCCTATACCATGTCAATGCATCTCCCTTCAAAGATAAAGGGAAGACCTTCTTCTTGATAGAATCATCGGTCATACCTGCAAGCTTAAATAATTCACAAACTTCATCCACATAGATTAAGTGTAAATCGGGATGCAATGTTCCATCTCCTGCAAAAGGATTAGCTAGCAGTTTCTTTATCATACCCGAAGGAATTTCAAAGTAGACATTTTCATTTTCAGTAGGTTCAGTGGGTTGAGGAGCAACTATTTGCTCTACCGGTCGAGGTGAAGATACCCCAAACAAGCCCCTCAAAGGATTACTTTCCATAGTAACAAGTGACAGTAAATTTTAGCACACTATATAAATTTTCCTTACCAAATTCCACCTACCAAAGGCGCTTCACTCCCCGGCAATGGCGCCAGAAAAGAGTATTGATGACCCACAAGTATAGGGGATCTATCGTAGTCCTTTCGATAAGTAAGAGTGTCGAACCCAATGAGGAGCGGAAGGAAATGACAAGCGGTTTTCAGTAAGGTATTTTCTGCAAGCACTGAAATTATAGGTAACAGATAGTTTTGTGATAAGGTAATTTGTAATGAGCAACAAGTAACAAAAGTAAGTGCAGCAAGATGGCCCAATCCTTTTTGTAGCAAAGGACAAGCTTGGACAAACTCTTATATAGAGAAAAGCACTCCCGAGGACACATGGGAATTATTGTCAAGCTAGTTTTCATCACGTTCATATGATTCGCGTTCGGTACCTTGATAATTTGATATGTGGGTGGACCAGTGCTTGGGTGCTGTCCTTACTTGGACAAGCATCCCACTTATGATTAACTCCTATTGCAAGCATCCGCAACTACAAAAGAAGTATTAAGGTAAACCTAACCATAGCATGAAACATATGGATCCAAATCAGCCCCTTACGAAGCAATGCATAAACTAGGGTTTAAGCTTTTGTCACTCTAGTAACCCATCATCTACTTATTACTCCCCAATGCCTTCCTCTAGGCCCAAAAAATGGTGAAATGTCACGTAGTCGACGTTCACATGACACCACTAGAGGAGAGACAACATACATCTCATCAAAATATCGAATGAATACCAAATTCACATGACTACTAATAGCAAGACTTCTCCCATGTCGTCAGGAACAAACGTAACTACTCACAAAGCATATTCATGTTCATAATCAGAGGAGTATTAATATGCATAATGGATCTGAAAATATGATCTTCCGCCGAATAAACCAAGTATCATCAACTACAAGGAGTAATCAACACTACTAGCAACCCACAGGTACCAATCTGAGGCTTTGGGACAAAGAGTGGATACAAGAGATGAACTAGGGTTTGAGAGGAGATGGTGCTGGTGAAGATGTTGATGGAGATTGACCCCCTCCCGATGAGAGGATCGTTGGTGATGACGATGGCGATGATTTCCCCCTCCCGGAGGGAAGTTTCCCCGGCAAAACAGCTCCGCCGGAGCCCTAGATTGGTTCCGCCAAGGTTCCGCCTCGTGGCGGCGGAATCTCGTCCCGAAAGCTTTCTTATGATTTTTTCTCGGACGAAAGACTTCATATAGCAGAAGATGGGCACCAGAGGGCCACCAGGGGGCCCACGAGGCAGGGGGCGTGCCCAGGGGGTAGGGCGCGCCCCCACCCTCATGGCCAGGGTGTGGGCCCCCTCTGGTATTTTCTTTGCTCGGTATTTTTTATTATTTCCAAAAATAACTTCCGCGTAGTTTCAGGACTTTTGGAGTTGTGCAGAATAGGTCTCTAATTTTTGCTCCTTTTCCAGCCCAGAATTCCAGCTGCCGGCATTCTCCCTCTTCATGTAAACCTTGTAAATAAGAGAGAATAGGCATAAGTATTGTGACATAATGTGTAATAACAGCCCATAATGCAATAAATATCGATAAAAGCATGATGCAAAATGAACATATCAGGTCTAATCCAGCATCATTAGGGAACTGACACCTTGTGTGTAATCCAGCCTCATTTTGGAAACATGATCTCGAGGTTGACCATACTTCCATCCTCGCAGGAACTGCATCCTGACATGAAGTTACTTCTTTTTTAGATCAATACTCACAGCAACCCAGATCCATTTAGTAGAAGCCAGATAAACAGAACTGGGAGAAGTGAATTCAAAATAAAAAAAAATAAAAACAGACTACAAGGTGAGAACACCCACTTCCTACATCAAGCTAAAAACGAAAGCATTAGGACGATTAAGACTCTTGTTATTACACATCGAAGAACACGAGGCTTAAGAGAAACAGAAACTACAACATATACACATCGAAGAACATGAGGCTAAACGAAAGTAATTGAAAGGGTGTTACTTACCAAAGCTCGTTTTACAGGTTCGGTGCTGCTCCTCTTTAACTTCCACGCTCCTTGAAGATGTCCCCAATATCCCGAGTTTGGTCTTCATTTCTTCTCTGCATGTTCGCACTCGTGGTTTTAAAATCTCAACATGGCAAGAAAAATATACTACTAGTAATACTCGCGCATCTTGTGGGCAACATTAAAGCACTCGTCTGCCATGTTAGAGCATCTCCAACAGAATCGCAACGCGCGGTGCTTTAAAAAAGCGTTTACAGTGCTGAGATCGAGAAGTAGAGATAGAGAGTAGAGACTATAGAGTAGAGGATAGTTCTCAGCATAGATAGATAAAAAATAGATTGTTCAACTACTCCTCATCGTCCGACTCCTCCTTCGACATCTGATTGTAGGCGTGAAGATACCGATGGTCATCGGATTCCCAGGGCAACGCTGCTCCTAGCCTCATGTTGAATTGAGCGTCCGCTTTTTGCCTACGCTTGTCCTCGCGACAGGCGGCTCGCTCCGCCCTCCTCTTATCCCTCTCCGCCCTCCTTTGCGCGTAGAACTCCCACTCGTTGATGATGTCCTGCGGGAAGTGTTGGCGCCACAGCGCCATGGCTTCCTCGTCCATCTCGGCGATGCCGAGACGGTGCTCCCGCCTCCGGTTGTTGCGACGATCCTCGTCGGTGATAAGCCGCGGCAGAGGCGCGAGCTCCCATGCCCGCTCCCGTGTCGGCACGTTGGGGAAGTTGAACATTCTATGAAGCCACCGGAGGCGCCACGCCGCCGCGTCGTACGCGCGGGCGGCCTCGTTGGCGGTGTCGAAATTACCGAGGCCGAGGCGCATCCCGTGGAACCGGATCTCGACGGAGAAGCCGCCGGAGGGGCGCGCGCGGAAGCCGCGGTATCCCCAAGTTTCCCGGCGACACGGCGGCATGGTGGTGTGGTGGTGGCGAGGCGAGAAAGAGAGGGGAGAGAGCGGTGGCGAGGCATAGAGCGGGGAGAGAGCGGTGGCGAGGCACAGAGCGGTGGGAGGGCGTTGGATTTTATAAAGCGCGCCGGACGCCGCGCGCCAAAACTAGCGCACGCTCGGCCGCTTTTTCCCGCGCGCGCGCAATTATTTCCCGACGTCTCTGTTATCTCTACTCTCTTCTCTACTGTTATATTTATTTTATATTTAATATTTATCTCTACTTCTCTAGTCTCTACATTTTTTCTCTACTTTTTCCCTACTCTTATACAAAACAGAGTTGGTGATGATGGTGTTCCTGCCATCCTGCAATATAGGCCTTCCGATTTATATCCGACGGATAGGAAGGAAACAGTGGCAATTTTGCAAAAAGATACCCACACCCCTCTCCCCATTTGCAAATAAGGCATTCCCTCATTCATCCTTTTCTCCCACAAGATAAACTACTCATACAAATGCATCTTGATGTTCCGTGCAACGCAATGGCATCTTGCTAGTTTCTTATTCTTATGAAAAATAGAGTTGGTGATGATGGTGTGCCTGCCATCCTATAATATAGGCTGTCCGATTTATATCTGACAGTTAGGAAGGAAATAATGACAATTTTGCAAAAAGATACCCACACCCCTCTCCAGATTTGCACATCAGGCCTTCCCTCGTTCATCCTTTTCTCCCACAAGATAAACTACTCATACAAATGCATCTTGATGCGTGCAACGCATGGGCATCTTGCTAGTTCTAAAAAACTTTCCATCATTTGGCACACTACTGGTTGCAGATGAAAAACCTACCCAAGCACAGCGCGATACAGGAGCGACGCACAATTACAAGCTGATATTCTATTGGACAATGGAGGCTATAACCAATTACTTTTACGGGAACAATAGTACCCAGGAAATTTGAAGGGTAGGTATGAACAAAATTGGAATTGCACATGTACTGCTAAGTGATTCAATACACACATTACCAATCGAGGAGGAGAACGATGGTCGGCGGCCTTTGTGAATCATGGTCGGCAGTAGGAGTCATTTCATTGTCCACGACGGTGGTGCTTCTACGCTTGGTGTCGGCTTCCGAGAAGCAGATCCGAGACCGTGGAAGATGGTGCCGGGGAAGAGGCTCCGTGTACGACGATGATGGTGGACCGGCTCCAGTGTGGCGTACGAGGTCGTCGATGAGGCAGATGCGCTGCGTTGGACGAGTGCGCCGATGTAGAAGGGGAGGAGCACGAAGGCTGCGGTGCCGTGGAGAAGTCTATTTTGCGGTGGGGATAGAAAATGGGGAGTATTCAGGTGTACTACTCTGGGTGCCGGGGTGGGGTTGGCTGGGTAGGGTGAACCTAAAGTTACGAAAACAGCCCCCTACCAACCGTCATCCGTAGGCCTGTTCCAAAGACTATGATGGTAACTTCCCACTGCTCGAATCGGGGTCGCGGGAGATTTTCCCGCCGACCTCAAAATTTTGTGACACTGAACTCCTCGTGTGGCGTGTTGGGTGATTCGGCTAAGCAACTAGCGAGTAGTACTAGTAAACTCTGCATATTAGGTTTGACCGAAGTCAAACTTCCTAAAGTTTGACCAAGTTTATAGAAAAATATAAACATTTACCATAACAGATATGTATGATGTGAAAGTACATTCAATAATGAATCTAATGGTATCTATTTGTTATTGTATATGTTAATATTTTTTGTTATAAACATTCTGAGAGTTTACAAAACTTGACTTTGACCAATGCTAATATGCGGACTTAAATAAAAATGGAGGGTGTACACATTTGTTTTCTTAGTATGTAGTGAATTAATCATTTGTTGAAATTGTGAAATAAATATATTAGGCTACTGACTTCGAATGTAATGGTCTATACAATTCAATAGTTATAATCATTGTCAAATTCCATGATGTATACGCGGTTTATGCACTACAAAAAAATACACTTCCGTGGTGATACGTGTTTGTCACAGTAGGTCACGTTTTCTGTCATGCATGTACATCCATGACAAATTTATGATAGAATCAAGATAGTCATACCCGTGCGTCGTAGAAGTGTTCCATGACATTACCAAAATTATCATCACGGAAGTGTCCACTTCCATGACGATAAATCGCACGTCACAGAAGTGCTTTCGTCAAGGGTGACCGACACGTGACATCCACCGTAACGGAACGCCGTTAAGCTATCGGGTCCGGTTTTGGGTCCGATAACCCGTTAACAGCTCCGACCAATGGGAATTTTCCATGTGTAAAATCATCATTGGCTGGAGGAAACACGTGGCAGCTCTGTGTTGGCACAGGTGTCACTCATCCAATGGGCGAGATGCGCTTATGATATGTTAACACGTGGACCGGCCCAAAAGTGGCCCGTGAAGTTTAAATGGGCCGGCCCAACTAAAGGCCCACAAGATTTTGCGGACCATAATGGGCCGGCCGAGGTAAAGGCCCACAAGATTTTTGAAGGCCATAATGGGCCGGCCCAGGTGAAGGCCCACAAGATTTTTGTGGACCATAATGGGTCGGCTCAGCTAAAGGCCCACGAGATTTCACCGACATTAATGGGCCGGCCCAGCTGTAGGCCCACAAGATTTTGAGGACCCTAGTAGGCCGGCCCATTAACTAGTTGCCATGTTTTGGGCCAAATGCCGGCCCATATTTGATCCGGTCCATTAATGGCCTGCCACGTTCCGGGCCTAATAATGGTCCATATGAGATCCGGCCCTTTAAAAGCCTACCATGTTCTGGGCCAAATTACGGCCCAGATCAGGTCCGGCCCTTTAAGAGGATTGGGCTAAATTATGGTCCATATCAGATTCGGTCCGTCAACTGGACGCTATGCTTTTGGGCCCACTTGCTAAAGGCCCATTTAGTAATTCGGCCTGATATTAGTTTCAGCCTGTTAAGGGCCCATTTAACATTTCGGCCCTATATTAATTTCGGCCTGTTAAAAGCCCGTCATATAGTTGGGCCTAACTACGGCCTGGTTTGCATCCGGCCTGCTCGCAGCCGATAATCTGATTGGGCCAAACAAGGACCGGGACAATTTTGGCCTGTTATAAGCCCATGATTTGATTGGCACATTCATGGGCCGGGGTCTATTTCGGCCTGCTGCCGGTCCGTGAGCTGTTCGGCATGTTTCAGGCCCAACCTACTTTTCAGCCTCCTAAAGGCCCATTGAATTTTCTTGGGAAAATAGGGCCGGCGGTTTACTCGGCCTATTAAAGGCCCGAATCTACTAGTGGGCCAGTTTACATTTAGGTCCGTTAACATACCAAGATGACGGGGCCCATGATGCGGATCATACATGGTGATTTGCATGACGGCCCGATTATGTACCGTAATTTTACGGTTTGGCCGGTTCACTGCGAAGATAGGATATATATATATATATATAGTAAAATAACTGCAGCATCACGAATAAGAAAAAAACCTAGACTGTACAAAAAGAAATTACGGCATATTACATCCACTGGGCATCAAAGTTCGCCACTATGATAATAAAGCACAAGCAGACAACAGATTACATACACTGGGCATCAAAGATCGCCACCAGTGCAACTAAACACGCCGACAAAATAATATACAAAACTGACAGCACTTCAATAGAGTACAAGAAAGGTTAGCCCTGCTCGGGAGCTGCAGCGCAAGCAGCTGAGCAAGCTGGTGAGACTGCACTTGTTTGACACTTATATCCTCCTCACTCTGAAAGATAAACAAGTAGACAAATGACAGGTTTTGCACATATAGGTATCAGTGCTGACAATTCATCACATTTCTTACTGACGAATAAAGTGACACAGTTTAAAATAGCATTAACACAATATGGTATTGTTCAGGTCAAGACATGGCAGGAAAGGACATTGAGAAGGAGTTGGCAGCTTCATGACACCACTGGATTACAGATCAAGAACTCATAAGTATCAATGGTTAGTGTACTGTCAATTTATCCCATTTCAGATTGGCAAAAGAAGATCACTTGCTCTGTATAGTTTAATTTACATGGTATGAAGAAGGAACTTGGTTGTACAATTGAAAACTTAAATTGAGAAGGACAAACTTTTCTTATGAACTACATAATAAACTTTAAACATGCAATTTAATGCAAACACCAAAAATAAACATTTGTTGCAGTCATGCCTAGCCAAATATACAGAACAAAGTTTGAAGGCTTGAGAAGGACAAACCTACATTATTGGTGAAGGCAGGCTCTATAAAGCCCTTGTCCATGCTGATGGGGGGCAATTCAAGAAGTTTACCACAGATTCTTCTTCATAAGCATTGCCTTTATTCTACATTTTGTTAAGATTAAATATTGATGTGAAAATATAAGAAAAAAATGGAGAATATTTAAGATAAGATGAAGAGTGATGCTACATAACCAAGTAGCTATAAATGTAAGTACAGCGATACAGGCAAAAGGTACATCCAAGAGCAATGCAGAGCTAAACTTCTTCAGTACCATCGGTGTTATCCAACCTTATGGTAAGAGTAAATATAGATCTTATGTGCAGAAAATGGAGGGCAAAGGAAAATAAGATGCAGAGTGATGGTAGATGAACAACTACCTGTCAATATAAGTACACTGATAAAGGACAGCAGGTACTTACAAGAACAATGCAGAGCTAAAAAATTTCATTGGCATTGGATATATTCTACACTAATGTAACCATTCATACAGATAAGATAATTTGGAGCAAACAATTGATAAGCAAGCTATCATGCATACTGCTGTCACATAATGAACCAGGTATGTATGCAAGTACAGTGATACAGGACAACAGGTACTAACAAGAGCAAAGCAGCGGGCAGCATATTTGCGATATCTTCTCGTTCTTTTCAAACTGAAATTCTTTTTCGAGCAGATTTCCTGCAAAAAAGATCCGTAAGGCACATGCGGAAAAGTAGAAGTTCAAATTGTCATGAGATATCATAGACAGTACCTCATCCTCGGAATGAGACCAGTGCATAACAAGGTTTTTCCATTCAATGTCTTCTAAATTTAGCACATGAGACTTCACCGTAAATTCGTTTATAGACTTGCCATCAAAGTGTGATTTCCTCAGGTAACACCAATACTGCTGCAATGCTTCCTTGAAAAGCGCAAGCAAGCTTTGCTCGTCATGACTATCCAGATTGACCCTCGCCTACTTACAACAATGTAATGTAAATCATTGATGTGTTCAATCAGCAGAAAACAGGAAAATAATCACCATGAATAATAGCACTTACACGTAAGTGGGACAGGAAGATGTGAAAATGGTGTTTGTTTTCACTATAATCTTCCCATGATGGGAATATATGCACATAGTCCCTAACAACATTGAAAGCATTGTCTTTTAAACTGGGAATAACTGGAATGGGGTTCCAATCTGCAGGAATTGGCCGTCTCTGCAGTTGGGATAGGTCTTCGGCCAGTGGACTTGCTATACTTTTTGCTGGAGTGGGATTTTTCTGTGGTACGGCTGGTGCTATGGCAACTGAAATCGGCATACCTTTTGCTGGAGTGCAGGTCCTGTGTGGTGCGGCTAGTGGTGTGGCCAGTGAAGTATGGGTATAGTCTGCTGGAGTCGGTCCTACATTTTGTGTCACTGGTTGTACAACCAATATAAGTGGGGTGCTGTCTGATTTCTCCGCCACCACCATGTTTTTCAAGGACTTTGCTGGTGCTCCTTCCGGTTCGGCAATCACCCTCTTCCTTTTTGATGTCTGATGCACAAGATCAGCATTTGAGTGGAAAAACATGGTATGATGACAGATGTAATATGTATTGATAATGGATGGGCATGGCATCTCGACATATATGATGAGTAAACTAAGCAGATGGCGGTGCAACAAAGTAGAAGAAATGCAAGACAACATATGCAAGATACGTGCAATCAATAAAACCTTGCCAAATTAGAACAGGCACCTTGATGGGTGAACAGGACAGGCCATCTGCCTTTGACTCCTCGAGGTTAGAATAGTCATTAGGATCATATTCGGAACAAGAATCAACATGTGGGGAGCGTATGAGTTTCATTGCATCCAGAATGGCACTCCATGCCTTGGTGCCAATTTATAAGTCATTGCGGTGTTTAGCTTCAAGAGTGGACTGCTGCTAGTGCGACACAAAGCAGCTACACAGCTCATAGTGTAGATATAACGGGAAAACCGTAAGCATCAGAGTAAAATCAGCAAAGTGGAACTTGCTGGAATATATGTGCTAGTATTGCCGGTACAGCTCGAAAGGCTTCAGATACCAGCTCTCTTCAACTGAAGGTGCGGTACTGTTAATATCAGTGTAACTCGCAAAGGCGACACATCTCCCCGCATTTCCTTGCTATTCTTATAGGATTCAAGTGGGCAGGCCACTACAAATCCTATTCCCATGTTTAGAAAATCCTACGAATCAAAGAGGCCCGAAGAGTTCGAAGTGTCCATACCAACCGACCGTATAGACCTCTACACTGCAAATGTCCCTGCTCATCTTCACTACAAGGAACATATTGTACTACTATCATACTCCCTCCGTTCCAAAATATAAGTCTTGGTAGAGATTTCCACTATGGATCACATACAGATGTATCCAGATACATTTTAGAGTGTAGATTCACTCATTTTGCTCCATATGTAGTCCATGGTGGAATCTATACAAAGACTTGTATTTAGGAACGGAGAGAGTACTTATTAAAGAAGAACGGAAGAGGAACATGCTAAAGAAGAGCAAGCAGATTTTGGATAATAAAATGTTCGTTGCGCAGTGCCCACACATGATGAACCAGAGCGCATTAAGAAAGCAACTCCCTGCTGTCTCTCTATATGTGGTGCACGTGCTTTTTCGAAAGTAAAGTAGGAACATTAGCTGACCAATTAAATGTTATCTATTTTAGTAATATCAACATCATATCAGATTCATGCTTGAGCAACAAGTTTGGAATTATGAGTGGCACGTTGTTTAGCTTGATGGATTCAGGAGCAGTGCTAAGCAGGTACGATGATGGTACTGAATATAAAGGCATGTCTGCATGCAAGTCGCGTGACTTTTGTCATTTGGGTCAGTCGACCATTTCAGGCAGTTGGATGAAGATCCTACGTCTCCTAATCCTTCTTCTTCCTCGTCTCTGATTCTTCCCATACAGAACACCGCACGGGCCGCCGGCCGGACCACCGGCCCCCACCGCGTGTGTTCCTTCGCCACCCCCACCCCCACCCCCGCCCCCACCCGCATCGAGTTTTCTTCATTAGGCGAGGCCCCACCACCGCCCCCCACAACCACCGTCCCCACCCGAGCCCCTTCGTTCTCACCGGCGAACTCCGGCGAGCTCTGAAAAATCGACTGACCCAATTTTGAAATTTAGCCTACTGTGATTTAACTAGTGTGGAATATAAAAGGGGAAAACCATAAACATTGGGAGTATAGTGTTGAGCGTGCCATGGCGGATCTGAAGGTGCAAACCGGACAAAGGCAACTTCGCAACCAATGTTTGCTCTCAACTAGCAAGTAAGTGATGGACAAGAAATCAGAGTAAAGCAGTGGCGATCTATTTTCTTGCTGTGATAAATAAATTGAGCAGATATGAAAGAGTACCGCCTCTGGTGCGGCGCCGTGTATGCATCTGCTGAGAATTTGACATTGTTGCGGTAGCGATGGCTGTCGGCGGCGTGGAAGCAGGTCTAGGAGGGTTGACGGTGGCGGCAGGGCGCGGTGGACGAGACGGTCGTTGGAGCGGCGCCGGCAAGGTGGACGACGACGGGGATGACGCGAGAGGACGGGATGCAAGGATCCTGGTCCGAAGCCGTGGATGAGGGAGGTCGATCTCTTGTAATGGACGGCGGTGTCGGGGTATCAGCTCCGGCATGGTGGAGGAGGACGACGGTGGATGGGGTGGCGGACGGAGGAGGCTGGGGTGGAGAGGGTGTTTTGGCGCCCACGGAGTACGAATGGGGAAATGGAGGTGGAGAGGAAGGGGGAACCATGTCTTCAGGGCGCGCTTGTCTCAAATGCAAGGAAAATTACAAACTTAGCCCCCATTTCAAATTTCCTACATCACATCAATATTAGTCGGTTGGGGATAGGACGGTAATCTCGCATACACCGAATATTTGCTGACAAGAGTTTGTTTTTGGCACCCACCGTGTATGAATGGGGGAGGGAGTCGATATCGGCCGAGGACACACTGTGTTTTGGCGCCCACCATGTATGAATCCGGGTGAGAGGCGGTTATGTCACATTTGAGTGAAATTACAAACCTACCCCTATCGAAACATATAGAAATCAAGCAGATAGGCTTTGCGTGGCAGGGATAGGCAGTAGTAATTTCCATCTCGCAGATTTTGGTTTCGGGCGGTTACTGCGACTTTCCCCGCTTCGTTCAAATTTTGCACAGTGCACGTTTACCGTGCCAACTCAATTCGAATCCCGTTTGTATTCTATTTTTTCCCGAGTGGGATCCATTTTCGATTGGAATAAAATTCTATATACATCATTTTTTTATATATACATTCAAAAGCACAACAAGGAATTCTGCTCCTTTATATGTATAATATGATTTACAAATACAATGATCTCAAAATCATATTTTTGAATTCAAAAAATTAAACCAAATTATGTTCTACTAAAATGTATGGATCAGTAATATCTACATATTAAATAACATAGATGCGCGTGAATTCATATGAGTATGCATGTTTGATAGATCAATCATCATCTCGAATTCAAATATTTGAATCCCTTTTATTTTCACTCCTTTCATGCCCATCTCTCTCGCATGCATGCTCCTTCATGTAGCTATCACTCTCTTTTCTCCAGCTCACCCGCATGCTCACTTCATGTTTCTCCTATCCTCGCAAACATGGTCTCTCGACGTCTCCCTTGAGAAGTGTCACACTCTCCCTATCATTATACATTACACAGTTTTCATTATCTCTCACGTCTCTACCGTTCTCTCGTATCACTAGGTACCTAAGCTTTCTTTTTCACCGCCACACACACAGTCTCCACTCGTCTTTCACTTTGTCTTTCTCTCTATGGGATTCTCTCACACACCCTATATGTCTCTAGATATGAATCATACCACTAAAATTACTCTCTCTCCTGTAGACACAACATTTGTTGCGGTCTCCTTTTCGTCTCCATCCCAGACTGACATTATTCATTTGTTTACCGATCAGACAACCTCCCCCCCCTCTCTCTCTCTCACACACACACACAACTCCTGCTTCCACTCCCCTTCCCGACTACCGTCTCACTCTCACACACACAAACTCTCGCTTTCGCACCCCCGACTCGTATTTCTCTCACAAACATTTATAGACTAGCCTCTAGATAGGTTTATACACCCGCACACTCGTGCTTCCACTATCGCATACATGTCTCTCTCCCACTCCTTGTATCTATGTAGATTTTTCTTCCCTTCTTGAGACACGCCCTCTCGATCGTGCACACACACACTATCGCCTCATTTTCAGCTGATACCTCTCGCACACACACTCTTTGTGTCTTTGTCACACATGCACCCCGTCCTCCTTGTCTGTCCCTCTCTCTCTCTCACACACACATGGCCTTTTTGTAACAACTCACAAGATGCCCATGCGTTGCACGGAACATCAAGATGCATTTGTATGAGTAGTTTATCTTGTGGGAGAAAAGGATGAACAAGGGAAGGCCTTATTTGCAAGTGTGGAGAGGGATGTGGGTATCTTTTTGCAAAATTGCCATAGTTTCCTTCTTGTCCGTCAGATATAGATCGGACGGCCTATATTGCAGGATGGCAGGCACACGATCATCACCGACTATGCTTTTTATAAGAGTAGGGATAAAAAACAGAGTTGGTGATGATGGTGGGCCTGCCATCCTGCAATATAGGCCGTCCGATTTATATCTGACGGATAGGAACGAAACTATGGCAATTTACCCGCACTCCTCTCCACATTTGCAGATAAGGCCGTCCCTCGTTCATCCTTTTCTCCCACAAGATCTTGATGTTCCGTGCAATGCACGGGCATCTTGCTAGTAGGAGTAGAAATTAGACATATACCACTTCTCGAATCTTGAAACCAACAACATTCCTCCCTTATCTCATCAAATCCACCAAAGGAATATATTTTGAGTGAAACATAACAATTTTTTAGTGATATACGTATTTCAAAACTATACTTTTTTTCTATCAAATCGATGAATATGTATTAATCTACTCAGATCGTGTGGCAACGCATTGGCACATTGCTAGTAGTTATTATAATTTTCTCGACACCAGAAAACGGTGGAGTACATATACGAAGAGAAGAGGCACACGCACGCAGTCGCTCTCTCGCTGTCTCGCACAAACGAGTGTTACGTAAAGGCAACGTTAACAAATAAACCCTAAAACCCTAGGTGCACGATTGCTGCATTCGCGGGTACCGGGTACGTGGTGGAGCACACCTTTGTAGGAATAGTCAGCTCGCGTGATAATTTGATCCGTAGGAGTTGATGGTCGGGACCACAGGTGAATGACTTGGAGGCGTTGGCTCGCCAGTTACCACAGATCGAGTAGCCATGTTTAAAATATCATTTTTAGCAGGGTTAAGAGTTCCGATTTTCAATGGCGCGTTATAAGTACTAAGTACTCCCTCTGTCCCACAATATAAGATGTTTTTCCAAGCTAAACTAGCTTGCAAAAACGTCTTACATTGTGGGACGGAGGGAGTAGTTTTTAGAACGATTGGTATGGAGCGAATATGGAATTCATAGTACTACATACCTCCTTGGCGTATGGTTGTATGGGTTTATGTTGCGAGATGTTGAACCTGGTAGTTCTAGGGCAAATACTATGTTTAGATTTAGATGTTGGTTTTTAGTAATGAAAATCGGAAGGGGGAAACCATTCTTTGATTAAAAAAAACTACTACCTCCATTCTGGTTTACTAGTCCCCATCGTATTTTGGGTCAAAGTTTGTCCACGAATTTTACTTGTAAAATGTGAATGGAAAACGAGATTTTGTTATACACAAACAAAAAAGGACTGGAGGGACTGATTGCTCTGACACGGATGCGACCTCTCATAGCGCAGGCATTTAACCGGCGCGCCGGCCAAGAGGGCCCCACTCACTGCAGGCCCGGCTGAACACGCCTCCTCGCCGCATGCAACCGGCTTCAGACTGCCCCGCCTGCCTTCATTGAATCCGCGCGTGTGCTGGCAACACGTCCTTCCGCGAGCCGGCCGGCATTTTAGAACACAAAAAATGACCAAAATATAATTAATTACACATGGTCTTGACTTGTTGTGCTTGCACTGGTAGCAGGAACTAGAGGTTTTTCTTTATTCATAACTCTCCTCAAATTTTTTTTGGCTTTGAAGTGAATCATGGTTGTGGACATTATGTATGAATGTGGAGATATCTGTGAACATGAGTTTCATGTGGAAGTTGAACTTGGAATGTCGGGCTTGCGCGTGAACTATACCATGTCCAATGCTTCGTCTGTTATTGTTTGGAAAGTAATTGCTGTTATTACATGACCCGAAAAAATATATTTTGTGCCACATTAGTAGATGCACGGACATCACAACAGGCGTGCTGACTGGATAAACATTTGAACCTAGCTACTATGAAGGAAATTTTGTATTGACAATAGTTTTAGATGGCAGGAGACGCCTAGCCTGCTCTGCCTCTACTAGCTTATTTCTGGCTTCTTCCATCTCTTCATTGGCATGGGTGAAGAGAGCATCTGATTGCTCTTTTCGCTTCTTCAGGAACTCAGCTACATTCTAAAGGGCTGCTGCACGCTTTCTTTCAGCCTTTACTAGAGCCACGAGGACACGAATAGCTGACGACTCCACCTGGCTTGTGTGTAATCTAGCATCATCTGGGAATTTGCACCTTGTGTCTAATCCAGCATCATTAGGGAACTGGCACCTTCTGTGTAATCCAGCCTCATTCTGGAAACATGATCTCGAGGTTGACCATACTTCCCTCCTCGTAGGAACTGCATCCTGACATGAAGTTACTTCTTTTTTAGATAATTACTCAGAGCAACCCCGATCCATTTAGTAGAAGCCAGATAAACAGAACTGGGAGAAGTGAATTCAAAAGGAAAAAATATATAAAAACAGACTACAAGGTGAGAACACCCACTTCCTACATCAAGCTAAAAACGAAAGCATTAGGACGATTAAGACTCTTCTTATGACACATCAAAGAACACGGGGCTTAAGAGAAACAGAAACTACAACATATACACATCGAAGAACACGAGGCTAAACGAAAGTAATTGAAAGGGTGTTACTTACCAAAGCTCGTTTTACAGGTTTGGTGCAGCTCCTCTTTAACTTGCCACGCTCCTTGGAGATGTCCCCAATATCCCGTGTTTGGTCTTCATTGCTCCTCTGTATGTTCGCACTCGTGGTTTTAAAATATCAACATGGCAAGAAAAATATACTACTAGTAATACTCGCACATCTTGTGAGCAACATTAAAGCACTCGTCTTCCATGTTAGAGCATCTCCAACAGAATCGCAACGTGCGGCGCTTTAAAAAAGCGTTTACAGTGCTGAGATCGAGAAGTAGAGATAGAGAGTAGAGGATAGTTCTCAGCATAGATAGATAAAAAAATAGATTATTCAACTACTCCTCGTCGTCCGACTCCTCCTCGGTGATGTCCTCCTCTGACGTCTGACTGTAGGCCTGAAGATACCGATCGTCGTCGGATTCCCAGGGCGACGCTGCTCCTAGCCTCATGTTGAATTGAGCGTCCGCTTTTCGCCTACGCTTGTCTTCGCAATAGGCGGCTCGCTCCGCCGTCCTCTTATCCCTCTCCGCCCTCCTTTGCTCGTAGAACTCGCGCTCGTTGATGATGTCCTGCGGGAAGCATTGGCGCCACAGCGCCATGGCTTCCTCGCCCATCTCGGCGATGCCGAAACGGTGCTCCCACCTCCGGTTGTCTCGACGATCCTTGTCGGTGATAAGCCGCGGCAGAGGCGCGAGCTCCTGTGCCCGCTCCCGCGTCAGCACGTTGGGGAAGTTCAATGTTCTATGAGGCCACCGGAGGCGCCACACTGCTACGTCATACGTGCGGGCGGCCTCGTTGGCGGTGTCGAAATTGCCGAGGCCGAGGCGCATTCCGCGGAACCGGATCTCGGCGGAGAAGCGCGCGCAGACGCCGCGGTATCCCCAAGTTTCTCGGCGACGCGGCGGCATGGTGGCGCGGCGGCGGCGAGGCGAGAAAGAGCGCGGAGAGAGCGGTGGTGAGGCACAGAGTGGGGAGAGAGCGGTGGCAAGGCACAGAGTGGTGGGAGGGCGTTGGATTTTATAAAGCGCGCCGGACGCCACGCGCCAAAACTAGCGCACGCCCTGCTGCTTTTTCCCGCGCGCGCGCAATCCTTTCCCGACGTCTCTGCTATCTCTACTCTCTTCTCTACTGTTATATTTATTTTATATTTAATATTTATCTCTACTTCTCTACTCTCTACTTTTTCCCTACTCTTATAAAAAACAGAGTTGGTGATGATGGTGTTCCCGCCATCCTGCAATATAGGCCATCCGATTTATATCCGACGGATAGGAAGGAAACTGTGGCAATTTTGCAAAAAGATACCCACACCCCTCTCCGCATTTGCAAATAAGGCATTCCCTCGTTCATCCTTTTCTCCCACAAGATAAACTACTCATACAAATGCATCTTGATGCGTGCAACGCATGGGCATCTTGCTACTTCTAAAAAACTATCCATCATTTGCCACACTACTGGTTGCAGATGAAATCCCTACCCAAGCACAGCGCGATACAGGAGCGACGCACAATTACAAGCTGATATTCTGTTGGACAATGGAGGCTATAACCAATTACTTTTACGGGAACAATAGCACCTAGGAAATTTGAAGTGTAGGTATGAACAAAATTGGAACTGCACATGTACTGCTAAGTGATTCAATACACACATTACCAATCGAGGAGGAGAACGATGGTCGCGGCGGCCTCTGTGAGTCATGGTCGGCAACGGGAGTCAGTTCATTGTCCACGACAGTGGTGATTCTGCGCTTGGCGTCGGCTTCCGGGAAGCAGATCCGAGACCTTGGAAGACGGTGCCGGGGAAGAGGCTCCGTGTACGACAACGATGGTGGACCGGCTCCAGTGCGGCGTACGAGGTCGTCGATGAGGCAGATGCGCTGCGGTGGACGAGTGCGCCGATGTAGAAGGGGAGGAGCACGAAGGCTGCGGTGTCGTGGAGAAGTCTATTTTGCGGTGGGGATAGAAAATGGGGAGTATTCAGGTGTACTACTCTGGGTGCCGAGGTGGGGTTGGCTGGGTAGGGTGAACCTGGAGTTACGAAAACAGCCCCCTAGCAACCATCATCCGTAGGCCTATTCCGAAGGCTGTGATGGTAACTTCCCACTGCTTGAATCAGGATCGCGGGAGATTTTCCCGCCGACCTCAAAATTTTATGACACAGAACTCCCCGTGTGGCGTGTTGGGTGATTCGGCTAAGCAACTAGCGAGTAGTACTAGTAAACTCTGCATATTAGGTTTGACTGAAGTTTATAGAAAAATATAAGCATTTACCATAACAGATATGTATGATGTGAATGTACATTCAATAATGAATCTAATGGTATTTATTTGTTATTGTATATGTTAATATTTTTTGTTATAAACTTTCTGAGAGTTTACAAAACTTGACTTTGATCAATGCTAATACGCAGACTTAAATTAATATGTAGGGTGTACACATTTGTTTTCTTAGTATGTTGTGAATTAATCATTTGTTGAAATTGTGAAATAAATATATTAGGCTACTGACTTCGAATGTAACGGTCTATACAATTCAATAGTTACAATCATTGTCGAATTCCAAGATGTATACGAGGTCTATAGTACTTCACAACATGCTCAAACTTGCATAATCCCAGTCAAATGACAATCAAAATGCATTTCATAGTTATTACTTTGTAGGATGCAACAAAACCAACAATAACTCTACATCAGCCATTATAAAAGCAACATTTTGATCATATCCCAATGTGTGAATGAAACGTGCAGAGAGAGCTTGCGAAGATGGAGAAGACAGGGCGGGAAAGACTGTATGTATGTGGACGAGAGAGTAGGAGACAAACCTAACAAAACAAAGAGAGGGAGATAGAGAGAGAAAGAGAGAGAGGAAGAAGTTAGGTATGTGAGAAAGATGGAGACATGTAATATACGTGAGATGCGTGTGCATCCGGATTCTGTACACGTGGAAGGAGAAGAGACAACAGGTTTGATGAGAGAGCTGGAAAAACATGGACGAGAGGGGAAGGATCTTGTGGGTTGAGGGATTGATAAATTTGTGCGGGGGAGAGAGGGATTGGTAATTTTGTGCGAGAGAGAGAGGGTGGGGGGAGGAGTCAGTCAGCCGTCGTCACATCATCCTGCTTCCAAATGGCCCCGCATTCTCTAGCATAGTGTGGTCACCGTCTTCGATCTCCTTGATGCCCTCTTTGAAGATTGAGGTGTCATGCATGCTGGGGTGCAGAGAAGCACAAGCGAGAGTGGTCGCCATATAAACTTGGATGGGGATGAATTGTGTGCTCGGGGGAGGGGGTGTGTGTGCGCTGTGTGCTGTGTATGTGTGTGTGTCAGATATTGAGAGAAAACAAACCTATGGAGAGAAATGTGTGTGTATGTGACGGAAAGCTACTTGCTAAACAGGTTATTCACGAAGAGATTGTGCGTGCGAGATAGAGAGCGATGTGCGGGCCTTGAGGTGGGCAGGGGCCGGGTGAGGGTGTCAAAATGTGCGCGTTGATGCATGTGTTACATGCGATCGTGCGAGGGACGGACGAATCGAGAGAAATGGTTGTTGTGTTATGGATGCTCCTCTCTCTCTCTCTCACACACACACACAAGTAAAATGGAAGACCGTTCTCTCATGTATACACAACGTATCGGCATCTGTCTATGTCTCACTCATGCATGATCATTTGCACATTCACCCCTCTCTATGTCTCTATCACACGCACACCGTCTCCACATTGCCCTTACGCCACAACACACATATGGACACATACACACGTTCTCTCTTAGTCACACACACAAAATCAGTATTAAAAAAACTAGGGCGCACCTAAAACGTCCAAATCCAAATAAACACGAACTGGAGCTAAATTCAAATATATGGAAATATTGTAGCGTCAAGAACTTTTCCCAAAAAAAAGTTGAGTAATATTCGGGGATTGTTTTCACACACACAAAAAGGTTCGGTGGATGTCCTTCGAGCGCGACACGGTGACGCACCGTTCGATCGACCGCGTGGCCGCGGTTCACGCGCTTGCACAGGATTCCGTATCGTGGCTGTGGTAACTAATAAAAGCGCTGCCTAAGTCTAATGTTTACGTGTACTAGTACGGTTTTCTTTTAAGTTTGACCAACCCTATATAAAACTAAACTAAGCTCCCATACGCGCACTCATCAATATGCCGCCGCTGCCGTTGCGCATGCCAGTGCCCGCCTGCTCCGGCCAACAATTTCTCGCCCATCACCGCCGTGTCGCCGCCAAGACGAAGGCTCGCCCGCTCACGTCGTCTGCAGTCCCTCCTCGCGATGCCGCCGCGCTGCCAAGCACGCGAGCAGCTGGTGGAGCCGCATCTATGCACGCAGCGTACAAAGAGGAGGACGTGCACGTGCTCCAGCACGCCTGAGGGAGTCCTGGATTAGGGGGTCCTCGGACAGCCGGACTATATACTTTGGCCGGACTGTTGGACTATGAAGATACAAGATTGAAGACTTCGTCCCGTGTCCTGGTGGGACTCTCCTTTGCGTGGAAGGCAAGCTTGGCAATTCGGATATGTAGATCTCTTCCCTTATAACCGACTCTGTGTAACCCTAGCCCCCTCCAGTGTCTATATAAACCGGAGGGTTTAGTCCGTAGGACAACAACAATCATAATCATAGGCTAGCTTCTAGGGTTTAGCCTCCACGATCTTGTGGTAGATCAACTCTTGTAATACTCATATCATCAAGATCAATCAAGCAGGAAGTAGGGTATTACCTCCATCGAGAGGGCCCGAACCTGGGTAAACATTGTGTCCCCCGCCTCCTGTTACCATCCGCCTTAGACGCACAGTTCGGGACCCCCTACCCGAGATCCGCCAGTTTTGACACCGACATTGGTGCTTTCATTGAGAGTTCCACTGTGCCGTCACGATAAAGGCTTGATGGCCCCTTCGATCATCGGCAACGATGCGATTCAGGGTGAGGTTTTCCTCCCTGGACAGATGTTCGTATTTGGCGGCTTCGTACTGCGGGCCAACTCGGTTGGCCATCTGGAGCAGATCGAGAGCTACGCCCCTGGCCATCAGGTCAGGTTTGGAAGCTTGAACTATACTGCCGACATCCGCGAAGACTTGATCTTCGACGGAATCGAGCCCATGTCAGGTGCGCCGCACAGTCACGATGAGCATGACTTAGCTCTGCCGTCGGACGGTGTTCGGGAGATCATGCCTGTGGCCACTCCGGCCCTCAATCCAGAGCAGATCGCGCCGTCTGAGGACGGGTGGATGGACCCCGCCACGGAGGCCGCACACTCAGCGGCGATAGAGCCGAATACTGACTTCACGTCCTAGGAAACCTGTGTTACTGGACACTTGGATTCGTCCCCGGCCACGGGCTCCGAACCGCCTGCGTCCGTGCCTATCGAATCTGATTGGGCAACGATCATGGAGTTTTCCTCCGCGGATATATTTCAGCACTCGCCCCTGGGCGACGTGCTAAATTCATTAAGGTCTCTCTCCTTGTCAAGAGACCCTTGGCCGAACTATGTCCGGCTTGAGTGGGAAGCGGATGACGAAGAAATTCGTTCCCCACCCACCACCCACTTGATAGCCACTGTCGATGACTTAACCGACATGCTCGATTTCGGCTCCGAAGACATCGACGGTATGGACGACGATGCAGGAGAAGAATAGGAACCACCGCCCACAGGGCGCTGGACTGCTACCTCATCATATGATATATACATGGTGGACACCCCAAAGAAAGCGATGGCAATAAGGCAACGGAGGATAATCCCTCCGAGAAGCAATCTAAGCACCGGCGTCATCGGCGCCGCTCTAAGCCCCGCCATAGCAAAAGCAGCGATACCGGCACAAGAGACAACAACGCTGCGGATAGTGCTGAAGACGAAGACAATCCCCTCCAGCCAGGTTTCGAGCCGGAGGATGGGCAAGCTAGCCCTAAGGAATAGGCAGCAGACGGAGAATCAGAGGATGACAATTACATGCCCCTCTCCGAAGATGAGGTGAGCCTCGGCGACGAAGAATTTATCGTGCCCGAGGATCCCATCGAGCAGGAGCGCTTCAAGCACCGACTTATAGCCACAGGAAAAAGCCTGAAGAAAAAGCAACAACAACTTCAAGATGACCAAGATCTGCTAGCGGATAGATGGACCGAGGTCCTGGCGGCCGAGGAATACGAACTCGAGCGCCCAACCAAGAGTTACCCAAAGCGCAGGTTGCTACCCCAACTCGAGGAGGAAGCATTAAAACCTACACTACCAGCGTATGATGCGGCTGATCGGCCACCTCGTGGCCGAGACAGAGCGGCATATCAGCCCGAAGTCCAGCCCGCACCCCGTCGCCAGTCAAACAAAAACACCAAGGCCCGGGGCAACACGCAGGCCTGCGAGACATATTGGAAATAAAGCAGGACATAGAAGATCGATTTATGGATCACGGGGGCGCGTCCCAACGCGTGACGATGATCGTCACGCCGGATATACTAAAAGCAAATCCGTCCAGGCCGAATACAGCAGACAAGACTCGTATGAACTGCGTCGTGACATAGCCCGACACGGAGGCGCCGCACACACCCTATGCTTCACTGATGAAGTGATGGATCACGAATTCCCAGAAGGATTTAAACCCGTGAACATTGAATCATATGATGGTACAACAGACCCCGCGGTATGGATTGAAGATTTCCTCCTCCACATCCACATGGCCCGCGGTGACAATCTACATGCCATCAAGTACCTCCCACTAAAACTCAAAGGACCGGCTCGACATTGGCTGAATAGCTTGCTAGCAAACTCCATTGGCAGTTGGGAGAATTTGGAAGACGCATTCCTTGACAACTTACAGGGCACTTATGTGCGACCACCGGACGCTGATGACTTGAGTCACATAACCCAACAGCCAGGGGAATCAGGCAGGAAATTCTGGACTCGGTTCCTAACTAAAAAGAACCAAATTGTCGATTGTCCGGATGCTGAGGCCTTAGCGGCATTTAAGCATAACATCCGTGATGAGTGGCTCGCCCGACACCTCGGCCAAGAGAAGCCAAAGTCCATGGCAGCCCTCACGACACTCATGACCCGCTTTTACGTGGGCGAGGACAGCTGGCTGGCTCGCAGCAACAACACATCAAGAAATCCTGGCAATTCAGATGCCAAAAATAGCAACGGCAGACCACATCGCAACAGACACAAGCGCCACAACAATGGCGACAACGCCGAAGACACGGCAGTCAATGCCGGATTTAGTGGCTCTCAATCCGGTCAGCGGAAAAATCCATTCAAAAGAAGCAATCCGGGCCCGTCCAGTTTGGACCGTATACTCGATCGCTCGTGCGAAATTCACGGCACCCCCGATAAGCCAGCTAACCACACCAACAGAGAATGCTGGGTGTTCAAACAGGCCGGCAAGTTGAATGCCGAAAACAAGGAAAAGGGGCTGCATAGCGACGACGAGGTGGAGCCCCGGCCGCCGAACACAGGAGGACAGAAGAAATTTCCTCCCCAAGTGAAAACGGTGAACATGATATACGCAACCCATATCCCCAAGCGGGAACGGAAGCGTGCACTAAGGGACGCCTATGCGATGGAGCCAGTCGCCCCAAAGTTCAACCCATGGTCTTCTTGTCCGATCACTTTCGATTGCAGGGACCACCCCACCAGTATCCGTCATGGCGGTTCTGCCACATTGGTCCTTGACCCCATCATTGACGGATTTCACCTCACTCGAGTCCTTATGGACAGTGGCAGCAGCCTGAACCTGCTCTATCAGGATACAGTGCACAAAATGGGTATCGACCCCTCGAGGATCAAACCCACAAAAACCACATTTAAAGGTGTCATACCAGGTGTAGAGGCCTGTTGCACGGGCTCAATCACACTGGAAGTGGTCTTCGGATCTCCAGACAACTTCCGAAGCGAGGAGTTAATCTTCGATATCGTCCCCTACCGCTATGGCTATCACGCACTGCTCGGACGAACCGCATTCGCCAGATTCAATGCGGTACCGCATTATGCATACCTCAAGCTCAAAATGCCAGGACCTCGCGGGGTTATAACAGTTAATGGAAACACAGAGCGCTTGCTCCGTACGGAGGAGCACACTGCGGCCCTCGCAGCAGAAGTACAAAGCAGCCTTCTGTGGCAAACCGCCAATTCGGCGATAAAGCCCCCGGACACCTTCAAGCGAGTCCGGAGTACCCCGCAACAGGATCGCCGGCACGTCCAGAGCTCGCCTAGCAATTCGGCCTCCGTCCTAGTCCCAGTCAAGCAGCGAAATTTGTGCCGCGCGTACATAATTATGCACTCAAGATACCATGGGCATAGGCAGATGCACGACTATGGCACGACCCACAATGCGGATCAACCGCCTCAGGACTCGTATATCTTTACCATTTTCTTCCTTTCAGGATCCTATTCTCTGGAGGCCCTTTCCGATAGCCTGATTATCGGACCCATCATGGGTGGGAAGCACCAAGGAAGCAAGAAGCTTTGACGTACAAGGGAATCCCCAGGTGGTCTCTGATAACGATCGCTATACCTGTTTTACATACCCACACGCAAATTCCCTTGGATAGGACATGTCAAATAGTCCTATTTTTCCTTATTGCACTACTTGTATACATACGCTTTGACATATCATTTAAATACCAATGTACATCATTAGATTATTATTGCATTTCTTCATCTTTTTTCCTTGTCTGCTTATTCACGATAAATTGCACCCGTACATTCTAGTACGTCCAGTGCGCCAGGGGCTTCAGTGTACCCCATAACACGGCAAGAAAAGTCCGAACACTTTTGACAGTGCGGCACCCCAAACTTATAGCATTATATGCATCAGCTCCGAATCATGTCTTGGGTCAATAGTTGGGTTTGCCCGGCTCCCATGTTTTGGTACCTTACGTTCCGCTATATCGGCTAAGGTGGCACTGGGAGAACTACTGCAATTGTGTCCCGATTCTAACGGACGAGCACCTCAGTAGAGAAAGCCGAAAACCGACTGTCATGATGCGGCGAGAGCCGGTCGCGTTCGAGAGGTCTCAGATCCTTAAAGATTTTTTCCGCTTCGGGCGAGGAGTCAGCCTTGTCCGATTTAGGCATACATAGCGCCCCAAGTTCGGCCTTCCGAATACTAGGGGCTTCGCCAAAATTTAAAATTGTAGACTTCTATGGCTAAGTGAGAGTGATAAAGCTTTATAGTCCGATTGCCTGGTTTGTTGTGCTGAACACCTCCTTCGAAGGACCCAAAACTGGGATAAAGAGTGATCAGGTTTATCCCGAACACCTTAGTACTAGTTACATGGGGGCAGAAGCCGACGACTAGCCAACTCTCAGATTTTATAAACAGCCGCACAGAAGGTAATATTTTAAATCAACAAGCGTTATATAGCGCACATGAACTCGTTTTCATATTACAGGATCACATGAGTACATTCATTCAAATATTACATCCTTAGCACATTCCTTCGTCGCAAGGCGAGCACCCTTCAGGACACTGTCATAATACTTTTCGGGGTGGCGATGCTCCTTGCCCTCCGGCGGCCCCTCCTTCACCAGCTTTTCGGCGTCCATCTTCGCCCAGTGCACTTTCGCACGGGCAAAGGCTCTGCGTGCACCTTCAATGCAGACGGACCACTTTATGACTTCAAACCGGGGGCATGCATTCACAAGCCGCTTTACTAGGCCGGAGTAGCTGCCAGGCAGGGGTTCGCCAGGCCGCATCCGGACTATGAGACCCTTCATGGCCAGTTCGGCCGCCTTGTGAAGCTCGACCAGTTGCTTCAACTGGTCGCTCAAGGGCATCGAATGTTCGTACCCAGTATACTGAGACCAGAACAACTTCTCCGTCGAGCTCCCTTCCTCGGCCCGGTAGAACTCCGCAGTATCCGACACACTGCGGGGTAGATCTGCGAATGCTCCTGGAGAGCTCCGAATTCGAGTAAGTAAAAGGAAAGTTTCCTTCACATCCTTGCTTTGCATAATGAATGCCTTACCCGCCGCTATCTTCTTGACCGCCTGAATCTCCTGGAGGGCCTTTTGGGCTTCGGCCTTGGCATTTTGTGCGTTCTCGAGGGCCTTCGCAAGCTCGGACCCCTGCGTCTTAGAGTCACGCTCCAAGGACTCGTATTTCTTGACGAAATCCTGGAGCTATTGCTGAACCTCGCCGACTCGGGCCTCTTGCTTCTCTCGCTCGGTGCGCTCCTTGGCCGCTTTGTCTTCGGCCTCGGACAGCGCCTTCTTCAGGGCCACCACTTCGGTCATGGCCCCTAGCAAAATTCATGACGATCCTATGATCTAACAACCACCTTCTTTTTTCTTTATCAATATATAGACGGGGTATCACTTACCTTTGTTCTCTTCGAGCTGCCTCTTGGTAAGGCCGAGATCTTCCTCGGACCGCTCAAGGTCCCGCTTCAGTGCGGAGACCTCCGTAGTACGAGCGGCAGTGGCCAGCAGCGAAGCCTGCTTATTCACATCGACATATTCTGATAAGACTCCTGTGATTATTATTTGATCCTCTGTTCGGCCTTTCTTTGCGAGCACCAAACAGAGCATCAGGGGCTATTGTCTATGCTGTAATATTTTCTTATAATTTGATTACTTACCTCAAAGCCTGTTAGGAGGCTGGTACAGGCTTCAGTCAATCCGCTTTTGACGGACTGAACCTTCTCGACCACCGCACTCATGATAGTGCGGTGCTCTTCGTCAATGGAAGCTCCGCGAAGCGCTTCCAACAAGTTGTCCGATGCCTCTGGATGGACAAATGCCATCGGCACAGACGGCTCGCCCCCCTTAGCGAGGGATCTCCTGATAGAGTCTGGAACCACTGGAGGATCCGGTGCAGTATTCGGCTGGGTTCCAAATTTGCTGCCCCCGTCATTAGAGCCCATGGGAGTCTTGCTCCCCATGCGCCCAGCGTCTGGGATGTCGCCTTGGGGCGCCTCTAGGACTATCTCCCCTTGGTTCATTGCCCTTTGAGACAACACCTCGAGGTCGTCTGTAGGGCGGGGGGGGGGGGGTGGCGGTCGGGGTGAATCGCTGTTCATCGCCGACTGGCCCAAAGACTCATCCGAAGAGGATACGTCAATATGGGCTTTGGATGGACTGCATGATCATGTTTGACATGATAAGAAGCAACAAAACAAAACATACCAGAACTATTATAGTATCCGGATACTTACGACTTCGCCAGGGGCTTGTCCCTGGGCAACCACTCCTCGTCGCTGTAAGCGGCTGTTGTGGAGTGGTCCGGAAGGAGGGTCCTTCCCTTCTTGGACCCATCGGCCTCCCCGGATGGGGCGGCCTTCCTTTTCTTGTCCCCCCCAGTTGGGGGGGAGAACTTTCCTCTTCCTCTTCCTCGTTTTCGTGGGAGGAGTGCACCTCGGTGTTTCCGGACGATAAGTCCGATACAACCTTGCGCCGGAGACCTTTCCTGGTCCCCGCGGCCTTCTTCTTGGCCTTCTTCTCCGGCGCCTCATAGGGCGCCGGAACCAGCATCTCCGTTAAGAGAGCCTTTGCTGGATCTTCAGGCAGTGGAGCCGGACAATCGATCCGCTCCGCTGTCGCTACCCAGTCCTGTTAAAATGGCGTGGAGGCTCAGATCCCTCACACGATTATACTGGGGAAAGGAACATCTTGTGAGATATAAGGAGCTTACTGGATTGGCAGGGCGCTTTGCGCTGAGTCCGCGATCCTCGGTAAGGAGAGGAGGTACCTCGGCGGCCTTGAACAGCACCTTCCAGACGTCTTTGTGTGTCATGTCGAAAAGCTCTCGCAGCGTCTGGTGCTTGGCCGGGTCGAACTCCCACATATTGAATGCCCGTCTTTGACACGGAAGGATCCGGCGGAAGAGCATGACCTGGACCACGTTGACAAGCTTGATTTTCTTTCTTATCATATTTTTGACACAACTCTGGAGTCCGGTCAGCTCCACCGACGAACCCCAGGACAGGACCTTCTCTTTCCAGGAGGTGAGCCGCGTAGGGATGCCGGATCGAAATTTGGGGGCCGCCACCCAGTTGGTGTCGCACGGCTCGGTGATGTAGAACCACCCCGATTGCCACCCCTTCATGATCTCCACATAGGAGCCTTCAGCCAGGTGACATTGGGCATTTTGCCAACCATGGCGCCTCCGCACTCCGCTTGCTGGCCGACCACCACCTTCAGTTTCACGTTGAAGGTCTTCAGCCATAGGCCGAAGTGGGGCTTGATGCAGAGGAAGGCCTGGCACACGACGATAAACGCTGAGATGTTGAGGATGAAATTATGGGCCAGATCATGGAAGTCCAGTCCGTAGTAGAACATGAGCCCGCGGACAAACGGGTGGAGGGGATATCCCAGCCTGCGGACGAAGTGGGTAAGGAATACAACCCTCTCATGGGGTTCTGGAGTAGGGACGATCTGTCCCGCGTCTGGGAGCCGGTGCGCGATGTATGCGGCCAGGTATCCGGCTTCCCGGAGCTTCGTAATGTCCTCCTCCATAACGGAGGAGACCATCCACTTGCCCCCCGCTCCGGACATGTTTGGAATGGCTTTGCGGAGAAGATGAGAACTTGGGCGCTGGAGCTCGAGTGCGTGAGAATGAGTGGGCAGGGGAAGAAGAAGGCGTGGGTGAAAAAGAGGAATCTTTGTCCCTTTATAAGGGCAGTAGAAACTGTGCGCCTTCCCACTTGCCTGGTAAACGCGCTTATTCCCCAAGCGTCGTGATCGATGGCACGGTTGGGTTACCCACACCCGTATTGATGAGAATCCCGTGATAAGGGGACACGATCTCTGCTTCGACAAGACGTGCCAAGAAAACTGCCTCGCAATATGTGCAGTAGCTGGTTGAGAAAAACTGTTCGAATAATGACCGGGCCGTGATGTCATGCTATGAAATTTGTCGGCAGATTAGATTTGTGGGATATTATACTCTCTACGGTGGTATGTGGAATTTATTTTGCAGAGCCGGACACGATCCTTGTGTTCAAAATCTTCTATGTAGTATTTGGAGGAGGAACCCGCCTTGCAATGCCGAAGACAATCTGCGGGCCGGACTCATCGTCATTGAAGCCTGGTTCAGGGGCTACTGAGGGAGTCCTGGATTAGGGGGTCCTCGGACAGCCGGACTGTTGGACTATGAAGATACAAGATTGAAGACTTCGTCCCGTGTCCGGGTGGGACTCTCCTTTGCGTGGAAGGCAAGCTTGGCAATTCGGATATGTAGTTCTCTTCCCTTGTAACCGACTCTGTGTAACCCTAGCCCCCTCCGGTGTCTATATAAACCGGAGGGTTTAGTCCGTAGGACAACAACAATCATAATCATAGGCTAGCTTCTAGGGTTTAGCCTCTACGATCTCGTGGTAGATCAACTCTTGTAATACTCATATCATCAAGATCAATCAAGCAGGAAGTAGGGTATTACCTCCATCAAGAGGGCCCGAACCTGGGTAAACATTGTGTCCCCCGCCTCCTGTTACCATCCTCCTTAGACGCACAGTTCGGGACCCCCTACCCGAGATACGCCGGTTTTGACATCGAGAACGCCGGCGAGGAGGAACTAGCGTGTCATTGTCGTCTCCACCCGTGCGGAGGAGGCGCGCATGGTGGCTGTCGCGGCGGAAGCCGATCGCGCACGCGTCGAGCCCGCAAACCGGGTGCGGACGCGGAATCTACCTTCAAGGCCTTCAATGCCACGTGGATCCTGCAATCTAAAGGAGCAGGTCAGTCGACTCTTGTGAGCCGTTTGATGCAACATGGATGGCTAGAAGGGCTTCTTCAACCTCCGAAATAGATGCACGGTTCATCTTCTCAGCCCGCCACACGCCTAACCGCCTGCCACCGCCGCCGTGCCCTCCCCTGAACCGCCTGCCACCGCCATGCTCCCCCACCCCCGCCATCCATTTAACCCCGGGCATGATCCTTTTTTTCTGGTGAACTGCATTCCACACCCAACACTCATAAGATAGATCATGGGCACCCTGCCATCTTCTTCCTTCACTGCATCGAACTTCTTGCACAAATCGACTGACCCAAATTATACTACTATACGAACGTATTAACTACAGTAGGAACACGAAGATACGAGCAGTAGTACCAACTGCAAGAAGAACAGTAGTAAGACATAGTACTAGTACTACTGTACGTACTAAAGAGTTCAAATAACGAGAAAGAACATAAACATAGTTCTGCTGGGGCCTCAGCACAACACACCCTTGAAAATAAACTAAGAACCTAGTCCGCTTGACACTGCAGTAGAACCAGCATGAGCGACGGCACTGCCACCTACTCGGAGTCCGAGTCCACGTCCTTGACTTCGTCCTCGTCCCTCTTCCTCTTCCTCTTCGCCGATGCTTCTTTGCTTGAACCGGACACTGGGCTCTGCTTCTTAATCCAACCCTTATAGATATTTAAACAAAGGTAGGCATCCATTGCTGCGTACAGGGTGTGATCTTCATCTAATGTCTTCGACTCCCATGCATGATGAAACTCGTGGTGAGGTTTCTTCAGTTTAGCGTACGAACGATCAATCATGGCTGCTACTAGGGTCAGCATTGAAGGCTGAGAGGAGGACACAAGGCTTGCCTTCTGGAGATCGAAGGGCTGGCCTACAACGAGGCCTATCCGACCCAGGATTTCCTTGTCGTTCCTAAAGTCTACAATAACGAATTTGACTCGGCCGCCCTTGAGGAACTTCTTAAATTCCTCGCACTCAATGTCGGCATGGCATATGTGGTAGACCAAGCATAATTCATGAACGCAAACCTGGATCACGGCGGGCTTCTTCTTCTCTACCTCCTTTAGTTTCTTATCGCTTCCCAGGACTGTGGTGTACTCAACATCTAGCCCAGCGACCCACTCATCATTTGAGTTTTCGAACATGCGTTTGAAGCGAGCAAGGCATTCTTTCATCGTTGCGGAAGAACGGGTGTAGATGACGTCGAACTCATCGCCGGTGATGGTTCTAACCTTGTACTCACCGCCGATCATGGAGATTTGGGACACCATGGATTTGGGAGGAGGGTTAGGCTTAGTGGAACTGCCGTAATGTGAAAGGACGAGATGACTGGGAGCGAACTGTTGTAAGGTACTGTACTAGTAGAAGACGGGGACGAGTAGGGTGTGCGAATGGCGTGGGGTTGCTGGCTTGCCCGGTGGATAAACGGCTGCAAGCCCCCAAAGATTTCTCGAGAACTATGCGGGACCCACTAGATGTCATGTCTACTAGACCCATATTGTAGGCCTGACGGTATAGCTTCTGCCTGTTTGCACGCCATGCCGGCGCGTGGGTAACTTCACTTAATTCTGTCAACTGTCGCGCCTCCCACGACCTTCGCCTCCCTCGCGCGGTCGCGCCCTTTGAGACTTCGACCGGCTATAAATGAGCAAATTTTTTTGCCTACTCCGCATGCATGATACTCCCTTTGGTCCTTTTTACTTCCGTCAACCGTTTGCAAAGTGTTTGACCAAATTTATACTAAAAATATCAATATCTACAATACTGATTATAATGAGTATAAGAACTACTATTAGATGAGTTAGATGAGTTAAAGATTCTAATCCTGAACTAACCCTGAAGTAACTCTAGCGAAAGAGGTGTTTGGATGACAGGGTTAGATGGAGCGCGGATACGGCATGGTGCCTTCATGGGCGGTGCGAGAGGGAGGGAGGGAGGGAGGGAGAGGGCGAGAAGCTTCGAGGAAGTGGGGAGGGATCTGCTGCGGGGAGAGCGAGAGAAAAATGTGTTTTTAGTGTCCCGAGAAGAACTACTCCCTCCGTCTAGGTGTGTAAGTCACCTTACGAAAACCAAATAATATCAAAACACTTAGGCACCGTACATTAACTCCCTCCTCGTTTCTTGTTTTGTGACATATCAACCAATAAGAGATGTGGGCCGTGCATGCTTTCAATGACTTGAGACTGCCAGACATGACATGCAGTGGTTAGTTCATTGCATGCAATGCTATTAATTATCAAAAATACATTAAGTTTTCTCGTTTTCCTCTCCGCCTTGGTCGCGGTGCACAACGTAAGATGACTTACACACCTAGACGGAGGGAGTAACCCAAATAAGCACCTCTTGGGTGGGTTAGAATTTTTTTGGGTTAGTTGAGTTCAAACTAACCCAAACTAACTCTAACACATGGATCCAAACAGGGCCAAGGTTAGGTATTAGAGTACTACTACCTCCCTTCTAGTTTAAAGGGCTAGATTCAAAAATTTCACCTACTCTTAGCAAGATAGAGGCGGTGGAATAGTTTTTGTAGTTCTTCACAAAAAAATGTGTTTACCAATGCATGCATGAACACTAGTTACTCTAACCCCCCTCTCTTCTTTAATTCTTTGCCACATCAGCATGTTTGGTATTCCCGTGTGCATGATACCAGCTAAGATACCACCATTATGGCCAGCCTTAATCATCGCATGCAATAATTTAGTGCACCTTGAAATATGAACATGTGTGGGGCATGTATGTTTTTAATGACTTGAGACTATACCTAGCCCGGCATGCAAGATGAGACATATTATGCACCGTTCCCCATACCTGCAGGAAGCCCGTTCGTCTCCAAATCTTTTCCTCTCCATGTGTGGAAACAATATGCCTGCCAGACTCTCCTTCTCCCTCCGGCGGTCCCGCCACTCCACCCCGTGTGGAAAAAATCTGCATGCATGACTCTCCTCCCCCCGCGCTCGTCCAATCCGTTGTGACCAGCAATATTTCCACCCCTTCCCTCCCCCGTAATTTACTCCAACAAATATGCCCACGTAGCTCCCTCCTTTCCAGTTTATAGGGCTTATCTCAAAATTTTAGTTTTCCATTTTATAAGGCTCAATTTGGTTGTTCCCCATCACATGTTCAGATTCCGAGGTGCATTAAATCTTTGCATGCTTTAAGAGAAAATTGACCAATGCATGTATTTTATGCATGCATGCATTGCAATTAATGCATTCATAAACATAATTTTTTGAGGAAAACAAGAGCATTAATTGGGTACTTTTGCAAACTACAAAAAGTATTCCACCACTCACCATCTACATTGGTTGGTGAGATTTTTGAATTGAGCCCTATAAGCCGGAAAGGAGGGAGTACTATGTTAATCACGCAACATATCTTCCGGGACACTGCTTCAGTTACTTAACTTCAGGCACATTGGGTCACTGACATATGGGCCCAACAGGGGTCTGGCCCACATGTCAGTGACGCAACTGGACCTGCAGTTAAGTCAGTGCAGCTCAGTCCATATCTTACATAGGTGTGCCATTGCTCGCTATAAATACGGCGCCTCCCACGACATTCGGAAGAACGCTCACGTTCATCGCTATCTCCTCCCCCTCCCTCTCACGTCGACCACCATGGCATCGCCCCTCCCAAGCCCTAGGCGCCCCTCGCTGCACCGCGCGGACGGTCACGCGTCGCTGTTCCGTTCCTCGCCGCCACTAGTCGAGGAGGATGCGTTGGCGTTCCGCTCCTCGCCGTGATGCGTCGAGGTGGACGCGTCGACGTTCCGCTCCTCACCACCACTAGTCGAGGAGGACGCGTTGGTGTTCCGCTCCTCACCGCGATGCATCGAGGTGGACGCGTCGGCGTTCCCAATCTCGCCAGCACGCGCGTCGCAGGACGCGTCAGCTCCCCGCTACGAGGAGAACGCCGCCCGCCCGCCGAGCCCCCCAGCCTTGAGGAGCTTTGGAAAGAAATGGATGTCGCCTTGTGGGAGGCTTTGCCTCCAGCAGAGCGCGCCAAAATAGAGGCGGAGAAGAAGGCTGA
The DNA here is from genome assembly GCF_002575655.3 of Aegilops tauschii subsp. strangulata. Lineage (NCBI taxonomy): Eukaryota > Viridiplantae > Streptophyta > Magnoliopsida > Poales > Poaceae > Aegilops > Aegilops tauschii. The sequence continues at coordinate 408,386,041 of NC_053037.3, forward strand.
GGAAGAGAACCGCACCGCGGGACAAGCTGCCTGGCAGACCTATGTCGCGTCCAAGGGAGTCAGGCAATTGGCTCTTTGGCAGAAGGCTCGTGCGAGGGCCATGAGGGTGGCGGAGGACGCCCGTGCCAAAGCCCTGAGTTCAGTCGGGCCCAAGCGCCTCATCTACGCTTGGCGGTACGTGGACCGGGTGCACGCTTCCAGCGAGGAGAAGTACCTGTTGGCGCCGGATCACCACACCGGTGAGATCGCGCTCGCCCGCCGGCAAGCCGCCAATCAGCACCTCGCGGGTTGCGAGGCTGAGGAAGAGGCGTTGTGTCAGCGCGCTAGGAAACGGCCGCGCACCAGGGCACTCGTGGCGCGCCGCAGGCGCTCCTGCGAGCGCCGTGGCTTTTAGTAGGAGTATAATTTTTGTTTTGTAAGGTGATCTCATTATTTTAGGACGCAAATGATAAATCCCGAACGTTCAGGAATTATTAGCGTCCTTAATTAAGTATGTAAAAGGGAAAGTTTGGAAACCTTGTGTATTCGTACGCATTTTGTAAGTACGTGCTTATAGCACAAACTTTACTATATACTATCGCACTACACGTCTCTCTCTATATATGCTTGCAGACTGTGCTACTCCCTCCGTCCAGGTCAATAAGTCATCTTTGGTTGTGCACCATGACCAAGAAAGAGGGAAGACTTATACACCTAGACGGAGGGAGTACTACTATTACTTATGTACGTGCAAATGCACGTTTTAACACCATGATGCGGTTTTTGTAAAAGTAGAAAAACATCACTAGTCAAGCTTGTGAAACGATTCAATGCAAAACAAATGCAAAAATGCTCTTTTGATTGTTTACTTTTAGCTTCCTTCTCTGTGGTTATTTCTCTGTCGTACCTTGTACGGAGTATCTCACTGGTCGGAAAGGCATGCAAATTCCCAAACCGCTTCCTACACCCTGTATCGAATTTTTTACCTAACAAGTTGTGTCGTGCAATTGGAATTCCAACTTGAGTACTACTACTAGTAGGAGAACCAGGGGCAGTTCTTTTAGGCTTCTACGTAGATTGGTAATCCCATAACTACTACCTCCGTCCTGGTTTATTGGTCCCCATTGTAATCTGTGTCAAATTTTGATCATAAATTTAACTAATGAAATGTTAGTGCATGTCACATGCACTAACATTTTATCAGTTAAATCTTTGGTCAAAATTTAGCACAAATTACAATGGTGAGGAATAAACCAGGACGGAGGTACTACTAGTAGTAGTTTAGAAGCCCAAATAAATGAGTGAGGCGCCTTAATGTTACTCTCCACTGTGACTAGTCTTATGGGAAAAGCTGGGGAAGCCGCCAAAAGAACTGGCCCTAGGAGTAGTAGCTACGTATACTAGGAGTAGTAGCTAGGGATTGAGTGTGCGAGATGAACCGGAGAAAGTAAATGCAGAGAGATGAAATGCAAAAAAGACGGAGGGATGTGATGGTTGCTTGTCCGTTTATTTTACTAGGCCAGTTATTACTGGGAGTGGTTGGGTTTTGTGATATGACGGCTTTACTGCCGCGCCACGAGCGGGGTGAGACTCCCGTGCAGCGCCGCCCTCTACACTAGTACTACTACATCAGTCGTGGTTTATCCCCCATTGAATTTGACTGAAGATTTAACTGACAAAATGTTAGTGCATGTCAACAAAAACAATATCGTTGGATTCGTATTTGAACATAGTTTTCAATGATATAATTTTAGGTGACATGCATCATCATTTATCGCACTATATATAATGTTAGTTCAATTTTTGGTCGTACTAATCTATAGTAAGGTGCCCGTGCGTTGCATGAAAGAGTGAAATGCATGGATCGGGGAGTTGTTTATTTTGACAAAGGATGTGGGGGTCATCTCATGTGTAACGGGTATCGATAGGTTTGTTCGGATATTATTTCATCTCTAGAGCTCACAAACATCCGGGTGAAATAGATAAAAAAGTATCTTTTGCAAAAAAAACGTTCAACTGTTCAACTTGCATCCAGAACTTGTGAAGAAATAACTCTTATTGTGCTTTGCAGGAAATGATCTTCAAGAATTAGTTTTTGAGTATCCATTGTTATACATGTTGGCTACAGATGACATGGCACTTTCTTATAGTCAACAGTTGGCTATACTATTTAAGTATTAACCATGCCCTTATACACCTAGACGGAGGGATTAAATCAGGATGACTTGGAAGGGGGCAGAGGATATGTAAGAAATGGTTCATCATAAGTCTTTCACCAGTACTGTAGTAAAAATTCATAGATGGAAGATTCTAGACTAAACCATAAATGGATACACTTTTATTCATGCGCGATACTCCAATAGAGCAAGACCATGCATGGAAGTCTCCACATGCTTAGACAGCGGATTACATTGAGCGAAGACTAATGATCAACATTTAACTTGATAATGCAGATGTCCAGGTGAACCTCCTTGGAGTCCCCGTGCACATTGTTGGGGGTCAAATAATACCGTGCGTCTTCCATGTCCACGTCGGTGGGAAGGTCCCAGCTCGGCAGAGTCCAAGTTAGCTTGGCGTAGCCAATGTCGCCGCCCACGTACCTCTGAGGGGTAGTAATAGTGAGCACGCACCCGTACATCGGCCTTGTGTAAGTGTCAGCGTCAGCGGCGTCGTCCCTGACGCACACTACAGAGATGTGGCGGCGGCCTGCGCGGGCCTGGCCGGTGCCCACGATCAAGAGGAAGACACTGTCGTCCTCCTCCGAGACTAGCACGCGGCGCTGATCCTCCAGCGACTCCGGCACGGTGAACGGGTAGCACGTCTCGTACTTGATGTTCTTCGCCAATGGCGAGTAGTGATCGCCGCACGCCTGCGTCAGGTGATGCACGATGTCCGCCGGTGAGCCCCAAAACGGCACCGGGCACTCATAGCAGTAGACGAAGGGCTCCTTGGAGGCATCGACTAGGCCGTCCATGAAACGGGAGTGGCTGTAGGGGACGTTCCGCCAGTTGAATATATGAGCAAGTTACTACAAGATTTAGTCCGAATAAGCACAAAATAAATCATGACGGCTATAACAGAGATTCAACTAATCATGCGGACTAGCATAGTAGATGAACAGATCGAATCTAGGACACAGACTAGAAACATGAATTCTACCACGATTTCGAATAGGAAGGACAGAAACACATACGGTGCAACAGGAGCAGCACCATTGGCGTTGAGGTTGTCGCCCATGTCCTTGAGGAAGAGGTTGCCGAGGTCGGGGAAGAAGTCGTCGTCGGTGAAGTCGTCGCTGCTAGCAGTCGCGAGAGTGCGCTCCCCAAATTTCAACAGCGCCCGCCGAATGGAGCGCAGGAGGGAGTGGCTGTAGGGGACGTGATAGGTGGGAACCCGATGAACGAGTTCACGCCCGAGGGTGGCCCGATCTTCACGTCGTAGGATCGAATCGGGAGGGATAACTAGCGACAAGCAGCCGGGATAACTAGCTTTATACCTGCCAAGGTTGGATGTAACCCGTACGTTGGGGATGGCTGACCGAAGCTACAAGCACTCCAACCCGCTGTCCGAACAATCGCAGAACCACAAACCGGGACTAATCCACACAAAATGGCCGGAACCGTAGAGCACAAACTAGGGGGAACCAGAGGATTCTTCTCGCGAATCCGAATGAACTCACAAGAGCAAAGGTAGCAAGATCTGTCGGATCTCTCTAGCAGTCTTGCTGCATAAGCTTGTAGCTGAATGGTTTGACAAAAGGTTCTCTAGAGGATGGGGGAGATGGGGTTTTATAGCAGGGACAACCCCCCTTAGCTAGGTGTGAAAATGCCTTCAAAAGTAAGCAGGTTTGCATGGCTTCCTTGGGTGAATAAGCAGTCAACTTTGGGAGTTGTTGCAGAGCTCCTCGGAAATTCGCGAAGTCTTGACAGCCTGGACACCTTCCACGAGAATGACTAGAACTTTTGACTCACAACTCCAAATGATGTGAGGTTTTTTGCATTGGAAAGATAATTTGATGTAGCTTCTGTTGATGTACCCCTATGGCCCCGTCTCTCCATCATATGGGTGTGCCACACCAAAACATCAGAGATAAAAACTGACAGCATCAGCTTCACTTGAAACTTGTTTTCTCCAAACTTGTTCCTCCAAAGCGGTTGCTTCAAGAGCTCATAGGTTGTTGGATTGCTTACATGTTATACCTAAGTTCAACCAACAACTATGGAGATGAAAGCTTAGTTGTGTCATCAAGGTTACAAGGTAAACTTAAGTTAGCATTCACCTGGTCACTTATTTGTTTGGCGCGACTTCTTGTGATTGGACCTATAATTGTTGGAGACTTGTCGATGGTTGTGGTGTCCTCATCATCCTCCCCCTCTTGTAGAGGAGTCGTCCTCGACTCTGATGGTCCAAAGTATGGAGAGAGGTCGGACACATTGAAAGTTGGACTAACACCATAATCCATCGGAAGGTCAATCTTGTAGGCATTGTCATTGATCTTCGCAAGAACTTTGAATGGACCATCTCCACGTGGCTGCAACTTGCATTTGCGTTGATCTGGGAAATGATCCTTCCGCAGGTGTACCCACACAAGATCATCTTCTTCAAACAACACCTTCTTTCTTCCCTTGTTTGCTCGTTTTGCATATTGTTCAGTCATCTTCTCAATATTTTCCTTGGTCTTCTCATGAATTTTCTTCACGAAGTCAGCACGCTTACTTGCATCAAGATTGGTTCGCTCCTGCAATGGTAAAGGCAAAAGATCTATGGGAGCAACCGGTTTGAAACCATAAACAATTTCAAAAGGACAAAATTTAGTGGTCGAATGTACTGCCCTGTTGTATGCAAACGCCACGTGGGGGGAGACATTCTTCCCACATCTTCAATTTTTTCTTTAAAACTGCTCTCAGCATCATGGATAGCGTGCGGTTGACAACTTCAGTTTGTCCATCCGTTTGTGGGTGGCATGTAGTTGAAAAGAGAAGCTTTGTGCCGAGCTTTGCCCACAACGTTTTCCAAAAATAGCTCAGAAACTTGGTGTCACGATCTGAAACAATAGTGCGTGGTACTCCATGTAGCCGCACAATTTCCCTGAAAAACAAATCAGCAATGTGTGAAGCATCATCGCTCTTATGACACGGGATAAAATGAGCCATCTTGCTAAACCTATCAACCACCACAAAAACTGAATCACTCCCCCTCTTAGTGCGTGGTAATCCGAGAACAAAATCCATAGAAATATCTTACCAAGGTGTACTAGGAATTGATAAGGGCGTATAAAGTCCATGAGGGTTTAAACGTGACTTAGCTTTGCGGCAAATCTCACAACGTAGTAGATAGCGCTCAACATCACGCCTCATCCTTGGCCAAAAGAAATGGTCAATCAGTACACTCTCAGTTTTCTTTGCTCCAAAATGTCCCATGAGACCACCAGCATGAGCCTCCTGCAAAAGCAACAAATGAGCAGATTATTCTGGGATGCACAATTTGTTAGCTCGAAACAAAAATCCATCATGCAAGTGAAATTTTTCCCAACCTTTTCCCTCACTACACTTTGAGTGTGGTTTAGCAAAATATGGTGATTCACATACAATTCTTTAATGCTTTGCAACCCAAGAATTTTAGTATCAAGTTGTGAGAGTAAAATATGGCGTCTAGACAAAGCATCGGCAACAACATTATCTTTTCCTTTCTTGTACTTGACAATATAGGGAAAAGATTCTATGAATTCACTCCATTTTGCATGTCTACGGTTCAGTTTTTGTTGACCCCTAAGGTGCTTTAAAGATTCATGGTCGGAATGTATCACAAATTCTTTAGGCCACAAATAATGTTGCCATGTTTCTAAAGATCTCACAAGTGCATATAATTCTTTGTCATAAACTGAATAATTTAGAGTTGGACCACTTAGCTTCTCACTAAAATATGCAATAGGCCTACCTTCTTGCATTAGTATGCCTCCAATACCCACACCACCTGCATCACATTCAATCTCAAAAGTCTTACCAAAGTTGGGTAGTGCAAGCAATGGTGTAGATGTCAATTTTTCTTTCAGCTCTTGGAAGGCCTTCTCTTGTGCATTTGCCCACTTGAAGGGAACATCTTTCTTGGTTAGCTCATTCATTGGGGCAGCAATGGTGCTGAAGTCCTTCACAAACCGACGGTAGAAACCAGCAAGGCCAAGAAAGCTTCGTACTTGGCTTACATTTTGTGGGGGCATCCACTCACGGATGGCCTTGACCTTCTCCTCATCTCCCTACACACCTTGTCCTGAAACAACAAAGCCAAGAAACACAACTTTTTCTATGCAAAATGTGCACTTTTCCTTGTTAGCATATAATTTCTCCTCACTTAGGACAGCAAGCACACACCGGATGTGTTCAACATGTTCATCCAAAGTTTTGCTATAAATTCGGATGTCATCAAAGTAAACAACCACAAACTTGCCAATGAACATTCTAAGCACATGATTCATTAATCTCATGAAGGTACTAGGTGCATTTGTCAATCCAAATGGCATAACTAACCACTCATACAAACCAGGTTTTGTTTTGAAAGTAGTTTTCCATTCATCACCCTCTCTCATTCTTATTTGGTGGTAGCCACTTCGCAAGTCAATTTTAGAAAAGATGGTGGCACCACTAAGTTCATCAAGCATATCATCAAGCCTAGGTATTGGGTGCCTATACCTCACGGTGATGTCGTTAATAGGCCTACAATCACAACACATTCGGGAAGATCCATCTTTCTTTGGTACTAAAAGAACAGGTACAGCATAAGGAGAGAGACTTTTCCTTACATAACCTTTGTTTAGTAGGCCTTCAACTTGTCGCTGAATCTCCTTGGTTTCCTCCGGGTTTGTGTGGTATGCTGGTCGGTTCGGCAATGGGGCTCCTGGAACCAAATCAATTTGGTGTTCAATGCCTCTTTGTGGTGGCAGCCCTGGTGGTATTTCCTTGGGGAACACATCTTCATACCCCTGCAAAACTTCAACAACAACACTAGTAGTGGTGGAGGTTAATTCATTAGTAGAAAGAAAATTGTCCTTGTACAAAAGTACAAAGAACACGGAATTGGGTTCTCTCAACTCTCTCATGTCCCTTTTCCAAGACATCATAACTAATCCCTGTTTTTCCCATGTCTTGGTCAATTTAAGCTGTGGGATTTTATTTGGCTTTGGATCCTCTCGCTCACTATGTTGGTGGATGTCACTCAAGTGTTTCTCGCTCACTCCCTCTTTCTTTTTCAGATCATCCATCAATATTTCTTCGGGTGTCAAAGGGAGCAAAGATATGCACTCTCCCTCGTATTGGAATGAGAGACGATTAGTACGGCCGCTGATTTGCACATCATGATCATACAACCAAGGTCTTCCCAACAACAATTGGCATGCTTGCATTGGCACCATGTCACATTCCAGTTGATCTCGGTACTTCCCAATGGAAAACTGAATGGCGACAATGTTGCTTACTCGAAGTGTACCACAATCATTGAGCCATTGCATCTTATATGGACTTGGGTGCCTTCTTTGTTTCAGTCCCAACTTCTCTACCAAATCTGAACTTGCAATGTTGTTGCAACTGCCATTGTCAACAATAATTCTGCAAACCTTGTCCTTGATGGTGCCACGGGTGTGAAAAATATTATGTCGCTGCCCTTTCTCTTCTCTAGCTGCATTAACACTAAGCACACGACGAGAAACAAAGCAATATCCCATGTCGGCCTAAATATCACAACCACTCTTCTCGCCCTCTTCATCCTGATGATCACCCGATTCTCCATTATCTTCATGCTCACTCTCAGATTCCCATTCACCTTGTTCATTCACAAAGAGAACTCTCTTGTTTCGACATTCAGGAGAAATGTGACCATGCCCTTTGCACTTCCAACATTCAATATCTCGGGTTCGAGATGATGGTACAGCCGTGGGGTTAGAGGTACTTCCAGCAGCAGAAGGAGCACGTTTGTCCACATTCCTAGGGGCTGGTGATGATGCCGATGAAGCCGCTATTCGCCGGGTGGCAGTAGGGTGTGAAGTATGCTGAAACTGAGAACCACCATGAGAGGCACTTGGCTGCAACCTTTGCCATGGTGTGGTGGTGCGGTTATGAGATATCCGTCCATGACCACTCCACTGCACCTTCCTCTCTGTGCGCTTTGCTTGCTCCAAAATATCTTGTAGAGTGTTATAGGGAAACATCTCCACAAAATCAGAAATTTCATTGTTGAGACCATGCAAAAATCTTGCCATCTTTGACTCCTCATCTTCATGAATTCGAGCACGAACCAACAACAATTCCATCTTTTATAGTACTCATCCACCGTGCGCGTACCTTGGCTGAGACACTGCAATCTGTTTCGGAGATCTCTTTGATATTGTGAAGGAACAAACCTTCGCCTCATGGCTTGTTTCATCTCTTCCCAAGTGTCAATGTGATCACGGCCTAGCAGCAGTTGATTTTCTTGTAGTTGATTCCACCAAGTGAGTGCTTAACCAGAAAACTCAACACAAGCAAGGTTTACTCTCTTCGGATCAGCAAGGTTATGGATACAAAAAATCTGATCACACTGCTCTTCCCAATCAAAATATGCATCGGGGTCTTCCTTTCCTGTGAACTTGGGGATATGCAACTTGATTCTTGCTATGTCATCTCGACCATCTCGATCACGACGTTCTGCAAGACGCCCATGTTCAGCAGCACGACGGTATGGGACACCATCATAATCATCAAAATCATCTCCATGACCACGAGCAACATGCTCATGAGGGTCATAGTAGTGCCCACAAGGACCATGCCCTCGCCCTCGAAGTTGTCCTCCTCGCTGCCCTCCATGAGCTGCAACACCACGCCCATGAGCAGCAGCCACATGTCCACCATGGCTGTTGTTATCATCCTCCATGTCACCATCCACAGCAGCATGCACGGAATTCTCATCCCCAACTTCCTCAAGTGGGTCAATAGGGTGTTGTCGGTGTCGAACCCTATCGCCACCTGCTGGAGGTCGCTTGTGAAACATCCTTCCAAGGTCTCGAGCCATGTTCCGTAATTCCTGAAATTCAACACGTGTGACCGGGGCATCTTCTTCCCCATGGTTTTCTCCATGAACACTCGATCTAGATCCTGCCATGTTAGTAAGGCCAAAAGTGGAATAGGATAATTTTGTGGAATCACACAACCTCACCTCTTACTCACCAAAGTTCTTATGAGTTCACATCAGATTGTGCTTCTCTCAGATGTGTTAAAACGATTGAAAGACAGGGATCAAAGAACTAGCTTCAGTTTTTGGTGGAGCTCGGTGGGGTAAACAAAAAGGGGCTTGTGCGGAAATCAAGTTGATGCAAACCAAGAAAATATGGGGATAGATCTACTGCACTTTTGCACCAAGATTGAACAACACACACAAGCTTCTGAAATTTTTCTACCAAGCTGAAACTTTTGGATCTTACACAACACTTTCTTTTTCTCTCTTGACTTTTTTTTGCCAGTTTTTTTTCTCTTTGATTTTTTTGCCAGTCTTTTTTTCCCTCTCTTTTTCCAAAGCACAACAACCAAATCTCAAAGCAACTATAAAGATGAACTTGGTGCAGATCTAAAAGATGAAGAACATGCAAGGTATGCAACAACAAGATCTCAGCATCAACAAGGCTTAAATTTATTTTTGGTGGGCCTTTGGACTTTTAGGACAGAAAATATAGCATGAAAAACACTCGATCTAAAGGGATGATAGCAAGATAAACTCGAATAACAGATCCTACCATGTCAATGAAGGCTCTGATGCCAGATAATAGGTGGGAACCCGATGAACGAGTTCACGCCCGAGGGTGGCTCGATCTTCACGTCGTAGGGTCGAATCGGGAGGGATAACTAGCTGCAAGCAGCCGGGATAACTAGCTTTATACCTGCCAAGGTTGGATGTAATCCGTACGTTGGGGATGGCTGACTGAAGCTACAAGGACTCCAACCCGCTGTCCGAACAATCGCAGAACCACAAACCGGGACTAATCCACACAAAACGGCCGGAACCGTAGAGCACGAACTAGGGGGAACCAAAGGCTCCTTCTCGCGAATCCGAATGAACTCACAAGAGCAAAGGTAGCAAGATCTCTCGGATCTCTCTAGCAGTCTTGCTGCATAAGCTTGTAGCTGAATGGTTTGACAAAAGGTTCTCTAGAGAATGGGGGAGATGGGGTTTTATAGCAGGGACAACCCCCCTTAGCTAGGTGTGAAAATGGTTTCAAAAGTAAGCAGGTTTGCATGGCTTCCTTGGGTGAATAAGCAGTCAACTTTGGGAGTTGTTGTAGAGCTCCTCGGAAATTCGTGAAGTCTTGACAGCCTGGACACCTTCCACGAGAATGACTAGAACTTTTGACTCACAACTCCAAATGATGTGAGATTTTTTGCATTGGAAAGATAATTTGATGTAGCTTCGGTTGATGTACCCCTATGGCCCCGTCTCTCCATCATATGGGTGTGCCACACCAAAACATCAGAGGTAAAAACTGACAGCATCAGCTTCACTTGAAACTTGGTTTCTCCAAACTTGTTCCTCCAAAGCGGTTGCTTCAAGAGCTCATAGGTTGTTGGATTGCTTACATGTTATACCTAAGTTCAACCAACAACTATGGAGACGAAAGCTTAGTTGTGTCATCAAGGTTACAAGGTAAACTTAAGTTAGCGTTCACCTGGTCACTTATTTGTTTGGCGCGACTTCTTGTGATTGGACCTATAATTGTTGGAGACTTGTCGATGGTTGTGGTGTCCTCATCAGGACGTTGCGGCCGCCGAATGGAGCGCAGGAGTAGCCCACGAAGCAGTAGATGGTGCTCCTCCCTAGTCTTTATTCTTATCTCTATCTCTACTACTCTTCTTTGTTTTTTATAATATACTAGTTTTAGTTGTCAAATCGAATAGTACTGCGCCGTCCACTGCTCGCCCGGCTGAACACGCCTCGTCGCCTCCATCAAACCCCTCCGTTAAACCCACATGCAAACCGAGAAACCTACTCCGGCCCACGGGAGGAAATTTGCCGGTTGCCGTTGGAGAATAATAGAGTCATGTCCAATCCAATTGAGTTAATTGCGTGTATGATTCTCCCTCTATAAAAAGTTAATTGCATCCTTAATCTTGTATTCTAAGTACTCCGTGGGTCCCACTGTCAGTCCAGTGTACATGACTTGCAGGCTGGCTAAAGATTCGTACAGAAAGTTAAAAAGAAACAAATCCATGACTTGCAGGATTGGAGTTAGCACCGATGACAGTTCGTAGTCGTTCCACGCTCGGGCATTGAAGTTTGTAACTATTTTAGATTAGAACATACTACTCCTCCGGTGCTAGTAGTAGAGCAGAGTCCTACTCCACTACTACTCTACTCAAGCAAGTTAGGGCATAGTAGCAGGTACTGTAGGGAGTACCAGTACCGTGATCACTCAAGCAAGTTGTCTGACTTCGATATGACCCTACGTTGCTGGTATGTGTCTCGTAAGTAAAGCGGCGTGCTGTAGTCATCATCACCTGTCCACTTCCCGCATCACATATTCGCTTCTCCATCTTTGTCCGCTCTTCCATCCCCGCTAAGGTGCCTTCCCCCTCGTCCAATCTTCCATCCCCGCTAAGGCGCCTCCCCCCTCGTCCGAAACCCAAGCACTAACAATGGCAGAACCGAGCAGCGTCCACCGAAAGAGTGGCTGGAATTTGCACCCCACAGAGGTAATGAAGCTAATTGTTTCGCGTGTGGACAATCTCAGTACCATGCCGCTCGCCACGTGCTCGTCGGGGCTGTACCGTTTACTCAAAGCCCTCAGGCCGGAGCTTTTTAAGCCAGCTCCTTGCTTGCTGATGCCGCCTGATCTTCAGAAACGGCGTGTCACGCAGCATAACGATCGTAGGGTGGCGAGCATCAACCCTCTTGACTGCGATCTGATCCCCGTCAGCCTCAACTACATTAACGGTATGTACTGGGTCGGCATGAACACGTCTTGGATGGTGCTCGTCGTCGGTCGCGGCAGCTGGATGCTCGTGGAGGTCTACACCCGGCGATTGATCCCCTTCCTTCGATTAACAGTGCACTGCTTTGGCACCGTGGCCCAGAATACTCGGAATCTTACAGTAGCCAACATGATACCAAGTTTGATTTGCTCAAGGTTGTAATCTGCCAAGTGCCCACAAGATCTGCGAATTATAAAGACTTCAGGCTAATTGCGTTCTTCAACCGCGGTCTCGCCTATCTGATAGGTCAATTCGGTAAGTGAATAAATCTGCATGTCCATCGCAGGATCATACATCCTCCATGGTTCTCTGATGCCATTGAACACAAGGGCTTCATTTACGCTGTCGACTCCTTCTGTGGCTGGAAGTATTGCTGGCCTACTCCAGTCATCGCTACAAATGGTTGTTACAGTAGCATGTTACTTTCCTATGATATCATGATGGCTTGCTTATATTACTGTCAACATTTACTGAAAAAATATTCATGCTCATAACATGTTGTTCTTAAGATTGACTACATCAAGAGCCCTTTTTTATTTGACTACAACTTTTTTAGGGTTATTTGACTCCAACTTGATATGATGTTGTAGGCCGCCTAGTGTCCCTACCCTTCCTAATCCCAGAACCTTTCAAAGAAAAGCGGCATGGCAGTTGCAGGTGGTTCCTGGCTCGATCAGACGACGGTGAACGATTGATGATCGTTCGCATGTACCGGACGTGTTGCTTCGCGGAATACAATCACAGTCAGTGCAAGGTCTTTGAGCAGGATCCTAGCTTCTCTGGGGCTTCAGGAATTTTTGACTGGAGGTTGGTAAGTAGCCTTGGTACACGCTCTCTATTTGTCGGACTGAATTATCCGATTAACCAGGAGATAACCGACGGCAAGGATCATGATGGCAGCGCGGTTTCGTTCATCAGGCAAAATTGTGTGTACACAGCGTACCATGCGTCTCTGCATGCACCATACCGTGATATGTGCCACCACGCTCTGCAGCCCAAAGTAGGAGAGAGGGTCGCAAGTATCAGACTTCGACCTGCTGGCTGGAGTTTCCCCCGTCAGGCACCCATCTGGTTCAAGCCGTCAGCCAATCTCCACAGCTTAATAAATAGTAACGTCTAACTGAGCTAGTTAGTTAGATGCGTACACTTGTGTAGTAGGATCTTTATTTAGTTTGATGCATACACTTGTTATTTTTTGGTAGCCCTTTTGTAATGATGGCTGATGTTTGGTTTGGAAGAGAGAGCTGCGTCTTCACTCTTCTGGCCTGCTTACTGCTTCTGTTGCACCCCCAGCCCTGGTTGCTGCTGCTGCTGTTTTCAATGTACAATCAGTAGTATATTTCGTCTGTTGGTTGAATAAATGTGTTGTTAGAACGACAAACACAATGTTTTGGAAGTCGTTGCACGGTTCGATCCTTTAGTGCCCCGTACCGTATGTAGCGCATACTATTTTTCATACGGAACACATTTTCCACTTGTTGATAACATGCAGCCCACTGATGAAGGCCCAATAGAGAAGCCCATAATTAACTGGAAGGGAGGCTCTCACATGAATTCGGCCCAGGTACATGCTCATGGTCCCCTTAACATAAATAAGTAAATAAATAAATAAAGCTAAATGCTCATGCACCAGTTCTTTAAATTCACGGTTTAACAGGAGGATATTATTTCCTATGATAGTGTCATGACATTCAGTCGATATTATTCTTCGGCAAAGATAGCGACCAGTCTTCTTTCTCCCAGCATTTTCTTCCTGCAACCAGCGGACCCATGCAAATCGTAGTCAACGTCGTAAATAGATCCGGTCCATTTTTATTTTTCAATAAGAATGTCCAACCCAGCCCAGCACATTGGCGACAACACTTTATCCTCCGCCTTTGGTGCGCTCGCCGCGGCGCCGCCATCCGGCCCTGTCAACATAGTTTTTTTTCGAAACGGTCGCTATCAACATAGTGAATCGGGATAGGACTGTAGTTGTGAGTATGACAGTACGGACCCACCAGGTCCACTCCCGAACACAAGCAAGCGCCTCTTTTACTACTCACATGAACCCCTCATTTTTTACTCTAATCCACCCTGCTGATATCTGGGACCCACATCATTTTCAACATATAGTCAATTAACGACAGAATTGTAGAACTTTAATTTTTAGTAGTAATTCGGAGGAGCATGCTATAAACTGGGTTGTGCGGTCTCTCTGGCCCGTCTAACAACATGACCAGCCCAGCAGTTTATTCTTTGGGAAAATAGGTAGCCCAGTATTTCTTTTTGAAGAATACCCAATTTAGGCCTATTTGTTTTCTCCGACTTACTGTGCTGCAAATCTTTCAAGATGAGGAGGGATGCATTCCGGCCTGGCCAAAGAGTATGGTCAGTGTCTGTTAAAAGTAATATCAAAAGGGGTTGAAAATTCCAAAAAAATTATAGCAAATGGGATATTAGTTACTTTTTTTGTTTTTGTTCTTCACTGATATCTTATACTCCCTTCGTCCCAAAATTCTTGTCTTAGATTATTCTAGATATGGATGTATCTAATATCAAAACGTGACTTGATAGATCCGTATTTAGACAAATCTAAGACAAGAATTTTGGGACGGTGGGAGTATTTCATTGGATTTAACATGACATAGTAATAATTTATTTTTAAATTTGTTTTAGTATGGCTACTAATTTTTGGATTAAGAATATTTTGTTCCCCACCAAATTGCGAATTTTCAAAATTTCCCACATATTTAGTTAATTTTTTTAACCCTGGTACTGACCAGAAAATGGGTAGCAATTCTAAAAATGGAAAACGGGCTGCAATAAATTCCATATGAATTAGAAAATGAGTAAAAATTATAAAAGAATAGCAAATGGGCTATACACGCCACAGATTTCGAGGCTGACTTGTTTACGCAAGGCTTTGTCAGTCAACACACGATTCTAGCAGCAGTGACTATTGGATGTCCATCCAACGGCCGACGTGCTTCTTCAATCTCTGATCTTCCTGCTCTAGCCGCCTAAACTAGCACCGGTGGGACTGCCTGCTCCCTCCTCTTGTGGCCCGCTGTGATGCCGCGCAGGCTTCCCCGACCCACCCTACTCCCTCCGCTGGCTTGGCCGCACACAATCAACTGCCTCCTTATTACGTGAAAAAAATGATTCCTCCCACTGACATCTGGGGCACACCGGTTGCGAGGCTGACCTATGGGCCTACTAAGTTGACGCGTATGCAGGGCTTGTCAACTTAGTCAAGAAACGATTCTAGCAGCATAACCGTTGGATTTGAATCGAACGGTCCTGCAGCTTCTTCAGTCGTTGCTCTTCTTGCACCAGCCGCCCAAACTAGCGCCGGCGAGACCGCCTGCTCCTGCCTCCAGTGGCCGACCGTGCTGCCGTTGAGGCCTCACCGCCCCCTACTACTCCCACCGCTAGCTAGGCCCTGCGCCGACGACAACCTCACACCGCAACCGAACAAGTGAACCCTCGTACTCCTCTCCGCTTGGGCATCCACTGCCACATCTTCCCCGGCTCCGCATCGTCCCCTTCCTAGGCCTCGCCGTCGTCCACCGCCTTGGTGTTCTCGACGCGGCGTGGTCAATGTGGTCAAGGACCGACTTCCATCGGAAGAGTACTGTACGTGGAGAGGCTGACAGCTGAGTCCACGGCCGCAGCTGGGTCCACGGCCACAGCCTAGTTTTTTTGTGATTTGCCAAGTAAGTCGCTTTGTCAGGCCTGTTGGGCTGCAAATCTTTCTAGATGAGGAGAGCTTCATTCGGCTGGCCGAGAAAATGGCCCATCAGTAATGAGAAATGGGCTGTACATTTATAAAACACATCAAACCGGCAATTAGTTTCAAATTTCTTTTTCTCATTTCGAGATTTTAAATTGCATTGATTTTTATGCATGGACAATTTGTTGGATTTTATATTGATATACATTTATTTTTAAAATCTGTTTAAATGTGACTCGAAATTTCGGGATTAAAAACAGTTCGGACCGCCCCGAAATATGCAAAATTTCGTATAATTTTTTAACCATGCCCACAATATGGGCTGTAATGCTAACAAAAAGAATATGGGCTCCAAAAAAACCTTAAGAAATAGCAAATGGGCTGTAAATTATTAGAAATAATGGCAGATGGGCTGTTTTCCACAGATTTGAGGCATTCCTAAAAAAAGGTTGACGCACAAGCAGTGACTGTTGGATGTCCATCCAACGGCCATCGTGCTTCTTCAATCTCTGCTCTTCCTGCTCCACCCGCTCAAACAAGTGCCGGTGGGACTGCCCGCTCCCTCCTCCCCGCGGTCGGCTGTGCTGCCGCGCAGGCCTCACCGCCCCACCATACTCCCATCGTTGGCCTAGCCATCCCTCTACTCACCCACACCTGCTGTTATTCTCCGGCGACGGCAGACGAACCAGTAAACCCTCGTACAGTCGTACTCCCCTCCGCGTAGGAAAAAACTGCCGAGTCTTCCCTGCCTCCGTGTCGTTCCCTTCCTAGGCCGCGCCGTCATCCACCGCCCTGGTGCTCTCGGCCGGCCTGGTCAACGACCGACATGCATCTGAAGTGGACTGTACGTGGAGAGGCTAACAGCTGGGTCCACGGCCGCACGCAAGGAAATGCCTCCTTATTACGCTCAAAATAATGATTCCTCCACCTGACATCTGGGACCCACGGAAAGGGCCTCTGTATTTCGCGAAAAAATGTTACTGCCGCTAACAGCTCGGACCCACCAGCTATATCTACGCACGCAAGGAAGTGCCTCCTTATTACGCACAAAAAAATGAATACTCCCCCTACTAGCTGGGACACAGTATAGTGGCAGGCTGACTTGTGGGCCTACTAAGTTGACGGGGACGGAGGGCTTTGTCAACTTAGTCAATATGCACGATTCTAGATCCAGTGACTGTACGATGTCCATCCAACGGCCGTAGTGCTTCTTCAACCTCTGGTCTTCTTGCTCCAGCCGCCGAAACCAGCGCCGGTCGTGCCTCGTGCTCCTACCTCGCGTGGCCGGCTGCGATGCAGCGAAGGCCTCACCGCCCCTACTAATCCCACCGCTAGCCAGGCCATTCCTCTACTCACCCACAACCCCTATTATTTTGCGGCAACGGCAGCCTCACACCGCAGCGAACCAGTGAACCCTCATACTCCCTGCCCTGGTGCTCTCGGCGCGGCGTGGTCAACGTGGTCAAGGAACGACTTCCATCGGAAGAGTACTATACATGGAGAGGCTGACAGCTGGGTCCACGGCGGCTGCAAGGAAGTGCCTCCTTATTACACGCAAAATAATTATTCCTCCACCTGACAGCGGGGACCCACCGGACGGGCCACCGTATTTTGTGAAAAAATGTTTTCCCCTGACTGCTGGGACCCACCAGCTACATCTTCGCACGCAAGGAGGTGTGTCCAAAAAAAACGATTCGCCCCCCTGACTGCTGGGACCCACCAGCTACATCTTCGCACGCAAGGAAGTGCCTGACAGTGGGGACCCACCTGGTCGAAGCGTACGTGGCATTGTCATTCTGGCCGCGAACGTGTACGTACATACTGGTCAATGTAGAGGCGCACACGTGTCGTAGTAGAGGCGCGCACGTAGCATGTACACGTACGTACAACGGCCTGGGTGCAAGAAAGAAAATACGGCCACGTACGTACATAGAGGCGGGGTCTCGAATGCCAACTCACGCATACGTATGGCCAGGGCTCACGTACATGGCTGGGTCGGAACGGAGAAACAGCGTCTTCGTCGTGTTCATGGGGAGCCAACCGGTTGGGTCGGAACGGAATGCGTCGTCGTGTTCATCGGGAGGGCTTGGATGGAACAACCGATGGAAACGAGGCCTGGCGTACCGCAGAATGGAGGAAACGGCCTTGTGTTCGACCGGCCACGTTTAAAACGGGATCCTGTTCATCAGGAGGGGTCTGGTGTACTGCAAAACGGAGGAAACGGACCTCCTACGGTCGAAACGGGGGTCCTGTTGATCTGGAGGGGTGTGGCGTACCGCAAAACAGAGGAAACCGACTTGTGTTGGAGCGCTACGGTCGAAACGGGGGTCTTGTTCATCGGGAGGGGTGTGGCGTACGGCAAAACAGGACTCCATGGGATACTATTCATCTCCACCGTCAACCACCTCCAGCCTCCACGGGCTACTGTTCATCCACCGTCGACCTCCTCCAGCCTCCACCTGCGACTGTTCATCCATGGGCTCCTGTTCATCCAGCCTCCACCACGCGCTACTCCACCGGCTACTGTTCAACTAGCCCTCTCCACGGGCTCCTGTTCAACCACCCCTCCACGGGCTACTATTCATCTAACCCCCCACCATCTACTGTTCATCCAGCCCTCCACGGGGTGGTCCTGTTCATCCAGCCCTCCATGGGGTCCTGTTCATCCAGCCCCAACCGGCTCGATCGATCGGGGTCCTGTTCATCCAGAGGCAACATCACGGGGTCCTGTTCATCCAAACCCCCCAGCAACACTCACTGTTCATCCAGATGCAGCATCGACCGGCTTCAGTTAGTAGCAGTAGCGAAGGAATCGCTCGATCGGGTTCAGTTAATAGCCATCGATCGATCGCTCGGGTTCAATAACGCGTAGCCTGTAGTGCAACCGCTCGGGTTCAGTTAGAGCCCAACGCCTCGCTCGGGTTCAGTTAGAGCCCAACGCCTCGCACCTACGCGCGTGCGTGTACAAGAGAAACGCGCATCGCTCGGCCCCGACCACCCACCGTAACCGGGAACACCCCGATATTTTCCTCGCCCTCGCTTCTACCACTGTGTTTTCGTCATGGACGGCCCAAAGAATGTCATGCAGCTGCGTCTCCGGCCCACCCAGGATGAAAAGCCCATTTTCTGTCATGATTTTTCGTCATAAAAGTAGGAGCCCACCACATCTATGATGATACCGGGTTTTGTCACAATTATCGTCATAGAAGTGTCATAAGTATGACAGAAAAAATTTCGTTCGGCCCAAAATGACACAGATGTGTCTTCTTTTTGTAGTGTTAATAGGCCCACAAGTCAGACCATTCCCTCTTTTTTTTAATAATTTATATATAGCTCATTGCGACTTCTTATGCAATTTATTGCAGTCCGTTTTTTGGTTGGCCAGGGCCAATTTCGCATATTTCTGTGGGTTCCAAACTATTTTAATACCAAAATGTCGATCCAGATTTAAAGTACTTTGAAGATATATTTAAACTAGGTTAATGCCCAGTGAAATAGGAATCTGAAAATGTGAAAAAATCAGAAATTATAAAGTAATTGCCAATTTGTCATCTGTTTTTATATTTACAACCCATTTTATATTACTTTCAAGATTTGCAGGCGTCTTGAAAGAGTTGCAGCCCATCAGGGCATAGAAAAATAAGTAGGCCTGGATTGGGTATTCTTCAGAAAAAATAAACTGGGCTCATTTTCACAAAGAAAAAATAGCTGGGCTGGTCATATGGTGAACATAAAATATAAGTCTGGGCTAGACGGGCCACAACCCAGTTCAAACCCTGCTCCGTCTCAACAATAAAAAAATACTGCTCGAGCAGGTACGTCCCAGGTGTCAGCCAATCTTGTGCTGTTCTCTTGTATATTGACTATATACGGTCACAATGTCGTGGGTCCTAGATGTCAGGAAAACACTAGGAGGAAGCATTTTATTTTTCCATACGCTGACATGGTGGGCCCCTACTGTCATCCTCTCCACGTACTTCTGCCAATTCCTGTTGTTTGTTGACCATGTTGACAATGCGAGAGGGCGGCGCCGCGGCGAGTGCACCAAAGTGCGCGGAGGACGACGGCGAGGCCTCGGACGTCGGCGTTAACGATTTAGGAGACGGTGGGGCGGCGATGCGTGCGCTGAGGCGCAGCCAGCCGTGGGAGGCGGAAGCAGGTGGCCCCGCCGGCGCTGGTTTGGTTTTGGCGGCTGGAGGAAGACAGGACTGAAGAAACATGACAGACTGTAAAAGCAGCAGGAGTACTTAACAACCTTAACTGAAACCAGCAGGGGCACTTAACAACCATAGCTGAAAGCAGTATGAGTACTTATACAGGTTCAACCGTACAAAGCACGCCTCGAACAGTGCTGCTTTGCCTACAGTTAACCAAGGGTGAGGCCGCCAAGCCCCAGGACAAGGCCCAGGTGCCACCTCGCGCATCCACAACCTTCTGAAAGCGGCTTCATCTCGCAATGTGGTCAATAAATAGGATATTCGCTTTAGAGCCACGGAAAAGCAGGAACATAATCTTCTATCCTATTCTCCAAGATGGACGGGCCTTCATTATTTGAGACCGCCCATGAATAAGTATATTTTCACCTCCAAGGGGAATGGAGTAGGTCGACATAAACATCATGTTGTGACCAAGCGCAAGTCTGACCCGACCATGGTCAGGCATCTGTATAGGAACAATAGAACTGGGCAGTTTCTGTTTCAAGAAGATCACAGCTGTAAAACTGTGTATAAGCAATAGTTTATGAACAACATATATAACAGAAAACAACTTGTACCATAAGTTTCTCGACACAGTTGGACCTGTTCAACGAGTGCAGCAGTGGCACACATATCCCACGTGTCCTTCCACCATTGAAATGCCCCACAAGGACCTCAAGACGATCAATAAAGTGTAGGAACTTGTGGATGTCGTCCCAGTCAACTTCAGTGCCATCAGTAACAGCCGAGTTGTTATAGAATAACAAATGAGCAGCCTGCTTACCTCTGAAAAAACCTACACGTGCCACCAATTATAAGAAAATATTAGTTAGAAGTAGTATCTTCGTGAGAGATTCGTTGCTACTTCTAAAGTTAAATTGTGATTAGTTAGACAGAATAGGTGGATTAAGAAGTAATCGAGGCAACAAGTAAGAACCAGATACAAAACTAACATGGATGAACAATTGGAACGACGTCGGGGTGGAAGATCGCAGTGAAGATGAGACCAGGTTCTGCTATTTCCATCAACATTCGTGCGCCAACTTTCAGTCCGTAACACTTGAGAAAGTTTATCCAAGTTCGGCCATAAAAAAAGCAGCGATCTTCTTGGTTCATGAACCCAACTCGGAACTTATATCCATGGCTTGTCTTCACTGTGACCATTAAACTAGTGTATTCAGTTATGGCAAGGCCGAGCATCTTGAGTACATGTGTTCTGGCAGAGCAAATAATGCACTGCAGGAAAAATAATATGAGAACACAATGTATTCCCTATCAAAATCTAGAAATAACTTCCTCCTTCACGTCAGTGTTGACCATCGTACTGGTAGTACCTTTTATCCAAATATAGCAATCCAAATTTCCGAATTAGTCGACAGCATGTTCAAAAAACCCCCACCGTCCTGGATAGAAAAGAGGATTCTAGGAACATACTGTGCGCGTTTTAAAATCCTGTGTTAGGATGAGAAGGAACAAGTGTGGCGTCTCGCCGAGGGCGCAAAAACTTGTAGGGTCCTCGCACTTTGGGCACTGCAAATGAAACACACGAGATTCAGTAGGAAGAAAAATGCATCAACGGCGGCGGCTGCCATCCTCGGATTACCCGCGACCAAGGGACTTGGATTTATCGGGGATGGATGAAGAATTCGTACCTGGTTCTCCATGAGAAAACCCTATGCAATCACCGAGAGGGGGTTTTCTCTGAACAAGCAGACGAGGGAGAAGGGTATTCAGGCCCAGTGAAATATTGCCGCTTCGTCCGTCCAACTTACTGCTAAAGCTGGAAAGGGGGGGGGTTGTTATTTGACGGCTCATTGGGCATTACTGCGGCGCTACGACCCGGGTGTGTCTACCGTGCAGTTGTGCACTCTAATTTTTGCATATGGCACGTGGACCCCGTTGCCGGATGCCCCATATATCAGCGAAAGGGAGTAGAAAGGCAGGAGTAACTAGTTACACATAAATATATTTTTGACAGAGAGATACTCCCTCTGTAAAGAAATATACAAATCTTTTATATCACAACTTTATACATAAGAAAAATCAAGGGGAATATATATAACGTATATAATTATATAAAACAGAGTTGTTTTTAACACAGTATAGACGAGTTGGTGATGATGGTGTGCCTGCCATCCTGCAATATAGGTCGTCCGATTTATATCTGACGGATAGGAAGGAAACTATGGAAACTTTGCAAAAAGGTACCCACACACCTCTCCACATTTGCAAATAAGGCCTTCCCTCGTTCATCCTTTTCTCTCACAAGATAAAATACTCATACAAATGCATCTTGATGTTACGTGCAACGCACGGGCATTATGGGGGTTCAGCTGAGAATATAATACTCAGACAGGCTCACGGTTCTGGAGTTTGGGCCGCAGGCCCACCCTGCATGTTTGGGGGCCCATGTGTTCTACCTCAGCGCTTTTCATATTGCAAGCGATCGGTACGGCATTGGTTTTAGATGCTGTCGCAAGGCGAATACACAGAATTGAATAAAGCATGGCAGCTGTTGGAATGAAATCGAACGACAGTTCCTAACCAGCAATGAGAGTTGCAATTCTATCAACGATATACCATGTGATAAATAATACTGTCGTATTACATATACACACAGGACACTTGTTTCACCATGCCAGATTATTAAATCAAAATCTCTCGGAGGATAGATCAGTTCGGCAGTTGTGTGCTGCTACTGAAGAATTTCAAAGTTGATTTGGACCAGCTCTCCTTGCCGAGAAAGTTCGATTTTGAGATCATCCCCTACCGCAAGATATGATTTAGATTTGAACCTTGACCATCCTTTAGCATCAATCATCATGCGACCATCCTTTGTACTTATGATATATTGAGCAGGTTCATTCACACCAAGGCTGCGCATGGTAAGAGAAACTTGGCCGCTGTCGCCCGGATTATTGAATGACTCCCTCGTTGCTCTAGGAATTCTCTGTTTGCAAACAAGAAGACATACCAAATAGTTAGATCAACACAGTGAATCATGCGAAACAACATGGAAAGAAAAAGGAACCAAGCACTTGGGTGGCCAATGCTTACCAAGAAGGTGGACATGTCAGTTTTTGTAAGGACTTTGGTATATGAAGTGCGAACTTCAGCCCAGTCTGTTGCCGGTGCAACTGCTCGTACGGTTGCCGCTGCACGGGCCAGAGCAGATGCAAGTGCAAGTGTTGGTGCAGGTGCCGAAGCCGCTGCTGCTACTGGAGATGGTGCTCCTTGTAGAGTTGGTGCCGGTGCCGGTGCCGGAGCAGGTGCCGGTGTCGATGCCCGATCCTCCGGTAGATCAGCCTGATCCGCTAACACGGTCGGTGCCCAATCCTCAGCTGGATCAGACTGAGCTGCTGCCGCTGTCAGTGCTAGAGGTGGTACCGATGTGCGAGACAGCGGCGATCGTGTCTGGTCTGCTATGATCAGCTTTCTAACTTGACTAGGCTCTGTGACCGTGATCCTGTTGTTTTCTTCATTTCTTTTAAACGCGGGAAGGACTAATTGTGGCGTTTTTGTTAAACCAAACTGCAGTTCATCATAGGGATTCAGCTTGTACTCAGACAACAAACTAATCCAATTTTTTCCAGTAATATAAGTGATGGACAGTGCCTTCGTTACTGACACAACATAAGAAGTGAAACCTGCAAAAATAGCCATCGTAGGGCAAACCAAATGGTTTATTCTGTGATGAATGTCACATGGCAAAACCTGCATCGTAAAATTGCAGGAAAAGAAAGAAAACATGACATTAAATCAATAAGATTTAGACAGTAAATCAATAAGATTTACTTGACGTGACACGAGTGAATCCTTACCAGGAAATCACTATGTTGAAGTACTAAACAGAACATTGATCGGCCAACTACGGGTGGCATGCAAGGGCCCCGCCTACTCCCACAAGCAGGACAGTCCAAAGGTCGTGACTAATCGTATGGACCGAACATCCATGGGACTGGAAATCCTGGTGGGTCCGATAAACCCTACAATGCATACAGATATTGGAGTGTAACCATAATTGATAAACCATCCTCACAAAAAAGATGATCTGGATACTTCAAAATATACAGACTGAATTGAGTGGACAAACATTAACATAGACCATTCTCAGGACTGACCACACACCAAAAGCGGCAGTACTAATAAACAATACATGGTTCAGAAACACAAATCAAGTACTGAACGATAGTACTTACTACAGACAAGCAAAGGTGCACTAATTAAACTCTGCAGACTATTTCTTGCCACCGACCTACGGGATGAACCCCGCATAACTGACTAGGCCATGGACTTCGTGAGAGATGTCTACATGCACCATCACCATCTCGTCAACCTTGGAGAACCTAACAGAGTGGTCTTTCCACTCATAAACATGATGATGAAGATAGGCCGCATCAGATTTTTTGGGAAGCTTTACAAGAACCACACCCTTCATAATCGAAGGCACAGCCTGGAAATTGTTGTGGTCAAGTATAGCCTCGAGACCATGCTTGACAACAATGCTACAGGAAAACACTAGTTCAGGACACGTGGCGACAAGGACACGGCAGCTGGATAGTTTAGCAGTAGAACTCATCCTCAGGTCTTCCAGTTCACACGACATGACTTTGAGAACTTCATCTCCACCGCGAACCTGGTTCTAATTCAAACAGAAACCATATTTTATTACTACCTCCATTCAGAAATATAAGATGATTTTCGATATTATACTCCACATATGACTACATATACGCACATAAATGAGTGAACAAAGACACTAGAACATGTCTTCAAAGGCATGAGAGCAGAGGGATTACTTGCAATATCCATAACACAAGTTACTGAGGCAAATATAGCCTCTTCAAAGGTAGCATTGATGTTCATAAAGTACTCCCTCCGTCCCAAAATTCTTGTCTTAGATTTGTCTAGATACGGATGTATCAAGTCACATTTTAATATTAGATACATCCGTATCTAGACAAATCTAAGACAAGAAATTTGGGACAGAGGGAGTAGTTGAAAGTAATCTATAAGAAATCAGTGTCAACCTCTCGCATGTTTTGGTCAAAAGAGGAATTTAGAACCGTCATTTGGCACACAAAAATCACATGCAAGATCACCCAGAAAGTTGTACTACTAGTACTAGTACTGCGTGTTAGATGAGAAAACACGATCAAGATCGAGAAAAAGATCATCAAGAAGAGATATTACCTGGACTTTCTTAATGAGGGATCCCGGAGAGGGTGCTTGGACAGGGCAATGGCTTTGAGCTTGTCTGCGGTAGTCTCGGCGGGGTGCTTGCGCTTCTTCGTACCATGAGCCTCGACGGTTTTGGCCAGAGCCATAGACATCACTTCGGCCGGTGCTCCAGCGTCCATCAAGAAACTGTCAAATAGAAATAAAAGAAAAGAAACCATAATCACAAACCCAAGAGAAGAACAGAGAGGGAGTTATAGGATCAGTCTCGGGGTTGCTAGACCGGTCCTTGGCCAGAATCAACACCATTGATGCACTCACCTTTCCTTCTTTGGGAGAGAAGAACAATGGCAGAAGCAGGTCAGGGTTTTCTTGAAGAAATGAGGAACAAGATGAGGGAGAAGCGAGTTGGGTAGAGAGGAAGCTGAGAGAGAAGAGTGAAATGATGGTTGCTTTGTCCGTCCAACTTACTGCTGGAAAGGAGGGGGTTTTGTGATTTGACGGCTCATTGGGCATTACTGAGGTGCTTCGATCGGGGTAGTCTACCGTCACTCTACTACGGAGTAATTTAGTGCATGGCTGGTGGACCCCGATGCTGGCTGTCCCACATGTTGGCGAAAGTGAGTAATTTAGTGCAAGGCTGGAGGAGGATCCGCACGGTAGAGCGTGTCCACTGTTTTTCTGAAGAAAAAATGATTACAGCAAGCGTTTCCACTCTTACGACGGAGGAGTACGAAACACGGCAGCCACTTGAACATACACAGTGCTCCTACTACTAGGCATGTGCAGTGGTTCATACGTCAGTACTACATAATCTTGTTGCTAGTGTAGTAAGATATGACGACAACAAATGTTGTTGTGCGCATGTCAACTATATGAACAGTAATGTAGTAACATAGTACCGCTTTTTCGACTGTCCGGTCGAGAATGAACGGTGAGATCAATGTTAACAGAACTAGGTCTACAGCGCACGGAGAGTACGGAGCTACAGTACTCCACGAAACATGAACCATATGAAGCACGAATAGTGTTAGGCAGGGTGTATGAAGGGTGCACGGGATGGGAGCAAAAGTTCCCTTCTCGACCCACTTTTGGGTGTTTGGGAGAGTGCATGAAGGGTGCATGAGTCCACACTAGTAGGTTAACACAAATACACGAAGAGGAAACAACTATATTGAGATGAGAATGCAACCAAACACACCCACACGCTTTGTGCTACAGTGACTGATCTACACCGTCTGAGTTTGATCCAACGGTCATGTTGCACCGAGACATGGACATGCCCATGCAGAGGGCGCCTAAACACCACCGAAGTCCCTCTGCTTCTCGAGGCGCATGACGTTGGTGATGCAGGGGGCGAAACGGCTGAAAGGCAATGCAATCTACGGGAAGGCGGAGGGAGCCAGCCGAGGAGCGGGGAATCTTTTGGTTTTCACCATGATAAAACACCAGTCGACGACTTCTCACATCAGGGAGCAGTGGGTTTTACAGGCGGAGTAATCGTGACTAATTGCTGCCGCCTGCTCCCGTCAATCAAAAAATTGAAAATCCTGCCGCGCCTGCTCCCGTGTAAAATTAAAAATCCTACCGCACCCAAACACCAGAGCAACGCCGTGGTGGATATTTAAATTTACCTGCTGGCAAGTAGATAAAAAAAGAGGTGAAAAAACAAATGTGGCGGCGGCCTAGCTAATCGGTCGAACTAGCCCAACTAGCTAGCCACCGTGCTTCACTGATGTACTCGGCGTGAAAGGTGGTCTTTCATGATTTGACGACTCATTTACTTGCTTCGGCGAAAACGCGCGGTAGGGTGTCCCACGTCAGGAAGAATATATGCGTGCACCACCCAGGAGGACCCCGAAACCACGCGGTAGGGTGTGCCATGTCTCGGCACGGAGGGAAAATGTGCATGTAAAAATATACTATATCAGACATAGTACTTATGGTTCGACCTCGGGACCCAGCCAGTCGGTCGAAAACACCCCACTAGCCACACAGCTTCATCATGCTAACGTGGCACGGAGGATAGGTGTGGTTAGCTCCGTCTCGACCAGCCACAACGTCTCTTGTTCTAGGCGATTCTTCTATTTTCCAAGATTTTTTAGTTGTAATAACACCACGGCAAGCTAGCGCCGCTCTTCGTGTGTGCCCGTGCAAAGGTTAGATGATGGAGAGAAGAGAGAGATCGCAGACCTGGGACCCACCAGGGAGTCAACGGTCATGCACGTGTTGACGAAGCACTCCCTCTACTCTACTCAACGAAATACTGTATAAAATCAAGTTATGGGACAAAGCCAACAACCGTTGTTGTTTCAGGCTATCGACTTACGCTTTGTAGTCCAAGTTGCCAGTTCGAATCTCGTCTTTCAGATTTGTTAGTTTTAGGTCCAAATTTGATTAATGACAAGTGGGACCCCCGTGTGTTGTTCCGATATTTCAGTGTAGGATGGTTTTTTTGGACAAACACTTTGCGCGGTTAGACAAGTAACGACATGAGTTACACGTATTTTGCAAGTTTACGAACAAAAATGACAGCGGCATAGAATATCACATCCACCCCGCAGCTTAGATGCTATGGTGATACGAGTTTTTACACCGTTGGAAGTGAGATCCAATGGCTTGGGAGTAGTCTTTGTAATTATGCGCAATTTACAAACTCTCCAAAGGTTTTTTTGCAAATAAAACATTCAGGCCTCGTGTGTGCCGCTGCATCTTGGATCCAACGGCTCCCCGTTGCTCATATTAGGTGCTCCCCGTAGCTTAATTAACCGCTACGGTGATATGAGCATCTAGGTCGTATGATTAGTGATCAGATGGCACATGCGTAGTACTTGTACTTTCTGCGCAATTCCCAAACTCTCTCAGCCGTATATTGCAAAAACATTCAAACCTCCTACTGTGGGCCGTTAGATCTCCGTGAACTCGTATAACCATAGAATCTACGGTGCGGGACCACCTCATATTCTCCCGTGCGAGAAAACATAAGGTGCTCTCGCAGCTTGGATGCTACATTGATACGAGCTTCGAGGTCGTTTGATCTGAGATCCAATGGCATCTGAGCAGTCTTTGTGCTTGTAAGCAGTGGCTGAACTCTTTGGGGGCTTTTCTGCAAAAAACAATTCGAACCACCGAGGAGGTGTTGGGTCACAAATCCAACGGCTCCGAAGAGCTTGTATCACCAAAGCATCTAAGGTGTGGTAGCACATGATATTCTTACATACAGGAGAATATGATGTCCTCCTTCATCTTAGATGCTACAGTGATACGAGCTTCGAGGTTGTTGGATATGGGATCCAAGGGCATCTGAGTAGTTTTTGTACAAATTGTGTGCAATTCTCAAACTCATCAAGGTTTCCTATAAAAATATTAAGACATCATGTGAGCTGCTATATCTCAGATCTACAAGCTCCAAGCAACTCGTATCGGCATATAGCATCTAAGGTATGGAGGCACATGATATTGAAGGAAATATGCCCTAGGGGCAATAATAAAGTATTATATATTTCCTTATATCATGATAAATGTTTATTATTCATGCTAGAATTGTATTAACCGGAAACATAATACATGTGTGAATACATAGACAAACAGAGTGTCACTAGTATGCCTCTACTTGACTAGCTCGTTAATCAAAGATGGTTATGTTTCCTAGCCATAGACATGAGTTGTCATTTGATTAACGGGATCACCTCATTAGGAGAATGACGTGATTGACTTGACCCATTCCGTTACCTTAGCACCCGATCGTTTAGTATGTTGCTATTGCTTTCTTCATGACTTATACATTTTCCTATGACTATGAGATTATGCAACTCCCGTTTACCGGAGGAACACTTTGTGTGCTACCAAACGTCACAACGTAATTGGGTGATTATAAAGGTGCTCTACAGGTGTCTCCAAAGGTACTTGTTGGGTTGGCGTATTTCGAGATTAGGATTTGTCACTCCAATTGTCGGAGAGGTATCTCTGGGCCCACTCGGTAATGCACATCACTATAAGCCTTGCAAACATTGTGACTAATAAGTTAGTTGCGGGATGATGTATTACGGAACAAGTAAAGAGACTTGCCGGTAACGAGATTGAACTAGGTATCGAGATACCGACGATCAAATCTCGGGCAAGTAACATACCGGTGACAAAGGGAACAACGTATGTTGTTATGCGGTCTGACCGATAAAGATCTTCGTAGAATATGTGGGAGCCAATATGGGCATCCAGGTCCCGCTATTGGTTATTGACCGGAGACGTGTCTCAGTCATGTCTACATAGTTCTCGAACCCGTAGGGTCCGCACGCTTAACGTTACGATGACAGTTTTATTGAGTTTTGATGTACCGAAGGAGTTCGGAGTCCCGGATGAGATCGGGGATATGACGAGGAGTCTCGAAATGGCCGAGACGTAAAGATCGATATATTGGACGACTATATTCGGACTTCGGAAAGGTTCCGAGTGATTCGAGTATTTTTGGGAGTACCGGAGAGTTACGGGAATACGTATTGGGCCTTATTGGGCCATACGGGAAAGAAGAAAAAGGGCCTCAAGGGTGGCCGCACCCCTCCCCTTGGTCTGGTCCGAATTGGACTAGGGAAGGGGGGCGCCCCCTTCCTTCCTTCTCTTTTTCCCTTCCTCTTTTCCTATTCCATATCGGAGGTGGAATCCTACTAGGACTAGGGAGTCCTAGTAGGACTCCACACTTGGTGCGCCCCCTCCTAGGGCCGGCCTCCTCCTCCCTTGCTCCTTTATATACGGGGGCAGGGGGGCACCCCAGAGACAACAATTGATCCTTGAGATCTCTTAGCCGTGTGCGGTGCCCCCCTCCACCAAAGTACACCTCGATAATATCGTTGCGGAGCTTAGGCGAAGCCCTGCGTCGATAGAACATCATCATCCTCATCAGGCCGTCGTGCTGACGAAACTCTCCCTCAACACTCGGCTGGATCGGAGTTCGAGGGATGTCATCGAGCTGAACGTGTGTAGAACTCGGAGGTGCCGTGCGTTCGGTACTTGATCGGTCGTATCGTGAAGACGTACGACTACATCAACCGCGTTGTGATAACGCTTCCGCTGTCGGTCTACGAGGGTACGTGGACAACACTCTCCCCTCTCGTTGCTATGCATCACCATGATCTTGCGTGTGCATAGGAATTTTTTTTGAAATTACTACGTTCCCCAACAGTGGCATCCGAGCCTGGTTTTATGCGTTGATGCTATGCACGAGTAGAACACAAGTGAGTTGTGGGCGATATAAGTCATACTGCTTACCAGCATGTCATACTTTGGTTCAGCGGTATTGTGAGATGAAGCGGCCCGGACCGACATTACGCGTACGCTTACGCGAGACTGGTTTCACCGTTGTGAGCACTCGTTGCTTAAAGGTGACCGGCGGGTGTCTGTCTCTCTCACTTTAGTTGAACCGAGTGTGGCTACGCCCGGTCCTTGCGAAGGTTAAAACAGCACCAACTTGACAAACTATCGTTGTGGTTTTGATGCGTAGGTAAGAACGGTTCTTGCTAAGCCCGTAGCAGCCACGTAAAACTTGCAACAACAAAGTAGAAGACGTCTAACTTGTTTTTGCAGGGCATGTTGTGATGTGATATGGTCAAGACATGATGTGATATAATTTGTTGTATGAGATGATCATGTTTTGTAACCGAGTTATTGGCAACTGGCAGGAGCCATATGGTTGTCGCTTTATTGTATGAGATGCAATCACCATGTAATAGTTTTACTTTATCACTAAGCGGTAGCGATAGTCGTAAAAGCAATTAGTTGGCGAGACGACAACGATACTATGATGGAGATCAAGGTGTCGCGCCGGTGACGATGGTGATAATGACGGTGCTTCGGAGATGGAGATCACAAGCACAAGATGATGATGGCCATATCATATCACTTATATTGATTGCATGTGATGTTAATCCTTTATGCATCTTATCTTGCTTTGTTTGACGGTAGCATTATAAGATGATCCTTCACTAAATTATCAAAGTATAAGTGTTCTCCCTGAGTATGCACCGTTGCGAAAGTTCTTCGTGCTGAGACACCACGTGATGATCGGGTGTGATAGGCTCTACGTTCAAATACAACGGGTGCAAAACAGTTGCACACGCGGAATACTCAGGTTAAACTTGACGAGCCTAGCATATAACAGATATGGCCTCGGAACACGGAGACCGAAAGGTCGAGCGTGAATCATATAGTAGATATGATCAACATAGTGATGTTCACCGTTGAAACTACTCCATCTCACGTGATGATCGGACATGGTTTAGTTGATATGGATCACGTGATCACTTAGAGGATTAGAGGGATGTCTATCTAAGTGGGAGTTCTTAAGTAATATGATTAATTGAAATTAAATTTATCATGAACTTAGTCCTGATAGTATTTTGCAAATTATGTTATAGATCAATAGCTCGCGTTGTTGCTTCCCTATGTTTATTTTTGATATGTTCCTAGAGAAAAATTATGTTGAAAGATGTTAGTTGCAAAGATGCGGATTGGATCCGTGATCTGAGGATTATCCTCATTGCTGCACAGAAAAATTATGTCCTTGATGCACCGCTAGGTGACAGACCTATTGCAGGAGCAGATGCAAACGTTATGAACGTTTGGCTAGCTCAATATGATGACTACTTGATAGTTTAGTGCACCATGCTTAAATGGCTTAGAATCGGGACTTCCAAGACGTTTCGAACGTCATGGACCATATGAGATGTTCCAGGAGTTGAAGTTAATATTTCAAGCAAATACCCGAGTTGAGAGATATGAAATCTCCAACAAGTTCTATAGCTAAAAGATGGAGGAGAATCGCTCAACTAGTGAGCATGTGCTCAGATTGTCTGGGTACTACAATCGCTTGAATCAAGTGGGAGTTTATCTTCCAGATAAAATAGTGATTGACAGAATTCTCTAGTCACCATCACCAAGTTAGTAGAACTTCGTGATGAACTATAGTATGCAAGGGATGACGAAAGTAATTCCCGAGCTCTTCGTGATGCTGAAATCGACGAAGTTAAAATCAAGAAAAACATCAAGTGTTGATGGTTGACGAGACCACTAGTTTCAAGAAAAGGGCAAAGGGAAGAAGGGGAACTTCAAGAAGAACGGCAAGCAAGTTGCTGCTCAAGTGAAGAAGCCTAAGTCTGGTCCTAAGCCTGAGACTAAGTGCTTCTACTGCAAAGGGACTGGTCACTGGAAGCGGAACTACCCCAACTATTTGGTGGATAAGAAGGATGGCAAAGTGAACAAAGGTATATTGGATATACATGTTATTGATGTGTACTTTACTAGTGTTTATAGCAACCCCTCGGTATTTGATACTGGTTCAGTTGCTAAAGAGTAGTAACTCGAAACGGGAGTTGCAGAATAAACAGAGACTAGTAAAAGGAGAGGTAACGATGTGTGTTGGAAGTAGTTCCAAGATTGATATGATCATCATCGCACACTCCCTATACTTTCGGGATTAGTGTTGAAACTAAATAAGTGTTATTTGGTGTTTGCGTTGAGCATGAATATGATTTGATCATGTTTATTGCAATACGGTTATTCATTTAAGTTAGAGAACAATTGTTGTTCTGTTTACATGAATAAAAACCTTCTATGGTCATACGCACCAACGAAAATGGTTTGTTGGATCTCGATCGTCGTGATACACATAATTCATAATATTGAAGCCAAAAGATGCAAAGTTAATAATGATAGTGCAACTTATTTGTGGCACTGCCGTTTAGGTCATATTGGTGTAAAGCGCATGAAAAACTCCATACTGATGGGATTTTGGAATCACTTGATTATGAATCACTTGATGCTTGCGAACCGTGCCTCATGGGCAAGATGACTAAAACGCCGTTCTCCGGAACTATGGAGAGAGCAACAGATTTGTTGGAAATCATACATACAGATGTATGTGGTCCGATGAATATTGAGGCTCGTAGCAGGTATCATTATTTTCTGACCTTCACAGATGATTTGAGCAGATATGGGTATATCTTCTTAATGAAACAGAAGTCTGAAACATTTGAAAAGTTCATATAATTTCAGAGTGAAGTGGAAAATCATCGTAACAAGAAAATAAAGTTTCTGCGATCTGATCGTCAAGAAGAGTATTTGAGTTACGAGTTTGGCCTTCAGTTAAAACAATGTGAAATAGTTTCACTACTCACGCCACCTGGAACACCACAGTGTAATGGTGTGTCCGAACGTCATAACTGTACTTTATTGGATATAGTGCAATCTATGATCTCTCTTACCAATTTACCACTATCGTTTTGGGGTTATGCATTAGAGACAGCTACATTCACGTTAAATTGGGCACCATCAAAATCCGTTGAGACGACGCCTTATGAACTGAGGTTTAGCAAGAAACCAAAGTTGTCGTTTCTTAAAATTTTGGGGTTGCGATGCTTATGTGAAAAAGTTTCATCCTGATAAGCTCAAACCCAAATCGGAGAAATGTGTCTTCATAGGATACCCAAAGGAGACAGTTGGGTACACCTTCTATCACAGATCCGAAGGCAAGACATTCGTTGCTTAGTATGGATCCTTTCTAGAGAAGGAGTTTCTCTCGAAAGAAGTGAGTGGGAGGAAAGTAGAACTTGATGAGGTAACTGTACCTGCTCCCTGATTGGAAAGTACTTCATCACATAAATCTGTTCCTGTGACTCCTACACCAATTAGTGAGGAAGTTAATGATGATGATCATGTAACTTCAGATCAAGTTACTACCGAACCTCGTAGGTAAACCAGAGTGAGATCCACACCAATCTGGTACGGTAATCCTGTTCTGGAGGTCATGTTATTTGACCATGATGAACCTACGAACTATGAAGAAGCGATGGTGAGCCCAGATTCCGCAAAATGGCTTGAGGCCATGAAATCTGAGATGAGATCCATGTATGAGAACAAAGTGTGGACTTTGGTTGACTTGCCCGATGATCGGCAAGCAATTGAGAATAAATGGATCGTCAAGAGGAAGACGGACGCTGATAGTAGTATCACTATCTACAAAGCTAGAATTGTCGCAAAAAGGTTTTCGAAAAGTTCAAGATGTTGACTACGATGAGAGTTTCTCACTCGTATCTATGCTTAAGTCTGTCTGAATCATGTTAGCAATTGCCGCATTTTATGAAATCTGGCAAATGGATAAACAAAACTGCATTCCTTAATGGATTTATTAAAGAAGAGTTGTATATGATGCAACCAGAAGGTTTTGTCAATCCTAAAGGTGCTAACAAAATATGCAAGCTCCAGCGATCCATCTATGGACTGGTGCAAGCATCTCGGAGTTGGAATATACGCTTTGATAAGTTGATCAAAGGATATAGTTTTATACAGACTTGCGGTGAAGCCTGTATTTACAAGAAAGTTAGTGGGAGCACTACATCATTTCTGATAAGTATATGTGAATGACATATTGTTGACCGGAAATAATGTAGAATTATTCTGCAAAGCATAAAGGAGTGTTTGAAAGGAGTTTTTTCAAAGAAAGACTTCGGTGAAGCTGCTTACATATTGAGCATCAAGATCTATAGAGATAGATCAAGACGCTTGATAAAGTTTTCAATGAGTACATACCTTAACAAGATTTTGAAGTAGTTCAAAATAGAATAGTCAAAGAAAGAGTTCTTGCCTGTGTTACAAGGTGTGAAATTGAGTAAGACTCAAAACCCGACCACGGCAGAAGATAGAAAAAGAATGAAAGTCATTCCCTATGCCTCGGCCATAGGTTCTATAAAGTATGCCATGCTGTGTACCAGATCTATTGTATACCCTACACTGATTTTGGCAAGGGAGTACAATAGTGATCTAGGAGTAGATCACTAGACAACGGTCAAAATTATCCTTACTGGAATAAGGATATGTTTCTCGATTATGGAAGTGCCAAAAGGCTCGTCGTAAAAGGTTACGTCAATGCAAGTTTTGACACTAATCTAGATAACTCTAAGTCTCGGTCTAGATACATATTGAAAGTGGGAGCAATTAGCTAGAGTAGCTCCATGCAGAGCATTGTAGACATAGAAATTTGCAAAATACTTACGGATCTGAATATGACAGACCCGTTGACTAAAATTATCTCACAAGCAAAACATGATCACACCTTAGTACTCTTTGGGTGTTAATCACATAGAGATGTAAACTAGATTACTGACTCTAGTAAACCCTTTGGGTGATGGTCACATGACGATGTGAACTATGGGTGTTAATCACATGGTGATGTGAACTATTCATGTTAAATCACATGGCGATGTGAACTAGATTATTGACTCTAGTG
Source organism: Aegilops tauschii subsp. strangulata (assembly GCF_002575655.3). Lineage (NCBI taxonomy): Eukaryota > Viridiplantae > Streptophyta > Magnoliopsida > Poales > Poaceae > Aegilops > Aegilops tauschii. Next base: position 408,421,366 of record NC_053037.3, read on the forward strand.
CAAGTGGGAGACTGAAGGAAATATGCCCTAGAGGCAATAATAAAGTATTATATATTTCCTTATATCATGATAAATGTTTATTATTCATGCTAGAATTGTATTAACCGGAAACATAATACATGTGTGAATACATAGACAAACAGAGTGTCATTAGTATGCCTCTACTTGACTAGCTCGTTAATCAAAGATGGTTATGTTTCCTAGCCATAGACATGAGTTGTCATTTGATTAACGGGATCACCTCATTAGGAGAATGACGTGATTGACTTGACCCATTCCATTAGCTTAGCACCCGATCGTTTAGTATGTTGCTATTGCTTTCTTCATGACTTATACATGTTCCTATGACTATGAGATTATGCAACTCCCGTTTACCGGAGGAACACTTTGTGTGCTACCAAACGTCACAACGTAAATGGGTGATTATAAAGGTGCTCTATAGGTGTCTCCAAAGGTACTTGTTGGGTTGGCGTATTTCGAGATTAGGATTTGTCACTCCAATTGTCGGAGAGGTATCTCTGGGCCCACTCGGTAATGCACATCACTATAAGCCTTGCAAGCATTGTGACTAATGAGTTAGTTGCGGGATGATGTATTACAGAACGAGTAAAGAGACTTGCCGGTAACGAGATTGAACTAGGTATCGAGATACCGACGATCAAATCTCGGGCAAGTAACATACCGGTGACAAAGGGAACAACGTATGTTGTTATGCGGTCTGACCGATAAAGATCTTCGTAGAATATGTGGGAGCCAATATGGGCATCCAGGTCCCGCTATTGGTTATTGACCGGAGACGTGTCTCAGTCATGTCTACATAGTTCTCGAACCCGTAGGGTCCGCACGCTTAACGTTACGATGACAGTTTTATTGAGTTTTGATGTACCGAAGGAGTTCGGAGTCCCGGATGAGATCGGAGATATGACGAGGAGTCTCGAAATGGCCGAGACGTAAAGATCGATATATTGGACGACTATATTCGGACTTCGGAAAGGTTCCGAGTGATTCGGGTATTTTTCGGAGTACCGGAGAGTTACGGGAATACGTATTGGGCCTTATTGGGCCATACGGGAAAGAAGAAAAAGGGCCTCAAGGGTGGCCGCACCCCTCCCCTTGGTCTGGTCCGAATTGGACTAGGGAAGGGGGGCGCCCCCTTCCTTCCTTCTCTTTTTCCCTTCCTCTTTCCCTATTCCATATGGGAGGTGGAATCCTACTAGGACTACGGAGTCCTAGTAGGACTCCACACTTGGTGCGCCCCCTCCTAGGTCCGGCCTCCTCCTCCCTTGCTCCTTTATATACGGGGGCAAGGGGGCACCCCAGAGACAACAATTGATCCTTGAGATCTCTTAGCCGTGTGCGGTGCCCCCCTCCACCAAAGTACACCTCGATAATATCATTGCGGAGCTTAGGCGAAGCCCTGCGTCGGTACAACATCATCATCCTCATCACGCCGTTGTGCTGACGAAACTCTCCCTCAACACTCGGCTGGATCGGAGTTCGAGGGACGTCATCGAGCTGAACGTGTGTAGAACTTGGAGGTGCCGTGCGTTCGGTACTTGATCGGTCGGATCGTGAAGACGTACGACTACATCAACCGCGTTGTGATAACGGTTCCGCTGTCGGTCTACGAGGGTACGTGGACAACACTCTCCCCTCTCGTTGCTATGCATTACCATGATCTTGCGTGTGCGTAGGAAATTTTTTGAAATTACTACGTTCCCCAACAGATATTCTCCCGGGGAGGAGGGGTGGGGGTGTACAACCAATCGGTGGTTGGGAGGGTGGGGACAAATATAATCTAAACAACCCTAAACAGAGCTTCACAATTTTATCTAAGGTCGAGGGGTTGACCCCGACAATCATAGCTCCGCCTAATTAAACACAACATTTGCATGTATTGTAGTACTAGACTTAATATTCATGTTTCAGTTTCATGTTCATTTTAAATATTGAATTGAGGACCATGCATGTCTTACATTTTAGTCCCTTCGTTCCTAAATATTAGTCTTTTTAGAGATTTCAAATGGACTGGCACATACGGATGTATATAGACATATTTTAGAGTGTAGATTCACTCATTTTGCTCCGTATGTAGTCACTTCTTGAAATCTCTAAAAGACTAATATTTAGGAACAGATGGAGTATTTTTGAATTCGTGTCATACATGCATGGTTTGGAAAAATAGATGCACTATACTTATTGGATTGTTGTTGTGTTCGTGTGTGCGTGTCTCCGTGTGTGTGTGTGTGGTCATATGCTTGATACATACAAAGTTTTCTCACCTCCATATTGTTCATCTTTTAAATTTGAATTTGCATTGAAAAACTTACTAGGGATACCATGAAATGTGAAATCCACGTTGAGATCACTATATCACAAACTCACTCTAATTCAACAACTAGTCATAAATCAATTGCCACGTTGAGATTAGTATTTGCAAGGAAAATACGGGCATTGTAATACACATAGATTCGTTCAGCAATTTAAAAGGTTCCTTTCGTATTCTCGAATGGTAGGACCCAATGGCGTACCAGCCAGACCTTGGCTCGTGTTGATCCTAAAAAAATAAAAAAAATCCGGGCTCGTGTCCTTCTGGTGGCATGCGTGGTACACACATTAGGCAACCCCAACCAGTCGAGCCTCTGCGTTTCGAGTCAAAATATCTGGCGGCCAGAATTCCAGCCCTAGGAAATTCCCCTCATGTCCACGGTCCATAATGACTACCGATGAACAACGGAGGGATGCTTTAGTAACTAGACAACGTTACCTACCGTGCCGAGCACGGTTCAATTCCCTCAGTCGCCGCTCGCCAAGGTCACCCGTCAACTGCATTGTCTAGTACTACTACTACTACTACTACTACTACTACTACACCAGGATGAGCACAGAATTGAGCCCATTTGTTCATGCCTAGTACTTGAGTTAATATATCAGGCAATGCACTGGTCCAGAGGGATTATCCTTTTACTCTGCATATATAACTTGTCTGAAGTCTAACTAAGCAAAATGTTTGACCAAATCCTTTCTTAAGAAATACAACAGGACAGATGTATAGCTTGAAAATTTATTTCATGATGCAGGTTATGATATTGTTTCCACTCCTGGATCTTAAATTTCAGAAAATCCAAAAGTGACCATAAATTCTTGAAACTGAGCATGGTCACGTGATATGGCACAAATATTACTTCATAATTTTTTCTCCAATTTGAGACAAGCTGCTTATGACAAATTGCACAAATGAAGAGCCAAGATATTTTGGAACAAAGACCTGTCACGTTAAGGCGAACGCTTTCACTATTGAAACCGTGGGCGTTTACGTGCCACCACGAGTCCCGCTTCTCATCGGCAGGTGCCGTCCGAGCAAGCGTGTGAGTCGACGGGAGGCGTGCGAGCAGACCGCTGCGCCGGGTGACAGGGAGGCGTGCGAGCAGACCGCTGTGCAGGCTCATCGGGAGGCGAGCCCTTTGACCAGGCTCCACCGCCCACCTTCGTCCCAACTGCTCCCACTTTTAATGTCGTCGGCGCCGCAGTTTAAAATCAACCCCGCACTACCCGGCATCGCTACAATCTTCTCTCTTCCTCTCTGATTCTCCTGTCGTCTACCTCCAACCAGCCTGACCTAAATGTACACCATGCCGCATCACGATGGTCTGCCCTTAGTCTTCCAGTTTCCTGAGGAAGACACCCAGCCGGAGTCTTAAGAACATAAGGCGCTTTGGGACGAGCTTGAACTGGCCTTGTGGGAAGACGCCGCGCCTGTCCCCGCTCCCGTTCTGGCTCCCATCGCCCCGACTGCGCCAGCGCCCATCCCCGTGGCATTGATGGGCTGGGAGCCGCACATTGTCGCCGAGCTTGATGCCACGGGGTTCCACGAGGTCCCCGCCGACTTTCACGCGCCCGTGCACCTGCCAGCGAATGCGCCTGAACATGCACTGACGCGCACGCCCGTGCCGGTGCCCGTGCACCTGCCAGCTCGTGCGCCTGCGTGTGCACTGACGTGCGCGCCTGTGCCGGTGCCCGTGCACACGAATGTCTCCGCCGCGCCGTTGATAGCACCTGTCCCCGCGCGGGTGCCAGTGCCCCCCTCAGCGGCATGGATGGCCGCCGTCGACCGCTTCCTTGCACCAACGCCAGTCGCCTCCTCCCGCCTATTGACTCGCTCCGAAGTCCAGAACATTTTGGCCTTCCTTGAAGCTAGGCCAACGTCCAGGAGTACGCCAACAACGGCGCAAGGCGCCGCCGTCGGTCAGTGGCCCGACGACACACAGAGCACGGCAGAGGAGCCGCTTCCCACCGCAAGACGCCCCCGCCCCCGCCGCGTAATATAAATTTGACATGAAAAACGTTCGGATTGCCATGCTTAAAGTCCGAACGTTTATCATTTTCGTTTATTTTAGATCGATCGTCGTATAATTTAAAGTCGGAGTCAGACTGAACAAAATCTATGGTTTGATCGATTGAATGTTCTGCTAGAGCCGTATCAAATTAAATATAAAACGTCATCAAGCCACATGTATTCCTTGTCGTCCAATGACCTAGACTGCTTCAATGTCGAGCGCTCAAGACGTTTAGCGTGCAATTAATTTCATGCCAAAAATAGTGCTAATCACATAATAACACGCAAATAATATCCTACTTAATATCCGCATGCATTTAATATACTTCCAAATTAACGTGCAATGCACGTACAGACTGACTAGTGCTGCTAGTACGTGAAACTGGTGCCGTAACTTGTGAACTCGTCCAGATATGGTCAACGGCAACATCGCCCGCGAGTTCTTCGTGTTTGCTCGTGCGTCTAAACGCAGAAGGGGAGGAGAGAGAGAGCACACATGGAACCCACCAGTAAGTGAAGGCGAATAGTACTAAAAATAATATTACATGTTATCCATTAAATAGGCTGTGGTAATATAAAAACATTATGTGAACAAAGGGAGGTACAACAAACATTGTTGTTTTACGTATGTTGCCTATTGACGTGCCGCTAGAAGGCCCTGGTCGCATGTTCGATCCTCGTCCTTTATCTTTTAATTTGTATATGGGTCCAAATTTGTTTCATGACATGTGGGCCCCTCGGTGTGTAGTTTGTAGCACTTCAATTGGTAGGTCGAAATTTGTTCCATTCCAAGTGGACTATCGGTGTGTAGTTTTGTAGCTTATTTATAATAATTAAAGAGAACAACAGAGTTTTTTGCAATAATACCATGGTGCGACGTTAAAGGCGAGAAAGGACGTGCGAGAGAGCGATGACCGAGCCAGATGGAAATCAACTAGGGGAGTTGCGGGGGTTGCAACGGTGTTTGGAGTAGTTGTGGGCCGAATGCTACGAAAATATAATCTAAACCGACCGGAATAAATGCCTACACAAATTAATCCAAGGTTGGAGTGCCCCTCTCAATGTAAATAGCTCCGGCTTTGCGAGAGATGGAGAGGTAGCTTCAATGTGTGGAAGATACGGCATGAGAAAGCGAGGTCAATCAAGAGACATATAGATAGAGAGACAAACTGAGCGTGGTCTGACATTCATTGAACAAATATATATGCTCTGGAGAGATATTGTCCGTTGAGCTTTTGGCAAGGGTGAGGGCAGTAAGATAGAGCTTGAGAGATGATCCAGTCACAGACGTGTAGATATATTTTGTGCGTGGGAGGAAGCAAGGTCAATCGATCACATAGGGTCGTCGTGCGATCGAAAGAGTGAGACGGGTTGGAGAGAGTGACCTAGATAGACAATGTGCGTGAGAGAGTATACAATGTGAATAGGTCGAATTGGACTCAAACATGGTGATATATCGTTTTTGTCCGAGAAAGAGCGAGGTCAATTGAGACATACAAAGAGAGAGAGAGAGAGAGAGAGAGAGAGAGAGAGAGAGAGAGAGAGAGAGAGAGAGAGAGGGAGAGAGAGAGAGATTGAGCGAGCGTGGCCCGCCATGAGGTCGAAAGAGTGGGGGCGGCTTGGATGGACTGACCTAGATAAACAATCTGCGTGAGAGAGTATAGAGTGTGTCGCTCGAGGCCCGAACAGGGAGATATATCATTTGTGTGAAAGAAAACGAGGTTAAACGAGACTCAGATAAAGAGAGCGAGATTGAGCGAGTGTGGCCTGCCGTGCAGAAGAAAGAGTGAGACAGTCTCGAGGGAGTGACCTAGATAGACAACGTGCGTGCGTGCGCATGAGAGGTTGGGGGGCTAGATAGGCAGTGCATGTATTTAGCGCGAGAGGGTGAGAGGGAGAGGGAGAGAGAGAGAGCTCGGCATGGGGTGCAATGGCGGGTATGTGAGGTAAATACATTTGGTAACAGAGTGGAAAAAGGGGGTTGTGTAGTTGAGAGAGTTAGAGATCGAAACATGGAGAGAAAGAATGAATGTGTGTTGGAAACCGATAGCTTCCTAAGGTGGTTAAGAGAGGAAGATTGACCAATACAGGAAGTATGTAGCGTGTGTGCGCGGGGGGGGGGGGGGGGGGGCGAAAACCAACATTTGAATGTAGATAGTACGAGACTTAATATCGTTGTTTCAATTCGGTGTACATTGTAAGATTTGAACTGAGGACCATGCATATGGGTAATTATTTCAAAGTCGTGCCATACTAGGTTTCGAAAAGTTGACATTGACTCGATTTGTTGTGCTATTTTGTAGGTCATATGTTTGAATCCATCCAAAAGTTTTCTCACTACCATGGTGTTCATCATATACATATGAATTTGTATTAAAAAAGCAGCGTGGATACAGTGAAATGCGAAATCCACGTTAGAATTGGAGATCGCTATGTGACACACACTCTAATTCAAATAACTAATTATGTGACACACACTCTAATCCACGTTAGCGTGGATACCGTGGATACCATTTTTTTCAAATAACTCCTCATTAATTAATTTATAGTATCTCGTTTCGAATGACTAATTATTTGCAAGGAAAACACAGGCATGGTAATACATACAGATTCATTTGCAAATGAAAGAAGATTCGTTTGCATTCTCAAATCTCCTCTCAAATGTAGGCGCACTAGGCAGACCAGGGTCGTGTCGTGGTGGTCGCGTGTGTCGTATGGTGGCTTAGCACCCAGCCACCCACCCGGACGATGCTTCAGTGCCTTAAGGCGCCTACCTTTGTGTCTATGACATGCGGGCCCAACAGGTGGCTGGCCCGCATCTCAGTGACCCAAAGGCAGGAGCCTTTAAGGCACCGAAGCTGCGTCCCACCCACCCCCTCCCTGCCTCCCCCCTCCCCCCCAAAAAAGACGACGACAAAATAAGTTCGTGCTTCCACGTTTCGGATTGAAATATCTGGCGGCTCCAATTCCAGCCCTGCAAAATCTCCCTTCTCCACCGTCCCCTTCCGCGCCCAGATTGCTCAAATCCCTAATTCGCTGCCAACCCAAGCAAAGTTCGAATCGCCCCTCGTCTCGTCTCTTTCCCCACCTCTGTGCCGGACGACGACGAAGACGACGGTCGCACGTCACCACTGCACCGGAGCTACCTCATCTACGCCCTCGTCCACCGCACCGGGTGGTCCACCGACAACGTCGGCCGCTGCAACCGACGTGCCTCACAGACACCGACTTCCACCGCATCAGGTGCGCTTCACCGACGCCATCTCCCAGCTCACCGGGGCTACTTCACTGAGTACATCGTCGCACCTCCGCCCCCCTGAGGCCGCTGGGGCTTCACCAACGGTCTCGTCCACCGCATCGTAGCACTCCGCTGCCACTCAAGATCTGCATCCATGCGCGGCCATCCAACGCCAGCGCATCACCCTCAACGGCTCTGATGTGACCCGCATTCTAGCTAGGCGAGCATGCCCAAACGCCGGCCCGAACTAGGTATCCACACATCACTCCCTTGTGCACTGTTCCGACGATGTTTGGACATCCTTTCACTGCTCTCTTAGCTTACACGCCTATGCAACTCTGACTTTAACTCTTATATCTTCTGGAGATATCATCTGAAACAAGCAAATCCATTTTTTAGCGAAGCATGACGGCGCTACGGGATCTGGTACACATCCTGCACACCCATATAACCTTGTAAGTATCTGTCCTCCGATACAACAGCAAGGTCGATTCCTCTTATTTGATCAACCATTCGTCGTGTCAAAAATGCAGAGGGGGATGCAAGGAGCACAAGGCCTGCACATCCAAGCAAGTGGTAACATGGACTTGTACATGGAACATCCCAAGCGCAAGCAGAGCTGCAGTAAGCTTGTACAACGAGCTAGCGTAAGTCCCTGCATTTCATTTAATTCGTACTGGCATTCGTGCATGATTTGTGTGCAGTGGCGGATCCACGAATTCAAGTTACCAGGGGCGAACATTTAACTTAAAAAAATACAAAGGCACTTGCACTCCGGAAATCAACATAACTTGAGAAATGTGAAGCTACATGCACTTTGAAAACCAGCTAATGATCCAAAGTAGTTCAGATTATAAACACTAAATGATGCAAGCACCAAAAAACACAAAATGCAACCTGGTGTACAAGGACTACAAACATGGTCTGTACCTGCTTGAATTATTCATTCTCTGGCTGAAAATATCGAAGTGTAATTGCACCTATAACCAGTGCGCAAACTGCATATCAATATATCTATCCTGCACAAGTATGCCAATAGTTTCAAATAACAGATTAGAAAAGTATTTATGCTATGTTGTCATGATACGTGGACTTTGTGGTAGATGGCCTCGATGTTTCCTCAAGCCATGAAAATGCACTATAATTTGCTTGTCATCAATGCCTGCAAATCTCTATGTCTCTCTCAACATAGCAGATCATTATTAGACACTAAATCCTTCAATGGGAGCTTGCAAAATGCTTGCATTAGATCCCTCATTAGACACCATATGTTCATCACCAGGAGCATGTAAAATGTTTGCATCAAATCCTTCATTAGCAGTCTGTTCATTAGACACTTCAGGCTCAAGAACAACATGAGCTTGGATGTTTGCACCGGAAACTGGATTAGATACATCAGATTTAGTCAGTTTAGTATTGATTGGGGGAGTTATAAAATAAGTAGAAATTGGTTTCATTTTCTCATAGATTCCCTACATACAAGCAGTTTTACAACACCGCCAGGTTTAACTATTGGCCAAAAATTGAAGAGTTGAATTAGATATAATCAGGGATGTGATGTACCTGCTCGTTGCGCATGCTACTCTTGCAAGCTGCGACTGTCCATTTGCGCAAGCTCGATGCCATGCCCGTGCTGCCGCCGCTGCCTCCCACGCAGGCTACACCCAAGGTTGGATCTTCATCTTCTTGTCCTTCCGTTCGCTTGAAGCCCGGCGACCGCCCTCCAACAAGGGCGCGAGGAAGTGTTGTGTCGGTCTGTCCAGCGGCGGCTAGGTTAGGAGCGAACCAGACTGGAGGCTGGAGCGAATGAATTTGGATTTTTCCTGCTGTCGATCGATATGGAAGGCGCTCGTTTGGGCCGCGAGCCTGCTATAGGGCCTGCCTTGCACTTATGTTATTGGCCCATCCAGATTGAAACATTTTTCTTCATTTTTTACATTGCCTGCTCGTGCGTTGGGACGAACAAAACTAGCCTGGGCCAACCTGTACGACTCAAACTAGGTGCACACTTTCCAGCCACCCGAGGTGGCCGCCGATACCATCCCCTATGGTGGCGTCGCCCATTTTTGCGTGTATGATTGGGGTAGTGAAAAATATTCCAGTGGCGCTTTTGATTTACCCACAGAATGGTTGAATTGCTTGTTTCTACGAACTGAGTTCGCCAATAATGTGAAGGATGCCAGTCTTTTCATCCTATTGTAGATTGCTTAGATCTCGATATGCCAAAAGTAATCGCATGAAATATACAGTAAAAGCCAGTGTGATGTGTGTGGCTACAACTAGTCTGACTACACGTCCTCATATAACATACCAAGGACGCACCATCTTACCAGATTAACCATTCGACTTACCAATGCAGTGTGGGAAGAAATAAGTATTGGGACTGCGTATCCAAGAAATGGATGCCATGGACTCCTTCGTACAACCTTGTAAGCGAAAAAGAAGTTGCAGTGTGCCTATACAAAGAACTAGCGTAATTTCAGTTACCTGCTTCTTGGATTTTTGGTTAGCCACTTATTGCAAATTATTCAATTACGTTGCTTGGCTTAATTTAGTTTGCTACTGATTACATAATGCCACAGCCTGTTAATCCTATTATAGACTGCGCCTATCTATGTGTTTGATACTTACTGTTAAGAATTACCTGTTTGCCTGAACTTAAATAGCTATTTGTTTGTTTAACTGCTTTGCTGCTGCAACAACGGGTTACAATGATGTTAATAACTACTTTTCAGCATCCAATTGAAACTCTTTATTTCCTTGTTTGTTTAACTGGTTTGCTGTTATAACTCCCGGTTGAGATGTTTTGCTAACTTCAACTTTTCTGAATCCAATCGGAACTTTAATGGCAAAACAGGTTAGCCCAAGATCAAATAGCAAGGTCCCCATGGACGTTGTATCATCCCACATCAGTGGCACCGGCCCAATCATACATTATGAATTGCCAACTGCTGATGCTCTAGAGGCTAAAGTAGTGGTAGAAAGAGATTCTGCTGCTGCACTTAGAGATGAAGTTGACATGTTGAGGAAGCAAACAACACCATCACAAGCAGTACTCAAGACAACCATTAAATATTTGGTGGATTTCAAAACGAAGCAAGCTGAGACTGACCACATTGTTAAGGTCCTGAAGGAAAAAAGGAAATTAAATTCCCACTTGGTAAATCATAGGTGAAATGTTCTTTTCATCATTGAATAACCTTTGTGTTGTTTGTTCATGTAATCAATCAAACCATTCGTTTTAGAGATCATGTAATAATTGTTTTTTGTTTTTTGGTTTGTAATTTTATTTGAGCACAAGTCTGTATTAATTGACAAGACTCGGAGACATTTCATTTTGATTGCTGTGCCAGACCTACAAATATGCCAATCGGGCTGAATGTGCATTCAGCAACAATAGTAGTATAGATGGACCATAAGTGGCACGCATCGGAAAGGGCCAAGATGCTGTAGTAGCTTGGCTCAAAAAAGGATGTTGTTGTAGCAAAAAAAGTACAGTGGCCTGGCTTATGTATGTTAGTTGATATTATTGATCCATGTACTCTATAAGTGTTTATATGTCTGTTAGTTCTGTACATTCTTGGTTGATTGACTCGGTATTTGAATCTTGATACATCGCTTGTGTACATATCTAAATGGGAGTACACATTATGCTGCGTGTGACATTTGAGTTGGACATGAAGTGTTCCAAATATTTGAATTCACCTTCAACTGGATTCTAGCTTCTGAATTTGAGTATCGGCATTTGTAAACCATATTCATATATGACAGTGGAATACATCTTTGTCTTCCTTTTGAAGATATATAAAAACACATAGAATGATTTATAAAGATTCGTATAGGAATACAAAATGGATTCGAATTTAGTTGCCAGGGTAAACGTGGATGCTTATTGTCCCAAAATTCAAAAGAAGCGGCAAAATGTCCACTCCCACGTCGGCTGACCGAAGCCAAGTGTTTGGGAGATGGAAATTACTGTCTACCCATTACACGGACAATCCATCGGCCCGATTTCCACTACTCTAAATAGGGGTAGGTTAGTAACTTCAATTAGACGTGACATGACCGCCTCTGAGCCCATTCCGACACGGTGGGCGCCAAACATGGGCGGCAAAACACATTTGATTCAAGCTCGTCCGAAAGACCTCTGTTTCTCCCTCCATTTCCCCATTCATACACGGTGGGCGGCAAAACAAGCTCGACTTGGCCAAAATCGATGTAGGCAAATATTTTCAATAGGGGCAGGTTTGTAACTTCACACAGACGTGACACAACCGCCCTACCTGTCAGCCCCGTTCATACACCGTGGGCGCCAACCATGGGCGCCAACCACCCTTTCCTCGCGAGAAATCGCTCTGGGCAAATATTGGCGAGATGCGAGATTACCGTTGTATCATCAACCCGACGAGACGTCCAAATTTTAAATGGGGGCTAAGTTCATAACTTTCCCATATTTCAGACAGGCGCATCCCAAAAACATGGTTCCCCGTACCTCTCCCTCCATTTTCCCATTCATAAACCGTCTGCGCTAGAACACCATCCCCACTCCAGCCTCCGTCCGCCACCCCATCCATCGCCGCCGTCCTCCACCCCATCCATCGCCGCCGTCCTCCACCACATCCATCGCCACCGTCCTCCATCATGCTGGAGCGCCTACCAAGACCGCGTCGTCCATTGCTAGAGATGGACATTTCTCATCCACGGCGACGGACCAAGAGCCTTGCATCATGTCCTCTCGCTTCATCGGTGCCGTCGTCCTCTTTGCCGGGGCCGCTCACACGACATTCTCTTCCACCGCAACGGGACTTATCCCCCGATGCACCCATCTACCGTCGTAGATCTGCTTCAACGCCACCGACAGCCATCGCACCCCCAATGCCTACACGGCGCCACAAGAGAGGTGGTACTTCATATCTCCTCAACTTTTTCATCACAACCAGAAAATAGATCTTAACTTGGTTATTCTACTTTCTTTTCAGCTCTTAGAATTTAGTTCTTAGTTCGAAGCAAACAATGGCTGCTAAATATCATTTCTCCAGTTTGCAGCTTCAAATCTGCCATGGCACAGTCATAATACGGTTTAATTGATCATGTTGGTTTCGTGGTGGTTTCTTTAATAGAAATCGAAGGGGAAACCCTCTTTTGCTAAAAAAATATGCTTAGAGTTTCCCCCTTTTGTGATCACTATAGGATCAGAATACGTGCTTCGTGTCATAATAGCACTGCTCCACCCATCAAGCTAAACAAGCTTAGTTGTTCAAATACGAATATGATATTATTAAAACAGTCATTTAATTGGTCAGCTAAATGTTCCTAAATTAGTTTCAAAAATGCATGTTCGCCGCTCGGGTGTGTATCTCTACAGGGTGCCCACGGTGGGCCGGCCCACCCTGGGATTTTGGGTCGTCCCAGGCCCCGATTCCCCTTTGTTCTGATGCGCGCTTCCGATCTCTACTCGCCCCCAGCCGCCTGCCTCACCGGCGACTTGCCATCCCCGGACGGCATGACTCTAGGAGGAGACGCCGGACTAACAGGAGGTCAGGAGCCGCTCACCCAACAGCGTCACCGCTGCCCGGGCGCGCCGCCGTGCCTACCTTCCCAGTCCGTTCAGCAGCCACTCCTCAACACTCATTAGGCAGGACTGTCATTAGGGTTTGTTGTGTGCTCAGTGCTACCTACACTTAATGGTTCAGATGTATTTCGGTAATCTTTAGTACCTGTAAAGTTCACAAGATTTTCAAAATTCCTGCCCTAGGAACAGACACTAGTCATTTTGGATTGTTGGTCGTAGTGACATTGACCCAGATTACTACTGCAAGCCAGGTTTGTTGACAATTTTACTTGCCTTTCTTACTCATTCGATATAATATCCAATTATTCACGTCGATTAGTTGCAAACAATAAGTGCTAGACAAACTTCTTGATTCAGATTTTGGACGGTCTCTTACTACAGTTACAGTTCTGCATACTTGTCCTAGTAAGCTCACAAGTAAATGATTGATTCACTACATCTATGCTTGCCTTGTCATATTTGTTGTCAATATTCTTTTAGGGTGGACCACCCTGTTTCTAAATACTGGAACCGTAGACATGAGTGAATAGTATTTCTCTATGTGATCTCTTCCATCATGTGTGGGCAACGAACACTGCATTGTATAGAAAGAAAGTGTCATTTCCAGCTTTTACATAGGCTTCGATCTTTTACATGGAATACAATCTGCCTACTTGCTTTGTGTCACACTACCAACACTCCACCCTTGAAGCTAAACATTATGCCACTCATAATTCCTTAGTTTATTTATTCAAATACGAATTTCATATGATTCTAATGTTCCTACTTCAGTTTTGAAATGTGTGTCTGCCTGTTATAGAGACATAAGGGGTTTGTATTTCTGTGTGTGGTCTGGTCAGCACGGTTGGGGGGTGAACTTTGCATATGCAGGGGTTTATAGGGAGAACCTCTTCGAGTTGAATCCGCAATGCATTCTATAGATAATTTGACTACTTTTTATGTTTTCATGAATCTCAGATTCTAAACAGCATCATAATGATTATGAGCTTGCGCACATGAAAAGAATAAAGCAGAATAATGCCATGGCTGTCAAACTTGGCATTAAGGGACTGAAATCAAGTCTGGATGCAATGCAATGCAATGAAAACGCTCTCCACCTACAGATTCATGCTCAAAATATGATCCTAATAGTGATTCTGAGCTAGAGGGAGATCTAAGTCAATGTAGCTCCCTAGTGGAGGAGTCAGAGGAAGATGCCCTATCTTATTCACCCATCAAGGTGCTTGCTCTAACTTTCCAAGGTTATATTGGTCGCACATATCTTGCAACTGATGCTTTGCATTGCTTCTACTTGGTTGAACTGCCATTAGCTTAGTTTACACATCGTGTATGTGAATACGCCCTGCCTATCCATTTTCAGTACATATTCCATCTGTCATCATACCATATTTATCCATTCAAATGTTGTTCTTGTGTATCAGACGTTCAAAAGGAAGAGGGCGATTGCTGATCATGGAGGAGCACAAGCAAAGTATTTGGAAAAGGTAGTGGCACCTGATAAATCAAATAGCCCATTAGGTGTAGTTGCAATATCACCTGACCCACAAAACACCCCAACTCTAGCAGACTCTAGCCCTACTACACTGGTCATTTCTGATGCCCCAACTCAGCAGACCCCAACTGCAGCAAACAGTATGATTATGCCAGTTGACATAGCACCAGCTCTACGACGCAAAACCCCCATTCCAGCAAACAGTACACCAAATCCAATTGCCAAATCCCTTTTCGAACCAAAGAGAGCCCCAATTGCAGAAAATAGGACCCCTGTTCCATTTCTTACCAGTTTAGAAGACGAAGCTTATATTGTTGTCAGGAACTTTGTGCGCATCTTTCCTTCATGGAAAGATTATACCGCAGACACAGAACAATTTCCAGTCTTCCTCCACAACTTACGCGTAAGTAATGTACTAATGTTATTCATGGTCATTATTGCATATGTTTCTGCTGACAGAAGACACAAGATTTCATTCTTTTAAATAGGCGAGGACCAAACTGGATTGTGAAGACGAGCAAGGGTTGGTTGCGCTTTTCAAGCACTCGTTGATGAAGTATCGTTCCTACCTGAGGCAAGCGCACTTCGATGGCAAGCCTCTAAACGAAATTTCTGTAAAGTCTCCGGTGCTACATTTATCCGACGGTGACTGGAATAATCTTGTTACACATTGGTCTCGGCTGCAGCGTAAGGTACTGTCTATGATATCACATCACAATTTGAACTACATTTCTGCATTTGCCTTAACGTCTCACTTGTACGAAAACTGTTAGCAGAAGAACATTCATTCTCAAGGGAGCACATAATCTTGCAACTATACTGCACACTGCATTGCTCTTGTGAGTACCACTTGCCCTGTATGACCATACTTACTTTCATAGCTGTTTGATTATTTAGCATCACTGCACATGTTAGCCTTGTTATCGTCCATTTGGTGGACATTATAAGATCCATATGGACTCTTACATAAATTTAGAATCAACCCAATGCTTTTGAAGAGGTTTAGCTCTGCAGTCCTCTTGTAAGGACTGAAGGTCGTCTATCACTGTACTTACATTAACAGCTACTCCCTCCGTCCCATAATATAAGAACGTTTTGTACAGTACACCAGTGTTCAAAACAGTCTTGTATTATGGGAAGAGGGATTGGTTCATTGTGTAGCATTTTGCATCTTATCTCCCTCGCCCACCATTTACTAAACAAGATCAGATCTATATTTAATCTTACCAAAAATTAGAATACACAGACAATGCCAGTGCAGAAGTGTAGCCCATTGCTCTTGTCAGTACATTTTGTCCTGTAACGCTTCTACTTCCAGGGGTTGGTAGTTGATTATGTAGCATCAATCTGCATCTTATCTTCATTATCCTCTATCCCTTCCGGTATTATCATATCTATAATTACTCTCTACAAAATGTAGAGTACAGGCAATGCTTATGAAGAAGATTCTGTGCTGAAATTCTTAAGTTATCCTTCCCTTGACATGGAGAAGGGCATTATAAAGCCGGTGTTAACTGTTAATGTAAGTAAGTCCTTCTAAAGCCTTTATCCTCAACTGCTGTTTAATTTGCTCATACTCCCGATCGTTTACTGTTGTTTAGTTTGCTGTTTCTACCAAAATGCATGTTCGCAAGAACCTCAAGTTCTAAGTTTTACTTGTAAAACCAAATTCCTTATTCATACCATGCACGTTACTCAATATATGTATGCTTGTTTTTGTGGATCTATAATCCAATGTGTGGTGAACCAGCCCACGTTTGCACCTTGTCATCTCCTATTTTATCTTACTGATGTGGCTGATGATATGAACAACATGCCATGCACATTAACCAAAATCGATACAATGATTTTCTTTGCCCTTCATCTATGCTTGTTATGTTGACATGGTAATCCAGTAGTGTGGTGAAGCTCCCCGCATTATGAACAATGCCAAATTATGCTATTGATATTTTGAACTTACTCTTTATTTTCTAATTTGATATTGGATGGAATTGACAACACAGTTATCATCTTTGTTTATACACGTGCAAAACCTGCCATCTCTCTGCTTTGTTTCAGGGTGATATGCCTGATGGCATGCACAAGTCTGCTGAAGGCTGTGAGACAAATCCAACATATATTGCAGCAAAGAAGGCAAAACATCTTGAAGATAGCAAGACAACCCCAAAGTCTTGTCTTGATGCAGTGTTCAAGTTACTTGAGACTAGCAGTCAGACAAGCTCACAGAATTCGTTGTCTGAATCAGTTCGACTTCTTCAGTCCCAAGTTCTAGACAAAAGGCATTCTGCAACTCAACTTCGACTTGAAGTCCTATCTCTAAGAAAGATTGCGGAGAACACCAATGAGAACCTCATCGCTAAACAGCTACACCTGGAAGCTATGACCGACATGCTAGGCCGGTCTCACAGCCTTGCTCAGCAGCTTGCGCAGCAGTTCCCGTGCAAGGCTAACCTTTCTTGAACTGTCTTCGAAGTGGTCTCGGTTCAGTATTATTTTGTTACGCTGCAATGATGCCCAGTTTTTGTAATCTGCTTCTTCGTTGCGCTTTATGATCACTGGTGGCGAACTTCGATGCCAAGTGGATGTAATATTCCATAAATCCTTTATTTTATAGTGTAGGTTTATTCTTAGTTACTATGCCGTAATTTCTTTATTGTATAGAGTAGGTTTGTTCTTAATTCCTACTAGTTACTGCCATCATTCGCTATCTGAAAAAAATCAGATGTAGTCGACCGGGCCGAAACATTCGCCTCTAACGGGCCTGGTTTTTAGTGGGCCATAATTGGGCCGGCCTGCATCTTTCTTGGGCCCGAATGATTGGGGCCTTCACACTTTGCGCGAGGCCCACAACTTACACCGGCCAATATTTTAGTTGGGCCTTTTGCGGACCCAGCGCTTAGTTTGGCCCAGGCAGCGTTGGGCCATTAACAGGCTGAATATTGTACTGGCCTGTTATGGCCCAGATGAAACCATGGGCCTCTAGCAGGCTGAAATGCATGTTGGGCCTCAATTTTCACTAGTCGTCGACGGGCCTTCAGCAGGCTGAAATGTAGTCCGGGCCTTTTTGGGCCCAGTTATATCACGGGCAGTTACCAGGCCGAAACATATCTCGGGCCTTAGTTGGGCCACTGATATCATGGGCCTTTAAGAGGCCGAAAGCTTAGTACAGACATCAACGGGCCGAATTATGCGATAGACCTTTAAGAGGCCCAAAGTCACGTTGGGCTTAACTGTTGCCACCTTTATCACGGGCCGTTAGTGGGCCCGATGTCCCGTCGGACCATATATGGCCCATGGGCAGCACGGGCCATTCCCAGACCGAAAGTCACACCGGGCTGAAATGGGCCCATGTCTAAATCGGGCATCTAACATGCAGAAAGTCACTGGGCTATAACTGGGCCCAAATATTCGGCGAACAATTAACGGGCCAGATCTGGCTTCGGGCCGTAAATGAGCCCAAATATTCGGTGAACAATTAACGGGCCAAATCTGGCTTTGGGCCGTAAATGGGCCTTTATTAAGCAGCACGTTATTGGTCTGGCCCACTAGTACGTGAGTAAGTACTACGGGCCTTTGACTGGGCCGGCCTTTTTAACCTATATGGGCCTCTGTTGGGCCCAGCCATGTGTCGACGTATTGTAGGCATGTCTCCTCCAATGGACGGGCGACATCTGGCCCACTGACGAGCTGACAGGTGTGCCCTCCGGCCAATCAGAATTTTACACGTGCAAATTTCCCATTGGTCCCGGCTGTTAACGGGTTATCGGATCCAAAACCGGACCCGATAGCTTAACAACGTTACGTTACGGTGGATGCCACGTGTCGGTCACCCTTGACGAAAGGACTTCTGTGACGCGCGATTTATCGTCATGGAAGTGGACACTTCCGTGATGATAATTTTGGTAATGTCATGGAACACTTCTACGACGGCACAGGTATGACTATCTTGATTCTGTCATAAAATCGTCATGGATGTACATGCATGACAAAAAACGCGACCTACTGTGACAAACACGTATCATCACGGAAGTGTATTTTTTTTGTATTGTTCCCCGCTCATAAGAAACAAGCTGCTTTAAAGGAAATATTTAACTTTGTGCAAATTGAAGAAGAGAGTCTCCCACAAGCTTGGGGGAGGCTTCTCCAATTACTTAATGCTTTGCTTGATCGTCCTCTCATGAAAAATGAAATACTTGATATCTTTTATAGTGGATTAACCGATGCTTCCAGAGACCACCTGGAAAGTTGTGATGGTTGTGTTTTCAGGGGAAGAACTGTTGAGCAAGATGAATTGCTATTGAATAATATATTGAGTAATGAGAATGATTGGACACTTCCTAAACCAACTCCTAAGCCAACTCCAAAGAAAAGGGGTATTCTATTTCTTAGTCCTGAAGATATGCAAGAGGCAAAGAAATCTATGAAAGGAAAAGGTATTAAAACTGAAGATGTTAAGAATCTACAACCTATATATTGAAGAAATACATGGTCTTGATAACCCGACACAGGTAGTAGAGGTAAAATCTATTTATATATTTGATGAAGGTGATATTCCTCATAATAAGTCTATTAGTCAATGCTTGGATGAGTTTGATAATTTTATTGTTAAGTAAGAAAATTTCAATGCTTATGTTAGTAGACAATTGAAACGTAATGCTTACATGCTTGACCATTTGGGTGATTATATGAGTAGAACTATTAATGATCTTAAGCTTATTAGTAAACATGCTTCCATAGTTACAACTCAAGTAGAACAAGTACTTAAGGCTCAAGATGATTCGTTTAATGAGTTGAATAGTAAGAACAATGATAATGCTGTTAGGGTTATGACTAGAGGTGGTAAAATGACCCAGGAACCTTTGTATCCTGAGGGCCATCCTAAGAGAGTTAAGCAAGATTCCGAGGGAATTAATACCGATGCACCTAGTCCTAGTAATAAAAAGAAAAAGAAAACTGATAGGACTTTGCATGCTTCTAGTGAACCTGTTATAGATACACCCGAGAATCCCAATGATATTTCTATTTATGATGCTGAGACACAATCTGGTGATGAACATGAACCTAGTTATAATCTTAATAATGATGTTCATGTTGATGCTCAACCTAGTAATGATAATGACGTAGAGATTGAACCTGCTGTTGATCTTGATAACCCACAATCAAAGAATCAACGTTATGATAAGAGAGACTTCGTTGCTAGGAAGCATGGAAGAGAAAGAGAACCATGGGTTCAGAAACCCATGCCCTTTCCTCCTAAACCATCCAACAAAATAAGGATGATGAGGATTTTGAGCGCTTTGCTGAAATGATTAGACCTATCTTTTTGCGTATGCGTTTGACTGGTATGCTTAAAATGTCTCCTTATGCTAAGTATATGAAAGATATTGTTACTAATAAAAGAAAGATATCACAAGCTGAAATTTCCACCATGCTTGCTAATTATACTTTTTAAGGGTGGAATACCAAAGAAACTTGGAGATCCGGGAGTACCAACTATACCATCCTCCATTAAAAGAAACTATGTTAAAACTGGTTTATGTGATCTTGGGGCCGGTGTTAGTGTTATGCCTTTCTCTTTATATCGTAGACTTGAAATTAATAAGTTGACACCTACTGAAATCTCTTTGCAAATGGCTGATAAATCAACTGCTATACCCATCGGTATTTGTGAGGATGTGCCTGTTGTGGTTGCAAACGTTACTATCTTAACGGACTTTGTTATTCTTGATAGTCCCGAGGACAACAGTATGTCGATTATCCTTGGTAGACCCTTTTTGAATACTGCAGGGGCTGTTATTGATTGCAACAAAGGCAATGTCACTTTTCATGTTAATGGTAATGAGCATACGGTACACACTTTCCGAAGAAACAACCTCAAGTTCATAGTATCAATTCTATTGGAAAAATTTCAACTATTATTATTGGAGGTTTTGAATTCCCTCTTTCTACTGTCAAAAAGAAATATGATATTCTTATTTTTGGGGACATGCATATCCCTGTTGAGGTAACCTAGTGTTATTTGAAAATTCTCCGGTTTCATGTCATTTTGAAGAAGTTTGTTAATAAGACTTGATCAACCTTGTTAATGGATTCCTTTTGATGGGCATGAGATGGATGAATTTAGAAAGCACAACTTTATGTACCCACTACTTTATGTTATTTAGAATAAATAAGCAAAACTAGTATTTTCTGTCTGTTTTCTGAATTATCCGTGCAATAAAAAAATGTCCTGAAAATAAAATTCTCCAAATGCCCTGAAATTTAGTATAATTTTTTATAGAATATTTGAGAATTTCTGGCACTGAGAACACACCAGGGGGATGCACGAGTGGGCCACAAGGGTGAAAGGCACGCCCTACCCCCTGGGCGCGCCCCCTGTCTTGTGGGTCCCACGTGGGTCCCCTCCACTTATTCCAGCACCCATCCACTTCGTCTTCCTCCAGAAAAAATCATCCCATAGCTCAAACCCGTGTTGTTGCTCATCTTGTTGCCATTTTCGATCTCCTTGTGCAAAGCTTAATTTGCAAAACTTCTTTGGGGGATTGATCTTCGATATGTGACTTTTAACATCCCAAATTTTCAATTTGGAATGTTTTACAATTATTAGCTAAGCATCTATGGATTTTGTTTGAATTGTGTGGCATTTGGAAATTTCTAGAGGCATTTGAGTTTTATTTGAATTTGAATTCAACTTGGCATTCAAAATTTGTTTCAAATATCCCTGACAAATACTTGTTTAAAAGTACGAGAGGAGCTAACATGACACTCCAAAAAAAATGTCAGAAGAAAATATTGCCAAAAGGTTTGAATTCAAAATTTGAATTTTATTTGGAATTTGCAGAATTTTTGTTTTGTTTTTGTTTCTGTTTTGCCTCTGGAAAAATGTTCACGTTGTAGGATTTTTTTCTTCTGATTTTGTTGATATATATGTCCTATATAAAAATATTATAGATTTCTCTATATTTTAGTTTTCTCTCTCTGCCTTAATTCAAAAAAAGGGAAAAGCCTCGAGCTGGCCCGGCCGACGGCCCAGCCAGCAAGGCCGCAGCCCAACCAGCGCCAAGGCCGCCAGCGCAGCGCGACACGCCCGAGCCGCCTCCGCTTCGGTCGCCCGACCGAACCCTCCTCTCCCTCTCTCGCCGACACCTCGACCCCACCTCATCTCCTTCCTCCCGCAACAACCAGCGCCAGAATCTCACCAGCCCTCGACGTCCGCGCTCCCAAAACCCTAACCCGAGCTGCCCCTCCTCCACGAAAGCGTGTCCTATAAATACCTACGCATCTCCTCTTCCGAACCCCCCCCAAAACCCTACCTCAACTCCCACCACAGCTCACGCCCTCCTCCTTTGGATCTCGCCGCAGCCGCCTCAGTTCATCACCGTCTCCACCGCCGGTGAGCAACAGCACGACTTCCTCTTCCACCTATGAGCTTCCCCCGATGTTGCGCATCGTTTTGACATGGTTTCGACCTCCTTCTCCCATCACTGGATCGTCCCCGAGCTTGTTCGCCCCTCGTCGGAGTTGCAGCTCACCAGGGCGCTGTCTCCGTCATCCCGATCGTCTTCGCCGTCCCCGAGCTCCACCAAGGCCGCCCCCGACTTCCCCAAGCTCCGCCACATCGCCCCGACGCCACCTCCTTCCTCCCCGACGACCGGAGCCGCCGCACCGCCATCGCCGGAGTCGTCTCCGTCGCCGCCGTCCGCTGTAAGCCCGAGCCCCCTCCATCGTTAGATCGTTAATCTAGGGCCTAGATTAGACTAGCGAAGGGTTAGGTTTATTTGTACTAGATCGGTTTTGTACGGTTTAGTTTACGGCTTATTTTTGGTTTAGTTACTGTTTAGTGTAGACCGACCCGATCAGTTTTTTTATTATTAACCCGTACGCGTACTAGCCTATTCAACGCATGTGCGCTGTTTAGTTTTAGAACGCTCACTGTTACGGCCCGTTAGCGCCTTAGTTGTTTTTTTGTTTAATTTTCATTTTTTTAACAGAATAGTTCCAGTTTTGTAAAATCTATATCTCTTAGGTTATTTAATGTTTTTAGTTGATTCTTTTTTGTTAGTTTGGAAATTTTCCTATAGTTTCTGTAGAAAATTGTTTCGGCCATGTTTAACTTTATAAAAGTAGTTTTATATTAGTTTTAGTCAGATTAGTATTTCTGCTATAAATTGAGTTAGAATTATTATTTTTAGGCGTTTCTTTTTGTCTCTGTTTTTGTTTTACCTTGCCTAGCAGTAGGATTTTATTTGGGTATTTTTAGTCTTTATTAAAAATAGTTTTTATGCGAAAACAAGCTTTTCTAGTTTTTTTAGCTTGCTGCTGTTTTCTGTTGTTCTAGTTAATTTAAGATTTTAAATTTTACCTCTGTTATAATTTATTTTAGATTAGTTTCTGTAGTTACAGAGGGTGAACTTTTATTTACAGAAAAGAAAATGTTTATTTTTTTCTTGCTAGTTGTTGGCTTGGAGTTCTTCGAGTTTTCTTTGGTTTTGGTTTGATTGCTTTTGTGTGATTTATGTTAGCTTGCTGTTATGTTAATGCGATTGCATGTTTGTATGCTTATATGATTATTGGTTGCTTCGATAGAATTTCCGGAGTGCGAAGCCTGCTATTACGAGTCGCTAGCTTTCGAAGACCGTCAGCCAGGCAAGTCATTTGATCATGTTTTACAATACCTATGATTTTGTTGCTTTAGAATTATCCCTCCCCACCATGCATGCAGTAGGAGAATTTTAAGTTATGTTCTTGAGTAGTATCATGAGGTAGGATGGACCCAATTCCCCTTGTTACCATTGCCGGGACGATGTAGTTCATTTTGCTATGCTCGTAGACGGGGTTGGTTGAGAGATTCATAAGGGAGATGTGAGAGTCAAGATGATGACAACCCCATGACTTCAAGCTCAAGATGGACTTCAAATTCACTACTGGGTGGAGGACGGTTGACGGGCACCCTGGAGAAACCAGCGGATGGCCAGGATGCATGGAGAAGCGCCATGACATCTTGCGAAAAGCTTCACCCAGCCACAAAGAGACGGATGGATACACCTTGACCGGAAGCTTACCTGTGCAGCCGCAAGCCATTATGGGCTCTGGCTGGGTTGACCTTAGGCGTGACTCTGGACGGACGGTGCCAGCAGATGTAGAAGAACGGTAGGACATGGATGGGCACCGGCAGTGCTCAGAGAAACTCTACGGAAGATCCTGTTTCGTTCGTCCCGTCTTCAAACACCAGGCAGTGCGAAGACATAAAGGAGGGAACGATTCTTGTGAGTAAAGTGCACAAGACTCTGTAGAGTAGCAACCTAATCGATTAGTCGTGTCCCCGGTTACGGACAAATGAGGCTCTGGAATTGGAGTATTTCGGAAATCTCAACACCGAACTTAATAAATTAATTGAGGGGTTATTTAATATTTGGGAATGAGACATTGGTTGGCGGAACCATCTCAATAACAACCAACATTTTGTAGTAATTGCAAGCAAGTCCTTTTGTTATAGGGAAAAATTGGCTTTTTCGCAAAAACATAAAACTTAGAGCCCCACAGCCAAATTGCATATGGTGTAAGTAATTTTATTGTTGTTCTCTCTTCATGACTTGCCGGCATATTCAAAATGCTGACCTACACGGCTGCAACGTCTTATGTTGCAGAGGAGTTTTCCGACCAGGAGTGAGGCTACGATCCACGCTTGGCAATTTCCCTATGGAGTCGGATGGACTCGCTATTCGTCTACGCTTCCGCAACTTTATTTAGTTTATTTCTCATGAGTTGGCCTTCGGCCGAATTTATTATGATGTAATAAAGACTCGATATGAGAATCGTGTAATAAATTTAGGTGTGATTGAACTTTGAATCTTTTCATCAATGTACTGTGTGTGCCAGCATGATCTTGGGATGGTACAACTACACAGAGACTTGACCGATTTCGGGTCGGGTTGCTACATGGCTCCTCCAATGGTCCAATTAGTTTTTGTTCTAGTGCTTTATTAATTGCAAATTTTTGCTGTTGTGGTGACCTTGTTCTTAAGATTGCATGTCAAATTTATATGGTCCAATGTAGTTTTGATGCATGATTTAGCCTCTAGACACTTGTAGGAGTAGTTGCTATCAATGTTGTTGAGTTTGGTTCACTTTTATTTTGAGTAACTAAAAATTTCAGAAATTTTTAGAGGAAGAAAATGATGAGGAGATTGTTTTTTTTCAAGTACAACCTTCCTCGCACCGTGGAGGTTCGGCCGTGTGAATGGCCATGTGATGCATTCTTGGAGGCGGCCGGAATTTATGAGGATTTCTATTATTTGGCTGAGAATGCATGCATCACCGACTTCCTCCATGACCAGTGTGATCAATATCTCCTACTCACTAATACTTCCGTGCAAAATTTTCATTTTCATGCTAGGACATCACCACCCATGGTAGATTTTTACTTATATGATAAGTATAAGGAAATGACGCTTTATGATTTTTGTGAGGTTTGCAAATTACCTTTTGAGGGCAGCGTTGAGGAACCATGTCCTAGAGATGTGGAAGATTTTATTGATAGAGTTACCGTTGGGGAAAGGAGGAAGGTGTCGGAAGCGAGAGTGTCTAGTTTACATTTTCCTATTCTGCGCTACTACTCATTATTTGCTGGGAGATGTTTAATTGGTCGCGGGGATACTAGAAGCCTTAGTGCTCCTGACCTTTCCATTTTGCGACATGCTTTACTTCGTGATAGAACTTTCAGTTTAGGCGCTATGGTTGCTAGACGGTTGAGTTTAAACCGTACGAAGGGTCCTATCTTTGGAGGTATCTATGCTTCCCGCCTTGCTAGATGCTTTGAGATACCTATTAGGCATGATGACAAAGAGGAGATGCTACTACCCACTTCATACTTAGACTATAACAGTATGGTAGCACATGATTTTATTCGCTATGATAAGGAAAAGAGACTCATTTATAACATGGTATTTAGAGAAAAGACTTGTCAGATTATTACCTTGCCTCCACCTTATTTGTTTAATATTCATGCAGGCACATACCTCATCATGCCTGCTGACATTTATGCATACTGGGAGCGGACGCGATCCCCAGTTCATGAGCCAGAGCCATCACCTGATCCATATCAGGAGCCTGTTTATCAGTGGGAGCCGCAGGAGCTCGCTAACCAGTGGAACCCCTAGGATCCTCCTCGGTACACCGGAGAGGACTACTTTGATCCATGGGCATAGACCAACTTAGGCCAAAAGCCTAAGCTTGGGGGAGTACATATTTCTCACCGACATTACATTCATGTTCACACATTCATTCCAGTTGTCGGTGTTCATACTTTTTCATTGTATTATCTATGTTAGTCTATTTTCTTTTTCTCGCTTTCTTCTTGTGTCTTTGAAAAACTTTGAGAAAGACCAAAAAAATTAGTTGTAGTTTAGTTTACTATCCATGCTTAGTTGTAGTATTAAAAGAAAACCCCAAAAGATTTCTTGTTCTTTTTTTTGCTTGGTGGGAGCTTTCCCCGTGTAAATAGTTTTTATCGTTCTTGTTTTACTTTCTTCAGAAAAATAAAAACTCCAAAAATATTTCAGGGTGTTTCTTTGAAATTCTTTTCTTTTCTTTGGGGGTCGAGAGGAGAAGATCAGGATGAAAATGTTGAGTGGCTATCATATGCATTATTGTTGATCTAACAAAGAGCCCATATTACCTTGTCTTCTCCTTTGAATAAATGTTTGTAGATTCCAGCTTAGTCCAATGCACGTGCACTATTATTATTATCCACACCATTCGGTCATGCAAGTGAAAGGCAATAATGATGATATATGATGAAATGATTGAGATGAGGAAAAGCTGGTATGACTCGACCTATCTTGTTTTTGTAAATATGATCAGGTCACCGTTCTTGATTCAGCCCATTATGAATGAAACATGTTTGCAATGACAATTAAAGATTATAGTTACTCATGCCATGCTTAATTTGCTAGGAGTTTATAATGGTTTACCTTGCGAGCCAACATGCTTTTAAAATGGTTGTGATGTAGTATGATAGGATGGTATCCTCCTTTGAATGGTTCGAGTGGCTTGACTTGGCACATGTTCAAGCATGTAGTTGAAACAAAATGACCATAGGCTCTATGATATTTATATTCATGGTGATTTATATCCTACTCATGATTGCACTCAATGTTGGTTAATCTCAATACATGTTTATGACTGTTGTCGCTCTCTAGTTGGTCACTCCCCAGTGTTTTTCTAGCCTTCACTTGTACTAAGTGGGAATACTGCGTGTGCATCCACTTCCATAAACCCAAAGTTGTTCCATATGAGTCCACCATATATACCTACCTATATGCGGTATTTACTTGCCGTTCCGAGTAAATTTGCATGTCCCAAACTCTAAACCTTCAAATGATAATCTGTTTATGCTCGAATCTCTCATGTAGCAACTAGGGTTGTCAATATCTTCCATGCTAGGTGGGTTACTCTCACGATGAGTGAACTCCGCTCATCATTCACGAGAAAATGGCTGGTAACCGGGATGCCCAGTCCCATGCTCAAATCAAATCAAAATATAATTGCAAACTATAAACTCCCCCAGGACAGTTGTTAGTTGGACGGTACCCGTTGTTTGGGACCAGCCGTGGAATGTGCTTGTTGGATGTGAGGGAGTATAAAATTTACCATTCTGTTTGGGAACCGCCTATAATGTATCTAGTATGGAAGATACCATGATCTCTTGGTTGTTATGTTGACAATGAAAGCATGCCGCTCAAAATATTATTTATCTCTGTTTAAAAAAATTGATCTCTGGCACCTCTGCAAATCCCTGCTTCCCGCTGCGATGGGCCTATCTATTTACTTTTATTGCCGAGTCATCATCCTCTTATAAAAAAGCAACAGTTAGAGAGCACCACTATCATTTATATGCATTATTATTAATTTATATTGAGGATGACTGTGACTGGATCTATTTTGCCATGAATTACAAAGTCTAGGCAGTCCTTGATCTTCAGCGGTGCTCTGCATTTATCTTTTGCAGTCTCAGAAAGGGCTAGCAAGATACCATCTTGTTATATCATATCATGATTGTTTTGAAAAAGTGTTTTCATCCGAGATTTATTATTATTGCTCGCTAGTTGATCATGCCATTGATATGAGTAAACGTGAGACCTAAATGTTATTGTGTATATGGTTAGTTCATAATCTTTGCTGAAAACTTGAATGCTGGCTTTACATATTTGCAACAACAAGATCAAATAGAGTTTGTAAAAGTTTTTCTTTATCACTTTCAGTTTGTCAACTGAATTTCTTGAGGACAAGCAATGGGTTAAGCTTGGGGGAGTTGATAAGTCTCCATCGTATATACTTTTCCAAACTCTTTTGCCCTTGTTTTGGACTCTAATTTGCATGATTTGAATGGAACTAACCCGGACTGACGCTCCTTTCAGCAGAATTGCCATGGTGTTATTTTTGTGCAGAAATAAAAGTTCTTGAAATGATCTGAAACTTCACGGAGATTATTTTTGGAATATATAAAAAATATTGGCAAAAGAATCAACCAGAGGGGACCCACACCCTGTCCACAAGAGTGAGGGCACGCCCCCTGTCTTGTGGGTCCCACGAAGCTCCACCGACCTCAACTCAAACTCCATATATTCACATTGGGGGGAAAATCAGAGAGAAGGATTCATTGCGTTTTACGACACAGAGCCGCCGCCAAGCCCTAAAACCTCTCGGTAGGGCAGATCTGGAGTCCGTTTTGGGCACTCGAGAGGGAAATCGTCACCATCGTCATCATCAACCATCCTGCATCAACAATTTCATGATGATCACCGCCGTGTGAGTAATCCCATCGTAGGCTTGTTGGATGGTGATTGGTTGGATGACATTTACCATGTAATCAAGTTAGTTTTGTTAGGGTTTGATCCCTAGTATCCACTATGTTCTAAGATTGATGTTGCTATGATTTTGCTATGCCAAATGCTTGTCACTAGGGCCCGAGTGCCATGATTTAAGATCTGAACCTATTGTGTTTTCATGAATATATTTGTGTTCTTGATCCTATCTTGCAAGTTATAGTCACCTACTACGTGTTATGATCCGGCAATCCCGGAGTGATAATAGTCGGGACACTTCCCGGTGATGACCGTAGTTTGAGGAGTTCATGTATTCACTATGTGCTAATGCTTTGGTCCAGTTCTCTATTAAAAGGAGCCTTAATATCCCTAAGTTTCCACTAGGACCCCGCTGCCACGGGAGGGTAGGACAAAAGATTTCATGCAAGTTCTTTTCCATAAGCACGTATGACTATATTCGGAATCCATGCCTACATTATATTGATGAATTGGAGCTGGTTCTGTGTTACCCTATGTTATAACTGTTGCATGATGAATGCCATCCGACATAATTATCCATCATTGATCCATTGCCTACGAGCTCTTCTCATATTGATCTTTGCTAAGTTACTTTTCCGTTGCCACTGTTACAATTGCTACAAAACTGCTACTGTTACTTTTGC
This sequence comes from Aegilops tauschii subsp. strangulata, assembly GCF_002575655.3. Lineage (NCBI taxonomy): Eukaryota > Viridiplantae > Streptophyta > Magnoliopsida > Poales > Poaceae > Aegilops > Aegilops tauschii. The sequence continues at coordinate 408,450,492 of NC_053037.3, forward strand.
CACCGTTACCGTTACTTCCATACTACTTTGCTACTAAATATTTTGCTGCAGATATTAAGTCTTTCAGGTGTGGTTGAATTGACAACTCAGCTGTTAATACTTGAGAAAATTCTTTGGCTCCCCTTGTGTCGACTCAATAAATTTGGGTTGAATACTCTACCCTCGAAAATTGTTGCGATCCCCTTATACTTGTGGGTTATCAGCCCCTATCTTTCTATGTATCCGGTTGAAACTTTCTGTTCATATATATGTTGTGAGTGTTAGCAATCATATAAAATTAAATGATGGTTGAGTATGTGGACTTGCCAAAAGGCTTCGATACGTGACCCTTCCTGAAAATATGACGAATTGTAGTTGCAAAGTTGACTGAGAACACAGTTTGTTGGTTTTCAATAAAGTTTATGCTTTTTACTTCGATGTTGTGAAGAATTGTTAATTGTTCATGAGAAGTTATATGATAGAGATTTATGATAAATTTCTTGCCGCTATAATAATAAGCATGATGCTACTATGTCTGTATTTTGTTTTTATCGACACCTCTCTCTCTAAACTTGTGGACATGATTTTCGATATCGGATTTCGCTTGAGGACAAGCGAGGTCTAAGCTTGGGGGAGTTGATACATCCATTTCGTATCATGTTTTCCTACTATTATTTATAATGTTTTTATGCAAAATAATGCTTTGTGGAGTAATTCTAATGCTTTTTCTCTCATAATATGCAGGGTTTACACAAAGAGGGAGAATACCGGCAGCTTGAATTGCAGACCTGAAAAAGCTACGTCAGAGATACCTATCCTGCACATCTCCAAATGAGCTGAAATTTTACAGAGAATTATTGAATATATAATAAATATTGGAGCAAATAACTACCAGAGGTGGCTGACTGGTGCCCACAAGATACCAGGGCGTGCCAGGCCCCCCAGGCGCGCCCTGGTGGGTGGTAGGCACCCCAGCCCACCTTCGGTGCCCATCTTCTGGTATATAAGGTATTTTGACCTAGAAAAAATAAGGTGAGGACTTTCGGGATGGAGCGCCGCTGTCTCGAGGCGGAACTTGGGCAAGAGCACTTTTGCCCTCCGGCGGAGCGATTCCGCCGGGGGAACTTCCCTCCCGGAGGGGGAAATCGAAGCCATCGTCATCACCAACAACCCTCTCAACTTTGGGAGGCCAATCTCCATCAACATCTTCAACAACACGAGCTCATCTCAAACCCTAGTTCATCTCTTGTGTTCAATCTTTGTACCGTAACCTTAGATTGGTACCTATGGGTGACTAGTAGTGTTGATTACATCTTGTAGTTGATTATTATATGGTTTATTTGGTGGAAGATTATATGTTCAGATTCATTATGCTATTTAATACCCCTTTGATATTGAGCATGAATATCATTTATGAGTAGTTACCTTTGTTCTTGAGGTCACGGGAGAAGTCACGTTGCAAGTAATCATGTGAATTTGATATGTGTTCGATATTTTGATTATATATATGTTGTGATTCCCTTAGTGGTGTTATGTAAACATCAACTACATGACACTTCACCATTTTTGGGCCTAAGGGAATGCATTGTGGATTAGTTGTTAGATGATGGGTTGCTAGAGTGACAGCAGCTTAAACCCTAGTTTCTGCGCTACTTCGTAAGGGATTGATTTGGATCCATATGTTTAATGCTATGGTTAGATTTTGTCTTAATACTTTTCTTGTAGTTGCGGATGCTTGCGAGGGTGTTAATAATGAGTGGGAGGCTTGTTCAAGTAAGAACAACACCCCAAGCACCGGTCCACCCACATATCAAATTATCAAACTAGCAAACGCAAATGAAACAAACATGATGAAAGTGACTAGATGAAATTCCCATGTGCCCTCAAGAACGCTTTGCTTATTATAAGAGACCGTTTTGGCCAACTTTGCTACAAAAAGGATTGGGATACCTTGCTGCACTTTATTTACCGTTACCACTACTTGTTCGTTACAAATTATCTTGCTATCAAACTACCTGTTGCCAACAATTTCAGTGCTTGCAGAACTTCCCTTGCTGAAAACCACTTGTCATTTCCTTCTACTCCTCGTTGGGTTCGACACTCTTTACTTATCGAAAGGGCTAGATTGATCCCTGATCCGTCTCCGTCGTATCTACTTTTCCAAACACTTTTGCCCTTGTTTTGGACTCTAACTTGCATGTGAATGGAACTAACCCGGACTGACGCTGTTTTCAGCAGACTTTTTCCATGGTGTTATTTATGTGTAGAAACAAAAGTTCTTGGAATGACCTGAAACTCCACGGAACGTCTTTTTGGAAAATATTAAAAATACCGGAAGAAAAATCCACGTCAGGGGGCCCACACCCTGTCCACGAGGGTGGGGGCGCGCCTGCCCCCCTGGGCGCGCCCCCTACCTCGTGGGCCCCCTGACGCTCCACCAACCTCAACTCCAACTCCATATATTCACTTTCGGGGACAAAAAAAATCAGAGAGAAGGATTCATCACGTTTTACGATACGGAGCCGCCGCCAAGCCCTAAAACCTCTCGGGAGGGCTGATCTGGAGTCCGTTCGGGGCTCCGGAGAGGGGGATTCGTCGCCGTCGTCATCATCAACCATCCTCCATCACCAATTTCATGATGCTCACCGCCGTGCGTGAGTAATTCCATCATAGGCTTGCTGGACGGTGATGGGTTGGATGAGATCTATCATGTAATCGAGTTAGTTTTGTTAGGGTTTGATCCCTAGTATCCACTATGTTCTGAGATTGATGTTGCTATGACTTTGCTATGCTTAATGCTTGTCACTAGGGCCCGAGTGCCATGATTTCAGATCTGCACCTATTATGTTTTCATGAATATATGTGAGTTCTTGATCTTATCTTGCAAGTCTATGGTCACCTACTATGTTTATGATCCGGCAACCCCGAAGTGACAATAATCGGGACCACTCCCGGTGATGACCATAGTTTGAGGACTTCATGTATTCACTATGTGCTAATGCTTTGTTCCGGTACTCTATTAAAAGGAGGCCTTAATATCCCTTAGTTTCCATTAGGACCCCGCTACCACGGGAGGGTAGGACAAAAGATGTCATGCAAGTTCTTTTTCATAAGCATGTATGACTATATTCGGAATACATGCCTACATTGCATTGATGAATTGGAGCTAGTTCTGTGTCACCCTATGTTATGATTGTTACATGATGAACCGCATCCGGCATAATTCTCCATCACCGATCCAATGCCTACGAGCTTTTCACATATTGTTCCTCGCTTATTTACTTTTCCGTTGTTACTGTTACAATTACTACAAAACCCAAAAATATTACTTTTGCTACCGTTACCGTTACTTCCATATTACTTTGCTACTAAATACTTTGCTGCAGATACTAAGTTATCCAGGTGTGGTTGAATTGACTCCCCTTGTGTCGAATCAATAAATTTGGGTTGAATACTCTACCCTCGAAAACTGTTGCGACCCCCTATACTTGTGGGTTGTCAAGACTATTTTCTGGCGCCCTTGCTGGGGAGCATAGCTCTATTCTTTGAGTCACTTGGGATTTATATCTGCTGGTCACTATGAAGAACTTGAAAGACGCTAAGACAACAATTTATCCCTCAACTACGAGGGGAGGTAAGGAACTGCCATCTAGCTCTGCACTTGATTCACCTTCTGTTTTGAGTAAGCTTGCGACACCCAAACCTGCTTCTGCTATTCATTCTGATATGTCGCATGTTATCGATGATGCCACTTCTTCTATGCATGATACTTATGATGAAACTACTACTATGCTTGATACTACTGTGCCACTTGGTGAATTTCTTGATGAACAACTTGCTAGGGTTAGAGAGAATGAAATTATTGAAACTAATAACATTGATGAAAGTGATGATGAAGACTCTCCCCCTAATAAATATGAATCGCCTGTTATTCCTGAGGGTTATGTTTTGGAAAAAGAGGCTGCTTTAGCTATTTTAGCTTGCAAAGATAGATACGAGCTCAAGAGGTTATTAGCCAAATGGAAGCAGCAATCTCTTAATGCTAGAATGAAACCTGACCCTGCTTTTGCTACTTCACCTATCTGTGTTGCTGATAAGGATTATGAATTTTCTGTTGATCCTGATATAATTACTTTGGTTGAATCTGATCCTTTTCATGGCTATGAATCTGAAACTGTTGTGGCACATCTTAGTAAATTAAATGATATAGCCACCCTGTTCACTAATGATGAGAAATCTCACTACCTTTATATCCTCAAAATATTTCCGTTCTCATTAAAGGGTGATGCTAAGATATGGTTTAATTCTCTTGATCCTGGTTGTGTGCGTAGTCCCCAGGATATGATTTATTACTTCTCTGCTAAATATTTCCCTGCTCATAAGAAACAAGCTGCTTTAAGGGAAATATAAAATTTTGTGCAAATTGAAGAAGAGAGTCTCCCACTAGCTTGGGGGAGGCTTCTCCAATTACTTAATTCTTTGCATGATCATCCTCTTAAGAAAAATGAAATACTTGATATCTTTTATAATGGACTAACCGATGCTTTCAGAGATTACCTGGATACTTGTGCCGGTTCTGTTTTCAAGGAAAGAACACCGGATGAAGCTGAAATTCTATTGAATAATATGTTGACAAATGAAAATAATTGGACACTTCCTGAGCCAGCTCCTGAGCCAATTCCTGAGCCTATTCCTAAACCAACTCCGAAGAAGTGGGGTGTTCTATTTCTCAGTCCTGAAGATATGCAAGAGGCAAAGAAATCCATGAAAGAAAAGGGTATAAAAGCTGAAGATGTTAAGAATTTACCTCCTATTGAAGAAATACATGGTCTTAATCTACCGTCTGTTGAAGAAACATATGATCTTAATCCATCACCTATTGAGGAAACTCATGGTCTTGATAACCCGACATAGGTAGTAAAGGTAAATTCTCTCTATAGATATGATAAAGCTGAAATCCCTCCTACTAAAATTGCTAGCCAATGCTTGGATGAGTTTGATAACTTTATGATTAAGCAAGAAGATTTCAATGCTTATTTTGGTAGACAATTAAAACAAAATGCTTATATGATTGACCACTTGGGTGATTATATGTCTAGAGTTAAAGGTGAACTTAAACTCATTACTAAACATGCTTCTATGGTTACCACTCAAGTAGAACAAGTACTTAAGGCTCAAAATGATTTGCTCAATGAATTGAATAGTAAGAATAATGATTATGCTGTTAGAGTGGCTACTAGAATTGGTAAGATGACTCAGGAACCTTTGAATCCTGAAGGCCACCCTAAGAGAATTGAGCAAGATTCTCAGAGAAATATCGATGCACCTAGTCCTTCTAAAAAGAAGAAAAAGAAAAATGATAGGACTTTGCATGCTTCTAGTGAACCTATTGCTGAACCACCTGAGAATCTCAATGATATTTCTATTTCTGCTGCTGCAACACAATCTGGTAATGAACATGAGCCTAATGAAAATGCTAATGATGATGTTCATGATGATGCTCAACCTAGTAATGATAATGATGTGGAAATTGAACCTGCTGTTGATCTTGATAACCCACAATCAAAGAATCAACGTTATGATAAGAGAGACTTTGTTGCAAGGAAACATGGTAAAGAAAGAGAACCATGGGTTCAGAAACCCATGCCTTTTCCTCCCAAACCATCCAAGAAAAAGGATGATGAGGATTTTGAGCGCTTTGCTGAAATGATTAGACCTATCTTTTTGTGTATGTGATTAACTGATATGCTCAAAATGAATCCTTATGCTAAGTACATGAAAGATATTGTTACTAATAAAAGAAAGATACCGGAAGCTGAGATTTCCACCATGCTTGCTAATTACACTTTCAAGGGCGGAATACCAAAGAAACTTGGAGATCCAGGAGTACCTACTATACCATGCTCCATTAAAAGAAACTATGTTAAAAATGCCTTATGTGATCTTGGAGCCGGTGTTAGTGTTATGCCTCTCTCTTTATATCGTAGACTTGATTTGAATAAGTTGACACCTACTGAAATATCTTTGCAAATGGCTGATAAATCAACTGCTATACCTGTCGGTATTTGTGAGGATGTGCCTGTTGTGGTTGCAAACGTTACTATTTTAACAGACTTTGTTATTCTTGATATTCCCGAGGACGATAGTATGTCTATTATTCTGGGAAGAACCTTTTTGAATAATGCAGGGGCTGTTATTGATTGCAACAAAGGCAATGGCACTTTTCATGTTAATGGTAATGAGCATACGGTTCACTTTCCGAGGAAACAACCTCAAGTTCATAGTATCAATTCCATTGGAAAAATTCCATCGATTATATTTGGAGGTTTTGAATTTCCTCTTCCTACTGTCAAGAAGAAATATGATATTCTTATTATTGGGGATGTGCAGATCCCCGTTGAGGTAACATAGTGTTATTCGAAATTTCTCCGGTTCCATGTTATTCGGAATGAGTTTGTTAACCAGACTTGATCAACCTTGTTAGTGGATTCCTTTTGATGAGCATGAGATGGATGAAACTAGAAGGCACAACCTTCTGTACCCTCCTTCTACTTTCTATTATTTAGTTGAAATAAAGTAAAATTAGTATTTTTCTGTCTGTTTTCTGATTTATCCGTGCAATATAAAAATACCCCAAAAATGAAAGTTCTCCAAATGCCCTGAAAATGGAATATGATTTTTTCTGGAATATTTGAGAATATCTGGCACTGAGAACACATCAGGGGGAGCTGGCACCTGGCCACGAGGGTCAGGGGCGCGCCCCCCCTGCCTCGTGGGCCCATGGTGGCCCCTTCCACTTATTCGTGCACCCACACACTCCTTCTTCCTCCCAAAAAATCACCATCCAGCTCAAGCACGAGCTCTAGCTCATTTTGCTGCGATTTTCGATCTCCTTGATCAAAGCACCTCTCACAAAACTGCTTGGGGAGATTGTTTCTTGGTATGTGACTCCTCCATTGGTCCAATTAGTTTTTGTTCTAGTGCTCTATTCATTGCAAATTTGTGCTGCCTAGGTGACCATGTTCTTGAGCTTGCATGTCAAATTTATATGGTTCTAAGTAGTTCTAATGCATTATAGTCTCTAGGCACTTGTAGGAGTAGTTGCTATCAATTTTATTGAGCTTGGTTCACTTTTGTTTGAAGTTGCTAAAAATTTCAGAGTTTTTCAGAAAATAATGAAGAGATTTTTGAGGGGCTCATCGAGCCGAAGCTCGAAGGAAAAGCAAAATGAAGAAGCACAGAGGCCCAAATATAATTTGCCTCGCACCGCGGAGGTTCAGCCGTGTGAATGGCCTTCCGATGATTTCTTGAGAGAAGCTGGGATTTACAATGATTTTTATGAATTGGCTGAGAATGCAGGCCTCACCGACTTCCTCCGCAACCAACGCAATCAGTATCTCTTACTCACCAATACTTTTGTGCAAAACTTCTACTATTATCCTAAGGAAACACCTCCTTCAGTAGAGTTTCATTTATATGATGTTGTTAAGAAGATGCCACTAGATGAATTTTGCAAGGTTTGCAAAATACCTTTTGAGGGTAGTTTAGATGAACCACATCGTAAAGATGTGGATGGGTTTATTGACACTATTACTGTAGGGGAAACTAGGAAGGTTTCCGATGCAAGAATCACTAGCATACATTTTCCTGTTTTACGCTACTTTGCCATGTTTGCTAGTTGTTGCTTAATTGGTCGCAGAAACTGTGGAAACCTCAGTGTTCCTGATATTATCATTTTGTTCCATGGTTTATTCTGCGATAACACTGTTAGTATGGGCGGTATTATTGCTAAACGGTTAAGTTTGAACCGTACAAAGTGCCCCATCTTTGGAGGTATTTATGCTTCACGCCTTGCTGCACATTATAACATGCCTATTAGGCACTATGAAAAAGAAGAAAAATTGCTGCCCACTGCTTATTTAGATTATAAGAGTATGGTAGCGCATGACTTTATTGTTAAGAATAGGGAAGGAGCGCTTAAATACAAATTGTTCTTTGATAAACATCACCCTGAGACTATTACCCTGCCTGCTCCTCCTTGTTTGATTTGTCTACAGGCCAGTATCTCTTTCCGCTGGCGGCCATTCACGCGTACCGGAACCCTACACCAGCCACGGAGCCGGAACCACAATTTGATCCTCCACGACAGTCTAATTACTATTGGGATCCGGAAATGACTGCCAGCCAGTGGCAGTCAGAGTCTTCTTCATCTCAGTACGACCCCGGCTACAACTATGGATATCTGCCAGGCCACCCGTGGCAATAAACCAACTTAGGCCAAAAGCCTAAGCTTGGGGGAGTACGTATTTCCCACCGACATTACATTCATGTTCACACACACTCATTGCTAGATGTCGGTGCTCATACTTTTTCACTGTAATATCCATGCTAGTTTATTTTCCTTTTTCTCGCTTTCTTCTTGTGTGTTTATAAACCTTAAGAAAAAGCAAAAAAAATTAGTTGTAGCTTTTAGTTAGTTTACTTTTCTCGCTGTAGTAGTAATAATTAAAAAGAAAACCCAAAAAGATTTCCCGTTCTTCTTTTGCTTGTTGGGAGCTTTCCCGTGTAAATATTTTTATTTCTTTTCTTTTCTTTGGGGGTCGATGGAAGAAGTCCATAATTAAATTGTTGAAGTGGCTCTTATATGCATTATTGTTGATTTAACCAAGAGCCCATATTGCCTTATCTTCTCTAGTTTATTGAATGCTCGCATATTCCAGCTTAGTCCAATGCACGTGCACTCTTATTATTATTCACTTCGTTCGGTCGTGCAAGTGAAAGGCAATTATGACGATATATGAAGGACCGACTGAGATGAGAAAAGCTGGTATGAACTCGACCTCTCTTGTTTTTGTAAATGCGACTAGTTCATCGTTCCTGATTCAGCCTATTATGAATAAACATGTTTGCAATGACAATTAGCGATCATAGTTGCCTGTGCCATGCTTGATTAGCTATGAGTTATAATGGTTTACCTTGCGTGCCAACATGCTATTAAAATGGTTGTGATGTGGTATAGTGGGGTGGTATCCTCCTTTGAATGATTTAAGTGACTCGACTTGGCACATGTTCACGCATGTAGTTGAAACAAATCAATATAGCCTTCACGATATTTATGTTCATGGTGGATTATATCCTACTCATGCTCGTACTCAATGTCTATTAATTTTAATGCATGTTCATGACTGTTGTCGCTCTCTAGTTGGTCGCTTCCCAGTCTTTTGCTAGCCTTCACTTGTGCTAAGCGAGAATACTGCTTGTGCATCCAATCCCTTAAACCCCAAAGTTATTCCCTATGAGTCCACCATACCTTCCTATATGCGGTATCTACCTGCCATTCCAAGTAAATTTGTATGTGCCAAACTCTAAACCTTCAAATAAACATTCTGTTTTGTATGCTCGAATAGCTCATGTATCAACTAGGGCTGTCCGTATCTTCCATGCTAGGCGGGTTATTCTCAAGAGGAGTGGACTCCGCTCCTCACTCACGAGAAAATAGCTGGTCACCGGGATGCCCAGTCCCATGCTTTATGCAAACTAAATCAAAATAATTGCGAACAAAACTCCCCCTGGGACTGTTGCTAGTTGCAGGCACTCGTTGTTTCGAGCAAGCCATTGATTGATGCTTGTTGGTGGAGGGGGAGTATAAACTTTACCATTCTGTTTGGGAACCGCCTATAATGTGTGTAGCATGGAAGATATCGCCATCTCTTGGTTGTTATGTTGACAATGAAAGTATGCCGCTCAAAATATTATTTATCTCTATTTCAAAACCGAGCTCTGGCACCTCTACAAATCCCTGCTTCCCTCTGCGAAGGGCCTATCTATTTACTTCCATGTTGAGTCATCACCCTCTTATTAAAAGGCACCAGCTGGAGAGCACTGCTGTCATTTGCATCCATCATTATTAATTTATATTGGGTATGACTATGACTGGATCTCTTTTACCATGAATTACAATGTCTAGTTAGTCCTTGATCTTTAAAGGTGCTCTGCATTTATGTTTTGCGGTCTCAGAAAGGGCTAGCGAGATACCATCTTGTTATATCATATTATGATTGTTTTGAGAAAGTGTTGTCATCCGAGATTTATTATTATGGCTCGCTAGTGGATTATGCCACTGATATGAGTAAGCATGAGACCTAAGAGTTATTGTGAATGTGGTTAGTCATAATCTTGGCTGAAAACTTGAATGCTGGCTTTACATATTTACAACAACAAGAGCAAACAGAGTTTGTAAAAGTTTTTCTTCATCACTTTCAGTTTATCAACTGAATTGCTTGAGGACAAGCAAAGGTTTAAGCTTGGGGGAGTTGATGCGTCTCCGTTGTATCTACTTTCCCAAACACTTTTGCCCTTGTTTTGGACTCTAACTTGCATGATTCGAATGGAACTAACCCGGACTGACGCTGTTTTCAGCAGACTTTCCATGGTGTTATTTATGTGCAGAAACAAAAGTTCTCGGAATGACCTGAAACTCCACGGAACGTCTTTTTGGAAAATATTAAAAATACCGGAAGAAAAATCCACGTCAGGGGGCCCACACCCTGTCCACGAGGGTGGGGGCGCGCCTGCCCCCCTGGGCGCGCCCCCTACCTCGTGGGCCCCCTGACGCTCCACCGACCTCAACTCCAACTCCATATATTCACTTTCGGGGACAAAAAATTAGAGAGAAGGATTCATCGCGTTTTACGGTACGGAGCCGCCGCCAAGCCCTAAAACCTCTCGGGAGGGCTGATCTGGAGTCCGTTCGGGGCTCCGGAGAGGGGGATTCATCGCCGTCGTCATCATCAACCATCCTCCATCACCAATTTCATGATGCTCACCGCCGTGCGTGAGTAATTCCATCATAGGCTTGCTGGACGGTGATGGGTTGGATGAGGTCTATCATGTAATCGAGTTATTTTTGTTAGGGTTTGATCCCTAGTATCCACTATGTTCTGAGATTGATGTTGCTATGACTTTGCTATGCTTAATGCTTGTCACTAGGGCCCGAGTGCCATGATTTCAGATCTGCACCTATTATGTTTTCATGAATATATGTGTGTTCTTGATCCTATCTTGCAAGTCTATGGTCACCTACTATGTGTTATGATCCGGCAACCCCGAAGTGACAATAATCGGGACCACTCCCGATGATGACCATAGTTTGAGGAGTTCATCTATTCACTATGTGCTAATGCTTTGTTCCGGTACTCTATTAATAGGAGGCCTTAATATCCCTTAGTTTCCATCAGGACCCCGCTGCCACGGGAGGGTAGGCCAAAAGATGTCATGCAAGTTCTTTTCCATAAGCACGTATGACTATATTCGGAATACATGCCTACATTACATTGATGAATTGGAGCTAGTTCTGTGTCACCCTATGTTATGACTGTTACATGATGAACCGCATCCGGCATAATTCTCCATCACCGATCCAATGCCTATGAGCTTTTCACATATTGTTCTTCGCTTATTTACTTTTCCGTTGCTACTGTTACAATTACTACAAAACCCAACAATATTACTTTTGCTACTGTTACCGTTACTTCCATATTACTTTGCTACTAAATACTTTGCTGCAGATACTAAGTTATCCAGGTGTGGTTGAATTGAAAACTCAACTGCTAATACTTGAGAATATTCTTTGGCTCCCTTTGTGTCGAATCAATAAATTTGGGTTGAATACTCTACCCTCGAAAACTGTTGCGATCCCCTATACTTGTGGGTTATCAATCCCCTATAGTTGTGGGTCATCATAGAGGAGTGGGGCTTTACCGATGAGGCCGACCGTGTTCCCGACATGTCCAGAGTGACGACAACCCTTGAGCCATCAAGGCTCTCTAGAAAGAAATTCCCCTCTTCTTAGATAAGGGAGAGTTCTTCGTCCTCGTTGAAGAGGGGACCGTCTGCCCGACGGTGCGTCTCTGAATCGCGCACAGGACTGCTTAGGGTTTTGACCCAGCGCCTCCATCTCTATACAGGTTCAATAAAGGGTCGGTCAGGAAAATTAACCATAAAAGACAACTTAAATGAATAGGAAGGGCTGAGGAAACTCACTATCTCTACAAGATTACTAAAGGAAATTTGCCCTAGAGGCAATAATAAAGTTGTTATTTATATTTCCTTATATCATGATAAATGTTTATTATTCATGCTAGAATTGTATTAACCGGAAACTTAGTACATGTGTGAATACATAAGACAAACAGAGTGTCCCTAGTATGCCTCTACTAGACTAGCTCGTTCATCAAAGATGGTTATGTTTCCTAACCATAGACATGTTTTGTCATTTGATGAACGGGATCACATCATTAGAGAATGATGTGATGAACAAGACCCATCCGTTAGCTTAGCACTATGATCGTTTAGTTTATTGTTATTGCTTTCTTCATGACTTATACATGTTCCTATGACTATGAGATTATGCAACTCCCGAATACAGGAGGAACTCTTAGTGTGCTATCAAACGTCACAACGTAACTGGGTGATTATTAAGATGCTCTACAGGTGTCTCCGATGGTGTTTGTTGAGTTGGCATAGATCGAGATTAGGATTTGTTACTCCGATTGTCGGAGAGGTATCTCTGGGCCCTCTCGGTAATGCACATCACTATAAGCCTTGCAAGTAATGTGACTAATGAGTTAGTTGTCAGATGATGCATTACGGAACGAGTAAAGAGACTTGCTAGTAACGAGATTGAAACGATCGAATCTCGGGAAAGTAACATACCGATGACAGAGGGAACAACATATGTTGTTGTGCGGTTTGACCGATAAAGATATTCGTAGAATATGTAGGATCCAATATGAGCATCTAGGTTCCGCTATTGGTTATTGACCAGAGATGTGTCTCGAACATGTGTACATAGTTCTCGAACCCGTAGGGTCCGCACGCTTAACGTGAGATGACGATTTGTATTATGAGTTTTTGTGATTTGATGACCGAAGGTTGTACGGAGTCCCGGATGAGCTCACAGACATGACGAGGAGTCTCGAAATGTTCGAGACATAAAGATTCATATATTGGAAGGTTATATTCGGACACCGGAATGGTTGAGGTCGTATTGGATAAGTTTCGGAGTACCGGGGGTTACTGGAACCCCCGGGAAGCTATTGGGCCTCATGGGCCTTAGTGGAGAAGAGAGAGGGCTGGCCAGGAGGTCTCGCGCGCCCCCCTTGCCCCAATCCGAATTGGACAATGGGAGGGGGCGGCGCCCCTGTAACGCCCACGATGCGGCTATATCTCCCACGTGTCGAGGCACGACTTAGAGGCATAACCGCATAGTGGTTTTGTCGCAAGAAGGGTCATCTTCACACAATCCCATGTAATGAACAAGAATGGGATAAAGAGTTGGCTTACAATCGCCACTTCACACAATACATAATAAATATCATCATTCATCATTCAAAATACAATCATATAGACCGACTACGGTCAAAATCCAGATGAAAATAAGACAACCCCAAATGCTAGATCCCCGATCGTCCCAACTGGGCTCCACTACTGATCATCAGGAAAAGACACATAGTATCGACCACGTTCATCATCGAACTCCCACTTGAGATCGACGCCATCGACTGCACTGGCATCGTCGGCACCTGCAACTGTTTGGAAGTATCTGTGAGTCACGGGGACTCAGCAATCTCACACCCGCGAGATCAAGACTATTTAAGCTTGTAGGACAAAGAGGTGCAAAGAGGTGGAGCTGCAGCGGCAAAAGCATGTATGGTGGCTAACTTACGCAAATGAGAGCGAGAAGAGAAGCAATGGAACGGATGTCATCTAGCAATGACCAAGAAGAGGTCCTGAACACCTACTTACGACATACATAACACAGACCGTGTTCACTTCCTGGACTCCGCCGAGAAGAGACCATCACGGCTACACACGCACTTGGTGTATTTTAATTGGGTAAAGTGACAAGTTTTCTACAACCGGACATTAACAAATTCCCATCTGCCTCATAACCGCGGGCACGGCTTTCGAAAGATAATACCCTGCAGGGGTGTCCCAACTTAGCCCATCATAAGCTCTCACGGTCAATGAAGGATAAACCTTCTCCCGGAAAGACCCGATCAGTCTCGGAATCCCGGTTTACAAGACATCTCGACAAAGGTAAAACAAGACCAGCAAAGCCGCCCGAATGTGCCGACAAATCCCGATAGGAGCTGCACATATCTCGTTCTCAGGGCACACCGGATGAACACTACGTACAGCTAAAACCAATCCTCGAGTTTCCCCAAGGTGGCGCTGCAAGTGGCTCTAGTTTGGACCAGCACTCAGAGGAACACTGGCCCGGGGGTTTAAAATAAAGATGACCCTCGGGCTCTAGAAAACCCGGGGGAAAAAGGTATAGGTCGCAAATGGTAAAACCAAGGTTGGACCTTGCTGGAGGAGTTTTATTCAAGGCGAACTGTCAAGGGGGTCCCATAAATCACCCGACCGCGTAAGGAACGCAAACTCAAGGAACATAATCCCGGTATAACAGTAACTAGGGCGGCAAGAGTGGAACAAAACACCAGGCATAAGGCCGAGCCTTCCACCCTTTACCAAATATATAGATGCATTAATTAAATAAGAGATATTGTGATATCCTAACATATCCATGTTCCGACATGGAACAAACTTCAACTTCACCTGCAACTAGCAACGCTATAAGAGGGGCTGAGCAAAAGCGGTAACATAGCCAAACAACGGTTTGCTAGGAGAGGATGGTTAGAGGCTGACATGGCTAAAAATAGGAGACATGATATAGCAAGTGCTAGGTAGCGGAGCATGGCAATAGAGCGAACAACTAGCATAGCAAAGATAGAAGTGATTTCGAGGGGTGGTCATCTTGCCTGCAAGATTCTCAGAGTTGTCGAAAGCTTGATCCTCGTAAGCGTACTCGACAGGTTCCTCGTTCACGAACTCGTCTCCCGGCTCTACCCAAGACAAGAACACAACCAAACGGAACCACAATCAACAACGAGAAATGCACAAGCAACATGATGCAAAACATATATGATATGCAAGATATGATATGCGATGCATATGCGTGCTCCGGAAGGAAAATGATGAACATGGCAGTAACTTGGCAAACCAAGCATGCCACTGGAAAGATGAGATGATTTCGGTCGAAATCGATATAAAGATCACCGGAATCGGATGCACGGTTTGCAAATGGCAACCAAAACAAGAATGACACTAATCTGCGATAAACAGCAAGATAGCACATAAAATGCAACAAGTAGCAATGCTACAGCACACCAACATAGCAACAAAGCACATGGTAGTAATATACAGGAGATGCTTGACAAAAGATGAACACTAAGCTACAGCTAGTTCACAACATATCAAGCTCAAACAAGCATGGCAAAAGTGCAAAAGATTACAGGTTCACAGACTTAGTGAAAAACTGGACATGGCAGAAATCAGCATCAGGTAGCAATGTTCAGAGCACGAAAGCAACATGCTACAGGAACTTAACATAGCAAAACAAGGCATGGTAGTGTTCTACTAAAATCACATGACAAAAGTCCCTTACTGACCATAAGCCAAAAAGGACCAGAAGATATGATGGCAAGCATGTAAACATAGCAAGTTCCGTTATCAGGTTTCAGACTTAGCAGAAAAACAGAGCATGGCAGAAATATAAATATGTAGGCCTCTTTGTGAGCTTCATGCACTCACTACAAAGCAATGAATGACAAACCAAGCATACCTACAGCAAGATGGTATGTTTATGAAGCTATCCATGGCAAGAACAATTGCATAGCATGTATGGATCAACTACAATAAGCTTGGCAAAAATGAATATCATGTTAAGAATCTGCCAGAAATATTTTATAGCAAAAGTAGAGCAAGATTGAGTCATGCTAAAGTACTCTAAAATTGCAAACAGTTGCAGGAATGGATCAATTACAACTATAGCGACAAAACATCCTTACTTAACATCTCCAAAATATGCATGGATCTCTCTGTAGCATCAAGTTTGCATGGCAACAAAATTACAGCAGACAAAGACTTAGAGAAATCACTAAGTCCCTGAAATCAGAAATATTACGGGGCCTACTTTGCATGCTTGTGCTAGTCACCATAGAGATCACAAAAATACATGGACTATACCACTGGAAAGATGGCATGGCATATTTAAAAACACATGTAGAGCTCATGCTCAAAAGATGCACAGATGAAATGATACAAAAATGACAAATCTCCAAGTTCTGATAAGAACCAGAGATTAACAGCAACTAGCCCTCTTCCAACGAAGATTTGGGCATCAAGATGACCTCTAATAAACATGGTGCAATTGAACAAAATGAAGAACATCACGGGACGAACAATTTGACATATTACACGCGCGAATCGGAGCTACATGCAAGAAGTTACCACATCTCGAACAGGAGCACATGCTGAGAATTTTCCAGACTTGGAGAAAAAAAACGGGCGCGAGAAAGAGTCAACGTACGGTGGTTCGATCGGATCTGGATCGAGCAACTGCTACAGGAGCTTGCCGGCTCGGGCTGGGCTCGGCCGGAGCGGGCACCGGAGGAGGAGAGGGAGGCCGCGGCCTCGGGCGGAGGAGGGCGGCGCCGGCGGGGAGGGACCGGTCGCCGGCGGGCGGGGCACGGCGGGGCCGGCGGCGGCCGGTGGCGGCGGCGGCTCCCGGCGCGGGAGGCGAGGCGGCGGCGGGCGCGCGCGGCGCGGGCGGCGGCGATGCGGGCCAGCGGGCCCGCGGCGGGCTCGCGGGCCGCCGCGGTGGGAGGCCGGAGGCGGGCGGACGTTGTCCGGCCGGAGCGGACGCGTCCGGCGCGGCGCGGAGGGAGAGGGTTAGGGTTCGTCTGTGATTTCGTTTTTCGGGATGGCCACTTATAAATAGGTAGAGGGAGCTAGGAGACTCCAAATGAGGTGCGGTTTTCGCCCACACGATCGTGATCGAACGTCCTAGAGCATGGAAGAGAGTTTGGTGGGTTTTGGGCTGGTTTTGGAGGGGGTTTTTGCTGGACACTCAAATGGACTTTGCGGATGCCCGGTTAACCGTTGGAGTACCAAACGACCTCCGAATGGAACGAAACTTGACCGGTCGTCTCCGGGTGGTATAATAAGACCACATGACAAGCCTCGGTCCATTCCGAGAAAGTTTGACACACGCACACGAAAGAAAACTAGAGGGGTGCACCGGAGGAGATAGGAGCGCCGGATTGGAAAACGGACAACGGGGAAAATGCTCGGATGCATGAGACAAACACGTATGCGAATGCATTGCACATGATGACATGATATGAAAATGCATGACATGACAAAATACAAAACGAAAAACAAAACCCGACAACGGAGGGAAAAACATATCACATAGCCGGAAATGGCAAGAGTCGGAGTTACAAATATGGCAAGTTACATGCGGGGTGTTACAGCCCCCCTCCTTCCTTCTGTCCTCCTCCTCCTTCCCCCCTTCTCCTACTTGGACTAGGAAAGGGGGAAACCTACTCCAACTAGGAGTAGGAATCCCCCCTTGGGCGTGCCCCTTGTGGCCGGCCCTCCTCCTCCTCCCCTCCTTTATATACGGGGGAGGGGTGTACCCCATAGACACACAAGTTGATCTTTATCCATGTGCGGTGGCCCCCTCCATAGTTTTACACCTCGGTCATATTGTCGTAGTGCTTAGGCGAAGCCCTGCGTCGGTAAATTCATCATCACCGGCACCATGCCGTCTTGCTGGTGAAACTCTCCCTCGACCTCAGCTGGATCTCGAGTTCGAGGGACGTCACCGAGCTGAACGTGTGCAGATCGCGGAGGTGCCGTGCGTTCGGTACTTGATCGGTTGGATCACGAAGACGTTCGACCACATCAACCGCGTTACTAAACGCTTCCTCTTTCGGTCTACGAGCGTACGTGGACACACTCCCCCCGCTCATTGCTATGCTTCTTCTAGATAGATCTTGCCTGATCGTAGGAATTTTTTTGAAATACTACGTTCCCCAATAGTGGCATCCGAGCCAGGTCTATGCGTAGATGTTTTATGCACGAGTAGAACGCAAAGAGTTGTGGAAGTTAATAGTCATACTGCTTACCAGCATGTCATACTTTGATTCAGCGGTATTGTTGGATGAAGCGGCCCAAACCGACATTACATGACCGCGTTCATGAGACTGGTTCTACCGCCGTGCTTTGCACACAGGTGGCTAGTGGGTGTCTGTTTCTCCAACTTTAGTTGAATCGAGTGTGACTACGCCCGTTCCTTGTTGAAGGTTAAAACAGCAAACTTGACGAAAAATCATTGTGGTTTTGATGCGTAGGTAAGAACGGTTCTTGCTAGAAGCTGGGAGCAGCCATGTAAAACTTGCAACAACAAAGTAGAGGACATCTAACTTGTTTTTGCAGGGCTTGCTGTGATGTGATATGGTCAAGACGTGATGATATATAAATTGTTGTATGAGATAATCATGTTTTGTAACAGTTATCGACAGCTGGCAGGAGCCATATGGTTGTCGCTTTATTGTATGAAATGCAATCGCCATGTAATTGCTTTACTTTATCACTAAGCTGTAGCGATAGTCGTAGTAGCAATAGTTGGCGAGACGACAACGATGCTTCGATGGAGATCAAGGTGCCAAGCCGGTGATGATGGTGATCATGACGGTGCTTTGGAGATGGAGATCAAAGGCACAAGATGATGATGGCCATATCATA
Organism: Aegilops tauschii subsp. strangulata; assembly: GCF_002575655.3. NCBI lineage: Eukaryota > Viridiplantae > Streptophyta > Magnoliopsida > Poales > Poaceae > Aegilops > Aegilops tauschii. The sequence continues at coordinate 408,469,128 of NC_053037.3, forward strand.
TCACTTATATTGATTGCATGTGATGTTTATCCTTTATGCATCTTATTTTGCTTAGTACGGTGGTAGCATTATAAGATGATATCTCTCTAAATTTCAAGGTACAAGTGTTCTCCCTGAGTATGCACCGTTGCTACAGTTCGTCGTGCCGAGACACCACGTGATTATCGGGTGTGATAAGCTCTACGTTCACATACAACGGCTGCAAGCCAGTTTTTGCACACGCAGAATACTCGGGTTAAACTTGACGAGCCTAGCATATCCAGATATGGCCTTGGAACACTGAGACCGAAATGTCGAGCATGAATCATATAGTAGATATGACCAACATAGTGATGTTCACCATTGAAAACTACTCCATCTCACGTGATGATCGGACATGGTTTAGTTGATATCGATCATGTGATCACTTAGATGATTAGAGGGATGTCTATCTAAGTGGGAGTTCTTAAGTAATATGATTAATTCAACTTTAATTTATCATGAACTTAGTACTTGATAGTATTTTGCATGTCTATGTTGTTGTAGATAAATGGCCCATGCTACTGTTCCATTGAATTTTAATGCGTTCCTAGAGAAAGCTAAGTTGGAAGATGATGGTAGCAACTACACAGACTGGGTCCGTAACTTGAGGATTATCCTCATTGCTGCACAGAAGAATTACGTCCTGGAAGCACCGCTAGGTGCCAAACCTGCTGCAGGAGCAACTCTAGATGTTATGAACGTCTGGCAGAGCAAAGCTGATGACTACTCGATAGTTCAGTGTGCCATGCTTTACGTCTTAGAACTGGGACTTCAATGACGTATTGAACGTCATGGAGCATATGAGATGTTCCAGGAGTTGAAGTTAATATTTCAAGCAAATGCCCGGATTGAGAGATATGAAGTCTCCAATAAGTTCCACACCTGCAAAATGGAGGAGAATAGTTCTGTCAGTGAGCACATACTCAGAATGTTTGGGTACCACAATCACTTGACTCAGCTAGGAGTCAATCTTCCGGTTGATAGTGTCATTGACAGAGTTCTTCAATCACTGCCATCAAGCTACAAAAGCTTTGTGATGAACTATAATATGCAAGGGATGGATAAGACAATTCCCGAGCTCTTCGCGATGCTAAAGCCTGCGGAGGTAGAAATCAAGAAGGAGCATCAAGTGTTGATGGTCAACAAGACCACTAGTTTCAAGAAAAAGGGCAAAGGGAAGAAGGGGAACTTCAAGAAGAATGGCAATCAAGAAGCCTGAGACTGAGTGCTTCTACTGCAAAGGGACTGGTCACTGGAAGAGGAACTGCCCCAAGTATTTGGGGGATAAGAAGGATGGCAAAGTGAATGGTATATTTGATATACATGTTATTGATGTGTACCTTACTAATGCTCGTAGTAGCGCCTGGGTATTTGATACTGGTTCTGTTGCTCATATTTGCTACTCGAAACAGGGGCTACAGATTAAGCGAAGATTGGCTATGGTCGAGGTGACGATGCGCATGGGAAATGGTTCCAAAGTCGATGTGATCGCCGTCGGCACGCTACCTCTACATCTACCTTCGGGATTAGTTTTAGACCTGAATAATTGTTATTTGGTGCCAGCGTTAAGCATGAACATTATATCTGGATCTTGTTTGATGCGTGTCGGTGTACAAAAGTAGGGGCTCTCCTTTTGACCCCTTTACTTGTGCACGGGTAGTCAGAGCCGCGCCCGCGGCAACACTTGGCAGGGCAGAGGAGGGAAGCCGGAGCATAAGACGGCCAAGGCAACGCCAAGATAGAGACAAAAAGAGCAGAAGGGCGAGGTGGGCTCCCCCGGCAAGGCCCTTGCCGGGGCGGCCTCCATAGCCCCGGGAAGCGCCTTGCTGGGGCAGCTTGCACGATGCCAGCAGAGTGCACCACCCTTGAGCCAAGGGTTCCAACGCCATCAACCACATTGGGACCAAGGCTCGGGAGGCACCTCCGTGGTGGATGCAGATTTTTGTGAAGATCAGAAGCATACAAGATCAGATGAGGACCAGAAGACGACGATCCTCGGCGGGATCCTAGCCAAGGAAATCCACGAGACCCCCAGCAAGATCCTTGCCGGGGATGACCACGATGCCATGGCAAGACCCTTGCCGGGGCCCCGGCAAGGCCCTTGCCGAAGATGCCTGCGAGGCCACAACCAGGCCCGCGTCTGCCAAGACTCCACCGTCGTTCCCATACAGCTGCCAGCCCAACCAGCTTGGCAGGCACCTGTGTGGCAGCGTGCGGCTTCCAGGCCAGCTCAGCAAGCACCCGCGTGGTGGCATGCAGATCTTCGTGAAGATCTTACCACCACGCCATCTCAGCAGCCTGCCAGCCTACATGGCGCTGCATGTGTTGTTAGCCTAGACGCGCGTCGGAGCGAGGCAGAGCGGCGACGGACGGGACAGGCTTCGTCGCCATCCCTGATAAAGCAGCAGGACACCTAAGGGGCGCATTTAATGCGTCTTGTCCTGTAATGGCAGGCGATAAGCTTGCGCACTGTACACCTTTGCACCTTGTGTGTGTCACTGTGGCAACCCCTTTTGTCTATAAAAGGAGGCCCGAGGCGTCCAGGAGAGGGATTCGGATCTTTTGGGCAACACACACACACCGTAGCTAGCTCAAGGCTCAAGAACACTCAAATACATACACCAAAGCAGGACTAGGGTATTACACATCTTCGCGGCCCGAACCTGGGTGAACGATCCTTCTACTGACCGCCAGACCCGCTCTTTGCACAACCCCGCGCCCGCCAACTGTAGAAGGCATCCCAGTGATCCCATAGGTGTCGTTTCCCCAACATCTTTGGTGCGCCAGGTAGGGGGCGCAGTTGTGAAAATCTGGTTTGGTTGGAGCAGCGGCTTCATAGTGGTCGTCGCTCCAAGAAAGAAGACGGCCGAAACAAGCGGCATCATCAACGGATGCAGTAAACGCTCACGCAACGACAGAAAAGCTAAGTCATGCAAAACTTTGAGCTATCCCTTGTTATATATATGGTTATCGTCCCCGAAGATCTGGCCCAGTGTATGGAAAACCTGCACGCGATGAGGCCCTTCCACTATTGGCAACGCCCTTGCTCTGTTTCGAGTCCGCTCAACAGTTCGAGCAGCTGCGTCAAGGGCGGCAAGGTGGCTTTCTGCAATTGGCAACGCTCTCGTTCTGCCTCGAGTCTGCTCGACAGTTCGAGCGGCCGCGTCAAGAACAGTATGGTGGTTTGCCTGGCAGCACGCACACCCGGCAGGCTATTGGGGATCCGTCCTCAAGGCGCCGCGCCCTGGGTTTACGCGCCGGCAAGCCTACCCGATTGACGCAGGGTGGACATACAAAGGGAGATCAAACGGGAAAATAACATGCATGATATTAAAAGTATTACAGAGTTATATTACATCAATTGTTGCTGCGGTTCTAACTAAAGATAAAATTTGTCTTGGTCATGAGCCTGCAAAGGCGATGAAGAACGGGGTGCCTAGTCCGGCGCTGGCCCTCCACCCTCTGGATTCCGTCGATGCGGCTGATGATGGGCTTGATACGCTGCTCGAGCGTCGCGAGGTCCGCATCCTCCAACAAGCTCTCCCGCGCGGCGGTGAAGTCGAGGTTGGGGTTCAGTGCGTCACCTTGGTGAGGACCTTGGTCATGGCACCCCAGCAAAGCCTCCAGGCCTCATCGGCCAGAGAGGCCGCCCTGTTGGAGCAAAACTGCTCCAGGGCCCTGAGAACACCCTCAAAGAACAGGATCAGCTTGGCATTGGTACTCACGTTCGGCTCCGGGACGTATCGCACGTTTGGCATCCCCATGGTAGCCAGTTGCGTGGTGGTCCTGCCGGCGATGTCGGCGAGGCGGCTGATCTAGTGGTTCTCGCCCTTCACGAAATCCTCGTGGTTGGCGGCTTCGTTCTTCCGCAGCTGCCTCTCCTTCTCCAGATTCTTGGTCAGGGTCTCCTCCCGGGCCCTGACCTCCGACAACGTCCCCTCAAGACCCTCCAGCTTCAGCTTAAGGTCTTTTATGGAGTCGTTGGCCCTGGAGAGCTCCTCAGCCTTGCCAAGGACCGTGCCCTGTGCCTCCACCTAGGCACCGTTGAGCGTGTCCTTCTCCTCTGCCACCTTCAGAGCCTGCTCCTTCAGCCGGTCTCGTTCTACCTCCAGCTCTTTCACCTTGCCGGCATGGACCAGAGCTTGAGCATCGAACGCCTCCTTGTGCTTCTGCTCCAGCTCCTGGGTCTGCTGCGCGACGAGCTTCCTGATCTCCTCATCCTTGCCTCGGAGTGTGGTGACAAGATTCTCCTCATGGGTGGCGAGATCCTCCTCCTGGGAGTTCAGCTTGGCATGTTGCTGATGCCGAGCGGCCTCGTCCTTGGCGGCCTACGCCCTCGCCTCGTCCTGGGCCTTCTCGATGTCGTCCTGCTTCATGACAAGCTCCAGCTTGCGCTCGGCCAGCAGGTCCTGGGGAACCTTCAGCTCCTCATGGGCCTGGCGGAACCAAGCCTGCGCCTCAGCGACGCGCTCCTCGAGGTCCGCCTCCGCCTTGTCCACCACCGCCATCCTGGACTTGGCCTTGTCCAGGCGGGCATGGTGAAGTGCTTGGAGCTTCTAGAAGGTTGCGCTCATGGCCTGGAGGAGCCGCTCTTCCTGGGAACCGCCGCCACCAGCGCTCGGTTCGTCAACAACCTCAAGCCCGGGGGCGGCAAGCACCTCATCATCAAACACCTCCCCCTCGGTGGGCGCCCCGGTGCTAGCCGTCCCTGGGAGGTGGACGAGCAGATCGTCGCTCACCTTCAGGTACCTGCCCGAGCCAGAGGCAGCAGAGGAGGAAGGTTGGTCATCGACCGCCCCCTCCTCGGCAGCGGCCTTGCCGGCCTCCCCGACCGGCTCCTTGGCGGCGTCCTGGGCAACACCCTCGGCGGCCTCTTCGATGGCGATCATGTTGGCCTCGGCCTCAGCGTCCCTGGCGACCTCCCCGATGACAGTATCGATGTCCTCCTGGTCCTTCGAGGGAGCGCCTAGAGCCCAAGAAGGAGGATGAGGAAAAGCCAAGACCAATGTTCAAAAAGAAGAAACAAGAACAGGGACGGAAGGTAAATTACTTACCCGCACCGGGCTGGGAAGAAGTGGTGTCCTTCCCAGCGACGTTCGTTGCCGGGGTAGAACCACCGGTGCCCAAGTTCGGCTCCTCCTCCTCCATGGGCGTGGGCTCAGTGGTGGATGCCCTTGCCGGGGACGCCCCTCGGGGCGGCATGGTCGAGGGGGGCAGCATGTTGGGGGTGGCCCTCGGTGTCTCCTACTGCTGCCGTTCTTCTCCTACGAAACCCGGCAAGATTAGCATCAAAGAATCACACCCCAAGGTTCATCAATGGAGGAGTGAGTGGTAGACTTACGCTGGGGGCTGGAGCGGGGGCTGCGCCGGGGGCTGTTCTCCGGACTGCTCTCCACCACCAGCGGTGTGCTCGAGGTGCCCGCTGAGGGCTGGCCGCCCGACGAGGCCCTGGCTCTCTTTGCCACCCTGTGGGCTAGCTTCTCCCTGTCCCTATGAAGATAAAAACAAGTCAAGAAAAATGAAACAATCTGACGGGTAAGAAAAGATGAAGGGCAGGATGCTTACTCATTCTCCTCTTCCTCTTCTCCTGGGGATCCTCCTCCTCAATCCACAGCCACCGGCTCCGCCACTCTTCCCACCGCTCCTTCTGGGCGCCCTCCGGATACGTCCCCTTATCCTTGGTCCTTGGGATCCAAGTGACACAGCCGGAGATGGCGCCCCCCGCCTGGATGCGGGGATAAAAATAGTGGCGGAAAAGCGCCGTGTTGGGGAGCACTTCGGCGAAGCCCTCACAGAGGTGGGTGAAAAGGGCCATGCACGCCATGACATTTGGCGTGAAATCTAGAAGGTGGAAGCCATAGGCGTGCATGACGTCATTAAAAAAATCGGAGAAGGGGGGCAGAGGCCGCAGGAGAAGTAGTCAACGAAGAAGGGGTACCGATTTGGGCCAGCCTCAGCAAAATCGGCCGGGATGATGCGCGTGGCCTGATGCCCCATCGTCTCCCCCTCGTCTTCGCCCCCCACAGGGGCCTGAAGTAGTCCCTAAGGTGAACTGTATCGACCGTCGGGGGGAAGTAGGCAAGTTGCGTCCGGAGCACCGCCAGCTCGCTCTCCGGCATCCCCTTCTCCCCGACGTCCTCTGCCACTCCCTTGCCTCTACTGGATTTGGGCGCCATGGCGACCAGGGAAGAAGGCGAGGTTGAGGGCGATGAGGGCGCGGCAGCGGCTAGTGGAGGAAAGAGCCTTAAGAGGCAGAGGGAAGGGACGGCGGTTCCGAGATTGGAGAATGCACGGAGGGTAAATGGGCGTCGCGCCTGTGGTTTCTCCTTTTTTATGGGGAAGGCGCGGGCCGCCTCGTTACCACTTACTGTGATGTGACGCATGAGGGCAGCGGTCGTCCCACGCATGCCCCCACATCACGCACGACCGTCCACGACACGCATTCAACGCGGGTCGTGGGGAAGCGCAAGCGAGCGAAGGAGTTACTGCGGTAAAATCCGCCCCGCCTGCCCGCGCACCGTTCTGGGACCGGCCCAACAACGCGTTGTGCTTATGTGTGGCCCAGGCCCGGGGGCTCCTGTCGGTGTACAAAAGTAGGGGCTCTCCTTTCGACCCCTTTACTTGTGCATGGGGAGTTAGAGCCGCGCCCGCGACCACACTTGGCAGGGGAGAGGAGGCAAGCCGGAGCACAAGACGGCCAAGGCAACGCCAAGACAGAGACACAAAGAGCAGAAGGGCGAGGTGGGCTCCCCCGGAAAGGCCCTTGCCGGGGCGGCCTCCACAGCCCCGGCAAGAGCCTTGCCGGGGCAGCTCGCCCGATGCCAGCAGAGTGCGCCACCCTTGAGCCAAGGGTTCCAACGCCGTCAACCACATTGGGACCAAGGCTCGGGAGGCACCTCCGTGGTGGCATGCAGATTTTTGTGAAGATCAGAAGCATACAAGATCAGATGAGGACCAGAAGACGACGATCCTCGGCGGGATCCTAGCCAAGGAAATCCACGAGACCCCCGGCAAGATCCTTGCCGGGGACGACCACGATGTCGCGGCAAGAGCCTTGTCGGGACCCCGGCAAGGCCCTTGCCGAAGACGCCTGCGAGGCCACAACCAGGCCCGCGTCCGCCAAGTCTCCACCGCCGTTCCCATACAGCTGCCAGCCCAACCAGCTGGGCAGGCACCTGCGTGGCAGCGTGCGGCTTCTAGGCCAGCTCAGCAAGCACCCGCGTGGTGGCATGCAGATCTTCGTGAAGATCCTACCACCACGCCCTCTCAGCAGCCAGCCAGCCTACATGGCGCTGCATGTCTCGTTAGCCTAGACGCGCGACGGAGCGAGGCAGAGCAGCGACGGACGGGACGGGCTTCGTCGCCATCCCCGATAAAGCAGCAGGACACCTAAGGTGCGCATTTAATGCGTCTTGTCTCGTAATGACAGGCGATAAGCTTGCGCACTGTACACCTTTCCACCTCCTGTGTGCCACTGTGACAACCCCTTTTGTCTATAAAAGGAGGCCCGAGGCGTCCAGGAGAGGGATTCCGATATTTCGGGCAACACACACACACCGTAGCTAGCTCAAGGGCTCAAGAACACTCAAATACATACACCAAAGCAGGACTAGGGTATTACGCATCTTCGCGGCCCGAACCTGGGTAAGCGATCCTTGTGCTGACCGCCAGACCCGCTCTTTGCACAACCCAGCGCCCGCCAACCGTAGAAGGGATCCCAGTGATCCCATAGGTGTCGTTTCCCCGACAATGCGAGACGGTTATTCATTTAAATCAGAGAATAATGGTTGTTCTATTTATATGAGTAATATCTTTTATGGTCATGCACCCTTGATGAGTGGTCTACTTTTATTAAATCTCGATAGTAGTGATACACATATTCATAGTATTGAAGCCAAAAGATATAAGTTTAATAATGATAGTGCAACTTATTTGTGGCACTGCCGTTTGGGTCATATTGGTGTAAAGCGCATGAAGAAACTCCATGTTCATGGGGTTTTGGAATCACTTGATTATGAATCACTTGATGCTTGCGAACCATGCCTCATGAGCAAGATGACTAAGACTCCGTTCTCCGGAACAATGGAGCGAGCAACAGACTTGTTGGAAATAATGCATACTAATGTATGCGGTTCGATGAGTGTTGATGCTCGCGTCGGGTATCGTTATTTTCTGACCTTCACAGATGATTTGAGCAGATATGGGTATATCTACTTGATGAAACATAAGTCTGAAACATTTGACAAGTTCAAGGAATTTTAGAGTGAAGTAGAAAATCATCGTAACAAGAAAATAAAGTTTCTACGATCTGATCGTGGAGGTGAATATTTGAGTTACGAGTTTGGTCTTCATTTGAAACAATGCGGAATAGTTTCGCAACTCACGCCACCCGGAACACCACAACGTAATGGTGTGTCCGAACGTTGTAACCGCACTTTATTAGATATGGTGCGATCTATGATGTCTCTTACTGATTTATCGCTATCGTTTTGGGATTATGCTTTAGAGACAGCTGCATTCACGTTAAATAGGGCACCATCTAAATCCGTTGAAACGACACTGTATGAACTGTGGTTTGGCAAGAAACCCAAGTTGTCGTTTCTTAAAGTTTGGGGTTGCGATGCTTATGTGAAAAAGCTTCAACCTGATAAGCTCGAACCCAATCGGAGAAACGTTTCTTCATAGGATACCCAAAGGAGACTATTGGGTACACCTTCTATCACAGATCCGAAGGCAAGATATTCGTTGCTAAGAATGGATCCTTTCTAGAGAAGGAGTTTCTCTCGAAAGAAGTGAGTGGGAGGAAAGTAGAACTTGATGAGGTAACTGTACCTGTTCCCTTATTGAAAAAGAGTTCATCACAGAAATCAGTTCCAGTGATTCCTACATCAATTAGTGAGAAAGATAATGATGATGATCATGAAACTTCTGATCAAGTTAGTACCAAACCTCGTAGGTCAACCAGAGTAAGATCTGCACTAGAGTGGTATGATAATCCTGCTCTGGAAGTCATGTTACTTGACCATGACGAACCTACGAACTATGAGGAAGCGATGATGAGCCCAGATTCCGCGAAATGGCTTCAGGCCATGAAATCTGAGATGGGATCCATGTATGAGAACAAAGTGTGGACTTTGGTTGACTTGCCCGATGATCGGCAAGCCATAGAGAATAAATGGATCTTCAAGAAGAAGACTGTCGCTGACGGTAATATTACTGTCTACAAAGCTCGACTTGTTGCGAAAGGTTTTCGACAAGTTCAAGGAGTTGACTACGATGAGACCTTCTCACCCGTAGCGATGCTTAAGTCTGTCCGAATCATGTTAGCAATTGCCGCATTTTACGATTATGAAATTTGGGAAATGGATGTCAAAACTGCATTCCTTAATGGATATCTTAAAGAAGATTTGTATATGATGCAACCAGAAGGTTTTGTCGATCTGAAAGGTGCTAACAAAGTGTGCAAGCTCCAGCGATCCATTTATGGACTGGTGCAAGCATCTCGAAGGTTGAATATACGCTTTGATAGTGTGATGAAAGCATATGGTTTTATACAGAATTTTGGAGAAGCCTGTATTTACAAGAAAGTGAGTGGGAGCTCTGTAGCATTTCTGATATTATATGTAGATGACATATTGTTGATCGGAAATAATACTGAATTTCTGGATAGCATAAAAGGATACTTGAATAAGAATTTTTCAATGAAAGACCTCGGTGAAGCTGCTGATATATTGGGCATCAAGATCTATAGTGATAGATCAAGACGCTTAATTGGACTTTCACAAAGCACGTACATACCTTGATAAAGTATTGAAGAAGTTCAAAATGGATCAAGCAAAGAAAGGGTTCTTGCCTGAGTTACAAGGTGTGAAGTTGAGTTAGACTCAATGCCCGACCACTGCAGAAGATAGAGAAAAAATGAAAGTCATTCCCTATGCTTCAGCCATAGGTTCTATCATGTATGCAATGTTGTGTACCAGACCTGATGTGTGCCTTGCTATTAGTTTAGTAGGGAGGTACCAAAGTAATCCAGGAGTGGATCATTGGACAGCGGTCAAGAACATCCTGAAATACCTGAAAAGGACTAAGGATATGTTTCTTGTTTATGGAGGTGACAAAGAGCTTGTCGTAACTGGTTACGTCGATGCAAGCTTTGACACTGATCCGGATGACTCTAAGTCACAAACCGGATACGTATTTATATTAAATGGAGGAGCTGTAAGTTGGTGCAGTTCCAAGCAGAGCGTCGTGGCGGGATCTACGTGTGAAGCGGAGTACATAACTGCTTCGGAAGCAGCAAATGAAGGAGTCTGGATGAAGGAGTTCATATCCGATCTAGGTGTCATACCTAGTGCATCGGGTCCAATGAAAATCTTTTGTGACAATACTGGTGCAATTGCCTTGGCAAAGGAATCCAAATTTCACAAGAGAACCAAGCACATCAAGAGACGCTTCAATTCCATCCGTGATCAAGTCAAGGAGGGAGACATAGAGATTTGCAAGATACATACGGATCTGAATGTTGCAGACCTGTTGACTAAGCCTCTCTCACGAGCAAAACATGATCAGCACCAAGACTCCATGGGTGTTAGAATCTTTACTATGTAATCTAGATTATTGACTCTAGTGCAAGTGGGAGTTTGAAGGAAATATGCCCTAGAGGCAATAATAAAGTTGTTATTTATATTTCCTTATATCATGATAAATGTTTATTATTCATGCTAGAATTGTATTAACCGGAAACTTAGTACATGTGTGAATACATAAGACAAACAGAGTATCCCTAGTATGCCTCTACTAGACTAGCTCATTAATCAAAGATGGTTAAGTTTCCTAACCATAGACATGTGTTGTCATTTGATGAACGGGATCACATCATTAGAGAATGATGTGATGGAAAAGACCTATCCGTTAGCTTAGCACTATTATCGTTTAGTTTATTGCTATTGCTTTCTTCATGACTTATACATGTTCCTATGACTATGAGATTATGCAACTCCCGAATACCGGAGGAACACTTAGTGTGCTATCAAATGTCACAACGTAACTGGGTGATTATAAAGATGCTCTACAGGTGTCTTCGATGGTGTTTGTTGAGTTGGCATAGATCGAGATTAGGATTTGTTACTCCGATTGTCGGAGAGGTATCTCTGGGCCCTCTCGGTAATGCACATCATTATACGCCTTGCAACCAATGTGACAAATGAGTTAGTTGCGGGATGATGCATTACGGAACGAGTAAAGAGACTTGCCGGTAACGAGATTGAACTAGGTATGATGATACCGACGATCGAATCTCGGGCAAGTAACATACCGATGACAAAGGGAACAACGTATGTTGTTGTGTGGTTTGACTGATAAAAATCTTCGTAGAATATGTAGGAGCCAATATGAGCATCCAGGTTCCGCTATTCGTTATTGACCGGAGATGTGTCTCGGTCTTGTTTACATAGTTCTCAAAACCGTAGGGTCCGCACGCTTAACGTGAGATGACGATTTGTATTATGATTTTTTGTGATTTGATGACCGAAGGTTGTTCGGAGTCCCGGATGAGATCACGGTGACTAGGAGTCTCGAAATGGTCGAGACATAAAGATTCATATATTGGAAGGTTGTATTTGGACACCGGAATTGTTCGGGTCGTATCGGATAAGTTTCGGAGTTCCGGGGGTTACCGGAACCCCCCGGGAAGCTATTGGGCCTCATGGGCCTTAGTGGAGAAGAGAGAGGGCTGGCGAGGAGGTGGCGCGCGCCCCCCCCTTGCCCAAATCTGAATTGGACAAGGGGAGGGGGCGGCGCCCCCTCCTTCCTTCTCTCCTCCTCCTCCTTCCCCCTTCTCCTACTTGGACTAGGAAAGGGGGAAACCTACTCCTACTCGGAGTAGGAATCCCCCCTTGGGTGTGCCCCTTGTGGCCGGCCCTCCTCCTCCTCCTCCCCTCCTTTATATACAGGGGAGGGGGGCACCCCATAGACACACAAGTTGATCTTTAGCTGTGTGCGGTGCCCCCTCCATAGTTTTCCACCTCGGTCATATTGTCGTAGTGCTTAGGCGAAGCCCTGCATTAGTAACTTCATCATCACCGTCACCACACCGTCATGCTGGCGAAACTCTCCCTCGACCTTGGCTGGATCTAGATTTTGACGGACGTCACCGAGCTGAACGTGTGCAGATCGCGAAGGTGCCATGCTCGATACTTGATCGGTTTGATTGCGAAGACGTTCGACTACATCATCCGCGTTACTAAACGCTTCCGCTTTCGATCTACGAGGGTACGTGGACACACTCTCCCCGCTCGTTGCTATGCTTCTCCTAGATAGATCTTGCGTGATCGTAGGAATTTTTTTGAAATACTACGTTCCCCAACAATTACAGTAAGACAACCCATCTCATAATTGTCCTCTTGCGAACTCCTTTCCAATCCTTGATACATGCCAGCTAGAGCGGCCCCGTGGACCGTCGAGTTGTCAAGATTTGCTCGAACAAATCGGGAGGAGTCATCAGTTCCATTGTACATACACAGCAAGTGCAACTGTTGCCAAAGTGGGTGGACTCTTTGGCTGATTGCCGTGGCCATAACATCTATAATGGTGAGGCCAGTATTTGTCAATAGTTTCACTTTGTCTACCATGCTGACTACGTTAGTATCGTCCTCCTGAGCAGCAGTCTGTGGTCTCCAGCTATAACGCTTCTTTGGGGGGTCCGAGGAGAAAGCGGGAAGCCCAGGCCGAATTGGGTCATATAACGGGACGTAGTCTATATAAAACCACTCGGACAACCAGAAGTCTGTATCCTCCTGAGGAGTACCTGGGGGTAGTCTGTCCCTTCAATCGGACGGACCTCGACGACCCCCACCTCGAACAACACCTTGGTTGGGGAGCAGGGCATTATGCAAAAATACCTCTGCCAAAGCCTGAAGTGTGCTTCGCAGCCGAGGTGCATCTCACATAGGGCTACGAACCCAGTGATGTGTAGGATGGAGTTGGGTGTAAGGTGGTGGAGTTGGAGCCCGTAGAACTCGAGCAAACCCGGAGAAAGGGGTGAATTGGAAATCCCAGGCTGTGGAGGAGGAAGGGAATGAAGCATACCGGTTCGCCCTCACGAGGGTACACATGGTTCTCCGCATGTGCTTGCCCATTCATGGATGTAAATCCTGGGCGAGTGGAGGCTAGACTCGAATCTGGCAGATAGCCTTGGGTGGCCAGGCACTCTAGTTGGAGACAAGCGATTGAGCAGCTCCCCCAATCACCTTTGATGGGGCCGTGAGGCCGCCTCGAGGAACCCGCGTCGCTCGCCATTGTTTGAACTCTCGGGGTTAGATCTGGGAGCAGAAGGGAAGGACACGTGAATATTGGTGAGGCCTGGGGGAGGGGTGCGCTCTATCCCTACCGTAAATTATGTGGTTATAAAAAATAAAGGAGAAGGGTTGATGCTTCGACGTCCCGCCATTAAGCGGCTCAGTTTCCCAAAGGCACATGACGTTCGAGGTCAGGAGTTTTGCACCACGTGTTGTGGGACCAGACCTCGAATAAAACCGCCCATAGGACCATAGACTTCAGAGCAGAACCAAAGAAGATACCGAGGAGGAACTTTTCTGTTGAGCCAAGACTCTGGAACCGGGGTTCAGGGATATCATCCTTGGCGTCGAAGACCAGTTCAGGGGCTACTAACGGTGACCTGGATATGGGGGCACTTACCTATCCGGTCGTAGTCCTCAGATTGACTGATGGGCCCTTGATCTCTGCAAGCTGGAGTCCAGAAGCTGTGGGCCTAGGCGTGATCAAGATTGCCTCAGCCGAAGACTTGACGTATACTCGAAGACATCTCCTGCCGCCTCCGTGTGATCGTCTGGATAACCGATTATGTAACCCTAGATGCCCTACCTGGTAATACGTCTCCAACGAATCTATAATTTTTTATTGTTCCATGATGTTATATTATCATTCTTGGATGTTTTACAACCATTTTATAGCAAATTTATATAATTTTTTGGGACTAACCTATTGACATAGTGCCCAGTGCCAGTTGCTGTTTTTGCTTGTTTTTTACTTCACAGAAAATTAGTACCAAACGGAGTCCAAACGCAGCCAAACTTTTGGGAGAACTTTTATGGACCAGAATGAACAACATGGGCCAAAGAAGTACTAGAGGGGTGCCCCCAGAGGGGCACAACCCACCTAGGCGTGCCCGGGGGCCCAGGCGCGCCCTGGTGGGTTGTGCCCACCTCGGTGGCCTCCCGCACCGCCTCATTGCCCTATAAATTCCCAAATATTCCAAAAACCCTAGGGGAGTCAATAGATCAGAGGTTCTGCCGCCGCAAGCCTCTATATCCACGAGAAACCAATCTAGACCCGTTCTGGCTCTCCGCCTGAGGGGGAAATCATCACCGGTGGCCATCTTCATCATCCCGGCGGCCACCAAGGAGGGATGATACGTCTTCAACATATCTATAATTTTTGATTGTTCCACGTTGTTATATTGTCATTCTTGGATGTTTTACAATCATTTTATAGCAACTTTATATCATTTTTAGGGACTAACCTATTGACTTAGTGCCCAGTGCCAGTTGCTGTTTTTTACTTCATAGAAAATCAATACCAAATAGAGTCCAAACGCAGCGAAACTTTTTGGTGATTTTTTCTAGACCAGTAGACACCTGTTGGGCCAAAGAAGTACCAGAGGGGGGCTCTAAGGGGAGCACAACCCACCAGGGAGCTCCTGGGGGCCCAGGCGCGCCCAGGTGGGTTGTGCCCACCTCAGTGGCCTCCCGCACCGCCTCTTCGCTCTATAAATACATCAATATTCCAGAAACCCTAGGGGAGTAGACGAAAATCAAGTCCAACCGCCGCAAGTTCCAGAACCACCAGATCCAATCTAGACACCATCACGGAGGGGTTCATCATCCTCATTGGTGCCTCTCCGATGATGCATGAGCGGTTCATTGTAGACCTACGGGTCCGTAGTTAGTAGCTAGATGGCTCTCTCTCTCTCTCTCTCTCTTGATTCTCAATATAATGGTCTCTTGGAGATCTATTTGATGTAACTCTTTTGCGGTGTGTTTGTTGGGATCCGATGAATTTTGAGTTTATGATCAGATCTATGTATTTATCCATGAAAGTTATTTGAGTCTTTTGATATCTTATATGCATGATTACTTATAGCCTCGTATTTATTCTTTGAATCTTTGGTTTAGTTAGGCCAACTAGATCGATTTTTCTTGCCATGGGAAGAGGTGCTTTGTTATGGGTTTGATCTTGCGGTGCTTGATCCCAGTGACAGAAGGGGAACCAACACGTATGTATTGTTGCCATTAAGGATAAAAAGATGGGGTCTATTTCTACATAAATAGATCTTGTCTACATCATGTCATCGTTCTTATTGCATTACTCCGTTTCTCCATGAACTTAATACACTAGATGCAAGCTGGATAGCGGTCGATGTGTGGAGTAATAGTAGTAGATGCAAGCAGGAGTCGCTCTACTAATCTTCGACGTGATGCCTACATAACGATCATTGCCTGGATATCGTCATGATTATTTGAATTTCTATGAATTGCCCAACAGTAATTTGTTTACCCGCCGTATGCTATTTTTCTCGAGAGAAGCCACTAGTGAAATCTACGACCCCCGGGTCTTTTCTTTATTATATTTGCCTTTGCGATCTATTTTTATTTGCTTTTATTTTTAGATCTATTAATCCAAAAATACAAAAATAGCTTGCTGCAATTTATTGTTATTTATTTTATCTTGCGTTACCGTGAGATCTATTTATCCAATCCGCTACAATTTTACCTATCTTTTTACCCGTGAGGGATTGACAACCCCTCTCTTATGTCGGGTTGCAAGTATTTGTTCTTTGTGTGCAGGAGCTGTTTACGTGGTGTTGCGTGGTTCTCCTACTGGTTCGATAACCTTGGTCTCATCACTGAGGGAAATACCTACTGTAGTTGTGCTGCATCATCCCTTCCTCTTTGGGGAAATACTGACGTAGTTCAATCTGCATCAAAAGGAATTTCTGGCGCCGTTGCCGGGGAGACATCATCAACATCTATCAGGTTCCTAATCACAAATCTCATCTCCTTGCAATTTACATTATTTTCCATTTGCCTCTCGTTTTCCTCTCCCCCACTTCACAAAAATTTGTTGTTTTATTCATCTTCTTTTCCGTTCGTCGTTTTTCTTGTCAGATCTGTCTTTTTGCTTGTGATCTTGTTGCTATGGCCAGCATGACTACCCCTCCTTTGTCACCGTATTTTGAAGTTTTATATTTCAAACAGAGACAACGAGAAAATTTCAAAGATGCTTGGTATAGGCTGATGGAATCCTATCGCATTTGCAATCTAAAAGGGGATGCACAAATTTTACTTCGAAAATTTTATATAGGTTTTGCCTTGCATCATAGACAACTTTTGGATTTTGCCACTAAAGGAAATTTTATTGAGCTTGATGCTAATACCTCTTATGAGATCCTAGAAGGGATTTTGGGAATTCCGCCTACCAAAAAGGGGATTTCTTTTACTCAGGAAGGAGCTCAAATTTTGGATAAGTTGAGTGATTTGCATAAACATTTGGTTGAGTTACAAAAATACAACGAACCTCTGAAACATATCAGTGGGAACCTCAATCGAATGAATACCTTGATTACTCTGCAATAAGCGTTTGGATATTTTGGATCTCAAGATGGTCTCTTTTCCTGAAAATCTGGGGAAGCATAAAGAGCCTCCCGGGTTTGAAAAGGCCCTTGCAGAAGTTGCAAAAACTAAAGAAGACAATACTTGAATCCTTGCATTATGCCTAGCTACGGGCGTAAAATGATAGCGCTTGTTGGGAGGTAAACCAATGAATAAAATTTATTTTTGTCTTTTTCTTTATGTTCTTGAGTGTTTGCACAATTATGCTACTATTATGACTGTGTTTTTTATGTTTTACTAGCAAAAGTGCCCGTGCGTTGCAACGGGAGAAAAAAACACTCTCACATTTCTAGTCAAAGAGCATAGCATGCAAAATGCGAGAATCGGGCGGCACAAATGTGGTAGAAATATAAAAACTTATGAGAATTCTCAAGATTGGATGTTCATCCGCTTATCTTCGTAAGCTTCGGCTAGCCAACCAAGTAAATTTGACTGTTTTGGTAAGCTTTGGTCACACGACCTTATAAATTTAGTTTCACACACCTATAACTTATTTTGCTTTGTATGTAGTAACTTGTTGAGATCTCAAAAAGAAAAATATTTAGGAACCGAGTGAGTATTAACAATTTACCATCAGTACAAAAGCTTTAGCAGCCAGTCCTGCCATAAAAACTGAGTGCAACAATATGAGAAGTCAACTATAGTAGAGGAAACTTAATAATGTGTATCTAAAAATAAGTGACATGCATACTTAATCGTTTGCTTGAGCAGTGAACATATGTCAAATTTTGACTTGTATTTTTTTGCGAGGACTTGTAGCTATATATATCCAATAAAGTTATATATAATAGCCTTGCATTTTTCTTGAATACTAAATTCAGGTTTTAATAAAACAACTCACAATTCAACCTTCTGCCCTGTGCATGAACAAAAAATATTATCATATTTTTGAACTCCAAATCACAACAGTAAATTACTATAAAAATTGTTTAAGTGTGTGAAAATCAATCATCAAATCTGCAAAATAGTGTAATTGTGTTCACAAAAAGTCAAAAATATATGCTTCATATAGACTAAAATGCGTGTAGGAGAAAATTACTGGCCTCAACATTGATTCACGGTCGTCTTTCCTTTTTTTGCAGGGAGAATCAAGGTCGTCTTTGAAATCACCAAATTCCACGCAAGGCTAGCTAGAATGGCCAAAAACATATAAAATAAATTTTATGACCCCATATTCGATGCATGCTTATAGGTGGATGAATCCACCAACAAGGTTCGTGCTGAATCTTGCCAACATGAGCGGTTGCTGCTGGTGCACGTCGTGCAGCTGTCTCAATTTCCTCCTTGGTTTTGCATCCATGGAAAGAGTGCATTACAGTTAGATGCCTCTTTTTCTTGGCCGATCTCACCAGCAGTGGCTGGCGCATCGCCGTTCGGCATCTCTATATTTTCGACCCTTCGTTCACGACTTCGACCACGTATCTCGCGCACAACACCTTCATCATGCTCCAACGAGTGACGGCTTTTTTTTAGAACTACATGCGACGGCTACGTGTCGTACTCTTGTTATGCAAATAACACAGGTAAAAGAAAGTTTTACACATAACAGGCCCATCTACACCCGAGGCCACTTAAGCCCAATCAAAGCTCGGCCACCCCCGAGAGTTTTTCCTAACCTAACGTAGCTCACGATCGAGGTGAGACCATCGATCGCCAGCTTCCTCATCCCCTCCATCCCTCACACACCGCCAGCACCAGGGAGGGCTCGCCTGAGTCGCCCCCGCGTGCGCGACCACCAGCCGAAGCTACCGGCGACCAGCCTCAACCGCCCTGTCTTTCAGCCCCGGCCTCCTCTTCTCCCACGCCTTCCTCTCCATCGCGCCCAGTTGCCGTCCCGAGCTCGCACCTCTGTCATGGCGGCCGCCCGTCTGCGAGCTGGCTGGCCTCCGTCCCAGCGCCGCCTCGGACCCGCGCCCTCCTCCACCCGCAGCTCGCCATAGCTGCTGGCCCTGCCTAGTGCGGCCCCGAGTCGGCGAGGTCCAAAACGGTTGTGGCAATTGCTGCGCGAACTCCTCCTCACCCGAGCGCCAATCCAACCGCAACTACGTACACCGGACCACCAAGGCCGTCTGCCTTCAGTACCTTGCCTATGACATCCAAAGCCTCCACGATGGAATTGAGGAGTTGTGGGAGAGAGGATATTTTTTCATCCCGTGCTGCTCTGAACTGTCAAAGAGACCTCTGTCCTTTTATTAATCACCAGGAATCTGGGATACTATCTCTTTCGATTCGTTTTTATTTTATTTTCTTGGATCAGAGAATTGCAAGACAGCCTGTGCCTAAAAGGAACCAGACATACATAAAAAGAGAGGTGCAAGGCCACATAAAAAGGGAAGTGCAAGGCTGGCTTGATCGGTAGGCAGGGAACGAACAAACGAACCTTTTATGTAGAACCAATATTTTATTAAATCTTAGCCGGAAATCTTGATGGTTAACATAAAATCAAAGGATATAAAAGTGTGACGTATGGACAACTATGAAATCTTCCGTCCTTTATTATTAGGTAAAGAATTAGTGTTTGTGCCAAGCAAAACCTTTGGGATCATGTTGGGTGATAGTTGCTTGGATCATGTTGGAAAACATAAACTTATTCGTCCAGTAAAATAATTTTTACAAATCACAGAAGCAACAAAAATTCTGAATTCTTTACACAAGATTGATATACAAACTGCCCACGTTGTCCAAATTTTTCAGAAGTTTTGGAGTTACAGAAGTATCAAAAAATTTCAGATTGCTACAGACTGTTCTGTTTTTGACAGATTCTATTTTCTTTGTGTTGTGTGCTTATTTTGATTTATCTATGGATTATTTTGAAGGCTTTGAGTCATAGAAAAGTTGGAATACAGTAGATATATATAATGCAAAAATAAAATATGAATGGGTTTGCAACAATACTTATAGTAGTGATTTGCTTTCTTATACTAACGGATCTCACGAAGGTTTTGTTGAGTTTTGTATTATTGAAGTTTTCAAGTTTTGGGTGAGATTACGATGGATGAAGAAATAAGGAGTAAGAAGAGCCTAAGCTTGGGGATGCCCATGGCATCCCAAGCTATTATCTAAAATAGAAGCAAGCAACTAAGCTTGGGGATGCCCGAGTGGCATCCCCTCTTTTTTCTAATGACCATCGGTATTTTACTTGGAGCTATATTTCTATTCCTCACATATCATGAGTTTTGCTTGGAGCGTCTTGTATGATTTGAGTATTTGCTTGTTTTGCTTTTTATTTTTAGTCATGAATCCTTGCTGGACACACCTATTTGAGAGAGCCAAAATTATGCGATGACTTGTTAGGATTGCTCTCTATACTTCACTTAAATTTTTATGAGCTACGAAATAGCTCTAGTGCTTCACTTATATCTTTTTGAGCATGGTGTGCTTTAGTATTTTTGAATAAATGCTCTCATGCTTCACTTAGATTTATTTGAGAGTTAGTGAATTTTTTAAAAAATTCTCTCATGCTTCACTTAAATTATTTTGAGAGAAGAATTTTTTTTATGCTCATGTTCTTCACTTAGACTTGTTTGAGCTATCAAAAGCAACATATGAAATTAGTACCAAAGTGATATATATTCAAGAGGGATATAATAATAACTTTCATGAAGATCATTGGACAAAATAAACTTGATTCCTTGTAATAGTTTTGCGATATGTTGATATAACATGTGAGTCATGTTGATGAGTAATTATGCTTTAGTAAGAATATTGGTGTTAAGGTTTGTGATTCCCTATGAAAGCACGAAAGTCAATAGTTATGCAATGAAATTACATCCTACTTGTGGTTCATTATTCGGTGTTAGTTATGCTTAATGCTCGCTTATGAGATTTTTCGTTTCTTGGTTGGATGCTTCTCAATCTTTTGCTAGCCTTCATTTGCACTAAGTATAATCACTACTTGTGCATCCAAAATCCTTTAAACTAGTTTTGCCACATGAGTCCACTATACCTACCTATATGCGGTATTCTTTTGCCGTTCTAAGCAAATTTGTATGTGCCATCTCTAATTTTCAGAATAATTTTCTCTTTTGTGTGCTCGTACCGCTCAGGAAAGGATAGGGGGTGGCTGATATATTTCCATGCTAGATGTGTTAATCTAAAGATGAGTGTTTATTCACTTGTCATTGCACGAGAGTACGACAAAGTTATTAGGGATGCACAGTCCCGAAATGAAAAATAAATTTACTTTATGTTGTCAAATAATAAATTTCTTGGAAAGTGTTGGTATGGAAGGCACCCGTGGATACGGCTAGCCATGGAAAGTGAAAGTATGGTTGAAAAAGGAATAAACTTTATTTTCTGTTTGGGAACCGCCTATGATATATCTAGCATGGAAAGTGTTGGGAACTACTCGATCGTTTTCGTTGATAGGAAAAGCATGCCACCCAGAATGTTTTATCTCTATCTTTTTCGCTTTGAGCTCTGGCACCTCTACAAATCCTACTTCCCTCCGTGAAGGGCCTTTCTATTTAATTTATGCAATTTTTATTTTTATTTGAGTCTCCATCTTCTCTTATAAAGCACCAACTAAGGGGCACTATGATCGTACTTGAGCATTGGGTGTAGCTAATATGCGAGTGTGTTTCATGCATGGATCAATGATTGAGCATAATGGGCTAGGGATAACTTGCTTTAGTGTTGATATTTTGAAAGACATGGTTGCTTGTTAATATGCTTGAGTATTTATGTCTTGATGTCAAAACTAGACTATTGCTTTGAACCATATAAAATACCAAATGTCCATGCTAAAAAGAAAAGAATATGTGACGAACATGTTAGGCAGCATTCCACATCAAAAATTCTGTTTTTATCATTTACCACCTCAAGGACGAGCAGGAATTAAGCTTGGGGATGCTGATACGTCTCCAACGTATCTATAATTTTTTATTGTTCCATGCTATTATATTATCATTCTTGGATGTTTTACAGTAATTTTATAGCAACTTTATATCATTTTTTCGGACTAACCTATTGACATAGTGCCCCGTGCCAGTTGCTGTTTTTTGCTTGTTTTTTACTTCGCAGAAAATCAATACCAACCAGTGTCCAAACGGAACAAACTTTTTGGTTATTTTTTCTGGACCAGAAGACACCTGTTGGGGCAAAGAAGCACCAGAGGGGGACTCCGAGGGGAGCATAACCCACCAGGGCATGCCTGGGGGCCCCGGCGTGCCCAAGTGGGTTGTGCCCACCTCGTTGGCCTCCCGCACCGCCTCTTTGCTCTATAAATACCCCAATATTCCAGAAACCCTAGGGGAGTCGATGAAAATCAATTCCAGCCGCCGCAAGTCCAGAACCTCCAGATCCGATCTAGACACCATCACAGAGGGGTTCATCATCCTCATTGGTGCCTCTCCGATGATGCGTGAGTAGTTCATTGTAGACCTACGGGTCCGTAGTTAGTAGCACTACAAAAAAAATACACTTCCGTGATGATACGTGCTTGTCACAGTAGGTCACGTTTTCTGTCATGCATGTACATCCATGACGATTTTATGACAGAATCAAGATAGTCATACCTGTGCAGTCGTAGAAGTGTTCCATGACATTACCAAAATTATCATCACGGAAGTGTCCACTTCCATGACGATAAATCGCGCGTCACAGAAGTGCTTTCGTCAAGGGTGATCGACACGTGGTATCCACCATAACGGGTCGCCGTTAAGCTATCGGGTTTCGGTTTGGATCTGATAACCCGTTAACAGCCCGGACCAATGGGGATTTTCCACGTGTAAAATTCTCAATGGCCAGAGTAACCACGTGTCGGCTCACCATTGGGATAGATGTCATCCACTCATTAGACCGAAGGCGCCTATGATTCATCGACACGTGGCACGGCCCAACAGAGGCCCATTCCAGTGAAAAGGCCGGCCCGTTTGACTTGATCAAAAGGTAGCGGGCCGGCCCACGGAAAGCCTGTTAACGGCCTGTTCGCATATAGCCCATTTACAACCCGCTAACTCATGGCCTACCGAAATTTGGCCTAGTAGCGTCATCTGGGCCGTCCAATATGATACCAGCCCGTTGTAACTTCCGGCCCATGTATGGCCAATGACGTCTTTCGGCCCATAGGAAGCCCTTTGTAACTCTGGTCCCATTAAAGGTCCGAGATGAAACTGGCCCATAATGAACAGTGTATCGCTTTATACCCATTAACGACCCATTATTCCATCGGCCCTTTCCAGTCTGTGTTAACTTTCGGCCTTCTAAGGGCCCATTTATTCTTGGGCTCATTTCTAGAATTCGGTTAGTTACAGTCCGTTACTAGCATGTTTCGTTTGTGGGCCAAATTCAACCCGTGGTTACATTCGGCCCGTTTGTGGCCCGTTAACCCGTTGGGTTGTTTTCATAGCATTATCAAATACGGCCTATCAACGGCCCGTTATGGTCCACGAATAGTACGACCCATGTTTGGCGAAATGATTATACGCCCCGTAGAAGGCCCATGGATCCTACGGCCCATAGAATGCCAATGGATCCTACGGCCCGTAGAAGGCCCATGGATCATATGGCCCATAGAAAGCCCATGGATCCTACGGCCCGTAGAAGGCCCACGGATCCTATGGCCCGTAGAAGCCCCATGGATCCTACGGCCCACAGGAGGCCCATGGTTACAACAGTCCGTGTGTTGCCATGGTTATTGTGGCCTAGTTACCAAAAATAGGTTATTGTGGCCACTAGAAAAACGCGGAAAAAGAATTGCAGTGACTACAAGCAAACAACTAAACAAGACAATAAGGAAATAAATAAGCAAGCAACTAACGCTAGGCTATTGCGGCTATTACACATATTACATCCACTGGGCATCAAAGTTCGCCACCAGTGCAAATATAGGGAACAAAGCAGCATATTACATACACTGGTCGTCTAAATTGGCCACCAGTGCAAATAAACGCGGTAGCAAAACAAGTCCATAACTTCAACAACTTCAGAAGAGCTCAAGAAACTTTATCCTGGGTATCCACCGTGCTGGCAATAAGCTTAGCAAGCTTATTAGCTTTGTCCTGTTTGGTGCTAAAATCCTCCAACCCTTGTTGTTGCACCAGAAAGTAGGCATCTGAATGCTCCAGGGACTTCTGCAGTCCTTCCGCTTCTTGTCGCAGCATAGTTGATCGATGTCTTTCGGCTTGTAGTTGAGACTCAAGAAACCGAACTGATTCAGACAGTGAGTTTGAATAGCTTGTGCCAGCGGTAGTGGCCAGTAACTCGAACCTAAACCAAGACAGGACTTTGTGGTTGTCTCACTGTCTTCAAGATAGTTTTCCTTAGCTGTTTTATCAGCTTTGTTGGAGACCAACAAGGATGTCTCACTATCCTGAACCTTATCTGCATTACTTCCTTTACCATTGCTTAATAAGGCATTCTTCCCCAATATTCTGTCAACATTCTAAAAGAAGAAACAAGCAAACACATAACAGGTTTAGCATGTACTAGTATATGAAACTCATTTCGGTGAACAAGTTCATTAGTAATTAAGGTGGAAAAGATTAAACTACCAAGTCTTCTATTGCCAAGTAGTACATTATAAAAGCATCAAACACACATATATCTATGTCCTATGGTCACTGCATTGTCTTGCCAAATCAAAATAGATACACGGTTCAAATCATATCAGTTCAAGAGAAAGCAGCACTGAAAGAATACAAAGCGTGGGAAACTACACGACACAACAAGATTTCAGATGGGTACCACGGGTCTACATGTACAACAACACTATTGGCCCTGTTGTGATGCTAGTAATGTGCATGATATGCGAAGTCAACTGTATACACAATTGAAATTCAAATCAACAGAGCTATTTATAAGAGCAAACCTGTCAAAGAAACATGCGTAAACATACCTGTTGTGCCATTGGAGTTTTGATTGGATCCTTCAATTTAAAAATAAGTTTGTATGAGTAAATACAGTGATACAAGAGCAAAGCATTATGCACGATAGCAATGGAATCTTAAATGAGAACAATTGTTCTTCAGGTTTAAGTACTTGTTCTACATGAACAGAGTACAGTAAGACGCAAGCATATAGTACTTAAAAAATGAGCTCATAGATGATGCGTCCATTTTGCATATGTTTTCCTACTGTTATTTATGATGTTTTTATACATAATAATGCTTTTTGGAGTAATTCTAATGCCTTTTCTCTCATAATTTACAAGGTACACACAAAGAGGGAGAATTCCGGCAGCTGGAAATCTGGACCTGGAAAAGCTACGTCAGGCTACCTATTCTGCACAACTGCAAACATGTTGAAACTTCACGGAGAATTTTTATGCAATACATGATGAATATTGGAGCAAATAAGTACCATAGGAGGCCCGCCAGGTGGGCACAACCCACCTGGGCGCGCCCTGGTGGGTTGTGCTCACCCAGACCCACCTTCGGTGCCCATCTTCTGGTATATAAGTCATTTTGACCTAGAAAAAAAATAAGGAGAGGACTTTCGGGACGGAGCACCGCCGTCTCAAGGCGGAACTTGGGCAGGAGCACTTTTGCCCTCCGGCAGAGCGATTCCGCCGGGGGAACTTCCCTTCTGGAGGGGAAAATCATCGTCCTCATCATCGACAACGACTCTCCCATCTTGGGGAGGGCAATCTCCATAAACATCTTCAACAGCACCATCTCATATCAAACCCTAGTTCATCTCTTGTGTTCAATTTTGTTACAGGAACTATAGATTGGTGCTTGTGGGTAACTAGTAGTGTTGATTACATCTCTTGTTAGCAATCATAGAAGACTATATGATGGTTGAGTATGTGGACTTGCCTAGAGGCTCCGATACGTGACCCTTCCTGAAAAGATGATGAATTGTAGTTGCAAAGTTGACTGAGAACAAAGCTTGTTGGTTTCTAATAGAGTTTTTGCTTTATACTTCAATAGTGTGATGAATTGTCACTTATTCATGAGAAGTCTATGATAAAAGTTCTTTGATAAGAGTCTTATGTTTAAGTTTGTTGCTGTTATAATAATGAACATGATGCTTCTATGTCCGTATTTTGTATTTATCGACACCTCTCTCTCTCTAAGCATGTGGACATGTTTTTCGATTTCGGTTTTCGCTTGAGGACAAGCGAGGTCTAAGCTTGGGGGAGTTGATACGTCTATTTTGCAGCATGTTTTCCTACTGTTATTTATGATGTTTTTATGCATAATAATGCTATTTGGAGTAATTCTAATGCCTTTTCTCTCATAATTCACAAGGTACACACAAAGAGGGAGAATTCCGGCAGCTGGAAATCTGGACCTGGAAAAGCTACGTCAGGCTACCTATTCTGCACAACACCCAACAGGCTGAAACTTCACATAGAATTTTTATGGAATATATGATGAATATTGGAGCAAATAAGTACCTGAGGAGGCCCACCAGGTGGGCACAATCCACCTGGGTGCGCCAGGGAGCCCAGGCGCGCCTTGGTGGGTTGTGCTCACCCAGGCCCACCTCCGGTGCCCATCTTCTGGTATATAAGTCATTTTGATCTAGAAAAAAAATAAGGAGAGGACTTTCGGGATGGAGCGCCGCCGTCTCGAGGCAGAACTTGGGCAGGAGCACTTTTGCCCTCCGGCAGAGCGATTCCGCCGGGGGAACTTCCCTCCCGGAGTGGGAAATCATCGTCCTCGTCATCCCCAACAACTCTCCCATCTTGGTGAGGGCAATCTCCATCAACATCTTCAACAGCACCAACTCATCTCAAACCCTAGTTCATCTCTTGTGTTCAGTCTTGTTACCGGAACTATAGATTGGTGCTTGTGGGTAACTAGTAGTGTTGATTACATCTTGTAGTTGATTACTATATGGTTTATTTGGTGGAGGATTATATGTTCAGATCCATTATGCTATTTAATACCCCTCTAATCTTGAGCATGTTTATCACTCATGAGTAGTTACTTTTGTTCTTGAGGTCATGGGAGAAATCATGTTGCAAGTAATCATGTGAACTTGATATGTGTTCGATATTTTGATAGTATGTATGTTGTGATTCCCTTAGTGGTGTCATGTGCACATCGCCTACATGACACTTCACCATATTTAGGCCTAAGGGAATGCATTGTGGAGTAGCAATTAGATGATGGGTTGCGAGAGTGACAGAAGCTTAAACCCCAGTTTATGCCCGATTCCGTAAGGGACCGTTTGGATCCAAAAGTTTAATGCTATGGTTAGAATTTATTATTAATACTTTTCTCATAGTTGCGGATGCTTGCGGGAGGGTTAATCATAAGTAGGAGGTTTGTTCAAGTAAGAACAACACCTAAGCACCGGTCCACCCACATCTCAAATTATCAAAGTAGCGAACACAAATCGAACCAACATGGTGAAAGTGACTAGATGAAATTCCCGTGTACCCTCAAGAACGCTTTGCTTATCATAAGAGACCGTTTTGGCATGTCCTTTGCCTCAAAAGGATTGGGCTACCTTGCTGCACTTTTCTTACTATTATCATTACTTGCTTGTTACAAATTATCTTGCTATCAAACTACTCGGTTACTTACAATTTTAGTACTTGCAGACATTACCTTGTTGAAAACCACTTGTTATTTCCTTCTGCTCCTTGTTGGGTTCGACACTCTTACTTATCGAAAAGAGCTACAATTTGTCCCATATACTTGTGGGTCATCAATAGACCTTACCACATTCTTGGTTCGGGACCAGTACAGAACAAGGCGTTCCCAATCATCGGCCAGTAAATGTGTCTCTGGAGAATGTAAGGGAATTTGATGAGTTTCTTTGCCAGTGAAGTACATTTTCTTCAGGTAATTCCGATACTGCCACCAAGCATTCTTGAAGATAGTAGAGGTATTAGCATAGGTTACCTCATCCCGAGTTTCCAAATCGGTCCTTCTCTATAGAGAATAATGGAAAATTTTGTTGTATTATAACCATCATGGAGGTAGAATGTATGGGACAAAGCAAAGTAATTGCCATGAATAACATTACTTACACATAACTCCTGGACAAACACCTGCAACTGGCATTTTCCTTCATCTTCAGTATAATATTTCCATGATGGGAAGATATGCACATAGGATTTAACAACATCAAATGCGATAGATGCTAAACTATGAATGGCAGGTTGTGCTTCCTCCACAGGAATAGGTGTACTAACTGGTGGAGTTGGGGTTCGCCTTGGTAGTACTGGCGCTTTGGGCACTGGAGCTGCCTTACTAACTGCTCTTGTTTGGGAGCTCTGTGGTGGAGATTGTGCAGTGTCAACAGGCACTGGGTTACTATCTGCTGGGGTTGGGGTTAGATTGGGTGAAGCTGGTTCTCTATGCATCGCAGTAGGGGTACAATCTGCGAGAGTCTAGGTTATGTGTGGTAGGGTTGGTTCTCGTGCATGTACAACCGGGGTGTTATCTCCACCAAGAGGCAGCATTGTTTTATTTGAAGACCGTGTTTTTACTCTGCTAGATACTGCCATCACCCACTCCAATTCAAATGGCTGATAAACAGGAAACATAGTTGAATGTACATACACTGTATGAGAGACAGATGCAATAGATACTATGGAAAAAAGAGGGCATGAGATAGTTGACATGTATATTGTTTAACTAAAATGGATAGCATGACATAATTTCACATATACGATGTCTATCTAAACTGGATAGCATAGGATAACATAATTTAATGATATGATGACTAACTAAACAGGATCACATGACATAATTCACATACATGTTATCTAAGTAATCAAGAACGCATGATTTAATTCACATATGTGATTTATATGCTAAGCAGAGGGCATTCGCGTATATGATGTCTGAACTAAGAACATGGTGTTGAATATTGTGTATATGATGTCTAAACTATGCAATGCAAGACACCATATGCATGATATGAGCAGTATAACCGTGCCAAGTTAGAGCATACACCTTGGCGGGGAATAGGACTGGTCATCTGTCTCTGAATCCATCTCTGAGGAGCTATTGGGACCCAGCAGAGATCTGCTTCGACAGGTAGCGCTATCTGCTCTGAAGGCCTTGTTTTCACTCCAGATTTTTCCATCACCCACTCAAATGGCTGATTCACAGGAAGAGTAGTTTAATGTACAAACATTGTCGACAAATGGAAATGTAATGAAGAAAAGGATGGGCAAGATATCATTTGAATATATGATGCCTGGTTAAACAGGATGGCATTGCACATTTCACATATTTTATGGTTGGCTAAAAGACATGAGACTGCATAATTCCCATATATGATGTAGAAACTAAAGAGGTGGCATTACAAAACATGTATAAACTAAGCATATGACATATATTATGTCGAAAGTAGGCACTTCAATGCAACATATGCATGATATGACTAACATCATCATGCCAAGTTAGAGCAAACACCTTGGGGGGTAAATAGGAGTGGTCAGCTACGTCTGAATCCGCCTCAGAACAGATATCTTTCTCTGGATTACAATCTGGAGAGGGGGCGGTTGCCGTTGAACCCACCATGGAGCAATGTCTGCATGACACAGTATTGCCGCGCAAAGCTCTTCTCTTTTTCTCTACATGTTCAGCATGACTGTGTACAATATCTGACATCCATACGAAAAAAAATAGTGAGATTATGTAAGGAGAGCATGCAGAAATCTAGAGTGATGGTAACAACCAGTGGATGGGTACAAAAATAATGATAGCAAGCTGATGATTGCTTTAATTTAATAAAAAGACAGATGATGATTGCTTTACTATTTGTTTCCCACCCAAGATGAACAACATAGGCATACCCTAGGTGAACCAGATATTAGACAGAGCATACCCTAGGTGAACCAGATATTAGACAAAGATACTATTCATTGCTGCCTCGATATGTGCCCCACAACCAATTTAGAACTCAAGTTTGAACATTAATTTGGACCTGACTTGGAGTCTAAGAGGTGAACATGATGATAAAGTAGCAGGTAATATTAAGCAATGCATAACATAAGCAGAAACAAAAGAGTGTGAGCTCTCTTGTGGACCCGTGTACTCCTCAGGTTCATTTGCTGAGTCGATGATGGTGATGCCGTTGCGGTGGGTGCCGGCGGCAGGGAAGGAGATCTGAGGCGCCGAAAGATGGTCAGGAGTCGTGATGTCTGATTTGGAGGATGCTTCTGTCGATGGAGCAGCTCAGGTGAGGTGGACGACATTGCGGCAGGAGCAGGACAAACCACACAAAGTTTTCTTTGGCACCTACCTGTAACTAATGTAATTCTGTATGGGCTCCTTTGGCTTGCATGATTCTAAAAATGCAGGGATAGGAAAAACACCGGAATATGATAGGAATGCACATGGGAAACAAAGCATTTGTAAACACAGGATTTCTGTCAACTTGGGTGTTTGGTTCACAGGAATTGGAAGAGGAGAGGAATGCAAAGAAACATGGTCAAATTAAAGTGAAACCATATGAAAGCGTGTACAGTTAGAATGTTATTCCTCCACCAATGCACTTGGTCTTTTTTTCATGCATAGGATTTTAAAAAGTAGGTCTAGGTGGATGTTTTGCTCCATTCCTTTCAACAAAATGCATGAATAATTGAATAGTAGAGTGCCATAGAAAAAATTCATATTGCTATGTTTTCCTTTGAACCAAAATAGCCCTAATGGATCAACATGAATGTAGAGTAATAAGTGATGCGACAAGTGTACAACCTCTTTGCCGTAGCCATGTTGACCTCAGCATCATTGGGTTGGTCGCTAAAGAAGTTGAGGCAGAGGTGGCTGTCGGAGGTGTGGAGGAAGATCTAAGGAATCTGTAGACAGCGTCCAGGGCACTGCTATGTTGTGATGGATGGTTTCGTCATTGGAGCAGCTCCGGCGAGCCGTAAGACATCGAGCCTAAAGCAGTACAAGACAGACATCGTTAATCTCAAGTGGGATTCTAATAGCATCTCCAATAGATGATGTAAAATACATTACCCAAAAGTGATAGATGTAAAATTTACATGACCAAAAAACACCTGACTACAAAAGATGAGGTAAAAACTGTTGACTCTGAACTTAACTGTTGAAACTGAAATTTACTGTGGAATCTGAATGTCACTTTCGAAACTGAATGCAATGGTAGAAGAGAGGCACTTCACATGTAGTTTAGGGTGGGCCTGCAGTTCATCTTCAACCTGCACCCCCTGAGCCACCAGCCACCACCGGCCGAACCGCCGGACCCCGCCGCCCATGGCTGGCGGCGCTCCCGCGCCGCCTCGCCACCCTGAAACAACTCCCCACCGCTGGTCCGCCGCCGCCCCGGCCAGACCTCTAGCCTCCCCCCCGCGCCAAGCTTTTTCTCCGGCAATCCCCACGCCGCCGCCCCCCCACCGCGCCCCCACCGCCGGCGACCATCGCCCCCACCCTGAACCCTCCTCCCCGCTGCGGGTGATTCTTCCTTAACTCCGGCGAGCCCCTCCCCCCACCCCCGAAAATCAACTAACCCAAAAGTCGACTCAGTCGACTGAAGTGTAGCTAAATCGGAGCAGAGTAGCAGCATGAGCGAGGGGGGAGCAGCAGCAGCGCGAGCAAGCGAGAGCCGGAGCAGCAGCAGCAGCGCGAGCGAGCGAGCGAGAGCCGGAGCAGCAACAGCATATCCGGCTGGTATGGACGACGCCGTCGAAGGGGCCTCGCACTGGGGAGAGTCGTCGTGGAGATGTCGCCCGCAA
This sequence comes from Aegilops tauschii subsp. strangulata, assembly GCF_002575655.3. NCBI lineage: Eukaryota > Viridiplantae > Streptophyta > Magnoliopsida > Poales > Poaceae > Aegilops > Aegilops tauschii. The sequence continues at coordinate 408,500,451 of NC_053037.3, forward strand.
CGCCGGCTTCGAGGTAGTCGCGCCATGGGGGTGCCGGATGGAGCACCGTCGGTGCCGGGAGGCCGAGTTAAGGAGAAGGTGCGATGCGATGAGTGTACAACCTCTTTGGTGGCGCCGAGTAGGCCTCGGCTTCGTCCGAGGAGTCGATGAGGATGTTGCGGTTTCGGTGGAGCAGGTTAAGGTGGCGCTGTGGGGATGGAGCAGCCGCGATAGACGAGGCGATCATCGGAGCAGCTCCTTGGAGGTGGAGGACGGGGCGGTTGAACCTGCGGGACGACGAGATGGACGACGGATTCTCATCCGGGGAGGTGGATGAGGGACGTAGAGCTGTTGTGGTGGACGATGTCGTCGGGGAAGAGGCTCTGGCTGGGCAGTGGTGAGGTGGCAGACGAAGGAGGGTGGGGTTTCGCGGCTGGAGCCGAGAGGTTATGGCGGCCTGGGATTTCGAATGGCGAAAAGGAGGCGATGGGAGGAGGGAACCATGACTTAGGGACGCGCTTGTCCAAAATGTAGGGTGTGTTACAAAAGTACCCCCACCGATTTGAACTAGCGGCCCTTTCAGCTCAGGGTTAGAAGGGGGATTTCACATGTTGGGATTTGGCAGCTGGAGGGAGTTTTCGCGCGTGTTGTAATTTTGGGATAGCAAGGCGCGGGTTGTGAAGGCGCGAGTTTTGGGAGCACGATATCTGAATTTTCGGGATATAACATGGCGCTAGTTGAATTTTAGGGACATGCCTAGCGTGTAATATTGTACTTGTACGTACCAAATCAATTCACACTTCCCTCAATGAAAAAAATGAAAAAACATAAAACTATTCACACCACACAAAGGGAGAGTCTTGTCCTGTTTTACTATACAAATGCTATTCAAAGCTATGAATCGATGTTATGTCCAATTAAATTTTTTCGTTGGCTGTATAATGCATGTAACCTACTCATACCAACATTTTAGTGCATTCCAAATGTCTATACTACCACTGCAATTCGAACTAAATTTGAATTTGTTTCTCTATTTGAATAAGAATCTACAATCATTGTTGCCAACTTCAACCATCATTCGTGTATTACCTTAACAACACACCACATGATTACTATAGAGATAGATATGAACTATGTGTACTATATGAACTCGAATTCAATTTTTTGAATACACTTGATGTTGATTCCAAATAATAGTACATTTGATGTACTAACTAGATATTCATAATCTAAACCATGTTACATACATACACCGTGTTTATCACACTAAGTATAGTGCCCCGCCCCTACATTATGACAAGTATTTAGCCCTGAGCTGCAAAAGCCACACATTATCCCAAATTATAATCAATGTTCTATATATTATATGTAGTACTAGCAAGATGCCCATGCGTTGCAGGAACATCAAGATGATCGAGGGGAGACCTTATTTGCAAATGTGGAGAGGGTGTGGGTATCTTTTTTCAAAATTGCCATAGTTTCCTTCGTATCCGTCAGATATAAATCGGACGGCCTATATTGCAGGATGGCAGGCACACCATCATCAACAACTCTGTTTTTTATAAGAGTAGAGATAAAATATATTATATGTAGTATAACATGTTCATAACCACACCATGTGTATCACCATTATATATATTCACACATGCGTCGGTTTAAAACACTATGATAAATTCTTCAAATATCCTAATTCACTTTTTATAATGAATTATGATCTATATTCGTCTTTTACACCCACACAATCCTCTTATCTTTGTAGCTAGCGCTAATTTTCTCTTGTGCATGCACACGCTCGCATCCCTCTCACCCTGCCTCAACATTCTCTAGCTCCATCGCGCAAATTCGTCTTTTCACTTTAGGTCATTCACCCACGGTGTGTGTAGGCCACCCAGCTCCTTCTTTACGGCACATATCGATCGATATGCCTCTCTAGCCAGGTGTGCCTACCACAAACACAAGCTTTCCCTCTTCTCTTCTCACCGTCCATGCCTCACTTCCACCCCTCTTTTCATCGATCTCGTACTCGCACACTCCTTCCCCCTCGATATAGTATGCCTCTTGCACCACCTCCTAGCTGCATCCCTCTCTCTCTCTCTATCCTTCTCTCCGGGCCTTATTTGCTTCTAACACATACATACATGTATACCGATTGATCTCCCTACATATACCTAGGTCGACTTTACTATTTTCCCCCACGCATCGATCGATGTACCTCACAAGTTATGTCTCTCCTTTCTCCGACAAAGGATGATTGACTTCCAGTGTAGTTACGTCTACTTACCACATCCATATCGTCCCCCCTCATCATTCGTGCATGCCTCCTGACCCGTCTCTCACACGCACGTGCACAGACAGGCAGGCATCCCCTCTCTTATTGATATTGCAGGCGTGCCCTCCGTTTGTCTAGCAAGCCTCTCCTACCATTTGTTAGAAGCAACTCCACCACCAACCCTCTGACACTCTAGCTCTGTCTCTCTCCCAACCTTATTCCTCTCCTACACATATGCATGGATGCCGATCGATCTCCCTGAATACATCAGGTAGGTCTCTCTCCTCCTCCACACATATAACATCCATTGTACCTCTATAGTTAATTAGGTCTCTCCCCCCACCCCCACCACACACCTCTAGTAAGGACGAAATTATTGGTCTTGCTTCTATTGCCGTACCTCCTAGTGATCTTTTAGAACAATATTTGCTAGACCATGAAAATGATATGTTTATGAATGAAAGAAGGGAAATAGATGAAGTATTCTTTAAACAGGAACCTATTCTGAAACACAATTTGCCTGTTGAAATCCTAGGGGATCCTCCTCCACCCAAGGGTGATCCCGTGTTTGAGCTTAAACCGTTGCCTGATACTCTTAAATATGTTTATCTTGATGAAAAGAAGATATATCCTGTTATTATTAGTGCTAACCTTTCAGGGCATGAAGAAGAGAGATTATTGAAAACTCTGAAGAAGCATCGTGCTGCCATTGGATATACTCTTGATGATCTTAAGGGCATTAGTCCCACTCTATGTCAACATAAAATAAATTTGGAAGAATATGCCAAACCAGTTGTTGATCATCAACAAAGGTTGAATCCTAAGATGAAAGAAGTGGTAAGAAAAGAAATACTAAAGCTTCTGGAGGCAGGTATAATTTATCCCGTTGCTGATAGTCAGTGGGTAAGTCATGTCCATTGTGTCCCTAAGAAGGGAGGTATTACTGTCGTTCCTAATGATAAAGATGAATTGATTCCGCAAAGAATTATTACAGATTATAGGATGGTAATTGATTTCCACAAATTAAATAAGGCTACTAAAAAGGATCATTACCCCTTACCTTTTATCGATCAAATGCTAGAAAGATTATCCAAACATACACATTTTTGCTTTCTAGAGGGTTATTCTGGTTTCTCTCAAATACCTGTGTCAGCCAATGATCAATCAAAGACTACTTTTACTTGCCCTTTTGGTACTTCTGCTTATAGACGTATGCCTTTTGGTTTATGTAATGCACCTGCTACCTTTAAAAGATGCATGACGGCTATATTCTCTGACTTTTGTGAAAAGATTTGTGAGGTTTTCATGGACGACTTTTCTGTCTATGGATCCTCTTTTGACGATTGCTTGAGCAACCTTGATCGAGTTTTGCAGAGATGTGAAGAAACTAATCTTGTCTTGAATTCGGAAAAGTGCCACTTTATGGTTAATGAAGGTATTGTCTTGGGGCATAAAGTTTCTGAAAGAGGTATTGAGGTTGATAAAGCCAAGGTTGATGCTATTGAAAAGATGCCATGTCCCAAGGACATCAAAGGTATAAGAAGTTTCCTTGGTCACGCCGGATTTTATAGGAGGTTCATTAAGGACTTCTCAAAAATTTCTAGGCCTCTGACTAATTTATTATAAAAAGATATACCATTTGTCTTTGATGATGATTGTGTAGAAGCATTTGAAATACTTAAGAAAGCATTGATCTCTGCACCTATTGTTCAGCCACCTGATTGGAATTTACCCTTTGAAATTATGTGTGATGCTAGTGATTATGTTGTAGGTGCTGTTCTAGGGCAAAGAGTGGATAAGAAATTAAATGTTATTCAATATGCTAGTAAAACTCTAGACAATGCTCAGAGAAATTATGCTACTACTGAAAAAGAATTCTTAGCAGTCGTATTTGCTTGTGATAAGTTCAGACCTTATATTGTTGATTCTAAAGTAACTATTCACACAGATCATGCTACTATTAAATATCTTATGGAAAAGAAAGATGCTAAACCTAGACTCATTAGATGGGTTCTCCTGCTACAAGAATTTGATTTGCATATTGTTGATATAAAGGGAGCTGAGAGCCCCGTTGCAGACAACTTGTCTAGGTTAGAAAATGTTCTTGATGACACACTACCTATTGATGATAGCTTTCCTGATGAGCAATTAAATGTCATAAATGCTTCTCGTACTGCTCCGTGGTATGCTGATTATGCTAATTATATTGTTGCTAAATTCATACCACCTAGTTTCACACACCAACAAAAGAAAAAGTTCTTCCATGATTTGAGACATTACTTTTGGGATGACCCACATCTTTATAAAGGAGTAGATGGTGTTATTAGACGTTGTGTACCTGAGCATGAACAGGAATAGATCCTACGCAAGTGTCACTCCGAAGCTTATGGAGGACACCATGCTGGAGATAGAACTGCACATAAGGTATTGCAATCCGGTTTCTATTGGCCTACTCTCTTCAAGGATGCCCGTAAGTTTGTCTTATCTTGTGATGAATGCCAAAGAATTGGTAACATTAGTAGACGTCAAGAAATGCCTATGAACTATTCACTTGTTATTGAACCATTTGATGTTTGGGGCTTTGATTATATGGGACCTTTTCTTGCCTCTAATGGTTATACACATATTTTAGTTGCTGTTGATTACGTTACGAAGTGGGTAGAAGCTATTCCAACTAGTAGTGCTGATCATAACACTTCTATTAAAATGCTTAAAGAAGTTATTTTCCGAGGTTTGGAGTCCCTAGATATTTAATGACTGATGGTGGTTCACATTTTATTCATGGTGCTTTCCGAAAAATGCTTGCTAAATATGATGTTAATCATAGAATTGCATCTCCTTATCACCCGCAGTGTAGTGGTCAAGTAGAATTGAGTAATAGAGAGCTCAAATTAATTTTGCAAAAGACTGTTAATAGATCTAGAAAGAATTGGTCCAAGAAACTTGATGATGCATTATGGGCCTATAGAACTGCATATAAAAATCCTATGGGTATGTCTCCGTATAAAATGGTTTATGGTAAAGCATGTCACTTACCTCTCGAACTAGAAAATAAGGCTTATTGGGCTATTAAAGAGCTCAATTATGATTTCAAACTTGCCGGTGAGAAGAGGTTATTTGATATTAGCTCACTTGATGAATGGAGAACCCAAGCTTATGAAAATGCCAAGTTGTTTAAAGAAAAAGTTAAAAGATGGCATGAAAAAAGGATACAAAAAGCGTGAGTTTAATGTAGGTGATTATGTATTACTATACAACTCCCATTTAAGATTTTTTGCAGGAAAACTTCTCTCTAAATGGGAAGGCCCCTACGTTATCGAGGAAATCTATAGTTCCGGTGCCATGAAAATTAACAACTTCGAAGGCACCAACCCAAAGGTGGTGAACGGTCAAAGAATCAAACATTATATCTCAGCTAATCCTATAAATGTTGAAAACAATGTTATTGAAACCGAAACCCCGGAGAAATACATAAGGGACACTTTCCGGAACGTTTCAGACTCCAAAAAGGAATAGGTATGTGGTACGGTAAGTAAACCGACTCCAAAACAGTTTTTAAGGCAATATTTCTCCGTTTTGGAATATTTAGAAAAATAGAAAAATAAGAAGCAGTCCGGGAAGGACACGTGGCCTCCACGAGGGTGGAGGGCGCGCCCTACCCTACTAGGCGCGCCCCCTACCTCGTGGGCACCTCGTGTGCTCTCCGGACTCCGTTTTCTTGCACGATACGTATTTTGGTCGGTAAAAATTCATTATATAATCTCCCGAAAGTTTTGGCTCCTGTATCACGCAAATATCCTCTGTTCTTGTTTCGAGCTATTTTCTGTCAAGGTTGTCAAGGCCAGGCATCATGTCGTCCCCCTCCTCCAACAATGGTGACAACGATGCTTGGCTAATGAAGATAGAGCTGAAGAGGGAAGAACCCATGGAGATCAACAAGGGTGAAGGGATCAAGAAGGCCACGGAGGACCAAGCTCCGGCAGCAGAAGACGTTCTTCAACTTGATCGCAATCTTCTTACCCCAACTGAGATTGAAGCTTTCAAAATGATTGAGTTAGCTCGTATACAGAACAAGTATATCACACGTGAAAATATTTTGTTGAAGGAGCATATTGTTGCACTCAAGGGCATTATCCGCAAGCTGGAGGACCTCTTATGCTCGATGTGCGACTATCCATCGTCACCTCCACCTTCTTCACCAGCAAATGAGATATAATCACATGGGTATGGGCACTCCCCTTGGCAACTGCCAAGCTTGGGGGAGGTGCCCCGGTATCGTATCACCATCACACTCCTATCTTTACCATTTTCCTTAGTTCGATCCTATTAGTAGTATCTTGATCTAGTAGAATGAAGTTTATGGTATGATCTAGTTTTGAGTTTTTGCTTTATGACCCCTCTATGTAATCGAGTCCGTGAGCTATATAATAAAGATTAGTGTTGAGTCAAGGGCTTGATTATTTTGCCATGATCTTGAGTGAATAAAAGAAAAGAGAAAAAGAAACAAAGAGATCATATTGATCTTACTGAGAGTAATGACTTCACATAGAAAGAGTATGATGATTAAAAATTGTTGAGAGTTGGCAAACATAGCTTTGGTCATCGTTGCAATTAATAGGAAGTAATAAAGAAAGAGAGGTTTCACATATAGATATACTATCTTGGACATCTTTTATGATTGGGAGCACTCATTAAAATATGACATGCTAAAGAGTTGATGTCGGACAAGGAAGACAACGTAATGGGTAATGTTTTCTTATATCTGAGATAAAGTATATTGTCATGGATCATCCAACATGTTGAGCTTGCCTTTCCCCCTCATGCTAGCCGAATTCTTAGCACCAAGTAGAGATACTACTTGTGCTTCCAAAAACCCTTAAACCAGTTTTGCCATGAGAGTCCACCATATCTACCTATGGATTGAGTAAGATCCTTCAAGTAAGTTGTCATCGGTGCAAGCAATAAAAATTGCTCCCTAAATATGTATGATTGATTGGTGTGGAGGAAATAAGCTTTATACGATCTTGTGATGTGGAAGAAATAAAAGCGACGGACTGCAGAATAAAGGTTCATATCACAAGGGGCAATATAAAGTGACGTTCTTTCGCATTAAGATTTTGTGCATCCAACCATAAAAGCACATGGCAACCTCTGCTTCCCTCTGCGAAGGGCCTACCTTTTATTATTATCTTCTACCTTATGAAAGAATCATGGTGATGCTCACCTTTCCTTTTTACATTTTATCCTTTGGCAAGCACATGGTGTTGGAAAGATCCTGATAGATATATCTAATCGGATGTAAGTCAGCATGAGTTATTATTGTTGACATTACCCTTGAGGTAAAAGGTTGGGAGGCGAAACAATAAGCCCCTATCTTTCTCTGTGTCCGGTTAAAACTCCGTAACCACAAGTTTGCGTGAGTGTTAGCAATTATAAAAGACTAAATGATAGTTGAGTATGTGGACTTGCTAGAAAGCTCTGACATAGACTCTTTCTGATGTTATGATAAATTGCAATTGCTTCAATGACTGGGATTATAGTTTGTTAGTTCTCAATAAAGTTTATGATTTTTACTTTTGCATTGTGAATAGATTATTACTTGAGCATAAGAAATCATATGACAATATCCGTATATGTTGCTGTTTTGAGAATAATCATGATGCCCTCATGTCCGTATTTTATTTTATCGACACCTCTACCTCTAAACATGTGGACATATTTATCGTTATCAGCTTCCGCTTGAGGACAAGCGAGGTCTAAGCTTGGGGGAGTTGATACGTCCATTTTGCATCATGCTTTTATATCGATATTTATTGCATTATGGGCTGTTATTACACGTTATGTCACAATACTTATGCCTATTCTCTCTTATTTTACAAGGTTTACATAAGGAGGGAGAATGCCGGCAGCTGGAATTCTGGGCTGGAAAAGGAGAAAATATTAGAGACCTATTATGCACAACTCCAAAAGTCCTGAAACTCCACGAAAGTTATTTTTGGAAACAATAATCAATATTGAGCGGAAGAAGTACGCCAGAGGGGGACCCACCTAGCCACGAGGGTGGGGGGCGCGCCCTACCCCCCAGGGCGCGCCCCCTGCCTCGTGGGCCCCCTATTGGCTCTCCGGTGGCCATCTTCTGCTATATGAAGTCTTTCTTCAAGGGAAAAATCATAAGCAACCTTTCGGGATGAGACTCCGCCGCCACGAGGCGGAACCTTGGCGGAACCAATCGAGGGCTCCCACAGAGCTGTTCTGTCGGGGACACTTCCCTCCGGGAGGGGGAAATCATCGCCATCGTCATCACCAATGCTCCTCTCATCGGGAGAGGGAAATCTCCATCAACATCTTCACCAGCACCATCTCCTCTCAAAACCCTAGTTGATCTCTTGTATCCAATTCTTGTCTCCAAGTCCGGGATTGGTACTAGTAGGTTGCTAGTAGTGTTGATTACTCCTTATAGTTGATGCTAGTTGGTTTATTGGGTGGAAGATCATATGTTCAGATCCTTTATGCATATTAATACCCCTCTGATTATGAACATGAATATGTTTTGTGAGTAGTTACATTTGTTCCTAAGGACATGGGAGAAGTCTTGCTATTAGTAGTCATGTGAATTTGGTATTCGTTCGATATTTTGATGAGATGTATGTTGTCTAGCCTCTAGTGGTGTTATGTGAACGTCGACTACATAACACTTCACCATTATTTGGGCCTAGAGGAAGGCATTGGGAAGTAATAAGTAGATGATGGGTTGCTAGAGTGACAGAAGCTTAAACCCTAGTTTATGCGTTGCTTCGTAAGGGGCTGATTTGGATCCATATGTTTCATGCTATGGTTAGGTTTACCTTAATACTTTTGTTGTAGTTGCGGATGCTTGCAATAGAGGTTAATCATAAGTGGGATGCTTGTTCAAGTAAGAACAGCACCCAAGCACCAGTCCACCCACATATCAAATTATCAAAGTACCGAATGTGAATCATATGAACGTGATGAAAACTAGCTTGACGATAATTCCCATCTGTCCTCGGGAGCGCTTTTCTCTATATAAGAGTTTCTCCAGGCTTGTACTTTGCTATAAAAAGGATTGGGACACCTTGCTGCACTTTATTTACTTTTGTTACTTGTTGCTCGTTACAAATTATCCTATCACAAAACGATCTGTTACCACTTATTTCAGTACTTGCAGAGAATACCTTGCTGAAAACCGCTTATCATTTCCTTCTGCTCCTCGTTGGGTTCGACACTCTTACTTATCGAAAGGACTATGATAGATCCTCTATACTTGTGGGTCATCAGTACTCATGCTTCGTGCCCAGCCACACCCGCGCGGGTACACGGTGAAGCTCATTTCTGTATGAAATGGCAGCCCACGTGCATCATTTCTCCGTTCGCCGGCGGAACGGGAGGATGTGCATTGTTTCTCCATTCGACGGCGCCGAGGCAGCATGTCCCGATCTGCGGTACACGTCGTTCTCTCTGACCAAGCTCCGACGTGGTAGGGCCTACGCCACTTGCTCGCTGCCGCATTATGGGCAGATCCCGCCCGCCGCCGCTCTCCAAGTTACATATCGACGATCCCCAGGTACCAACTCCGGCCTTGCTCCACTGCCCGCCTTCCCACGTCGCTGCATGTGGAAAATCTTGCATGTGGATCTTCCATAGTTCTTTGCCCAAAACATAGCTCGTCCGCCGTACTTTCCATAGTGCAATCTCGTCCTTGATACGTCTCCAATGTATCTATAATTTTTTATTGTTCCATGCTGTTATATTATCAATCTTGGATGTTTTATAATCATTTATAGTCATCTATATCATTTTTTTGTACTAACCTGTTGACATAGTGCCAATTGCCAGTTGTTGTTTTCTGCATGTTTTTTACATCACAGGAAATCAATACCAAACGGAGTCCAAATGCAATGAAACATCACGGAGATTTTTTTGGGCCAGAAGACACATAATGGGCCCTGGCTACGCCTAGGGGGTGCTCCGTGGAGAGCACAACCCACCAGGGCGCGCCAGGAGGCCCAAGCGCGTCCTGGTGGGTTGTGCCCACCTCAGGTGCCCCCCAGACCGCCTCTTTGCTCTATAAATACCCCAATATTCCCAAAACCCTAGGGGAGTCGACGAAATATTGATCCAGCCACCACAGAGTCCAGAACCACCAGATCCAATCTAGACACCATCTCGGATGGGGTTCACCACCTCCATTGGTGCCTCTCCGATGATGTGTGAGTAGTTCTTTGTAGACCTCCGGGTCCGTAGTTAGTAGCTAGATGGCTTCCTCTCTCTCGCTGAATTCTCAATACAATGGTCTCTTGGAGATCCATATGATGTAACTCTTTTGCGGTGTGTTTGTTGGGATCGATGAACTTTGAGTTTATGATCAGATCTATCTTTTTATATCCATGAAAGTATTTGAGTTTCTTTGATCTCTTTTATGCATGATTACTTATAGACTCGTATTTCTTCTCTGATATTTGGTTTTTGTTTGGCTAACTTGATCTATTTATCTTGCAATGGGAAGAGGTGCTTTGTAGTGGGTTCGATCTTATGGTGCTTGATCCCAGTGACAGAAAGGGAATCGACACGTATGTATTTTTGCTACTAGGGATAAAACGATGGGGTCTATCTCTACATAGATAGATCTTGTCTAAATCATGTCATCGTTCTTATTGCATTACTCCATTTCTCCATGAACTTAATACACTCGATGCATGCTGGATAGCGGTCGATGTGTGGAGTAATACTAGTAGATGTAGGCAGGAGTCGGTCTACTAATCTTGGACGTGATGCCTATGTAATGATCATTGCATGGATATCATCATGATTATTTGAAGTTCTATCAATTGCCCAACAATAATTTGTTCACCCACCGTTTGCTATTTTTCTCGAGAGAAGCCACTAGTGAAACCTACGGCCCCCGGGTCTCTTTCTCATATTATTTGCCTTTGCGATCTATTTTCCTTTGCTTTTATTTTCAGATCTATTAAACTAAAAATACAAAAATACCTTGCTGCAACTTATTCTTATTTATTTTATTTGGCGTTCAATCTATCAATCTACTACAATTTTATCTCACGTCCGTTTGCCTATCTTGAGGCGCCGTACCCGGAAGGGATTGACAACCGCTTTAACACGTCGGGTTGCGAGGATTTGTTATCTGTGTGCAGGTGCTATTTACGTTGTGTTGCTTGGTTCTCCTACTGGTTCGATAACCTTGGTTTCACATCTGAGGGAAATACCTACCGCTGCTATGCTGCATCATCCCTTCCTCTTTGGGGAACTACCGACATAGCTTCAAGCCGCATCAAAAGGAATTTCTGGCGCCGTTGCCGGGGAGGATCTTCAACATATACCAGGTTCCTAATCATAAATCTCATCTCCTCGCAATTTCGTTTTCCTCTCCCCCACTTCACAAAAAATTGCTGTTTTATTCGCCCCTCTTTTTCGTTCGCTGTTCTCTTGCTTTTTAGTCTTGATGGCTAGCACTCCTACTCCTCCTTTGTCACCAGATTTTGAAGTTCTTTACTTCAAACGAAAACAAGGAGAAAATTTGAAAGATGCTTGGTATAGGCTTAAGGAATATTATTGCATTTGCAATTTGAAAGGGGACGCTAAGATCTTGCTTCGTAATTTTTACATAGGATTGGCTTTGCATCATAGACAACTCCTAGACTTTGTCGCTAAAGGGAATTTTATTGAGCTTGATGCCAATGCTACCTATGAAATTTTAGAGGAATTTTGGGAGTTCCACCTCAAAAGAAGGGGTTTTGTTTCACCCCTGAGGGAGTTCAAATGTTGGACAAACTTGGTGATTTGCATAAACATATGGTTGAAATACAAAAATATAATGAACCCCTCAAACGACCTCAATGGTAGTATCAATCGCATGAATACCTTGATTACCCTTTGCAACAAGCGATTGGATATTTTGGATCTAAAGTTGGTTTCTTTTCCGAAGAATTTAGGGAAGCGTAAAGAGCCTCCCGGGTTTGAGAAAACTCTTACTAAAGTTGCCAAAACTTCGGATGACAAAACTTTGATCCTTGCTTTATGCCTAGCTAAGGGCGTAAACCTATAGCGCTTGTTGGGAGGCAACCCAATGAATAAAATTTATTTTTGCTTTTTGCTTTCTGTTCTTGAGTGTTTATACAATTACGCTACTATTATGATTGTGTTTTTTGTGTTTTAATTAGTGTTTGTGCCAAGTAAAGCCTATAGGATCTTCTTTGGTGATAGTTGTTTGATCTTGCTGAAAAACAGAAAATTTTGCGCTCACGAAAGCAATTCTCATTTTTTACCAGAGCGTGATAAAATGCCAATTCTTTTTGCAGTAGATTAATACACAAATTTCTCACGTCTTCCTATTTTTTCAGAATTTTTGGAGTTCCAGAAGTTTTCGAAATAGTCAGATTGCTACAGACTGTTCTGTTTTGATAGATTCTGTTTTCTTTGCGTTGTGTGCTTGTTTTGATGGCTCTATTGTTTTCTTTGATGAGGGTTTGCCATAGAAAAGTTGCAATACAGTAGATATAATGCAAAAAGAAAATATGAATTGGTTTGGTACAGTACTTATAGTAGTGATTTGCTTTCTTATACTAACGGATCTCATGAAGGTTTTGTTGAGTTTTGTGTGATTGAAGTTTTCAAGTTTTGGGTTATCTTATGATGGATGAAGGAATAAGGAGTAAGAAGAGCCTAAGCTTGGTTCCTTGCTGGACACACCTATTTGAGAGAGCCAAAATTATGTTATGACTTGTTAGAATTGCTCTCTATGCTTCACTTAAATCTTTTATGAGCTATGGACTTGCTCTAGTGCTTCACTTATATCTTTTTGAGCACGGTGTGCTTTAGTATTTTTGAAGAAATTCTCTCTTGATTCACTTAGATTTATTTGAGAGTTAGTAAAATTTTCAAGAAATTCTCTCTTGCTTCACTTAAATTAATTTGAGAGAAAGAAAGAAAAATTATGCTCATGATCTTCACTTATATTTGTTTGAGCTTATCAAAAGCAACACATGAAAATTAGTCCCAAAGTGATAGATATCCAAGAAGTATATAATAAAAACTTTCATGAAGATCATTGGACAAAATAAACTTGATTCTTTGTAATAGTTTTGAGATATGATGATGTGATATGTGAGTTATGTTGATGAGTAATTATGCTTTGTAAGAATATTGGTGTTAAGGTTTGTGATTCCCTATGCAAGCACGAAGGTCAATAATTATGCAATGAAATTATATCCTACTTGTGGTGCATTATTTAGTGTTAATTATGCTTAATGCTCGCTTATGAGATTATCTGATTCTTGGTTGGTCGCTTCTCAATCTTTTTGCTAGCCATCATTTTGCACTAAGTATGATCTCTACTTGTGCATCCAAAAACCTTTAAACCTGTTTTGCCACATGAGTCCACTATATCTACCTATATGCGGTATTCTTTTGCCGTTCTAAGCAAATTTATATGTGCCATCTCTAATTTTCAAAATAAACTTATCTTTTGTGTGTTCGTTTTGCTCGCGGAGCAGTGAGGGGTGGCTAATATTTTCCATGCTATATGTGTTATTCTCAAGATGAGTGTTTATTCACTTGTCATTGCACGAGAGTAAGGAAAAGGTATTAGGGATGCTCAGTCCCGAAATGAAAAATGAATTTACTTCATGTTGTCAAACAATAAATTCCTATGGAAGTGTTGGTATAGAGGGAAACCGTGGATACGGCTAGCCATGGAAAGTGAAAGTAAAGTTGAAAAAGGAATAAACTTTATTTTCTGTTTGGGAACCGCCTATGATATATCTAGCACGGAAAGTGTTGGGAGTGCTAAGTCGTTTTCGTTGGTGGGAAGGATACACCTCCCAAAATGTTTTTATCTCTAAGTTTTTCGCTTTGAACTCTGGAACCTCTACATATCCCTACTTCCCTCTACGAAGGGCCCTTCTTTTACTTTATGCAATTTTTATTTTGAATTTAAGTCTCCATCTTCTTTTATAAAAGCACCAACTAGGAGGCAATATGATCATACTTGAGTATTGGGTGCAGCTAATATGCGAGTGTGTTTCATGAATGGATCAATGATTGAGCATAATGGGCTAGGGATAGCTTATTTTAGCATTGGTATTTTGAAAGACATGGTTGCTTGTTGATATGCTTGAGTATTTAAATTATCATGTCAAAACTAGACTATTTCTTTGAACAATATAAGAGTCCAAATGTCCATGCTACAAACAAAAGAAATATGATATGACATGATAGGTAGCCTTCCACATCAAAAATTCTGTTTTTATCACTTACCTACTCGAGGACGAGTAGGAGTTAAGCTTGGGGATGCTGATACGTCTCCAACGTATCTATAATTTTTTATTATTCCATGTTGTTACATTATCAATCTTGGATGTTTTATAATCATTTTATAGTCATTTTATATCATTTTTTGGTACTAACCTATTGGCATAGTGCCAAGTGCCAATTGCTGTTTTTCTGCATGTTTTTTACATCGCAGGAAATCAATACCAAACGGAGTCCAAATGCAACGAAACTTCACGGAGATTATTTTTGGACCAGAAGACACATAATGGGCTCTGGCTAGGCCTGGGGGGTGCTCCAAGGAGAGCACAACCCACCAGGGCGCCCTAGGAGGCCCAGGCGCGCCCTAGTGGGTTATGCCCACCTCAGGTGCACCCCGGACCGCCTCTTTGCTCTATAAATACCACAATATTCCCAAACCCTAGGGGAGTCAATGAAATATTGATCCAGCCACCACAGAATCCAGAACCAACAGATCCAATCTAGACACCATCTCAGATGGGGTTCACCACCTCCATTGGTGCCTCTTTGATGATGCATGAGTAGTTCTTTGTAGACCTTCGGGTCCTTAGTTAGTAGCTAGATGGCTTCCTCTCTCTCACTGAATTCTCAATACAATGGTCTCTTGGAGATCCATATGATGTAACTCTTTTGCGGTGTGTTTGTTGGGATCGATGAACTTTGAGTTTATGATCAGATCTATCTTTTTATATCCATGAAAGTATTTGAGTTTCTTTGATCTCTTTTATGCATGATTACTTATAGCCTCGTATTTCTTCTCCGATTTTTGGGTTTTGTTTGGCCAACTTGATCTATTTATCTTGCAATGGGAAAAGGTGCTTTGTAGTGGGTTCGATCTTACGGTGCTTGATCCCAGTGATAGAAAGGGAACCGACACGTATGTATCGTTGGTACTAAGGATAAAAGATGGGATCTATCTCTACATAGATAGATCTTCTCTACATCATGTATCATTCTTATTGCATTACTCCGTTTCTCCATGAATTTAATACACTAGATGCATGCTGGATAGCGGTCAATGTGTGATGTAATAGAAGTAGATGCAGGTAGGAGTCGGTCTACTAATCTTGGACGTGATTCCTATGTAATGATCATTGCCTGGATATCATTATGATTATTTGAAGTTCTATCAATTGCCCAACAGTAATTTGTTCACCTACCGTTTGCTATTTTTCTCGAGAGAAGCCACTAGTGAAACCTACGGCCCCGGGTCTCTTTCTGATATTATTTGCCTTTGCGATCTATTTTCCATTGCTTTTATTTTTAGATCTATTAAACTAAAAATACAAAAATACCTTGCTACAATTTATTCTTATTTATTTTATTTGGCGTTCGATCTATCAATCTACTACAATTTTATCTCACATCCGTTTGCCTATCTTGCGGCACCGTACCCGAAAGGGATTGACAACCCCTTTAACACGTTGGGTTGCAAGGATTTGTTATCTGTGTGCAGGTGATGTTTATGTTCTGTTGCTTGGTTCTCCTACTAGTTCGATAACCTTGGTTTCACATTTGAGGGAAATACCTACCGCTGCTGTGCTGCATCATCCCTTCCTCTTTGGGGAAATACCGACGTAGCTTCAAGCCGCATCAGTCCTCCACCATTTTCGACAAACACAATCGTGTTGTTATCTTCCCTTAGGACAAGGAATATGCTTCTTTTTTGTCGTCGTATGTGTCATCAACTGTTATTAGCCAGTAATTGTTTCCTTTCTACCTCTTTTTTGCAAACAAGGCTATCCATTTCACCTCGTTGCTATTGCGACCTTTTGGTGAACTGCACAAATCACGTTTTTCTTAAGAGTGTTTGTGCAGTTGTACTAAAATGTCACACGGGCAACGTCTCTACATTTCAGTGCGACTGCACGAAGGGAGATTGGTTTTGCTCTATCCTCCTCATCCAACTCCAAGCCTAATCTTCTCCAACTATTTGCTTAATCTTCTCCAACTATTTAGTCTTAAGAGAGACTGCAAAGGTGACCGGCTTCTATTTGTGTGTTTATTGTTTCATCAACAGTCCTCTATTATTATAATCACACTTAATATCTTTGGAACAGGGATGCTCAGCTCTATTTTAGTGGAACTGCACAAAATGATCGGAATGTTGCATGCTCCAGACAGCTACTTTTTTTCCCAACATGCCTTGTTGATTTAGACAGAGCTCGGGGGAAGTTGCTGCCAATCAAAGCATGGATCAATTTTAATTTAACACCTTCTCACAACTTTGTCATCAGTTGTTATGTAAATATTAGCTCTGATCTACTAATCACTGAGATGCATTAGCAATGAAGTTAGTTTTTTATTTTTTCTGAAAGAGCATGGATGGCAAGACACACAAAACAAAAGCTGAAAGCTCAGATCATTGTACAATTTCATGTCGCTGGAAAATTATTTGTATAGTACGTCAATTATGTAAACAAATGCTAGAAGCTTGATAGCATTGATAGAAGCCTCCATGCACAAAATTCTACTCCCTATGGTCCTAAATATTTGTCTTTTTACAAATTTCAAATGGACATATTTTAGAGTGTAGATTCACTCATTTTGCTTCGTATGTAGTCACTCGCTGAAATCTCTAGAAAGACAAATGCTCCGTAGTATATTTAAGAACGGAGGGATTAGTGCACAACCGCATGGGAGACTCAGCCCGGTCGTTGCGCCGCACTAATTGTGAGTAATGAGCAGTCAAATCATAAGCCCCACCTTTCCCACTATAAGTTGCTCGGAAGAAGCAACCATCAATACACTCTTCTTTGAATCCGCTCATACTACTCCCTCCGTCACTGTTTATAGAGCGCGCTTCAACAATCTCTGGGACTAAGGTGACTGGCGACCGGCCTGAAAAATAGCATTGGTAGTTATAGCACGTACGGCGTCTATTACTAGAGGAAATAATGCGTACACACATGCATGTAGTGCTTCCACCCCGGGTACACACATGCATGCAGTGCTTCCACCCCGGGTACACACGTGCATGCACTTACTCCACTCCACGTACACACTTAGTACATCGAGAGAAAATTGTGGACATTATTGCGGTTACCACGCCCTAATTAGTTGAGAATTAAACCAAACGCGTCTAAAGTCTCTCTGGTGATGGAAATGCATGAGAATGAAGTGCACCCTGTAAAATGTGATGGAGGGAGGAGTAGTATGAAGGTGCAAAATGAAGTACACGTATGGCCACTCGGTCAACGCACTTCCTCTTGGCATATCACTGACATGTGGGACCGGAGTGTGAGCAAACCGATGTCAATTGAAGGCAAAATGGCCAACCCGCCGTTCCATGAGAGAGACGAGGAGCGAGAACACACAGACGGGCTCGCACGGAGGCCAAGATATATTCGAGCATGGTTGATCGATATCATCATTACATGTTCGATGTTTTTTAATACTACTATTGGGCTGCCGTTTTCCGCACTTCTCCCGAATAAATGTGTACTTTATCAGAGATTAAAATAAAATATGAGTACAGATGCTCCATCATGCGGTTCTAGTAGTAGTACTACTCGTACTACTAAACCTTGCGCTTGGCTCTTCGCCTCTTCGTGAAGTCGAACAATGATGGTACTACAATGTATGCCTCTGGCAATCTGACACCGAATGAACTGCTGCATGTCCACCGCCTGGGCGAGGGTAGGTTGCATTAGTCAAAAGCTTCTCCTCATCCTGCGATCCACCAGGCTTGAGGTAGACTGAGTGGGCGTAAGCGAGCTTCACCTTGTCCTGCAAGCTTCTCCTCCTTCTGCGAGTTGACGGGACACACCAAAAAGTATTGCTAGTCCATACTCCCTCCTTTCCGGTTAACGGGTAAATGAGAGAGCTTTATTCATATATAAGCATTCTTAGGACGATCACCCAAGAGACTGGTCACTAGGAAGCGAGGTACCCTGCAAAAAAGAAGAAGGAAGCGAGGTGTTTCATCAAGCCAGCTCTCGGTCACATTCAAAGTGCAGCAAGCACGGTTCGCACAAAGATGCGCCGCAAGGTTTGCTGACCTGTTTACATGCTGAATAAGAAAATAAGAGAAAATATTACCGAGCGCTCCTATTTGTAACAGGAGATGAACCAGAATTAAGCGAGAATTGTGGCGAGTGTTCCATGCAATCAACTTCCATTATCACATGAGAGAACCCTCGAAGAGAACCAAATGTGTTGAAGATTGCTTTATCAGATTTTAAAATAAAATATAAGTGCAGACGCTCCTCCATCCGGTTCCTAGTAGTAGTACATACCTCTATAGTAGTAGTACTAGTACTAGTAAACTTTGCGCTTGGTTGTTCGCCTCTTCAGGAAGTCGAACAATAATGGTACTAGTATAGTGTATGCTTCTGGCAACTGACACCAAATTAACTGTTGCACGTCCACCACCTGAGCGAGGCAGAGCTTGCATTAGTCAAAAGTTTCTCCTTGTCCTGCGAGCCACCGCGCGCAAGCTTCTCCCGTCCTACAAGCTTCTCCTTGTTCGGTAAGTTGACGGGACACAGCAAAGTAATGCTAGTCCATACTGCCTCCTTCCGGTTAATATGGCTTAATTTCAAACGAGATAAATACACTGTCTGTCACTGTATATTTGTAAAAAATACAGTCAGTGAACTTCATAATACGCTCAATATATACATTTTCCGGTGTTTATACGGTCACTAGCTCACCCTGGCTGAGTATGTGTGTGCATGCACGTCTAGGTTGAGCACTTGAGCGTGACCGTGTGTGTTCCGTCGTGTGCTCGGACATGCATGCATTAGGGCGTCACACGTGTTTTTTTGTCCATGTGTTGCATGCATGCACAAGGTTGTAGTCCCTCACATTCACATGTTCATAAGTCAATGCTTTGTCGAAATGTTGCATGCAAGGTTTAATCATTCGTTGTTCACGCATGCAGAGCATCTCCAATATCATGTGTATATTTGGATGTCTATATATTCATATAGACAATGGTCTAAAAAGATTCCCTCATATACACGTCCAATTTTGCATCAGAATGTCTATATACAGGGACCATGACAGGTGGCCGTTGCTGGGGAGAGGAAGAAATCATGACTGCAGCTGAGTTTAGATGACGCCTTCACATTGTCCAGGCGTGGACATTGTCGAGGTCGATTTAGAGGATGTGTATATTTGGACGACCATATAGGCAAGCTGTTGGACGCCTGTTTTGGGCTCACATCGTGGAAAATGAGTATACACATCCATATAGACAAGCTATTGGAGATGCTCAATACGTTGGTGAAGATAATTTCTTGAGGAAAACGAGCCCATGAATTGAGTACAAAGGGGACCAATAAGCCAGGACGGAGGGAGTACTAGTTGTGAACCGGAAGGAGGGAGTAGGTACTAGTAATACTACGTAACAATGTGCAGTAACAAATTTCCTCTATGTGCATCCTGTCTACGTGTCATGCAAGAAAATAGAGATAAGTACAAGTGAGACTCAGCAACGGTCATACATGTAGGGGGAATACATGCAGGGGCCACTAATGAGCAGTTAAATCACACAGTAAGTTAGTCGGAAGAAGCAACCATCATTTCACTCTTCAATGACAAGTACGCAACATAAAATGGTTGACATGGAGAGAAAAAGAAAACCACTATATATACACTAGCAGGAGCCTAAGCTACAAGCCTGCTTGCTTGGGTTGCTCTCTTCACAAGCATAGAACAATGGTGGCCACACCGCTGGTCACAGATCAGGCCAGATCCTGCCGCTGGGGGAAGGGGATGATGTTCTGCATAGATGCGGTCAACATCAGTGAGGGAGAAAACCCACTGTCGGTGCATCCCAATCGGAGGTCCCTGCGGTATGGGCTGATGCCGCCTCCCAACCGCCCTTCTAGCTATAGCCCGACGTCCCAGGTACAACTTCCTTTTGGAGCCGGCTTGCTCCACTGCCGCAGCTCCCCACGTAGCTCCACCTCCATGTCGATCTTTCTCTACTTCTACCGGCTTCTATTTGTGATGAGTTTGTGTCTCATGAACTAGTGCCAGTACTATTATTCTAATCACACTTCTTCAATATCTTTGCCATCAGGGATGCTCAGCTCAATTTTAGTGGAACTGCACAAAAGCATCATATGAACCAAGGGTGCCAGCCATCTTTCCTTCGGTAGGTTCTACCTAGCCATGAAATTAAATCATGTTTAGGGTTTAGTGTTTAAGTCGTAGTGACCCCATCAGTAGTTTTTCTTTTGTACACACTCTCACAACTTTTGTCTTTAGTTGTGAAGTAAATATTGGCTATGATCTGTGAATCATTGAGATGCATCAGCATGCGTGTTAGTTTTCCTTTGTATTTGATGGAATGTTGTAACGGGGCAACCTTGGAGTAGGAATGAAAATGGAGTGGAAATTCCGTTTTTCCGGAGAAAAAATGGAAACGGAGAGAAACCAACGATTCGTTTCGTTGGATCGCGCCATCGAGCAAAACAACGTTTAAATCATGTTTGTCGCGTTCGTGTCTCACCCTCCTCCTCAGCTCCACCCCACATGGTCGCTCGGCATGCCACTCACCGCAAACCGAGTATACAATAACTTTCCCGCCTGCTTGTCGATGGATCACGCCATGGAGTACAATACTAGCACTACTGGAAGAGATTGACGAGGAGGGGGAGGACAGCTAGCTATAGCACAGACTCCCAAGAACTTTTTACTTGCATGTTGTGGCTAGCTATTGCGACCTTTGAACGCGGAGCAGTCGCGTGCACCGGGAAGCGGCGTGGGCGATGCTCTCTTGGCCGGCGCACTGCTTCAATGCCGGTGCCAGTGAGAGGTCGCGTCTGCACTGGCAGGGCATGAATGCAGCACTGACCGTTTCGGGCGGGAAGCATGCGTGGGTGATGAAGAGGGTTCGGGTTGGTCAGGAGCGGGCGTGGCAGCGGTCCGGAAGCCCGCAAACAAGAGATGATATACATTAATATTGTTGCATATATAATTAACAACGCAAATAATGTGCCAGTTGGACAAATATGATTGGAGATGGAGATGGAGATGGAATTTTACGTAAACACGGATATGCATGTGTATGTCTATGTGTGTGTGCGCGACGACTCTCGCGACTTGGAAGCGGGGGCGTGTTTTTGATCGAGTTTTCTTTCTTGGTACGTTAAAAAAAATTGTCCGCCAGTTTTCATTTCTTTTTTCCAGGAACACACGCACTCTATTTAAAACCACTGCTATGGAGAGATTTTTTTACTCCATTGTATATATAGCCTCTTATTTGATAGGGTTTCTCGCGTCTCGCTCTCGCTCTCGCATCTTGCTCTCTCATCCTCTCCTTATCAAAACAAGGTGACAGTGTCCACTCTATCTCTCTCCTCACCGGTGGTCACAGATCCGGCTGAATCCCGTCCGCTGCGGGAGGTGAGGAGGTACAACATTGATGTTGTCGCCGTCAGTGATGGAGGAAGCCGATGCGCACCGCCCTCTCAGAGCCGGTGCAGGCGTGGACGAAGGTCCTCCGCGCCCTTGTTCGCTGCCATCGGGTGGGCTGATCTTGCCCGCCCGCCTAAGAGACATCTCGCCCACGTGAGGTATAACTTCTTGTACTGGTCCAGCTCCTTAGGTCGCTGCATGCGGGTTTTCTTCTATGCCACTACTCCCCAGCTCCCCATGTACAGTAGCTAGGGTTCGTCGGCTGGTCCAACATCACCTATTTTTTTACTATTATAGAGGAAATGCCACTCAAAAAGTTGTCCTGGTTTATACCTCGGTGGAGGTATACATGTTGTTTCGACAAAAAGTACATGGTGGTTGTGCGGTCATTGTCCATATGCTCCGATTGTTGCTGCTAATCTAATACTATCACTGGTTAAATGAAGAAATGCTTTTTTTCTTAGGTATCCTGGTACATTGTGGTTGTGCGGTCATTGTCCATATGTTGCTAATCTAATATTTTTGCAAACAGCGATGCGTATCTCCATACCCGGGCATGTCTTCCTCAATTTTAGTAGAACTGCACAAAATTGGATGGCCATTGTTGTTCCGCCTCACTATCCTCTGCCACGTGGTTCTTCCTTCCTCGAGCTTGATTACCGAGAAGAAACAAACCACAGTGAGGATTTGTCGAACTTCATTGGTCCCTCACCCAAACTTGATGCCAAATGTATAATGCATCACCACGATGACCTATCGATGCTCATGGTTGCGCCTCGTGGTTGCATCGGTTGGTGAAGCTGATCGATTTTCAACGAAAAACAAGTTGTCTTCCATCAGTGCTCTTTGCTTGTTACCCACAATGATATCCTTCATCGGTTCACCTTGGTTGTGTTGGAGACACAGCCGTCTTTCATGTTGGTGCAATTTTATCACACAATTGGTTATGAACCAAATGTTTCCTCGAAGAAGGATCGACGTTGGTACTAAGAGCATAAGTTTTGTATTGATTTCTATGCCTTCTCACAACTTTGTCTTCAGCTCCCCTGTAATTTTATTTGTCCACCTATTAACTAAATATGTGGTCAGACTTTGATTAGAAAAATGGTGTGGACTAAAATCCCGGATGGACGTAGTAGCCCTCCATTTTTATTTACTCTGCATATTAGATTTGACTGAAGTAAAACTTTGTAAAGTTTGACCAAGTTTAGGCCGAACACAACAAACCATAATTATTGAGAGAGGGCAAACTGTACATACTCTCAAACCTTTCCTATAATTGAAATTAAAATTCTTTATTTGTACACACTCTCACACGTTTCCGATAATTTGGCGCATGTGTGGTTGTTCACTTAACGGAGGGTAGTGTACCGCACGTGAAGGACAAGAAGTGCAACCAGGATGCGTGGATCGTTAGTTCATCGTAAGTAGTTTTCTTCACTCGTACGTTAAATAAAGAGTTTTGTTTCGTACTTACACAATTTAAAACGATTGTTATGGAGAGAAAAAGAAAACCACTCCACTATATATTAGTAGTATACACGAGTACTATATAAGTAGTACTCCCTCTCTCCCATAATATAAGAACGTTTTTTATACTAGTGTAGTGTCAAAAATGTTCTTATATTATGGGACGGAGGGAGTACTATATAAGCTGGAGCCTTAGCGCTTGTTCACTAGGATTTGCACTCTCCGCTATATATATATATATATATATATATATATATATATATATATATATATATATATATATATATATATATACATGCTGGAGGCTCAGCGTTCCTTCGCTAGGGTTGGCTATATTCACAATCTCTCACCCTCTTCACCAGATCTAAACAATACAGTGTTGGCCTCTATCTCTCTCTCCCCCCTCACAGCTGGTGAAGGAGCCGTCTGGATCCCGTCGCACCGGGAAGGGGAGGAGGTGTAGAGTTCACTCTATCGCCTTCGGCAAGGGAGGCAATCCGCTGCCGGCTGCGCTGTTCTCTTTCACCCGGCGCCTGTGCGGGAGGGCCACCGACCCCTTCTTCCTCACTACCGTACATAGTGTGGGCAGATCCAGCCTCCCGCCGCACGCCAGGCCACATCCCGACGACCCTTAGGTACAACTTTCTTTGAAACTGTCATTGCTCTAGCTGCATGCGGATCTTTTTCGATTCTGTAGTCGAATCTAGGTCTTGGTTCAAAGAGGAAAGAAGGGTGCGGTCGGGTGGAGCATGAATCTAGGGCATGGTTCAATGAGGAAAGGAGGGAGGGAAAGTTGTATAGACTGGCTATCCAGCTGCTTTCTTGGTCGAAAAGGGAAAAGGGGGTAACCCAGTACACACATCTGTAAGGAACCGATCTCTTTGTTGAAAAAGGAAAGAAACTGGGGGGTTGGGTAGTTTGTGCAGGACTACATTTGCTGCCCTCACATAGGAAAAAGGTTCAAAGAGAACAAATATGGGACCAACGCATATATGCTGCTTGGCAACATACTCTGGATCACCCATTTATACGTGTGGACGCAGATGGTGCGGGCATGTCCCATGTCCCATACAACTATTTCGTTGCTGTTAATCTAAGAATGCCACTGGAAAATTGAAGCAATGCCACTGTTAGAAGTAAATTACATTTTTAATGAATGTTTTTTAAGAGAATGTCTCTATTAATATGAATCAATGCAACCGTTTTAGAAATGCTACTGTCCTACTTTGTTTTCCATCAAGATAAGTTAGATGTTTCTTTTTGTCGCCGTATGTTTTATCCTGCTTTATTGGCCAGTAATTGTTTCTTTTTTGCCTCTATTAAAACAGGGATATCTATTCAACTTGTTGCTATAGCGAACTTAAATGTCACACCGGTGACTTTGCTTGATTTCAGTGCAACTGCACAAAACGAGATTGGATTTCTTATTCGTGTTGGCAGATTCGTAGGTGATCTTGTGTGCGTCATGAAAGGTTGGTACCTGCCTTCATCCACAAGATCGTGCATTGTGCTTTGAGATGTTGTGCTACTTGTATTGGTATTGTTTTAAATAAGTGTTGAATTGAAGCTATTGAATTGTTGTATTTTCCCATTAAGTAGTGAACAAAAATGGGACCAACCCAGACATGATGCTTGTTGCTTTGTTACAACAAACTCTGCATCACCCCCTTTATAAGTAGATGGAAGCACGTGGTGTTGTTGCGCCCACTATCCCCTGGAACTATTTATGTTTTTTGTTAATCTAATGCCGCTGGTAAAATTAAGCAATGCCACTCTCAGAATTAACTATTGAATCTTAGTTCAAAACCGCAACACTTGTTAGGGATCGGCGAGAGTACCATTTCTGTTAGGGATCGGCCGGAGTACATGTTTAAGAAATGTATTCTTGAGATAATGTCTCTGTTATTATATATTAGTTACATTGTTTTACAAATGGTACTATCCTGCTTTGTAGTTCTTTCTACATGTTTAACCAAGGTATTGGTAAGATAATGTCTTTGTTAATATGAATCAGTCGCATTGTTTTAGGAATGGTATTTTTCTGCTTTGTCTTTCTTTATACATGTTGAAACAAGGCATTGTTAAGCTAATGTCTCAGTTAATATGAATGAATCACACTGACTGAGAATTGCTACTCTCCTGCTTTGTTTCCCATTAAGATAAGGTAGATCAGTAGATGTTTTTCTTCTGGGAGTATAAGTCATCAATCGTTATTTCTCAGTAATTGTTTCCCTTATACCTATTGTCGCATAGGAAAAAGGTTGAAAGAGAACAAATATGGGACCAACACAGATATGCTGCTTGGCAACATACTCTGCATCACCCATTTATATGTGTGGAGGCACATGGTGCTGGCATGTCCCATGTTCCATACAACTATTTTGTTGTTGTAAATCTAAGAATGCCGCTGGAAAATTGAAGCAATGCCACTGTTAAAAGTAAATTACATTTTTAACGAATGTTATTTTAAGAGAATTTCTCTCTTAATATGAATCAATGCAACCGTTTTAGAAATGCTACTGTCCTATACTTTGTTTTCCATCAAGATAAGGTAGATGCTTCTTTTTGTGGCCACATGTTTCATCCTCCTTTATTGGCCAGTAATTGATTCCTTTTTTGCCTTTGTTAAAACAGGGATATCTATTCAACTTGTTGCTATTGTGACATTTTGCTTCGCTACGCGAAACACTTTTGTTTTAAGAGTGTTTTGTGCAGTTCAACTTGAATGTCACACCAGCAACTTTGCTTAATTTTGGTGGAACTGCATAAAAGGAGATTGGATTTCCATATATGTGTTGAGATCTCTTTCAGGTCCTCCTCACGAGTTGTTTCAAATCTTGGTCAAGAAAGGTCAGTAATGACTTTCATCCACATGATGCTGTAGTGTGCTTTGAGATGTTGTGCTACTTGTATTGTTACTATTTTGGAAAAATGTTGAATTGAAGCTATTGAACTGTTGTCTTTTACCATTAAGTGAGCAAAAATTGTTCCAACCCAGACATGATGCTTGTTTCTTTGTTACAACAAAACTCTGCATCACCCCCTTTATAAGTAGATGGAAGCACATGGTGTTGTTGCACCCACTCTCCCCTGGAACTGTTAATGCTTTTTGTTAATCTAATGCCGCTGGTAAAATTAAGCAATGCCACTCTCAGAATTAACTACTGAATCTTAATTCAAAACTGCAACACTTGTTAGGGATGGGTGGGAGTACCATTTCTGTTAGGGATCGGCCGGAGTACATGTTTAAGAAATGTATTGTTGAGATAATGTCTCTGTTATTATATACCAGTTACAGTGTTTTACAAATGGTACTATCCTGCTTTGTAGTTCTTTCTACATGTTTAACCAAGGTATTGTTAAGCTAATGTCTCTGTTAATATGAATTAGTCGCATTGTTTTAGGAATGGTACTTTTCTGCTTTGTCGTTCTTTATACATGTTGAAACAAGGCATTATTAAGATAATGTCTCAGTTAATATGAATGAGTCACACTGATTGAGAATTGCTACTCTCCTGCTTTGTTTCCCATTATGATAAGGTAGCTCAGCAGATGTTTTTCTTCTAGGAACAAGTCATCAACCGTTATTTCTCAGTAATTGTTTCCCTTATACATATTGTTGCTTACAGGGATATCAAAATTTATGCTCGGTTTTATTTCGACAATGATTTTAGTTGAACTGCACAAAAGGAGCCAATGTCTCTAAGGCAAACTGCTGAATTAGTGGGTCCAGTTGGTCTTACCACTTAGCAGAAAGAAGCACTCACTGTTTGTGCTACATTACAAAAGGAATGACCGAGAAGCTTTACAGAGTATTAGTAGACGTTGGTGACATGACTAGTCTGCAAAGAGCATGGGCAACTCAACAACACGTGGAGTGAAAAATTCACTCCACAAGGAAAGATATGACCAAGTCAGTTGCCGACGCATCTGTAACAAACGAGGTCAGTATCAGCCTTCATCCACATGATTGTGCTTTGTTATGTTGTGCTACTTATAGTGTTCTATTGTTCTGAATAAATTTTTAATTGAAGCTATTGTATTGCTATCTTTTCCTGTTAAGATAATGAAGATGATTATAGATGTAAGTGTATGTTTAATCAACTAGTACCACTATTATATTCATCACGCTTTTTCGTATTTATGCAGATAGGGATGCTCAACTTGATTTTAGTGGAACTGCACAAAATGTTCAGATGGTTTGTGTCCTCCATAATGCTTCATCATGCATAATACATCGAATGGTTCTCTAATCATTCGTCATCACCTTCAGTCACCAGACTATCTGTTTGAATGGAGCTGCCAATGTGTTTAACACTTTGCAACATATAAATACGAAATCCACCATGCTACTCAAAACATTGTTTGATTTTAGTGGAATCTACACACAAAGATACGCTGGTTAATCCGGTTCCATGTGCCATTTCAATGTGCAAACTGATGACAAACCATGCTCGTCTGAATGGAGCTACCAACGTCTTCAAGGCAGAATACTACCTTTAAGAATGGTAAGAAGAAAGACAAAAAGAGAGATGGCTGCTTTACTTGTGGTTCGGAGGAACACTAGGCAAACAAGTGCCCAAACAAGTACAAGAAGCAAGGACGGGACTCCAAGTCTGTCAATGTCATTCTAAGCAACAATGATGGGGCATTTGGGTATGGTAATCTGTTTACCGTACTTTCAGTTTGTTAGTCCACCGATTGGTGGGTTGACACTAGGGCCAATATTCATGTGTGTGCTGATGTGTCTTTGTTTTCTTGCAACATATAAATATGAAATCCACAGGGATGCTCATCTGATTTTAGTGGAACTGCACAAAATGTTCAGATGTTTCGTGTCCTGCATAATACTTCATCATGCACAATACATCGAATGGTTCTCTAATCATTCGTCGTCACCTTGAGCCACCGGACTATCAGATGACAAACTGATGACAAACCCTGCCCGTTCCACAATCATAGGCATTACATATTTTGAATGGGAAAAGCTTGTCAAAGTTTAATCATTGATGTTAGCAAGAAGACATTAGTTTAATATATTGGAATTGGAAAACCTTGTCAAATTTTGCTCATTGATGTTAGCAAGAAGACATGCATTTGATATTTTTGAGTGGGACGCCCTTTGCTGTGAGCAACGTCGATCGTTTTTTTCCTATTCCTGTCTTCAGTTTAGAAGTAAATATTTACTCTGCTGTGATGCATAGTCACATGAATGTTGACTTTATGTAAGGTATTTTAAGAGTTTGTTCTGAATGTTGTTTATGTAATGCCATGCCTTGTGAGTTTGATTCCGAAGTTGACCTTAGAATGTGGTGGCATACGGCATCACGAGCTGTCCACCGTGCCTCCTGAGAATAATACTTCATATTGTTTTGCATGTTGATCTAATGCCTGTGATTTGCATGTTAAGAAGATCATCCTCTTCTATTGTTTCTGTGCTTAAGAAGTTCATTGTCTTATGTTTCATTCATAGCCTATACGACAACTCGGGTAGGTTAGAGGTGAAACCATATGATCTTCCGACCAACTCATCATCTTAGGCCGTGATTGGATCACCGTTTTCCAACGAAAACCGCTTGTAAAACTGACGCTTGTAAATAAAAGCAGATGGTCTTGGGAGAAGCGCTTGGTTGGTCGATTTTGACTAGTAAATATACATTGGTCTCTCAAATTACACGCGTAACTTGCCGGTTTTCGTTACAGACCTCGGGCCCTCGGTTTCATTACGCCTGTATTTTACGCATTGTTTCCGATGACGAGTAAATTACACTTGTATCTTAATACAGGTGTGAAACAATCCTGAGCTCCCAAGCGCGGCCTTATCGTTTCATGCCGTCTCAGTCTCTCGAAGGTGCTCATAGGTGTCCGATGATCCCGGCTTCCTGAATGAGGAGCGGGCGATGTATCAGACCATCTGTAGGGCCCGCGAGGCCCTCTCCGTCGTCCTTCGAGTTGTTGCGCTTGCCGTGGCGCCGAGCATTGTCAACTTGGTCAACGAACATGAGGAATCAGGAGATGACTTTATTCGGACTGGATGACAGTAGGGACCCACTAGGGCCATAACCGTACGTACGCAAGTTCCTCCTTATTATATACAACTATAATTTTTTTGCTTCCTCCTGGTTTCTTAACATCACGGTCCCGCACCATCGTCAACCTATATAGTCAATAAACGAGAGAATTGCATAAGGAGCGGCCGACAGTTGGGACCTAGCAGCTCAAGCAGTATTTGTTTTCTTAGGTGTAAGCGGAGTTTTTCTTGAGCGATGTTTTTGTTGTTGTTCAGAGGAGCAGGGTATCAACTGGGCGGGCTGTGGCCCATCTAGCCCAGGCTATTATTTTATGTCGACCAAATATCCAGCCCAGATATTTTTTTTGCAAGGTGAAAATGGGTAGCCCAGCTATACTTTTTTTGCGGAATACCCAACCCAGGTCAACTTGTTATTCTCCGCCCCGCTGGGCTATAAATCTTTCCTATGAGGGATGCATTAGGCCTAACAAGAAAATGGGCTTTAAGAAATAACAAATGGGATGTAATTATAAAAATCGGGCTGTAAATATAGAAAAACGCACCAAGCAGGTAAGTAGTTTCAAAAATATTATTTTTTGAGTGGAAATTTTAATTTCATTACTTATTGTGTGCGCAATATTTCTTTAGATTTTTACCTAATACAAAATTCATTTTGAAATTATATTTAAAATGACTCGAAATTTCGGGATAAATTTTATTTGGATCCCATCAAAATGTGGGATTTTTGGTTGAATTCTGTTTTGAGAGGTTGGTTCAAATTATTAATCGTTGTCCTGGCTAGAAAATGGGTCGTAATTTTAACATACTATAAATGGGTTGTACAAAATTCCATTGGAATTCAAAAATGGGTTGTACACTATTACAAATCGCAAATGGGCTATATGTTCTCTGCCACAGATGTGATGCTCACTTGTGGGCCTACTATTTTTTGAGAATTATAGTCAGTGACGCGTACAGAAGGCTTGTGGGCCTACTAAGGCGTACGGAAGGCTTTGTAAACTTATAGTCAAGACAGGATTCTAGTAGCAGTGGCCGTTGGATGTGCATCCAACGGCTGTAGTGCTTCTTCAATCCGGATATTCTTACTTCAGTCGCCCAAACCACCGCCGGGGGTACCGCCTGCTACCGCCTCCCGTGGCCAGTTGTGCTTCCGCGCAGGATTCACCGGCCCACTCTACTCCCAAACGCCGTCCAGGCCATTCCTCTACTCACCAACACCTCCTGTTCTTCACCGGCGATGACAGCCTCACACCGCAGCCAAACCAGTGAACCCTCATACTCCCCTCCGCGTCGGCATCCACTGCTGTGTCTTCACCGGCTCCAGGTCGTTCCCTTTGTAATACTCGCCATCGTTCACTGCGTTGGTTCTCTCGGCGCGGCATGGTCAACTTTTTCAACAAATGACAGCCATCAGATGAGGCATGTACGTGGATTGGTCGACGGTAGGGACCCAAATGGCCCATGGCAGCACACAGGAAGTGCCCTCGTATTATGCGAAAACAAATAATTTCTCCCCCTGACAGGTTTGACCCACTAGCTACATCTTTGCACGCAAGGAAGTGCTTCCTTTATTATGCAGAAATAAAAAGTTTCCTCTCCCTGACAGCTGAGACCCACCAGCTTTATTATGATCTTTTTCATGAAAATATAAATTGTACCGAAGATCTTAGATTGTTTTCTGTTTATTGTAACTCGAAAAAGAAGAAATAAAAAAACCGGAAAGCATCTTCGCACGCAAGGAAGTGCCACCTTATTACGCGAGAAAAAAAAATTGATTCCCCCTGCTAGCTGGGACCCACCAAATTTGGAGGCTGACTTGTGGGCCTACTAAGTTAACGCGTATGCAGGGATTTGTCAACTTAGTCAATAAACGATTCTAGCTGCATTGACCGTTCGATGTTAATCCAACGGCTAAGTTGCGTCTTTAACCTCTGGTCTTGCTGCTCCAGCCGCCCAAACATGCGCGTGTCGTACCACCTGCTCTAGCCTCTCGTGGTCGGCTGTGTGCTGCCGCGCAGGCCTAGACGCCCGACCATACTACTACTGGCCAGGCCTTCCCCTTACTCACCCACACCCCCTGTTATTCTCCGGAGACGGCAGCCTCAAACCGTAGCCGAAGCAGTCAACCCTCATACTCCCCTCCGCATGGGCATCCACTACTGCGCATTCCCCAGCTCCGGGTCGTTCCCTTCCTAGGTTGCGCCATCGTCCACCACCTTTGTGCTCTCGGGCGGTACGGAGTCGTCAACACGGTCAACGAATGACAGCCATCAGAAGAGGACTGTAAGTGGAGAGGCTGACAGCTGGGTCCATGGCCGCACGCAAGGAAGTGCCTCCTTATTACGCGCAAAATAATGATTCCTCCACCTGAGACCTCGGACCTACCGGAAGGGCCTCTGTATTTCGCAAAAAAATGTTCCCCCCTGACAGTGGGGACCCACCGGCTTTATCTTCGCATCGAAGGAACTGCCTTCTTACCCCCTGACAGCTGGGACCCACCAGGTTGAAACGAAGGTAGCGTTATCTGTCCGGCCGCGAACGTGTACGTACATAGTGGTCGATCGGTGTCTCTGCAGCGATGTACCGTGGCCGAGTAAGGAGTGGCACGTGTTGAAGTAGAGGTGCTGACGTAGCATGTCACGCTGTCCCGTCTATATCGTGTACACATACGTACGGCCATGCTGCAAGATAGTAAATACGGCTACATACGTACATACGGGCGGGGTCTCTAATGCGTACAGCGACTAATCCTGTTCATTGGAAGCCAACCGGCTGGGTCAGAATGGACAAACTACATCATGTTCATGGAGAGGCAACGGAATGCGTCGTGTTCATCGGGAGGCAACGGAATACGTCGTGTTCATCGGGAGCCAACCGGCTTGGACAGAACAGCCGAAACGAGGTCTGGCGTACAGCAAAGCGGAGGAAACGAGCCTTCTGTTCGACCGCGTACGGTCGAAACAGGGTCCTGTTCATCGGGAAGGGTCTCGCGTACCGCAAAATGAAGGAAACGGACTTGTGTTCGACCGCGTACGGTTGAAACGGGGTCCTGTTGATCGGGAGGGGTGTGGCATACTGCAAAACAAAGGAAACAGACTAGTGTTGGAGCGCCTACGGTCGAAACGGCGTCCTGTTGATCGGGAGGGGTGTGGCATACCGCAGAACGGGACTCCACGGGTTACTGTTCATCCACGGTCGACTTCCTCCAGCCTCCACCTGCTACTGTTCATCCACCGTCGACTTCGTCCAGCCTCCACCAGCTACTGTTCATCCACAGGGTCCTGTTAATCCAGCCTCCACCAGCTACTGTTGAACCAGCTCTCCACGGGGTCCTGTTCAACCAGCCCCTCCACGGGGTCCTGTTGAACCAGCCCTCCACGAACGGGATCCCTCCACCGGCTACTGTTCATCCACCCCCACGCCTCCTCGATCTGGGTCCTGTTCATCCAGCGCTAACGGCCTCTACTACCACGAGGTCCTATTCATCCAACCCCCACCAGGAACTATTCATCCAACCCCCACCGGGAACTGTTCATCAAGAGGCAGCTTCGATCGGCTTCAATTAGCAGAAGTAGCGAAGGAATCACTCGGGTTCAGTTAACAGCAAGGGATCGATAAGGGTTCAGTAACGTAGCTAGTGCAATCGCTCGGGTTCAGTCAGAGCCCAACGCCTCTCTCGGGTTCAGTTAGAGCACAATGCCTCGCACACACACGCGTACATGTAAGAGAGAAACACGCAAACCTCCGTGCATCGCTCGACCCCGACCACCCACCATAACCGGGAACTCCTCGATAGTTTCCTCGCCCTCGCTTCTACCACGATTTTTCCGTCATGGACGGCCCAAAGAATGTCATGCAGCTGTTTCTCCGGCCCGCCCAGGACGAAAAGCCCATTTTCTTTCATGTTTTTTTGTCATAGAAGTAGGAGCCCACCACATCAATGATGATACCGGGTTTTGACACAATTATCGTCATATAAGTGTCATATGCATGACAGAAAAAAAAATTGTTTGGCCCAAAATGTCACGGATGTGTCTTTTTTTGGGGGTGTAGCTAGATGGCTTTCTCTCTCTCTCATACACACTTTTGATTCTCAATACAATGGTCTCTTGGTGATCTATTTGATGTAACTCTTTTTGCGGTGTGCTTGTTGGGATCCGATGAGCTTTGAGTTTATGATCAGATCTATGTTTTTATCCATGAAAGTTATTTGAGTCTATTGATCTCTTATATGCATGATTACTTATAGCCTCGTATTTCTTCTTCGAATCTTTGGTTTAGTTAGGCCAACTAGATCGATTTTTCTTGCCATGGGAAGTGGTGCTTTGTGATGGGTTCGGTCTTACGGTGCTTGATCCCAGTGACAGAAGGGGAACCGACACGTATGTATCGTTGCCATTAAGGATAACAAGATGGGGTCTATTTCTACATAAATAGATCTTGTCTAAATCATGTCATCATTCTTATTGCATTACTCCATTTCTCCATGAACTTAATACACAAGATGCATGCTGGATTCGGTCGACGTGTGGAGTAAGAATAGTAGATGCAGGCAGGAGTCAGTCTACTAATCTTGGACATGATGCCTATATAACGATCATTGCCTGGATAATGTCATGATTATTTGAAGTTCTATCAATTGCCCAACAGTAATTTGTTTACCCGCCGTATGCTATTTTTCTCGAGAGAATCCACTAGTGAAATCTACGGCCCCTGGGTCTCTTCTTTATTATATTTGCCTTTGCGATCTATTTTTATTTGCTTTTATTTTCAGATCTATTAATCCAAAAATACAAAAATACATTGCTGCAATTTATTGTTATTTATTTTATCTCACGTTCCTGTGAGATCTATTTATCCAATCTACTACAATTTTACCTATCTTTTTACCCGTGAGGGATTGACAACCCCTCTCTTACGTCGGGTTGCAAGTATTTTTTTTCTTTGTGTGCAGAAGCTGTTTATGTGGTGTTGCGTGGCTCTCCTACTGGTTCGATAACCTTGGTCTCATCACTGAGGGAAATACCTACCGTAGTTGTGCTGCATCCTCCTTTCCTCCTTGGGGAAATACCAACGTAGTTCAAGCTGCATCAAGGGGGTAGTCCACCCTCGGGGCTGAGGGTTTGTACCAGTAGCTATGTGTTTAATCTCTCTCTCTCATGTTCTTGAGATGTCACGATCTTGATGTATCCCGGGCTTTGCTAATATAGTTGGATCATATGGTGTTTCTCCCTCTCTATCTTGTTGTGATGAATTGAGTTTTCCCTTTGAGATTTCGTTTTATCGGATTGAATATTTTTATGGATTTGAGAGCACTTGATATATGTCTTGCATATCAATACGCGTGGTGACAATAGGGTATCATATTGATTCACTTGATATGTGTTTTGGCACTCAACTCGCGGATTCTCGAGCTGACATTGGGGTAATCTACGCATAGGGGTTGATGCATGTTCTCGTCTTTGTTTCTCTGGTAGAAATCTTGGGGCACTCTTTGAGGTTCTTTGTGTTGGATTGAATATTATGAATCTGAAATTGTTTGATGCATATCGCATAATCAACTCACAGATACTCGCGGTGACATTGGAGTATCTAGGTGACATTAGAGTTGGTTGATGTGTATCATATGGTGTTATTTTAGTACGAACTCTTGGTTAAATCGATCGGAAAGAATAGCTTGGTGTTATTTTAGTATGAACTCTAGGATAGATTGATCGGAAAGAATAGATTTGAGGTGGTTTCGTGCCCTACAAACAATTTCTTCTTATGTTCTCCGCTAGATAGGAACTTTGGAGTGATTCTTTCTCGCACGTTGAGGGATGGTTATATGATCTAACTATATTTGCATTGTTGAGAGATTGCATTAGCAAAAGTATGGAACCTAGGCCTCATTTTCAAGCATTGCATTACCGTTTGTGCTCTGTTTTATCAATTGCTACCTTGCTATTTTTTATTGTCCTATTACAAAAATCAATATCTACTATCAACACTACACTTGTATTAACATCTCTTCGTCGAAATAGTGCACCTATACAATTAACCATTGTATTTGGTGTGTTGGGGACACAAGAGACTTCTTATTATTTGGTCGCAGGGTTGTTTGAGAGAGACCATCTTCATCCTATGCCTCCCACGGATTGATAAACCTTAGGTCATCCACTTGAGGGAAAATTGCTACTGTCCTACAGAACTCTGCGCTTGCAGGCCCAACACGAGTCTACAAGAATAAAGTTGCGTAGTAGACATCAAGCTCTTTTCTGGCGCCGTTGCCGAGGAGGTGAGTGCTTGAAGGTATATCTTTAGATCTTGCAATTGAATCTTTTAGTTTCTTGTTTTCCCAATAGTTTGGTTTATAAAAAGAAAACTAAAAAAATGGAATTGAGGTGGTCCCACTATATTGTCTTTCTTTAAAATGATGGATCGGAAAATTATGCTCAATTGATAGAATAAGAATTCAATAAAATGTTTCGCATAAAATCTTTGAATGATTACCATGGTTGCAATGTTGTTGGTATGAACTCTTTTAATATCCATGATGCTATGTTTGATGAAGATGATATTTTTAGTCCCCAAGGTTTGATGAGAAAGTTTATTATGATGAAAGCATGCCTCCTATTTATGATGATTATATTGATGAAAGTGGGTTTGGAAGAGTGTCAACTTTATGTAATGATGATCCCACTATTTTGGAGGGTGTTGAATCTTATGATAATAATTATGAAAGTGGATTTTGAGAGGTCATGACTTTATTTAGTGATGAATCCACTATTCGGAAGAGGTTTCCATTGATTATGACAACAAAGTTGCTACCTATGATGATTATGGTGATGACATGTATGCTATAAAGAATAGTGATAACCATGAAACTTGTCATCATGATTTTAATTTTCAATGACATGATAGTAATTTTGTTGATTTTTCTCCCACTACTATTCATGAGAATAAATTTGCTTATGTGGAGAGTAATAAAATTTCTATGCTTGTGGATCATGAAAATAATGATTTATGTCATAGCTAAATTGTTGAATTCATTCATGATGCTAATGAAAATTACTATGAGAGAGGAACATATGCTTTTATATATTGCAACAACATCAAGTTTCCTCTCTTTATGTTGAAAGTTTTGAAGTTGCACTTGTTTTGCCTTCCTATGCTAGTTGATTCTTGTTCCCATAAATTATTTGCTCACAAAATACCTATGGATAGGAAGTGGGTTAGACTTAAATGTGCTTGCCATGTGATTCATCATGCTCTTTTTCATGTTTCAGTTACTATTCTTATGTGAGCAACATTGAAATCATCATGCCTAGCTTAAATGGCATAAAAGAAAAGCGCTTGTTGGGAGACAACCCAACACTTATACCTATTGTTTTTGTGTGTTCACATGATTAAGCTACTATAGTAATCATGTTTTATAGCTTTTGTTTCAATAAAGTGCCAAGTAAAGCCTTTGGGTTAGTGTGGATGATAGTTGACTTGATTCTATGCAAAAACAGAAACTTTTGCTTACAGTAACATAATTGTTTAAATTCATTGGGATGGGATACAAATTATCTACGTTGTCCTAATTTTTCAGAATTTTTGGAGTAGCAGAAGTATGGTAGTTGTCCAGATCATTACAGACTGTTCTGTTTTTGACAGATTCTGTTTTTGATGCATAGTTTGCTTGTTTTCTTGTTTCAATGGCTTATATTGCTCAATATAAATTGTGGAAATTATAAGGTACATTAGGCATTATGTGAGAACAATTATGAATCTTGTCTTTGACAGTACCAAAGTGAATGGTTTGCTCTTTATCATACTAACCTATATGACAAAGTTCCGTTAAGTTTTGTGTGATTGAAGTTTTCAAGTTTTGGGTGAGATATTGATATGAGGAGAATAAGGAGTGACAAGAACATAAGATTGGGGATTCCCAAGGCACCTCCAAGGTAATATTCTAGGTAAATCCAAGCAACTAAGCTTGGGGATGCCTCGGAAGGCATCCCCTCTTTCGTCTCCAACATTATCGGTAACCTCGCTTGGAGCTATATTTTCATTCGTCACATGATGTGTTTTGCTTCGAGTAGTTTTCATTTGTTAGGATTTGCTTGATGTTATTTAGAGTAATGTTTTTCATCTTTTAATTCAATAAAAATGTCAAGGATAGCCTTTGCCTTGCTTATTTTGCAAGTCTATCTTTTGCTGTTTCAAAACAGGAAGTTTAGTGTTGTTGCAAAAATTCCTGAGAAAAGTTAGAATGTGATAAAATGTTGAATTTTTCTGCACAATAAGCTACGATAAATTTTCTACAGCATGGTTAATTTTCAGAATTTTTGGAGTTAAAGAAGTATTGATATTCTTGCATTCTTTACAAACTGTATTGTTTTGACAGATTTCCGTTATGTTTGCATTATTTGCATATGTTTGCTTGTTTAATGATTCTATTTGAGGATAGGACTATTAAATATGCAGAGGCATTTAGTATGCAATTTTAAATAATAATTTTAGTGATTTGCTACGGTAGAGAATGATAAGGTTTTTGCATTGATTTATATTAACTTATCTCACGAGTTCTTGTTGAGTTTTGTGTGGATGAAGTTTTTAAGATTTAGGGAAACCATGAGATAGAAGGAACTAAGGAGACATATAAGCTCAAGCTTGGAGATGCCCAAGGCATCCCAAGATAATATTTGAAGAAGTCTCAAGCATCTAAGCTTGGGGATGCCCCGGTAGGCATCCCACCTTTCTTCATCAACAATTATCGGTTAGTATTGATTGAGCCTAAGTTTTTGCTTCTCCACATGATGTGTGCTATTCTTGGAATGTCATTTTATTTTGTTTTGCTTGCTGTTTTAATAAAATACTTAGATATGAAAGTTTTTAAATAAGAGAGAGTCCTCAATTAGCTACCCCTTTATTTAACTACTCGCTTGAACTCACTTATATCTTCGTGGAGTAGTTTGTCATTTGCTCTAGTGATTCACTTATATCTTTTTGAGCACGGTGTGGTTTAATAATTTTGAAGAAATTCCCTCATGCTTCACTTATATTATTTCGAGAGAAGAAAACTTTATGCTCGTGTTCTTCACTTAAATTTGTTTGACCTTGTCGGTGTTCTGGGAACGGGGGTACCCAGACTTGCCTGCCTGCGGCCTGCGGCGTGGCTCCGTCAATGGCCCGGTATGGCCCAACTTCAGCAACAACGACACCAAGACCCTCGCAAGGGGCCAAGCCTCGCGAGGCGGACGACACCAAGACCTCCCTGGGGGGGCGGCCTCCCCAGGCTGGCTCCCGAGGAGCGGAGATATCTATGCAAGCTACACCTCGCGAGGTTCACATGACCTGAGCCATGATGACCAAGGCCAGGCGGGCGCTAGCGGGTGCAGTGTACCAGTTTCCTCTTTAGTGCTAAGGAGGCAAGCACAGGCGCGGGGTCCCGAGGGATCAGCCAAAGGTTTCCATATTGGTGCAACAAGACCAACACCGCCAGGACGGCGGGACGGAGGTCATCGCGGATCCCACCGCGGCGTCACCGCCAGAGGCTTTTGCAGGCGAAGACTACTTTTGTCAGGATAACTTGTACTAGTTGTCTCCCTTCGAATTTGGCCGTTGTGGGATCCCTTCCCGCCTACATTTGGGAAGAGGACCAAGGCGACTATAAATAGGACCTAACCACCACCATGGGGAGGGGATCGAATCCATTCCACCCTGACCAGATCACCAGCTCATCGAGCTCAAGAACACCTCACCTCCTGAGGTTGTTCAACCATTGTACTAGTTCATCCATAGCCCCTCGAGGCCAATCCACCATAAAGTAGGAGTGGGGTTTTATATCGCAAGGTGGCCCGAACCTGGGTCCGTTTGGTTCATCGACCTAGGCCGTGTAATCTAGAGCAGGCGGACTGGGAAGGGTGAGTTCTTCGCATGCACCCCAGAGTTTGAACCTTTCAAGGGTTTGCGGAACCCTGAATCTGACATTTGGCACGCCAGGTAGGGGTGCGTCGGAGCCTCTCTTCTTCCGGTCGGCCCATGATAACCCACAAGTATAGGGGATCGCAACAGTTTTCGAGGGTAGAGTATTCAACCCAAATTTATTGATTCGACACAAGGGGAGCCAAAGAATATTCTCAAGTATTAGCAGCTGAGTTGCCAATTCAACCACACCTGGATAACTTAGTATCTGCAGCAAAGTATTTAGTAGCAAAGTAATATGGAAGTAACGGTAACAGTAGCAAAAGTAATATTTTTGGGTTTTGTAGTGATTGTAACAGTAGCAACGGAAAAGTAAATAAGCGAAGAACAATATGTGAAAAGCTCGTAGGCATTGGATTGGTGATGGAGAATTATGCCGGATGCGGTTCATCATGTAACAGTCATAACATAGGGTGACACAGAACTAGCTCCAATTCATCAATGTAATGTAGGCATGTATTCCGAATATAGTCATACGTGTTTATGGAAAAGAACTTGCATGACATCTTTTGTCCTACCCTCCCGTGGCAGCGGGGTCCTAGCGGAAACTAAAGGATATTAACGCATCCTTTTAATAGAGTACCGGACCAAAGCATTAACACATAGTGAATACATGAACTCCTCAAACTACGGTCATCACCGGGAGTGGTCCCGATTACTGTCACTTCGGGGTTGCCGGATCATAACACATAATAGGTGACTATAGACTTGCAAGATAGGATCAATAACACATATATATTAATGAAAACATAATAGGTTCAGATCTAAAATCATGGCACTCGGGCCCTAGTGACAAGCATTAAGCATAGCAAAGTCATAGCAACATCAATCTCAGAACATAGTGGATACTAGGGATTAAACCCTAACAAAACTAACTCGATTACATGATAAATCTCATCCAACCCATCACCGTCCAGCAAGCCTACGATGGAATTACTCACGCACGGCGGTGAGCATCATGAAATTGGTGATGGAGGATGGTTGATGATGACAATGGCGACGGATTCCCCTCTCCGGAGTCCCGAACGGACTCCAGATAGCCCTCTCGAGAGAGTTTAGGGCTTGGCGGCGGCTCCGTATCGTAAAACGCGATGAATCTTTCTATCTAATTTTTTTCTCCCCGAACACGAATATATAGAGTTGGAGTTGAGGTCGGTG
Source organism: Aegilops tauschii subsp. strangulata (assembly GCF_002575655.3). Classification (NCBI taxonomy): domain Eukaryota; kingdom Viridiplantae; phylum Streptophyta; class Magnoliopsida; order Poales; family Poaceae; genus Aegilops; species Aegilops tauschii. The sequence continues at coordinate 408,541,007 of NC_053037.3, forward strand.
GAGCTCCAAGGAGCCCACGAGGCAGGGGGCGCCCAGGGGGGCAGGCGCCCCCCACCCTCGTGGAAAGGGTGTGGGCCTCCTAGCCTTGATTCTTTCGCCATTATTTTTTATTATTTCCAGAAATAATCTCCGTGAAGTTTCAGGTCATTCCGAGAACTTTTGTTTTTGGACAAAGATAACACCATGGCAATTCTGCTAAAAACAGCGTCAGTCCGGGTTAGTTCCATTCAAATCATGCAAGTTAGAGTCCAAAACAAGGGAAAAGGTGTTTGGAAAAGTAGATACGACGAAGACGTATCAACTCCCCCAAGCTTAAACCTTTGCTTGTCCTCAAGCAATTCAGTTGATAAACTGAAAGTGATAAAGAAAAACTTTTACAAACTCTGTTTGCTCTTGTTGTTGTAAATATGCAAAGCCAACATTCAAGTTTTCAGCAAAGATTATGAACTAACCATATTCACAATAACTCTTAGGTCTCATGTTTACTCATATCAATGGCATAATCAACTAGCGAGCAATAATAATAAATCTCGGATGACAACACTTTCTCAAAACAATCATGATATGATATAACAAGATGGCATCTCGCTAGCCCTTTCTGAGACCGCAAAACATAAATGCAGAGCACCTTTAAAGATCAAGGACTGACTAAACATTGTAATTCATGGTAAAAGAGATCCAGTCATACTCATACCCAATATAAATTAACAGTAATGGATGCAAATGACAGCGGTGCTCTCCAGCTGGTGCTTTTTAATAAGAGGGTGATGCCTCAACATGAAAGTAAATAGATAGGCCCTTCGCAGAGGGAAGCAGGGATTTGTAGAGGTGCCAGAGCTCGATTTTTGAAGCAGAGATAAATAATATTTTGAGCGGCATACTTTCATTGTCAACATAACAACCAAGAGATGGCGATATCTTCCATGCTACACACATTATAGGCGGTTCCCAAACAGAATGGTAAAGTTTATACTCCCCCTCCACCAACAAGCAGCAATGCATGGCTTGCTCGAAACAATGAGTGCCTCCAACTAACAACAGTCCCAGGGGAGTTTTGTTTGCAATTATGTTGATTTTATTTGCATAAAGCATGGGACTGGGCATCCCGGTGACCAGCCATTTTTCTCGTGAGTGAGGAGCGGAGTCCACTCCTCTTGAGAATAACCCGCCTAACATGGAACATACGGACAACCCTAGTTGATACATGAGCTATTCAAGCATACAAAACAGAATTTCATTTGAAGGTTTAGAGTTTGGCACATACAAATTTACTTGGAACGGCAGGTAGATACCGCATATAGGAAGGTATGGTGGACTCATATGGCATAACTTTGGGGATTTAAGGGATTGGATGCACAAGCAGTATTCCCGCTTAGTACAAGTGAAGGCTAGCAAAAGACTGGGAAGCGACCAACTAGAGAGCGACAACAGTCATGAACATGCATTAAAATTAATGAACATTGAGTGCAAGCATGAGTAGGATATAATCCACCATGAACATAAATATCGTGAAGGCTATGTTGATTTGTTTCAACTACATGTGTGAACATGTGCCAAGTCAAGTCACTTGAATCATTCAAAGGAGGATACCACCCTATCATACCACATGACAACCATTTTAATAGCATGTTGGCACGCAAGGTAAACCATTATAAGCTCCTAGCTAATTAAGCATGGCATAAGCAACTATAATCTCTAATTGTCATTGCAAACATGTTTATTCATAATAGGTTGAATCAGCAACGATGAACTAATCATATTTACAAAAACAAGAGAGGTCGAGTTCATACCAGCTTCTCTCATCTCAATCATTTCATCATATATCATCATTATTGCCTTTCACTTGCATGACCGAACGGTGTGTATAATAATAGTAGTGCACGTGCATTGGACTAAGCTGGAATCTGCAAGCATTCAATAAACAGGAGAAGACAAGGCAATATGGGCTCTTGGTTAAATCAACAATAATACATATAAGAGCCACTTTAACAATTTCATTATGGTCTTCACCTATCGACCCCCAAAGAAAAGGAAAGAAATCAAACTATTTACACGGGAAAGCTCCCAACAAGCAAAAGAAGAACAGGAAATATTTTTGGGTTTTCTTTTAATTATTACTACTACAAGCAAGAAAGTAAACTAGCTAAACGCTACAACTAATTTTTTTTGTTTTCTTAAGATTTATCAAACACACAAGAAGAAAGCAAGAAAAAGAAAATAAACTAGCATGGATATTACAGTGAAAGAGTATGAGCGCCGACATCTAGCAGTGAGTGTGTAAACATAAATGTAATGTCGGTGAGAAATATGTACTCCCCAAGCTTAGGCTTTTGGCCTAAGTTGGTCTATTGCCACGGATGGCCTGGCGGATATCCAAAGTTATAGTTGGGATCGTACTGTGATGCAGCAGTTATTGCATCGCGGGCTGCAGCTTGGAGGCAAGCTATCTCAGCCCTCCTCTCGTACTCGTTCGCCTCCTCCCTGGTTATGAAATATCTCCCCTTCGCCTGAAAGTCAAAGAAAGTAGGAGCAGGGAGAGTGACGTGATAGGTGCGTCGTCTGTCAAAGATTAGTTGGTACTGGAGGAACTGATCGTTCCTCTCAACAAAACGATGACGAACCATAGCCTCATAATCTAAATAAACAGGTGGCAACTCAATATCATACTCACGTATGGGTATATTAAGAAAATTAGCTAAACGGGTTGCATAAATTTCACCAAAGAAATCTCCATAAATCTATTATTATGCAACCTACGTGCAACAATGGCTCCCAAATTATAATGTTTATCTCCTAATACAGCACTCCTGAGAACACTGAGGTCGGGGACACACATGTGGCATGCTTCATCCTTACCATTTATGCACCTACCTATGAAGAGAGCAAAATAATGTATAGCAGGAAAATGAATGCTCCCTATGGTAGCTTGTGTTATATCTCTAGATTCCCCCACAGTTATACTAGCAAGAAAATCTATAAATTCAGATTTGCGAGGTTCACTAGGACTACCCCATTGTGGAAGTTTGCAAGCAGTATTAAAATCCTCTAAGTCCATAGTATAAGAATTTTCATAAAGATCAAACAGGACAGTTTGAGAATTACGTGATGATGAAAATTCAAACCTCCTCACAGAGGAATCAGTGAGATAGTGGTACTGACGGCACTTATCTGCCTCGAAGCTCACAAGATCAGCGTTACGCACATATGCGTTAAATTCTTCCTTGATTCCTGCTCGATTCACAAGCCCTCACTTGAGCGTCCCTTGGTGGTTCATCGTCGGCATCTCGATTGCGAGCCTAGGTCCTTGCTTCCTTGAAGGGCCACCTTGGTACATTTTCCTAAACATTTCTTCCTCTAAAAAATTTCTGAAAATTTTAGTAACTTCAAATAAAAGTGAACCAAGCTCAACAAAATTGATAGCAACAACTCACACAAGTGCCTAGAGACTATATCATGCATTAGAACTACTTGGAACCATATAAATTTGACATGCAAGCTCAAGAACATGGTCACCTAGACAGCACATATTTGCAATGAATAAAGCACTAGAACAAAAACTAATTGGACCATTGGAGGAGTCACATACCAAGGAACAATCCCCCAAAGCAGTTTTGTGAGAGGTGCTTTGAGCAAGGAGATCGAAAATCGCAGCAAAATGAGCTAGAACTCGTGCTTGAGCTGGTTGGTAATTTTTTGGGGAGGAAGAAAGAATGTGTGGTGGCTGGAATAAGTGGAGGGGAGCCACCATGGGCCCACGAGGCAGAGGGGCGCGCCCAGGGGTGGGCGCGCCCTGGACCCTCATGGCCAGGTGCTTGCTCCCTTTGCTGTGTTCTTAGTGCCAAATATTCTCAAATATTCTAGAAAAAACCATATTTCAATTTCGGGGCATTTGGAGAACTTTTATTTTCGGGGTATTTTTTATTGCACGGATAATTCAGAAAACTGACAGAAAATACTATTTTTACTTTATTTCAACTAAATGACAGAAAGTAGAAGGAGGGTACAGAAGGTTGTGCTTTCTAACTTCATCCATCTCATGCTCATCAAAAGGAATCCACTAACAAGGTTGATCAAGTCTTGTTAACAAACTCATTCCGACTAACATGGAACCAGAGAAATTTTGAATAACACTATGTTACCTCAATGGGGATATGCACATCCCCAATAATAAGAATATCATATTTCTTCTTGAGAGTAGGTAGAGGAAATTCAAAGCCTCCAAAAATAATCGATGGAAATTTTCCAATAGAGTTGATACTATGAACTTGAGGTTGTTTCCTCGGAAAGTGTATCGTATGCTCATTACCATTAACATGAAAAGTGACATTGCCCTTGTTGCAATCAATAAAAGCCCCTGCAGTATTCAAAAAGGGTCTTCCTAGAATAATAGACTTACTATCGTCCTCGAGAATATCAAGAATAACAAAGTCTGTTAAAATAGTAATGTTTGCAACCACAACAGGCACATCCTCACAAATACCGATAGGTATAGCAGTTGATTTATCAGCCATTTGCAAAGATAATTTCAGTAGGTGTCAACTTATTCAAGTCAAGTCTACAATATAAAGAGAGAGGCATAACACTAACACCGGCTCCAAGATCACATAAAGCAGTTTTAACATAGTTTCTTTTAATGGAGCATGGTATAGTTGGTACTCCTGGATCTCCTAGTTTCTTAGGTATTCCACCCATAAAAGTATAATTAGCAAGCATGGTGGAAATTTTAGCTTCCGGTATCTTTCTTTTATTTGTAACAATATCTTTCATGTACTTGGCATAAGGATTCATTTTGAGCATATCAGTCAAACGCATACGCAAAAACATAGGTCTAATCATTTCAGCAAAGCGCTCAAAATCATCATCATCCTTTTTCTTGGATGGTTTAGGGGGAAAAGGCATGGGTTTCTGAACCCATGGCTCCCTTTCTTTACCGTGCTTCCTAGCAACAAAGTCTCTCTTATCATAACGTTGATTCTTTGATTGTGGGTTATCAAGATCAACAGCAGGTTCAATCTCTACATCATTATCATTGCTAGGTTGAGCATCAACATGAACATCATCATTAACATTATCACTAGGTTGATGTTCATTACCAGATTGTGTTTCAGCATCAGAAATAGAAATATCATTAGGATTCTCAGGTGTGTCAACAACACGTTCACTAGAAGCATGCAAAGTCCTATCATTTTTCTTTTTCTTCTTTTTAGAAGGACTAGGTGCATCTAAATTATTTTTCTGAGAATCCTCCTCAATTCTCTTAGGATGGCCTTCAGGATACGGAGGTTCCTGAGTCATTTTACCAGTTCTAGTAGCCACACTAACAACAAAATCATTATTCTTATGATTTTGAGCAAATCATTCTGAGCTTTAAGTACTTGTTCTACTTGAGTGGTAACCATAGAAGCATGTTTACTAATGAGTTTAAGTTCAGCTTTAACTCTAGACATATAATCACTCAAGTGTTCAATCATATAAGCATTGCGTTTTAATTCTCTGCCAAAATAAGCATTGAAGTTTTCTTGCTTAACCATAAAATCATCAAACTCATCTAAGCATTGGCTAGCAAACTTAGTAGGAGGGATTTCAGCTTTATCATATCTGCAGAGAGAATTTACCTTTACTACCTGTGTCGGGTTATCAAGACTGTGTACTTCTTCAATAGGTAATGGATTAAGATCATATATTTCTTCAACAGGTGGTAAATTAAGACCATGTATTTCTTCAACAGGAGGTAAATTCTTAACATCTTCAGCTTTTATACCTTTTTCTTTCATAGATTTCTATGCCTCTTGCATATCTTCAGGACTGAGAAATAGAACACCCCTTTTCTCCGGAGTTGGTTTAGGAATAGGCTCAGGAGTTGGCTCAGGAAGTGTCCAATTATTTTCATTAGTCAACATATTATTCAATAGAATATGTGCTTCATCTGGTGTTCATTCCCTGAAAACAGAACCAGCACAACTATCCAGGTGGTCTCTGGAAGCATCTGTTAGTCCATTGTAAAAGATATCAAGTATTTCATTTTTCTTAAGAGGATGATCAGGTAAAGCATTAAGTAATTGGAGAAGCCTCCCCCAAGCTTGTGGGAGACTCTCTGCTTCAATTTGCACAAAATTATATATTTCCCTTAAAGCAGCTTGTTTCTTATGAGCGGGGAAATATTTAGCAGAGAAGTAATAAATCATATCCTGGGGACTACACACACAACTAGGATCAAGAGAATTAAACCATATCTTAGCATCACCCTTTAATGAGAACGGAAATATTTTAAGGATATAGTAATAGCGAGTTTTCTCATCGTTAGTGAATAGGGTGGCTATATCATTTAATAGTAAGATGTGCCACAACAGTTTCAGATTCATAGCCATAAAAAGGATCAGATTCAACCAAAGTAATTATATCAGGGTCAACAGAGAATTCATAATCCTTATCTGTAACAAAGATAGGTGAAGTAGCATAAGCAGGATCATACTTCATTCTAGCATTCAGAGTTTTTTGTTTCAGCTTAGCTAATAATTTCTTAAGATCACTTCTATCATTGCAAGGAAGAAAGTCTCTAGCAGTTTCTTCATCCATAACATAATCTTCAGGCACAACAGGCAATTCATATTTAGGGTGAGAATCTTCATCATCACTTTCATCAATATTATCAATTTCAATAATTTCATTCTCTCTAGCCCTAGCAAGTTGTTCATCAAGAAATTCACCAAGTGGCACAGTGGTATCAAGCATAGAAGTAGTTTCATCATAAGTATCATGCATAGCAGAAGTGGCATCATCAATAACATGCGACATATCAGAATTAATAGCAGAAGCAGGTTTAGGTGTCGCAAGCTTACTCAAAACAGAAGGTGAATCAAGTGCAGAGCTAGATGGCAGTTCCTTACCTCCCGTCGTAGTTGAGGGATAATTTTTTTTCGCGTCTTTCAAGTTCTTCATAGTGACCAGCAGATATAAATCCCAAGTAACTCAAAGAATAGAGCTATGCTCCCTGGCAACGGCGCCAGAAAATAGTCTTGATAACCCAGAAGTATAGGGGATCGCAACAGTTTTCGAGGGTAGAGTATTCAACCCAAATTTATTGATTCGGCACAAGGGGAGCCAAAGAATATTCTCAAGTATTAGCAGTTGAGTTGTCAATTCAATCACACCTGGATAACTTAGTATCTGCAGCAAAGTATTTAGTAGCAAAGTAATATGGAAGTAACGGTAACAGTAGCAAAAGTAATATTTTTGGGTTTTGTAGTGATTGTAACAGTTGCAACGGAAAAGTAAATAAGCGAAGAACAATATGTGAAAAGCTAGTAGGCATTGGATCGGTGATGGAGAATTATGCCGGATGCGGTTCATCATGTAACAGTCATAACATAGGGTGACACAGAACTAGCTCCAATTCATCAATGTAATGTAGGCATGTATTCCGAATATAGTCATACGTGCTTATGGAAAAGAACTTGCATGACATCTTTTGTCCTACCCTCCCGTGGCAGCGGGGTCCTAGCGGAAACTAAGGGATATTAAGGCCTCTTTTTAATAGAGTACCGGACCAAAGCATTAACACATAGTGAATACATGAACTCCTCAAACTACGGTCATCACCGGGAGTGGTCCCGATTATTGTCACTTCAGGGTTGCCGGATAATAACACATAGTAGGTGACTATAGACTTGCAAGATAGGATCAATAACACATATATATTCATGAAAACATAATAGGTTCAGATCTGAAATCATGGCACTCGGGCCCTAGTGAAAAGCATTAAGCATAGCAAAGTCATAGCAACATTAATCTCAGAACATATTGGATACTAGGGATCAAACCCTAACAAAACTAACTCGATTACATGATAAATCTCATCCAACCCATCACCGTCCAGCAAGCCTATGATGGAATTACTCACACACGGCGGTGAGCATCATGAAATTGGTGATGGAGGACGGTTGATGATGACGATGGTGACGGATTCCCCTCTCCGGAGTCCCGAACGGACTCCAGATCAGCCCTCCCGAGAGAGTTTAGGGCTTGGCGGCGGCTCCGTATCGTAAAACGCGATGAATCTTTCTATCTGATTTTTTTCTCCCCGAACACGAATATATAGAGTTGGAGTTGAGGTCGGTGGAGCTCGAGGGGGCCCACGAGGCAGGGGGCGCGCCCAGGGGGCAGGCGCGCCCCCCACCCTCGTGGAAAGGGTGTGGGCCTCCTAGCCTTGATTCTTTCGCCAGTATTTTTTATTATTTTCAAAAATAATCTCCGTGAAGTTTCAGGTCATTCCGAGAACTTTTGTTTCTGCACAAAGATAACACCATGGCAATTCTGCTGAAAACAGCGTCAGTCTGGGTTAGTTCCATTCAAATCATGCAAGTTAGAGTCCAAAACAAGGGAAAAGGTGTTTGGAAAAGTAGATACGACGAAGACGTATCAACTCCCCCAAGCTTAAACCTTTGCTTGTCCTGAAGCAATTCAGTTGATAAACTTAAATCTTCGGGCTACGCCGCAGCGACGGCACCACACACTCGTCGGGAGCAGGCGAACATGCGAGCCACGCTCATCGTAGCGCGAGAGATACTGTGTTGCAGGTTGGCAAAGGGCGGCCGCGACGCCCTGCTGGAGCGCGTCGCCGAGCTGCTTGATGCCGCTTGTAGAGGTGCGGCGCCCTCCTGCTCCCTGCCCACGCCTCATGTTGTGGCAGGGGCGCGCGCCGGGCCCCGGCATGCCAGCACGCCCCCCGGAGCACCTGGGGAGTTCGGCATCGTCAACATGGCCTGCGGCGCCGCTCGTCCTACCACGACTGCGCCGCCCCCAGGCGAGGCAAGCGTTGGCGGTCCCCAGCGAGGCCACGCCGGGATGCTACCCCGCGGCCACCAGGGCCAGACGCCGGGCCTGGTGGCCCATGGCGTGGGGCACCCGGGCGACGGCCCTGGCGCGACGGCTTTGGAGGCCTACGTAGCCACCATGATGGACCAGGAGTAGACGCCCGGGGAAGGCCTCGGCTCGTTCCCCGAGCCAGGCTGGGCAGAAGGGACACAAGAGGCTGAGGCTTTCCACGAGGCGCTAGGAAGCTTCGCCGTCCCCTTCATCGACAATAACCGTTGGGTACAGTCAGTATCTCAGGAGCATGCTTACGCTAACCATGGACCGCAGGTGAACCAGGCCACAGTGCGACGGCTTCGCTCCAGACGGGAGAGGCGCACTGGGAGCTGCGCGGGAGGGGCCCGGAGACAGGGCCTCCCTTACCCTGCATGGAGCAAGGCGCTGCACGGAGGTAGGTCCTCTGCCAGGGAAGGCGCCGGCGAGCCCTTCCACCCGGCAGAGGGCCCGCGGTCGCCGAGGGTGCCGCCAGCGTCCCCCTTGCCCCTTGGTCTCGTCCTGGTTTCCGGACTCCCCAACGGTGATTGGAAGAGGCGCAGGGCGGGGCCCTCGTCTGGCGATATGAAGCAAGGCTCGCGCCTGTGAAGGTCTCCGCTCGTGACACTCTCACGTAATAATGAGTGGGGCTGTACACGCACCGGAGTCTCCTGAGTGCCGCCCTGGGGCCTCACGGGGGCTCCCGCCCATGTCCAAGTGGAAGCACCATGCTCCGCGCTGGCCATCGACACTGTCCCCCAATGACTATGCTCACACCCAGTGAAGCACTTAGCTCCGCACTGGTGAGAAGACAAGAAGACTAGCTAGGTGCCGGAGACGGCTGTTTGCTTTCGTCCCCTTTTTCTGTAACCCGGTTCGCCGCCTTTTGGATTGAGATTTGAAGTTCTTTTTGTGTTATCAAAAACGGGGGCAGTTTTCTCTTGTTTGTGTCGATTTCTTGTGCTCTGGTTGCGTGTTTCACTTGGGGCTCACACCCGCTGCCCCCTGCGAGCGCCTCGCGAGCGGGGGCTGGTCGGCACGCGGCGCCAGTCATGTCCGGACGGCCCGGGCAGGGCCCCCTTGGGGTCAAGGATGCACTCGTCGCAGGTTCGCCGCGTGCATATCTTGTCGTGGTCTGGCGCTTGCTCGTCGCGAGGCCCTCTTGGATGGACCAGCCGGCTTCTCGGGAGACTTAGAACCTCGTGAGCCCCAAAGGGCTCACCTCGGGAGGAAGGTTCGACCAGAGCGTTGGGGCTCGCCCAAGACCTGCAGAACCAAGGTAAGTCATAACAACTGCCCCATGGCCCCGCAGTGGTGCATCTCAAGCCATGTCCTTAGAAAAGCGCATTCACTTCGCCAACCCATACATTCTGTTTCATAAATTATAAGGTCCCCCCCTCAAAAATGCTTTCACGATCCGCGGGGCCGCACCCAAGGTTTTTCTTCCATACAGGTCAAGGCAAAAGGAAATACAGGTCTAGCCGGAGGCACTCCCTCCCGCGACGTCCTCACCGTCTTCACCCACATCACCTGCGTCATCACCAGCCTCGGCTTCATCATCGTCCTCCGCACCATCCTCACCGGCCGCGATCATAGCCGCATCATCCTCGGGAGCGAACTCTACAACTAGCACGTCCATGTTATCATCTATCTAGTTTGATAAGTTGTCTTGGATAACCCCGGGCATGGGGGCTATGGCGGCGTCGAAGTCAAAATGAGGATCGAGGCTCGGGAGGTGACTATAGACACGTGAGAATGCACGCCCAAGGAGGCCCCGGCTCCTCTCCTCAACGAGCTCGTGAGACCTCGCGGTCCGGTCCTCCAGGTGCGTCACGACCTTGGTGAACAAGCGGAGGTGGCTGGCATAATCTTCCTTGCGCGGGTGAGGCGCGCTCTCCGCACAGACGGTGCTCAAGGCTCGATTGGCTCTCACCCCGAGGGCCTGGAGCATAGAAGCGTGCTCGCGCTGCAGCGTCTGCCGACGGGCATGCCTCATCCGCATTTTTCTTCGTGAGGGATGCGGCATCGTCGATCTGCTGCTGGAGTGAGAGCAAGTCAGCGCGTGTGGAGGCCAAGTCAACCTGGGCGGAGGCCTGGGCCGCCTTGGCGGACCTGTCGCGCTGCTCCGCCTCGTTCAGATTTGTCCTAAGGGCGGCGGTCCTACCCTTAGCCTCGGCCTCCAAGAACACTAGCTTCAGGGGGTGCTCTTCGGCAAGATCCATGCGAGCCTTCGCCACCCTCCAATAAACCTCCTCCTGGATCTTGGCTTCCCGCGCGGTGACGGCATCCTCAGCCATGGCCACCTGGCGCTCCCTCACCTCCAACCGCTCAAGCTCGAGGCTGCGCTCCAAGGCCTCCAGCACCAGCACCTCCTCGCGTTTCTGGATCTCCTTCTCTTTGGAAGGTTCTCCCCTCATTGACGCCAAGATGGCCCTATGCGCATCAATCCGCTGCTCAAGGGTAGCGTTCAAGGCCTACAGTTCTCGTTCACGCTCCTCGGCAGCCTCAGGGCGATGGTCGGCCGCCCTGGCCTCCTCCAAGGCCCGGGCACAGGCCTCGCGTGAGGTCCTTCGCATTGGCACACTCATGCTGAAGATGCCCGAGGTTGATGGCACCTTCAACTGATGCCACATCTCCGCGAGCCAAAGGCTCTCCGTCTCAAGGCGGGCGTCGACATCGGCAAGCTATTCTCCAAGCCAGCTAAGCGCACCCATTGCCTCCTGGAAAAGCTCGTGGTGTATAACACCGCGCCCACGCGCGAGCTCCAGCTCATGGCCAAGCCCATCCTTCATGCCGGGAGTTGTTGGGGAAGGTTGATGTGGCCTGCCTGCCCCTGGCGGGCGGCGGGAGGCCGGTGCTTTCCCCGCCACCCTTCGGGCCTCGGCGGGGGTGTTGGGTGGCGTGGCCTCGCTACCAGAAGATGAAGCCAGGGCTGGGGTTACCCAGCCACCAGTGATGACCAATGGAGGAGCCCTCGGCACGCCTTCTACACCCCAGGTCGGACCGTGAAGGAGGGGCGACAAGAACGCAGGATCAAGACCCCACATCGGCGTGTCCGCCTCTTGGGCAGGCCCTATGCCTCGTGCAGTGGTCCAGCATGGGGGGCTCGAGACCAGGGCGAGCCAAGAATAGGTGGAGGCCGCTCCTCAGGAGATCTTGCCACTGCAGCCAAAGGGATCCTGAAGAACCATTGTTAGGAAAGGACGCAACACACAGGAAATCGCGAAGATAAGGTACTTACTCGTCTATGGCTATATTCTTCCTCTGCTTCAGTGGCCGGTAGGAGTCACCACTACAGCTTGGAGACCCCTTCCTCTTGCAGAGTGCTTCAAAGTTCAGGCGAAGCTGGCCGAAGCCCGGGGCGCGACCGTCAGCGCCTGTTGCATTCGACGGGGCCCCTTGGGTGGCACCCTCGGGAGTGTCGGACTACGCCAGCTCCCGAGCCTCCACCTCAGGACAACTTGCCCGAGCTTCGGGGGCGGCGACCTCGGGAGCCTTGGACTGTGCTAGCTCCCCAGCCTCCCCCTCAGGACACCGCACCCGAGCCTCGGGGGCTGCCATCTCAGGAGCATCGGGCTACTTCGTCTCTTCAGCAGCCACCCCGGTGGCACTCGGTGGCGCTCGTCCCCTGCATCCACCTCTGGGGCGCGTGCCGCAGGGACGGCGGGCAAAGGAACCACGAGGACGGGGTTCTCATGGGGCCCTTCAAGGCCGGCTGGGCGCAGCCCCCACTCATCAAAAAGGGGCATCTATCTCACAAACTCCTCCTTGTTTGAGCAACAGTACAGGAGGCAGCCCTCCTTCGGAAGACTGGCTGGCGCTGGGTCGCCCGTCAAGAGCTCGAGCACTGTGCACAGTGTCTCGATAGGGAGCGCAGGCACATGGAGCCTCATGGGGTCCCTAAGGGAGTCCTGGATTGGGGGGTCCTCGGACAGCCGGACTATATCCTTTAGCCGGACTGTTGGACTATGAAGATACAAGATTGAAGACTTCGTCCCGTGTCCGGGTGGGACTCTCCTTGGCGTGGAAGGCAAGCTTGGCAATACGGATATGTAGATCTCCTCCCTTGTAACCGACTCTGTGTAACCCTAGCCCCCTCCGGTGTCTATTTAAACCGGAGGGTTTAGTCCGTAGGACAAGAACAATCATACCACAGGCTAGCTTCTAGGGTTTAGCCTCTACGATCTCGTGGTAGATCAACTCTTGTAATACTCATATCATCAAGATCAATCAAGCAGGAAGTAGGGTATTACCTCCATCGAGATGGCCTGAACCTGGGTAAACATTGTGTCCCCCGCCTCGTGTTACCATCCGCCTTAGGCGCACAGTTCGGGACCCCCTACCCGAGATCCGCCGGTTTTGACACCGACATTGGTGCTTTCATTGAGAGTTCCACTGTGTCGTCATCATAATTCTGGATGGCTCGTCTCGTTGTCAAGGACAACATCACCTCTGGGGGAGCCCTGGCTGTAGGCCAGACTCTCCAACTAGGCGGCTTCGTCATGACCGCCCGTTCGGCCGCTGCGCCGACGATGACTTCTCGGGTCATCAAAAACAGTCTCCACGTCGGCTCGAATTCGCTGAGCAGATGGATCCAATGGGGCTCTCTTCTTTGAATTAGCTCTTGGATCGCATCGCCGCCTTGGGAGTCGCTACGGACTATGATCGGATCGGGCTTAAACCTGACCGAAGGGAGATTAACTCTCCGCCGGTCACCCATCAGATAGAGGTGGTGGGGGAGCAACGCAGTGATTCTTCCTCCATCTTGAGGACAAGCTATGTCCGGATTCCCGAGCTCTCTAAGCCGGATACCCATTTACGGGAGGACATGACCCAAGCTCTGAACCTAGAGTCAGACAGTGGGCCAGACCTATTGAGCAACAAACCAGAGCCCGAACTTTCAAGATCGGAAACTCCGCCGCTCTTGGGTCCCAGATCGGGTCAGGGTTCGGACCTAAATCTACCCACCCACCCAGATATAAGTGATCTTTCCCAGATTAGACAAGAGCCCCAAGAGACAGTACATCACTATTGGGCCAGATTCCTCCTTGTAATGAGCAAGGTCAAGGACTGTCACGAGGAAGACGCAATTTCATTCTTTTGCGAAAATTGCATGGACAAGGGAATCCTCAACGCCATAAGTCGCCATGACATAGCACACTTCGCTGATTTGGCGGCCATAGTACAGAAGTACTGTGCCATGGAAAGCGCCTGGAGAACCCAAACAAAATTCTGGGATCCTCCGGCTCTCACTAAACCCCCCATCCGAATTAAAAGGGTGTACTCTCATAAGTCACCCGATCCAATTACAAAGAAACAAAAGCCCACTACAGGGCGTGGAACCGTATTGGAGGGATGGCTCAACGGGCCATGCAAAATTCACAGTACACCAGATACCATACCAACACACAGCCTCAGAGCATGTTGGGTACTCCGGCAGGTGGCCTAGAGCGGTGAGGATATCCTCATCAACAATACCGCAGAGCACCATCCCATGGAGAACAAACAATACAGTATTAACAGTCTTCGAGACCTTCGCCTCAAATAATAGGCGTAAGCGAGCACTCCGCAGCCTTGCCGAAGTCTGCCACGTAGCAGCAATAAATCCATGGAGCGATACGGCTATCACCTTCAATGCTAGTGACGAACCTAAATTCCGAACAGCCCGAGCACCAGCCGCCTTGGTCCTTAGTCCGATTGTGGACGGCTTTCGGCTTAGTAAAGTGCTCATGGACGGCGGCAGCGGATTAAACCTCATCTATGAGGAGACTCTTCAAAAAATGGAAATAGACAGAATCCGCATTGAGCAAAGCAGCACGACCTTCAGAGGAATCATCCCTAGTCGAGAGGCACGATGTGCTGGCAAAATCACACTAGATGTGGTATTCGGCACGCCGGAGAATTATAGGTCAGAAGAAATCACATTCCAAGTGGCCCCGTTCAATAGCGGATACCACGCCCTTCTAGGGCGGGAGGCATTCACGATCTTCCAAGCTATACCCCATTATGGGTACATGAAGCTCAAAATGCCCGGGCCCAATGGAATCATCACTCTAGCTAGTGATCCGGACATAGCACTCCACGCCGAAAATAAAACAGCCGCACTGGCCATCGAGGCGTTATCCGAAGCCCTCGTGGCTGAGGAATTAACTGCGCTGCGCTCCATAGTGGACAGGGACGACGTGATACTCGATAACAGATCCAAGTCCACCTCTTTTAAACCAGCGGATGAAATAGTCAAATTCCAAGTCCATCCAACGGACCCTACAAAAATAGCATCAATCGGGGCACAGTTAAACCCCACAGTAGACGCCGCACTACGGGAGTTCTTGCGCGAAAATTGGGACATCTTTGCCTAGCATCCTTCAGACATGCCAGGAATCCCACTCAGGCTGGCCGAGCATAGCCTTAACATCCTAAAGGGATTCAAGCCGGTCAAGCAAACTCTTCGGTGCTTCTCTGAGCCTAAGCGATAAGCCATGGGAGAGGAGCTAGCCAAGTTACTGGAGGCCGGATTCATCCGAGAAATAAAACATCCGGACTAGCTAGCAAACCTGGTGATGGTACCAAAGAAGGACAAATCCTGGCGCCTATGCGTCGACTTCAAGGACCTTAATAAGGCTTGCCCAAAGGATCCCTTCCCCCTCCCCCGCATCGATCAAATTATGGATGCTACAGCAGGACATGACTCATTGTGTTTCCTCGACGCATATTCCGGATACCATCAAATTAAGATAGTGGAGTCCGATCAAACCGCAACGGCATTTATCACTCCATACGACCCCTTCTGTTTTAACACCATGCCTTTCGGGCTCAAAAACGCCGGTGCAACCTATCAACGCATGATTCAGACATGCTTGGAGACACAGATTGGCAAAACAGTGGAGGCATATGTAGACGATGTGGTCATTAAAACCTGACACGTCGAATCCTTAATAGACGACTTGAGGCTCAAGTTCAACAATCTCCGAACATACGACATTAAGCTCAATCCCGAAAAATGCGTCTTCGCGTGCCCGCCGGAAAGCTCTTAGGCTTCATCGTCTCCAACAGAGGAATAGAAGCAAATCCGGCTAAAATCCGAGCTCTGTCACAGTTGGCCATCCCAACAGACCTCAAGCAAATCCAGAAACTAACTGGATGCGTGGCTGCCTTAAGCCGCTTCATCTCCCGATTAGGAGAAAAGGCACTGCCTCTTTATCGCCTTCTTCGACGCACCGAACACTTCGAGTGGACGGATGCGGACACGGCCGGACTAGAAGAAATAAAATTCGTCTTGGCCACAAACCAAATCTTGGCCGCAACTAACGTCGGCGAACCAATGCTGCTATATATAGCGGCAACACACCAAGTGGTAAGCGCGGTGCTTGTCGTCGAACGAGAGAGGGACGGACATAAGTTCCCGCTCCAAAAACCAGTATACTATGTATCCACTGTCCTCACTCCATGCAAATCACGGTACCCACTTTATCAAAAGATAGCATACGCGGTCTTCATGGCATCCCGGAAACAACGACACTACTTTCAAGAGTGTTCAATCACGCTGGCCTTTGAAGTACCACTCAACGACATAATAAATAACCGCGAGGCCACGGGCCGGATTGCTAAATGGGCTATTGAGCTCCTCCCGTTCGACATAACGTATAAACCACGGCGAGCCATTAAGTCACAAGTACTGGCTGATTTTGTCGCCGAATGGACAGAAGCCGAACTCCCTAAAGAGTACGGCGCCTACTCCAATTGGATTATGCACTTTGAGGGCTCTAAAATGCTGGCGGGTCTGGAGGCTGGTGTCTGATACGTCTCCAACGTATCTATAATTTTTTATTGCTCCATGCTATATTATCTTCTGTTTTGGACATTATTGGGCTTTATTATTCACTTTTATATTATTGTTGGGACTAACCTATTAACCGGAGGCCTAGCCCAGAATTGCTGTTTTTTGCCTATTTCAGAGTTTCGCAGAAAAAGAATATCAAACGGAGTCCAAACGGAATGAAACCTTCGCGTGATTTTTGGAACGAACAAGATCCAGGAGACTTGGACCCTACGTCAAGCAACCAACAGGGAAGCCACGAGGTAGGGGGCGCGCCTACACCCCCAGGCACGCCCTCCACCCTCGCGGGCCCCCTGTTGCTCCACCGACGTACTTCTTCCTCCTATATATACCTACGTACCCCCAAACGATCAGATACGGAGCCAAAACCCTAATTCCACCGCCGCAACCTTCTGTACCCATGAGATCCCATCTTAGGGCCTGTTCTGGAGCTCCGCCGGAAGGGGCATCAATCACGGAGGGCTTCTACATCAACACCATAGCCCCTTCGATGAAGTGTGAGTAGTTTACCTCAGACCTTCGGGTCCATAGTTATTAGCTAGATGGCTTTCTCTCTCTTTTTGGATCTCAATACAATGTTCTCCCCCTCTCTCATGGAGATCTATTTGATGTAATCTTCTTTTGCGGTGTGTTTATTGAGACCATGAATTGTGGGTTTATGATCAAGTTTATCTATGAACAATATTTGAATCTCTTCTGAATTCTTTTATGTATGATTGGTTATCTTTGCAAGTCTCTTCGAATTATCAGTTTGGTTTGGCCTACTAGATTGATCTTTCTTGCAATGGGATAAGTGCTTAGCTTTGGGTTCAATCTTGCGGTGTCCTTTCCCTGTGACAGTAGGGGAAGCAAGGCACGTATTGTATTGTTGCCATCGAGGATAACAAGATGGGTTTTTTATCATATTGCATGAATTTATCCCTCTACATCATGTCATCTTGCTTAAGGTGTTACTCTGTTCTTATGAACTTAATACTCTAGATGCATGCTGGATAGCGGTCGATGTGTGGAGTGATAGTAGTAGATGCAGGCAGGAGTCGGTCTACTTGTCTTGGACGTGATGCCTATATACATGATCATACCTATATATTCTCATAACTATGCTCAATTCTGTCAATTGCTCAACAGTAATTTGTTCACCCACCGTAAAATACTTATGCTCTTGTGAGAAGCCACTAGTGAAACCTATGGCCCCCGGGTCTATCTTCATCATATTAATCTTCCAACACTTTGTTATTTCCGTTGCTTTTTTACTTTGCTTTTATTTTACTTTGCATCTTTATCATAAAAATACCAAAAATATTATCCTATCATATCTATCAGATCTCACTCTCGTAAGTGACCGTGTAGGGATTGACAACCCCTTATCGCGTTGGTTGCGAGGATTTATTTGTTTTGTGTAGGTGCGAGGGACTCGCGCGTAGCCTCCTACTGGATTGATACCTTGGTTCTCAAAAACTGAGGGAAATACTTACGCTAGTTTGCTGCATCACCCTTTCCTCTTCAAGGGAAAACCAACGCAGTGCTCAAGAGGTAGTAAGAAGGATTTCTGGTGCCGTTGCCGGGGAGGTCTACGCAAAAGTCAACATACCAAGTACCCATCACAAACCCTTATCTCCCGCATTACATTATTTGCCATTTGCCTCTCGTTTTCCTCTCCTCCACTTCACCCTTGTCGTGTTCTTCGCCCTCTCTTTTTCGTTCGCCTTCTTCTCGTATGTATCTTTGTTTGTGTTTCCTTGTGCCTTCTATATGGTTGCATCTTCGCTTGCTGAAAATCTATTGATATGGATCCACTTAAAGTGTTCTACTTGGATCATCTTCGATCCTTATGCGCTCGTGCTGAAACCCCAACTAGCCTAGTTGATGGGAAATCTTTAGATGAGCATGCTCATTTTGTGCGTCATCGTTTGTCTGAAAAAGGGAAGCTCTTATGGTATCATATAAATAGTTTGCTATGCTATGCTTGGAATGTTTGTGAAATTTGTGGTTTTACTTGTTGCTCTAAGAACCCTAAAAACACCTTCCCTACCTATGTGAGTTCAATGATAATGAAATCTTATCTTCTTATGCAAAGGGTGTTCATAGCTACTATGATATCGAACAAATTGCAGAATTTGTCGTTTTTAAGGGTGCTCATGAAGTTGCTTCTTTGACTGAAAAGTATGATTTTACTCTCAACAAATCTGAAAATTCCGTCATACTTAAATATTGCAATGAAAACTTTGCTCATAATGTCTATGTCCAAGAATTTATTGAAAGAATGACCGTTGCTTTGGAAGAAAATAATGATATGCATGAATCTATAGATAATGATGATTCCGATGATTTGGTTGAAATATCCCTTGATGAACATGATGCTTGCTATTCTTGTGGCCATGATGCCAATATTTATGAAGACGAATTTGCTATAGTTCCTTATGTTAAAAATGAGATTGTTGCTATTGCACCCATGCTTGCTAGTTCCCTCGATGAAAAGCATGATTTCAATGATTTTACTATAAATTCTCTTGATGTCAATTGTGCTAATAATATGAAAAACCCTAAGCTTGGGGATGCTAGTTTTGCTATGTCTACTACTTGTTGCAATGATCATGATTGGGGTGATTCTTCTTATGATCTTGAAAATTTATTTAATCCCCATGATGAATATGAGATTGATAATATTGTTTGCAATAGTATTGAAAGTGGGTTTGGAAGAGTGTCAACTTTAGATCCCACATATTTGGAGAATATTCAATCTTATGAAATTTTTGATAAAAGTGGGTTTGAGAGGTCATGACTTTAGTTAATGGTAATCCCACTATTTCGGAAGAGTGTCGACTTTGCATGCATGTGGATCGTGTTGAAAATATTTTATGTGATAGCCATTTTGTTGAATTTTCTTATGATCCCACATGTAATTATTATGAGAGAGGAAAATATGGTCGTAGAAATTTTCATGATAATAAATTACCTCTCGTTATGTTGAGATTGCTATTGTTTCTTTCCGCTTCCTTGCATATGCTAGTTTTTGCTTGCTATGATAATTTGTTTGCCTATAAGATGCCTATGCATAGGAAGTATGTTAGACTTAGATGTGTTTGTCACGTGTTTCATGATGCTCTCTTTGTGCTCCAATTCTTGTTTCTCATGCGAGCATCATTAAAATTATCTATGCCTAGCTAGGGGCGTTAAACGATAGCGCTTGTTGGGAGGCAACCCAATTTTATTTTTAGTTTTTTGCTTTTTGCTTCTGTTTAGGAATAAATCTTTGATTTAGCCTCTGGTTAGATGTGTTTTTATGTTTTAATTAGTGTTTGTGCCAAGTTAAACCTATAGGATCTTCTTGGATGATAGTTATTTGATCTTGCAGAAATTTCCAGAAACTTTCTGTTTACGAAAATAATTGTTAAAAATCACCAGAACGTGATAAAATATTGATTCCAATTGCTGATGATCAATAAACAAATTTTATAGGTCGTCCTATTTTGGCTGATTTTTTGGAGTTCCAGAAGTTTGCGTTAGTTACAGATTACTACAGACTGTTCTGTTTTTGACAGATTCTGTTTTTCGTGTGTTGTTTGCTTATTTTGATGAATCTATGGCTAGTAAAATAGTTTATAAACCATAGAGAAGTTGGAATACAGTAGGTTTAACACCAATATAAATAAAGAGTGAGTTCATTACAGTACCTTGAAGTGGTCTTTTGTTTTCTTTCGCTAACGGAGCTCACGAGATTTTCTGTTAAGTTTTGTGTTGTGAAGTTTTCAAGTTTTGGGTGAAAGATTTGTTGGATTATGGAGCAAGGAGTGGAAAGAGCCTAAGCTTGGGGATGCCCATGGCACCCCCAAGATAATCTAAGGACACGAAAAAGCCAAAGCTTGGGGATGCCACGGAAGGCATCCCCTCTTTCGTCTACTTCCATCGGTAACTTTACTTGGAGCTATATTTTTATTCACCACATGATATGTGTTTTGCTTGGAGCGTCTTGTATGATTTGAGTCTTTGATTTTTAGTTTACCACAATCATCCTTGCTGTACACACCTTTTGAGAGACACACACATGATTCGGAAATTATTAGAATACTCTATGTACTTCACTTATATCTTTTAGAGCACGGTGGTGGATTTGTTTTACAGAAACTATTGATCTCTCATGCTTCACTTAGATTGTTTTGAGAGTCTTAAATAGCATGGTAATTTTCTTAAATAATCCTAATATGCTAGGTATTCAAAAATAATAAAAAATTTCTTATGAGTGTGTTGAATACTAAGAGAAGTTTGATGCTTGATGATTGTTTTGAGACATGGAGGTAATAATATCAAAGTCGTGCTAGTTGAGTAGTTGTGAATTTGAGAAATGCTTGTGTTGAAGGTTACAAGTCCCGTAGCATGCACCTATGGTAAACGTTATGTAACAAATTTGAAACATGAGGTGTTCTTTGATTGTCCTCCTTATGAGTGGCGGTCGGGGACGAGCCATGGTCTTTTCCTACCAATCTATCCCCCTAGGAGCATGCGCGTAGTGCTTTGTTTTTGATGACTTGTAGATTTTTTAAATAAGTATGTGAGTTCTTTATGACTAATGTTGAGTCCATGGATTATACGCACTCTCACCCTTTCACCATTGCTAGCCTCTTCGGTACCGTGCATTGCCCTTTCTCACATTGAGAGTTGGTGCAAACTTCGCCGGTGCATCCAAAACCCGTGATATGATACGCTCTTTCACACATAAACCTCCTTATATCTTCCTCAAAACAGCCACCATACCTACCTATTATGGCATTTCCACAGCCATTCCGAGATATATTGCCATGCAACTTTCCACCATTCCGTTTATCATGACACGTTCGTCATTGTCATATTGCTTAGCATGATCATGTAGTTGACATAGTATTCGTGGCAAAGCCACCGTTCATAACTCTTTCATACAGGTCACTCTTGGTTCATTGCATATCCCGTACACCACCGGAGGCATTCATATAGAGTCATAATTTGTTCTAGTATCGAGTTGTAATCATTGAGTTGTAAATAAATAGAAGTGTGATGATCATCATTTTCTAGAGCATTGTCCCAAGTGAGGAATATATAAAAAAAGAGAAAGGCCATAAAAAGGGAAGGCCCAAAAAAAGAGAGAAAAATAGAGAAGGGACAACGTTACTATCCTTTACCACACTTGTGCTTCAAAGTAGCACCATAATCTTCATGATAGAGAGTCTCTTGTTTTGTCACTTTCATATACTAGTGGGAATTTTTCATTATAGAACTTGGCTTGTATATTCCAACAATGGGCCTCCTCAAGTGCCCTAGGTCTTCGTGAGCAAGCAAGTTGGATGCACACCCACTTAGTTTCTTTTGTTTAGCTTTCGTACATTTATATCTCTAGTGCATCCGTTGCATGGCAATCCCTACTCCTTGCATTAACATCAATCGATGGGCATCTCCATAGCTCATTGATTAGCCTCGTTGATGTGAGACTTTCTCCTTTTTTGTCTTCTCCACATAACCCCCCATCATTATACTCTATTCCACCCATAGTGCTATGTCCATGGCTCGCGCTCATGTATTGCGTGAAAGTTTACAGGTTTGAGATTACTAAAGTATGAAACAATTGCTTGGTTTCTCATCGGGGTTGTGCATGATGAGAGCATTCTTGTGTGACGAAAATGGAGCATGACTAAACTATTGTAGGGATGAACTTTTTTGGCCATGTTATTTTGAGAGGACATAATTTTTTAGTTAGTATGCTTGAAGTATTATTATTTTTATGTCAATATGAACTTTTATCTTGAATCTTTCGGATCTGAATACTCATACCACAATTAAGAAGAATTACATTGAAATTATGCCTAATAGCACTCCGCATCAAAAATTCTGTTTTTATCATTTACCTACTCGAGGACGAGCAGGAATTATGCTTGGGGATGCTTGATACGTCTCCAACGTATCTATAATTTTTGATTGCTCCATGCTATATTATCTTCTGTTTTGGACATTATTGGGCTTTATTATTCACTTTTATATTATTTTTGGGACTAACCTATTAACCGGAGGCCCAGCCCAGAATTGCTGTTTTTGCCTATTTCAAAGTTTCGCAGAAAAAGAATATCAAACGGAGTCCAAACGGAATGAAACCTTCGGGAACGTGATTTTCGGAACGAACGAGATCCAGGAGACTTGGACCCTACGTCAAGCAACCAACCGGGAAGCCACGAGGTAGGGGGCGCGCCTACCCCACCAGGCGCGCCCTCCACCCTCGTGGATCCCTATTGCTCCACCGACGTACTTCTTCCTCCTATATATACCTACGTACCCCCAAACGATCAGATATGGAGCCAAAATCCTAATTCCACCGCCGCAACCTTCTATATCCCACGAGATCCCATCTTGGGGCCTATTCCGGAGCTCCGCCGGAAGGGGCATCGATCACGGAGGGCTTCTACATCAACACCATAGCCCTTCCGATGAAGTGTGAGTAGTTTACCTCAGACCTTCGGGTCCATAGTTATTAGCTAGATGGCTTTCTCTCTCTTTTCGGATCTCAATACAATGTTCTTTTGCCGTGTGTTTGTTGAGACCGATGAATTGTGGGTTTATGATCAAGTTTATCTATGAACAATATTTGAATCTCTTCTGAATTCTTTTATGTATGATAGGTTATCTTTGCAAGTCTCTTCGAATTATCAGTTTGGTTTGGCCTACTAGATTGATCTTTCTTGGAATGGGAGAAGTGCTTAGCTTTGGGTTCAATCTTGCGGTGTCCTTTCCTAGTGACAGTAGGGGCAGCAAGGCACGTATTGTATTGTTGCCATCGAGGATAACAAGATGGGTTTTTTTATCATATTGCATGAATTTATCCCTCTACATCATGTCATCTTGCTTAAGGCGTTACTCTGTTCTTATGAACTTAATACTCTAGATGCATGCTGGATAGCGGTCGATGTGTCGAGTAATAGTAGTAGATGCAGGCAGGAGTCGGTCTACTTGTCTTGGACGTGATGCCTATATACATGATCATACCTAGATATTCTCATAACTATGCTCAATTCTGTCAATTGCTCAACAGTAATTTGTTCACCCACCGTAAAATACTTATGCTCTTGAGAGAAGCCACTAGTGAAACCTATGGCCCCCGGGTCTATCTTCATCATATTAATCTTCCAACACTTAGTTATTTCCGTTAATTTTTACTTTGCTTTTATTTTACTTTGCATCTTTATCATAAAAATACCAAAAATATTATCCTATCATATCTATCAGATCTCACTCTCGTAAGTGACCATGTATGGATTGACAACCCCTTATCGCGTTGGTTGCGAGGATTTATTTGTTTTGTGTAGGTGCGAGGGACTCGCGCGTAGCCTCCTACTGGATTGATACCTTGGTTCTCAAAAACTGAGGGAAACACTTACGCTACTTTGCTGCATCACCCTTTCCTCTTCAAGGGAAAACCAACGCAGTGCTCAAGAGGTAGCAATGTCGTCCTGACATCCCCCACCGGGGATACAGTCCAATACGTACTCCAAATACTATATACAGACTCCAACAATGCAGCAAAATATGAGGCCCTGTTACATGGTCTCCGGATGGCAGTCTCCATGGGCATTCAACGCCTGGAGGTGCGGGGGGACTCGAACCTCGCAATATCTCAAATAAATGGAGACTTCGACGCCAAGGATCCAAAAATGGCGTCTTATCGCAACGCCGTCCTCAAAATGTCAGCTCGGTTCGAGGGGCTTGAATTCCACCATGTCGCCCGGGAAAACAATCAGGCGGCGGATATCCTCGCCCACATCGGCGCTAAGCGCGACCCTGTCCCACCTAATATCTTCTTGGAAAGGCTATTTAAGCCATCCGTCGTATGGGAAGGGGGGACCAGTAACAATAATTCGGACCCGGCCACAACAACAGATACCGAACACCCTGACATAATCGGAGGCTCTGCCACCGAAATAACACCTTCTGCCCACGTAATAATGGCTGTCATGGCCCCGTGGACAGAACCATTCCTGGCCTACCTAACTAGGCAGGAACTACCCGAGGACTCAAATGAGGCGCGCTGCATTGTGTGGCGGTCTAAAGACTACAAAGTCCACGAGGGAGAGCTTTATAATAAAAGCGACACCGGAGTCCTTCAAAGGTGCATCTCCTAAGAAGAGGGGCGGCAACTTTTGGCAGAAATTCATGCTGGACTTGGCGGCCACCACGCCGCAGCTCGGGCCCTTGTAAGCAAGGCCTTCCGTACAGGTTTCTATTGGCCGACGGCCCGAGCAGACGCACAGGATCTCGTTCAACGTTGCGTCGGTTGCCAGATTTTTGCAAACCAACGCCATATGCCGCCTACCGCTCTCCAAACAATCCCCATTACTTGGCCCTTTGCGGTCTGGGGGCTTGATATGGTCGGGCCCCTCAAAGGGGGAAGCCATAAGAGAAAATACTTACTGGTCATGGTGGATAAATTCACCAAATGGATAGAAGCCAAACCAGTTAAAACGGCCAAATCCGGACCAGTGATAGACTTCATATCCGGGGTTGTACACCGTTATGGCGTCCCCCACAGCATCATCACCGATAAAGGCTCGAACTTTACAGCTGATGAGGTAAAACTTTGGTGCAGCAACATGGGCATTAAGCTCGATTATGCTTCTGTCTATCACCCGCAAACTAGCGGTCAAGTCGAGGGAGCAAATGGTCTTATCATGAGCGGCATTAAACCCAGATTAGTGCGATCCTTGAAGGAATCCAATATGCACTGGGTAGAGGAGCTCGACTCCGTACTATGGGGACTGCGGACCACGCCGAATCGCACTACCGGATACACACCGTTTTTTATGGTGTACGGTGCATAGGCGGTACTGCCCTGCGACATAATTCATGACTCACCTCGAGTGCGCATGTATGAAGAGAAAGAAGCCGAGCTTGATCGGCAGGACAGTTTAGACGCTCTGGAGGAGGAGCGTGACGTGGCAAAAGCCCGTTCCGCATTCTATCAGCAACAGGCTTGAAGGTATCAAAGCAGAGAAGTACGGGCCAAAACTTATAACGTTGGCGAACTCGTTCTACACCTACCGGAGAAGAAAAAGAACAAGCTCAAGCCCAAATGGGAAGGTCCCTTCGTTATTGACCAAGTTCTGACCGGTGGAGCGTACCGTCTACGGGATGCATCGGACAATCGACTCGAGCCAAACCCATGGAATGCAGCCAGACTCCGAAGGTTCTACGCCTAGTGCCGGACTCGGTGTTCGTCTCCTTACCTCTGTCAATTTATATATATATATATATATATATATATATATATATATATATATATATATATATTCGTTATCTGTCTTTTCTTCCTTTCTCTCTTTCTTCCTTTCTTTTTTCTTCAAGGCCTTCAAAGGCTAAAATGTGTCTTGACTACACAATCTTGACACGCTAGCCACGCTCATTATACCTGGGGGGCTTCTTATACAGAAGCTTAATATAACTATTTTCCGAGCTCTATGCCCCACACATGTGTTATTCTTCCGCATGTACCTTTTTTCACCATTATATGCATCGATATGACTTAAGTTTTGGCCAAGCTGGGTTGCCTGGCTCTTGTGTTTATGCCCTACGTTCCCGTTAATTCGGCTAGGGCATAAGGGGAGCACCTCTGCGATTGTTACTGCCGGGTCAGCCGGATGTGTACCTCAGACTGGGTGAAGCCGAAAGCTAGCGTTCTTAAGGGAATACTCGGTCGGTGAACAAAAGATGATCCTTATTTATTGTAATACATGCCCCTAGATGTTTATATCCTGCGTCTCTTTTCGCAGCTCGGACATGCACATTAGGGCATGCGTACCCAGGGAAAGGAACCCTTAACAGAACTATTCTCCCTGGAATATGTTTCTTACTATCTATGTAATATAACATAGCTAGTTGGGTACTTGTCTGTTCAAGCACTTATGACCCCTACGCATGGTTTCCACGCGTACCCCGGTTTTTTCATAACTGAGCGGGTATTCGGATACACTCCGGACTGTCGGGTCCAGAGGTCGAAGCGAAAAGGTCCGCCATGACAAATGATTTACAATCTGGCTAGGGAAAATATATGTCACTTGAAGTACACAGTCACTCAGACTGACTAAATTCTTCTTCTATACCATCCAACAGGCTGTCTAGCCTACAATCCTGTTGGGAATACTTTGCGGCTAATTCTACCTGGTCATACACCAAACTGACGGGGATCTCTTTCCCATCAGGCCCCACAGGTCCGACCTCGGCCATGTGGTTCGGGTCAGCCTTGGTATATCGGGTCTTCACCATGGCCCAGGCTTCCCTCGCACCTTGTCGGCAGGTTGATATCTTCCATAATCAAAAGCGCCGCCGCGCTCCCTGGAGCTTCTCTATAAGCTCCCCCATGCCTCCTGGCGGGGAAACGGATGGCCACAAGGCATGGGCAATGCCCTACATCACCTGCCGAATTTGTTCGTGCAGTTGGGAGAGCTCTGGCAGAAGGTCACCCGCAGACTCGGGCATCTCCTCCGCAGGACGACCCGTCAGCATACCTGCAGACATAACTCTGTTAGCCGGTTTCATCGTCGAACTCTTTAAAAAAGTTCGTTCAAGCACTTACTGAAAATGCCGCGTCGAAGCCTCTTATTCTCCTTTATGGAGTCAGCAAGCTGGGCTCGAACATCTTTTAGTTCCACGCCCAGCTGGATATTGGCGTCTTGGAGATCGTTTTTCTCCCGCCTAACTTGTGTGAGCACGCGCTCGCCAGCCTTTAGCTGACGTAGAGCATGTTGCTCATCCAGATTCACTCCGGGACCATCTGCATAATCTATTGTTAGATTTGGACGCATGCCGCATACTACCTGGTACATGACATTCTTTGCAATGAAAACAAGCGTTACCAGATGGGGATTTCTCGGACTCCTTTACTGCGGCAACTGCGGCCTGAAGCCGGGCTTTACACTCCTCCAGCTCTAGAGACAACTGGGTATTCTTCTCCGTAAGAACCTATGCAAACAATGATCCTTGAATCAGTTGTGTCAACTGTTTCAAGTCTCAGGGGCTACTGATATACATAATTATTAGATTTCCTTACCCGTATATCTTTTACATACTGGTCCGTGGCTCTGGCAAGACCATTTTGAGCAGCTCGGATGTACGCGTCTCCTGAGTTGAAGGCATCGAACGCCTCTTGGGAGAAACAAGCGTCACAGAGTATGGCCCGGCGACGCCTGTGATTCATGGCGCTCTCCACTTCGGAATTTATAGCGGATAGCCTATCCGCATCCTCTGTAGGAGGAACATCCGGCGTTGACCCCATGTTAGCGTCCGCCTCTATGTCCGGCTCTGGATCCCGACTGGTGGAGGCGTGACCGGCAACCTCTCCGGACATAGTCCGGCGAGCGTTTTTCCTACTAGGAAACATGGACGCTATTATATTTTAAAAGATGACAAGCGGGGTTTTGTATCGTACCTCTGCGACGGCATCTCAGTCCTGACCGCCTTCCTTTTAAACCTACCTGGCTTCGGTGCCCCTTGTTGGCGAGTCACTGCGGGTTCGGCATGGCGTCCCGAGGGCCTTCCCTGTAAGACACCATATGTGTGCGGTAGGTGAAGTGCGGAAAAAGGGATCCTTCTTGGAAGTTAGGGCTCCGGTTCTACTTACACGCGATGCATGGTGTAGTCCAAGATAATCGGCTACGATGGCCACCATGGCATCGTCGCAGCTCAATTGATAGAATGTTGTGTCAATCAGCTCCACAAATATGTTCGGATCCTCTTCGAGTCCGGGGTCGAGGGCCCGGTCAGGGTCCTCTGGTTGTGGAGACGGGCTGTGGACCTCCCTCACAGCTTTTCGCAGTTCCTGCTTTGAAATAGCGAGGTAAATACTCATGACAAAGAAGGCGGAAAGGATTGGAGTGGAAAGTAGCGGCTCACCCAGCTTGGGGGGTTGTACATGGAGAATCCATCCCGTGGCTTAATACGGATGAACTCCTCTTCCTCTCCCTTATACAAATTGGACAATATCTTCGCTAGTGCAGCGACGGAGTCCGGACCTTTACGACCGCAGCGGGTAGCATCGTCTTCTCTGTTGAAGTGCCACATGGGTTGTCCCCGATATTGAAGTGGTTGCACCCCCTGCATTATACATATGGACATAACCTCGGTTATCATTAATCCTGATTTGGCCAGCATCTCTATCCGGCCCATCAGGTAAAGGACTTCTCCGTTATCTTCCTCCCGGGGGCTCCGAGGGCGCCAGCTGCGGCGTTTCTTCAAAGGGGCGTTGTCGAACTCAGGAAGGCCCATCCGAAGAGGATCTGGAAGGGGGGCGTCCTCCATATAGAACCACTCCGAAGGCCAGTCTTCGGACGTCTTCTTCGGGGTACCGGGCAGGTATCCGGTCCCGGCGATGCGCCATATTTCGGCTCTGCCCACTTGATATATTGACCCCTTCTCCGTACGGGGCACGAGGCAGAATAGCCTCCGCCATAGCTCAAAATGAGCTTCACAGCCCAGAAACAGCTCGCAAAGGGCGACGTAGCCAGCGATGTGTAATATGGAGGCAGGGGTAAAGTTATGCAACTGGAGGTCGTAGAACTCTAGGAGCCCGCGGAGGAACGGATGGACTGGAAATCCAAGTCCCCTTAATAAGTAAGGGACAAGGCATACCCGCTCCCCCTGGACGGGTTGGGGAAATTCTCCGCTTGCTCCCCGCCATTGTAGGTAGCGAGCCCAACTCGAACAGGGACCATATACGCTGGAGGGAGAAATCCCTGGGTCTGTAACTTTACTAATTGGCGGTGAGGGACGGGACACTTCTTCCAATCGCCGGGCTTAGGGCTACGGGAGCGAGAGGAGGAGCTGCGATGGCCGACCATGTTGGAATGGATTTTTCAGGCGCGCTCCGATGGATACTCGCTGTGGGAGGATGGTGTGATCTGGATCTAAGAATCCCCGTCTCTTTAATAGATGGTTTACTCACATGGCTAGGGTGGCAAATGTAAAAATGCCCTGGCTTCTCGCATTCGCTCGACACGTGGAAGATAGCCATTATTGGGCGCAGAAGCCAAGAAGTGCAAACCTTTATGGGAAGCCGGACACTACTCGACAAGTACTCAGAATTTGGAGAAGAACCCGCCTTGCAATGCCGAAGACAATCTGCGCGCCGGATTCATCGTCCTTGAAGCCTGGTTCGGGGGCTACTGAGGGAGTCCTGGATTAGGGGGTCCTCGGACAGCCGGACTATATCCTTTAGCCGGACTGTTGGACTATGAAGATACAAGATTGAAGACTTCGTCCCGTGTCCGAGTGGGACTCTCCTTGGCATGGAAGGCAAGCTTGGAATACAGATATGTAGATCTCCTTCCTTGCAACCGACTTTGTGTAACCCTAGCCCCCTCCGGTGTCTATATAAACCAGAGGGTTTAGTCCGTAGGACAAGAACAATCATACCATAGGCTAGCTTCTAGGGTTTAGCCTCTAGGATCTCGTGGGAGATCAACTCTTGTAATACTCATATCATCAAGATCAATCAAGCAGGAAGTAGGGTATTACCTCCATCGAGAGGTCCTGAACCTGGGTAAACATTGTGTCCCCCGCCTCCTGTTACCATCCGCCTTAGACGCACAGTTCGGGACCCCCTACCCGAGATCCGCCGGTTTTGACACCGACAGTCCCTGCTGCTAGTGAAGGTCCAGATTTGTCGAGAATGGCACTGAAGCGGAGCAATGTGGCACTGGATGAACTCCTTTACCACCATGGGCGCCGTCACCCCGAGCTTCTTCAACCTGGCCAGCCGGCGCCAGACGTGGGCAAGCCGATTGTCGACAAACTTCGCATGCCCCCAACCGGAGCGGGGTACAGCCGGCGCCCGTGGAAGCAAGAGTAGGGATTTGAGCACGCCGACATGCACAAACACCCACCGCTTCCGGAATCCACTTACAACCGGCGAGAGCTCAAAGTCGATCCCCGAGCCGGCTGTCGCCACTACGGCCTGAAAGGCCATGCACCCCGAGGACTGGCAGGCGTCGACCAGGTGAAGCGAGAAGAAATGACGAAACAAGGCCATGGAAGGGGCAATGCCCACCATGGCCTCGCAGGCGAAGGCAAACACGACAAGCAGAATGATGGATTGAGGATCCAGATGCAGTGCATGGACTTGGTAATGCGAGAGTATGGCATTGAAGAAATCGGAGAAAGGGGGGATCAGGCCAGCCAAGAGGGCGTGAAGATGGATGGGGATCTTAGTGGCTGCCATGTCGACCATGGCTCGGGAAGCAGGCCAAGCCACTGTCACCTTCCACTCGTTAGAATTGGCAGCAAGCGCCAGACGGATCTTGTTCAGCCCTTCTTGATTGACCACCGTCGGCCGCTCGAGGGCAGGCTCGAAGGCTGGCGAAGGTACGACCAAGGCGCAGGTTTTCCCCTTCTTCTTCAAACGCGGCGCCATAGCGGCAGGAGAGGACCAGTGCCGGCGTCAGATCCGGGAAGGGAATCGATGTCTCTCAGGAAGGTGAAGGAACCAAGGGAGCGTACGGCAAGATGAAGGCGGAGCAGCTTTGGCAGTGGTGGCTGAGGGAGTCCTGGAATAAGGGGTACTCGGGCGTCCGGCCTGTTAGCCATGGGCCGGAATGATGGGCTGTGAAGATACGAAGACCGAAAACTGCAACCGTGTCTGGATGGGACTCTCCTTGGCGTGGAAGGCAAGCTTGGCGACCGAATATGTAGATTCCTTTATTTGTAACCAACCTTGTGTAACCCTAGATGCTCCCGGTGTCTATATAAACCGGAGGACTTAGTCCGGAGAGGATATTCATTACCATAGTCATACAGGCTAGGCCTCTAGGGTTTTAGCCATTACGATCTCGTGGTAGATCAACTCTTGTAATACTCATATTCATCAAGATCAATCAAGCAGGAAGTAGGGTATTACCTCCATAGAGAGGGCCCGAACCTGGGTAAACATCGTGTCCCCTGTCTCCTGTTACCATCGACCTTAGACGCACAGTTCGGGACCCCCTAACCGAGATCCGCCGATTTTGACACCGACATTGGTGCTTTCATTGAGAGTTCCACTGTGCCGTCCCCAAAAGGTTTGATGGCCCCTTCAATCGTCAACAATGACACTGTCCAGGGAGAGGCCTTCCTTCCCAGACAGATCTTCATGTTCGGCGGCTTCGCACTGCGGGCCAACTCGCTTAGCCATCTAGAGCAGATCGATAGCTACGCCCCTGGCCATCAGGTCAGATTTGGGAGCTTCAACTACGTCGCGGAGATCCGTGGAGATTTGATATTTGCCGGATTCGAGACCGCGGCAACGGCTCCTGGTCACCTCGATGAACATGACCTAAATCTGTCATCGGACCGCATCCAGGAGATTGCTCCTGTAACTGCTCTAGCCTTAGATCCGAAGCATACTGCTCCATCCAAGGACGGGAAGCTCAACCCCGCCATGGAGGCCACAAATCCCCCGGCGTTGGAGCCGCACATAGACTTAATCTCACATGATACCTGTGCCACCGGAACTCCGGACTCGTCTCCGGTCGTAAGTTCCGAACCATGTGGGCCCGTGGACGCCGAACTTGATCGTTATCGATCTTCGAATTCAGCACCGCAGATATATTTCGGCACTCACCTTTGGGCGATGTGCTAAACTCATTAAAGAACCTATCCTTGGCGGGGACTCACAGCCGAACTATATTCGGTTCGAACTAGGGGCTGATGATGGAGAATTTTGCTTCCCACCCGCCACCCACTCCATAGCCACTGTCGAGGACTTCCGACATGCTTGATTACGGCTCCGAAGACATCAACGGTATGGATGACGATGCCGACGAGGAGCAGGGCCAAAGCCCGCCATTCATTGGACGACGGACAGCCACTTCTTCGCACGATGTGTACATGGTGGATACACCCAAAGCAACCAACGACGATGACAAAGAGGATCCAGTTGAGGACAAACCTCCTGAGACACAGCCCAGACACCAGCGTCAGCGGCGCCGCTCTAAGTCACGTCGTCCAAAAGACAACAACACCGGCACCAGAGAAAACAATACTCCGGACGAGGCCGAAGACAATGAAGACCTTGTTGGGGCAATCTCCGAACAGGATGAACGGGAAGACGTGCAAGTTAGCCCTGATGAACAGGCCATACACGAAGACTCGGAGGACAGTAATTATCTTCTGCTCTCCGAGGAAGAGGAGAGCCTCGGCAATGAGGATTTCATCGTGCCTGAGGAACCTCTCGAGCAGGAGCGTTTTAAACGCCGGCTAATAGCCATTGCAAGGAGCCTGAAAAAGAAGCAGCTGTAGCTTCAAGCTGACCAAGATCTCCTCAATGATAGATGGACCGAAGTCCTGGCCGCCAAAGAATACGGCCTTAGTGGCCCAGCCAAAAATTACCTGAAGGGCAAATTTCTACCTCAGTTCGATGACGAGGCACTGGAGTCCGTACCATCATCGCGCAACGCGGCCGACCGACCACCACGCGGTCAGGATAAAGCGGCAACTCAAGCCGAACACTAGACCGCCCCACCTTGCTGTAAAGCCAAGAATAAAACAGCTCGGGGTTGTACATATGACCTGCGGCAGGACTTGGACAGTAGAGCAGGACACACAAGATCGATCTACGGATCGCGAGGACGTGCCTCGACACGCGACGACGGCTACCTATTCGGACATGACAAACCTAGCCACGCCCAGGCCGAAAACCGCAAACGGACTCCATCAGAGGTACGTCGCAGTGTGGCCCAATATAGAGGCGCCGCACACCCTCTTTGCTTCACAGACGAAGTAGTGGAGCATGAGTTCCCAGACGGGCTTAAGCTCATGAATATCGAATCATACAACAGAACAACTGACCCCGCGGTATGGATCGAGGACTTCCTCCTCCATATCCACATGGCCCACGGTGACGACCTCCATGCCATCAAATACCTGCCATTAAAACTCAAAGGACCAGCTCGATACTGGTTAAACAGTTTGCCAGAAAACTCTATCGGTAGCTGGGAGGACTTGGAAGACGCCTTCCGCGACAACTTCCAAGGAACATATGTCCGCCCACCAGATGCCGATGACTTAAGTCACATTGTCCAGCAGCCCGGAGAATCAGCCAGGAAGCTCTGGACTAGGTTCTTAGTTAAAAAGAAGCAAATCGTCGACTGTCCGGACGCGGAAGCCCTAGCGGCCTTCAAACACAGCGTCCGGGACGAGTGGCTTGCCCGCCACCTCGGCCAAGAAAAACCAAAATCCATGTCAGCCCTTACCGCTCTGATGACCCGCTTTTGCGCGGGAGAAGACAGCTGGCTCGCTCGTAGAAGCAACAACGACAGCGATCCGGGCACTTCCGAAGTCCAAGACGGCAATGGCAAGCCATGACGCAGCAAACACAAACGTCGCAATGATAATGAAAGAATACATGACACAGCGGTCAACGCCGGATTCAGGAGTCCCAAACCTGGTCAACGGAAAAAGCCATTCAAGGCGAACAGAGACGGACCATCCAATTTAGACAGGATATTGGATCGACCCTGCCAGATTCACGGCCACCCGGACAAACCAGCTAATCATACCAACAGAAGCTGATGGGTCTTCAAGCAGGCCGGCAAGCTCAACGCCGAACACAAGGGGAGGAGGCCGCCTAGTGATAGGGACGACGAAGAGACTCACCAACCAAATACCAGGGGTCAGAAGCAATTTCCCCCCGAAGTAAAAACAGTGAACATGGTATATGCAACACATAACTCTACAAGGGAGCAGGAGAAGCACTCCCTCCGGACTGAAGACTATACTGCGGCAACCTCAGTACAAAACAGTCTTATTAAACCGCATACCTTGTCGGCCATTAAGCCACTGGTCTCCATTCAACATGATCGAGCGGAAATAGCAGTTCGGCTTCCGCTGCCCACCTCATACACCTGCGAAATTTGTATCGCGCATACATAGCTACGCACTTAAGATACCATGGGCATTGGCGGAAGCATAATACGGACAAGCTTGTAAGCATTTCCATAACATTATTTCTACAAATTAATCTATCTTTCTTCATTATCTCTTAAAAACAGGTGACGCAAAGGACAAACATCTAACTGACTCTATCGGAGTTCGGATCCGTACACTCACCTAGTGGGCCACTTCCATCAAGGAATCCCCTCACCGAGGACAGGCGGCGCAGACGTGCGACAGGAGGTCCAAAATATTTTTTTGTAGATCGCACTCTTTATTTCGAGCCTGTAATATGCCTTTTTCCTCCGCCTTCGACCCCGGGCATGTCAAATAGCCGGGGCTGTGGTCTTTTTATCTATAAAGTAACCATCAGCACACCACTCAGGTCCCAGTAAACATAATCCGCATTCATCATGCATTTCTTTTTCAAAAATGAGTTTGGCTCCTATGGTTGTTTCACACACATACCTCGGCATAACCTGCCAGGGGCTCGGTATGGGAACAAATGAGTTGCCAACAAAGTCCGAAAAGCTTTATAGCGTACTTCGGCGTCGCGAGTTTGGCCATATATGCATCAGCTCCGAATCATGTCTTGGGTCAATGGTTGGGTTGCACGGCTCCTGTGCTTGCTACCTTACGTTCCGCTCTATGGGCTAGGGTAGTAAAGGGAGAACTACTACGATTTTGCTCCCTGTTCATCTGGTCAAGCACCTCAGTATAGAAAGCTGAAAACCGACTGTCATGATGCTGCGAGAGCTGGTCAACCACTCGATGACTTATCGGAATCTTTCGCGATTCCCTCCATATTATACGAAGGACCTTTTTTCAGGTCATATATGTAACGCACCATATCGGAATAAGCCGTACACATACCAGGGGCTATATCGTAGCCCCCCCTATAAAACTCCTATGGCTAAGTGAAAGTGTTAACGCCCTATAGTCCGATCGCCTCGTTCACCGCATCGACACCTCCTTCACGGACCAAGACGTTGGGTCAAAAGTGCTCAGAAGCTTTTCCGAACACCCCCATATTTCCTACGAGGGGGCTGAAGCCGATGACTGGAAAACTTTCAGATCATATACAAACGGCCGCACAGGAGGAACAAAAGCCTTTTATGCAAAACTAAAATATAGACTGATTATAAAAATTGTCTTTTACAATTCGGATACACTTCACTCGAATATTATGTCTTTCGAACATTGATCCTCTATCAAGCGGGCAGCCTCTAAGATGTCCTCAAAATAATGCTCTGGTGCGTGATGGTCCTTGCCCTTGGGTGGACCCTTCGCCACAACATCGATGGCCTTCATCTTCCCCCAGTATGTCTTGACACGGGCAAAGGCCATCCGTACACCTTCAATGCATGCCGACCTCTTAACGGCGTCGATGCGTGGAACCGCATCAGCAAGCCGCTGCACCAAGCCGAAATAGCTATTCGGAAAAGGCTCAGTTGGCCACAGCTGGATTATGACGTTCTTCATGGCAGCACCGGATATCCTATGAAGCTCGGCCCATTGGGACATATGTTCATTCAGCAGCAGAGGGTGTTTTGATGCGCCAAACTGTGACCAGAAAAGCTTCTCCATTGCATATCCCTCTTGCACTTGGTAAAACTGCGCCGCATCGGAAGAGCTCTTCGGCAAGTCCAAAAACTCGTCTGGACAACTCCACACTTGGTTAAGCTGAGCATAATTCGAATCGCTGAACTTAGTCTGTAACAAAAAGGGCTCACCAGCCGCAATC
This sequence comes from Aegilops tauschii subsp. strangulata, assembly GCF_002575655.3. Taxonomy (NCBI): domain Eukaryota; kingdom Viridiplantae; phylum Streptophyta; class Magnoliopsida; order Poales; family Poaceae; genus Aegilops; species Aegilops tauschii. Next base: position 408,577,339 of record NC_053037.3, read on the forward strand.
TCCCCAGCTTGCCGGATCTCCTCACGGGACGCTCTAGATTCGGACCGCGCTTCTTTCGCCTCTCGCAAGGCCTTGTCAAGATCAGCCGTCTTGGCTTTATTCTCCTACTCGTGGAATTCACAGCGGCTAGCGGCATTCTTTAGTTCGAGCGCCATCGTGGATATTTTCTCCTCATCCTGGCACCGAGCAGCCTGTTCGGCCTTTAACTCGGCCGATGCCTTTTTGGCAGCCGCATTACTAAATCGGGCCTCCTCCTTGGCCCGGGCTAGCTCCGCCCGAAGAATCTCAACGGCGGCGGCACCATCTGCAGCCATGCATATAACAGTATGCAATTTTCAGCGTCACGCTTATATTATAAACACGTAATGACTGCTCCTAATGCATACCTTGCGACTCGTCAAGACGCCTATTGATTAACGCAATATCATCCCCTGCCACATCAAGCTTCTGCTGCAGCTCGGCAACTTCTGTAGTCCGGGCAGTCGTCAGGGGCGACGCAACCTGTGTTCCAATTAACCAGATTATTCCCTGAGCATATCTTTTTCGATCCTCTGATCGCCTCCCATGGGAAGCCGACCCGAGTCTCAGGGGCTACTACCTATACACAGGTGCATGTTGCAAATAAAATATAGTTGAAAATATTACATCACAAACCTCGAAGCCTCTTAGCAGGCTCATGAAGGCTTCATTCAATCCGCTCTTCGCGGACAGAATCCTCTCAACCACCGTACCCATCAAGGTACGTTGTTCCTCCGAGACAGATCCTTTTTGCAGCATATCCCTCAACATATTCGGCGTCGCTGGGTCTCCGGAAACCGCTGTAGGAGCACAATCATCCTTTGAAGGAACCTGTTCACTCGTCCCCAGAATCACTGCTGGTTGAAAACCGGATAGTCCGGGGCCTTCATTGTCGGCCCCCGAATCCCGGACGATCGGAGGCTCACCTTCGGGCACTGCCTCCTTCATCCCTCGCGTCGCTTGTCGATAAAAAAAACCCTCCGACATGACACTTCGGAGTCGTTCGCCTTATTGGGCGAGGAAGCTGGGGGAGGCGTCTCGCTTTCAATCATCTCTAGGAGAAGATCTCCTGAAGAAGAGGATCGCTCAGGAACACTCTGCACCGAACTGTTAAGACACACGTGAATATCATGTGTCACTCTGATAACAGAAAAGGGACGAGATGTGATTAAAGCACCCCAGATTTACTTACAATTTGGTCGAAGGCCTATCCTCACGACGGAGCTGTTCAACAGCGTCGCCTTCCAATCCCGAGCTGCCCGACGAGGGCATCTTGCCCCTCTTGGGAGTCAATTCCTCCAAACCATCGGAGGCGGCCCTTTTCTTCCTGTATGGAGAAGGGATGCTTGCTTCCCCGTTGCCTTTATCTTCAGGCGAAGAAATGTCAATTTCCCCGGACTCGGTGTCTAATTTACCTCCGGAACGAAGACCTTCCCTGGTCTTCCCACTCTCCACCTTGTCCCCCTCCGTTGGCGCCTGATACGGTGCCGGTGCCAGCATCCTTGTTAGCACGGGGACCGCTGAGTCTTCAGGAAGAGGGGCCGGACACCTAATCCGTTCCGCTTTCTTTATCCAGCCCTCGAAAGAGATGGTTTGCTTAGTGTCTTACCACATGATACCTGATTATGAGGTGTTCGACGGACGGGTACTTACTGTGGTGTCTGGATGGTTGCAGTCAAGGCCGATGTCTTCGGCAGTATCCGGCCACTGCTTTCGTTTCCCGAAGAATAATTTCCACATCCCTTTGTGTGTAGTGCCGAAGAAGTGTTGAAGTGTCCGCGGTCCTTCGGGATTGAACTCCCACAGGCGGATAGGTCGCCTCTGGCACAGCAAGGTCCGACGGACCAGCATTACTTGAATAACATTGATAAGATCAATGTCCCTCTTGAGAAGGCTCCTGATGCGGCTCTGAAGAGTCTGTACATCATCAATTGATCCCCAGTTGTAGCGACCCGACCTCAGACGGTCAAGTCTCTGTGCTTAATTGTCATCCCTGGATCGGTATGCTGACACACACAGTACTCGAGGCTTTATAACAGAGGTAAATCACATGTATAAATAACGTAAATACTATTACCTCAATCCAAATAGCGGAAGTAACAACAAGGTTGTGGATTCCCATCAACACCAACGGCAAAGTTGAGTGTAGAAATCGTAACCCTAACGTATCACTTACTCGTCATAAGATTCCTGCAACATGAGACGTTGCAGCCACAAAGGGTCAGTACATTGAATGTACTGGCAAATTCACACCATAGGATAATGATGAATAATAGCTATCACTACATGCATATATGGCTGGTGGAAAAGCTCTATGGTTATAATGTTTTTGCGAAAAGCCAATTTTTCCCTACTGCAAAGGAATATAATTTATTTAACTACAAAGTTGGTTGAAAATATTGAGAAGGTTCCTCCAACTCAATCCCAAATTAACATCAATAACCCAACAAATTATTTAAGTAACGTGATGAGATCAATATGATAATCCAAGTACCAGAGACTCAAGACTGTCCATAACCGGGGAAACGGCTAACCATGATTAGTTTGTACACTCTACAAAGGTTTGCGCACTTTTCCCCACAAGACTCGATCTCCTCCGTTGGATTTCTCGCACTACATGGTGTTTGAGAAACAGATGACCGAGACACAGTCTTTCAGAAGCATTAACTCTAACCCTGGGTAGACAGTACCAACCTACACCCCCTACATCTGCTAGCCTACCACTGGAAGAGGTCATGCAACATACTCAACTATGCTAGAGCCCATAATAGCTTGTGGCTGCACACGGAAGTTTCTAACATGAATAATCTTATGATCCCTTTGAGCCTGGGTGGCGGGCCGTAGGATGATCACACGGGTCCTCCGGGATATCCTAGGACAACACTGGATTCTCCAGGTGCCCACGAGCAATCCACCCAGATGTGTATTAAAGTTGCCACCTTAAGTTGAACCATTAATTAAAAAACTCGCATCTGTCATGAATACACTCAAACCCAATCCACGTCTACGAGCATATCATAGCAATATAAGCAACGTAGAGGTAACTCCCACAGGTTTGATAATAAACAGGTAAATAGGTACTACCTCATCTACTTCCCAAAACCCACAAGTTAATCAGATCCTAACCATGCAATTGTTTGAGGGTTGAAACTAATGCATAAAAACTGGGTATGAAAGGGATATGATCAAAGTGTGAACTTGCCTTGTACGGTTGATGAAGATGATTCGCACTCATAACTCCTGATAGTTCTACTCGTCTCACTCCGGTCAATCTATCGTAAGCAAGCAATAGTAACCACACATAAGCAATCACTCAAATGATCGGAAAGAACGAAGAAGACAATTCGGAAAACATCAAAACCAAGCAAATAACTCTTGCAACAGAAAATAATTTCTAACAGTACCAAAATTAAGTGAATTTGGCCTTATCAGAAAGTTTAGGTCAAGAGCTTCGATTTGCAAAAATAATCAACTCAAACGGAGTTATAAAACTCAAGTTACGAACAAAAGAAGTTTGAATACAAATCTATTTGAAATCATATTTTAAAACTTTCAAAAATATGTTTAAGTTGTTTTACTGGATAGAGGAGATCGTAACGAAGAAGTGGGCGTTGGTTTCGTTGAATTTGGAGAAACGGTGTAAAAGTTACGAAGATTTGAAGAACAGGGACTAATCTGTAAAGAAAAATTATCACACGTAGGTCCCTGACCGAAATTAAAAAGAAAAAGGAAAAGACTAAATAAAGAACGTTCGTTACCGAACACTAACGAACGAATTCATTCGCTGCGAAGGGGTAAACAACGAAAGTTCACCGAATAGGAATAACTAAAAGGAAAACCGATCTAAAAAGAAAACCGGTTCGGGCCTTTTGCGGTTTTTACCGTTTGGGGCGGTTTTCGGCGATTTATACCGGCTCGCAAAAATAAACTGGCAGCGGCGGTTTTCGCGGCGGATCGGATCGGCGGGGCGGCGGCTCCGGCAGACGGCGGCGGCGGTTGCGTGCAGCGTGCAGCGCGGGGCGGTGCGAGGCGGCGGCGACAGGAGGCGAAGGGGTGAGATCCGGCGGTGGTTTGCGGCGCGGGCGGCGGCTCGGCGGCGAGATGCGAGGCGAGGGGAGAAGCGAGGGGGTCCGGGGCCCGCTTATAAAGGGGGCGGCGCTGGCCTCGGGAGGAGTCTCGACCGGACTCGGGCGGCGGCGCGGCGTCGTGGGGGACCGGTCTCCCCGACGATGTCGGTGGCGGCGGCGCGCTAGCTGGGCCGTGGCCTGGCTGGAGCTGGGCCGGCCTAGTTGGTGGAGGAAGAAGTTTTTTTGAACATTTTTTTCGACAAATAAAAATAATAAAAACAAAATAAATAAAAATATTATATAGGCATATTATATATCAAAATTTTCAGAAAAACATTTTCTACAACATGGACATTTTTCTAGCGTCAAATAAAATCTACAAAAATTTAAATAAAGCAAACAGTGCTACAGCTCTAATAAAATCCAATAAAAATCATTTTAAAAATACCAAAATAAATTCAAATTTATTTTTCTCCAATTTTCTGAGGTAGGGAATCATTTTGCCCTATTTTTCATATAATTTATTTTTGGAGAAAAATAATTTGAATAAAACCCAAATAACTCCAAATTGAAAATAACTTCCGAAAGGACTTTAAATTTGATCCTTTTAAACTCCCAACTCATATTTCATATGGTTTGAAGAAGTCATATTATCTTCTCTCATGAAAATCATTGAGTTGCATGAAGTTTATGAATTGAAAATATTTCCGAATGAAATTCAAATCTTTTCAAAACCCTTTTTCATTTATTTAAATGAAAGAAGTCATGTCATCTTCTCCCCCGGGTTTTGTGATGAAAAGAATTTGAATTGATGGAGATCATAAATGCAAAAATGAAAGTTTGGGAAAGTCCTTTTATTCCCTCTCATTTAACTTTCAAAACGTTTCGAATATCACTCAATTTCACACAAGCAATCAAGCAAACAATCAAAACTATCTAGTTATTATAACATTCCAAAATTTAGAATTTTGGGATGTTACACCAGTCCAACCCCTTATTAATCTATGATGTGAGCTAAATCGGAGGGCTGGATCGAAACGCAGGCGTAGCCGCCCACTTGGAACCATGGGGCTCGGTGATATAGAACCACTCCCGTTGCCATAAGTCGGAATATTCTGTGAAGGATCCTTTTAGCCAAAGAGCGTTATTAAGCTTGCTCACTGTGGCACCACCACACTCTGCCTACTTCCCCTCTATCACCTGCGGCTTCACATTGAAGGTCTTGAGCCACAAGCCGAAGTGTGGAGGGATCCGAAGGAAGGCCCCACACGTGACGATGAACGCCGAGATGAGAAGGACAGAGTTCGTGGGGCAGATCATGAAAATCTAGCCCGTAATAGAACATGAGCCCATGGACAAAAGGATTAAGGGAGAATCCTAACCCTCGGAGGAAGTGGGAGACAAACACGACCCTATCGCCGGATCTGGGGGTAGGGATAACCTGCCCTTCAGCAGGGAGCCGATGGAGGATTTCCGCGGACAGATATCTTGCCACCCTAAGCTTCGCAATATCCTCTTCTGTAACAGAAGAAGCCACCCACCGGCCTTGGAGGCTGGATCCGGACATGACTGAGGATTGTGGCTATCGAAACTTGGGTGTTAGAACTCAAGGTAGCGAAGGCTGAGGAAGAAGCTAACGTGGAAGAGAGAGATGGGTCTACACCCCTTCATAAAGGCTGTATCGAACGCCTCCTCCTGGGCCTTAAAACTTGCCTATTCCCAAGGAGTTGTACCCAAGAGACGGTTGGGTTACCCATGTCCTGTTGATAAGAATCCCTTAATAAGGGGACACAATCTCAGCTTGGATAAGATGTCCCAATAAATCCGCGCCTTGAAACCCGGGGCTAACAACGGGTTTAAAATAATGTCCCGACGGTGATGAAGCGTCGTGCTATGAACAGTTGTCGGTGGATTGGATTTATAAATTATTGTGCCCTTTGTGGAAGTATACAAAACTTATGTTACAGGTCCGGACACGTTCAATACATCCGAAGACTATCTTGGAGTTCGGAAGGAGGAACCCGCTGAGGGAGTCCTGGATTAGGGGGTCCTCGGACAGCCGGACTATATCCTTTGGCCGGACTGTTGGACTATGAAGATACATGATTGAAGACTTCGTCCCGTGTCCAGATGGGACTCTCCTTGGCGTGGAAGGCAAGCTTGGCAATACGGATATGTAGATCTCCTCCCTTGTAACTGACTCTGTGTAACCCTAGCCCCCTCCGGTGTCTATATAAACCAGAGGGTTTAGTCCGTAGGACAACAACAATCATACCATAGGCTAGCTTCTAGGGTTTAGCCTCTCTACGATCTCATGGTAGATCAACTCTTGTAATACTCATATCATCAAGATCAATCAAGCAGGAAGTAGGGTATTACCTCCATCGAGAGGGCCCGAACCTGGGTAAACATTGTGGCCCCCGCCTCCTGTTACCATCCGCCTTAGGCGCACAGTTTGGGACCCCTACCCGAGATCCGCCAGTTTTGACACCGACATTGGTGCTTTCATTGAGAGTTCCACTGTGCCGTCACTTTAAGGCTTGATGGCTCCTTCGATCATCGGCAACGATGCGATCCAGGGTGAGGTTTTTCTCCCTGGACAGATCTTCGTATTCGGCGGCTTCGTACTGCGGGCCAACTCGCTTGGCCATCTGGAGCGGATCGAGAGCTACGCCCCTGGCCATCAGGTCAGGTTCGGAAACTTGAACTATACTGCCGACATCCGCGGAGACTTGATCTTCGACGGATTCGAACCCATGTCGGGTGCGCCGCACAATCACGACGAGCATGACTTAACTCTGTCGTCGGACAGTGTTCGGGAGATCACACCTGCAACTACTCCGGCCCTCAATCCGGAACAAATTGCGCCATCTGAGGATGGGTGGATAGACCCTGCCACGGAGGCCGCACTCTCAGTGGCGATAGAGCCGAATACTTACTTCACCTCCTATGGAGCCGTGTTGCCGAACCATTGGATTCGTCCCCGGCCACGGGCTCCGAGCCGCCTGCGTCCGTGCCTATCGAATCTGATTGGGCACCGATCATGGAGTTTACCTCCGCGGATATCTTTCAGCACTTGCATTTTGGCGATGTGCTAAATTCATTAAGGTCTCCCTCCTTGTCAGGAGAACCTTGGCCGAACTATGTCCGGCTAGAATGGGATGCGGACGATGAAGAAATTCGCTCCCCACCCACCACCCACTTAGTAGCCACTATCGATGATTTAACCGACATGCTCGACTTCGACTCTGAAGACATCGACGGTATGGACGACGATGCAGGAGACGAACAGGAACCACCGCCCACAGGGCGCTGGACCACCACCTCATCATATGATATATACATGGTGGACACCCCCAAAGAAGGGGATGGCAATAAGACAACGGAGGATAATCCCTCCAAGAAGCAAGCCAAGCACCGACGTCAACGGCGCCGCTCTAAGTCTCGCCATAGCAAAAGCAGCGATACCGGCACAAGAGACAATAACGCTCCGGATAGTGCCGAAGACGACGATAATCCCCTCCAGCTAGACCTCGAGTGGGAGGATGAACAAGCTAGCCCTCCGGAACAGGCAGCAAACGGAGAATCAGAGGATGACAATTACATGCCTCTCTCCAAAGATGAAGTGAGCCTCGGCGACGAAGAATTTGTCGTGCCTGAGGATCCCGTCGAGTAGGAGCGCTTCAAGCGCCGGCTTATAGCCACAACAAACAGCCTGAAGAAAAAGCAACAACAGCTTCGAGCTGATCAAGATCTGCTAGCGGATAGATGGACCGAAGTCCTGACAGCCGAGGAATACGAACCCGAGCGCCCAACCAAGAGTTATCCAAAGCGCAGGTTGCTACCTCAACTCGAGGAGGAAGCATTGAAACCTACATCACCAGCGTATGATGCGGCTGATCGGCCACCTCGTGGCCGAGACAGAGAGGCATTTCAGCCTGAAGTCCAGCCCGCACCCCGTCGCCACTCAAACAAAAATACCAAGGCCCGGGGCAACACGTGGGACCTGCGAGACGTATTGAAAAACAAGGCAAAACATGCAAGATCGATCTATGGATCATGGGGGCGTGCACCAACGCGGGACGATGACCGTCACGCCTGATACACTAAAAGCAAATCTGGCCAGGCCGAACACAGCAGACAAGACTCATATGAACTGTGTTGTGATATAGCCCGGCACAGAGGCGCCGCACACCCCCTATGCTTCACTGATGAAGTAATGGATCACGAATTCCCAGAGGGTTTTAAACCCGTAAAAATTGAATCATATGATGGTACAACAGATCACGCGGTATGGATCGAGGATTTCCTCCACCACATCCACATGGCTCGCGGTGATGATCTACATGCCATCAAGTACCTCCCACTAAAACTCAAAGGACCAGCTCGGCATTGGCTGAATAGCTTGCCAGCATACTCAATTGGCAGTTGGGAGGATCTGGAAGATGCATTCCTTGAAAACTTCTAGGGCACTTATGTGCGACCACCGGATGCTGATGACTTGAGCCATATAACTCAGCAGCCAGGGGAATCAGTCAGGCAATTTTGGACACGGTTCCTAACTAAGAAAAACCAAATTGTCGACTGTCCAGATGCAGAGGCCTTAGCGGCATTTAAGCATAACATCCGTGACGAGTGGCTCGCCCGGCACCTCGGCCAGGAGAAGCCGAAGTATATGGCCTCCCTCACGACGCTCATGACCCGCTTTTGCGCAGGCGAAGACAGCTGGCTGGCTCGCAGCACCAACACATCAAGAAGTCATGGCACTTCAGATACAAAGGATACTAACGGCAGAACATGTCGTAACAGACACAAGCGTCGCAATAACGGCGACAACGCCGAAGACACGGCAGTCAATGCCGGATTCAGCGGCTCTAAATCCGGTCAGCGGAAGAAGCCGTTTAAAAGAAGCAATCCGGGCCCTTCCAGTTTTGGACCGCATACTCAATCGCTCGTGTCAAATTCACGGCACCCCCGATAAGCCAGCCAATCACACCAACAGAGAATGCTGGGTGTTCAAGCAGGCCAGCAAGTCGAATGCCGAAAACAGGGATAAGGGGTTGCATAGCGACGACGAGGAAGAGCCTCGGCCGCCGAACACAGGAGGACAGAAGAGATTCCCTCCACAAGTGAAAACGGTGAACATGATATACGCAACCCACATTCCCATGAGGGAACGAAAGCATGCACTAAGGGATGTCTATGCGATGGAGCCAGTCGCCCCAAAGTTCAACCTATGGTCCTCTTGTCCGATCACCTTCGATCGCAGGGACCACCCCACTAGTATCCGTCATGGCGGATCTGCCGCATTGGCCCTTGACCCCATCATTGACGGATTTCACCTCACCCGAGTCCTTATGGACGGCGGCAGCAGCCTGAACCTGCTCTATCAGGATACAGTGCGCAAAATGGGTATAGACCCCTCGAGGATCAAACCCACTAAAACCACCTTTAAAGGTGTCATCCCAGGTGTAGAGGCCCATTGCACGGGCTCAATCACACTGGAAGTGGTCTTCGGATCTCCGGCAACTTTCGAAGCGAGGAGTTAATCTTTGATATCGTCCCGTTCTGCAGTGGCTATCAAGCACTGCTCGGGCGAACCGCATTTGCTAGATTCAATGCGGTACCGCATTATGCATACCTCAAGCTCAAAATGCCAGGACCTCGTGGGGTATAACAGTCAATGGAAACAGAGAACGCTCACTCCGCACGGAGGAACACATTGCGGCCCTCGCAGCTGAGGCACAAAGCAGCCTTTTAAGGCAAACCGCGAATTCGGCGATAAAGCCCCCGGATACCGTCAAGCGAGTCTGGAGGAACCTGCAACAGGATCTCCTTGCATGTTCAGAGCTCGCCTAGCAATTCGGCCCCCGTCCTAGTCCCAGTCAAGCGACGAAATCTGTGCCGTGCGTACATAATTTCGCACTGAAAATACCATGGGCATAGGCGGGGGCACGACCAGGGCACGTCCCACAATGCGGCTCAACCGCCCCAAGGGCTGTATACCTTTATCATTTTCTCTCTTTCAGGACCTTACTCTCTGGAAGCCCTTTCCAGCAGTCTGATTGCTGGACACACTACGGGAAGGAACAACCAAGGAGGCAAGAAGCTAAGACGTACAAGGGAATCCCCAGGTGGTCTCTGATAACAATCGAAGTACCCATTTTTAATACCCATACGCAGCTTGCCCTTGGATAGGACATGTCAAATAGTCCTATTTTTTGCTTATTGCACTACTTGTATCAGTACGCTTCGGCGTATTATTTAAATAACAATGCATAGCATTAGTCTATTATTGCATTACCCTTCTTTTTTCTTGTTTGTTTATTTACGACAACTTGCACCCGTACATTCTGGTACGACCAGTACGCCAGGGGCTTCAGTATACCCCATAATACGGCATGATAAGTCCGAACACTTTCGACAGTGCGGCACCCCGAACTTATAGCATTATATGCATCAGCTCCGAATCATGTCTTGGGTCAATAGTTGGGTTTGCCCGGCTCCCATGTTTTGGTACCTTACGTTCCGCAATATCGGCTAAGGTAGCGCTGGGAGAACTACTGCGATTGTGTCCCGGTTCTTCCGGACGAGCACCTCAGTAGAGAAAGCCGAAAACTGACTGTCATGATAAGGCGAGAGCTGGTCGCTGTTCGAGAGGTCTCAAGTCCTTAAAGACTTTTTCCGCTTCGGGCGAGGAGTCGGCCTTGCCCGACTTTGGCGTATATAGCGCCCCAAATTCGGCCTTCCGAATACTAGGGGCTTCGCCAAAATTTAAAATTGTAGACTTCTATGGCTAAGTGAGAGTGATAAAGCCTTATAGTCCGATTGCCTGGTTCGTTGTGCTGAACACCTCCCTCGAAGGACCCAAAATTGGGATTAAGACTGCTCAGGTTTATCCCGAACACCTCAGTACTAGTTACATGGGGGCAGAAGCCGACGACTGGCCAACTCTCGGATTTTATAAACGGCCGCACAGAAGGTAATATTTTAAATTCAAAAGCGTTGCATAGCGCAAATGAACTCGTTTCATATTACAGGATCGCATGAGTGCATTCATTCGAATATTACATCCTTAGTACATTCCTCCGCCACAAGGCGAGATCCCTTCAGGACACTGTTATAATACATTTCGTGGTGGCGATGCTCCTTGCCTTCCGGCGGCCCCTCCTTCACCAGCTTCTCGGCGTCCAGCTTTGCCCAGTGGGCCTTTGCTCGGGCAAAAGCCCTGCGCGCGCCCTCGATGCAGACAGACCGCTTTATGACTTCCAGCCGTGGGCAGGCATTCACAAGCCGCCTTACCAGGCCTAAGTAGCTATCGGGCAGGGGATCGCCAGGCCACATCCGGACTATAAGACCCTTCATGGCCTGTTCGGCTGCCTTGTGGAGCTTGACCAGTTGCTTCAGCTGGTCGCTCAATGTCATGGGGTGTTCGGCCCAGTATACTGAGACCAGAAAAACTTCTCCGTCAAGCTCCCCTCCTCGGCCCGGTCGAACTCCGCGGCATCTGACACACTGCGGGGCAGATCTGCGAACACTCTTGGAGAGCTCCAAACTCGGGTAAGTAAAAGGAATTTTTCTTTCACATGCTTTTTTTGCATAATGAATGCCGTACCCGCCGCTATCTTCTTAACTGCCTCAATTTCCTGGAGGGCCTTTTGGGCTTCGGCCTTGGCGTGTTGTGCGCTTTCGAGGGCCTTCGCAAGCTTGGACTCTCGCGCCTTAGAGTCAAGCTCCAAGGACTCGTGTTTTTTGACGAGAGCCTGGAGCTCTTGCTGCACCTCGCCCACCCGGGCCTCTTTCTTTCTCGCTCAATGCGCTCCTTGGCCGCCTTGTCCTCGGCCTCGGACAGCGCCTTCTTCAGGGTCGCCACTTCGGTCGTGGCCCCTAGCAAAATTCATGACGATCCTATGATCTAAGCAACCACCCTTGTTTTTTCTTATCAACATACAGACGGGGTATAACTTACCTTTGTTCTCTTCGAGCTGCCTTTTGGCAAGGCCGAGCTCTTCCTTGGACCGCTCAAGGTCCCGCTTCAGTGCGGCGACCTCCGCAGTACATGCGGCAGCGGCTAGCAGTGAAGCCTGCATATGCACATAGACATATTTGATTAGACTCATGTGGTTATTATTTGATCCTCTATTCGGCCTTTCTTCGCAAACGCCAAACAGAGCATCAGGGGCTAGTGTCTATGCGGTAACATTCTCTTATAATCTGGTCACTTACCTCAAAGCCTGTTAGGAGGCTGGCACACGCTTCAGTCAGTCCGCTCTTGGCGGACTGAACCTTCTTGACCACCGCACTCATGATAGTGCGGTGTTCTTCGTCGATGGAAGCGCCCCAAAGCGCTTCCAGCAAGTTGTCCGGTGCCTCTGGATGGACAGAGGCCACCGGCACAGGCGGCTTGCCCCTCTTAACAGGGGGTCGCCTGACAGAGTCCGGAACCACTGGAGGTTCCGGCGCAGTGTTCGGCTAGAGGCCGAATTCGGAGCCCATGGGAGTCTTGCTCCCCTTGCGCCCAGGGTCCGGAACGTCGCCTTGAGGCGCCTCCAGGACTACCTCCCCTCGGCTCGGTGCCCTTTGAGACAACACCTCGACGTTGTCCCTAGGGCGAGGGGTGGAGGCGGTCGGAAGTGAATCGCTATTCATATCTGACGGGTCCAAAGAACCATCCGACGAAGATACGTTGATATGGGCTCGGGACGGACTGCATAATCATGTTCGGCGTGATGAGAAGCAGTGCAATAAAACATACCATGAATTACTATGGTATCCGAATACTTACGACTTCACCAGGGGCTTGTGCCTGGGCAACCACTCGTTGTCGCTGTAGGCGGCCGTCGTGGAGCAGTCCGGGAGGAGGGTCCTTCCCTTCTTGGACCCTTCGGCCTCCCCGGTTGGGGCGGCCTTCCTTTTCTTGTCTCCCCCGGCTGGGGGGAGAACTTTCCTCTTCCTCCTCCTCGTTTTCGTGGGAGGAGTGTGCCTCGGAGTTTTCAGACAATGAGTCCGATATAACCTTGCGCCGGAGACCCTTTCGGGTCCCCGTGGCCTTCTTCTTGGCCTTCTTCACCGGCACCTCGTAAGGCGCGGGAACCAGCATCTCCGTTAGGAGAGCATCTGCAAGATCTTCAGGCAGGGGGGCTGGCAATCGATCTGCTCCGCTGTCTCTACCCAGTCCTGTTAAATGGCATGGAGGCTTAGATCTTGCACATGATTAAACTGGGGAAAATAAATATCCTATGAGATATGAAAAACTTACCGGATTGGCAGGGCGCTTTGCGCTGAGTCCGCGGTCCTCGGTAAGGGGAGGGGGTACCTCGGCGCCCTTGAACAGCACCTTCCAGACGTCCTTGTGCGTCGTGTCGAAGAGCTCTCGCAGCGTCTGGTGCTCGGCCGGGTTGAACTCCCACAAATTGAATGCCTATCGTTGACACGGGAGGATCCAGTGGAAGAGCATGACCTGGACCACGTTGACGAGCTTGATTTTCTTGCTCGTCATGTTTCTAATGCATTTCTAGAGTCCGGTCAGCTCCACCGATGAACCCCAGGACAGGCCCTTCTCTTTCCAGGAGGTGAGCCGTGTGGGGATTCCGGATCGGAATTCGGGGGCCGCCACCCAGTTGGTGTCGCGTGGCTCGGTGATGTAGAACCACCCCGATTGCCACCCCTTTATGGTCTCCACATAGGGGCCTTCGAGCCAGGTGACGTTAGGCATTTTTCCCACCATGGCGCCTCCGCACTCCGCTTGCTGGCCGACCACCACCTTCGGTTTAACATTGAAGGTCTTCAGCCACAGGCCAAAGTGGGGCCTGATGCGGAGGAAGGCCTCGCACACGATGATAAACGCCGAGATGTTGAGGATGAAATTAGGGGCCAGATCGTGAAAATGCAGCCCGTAGTAGAACATGAGCCCGTGGACAAACGGGTGGAGGGGAAATCCCAGTCCGCGGACGAAGTGGGTAAGGAAAACCACCCTCTCATGGAGCTCTGGCGTAGGGATGATCTGCCCCGCATCTGGCAGCCGGTGTGCGATATCCGCGGCTAGATATCTAGCTCCCCGTAGCTTTGTGATGTTCTCCTCCGTAACGGAGGAGATCATCCACTTGCCTCCTGCTCCGGACATACTTGGAGTGGTTTGAGGAGAAAAACGCGAACTTGGGCGCTGGAGCTCGAGTGCGCAAGAATGGATGAGCAAGGAGGAAGAAGGCATGGGTAAAAAGGGTGAATCCTTGTCCCTTTATAAGGGCGGAAGAGGCGATGTGCCTCCCCACTTACCTGGTAAAATCGCTTATTCCCCAAGCGCCATAATTGATGGCGCGGTTGGGTTACCCACACCCGTATTGATGAGAATCCCGTGATAAGGGGACACGATCTCTGCTTCGACAAGATGTGCCAAGGAAACCGCCTCGCAATATGTGCAGTGGCTGGTTGTGAAAAACAGTTCGAATAATGACCGGGCCGTGGTGTGATATCATGCTGCAAAATGCGTCAGCAGATTAGATTTGTGGAAATATTATTCTCTCTACGGTGGTATGTGGAATTTGTTTTGCAGAGCCGGACACTATCTTTGTGTTCAAAATCTTCTATGGAGTATTCAGAGGAGGAACCCGCCTTGCAATGCTGAAGACAATCTGCGTGCCGGACTCATCGTCATTGAAGCCTGGTTCAGGGGCTACTGAGGGAGTCCTGGATTAGGGGGTCCTCGGACAGCCGGACTATAACCTTTGACCGGACTGTTGGACTATGAAGATACAAGATTGAAGACTTCGTCCCGTGTCCGGATGGGACTCTCCTTGGCGTGGAAGCCAAGCTTGGCAATACGGATATGTAGATCTCCTCCCTTGTAACCGACTCTGTTTAACCCTAGCCCCCTCCAGTGTCTATATAAACCGGAGGGTTTAGTCCGTAGGACAACAACAATCATACCATAGGCTAGCTTCTAGGGTTTAGCCTCTCTACGATCTCGTGGTAGATCAACTCTTGTAATACTCATATCATTAAGATCAATCAAGCAGGAAGTAGGGTATTACCTCCATCGAGATGGCCTGAACCTGGGTAAACATTGTGTCCCCCGCCTCGTGTTACCATCCGCCTTAGGCGCACAGTTCGGGACCCCCTACCCGAGATCCGCCGGTTTTGACACCGACAACCGCCTTGCAATGCCGAAGACAGATCTATGTGCTGGATACCTTGTCATTGAAGCCAGGTTCAGGGGCTACTGAGGGAGTCCTGGACTAAGGGGTCCTCGGGCGTCCGGCCTGTTAGCCATGGGCCGGACTGATGGGCTGTGAAGATACGAAGACCGAAGACTGCACCTGTGTTCGGATGGGACTCTCCTTGGCGTGGAAGGCAAGCTTGGCGACCGAATATGTAGATTCCTTTCTTTGTAACCAACCTTGTGTAACCCTAGATCCTCCCGGTGTCTATATAAACCGAAGGACTTAGTCCAGAGAGGATATTCATTACCATAGTCATGCAGGCTAGGCCTCTAGGGTTTTAGCCATTGCGATCTCGTGGTAGATCAACTCTTGTAATACTCATATTCATTAAGATCAACTCTTGTAATACTTCTCTCAAAAAAACTCTTGTAATACTCATATTCATCAAGATCAATCAAGCAGGAAGTAGGGTATTACCTCCATAGAGAGGGCCCGAACCAGGGTAAACATCGTGTCCCCTGTCTCCTGTTACCATCGACCTTAGAGGCACAGTTCGGGACCCCCTACCCGAGATCTGCCGATTTTTACACTGACAGTGGCCGCCGAGCCCGTCGAATATCAAGGCTGCCTGGGGAAGTGGAGGCGCTCACGTCCCATCCATCGCCACGCGTCAACCAAGGCCGCAAGTGGTTGGGGCCCACGGTGCTCCGCAATTGCCCTTTAGCTTCGCCTCGAAGCCAAGTTCGAGTGCGCCTTGGGCCCGGGGGCTACTGTCGGCGTTCTGGGAACGGGGGTACCCAGACTTGCCTGCCTGCGGCCCGCGGCGAGGCTCCATCAACGGCCTGGTAGGGCCCAACTTCAGCAACAATGACACCAAGAGCCTCGTGAGGGGCCAAGCCTCGTGAGGCGGCCGACACCAATACCTCCATGGGTGGCGGCCTCCCCAGGCTGGCTCACGAGGAGCAGAGATATCTATGCAAGCTACACCTTGCGAGGTTCACATGACGTGAGCCATGACGACCAAGGCCAGGCGGGTGCAGTGTACCGGTTTCCTCTTTGGTGCTAAGGAGGCAAGCGCAGGCGCGGGGTCCCGAGGTATCAGCCAAAGGTTTCCATATCAGTGCAACAAGACCAAGACCACCAGGACGGCGGGACGGAGGTCATGGCCGAGCCCACCGCGGCGTCACCACCAGAGGCTTTTGCAGGTGAAGACTACTTTTGTGAGGATAACTTGTACTAGTTGTCTCCCTTCGAATTTGGCCGTTGTGGGATCCCTTCCTACCTACATTTGGGAAGAGGACCAAGGCCACTATAAATAGAACCTAGCCACCACCATAGGGAGGGGGTCGGATCCATTCCACCCTGACCAGCTCACCAGCTCATCGAGCTCAAGAACACCTCACCTCCTGAGGCTGTTCAACCATTGTACTAGTTCATCCACGGCCCCTCGAGGCCAATCCACCACAAAGCAGGAGTAGGGTTTTACACTGCAAGGTGGCCTGAACCTGGGTAAACTGTTGTGTCTCTAGTCCGTTTGGTTCGTCGAGCTAGGCCGTGGAATCTGGAGCAGGCGGATTGGGGAGGGCGAGTTCTTCGCACGCACCCAAGAGTTCGAACCTCTCAAGGGTCTGCGGAACCCTGAATCTGACAGACCTTATCAAAAGAAACATATGAAACTAGTCCCAAAGTGATAGATATTCAAGAGGGATATAATAAAAACTTTCATGAAGATCATTGGACAAAATAAACTTGATACTTTGTAATAGTTCTGAGATATGATGATAGTGATATGTGAATCATGTTGGTGAGTAATTATGCTTTAGTAAGAATATTGGTGTTAAGGTTTGTGATTCCCTATGCAAGCACGAAAGTCAATAGTTATGCAATGAAATTACATCCTACATGTGGTGCATTATTCTGTGTTAGTTATGCTTAATGCTCGCTTATGTGTTTTTTCGTTTCTTGGTTGGTTGCTTCTCAATCTATTTGCTAGCCTCCAATTGTACTAAGTAGAAATACTACTTGTGCATCCAAAATCTTTAAACCCAGTTTTGCCATATGAGTCCACCATACCTACCTATATGTGGTACGTGCCGTTCTAAGCAAATTTGTATGTGCCATCTTCAATTTTCAAAATTAATTTCCTTTTTGGGTGCTCGTACCGCTCATGAAACGGCAGGGGGTGGCCAATATTTTCCATGCTAGATGTGTTATTCTCAAGATGAGTGTTTATTCACTTGTCATTGCACGAGTAATTTACTTTATGTTGTCAAATAATAAATTCCTTGGAAAGTGTTGGCATGGAAGGCACCCGTGGAAAAGGCTAGCCATGGATTGTGAAAGAATGGTGGAAAAAGGAATAAACTTTATTTTCTGTTTGGGAACCGCCTATGATATATCTAGCATGGAAAGTGTTGGGAATTACTCGGCCGTCTTCGTTGACGGGAAAAGTATGCCTCTCAAAAAAAATCATCTCTCAATTTTTGCTTTGAGCTCTGGCACCTCTACAAATCCCTACTTCCCTTTGCAAAGGGCCTTTCTATTTACTTTATGCAATTTTTATTTTTACTTGAGTCTCCATCTTCTCTTATAAAGCACCAAGTGGGGAGCAATATGATCGCACTTGAGCATTGGATGTAGCAAATATGCGAGTGTGTTTCTTGAATGGATCAATGATTGAGCATGATAGGCTAGGATAACTTTCTTTAGTGTTGATATTTTGAGAGGCATGGTTGCTTGTTGATATGCTTGAGTATTGAAATCTTCATGTCAAAACTAGAATATTGCTTTGAACCATATAAAAGTCCAAATGTCCATGCTACAAAGGAAAAGAATCTCCGATGAACATGTTAGGCAGCATTCCACATCAAAAAAATCTATTTTTATGATTCTACCTACTCGAGGACGAGTAGGAATTAAGCATGGGCATGCCGATACGTCTCCAACGTATCTATAATTTTTTATTGTTCCATGTTGTTATATTATCATCCTTGGATGTTCTACAATCATTTTATAGCAACTTTATATCATTTTTTGGGACTAACCTATTGACATAGTGCCCAGTGCCAGTTGCTGTTGTTTGCTTGTTTTTTACTTCGTAGAATATCAGTACCAAACGGAGTCCAAACGCAGAGAAACTTTTTGGAGAATTTTTATGGACCAGAAGGAACAACATGGGCCAAAGAAGTACTAGAGGGGTGCCCCGAGGGGGGCACAACCCACCTGGGCGCGCCCTGGTGGGTTGTGCCCACCTCGGTGGCCTCCCGCACCGCCTCTTCGTCCTATAAATTACCAAATATTCCAAAAACCCTAGGGGGTCGATAGATCATAAGTTCCACCGACGCAAGCCATTGTAGCCATGAAAACCAATCTAGACCCCATTCCAGCACTCCGCCGGAGGGTGAAATCATCACCGGTGGCCATGTTCATCATCCCGGCAGCCACCATGATGAGGAAGGAGTAGTCCACCCTCGAGGCCGAGGGTTTGTACCAATAGCTATGTGTTTAATCTCTCTATCTCTCATGTTCTTGAGATGTCACGATCTTGATGTATCGCGGGCTTTGTTAATATAGTTGGATCATATGGTGTTTCTCCCTCTCTATCTTGTTGTGATGAATTGAGTTTTCCCTTTGTGATTTCGTTTTATCGGATTGAATTTTTTTTATGGATTTGAGAGCACTTGATATATGTCTTGCATATGACTACCCTAGTGACAACGGGGTATCATATTGATTCACTTGATATGTGTTTTGGCACTCAACTCACGGATTCCCGAGGTGACATTGGGGTAATCTATGCATAGGGGTTGATGCACATTCTCGTCTTTGTTTCTCTGGTAGAAATCTTGGGGCACTCTTTGAGGTTCTTTGTGTTGGATTGAGTATTATGAATCTGAATTGTTTTATGCATATCGCATAATCAACTCACGGATACACGCGGTGACATTGGAGTATCTAGGTGACATTAGAGTTGGTTGATGTGTATCATATGGTGTCATTTTAGTACGAACTCTTGGTTAGATTGATTGGAAATAATAGCTTGGTGTTATTTTAGTACGAACTCTAGGATAGATTGATTGGAAAGAATAGCTTTGAGGTGGTTTTGTACCCTACAAACAATTTCTTCTTACGTTCTCCACTAGATAGGAACTTTGGAGTGATTCTTCATCGCTCGTTGAGGGATGGTTATACGATCCAATTATATTAGCATTGTTGAGAGATTGCCGTAGCAAAATTACGGACCCTAGGCGTCATTTTCAAGCATTGCAATACCGTTTGTGCTTCGTTTTATCAATTGTTACCTTGCTGTTTTTTATTGTTCCTATAACAAAAATCAATATCCCCTTGTGTCGAATTAATAAATTTGGGTGAAATACTACCCTCGAAGACTATTGTCATAACCCACAAGTATAGGGGATCGCAACAGTTTTCGAGGGTAGAGTATTCAACCCAAATTTATTGATTCGGCACAAGGGAAGCCAAAGAATATTTGCAAGTATTAGCAGCCGAGTTGTCAATTCAACCACACCTGGAGATTAATTATCTGCAGCAAAGTGATTAGTAGCAAAGTAGTAGGATAGTTTTGATAATAGTAGCAACATCAATAGTAACGGTATCAGTGATAGCAATGATTTTGTAGCAAGTGCAATAGTAACAATAGCAATAGTAACTTAGCAAGAACAATATAAGAGAAATTTGTAGGCATTGGATCGGTGAATTCGTTGGATGATATTCATCATATAACAGACATAAGCTAGGGCGATACGGCACTAGCTCCAGTTCATAAATATAATGTAGGCATGTATTCCGTAAATAGTCATACGTGCTTATGGAATGAACTTGCATGACATCTTTTGTCCTACCCTCCCGTGGCAGCGGGGTCCTATTGGAAAGTAAGGGATATTAAGGCCTCCTTTTAATAGAGAACTGGAACAAAGCATTAACACATAGTGAATACATGAACTCCTCAAACTACGGCCATCACTGAGAAGTGTCCCGACTATTGTCACTCCGGGGTTGCCGGAACATAACACATAGTAGGTGACTATAACTTGCAAGATCGGATATAGAACATAGATATGATGGTGATAACATAAACGGTTCAGATCTGAAATCATGGCACCCGGGCCCAAAGTGACAAGCATTAAGCATGGCAAAGTCATAGCAACATCAATCTCAGAACATAATGGATACTAGGGATCAAGCCCTAACAAAACTAACTCGATTTCATGATGAATCTCATCCAACTCCTCATATACCAGCGAGACTACGAAGGAATTACTCACTCCCGGTGGGGAGCATCATGGAATTGGTGATGGAGAAGGGTTGGTGATGACGAAGAGAAGATCCCCCTCTCCAGAGCCCCAAACGGAATCTAGATTTGGCCTCCCGATGAAGAACAGGTGGTAGCGGCGGCTCCATCTCGTGAAACGCGATAATTCTTTCTCCCTTATTTTTTCTGGAAATATGTGATTTATAGTGTCAGTTTCAGAGTCTGTGGAGCCACCAGGTGGGCACAACCCACCTGCGCGCGCCTGGAGGGGGCCGCTCCCTGGTGGGTTGTGCCCACCCAGGTGCCCAGTTCCGATGGTTCTTGGCTCCAGAAATTCACTTTTATTGAATAAAAAATCGTCGCAAAGATTTTTTCCAATCCGAGAACTTTTATTTCTGCACAAAAACAACACCATGGTAGTTCTACTGAAAACAACGTCAGTCTGGGTTAGTTTCACTCAAATCATGCAAATTAGAGTCCAAAACAAGAGGAAAAGCGTTAGGAAAAGTAGATACGACGGAGATGTATCAACTCCCCCAAGATTAAACCTTTGCTTGTCCTCAAGCAATTCAGTTGATAAACTAAAAGTGAAAAAGAAAAACTTTTACGAACTCTTTTGCTCTTGTTTACATAAATAAGCTTAAACAACCCCCAAGTTTTCATCCAAGATTAACTAACCATGTCGACAATAACTCTTGAAAATTATATTAACTCATATCAATGACATAATCAGGTAGCGAGCAATAATAAGATTTCTCAAACAACAACAGGTTATCAAAACAACCATGATATAATATGACAATAGTGGTATCTCACTAGCCCTTTCTGAGACTGCAAAACAAAAATGCAGAGCACCTCCAAAGTTCAAGCAGCGACTAAACATTGTAATTCATGGTAGAAAAGTTCCAGTCATGATGCACCCAATATTAGCTACACACAATGCATGAGGATGACAATAGTCCTCTCAGGTTCTGGCGCTTATTTGAGAAGGTGATGACACAACATAAAAGTAAATAGATAGTCCCTTCGCAGAGGGAAGAAGTGATTTGCAGCTATGCCAGAGCTCAAGTTTTTGAAACAGAGGTAAATGAAATTTTGAGAAATGCACCCTTCTTGTTTACTTCGCGGCCATTAGTTATCGGTATCTTCCATGCTAAACACATTAGTGGTGGTTCCCAAGCAATAAAAGTAAAGGTTTACTCCCGCTCCACCAACAATCACACTCCACGGCTTGTCTGAAACAACGGGTGCCTTCCATACCAACAACAATCCCGGCGGAGTTTTGTTTATTTATTTGCAATTTGAGTTCGGGACTGGGAATCCCTATTACCGCCCCTCTCATGCAAGGACGAGTGAATAAGCACTCATCATGAGAATAACCACCTTAGCATGGAAGATACTGACTACCTCCTGTCGCTCTATGAACCATCCAGGCACACAAAAAGGATATTTATTTGAAGATTTAGAGGTGGCATGTGCAAATTTACTTAGGACGGCAGGGTAATACCGCATATAGGTAGGTATGGTGGACTCATCTAGAATAACTTGGGTTTAAGGATTTTAATGCACAGGCAGAATTCCCCCTTAGTACAGGTGAAGGCTAGCAAATAGGTTGAGAAGCGGCCAGCTAGAGAGCGAAAACGGTCATGAACATGCATTATGCATAAGTAACATTGGATACTAGCATGAGTAGGATATGAACACCATGAACATAAATATCATAGAGGCTATGTTGGTTTTGATTCAACTACATGCATGAACATGTGCCAAGTCAAGCCACTCGAACATTTAGAGGACGATACCATATCATCATACTACATCAAAATCATTTTAACGCAATGTTGACATCCAAGATAAATCATTATCCACTCCTAGCTACTTAATCATGGCATGAGAAACTATAATATCTAATTGTCATTGCAAACATGTTTAATCGTAATAGGCTGAATCATGGATACTAGGTTAAACATATTTACAAAAACAGAACAAGTCGAGTTCATACCTGTTTCTCTCCTCCACAGCCAGTTCATCAAATATCGTCATTATTGCCTTTCACTTACACGACCGAACGATTTGAAAATAATAATAGTGCAAGAGTGCCGTGGACTAAGCTGGAATCTGCAAACATTTTATTCAACAGGAACAGACAAGGTAAAATGGGTTATTTGTTAGATCAACAACAATGCATATGAGAACCACTCAACATTTTCATCGTGGTCTTCTCCTCGGTATGACTCAATAAAAAGAAAAGAAATTTAGAGAAACACAGTGAAATATTTTTGGAGTTTTTGGTTTTTCCTGAACAAGCAAGTAAAAAGGAAAAAAAAGGAGAAAACTATTTACACGGAAAAGCTCCCAACAAGTAAAACAAGAACAAGGAAATCTTTTTGGGTTTTTCTTTTTAGAACTACAACAATTTAAACGAGGAAGAAAAATAAAAAAGAAGCAGGAAATATTTTTGGATTTTCTCAAAGTTTTTCAAACACACAAGAAGAAAGCGGGAAAATAAATATAGCATGGATAATACAATGAAAGAGTGTGGACACCGACAACTAGAATGAAATGTGTGAACATGAATGTAATGTCGGTGGAAATACGTACTCCCCAAGCTTAGGCTTTAGGCATAGCTTGGTAATCACCACTCGAAGAAGCCATGGGGTCCCACGTTGAAGTGTTGGGGAGCGGGCACCTGAGGATCCCACTGCTGAGGCTCCGCCTGTGCTGCAGCTAGGTTGTTCCGGTAGGCGACGATGTCCTCAGTGATAATCCTGTATCCGCCCTGGCAATAGGATCAAACAAAGCAAGTGCAGGCAAAGGAATAACATCACTGGTAATCTCACTAAAGACCAAGTTATAAGCAATATCCATAGCGGTGTTCTCGATATCAATGAAGTGGTGGTGTGCCATAGCCACAAGATATAGGTAAACCTTGGGCAAGGGATAATCGTGCTGGCATATCTGGACATTAAAGTGACTCGCTAGGCGAGTAGCATAAATGCCACCATGTATTTTACCCTTGGATCTATTAATGTGGAGACGACGTGCCACAATAGCTCCCAAGCTATAAGTTTTGTCACCGTACAGTGCACGGCGTAAAACAACAAAGTCTGGGGCACTGAGTGCACCTACCTTCTCTCTAGCAAGCAAACAGTTCGTGATGAATAGAGGAAAATAATGCACAGCAGGAAAGTGTAAGCCAGTGGCGGTGAAACTTGACATCCCTCTCCCATCCCCCACTGTCACAGTGTCGTAAAACCCATCAAACTCCGGGGGCCTAGGTTCCACTAAACGACCATCAGAAGGGAGCAAGCATATGTCGCAAAATTCAGTAAGCGGTATCTGATGGGGTTCGGCATATAAATTAAATTGCACCTCAGGGGGATTATTCCTAACTAAGAAATGAAAACTTTACACAAAGGATTTGTGAGGAGATGATATTGTTCACATTCAGCTACGACGAAGTCCGTGAGGCCGGCATTAGTAGCATATTGTGCAAACTCTTGAAGGATTTCGGCCCCTTCCAAGAACGGGTTATGCGGCCATTCGCACGGAGCTTTGAGCAAAGAGATCAAAATCTGCAGGTTTGAGAGCAAGAACACGAGAGAGAGAGAGAGAGAGAGCAATGGTGAATTTTTTCTGGAGGTAGGTGATGATGTGGGACAAAGAGATAAGTGAGAGGGGCCACGTGGGGACCACAACCCACCAGGGCGCGCCTGGGGGTCCTGGCACGCCCAGGTGGTTTGTGCCCACCTAGTGCACCTCCCTTTGATATTATTTGCACCAAAAAATCTCAAATATTCAGAAAAAAATCATATTAAATTTTCAGAGCATTCTGAGAACTTTTATTTTTGGGTCACTTTTTATTGCACGGGAAATTCAGAAAACGAATAAAACATGGCATTTTGTTTATTTAACTAATAAAAACAGAAAACAAAAGGTAGGGACAGAAGATAGTGCTCACTAAATTCATCAACTTCATACCTCTCAAAAATGATCCATTAATAGAATTGATCAAGTCTTATTAACAACCACTTTCGATTAGCATGAAACCGAAGAACTTTCATAAATCACTAAGTTACCTCAACGGGGGTATGAATGTCCCCAACAATAAGCATTTCATATTTATTTTTGGCAGTAGGTAGAGGTAGTTGAAAACTTCCAATAGTGATTGTCAGAGATTTTTCAATAACATTAATACCATTCACTTGAAATTGTTTCTTCAGAAAGTGCATCGTATGTTCATTACCATTGATATGAAAAGTGACCTTGCTTTTATTGCAATCAATAACAGCCCCTGCAGTATTCAAGAAGGGTCTACCAAGGATAATCGACATGTACTGTCATCCTCGGGCATCTCAAGTATAACAAAGTCAGTCAAGATAGTAATGTTAGCAACAACAACAGGCACATCCTCGAAAATACCGATAGGTATGGCAGCTGATTGATCAGCCATTTGCAATGATATTTCAGGAGGTGTGAGTTTATTCAAATCAAGTCTTTTATATAAAGAGAAACGCATAACACTAACACCAGCTCCTAAATCACATAAAGCAGTTTTCACATAGTTTCTTTTGATGGAGCAGGGTATAGTTGGTATTCCCGGATCTCCAAGTTTTTTAGGTACTCCATCTTTAAAAGTATAATTAGCAAGCATGGTGGAGATTTCAGCTTCTGGTATTTTTCTCTTGTTGGTGATGATGTCTTTCATTTATTTTGCATAAGGAGGCATTTTCAATATATTAGTCAAGCGAGTATGCAAAAAAGACTGGCCTAATCATTTCAACAAAGCATTCAAATTCTTCATCATCTTTCTTTTTAGTTGACTTAGGTGGAAAAGGCATAGGTTTTTGAACCCATGGTTCTCTTTCCTTCCCATGCTTTGTAGCAACAAAGTCTCTTTTCTCATATCTTTTATTCTTGGGTTATGGGTTATCAAGATCAACAGTTGGTTCTATCTCAACATCATTGTCTGGTTCTTTATTATTTGTTTGAGTATCTTCATGAACCTCATCATTATCTTTTTCATATCAGAAGGTGAGTGTTCACTACTAGATTTAGTTTCAACATCATAGATAGAAACTTCATTATCATTATCAAGAGGTTTTCCTACTTCAGGTTCACTAGAGGCATGCAAAGTCCTATCATTTTTCTTCTTCTTTTTCTTTTTAGAAGGACTAGGTGCGTCGGTGTTAACTCTTTGAGAGTCTTGTTCAATTCTTTTTGGGTGTCCCTCTGGATAAAGTGGTTCCTGAGTCATTCTACCTCCTCTAGTCATTACTCTAACAGCATGATCATGGATATTATTATTCATTTCATCAAGCAACTCTCTTTGAGATTTAGCAACTTGTTCTAGTTGAGTTTGAACAATAGAGGCATGTTTTCCTACACATCTAACATCATTTGAGATTCCAAATACAAGTCACCTAAGCGAGCAATCATATCATAATTGTATTTCAATTGTTTCATAACATTTGCATTGAAGTGATCTTGCTTTCTAATATAATTTTCAAACTCACAAAGGCATTGACTAGGATGCATATTGTGAGGATTATCATTGTCATTGAATTTCACTAGAGAATTTACCTCTACCACCTTAGGTGGTGGTGGTGTATCAAGCCCATGTATTTCTTCAATAGGAGGTAAATTTTTTACATCCTCAGCTTTAATAACTTTTTCCTTCATAGATTTCTTTGCCTCTTGCATATCTTCGGGACTGAGATATAAGATACCCCTCTTCTTCGGAGTAGGTTTAAGCGGTGGTTCGGGAAGAGTCCAATCATCATAATTTTTCAATATGTTATTCAATACTTCGTCAACTTGTCCAATAGTTCGTTCCTTGAAAACACAACTAGCACAACTATCTAGGAAATCCCTAGAAGCATCGGTTAGTCCATTATAGAAGATATCAAGTATTTCATTCTTCTTAAGAGGATGATCAGGCAAAGCATTAAGCAATTGGAGAAGCCTCCCCTAAGCTTGTGGGAGACTCTCTTCTTCAATTTGCACAAAGTTAAATATGTCCTATAAGGCAGCTTGTTTCTTATGAGCAGGAAAATATTTTTCATAGAAGTAATAAATCATATCCTGGGGACTACGCACACAACCAGGAGCAAGAGTATTATACCAAGTCTTAGCATCACCCTTTAATGAGAACGGAAATAATTTGAGAATATAATAATAGGGAATCTTCTCATCATGAGCAAAAAGGGTGGCTATATCATTCAACTTAGTAAGATGTGCCACAACATTTTCAGTTTCATAACCATGGAAAGGATCAGATTCAACCAAAGTGATTAACTCTGGGTCGACAGAGAATTCATAATCCTTATCATCAACAGAGGTTGGTGAAGTAGCAAACTGAGGATCAGATTTCATTTTAGCATTCAAAGTCTTTTATTTATGCTTGCATAATAATTTTTCCAGATCCTCTCTATCCTTACAAGCAAGGATGTCTCTAGTTGTCTCCTCATTCATAACATAACCTTCCAGTACCTTAGGAAATACATATCTAGGAGAACTAGGTGTAATATATGTTTCAAGATTTTCAGTTTCAAGCTCCTCATCAATTTCAACAATCTCATTCTGTCTTACTCTAGCAATTTGTTCATCAGGAAATTCACCTAGTGGCACATTATCATTAAGCAAGGTACTAGCATCATCATGAGTAGCATTCATAGCAGAAGTAGCATCATTAATAACTTGCGACATATCAGATTGATAGCATGTGGTGGTGTTGCAAGTCTACTTATAACAGAAGGTGAATCTAAAGCGGAGCTGGATGGTAGTTCCTTACCTCCCCTCATCTTAGAGGGAAAAATCTTAGTCTTAGCATCCTTCAGATTCTTCATAGTGATAATTTGATAATAATCCCAAGTGACTCCACAAATATAGCTATGCTCCCGGGCAACGGCGCCAGAAAAAGATCTTGATAACTCACAAGTATAGGGGATCACAACAGTTTTTGAGGGTAGAGTATTCAAACCAAATTTATTGATTCGACACAAGGGGAGCCAAAGAATATTTGCAAGTATTAGCACCTGGAGATTAATTATCTACGGCAAAGTGATCAGTAGCAAAGTAGTATGATAGTTTTGATAACAGATGCAACATCAATAGTAACGGTATCAGTGATAGCAATAGTTTGTACCAAGTGCAATAGTAACAATAGCAGTAGTAACTTAGCAAGAACAATATAAGAGAAATTCGTAGGCATTGGATCGATGAATTCGTTGGATGATATTCATCATATAACAGTCATAACCTAGGGCCATACAGCACTAGCTCCAGTTCATAAATATAAGTAGGCATGTATTCCGTAAATAGTCATACATGCTTATGGAAAGAACTTGCATGACATCTTTTGTCCTACCCTCCCGTGGCAGCGGAGTCCTATTGGAAAGTAAGGAATATTAAGGCCTCCTTTTAATAGAGAACCGGAACAAAGCATTAACACATAGTGAATAAATGAACTCCTCAAACTACGGTCATCATCGGGAAGTGTCCCGACTATTGTCACTCCGGGATTGCCGGATCATAACACGTAGTAGGTGACTATAACTTGCAAGATCGGATCTAGAACATAGATATAATGGTGATAACATAAACGGTTCAGATCTGAAATCATGGCACCCGGGCCCAAAGCGACAAGCATTAAGCATGGCAAAGTCATAGCAACATCAATCTCAGAACATAATGGATACTAGGGATCAAGCCCTAACAAAACTAACTCGATTACATCATGAATCTCATCCAACTCCTCACCAACCAGCGAGCCTATGAAGGAAATACTCACTCCCGGTGGGGAGCATCATGGAATTGGCGATGGAGAAGGGTTGGTGATGACGAAGATTGAAGAACCCCCTCTCCGGAGCCCCGAACAGACTCCAGATCTGGCCTCCCGAGGAAGAACACGAGGTGGCGGCGGCTCCATCTTGTCAAACGCGATAGTTCTTTCTCACTTATTTTTTCTGGAAATATGTGATTTCATAGCGTCGGTTTCAGGGTCTACGGGGACACCAGGTGGGGACAACCCACCTGGGCGCGCTTGGAGGGGGGCGCGCCCTGGTGGGTTGTGCCCACCCAGGTGCCCCCTTCGGTGGTTCTTGGCTCCATAAATTCTCTTTTATCGAATAAAAAATCCTCGCAAAGATTTGTTCCAATCCGAGAACTTTTATTTCTGCACAAAACAACACCATGGTAGTTCTGCTGAAAACAGCGTTAGTCCAGGTTAGTTTCATTCAAACCATGCAAATTAGAGTCCAAAACAAGAGGAAAAGCGTTAGGAAAAGTAGATATGATGAAGACGTATCATGTCGCGCCCCTATACTTGTGGGTTATCAAGGCATTGGGGGACCCTGACTCCTTCATGCGAACTCCGATGTGGAGGCCGCGATTGCACGATGGGGACACCGGTTAAATTTATGCATGTATTCCGTATATATTCATACATGCTTATAATAAGAACATGCATGACATCTTTTGTCCTACACTCCATAAGGAAATCTAAGGGATTTTAAGGCCTTCTTTACTAGGGAACCGAACAAAGCACTAACACATGGTGAGTACATGAACTCCTCGAATTACAGTCATCCCCGGAGAGTATCCCAATTATTGTCACCTCGATGTCTACGGTTCAGAATGAGAACAAGTGCATACAACTAGTAGATAGAATCAAGAACTAAAATATATTCATGAAAACATAGAGGGTTCAGATTTGAAATCATGGCACTCGGGCCCTAGTGACAAGCATTAAGCATAGCAAAGTCATAGGAACATCAATCTCAGAACATAGTGGATACTATGGATAAAGCCCTAAAATTTTGCTCGATTACATGATAAATCTCATCTAGCTCCATCACCGTCTAGCAAGCTTGTGAAGGAATTACTCACTCCCGGTGGTGAGCATCATGAAGTTGTTGGTGAAGGAGGTTGATGATGACGACGGCGACGAATCCCCCTCTCCGGAGCCCCGAACAGACTCCAGAATAGCCCTCCCGATGAAGAACAGGAGGTAGGGGTGGCTCCGTATCGTAAAATGCGATGAAACTTCTTCTCCTATTTTATTTATTGGGGAAACATAATTCATAAGCTTGGAATTAGGTCAGACGGTCGCCTGTGGGACCCACAAGACATCAGGGCGCGCCCTGGGGGGTGGGGTAGGCAAGCCCTATTGCCTTGTGAGAAATGGGTGGCTCCCTCCGGTGGGTCTTCCTTCCAATATTTTTTATTTATTCAATAAAAAATCTCCACAAAGTTCCATCAGATTTAGAGAATGCACAAAAAACAATACCATGGTAGTTCTGCTGAAAACAACTTCAATCCGGGTTAGTTTCATTCAAACCATGCAAATTAGAGTCCAAAACAAGAGCATAAGTGTTTGGAAAAGTAGATACGATGGAGACGTATCAACTCCCCCAAGCGCTTAACTCATTGCTTGTCCTCAAGCAATTCAATTGATACATTGAAAGTCATAACGAAAAACTTTTACACACTCTTTTGTTCTTGTATCTGTATATAAGCTTAAATAGTAACCAAGTTTTCAGCAAAAATCATGAACTAACCATGTGACTGATAATACTTAGAACTCACATTACTCATGTCAAAGGCACAGTTAACTAGCGAGCAATAATAATATATCTCAGATGCCAACAATTTGTCAAAATAATCATGATATAATATGGTAACATGGTATTTCGCTAGCCCTTTCTGAGACTGCAAAACATAAAGGGTATTTTACATCTGTGTCCCCAACTCGAACCCACTACTCATATTTGCCCCTAATTTCGAAGCATGCTCAAATTTGCCCCTCTGTCGTCAAGTCACCGTATAGAAATGCCCTTTCGTGTCAAAGGGCTTTGACCGTCTGGTGAACAGTAAATTCAAAAAATAGCAAAAAGAATAAAAAGCATCTGAAATTTTGTGGGATCGAAGATACTCGAGTGTGCAAGGTGGGGGCAAATTTTCGTGGTGTTTGGACATTCCAGGAGCCCGTGAGAAAGGAAATAATTTAATTTGTATGCTCGTAACAGTACATTCAAAAAAATACCAAAAAATACAAAAAAATCTGAAATTTTGTGGGATAGAAGATGCTCGGATGTGCAAGGTGCCTGCAAAATTTTATGATCAAATGACATGCGAGGAGCTCTAGTAAAAAACAAAATAGTGTGTTTTAAAAAAATCGAGCCAAATTTTTATATTTTTTCTCCACGAGCTCCTGCAATGTCCAAACACCAAAACATTTTTGCACGCACCTTGTACGCCCGAGCATCTTCGACCTGGCAAAATTTCAGATTTGTTCGCTATTTTTTCGAATTTACTGTTCACGGGCATACTGATTCAATTCTTTCCTTTCTCACAGGCAACTGGAATGCCCAAACACCACGAAAATTTGCACGCACCTTGCGCACTCGAGTATCTTCAGTCCCACAAAATTTTAGATTTTTTTGTTTATTTGCTATTTTTTGAATTTACTGTTCACCGAGTTACTCTTCACCAGACGGTCAAAGCCCTTTGACCGGACGATAACGGCACAGAAGGGCATTTATATAAGGTGACTTGACGGCAGAGGGACAAATTTGAGCATGCGTCGAAATTAGGGGCAAATATGAGTAGGTGGTTCGAGTTAGGGACAGAAATACAAATGGCCCAAACATAAATGTAGAGCGCCTCTGAAGTTCAAGCAATAACTAAACATTGTGATTCGGGGTAGAAGAGATCCAGTCATGCTCACATCCAACATTAACAAGACCTCAGTGCATGTTAAACTAAGAATGACAATAGTGCTCTCTATATTGGTGCTTGAATGAGAATCCAAGGTGATGACTCAACAATAAAAGTAAATAGAAAGGCCCTTTGTAGAGGGAAGCAGAGATTTGCAGCGGTGCGAGAGCTCAAGGCTTAAAACAGAGATGAATACAATTTTGAGTGGTGTGGCTTTCTTGTCAACGTCAGGACAAAGGATTTCACCATCTTCCATGTTGAACACATTATCGGCGGTTTCCCATGCGGAAATAAAAAGATCAACTCCCCCTCAACCATAGGCTAGCCGAATCCACAGGTGCCCTCCAATCAATCAACTTTCCAGGGGGAGTTTGTTTATTATATTTTCTTTGTTTTTGTTTAAAAGGACTGGCCATCCCAATTACCAACATCTCCCGTGCAAGTACAAGTGAATAAACACCCATCACGAGAATAACCCGCTTAGCATGGAAGATATTGACCGCCTCGTCACTCCATGAGAAGTACAGGCACACAAAACAGATGTTTCTTTGAATTATTAGAGATGGCACATGCAAATTTACTTGGAATGGCAGGGTAATACCGTATATCGGTAGATATGGTGGACTCTTTTGGAACAACTTTTGGGCATAAGGATTTGGATGCACGATCAGTATTTCCGCTTAGTACATGCGAATGCTAGCAAATAGATTGAGAAGCGACCAACTAGAGAGCGACAATGGTCATAATCATGCATTGCAAATATTTAGCATTGGCTACGAGCATGAGTAGGATACAAACACCCTGAATATAAATATCATACAGGCTACATTGGTTTTGAATCAACTGCATGTGTGAACATGTGCCAAGTCAAGCCACTTGAATCTTTCAGAGGAGGATACCATCCTAACATACTACATCATAACCATTTTAATGCATGTTGACGCTAAATATAAATCATTATCCAGTCGTAGCTACTTAAGCATGGCATGAGAAACTATAATCTCCAATTGTCATCACAAACATGTTTACTCATAATATGCTGAATCAAGGATATTGAGTTAAATATATTTACAAAAACAAAAACAAAAACAAGAAGAGTTTATACCAGCCTTTCCTTGCCACAATCACTTCATCAAATTATCATCATTGTTTCCTTTCACTTGCACAATCAAATGATGTGAAAATAATAATAGTGCAAGTGTGTCGTGGACTAAGCTGAAATCCGTAAACAATTTATTCAAAGGAGAAGCCAAGGAAATATTGGCCCTTAGTTAGATCAACAATAAAACATATGAGAGCCACTCAACACTTTTAACATAGTCTTCTCCATACAATGACTCAAGAAAAGAAAAGAAATTCAGAGAGACACACTGAAATATTTTTGGAGATTTTAGTTTTTCTGTAGAAAGAGAACCAAAGAAGAAAAATGAAAAGC
Source organism: Aegilops tauschii subsp. strangulata (assembly GCF_002575655.3). Lineage (NCBI taxonomy): Eukaryota > Viridiplantae > Streptophyta > Magnoliopsida > Poales > Poaceae > Aegilops > Aegilops tauschii. Next base: position 408,610,009 of record NC_053037.3, read on the forward strand.
GAGAAAAACTATTCACACCAAAGAACTCCTAACAAACAACTAGAGAAGAAACGGGAAATATTTTTGGGTTTTCTTTTTACTACTACGAGCTATCTAAAAAGAAATAAAAATAAAAAAAGAAGCGAGAAATATTTTTGGATTTTCAAAGTTTTTCGAACACATAAAAGAAAAGCAAAATAAAATGAAACACAAATGTACGATGAAAATGATGAACACCGACAGATGAAATGAATGTGTGATACATGAATGTAATGCCGGTGAGAATACGTACGCCCCCAAGCTTAGGCTTTTGGCCTAACTTGGTAATCACCATACTAGAATCCATCAGGTCTGGTAGGAAAATGGCGGGGCGGAGGTACTCGAATGTCCCAAGGATGGACCTCGTTCTCTGCCGCAGCCAACTCGTTCTTATAAGCAATGCTATCAGGTGGCGGAATGACGTATCTGTGCCTGGCATTAGAATCAAACAAACAAGGAGCAGGCAACAAAATAATTTCACGAGTAACCTCGCTAAATACCAAGTTGTAAAGAATATGGTGAGGAGGCTCAGGGTTAGCAATAAAGTGGTGATCTATCATGGGTTGATTGTCTAAATAAACTTTAGGTAACATGATATCATCATGGCAGATATCAACATTAAAGCGTTCAGCGAGGTGAGTAGCATAAATCCCAGCATGAATACTACATCTGGTTCTATTAGTGTGCAAGCGATGTGCAATAATGCCTCCCTAACTATAAGTTCCATCACTATAAAGTGCACGGCGTAAAATGGCAAGGTCAGGGGCACTAAGCGTACCACCCTCCTTCATAGCAGTCAAACATTTCCCTATGAATAAACCAAAGTAATGCACGATAAGAAAATGCAGACTAGTAACTCTGGCCTTAGACACACCCCTAGACTCTTCCACGGTTAAAGTAAGGAGGAAATCCTCGAACTTCTCAAGTTGGGGTTCCCTCAATTCCCCCTCAGACGGAATCAAACATATGTCACAAAATTCAGCAAATGTGATCTCAAAGTGTTCAACATACAAATCAAAGCATACTAGCATCATCACAAGTTTTATTTATAACAGAAGTAGCATCATCAATTACTTGTGACATATCAGATTGTATAGCAGGTGGTGGTGTCGTAAGCCTACTTAAAACAGAAGGTGAATCAAGTGTGGAGCTAGATGGCAGTTTCTTACCTCCCCTTGTCTTAGAGTGTACGATCTTAGTCTTAGCGTCTTTCAGATTCTTCATAGTGATCAACAGATTTATAATACCAAGTGAACTCAATGAATAGAGTTATGCTCCCCGGCAGCGGCACGAGAAAAAGGTCTTGATAACCCACAAGTATAGGGGAACGCGACAGTCTACGAGGGTAGCACTTAACCCAAATTTATTGTTTCGACACAAGGGGAGCCAAAGAATATTTATGAGTCTTAGCAGTTGAGTTGTCAATTCAACCATGCCTGGAGAATAATATTCCCGCAGCAAAGTATTTAGTAGCACGGTAGTGTGATGGTTTGGTAGTAGCGGTAACAATAGCAATAGTAACAGTGACAAATAGCAGTTTTGTAGTGATTGTAATAGTGGCGGCAACAATAGTAACTTAGCAAAGATCAATATGAGCAACGCGTAGGCATTGGATTAGTGATGGATATTTGTGTTGGATGACATTCATCATGTAACAGTCACAACCTAGAGCGATACACAATAACTCCAATTCATCAATTCAATGTAGGCATGTATTCCGTATATAGTAATATGTGCTTATAATAAGAACTTGCATGTCATCTTTTGTCCTACCCTCCCGTGGCAGCGAGGTCCATAAGGAACCTAAGGGATATTAAGGCCTCCTTTTAATAGAGAACCGGAGCAAAGCATTAACACATGGTGAATACATAAACTCCTCGAATTATAGTCATCCCCCGAGAGTATCCCAATTATTGTCGCCTTGGGGTCTACAATTCAGAACGATGACAAGTGCATACAACTAGCAGATAGGATAAAGAACTCAAATATATTCATGAAAACATAGAGAGTTCATATCTAAAATCATGGCACTCGGGCCCTAGAGACAAGCATTAAGCATAGCAAAGTCTAGCAACATCAATCTCACAACATAAAGGATAACAGGGATCAAGCCCTAACAAATTGACTCGATTACATGATAAATCTCATCCAACTCCATCACCGTCCAGCAAGCCTACGAAGGAATTACTCACTCCCGATGGTGAGCATCATGAAGTTGTTAGTGAAGGAGGGTTGATGAAGACGATGACGATGAATCCCCCATTCCGGAGCCCCGAACGGACTGCAAAACAACCCTCCTTATAGTACTGAAGAACAGGAGGTGGCGGCGGCTCCGTACTCGTAAAACGAATGAAACTTCTCTTGTTTTTTTCCTCCAGGGAACGGAAATTATAGGCTTGGAATTAGGTCAGACGGCCGCCTGTGGGACCCACAAGGCATCAAGGTGCGCCTTGTTTCCCTGTGATCAACTGGTGGCCCCTCTCTGGTGGATCTTCATTCTAGTATTTTTGTTTATTTAATAAAAAAATCTTTGCGAAGTTTCGTTCGATTCCGAGAACTTTTATTTCTGCACAAATCATGCAAATCAGAGTCCAAAACAAGAGCAAAGGTATTTGGAGAAGTAGATACGATGGAGACGTATTAGGCCGCTGCTGCGGCTGCTTGTCCTCCTCATCGTTGGAGGAGCCCTCCGTCGTGGATGCAGATGGGACCGGAGAGCGAGGGCGGCAGCGCCATGACCCGCCTGAAGAGGAAGTTCCACAACCTCCGCTTGCCGGCATGGAGAACTAGGACTTCGGCATCACCGCTGGGTTCGGGGAGCAAGAAGGGCTCGGGGACGGTGACAGCAAGGGGAAGGTGGACTGTGGCGTCGCCGGCGCACGGCTTAGTCACGATGCGACCAGGCCAGGCGAAGGGGCGGTCATCCCACTTCATTGCGGCGCAGCGGCCGGAGTTGCTTTCTCGGGACGCGACGACACCCGAGATGTCGCGTCTGTCTGCGCCGCCCTCCCATCCGATCAAATTGCGGGCATCAACGCCGGCCATTGCATGCTCTGGGCCGACATGAATGCCCGGCGGCAAGTGGTGCGGGCGTTTGAGGGAAAGTGCGGGAGAGGCGGGTGGGATTTTTCAAAGGGCAAGGGTAGTTAGAAGCGGACATGGCAGCGGTCCGGACGCCTGCTAAGGCCCCCTAGTTTGTCTCCGGTTTGCGGAAAAAAGGATGTCCAGACCACTCAGCGGACCGATACACGCACATGTTGGATGGCACAACACGTCTGAACATCGCGATGTGGACGCCCGCAAATCCTCCTAGTTTGTCTCTGGTTTGCGGAAGAAAGGACGGCCGGACCGCTCGGATGACACAACATGTCCGGACCGCGTGATCTGGACGCCCGCAAAGCCCCCCTAGTATGTCTCCGGTTTGCGAGAAAAAATACGTCTGGACCGCTCAGCGGACCGATACAGGCCCGCCTTGGATGGCACAACATGTCCGGACCGCGCAATCTGAACGTCCGTAAATGGCTCCTAGTTTGTCTTCGGTTTGCCAGAAAAAGGACGTCTGGACCTCTCGGCAGACTGATACAGGCCCGCCTAGGATGGCACAACATGTCCGGACCGCGCGATCTGGACGCCCGCAAAGCCCCTAGTTTGTCTCCGATTTGCGAGAAAAAGAACGTCCGGACCGCTCGGCGGACAGATATAGGTCCGTGTTGGATGGCACAACATGTCCGTACCGCGCGATCTGGAAGCACACAAAACCCCCTAGTTTGTCTCCGGTTTTGCGAGAAAAAGGACGTCTGGACCTCTCGGTGGATCGATACAGGCCTGCCTGGATGGCACAACATGTCCGGACCGCGCGATCTGAACGCTCGCAATGCCCCCTAGTTTGTCTCCGATTTGCGAGAAAAAGTACGTCTGGACCGCTCGGCGGACCGATACAGGCCCGCGTAAGATGGCATAACACGTCCGGACAGCGCGGTCCGGACGTATGCGAATGGCCGGTTTGAGGGTTGGCGTGTGAGATGTCCTTAGATAGCATATAATGCCTTGATTGGAACACCATGGTAGACAACATGACGCCCTCGATAAACGTAGTTGTCGCGCCATCAAGCATGGCGTCCAGGCCGGGTGTCATGCTATCTATAGGCCGGGGCATCTTGCAAACCGGACCAGTTTGTGAACTTTTTTCAAATTGGGGTCATTTTTGCGCCCAAATTTTAGAGCAAGGTCGAATCTGACCATTTTTCACCAGTAAGAAGATGCTCCATCACACTCTGCAGGTCAATGAAGATTTGTGTACCTAGTCACACCCACCTCAGCCAATCATTCCATACCGGTTCAAAAAAATTCGAATCATGCATGCCTGCCACCGTGTTGGAAAATGAAAACTGAAGGGAAGGACAAGGCATGTCCCAAGCAGCCAGGTCTATGATGTAAGTCTAGACAAGACCTTTTCTCTCCGGAGACTCTACGTGGCTAAAAGTGAGCCTACAGCTTGCCAAGCGAGGAAAAATGTGGCCAAAAGGACGGAAATTTTTGAAATGAAATGAAACGCCAGTCCGCAGTTTGGGCACAGCCGCACGTACAGGCCATCGCTACAGGGGCAGACAAATTTAGCTCTGAATTTTGCGTGGGCTAGGCAGCATAGCTATGTAGTATTGCTAGTGTGGTGGTGGTGCTAAAAGCTACGCCTATGATGCATGACCTGTGAGCTGCCGCCTTCCTTGAAAAGGACGGGACGCCGGGAGCTGCGGCGGTGAGTGACTACGTAGCGCGCTCCGTCCGGTGCTCGGCTATTGCCTTCTCAGCGGCTGCGTTGCTCGGAGACATGCGACGCGATCAATGGTTTTGCAGCGCAATGAACGATCCATACATAATGTAGGCAGCGGACAGGTCCAGCCGCACGTCGTCGGTAAAAAGGGCTCCGCGGTGGCGGGACTTTGTTCGAACAAAGAGGGCAGACACTCACACTGCTCAGGATCAGAGGAAGCAACAACCAAGAACCGTAGCCGTAGGCATGCAACATTTGCTGCGGAGGAAAGGGGGGCAAAAGCCGGCACGCCATGCGCAGGCAAATTTGACAAATTTAACCTATAGACGAAATCAAATCACAGAATGAACTGTCCGTGAAACTATTTCACACGGCTGACCCGTGGCGCCTAGCTCTCAGGCGCTGGGAGCTAGGCGCTGCACTAGTGCAACGCCTAGGAGCTAGGCGCTACACTGTATAGTGTGGCGCCTAGCTCTCAGGCGCTGCACACTGACTTAATAATTTTCTGATCACACGGGTGCGACGCTGGCCGTGTAGCGCCTATCTGTGAGGCGTTGCACAGTGTAGTGTGGCGCCTTCGTGTCGGGCGTCACACAAAAAGTCAGCCGCGTGAAATAGTTTCATGAATAGTTTATTCTGTGTTTTGATATCGTCTATAGGTCAAATTTGTCAAATTTGCCCCAGGCGCAGGCCCCACCCAATCACCAACAACCAGGGTGCCACCCTTTTCCCGCAATCCGCAGCGCGCGTGTCTGCAGCTCTGCCCCCGGCGCTCTCTCCCTCCCGGGGAAAAGGAATGGAAAGGCAGGGCACGCACGCACGCAAAGACGAGAGGCGAGTTTGCGTCGTGGCCTCGTGGAATGGGGTCGCAGGAGCTACGCCCAAGTGGCCAGCCAGCGCCAGGGCCGGGATCACGCCTCCCGGCCTCCGCTCGCCTCCTCGATCGGTGGATTCCCTTTGGTTCGTCTCACTTTCTGTTCCCAAATTTGCACTCCTCCTGTCCTGCTCCACGCCGAGCCATGTCCCACTGTCCCTGATGGCAGCGCTAAGCCGGTGTTGTGTTGACAACATCCAAATTGATCTCCTCGTCATAATCTGCAGATAAAGACTATCAAGACCTGGGTAATCACAACAAAAGTCATACAGCAGGGCTCTGTACTACTACTACTACTAGCATGTCGCCAAAGGCTGCACTACTGTAGCTTTCGAAGTCTGCGAGGGACACGCCAAACATGATGTACTACCACTACAGTGGAGTGGTACTAAACATTAGCGTCAATCACGCTAATCAATCAGCCAAAATGCACGGTGCATGCATGCAAAAGAAAAGTGACGGCTTATTAAAACTTTGGCTCCCAGCTTTGAACTTTCAAACATCATGCCCGTAGCTTGGCCGCCAAAACCCCCCGCTTTAAATACACCCCGTAGCGCCGGACTCTTTCTCTCCTGACACTGCAGGCTCACATAGTAATAACCAAGAACACCGAGAGAGAAACCAGCCGATAGCCATGAGGTGGTGGGGGCTGAAATCTAAGCAGCAGCAGCTGCTGCCGCAAGACCAGGCGCATGAAGAGAGCAAGAGCGGCAAGGGCAAGGCGGCCTTCTCGCCGCTCACCTGGTTCTCCAAGCTCACGGCTAAGCACAATGCCCTTGCTTCCTCTAAGCCCAAGAAGCATGCCGCGCCTGAGGTCAAGAGCTCCGGCGGCGGCGGCGGCGGCGGCGGCTTCCATGAGGGCACGACCCCGAGCCCGGCATCGCGGAGCAGCCCGGCAGATACCTTGTCACCCGCGGCCACCGATATCGTGCCGCGTCGTCTCTCGGTCGGCAACGATGGCGCCGAGGTTGAGGCCACGGCCGCGCGCCAGCTCTCCCGCCGACGCCACTACTCTGTCGGCGGCGATCGCGATTTCCCGCCGCTCAGCCACCTCAGCGCGTTCTCCCGGGCTGCCTCCCCGCCGCAGTGTGTGCTGGCGACGGCGCCGACCCCGGTGCTGACGCTGCCGTCCGACACGGACGAAGAGAAGCGGCCTCGGAGCCACCAGCGCCGTCGCCGAGGAGGCGGGCGGCGGTCCTTCTCCGGAAGGACTATGCCGGGCGTGAGGCTGGCAGCGGTGCGCGTCCGTTCGCCGCGGTGCAACGTGGCGGCCGTGTCGGGGCTTGAGAGGTTCGCGGTGGTGCGGCGGACGAGCGACCCGCAGCGGGAGTTCCGCAACTCGATGGTGGAGATGATCACGAGCAAGCGCATCGGGCGGCCGGAGGAGCTGGAGACGCTCCTGGCGTGCTACCTGGCGCTCAACGCCGAGGAGCACCACGACTGCATCGTCAAGGTGTTCCGCCAGGTCTGGTTTGAGCTCAACCCCGCCCGCATTGCCACCGTCACCAGCCGGCCACGCAGCTGAGCTTCCTTGTCGCGCAGCCGACCGGTTCGTCCATGTAACAAGTGCCGGTGGTTCATAATTGACGAAGTACGGTGATCTTTTTGACAGTTGCTTGTTTTCTTCTCTAAACGCGCTGTCCGTACTCGCATTATTCAAAAAAATGTTTTCTTTCAATTCTTTGTTGGTAGCTTCCAAGCTGATCGCTTGGTAATTATGTTTTCTTTGAATTTTTTAACACGGTATAATCGAAGTCGCTCAACGACACCACCTTTTGTTTCTGGCACCGCCATGACATAGGGCAGTTCCTGAAGAAGAACAATGTGCCTGATGTGCTCTTGTGTTCATCAATGTCGCCAGCAATGTCGATGTTGCTATAGTCGATCAAATGTGCATCACCAACGATGGTGGTGTAGCAGTAGGCAATGTCCAACGTGTCGCCAATGTACCTAAGCAGGTTCTTGACGCCGCTCATGTCTTCGGTCGTCGGCACCTCCATGAAACTGAGAGTTAGCGGTGGTTCTGAGATGGCTCTCTCCTTCCTCTCCCCCTCTCCCCCCTCCTCCCCCGTCGTCGCCCCTCCCCGTGTGTTCCTTGTCGGCGTCCTGGGAACAGGGGTCCCCAGACTTGCCTGCCTGCGGCCCGCGGCGTGGCTCTCCCAGCGGCCCCGTACGGCCCATCTTCACCAACGAACACTCAAGACCCTCGCGAGGGGCCAAGCCTCGCGAGGCGGACGACACAAGACATCCTCGGGAGCGGCCTCACCAGGCTGGCTCGCGAGGGGCGGAGAGATCAAGGCAAGGGGTACCGCGCGAGGTTTCCCGTGACGGAAGCCATGACGATCAAGGCCAGGAGGGCGCCAGCGATCGCAGCGTCCTCGTTTCCTCTTTGGTGCTAAGGAGGCAAGCGCAGGCGAGGAGTACCGAGGTATCAGGCAAAGGTTTCCATATCGGTGCAACGAGACCAAGACCAGCAGGACGACAGGATGGAGGTCACCGTGGAGCCCAAGACGGCGTCACCACCAGAGCCTTTGGCAGGCGAAGACTACTTTTGTCAGGATAGCTTGTACTAGTTGTCTCCCTTCAAACTGGCCGTTGTGGTATCCCTTCCCGCTAAATATTTGGGAAGAGGACCAAGGCCTCTATAAATAGGACTAGCCACCACCATAGGAGGCAACTCATCTTGAGCAATCCTCACCCACACAAGTCCATCGAACACAAGAACACCTCTCCTCAGGAGGCTGGTCTTCCCTTGTACTGTTCATCATCAGCCCAAGAGGCAATCCACCACCACCACACTGGAGTAGGGTATTACACCACAACGGTGGCCCGAACCAGTATAAATCTTGTGTCTCTTGTGTTGCGAGTTCGTTGTGTTTAGCCTTAGAGATCGCGGTGAGGCTGAGGGCGTGATTAGGTAGGGGGAGATCTTCGCGCGCACCCCAGTGTTCGAACCTTAAGGTTTTTGCCGGAACTCGAAATCCGACATTCCTCTCCGGCTGGTGCCCCCTGCTGCTGGTCCCCTCCGCCCCAGGATCTCCGGCGACCCCTCCTCCCCCTTCCCTGCCTCCTCCCCGTCCCCTTCGGTCGTGCAACAGGTTCTGGGCCCTTGACGAGGTCAAGAGGGACTCTGCCTCCGATTCAGCGCCTCCTTCCCCCGCCCCCTCCGGGCGCCGGCTCCTGTGGTCGTCGGGGTGGTGTCGGAGCACGTGCGGAAGTTCGAGTCGGGGGCCGGGGTCGGCCCGCCTTTTCCCCGTCGGTGGATCTTGGGTGGTCTCGCGTTTCTCGTCGGCGTCGGAAAGCTGGTAAGTTCTCCTCCCCCTCGCCGACGCGTGGTGTCTTGGGGCCGGCGCCAAGGCGCTGCTCGTCTCTGGTGGTGGAGCCCCCCTCCTCCCCATTTTTTTGACACCTGAAACAGTAGGAGAGTCTCCTACTGCAAATTTAATTAATGAATGCAGGTATGTTATATGAGATCATTTACAAATCATCCCCTTTGGGAATGAGGGTGGGGGGAGACTTTTTACAAGGAGTTAAGGAAGGATGAGAGGAAGGGTTTATGTTTATCTCCTACTCTATAAGTAAGGAGAGAAAGGTCTTCCTTGAGCCTAGCAAGCCAGGAGGCTTGAGATGGGAGCACTCCTCTGAAGTGCTTATTATTTCTTTCCTTCCAGATGCTCCAAGCAGCAAGCATAAAGATTTCGATGAACAGTGGTTTATTCCAAGAGATTTTAGCTTGTTCCACCCACTCTAGACGTGTAGGCGCTGCATGGCCCATGATCTGAATTTTGTCCCAGCATTCAAGACTAAAGGTGCATTCCAAGAAGAGGTGGTCCACTGTCTCATTGTTGCAATTTGTGCAAAGGAGGCATCCAAAATCATTGCCAATGTTATAACGTCTCCTTTTGAGCATGTCTCGGGTGTTGAGTCTATCCGAGAGTAGGAACCAGCCAAATACTTTGATCTTCATTGTTGCTTTAGATTTCCAGATCCATCTGTATGCTTGGTGTGCATGGATATCTTTGAAGTAGAAGGAGTAGAACCTGTTGGCTGAATAGTAGTTGGTTCCCCAAATACATGTCCATTCATCATTAGTCAGAGGGTTTAGGAGTTCAACATGCATGGTTTCTTGCTGTAAATCTTGTGTCTACTCAAGAGCTTGAGTGGAGAGTGGCAGATGGAACGTTTCACTAAGAGACGTGCTGCACAAGAAATCTCTCACAGATATGTCCTCCTGAAGAGTGAAGGAGAAGGCTCTGGGGTGGGTCTCAGCCAAAACGTCTCCAATCCAGACATCCTTCCAAAATAGAGCCGAAGATCCATTGCGACAATCACATTGCTGATTCCTCTATATACTGGCATGAGTTTTGAGACGTCTCGCCACCAGAAAGAGCTGCACGGATCTATTGCATGTGGGATTTTAGTGGTGTAATATGTGTTCCAAATTAATTCCACCCAAGGTATGTCCCAGTGGTTATAGAATTTGTGGAGGAATTTGAGGAGTAATGCATCACTTTGCACTTGAAGATTAAGAATGCCAAGCCCTCCACACTCTTTAGGTTTGCAAATCATGTCCCATGAAGCCAAAGAGTTGCACTTGTCACCTTGGTCTGTTTTCTTTGTCCATAAGCATTTTCTTCGGATTTTGTCTATAAGCTCAATAATGCCCGTCGGGAGCTTGAGAGTGCAAAGAGCGAAAATTATTAGCGATGTTATGACTGAGTTCAGAAGTGCGAGTTTCCCTCCGTAAGAAATCATATTGAGGGTGGCAGACAGTCTTCTCTCTACACGGCAAACAAGGGGCATGAGATCCAGAATGGTAGGTTTAGTAGTGCCCATTGGGAGCCCGAGATAGGTGAATGGTAGCTTGCCAACGACACAACCAAAGATATCTGCCAATGCAGTCATAGTATCTGGATCACAGTTCAGTGGTATGAGAGTAGATTTGTGGAAATTTATCTTCAAGCCAGTTGAAGTAGCATAGTCAGAGAGTATGTTCTTGATGGTTGTGGCTTGGGCAGAGCATGCGGGCATAGCAAGTATAGTATCATCCGCGTATTGGATCACTGGATAGTCTTTCTGGCTATTGCAAGGAAAAGGCAAGCTGATCTCACCACGTGAAAATGCATCATTGATCGCGGCTTGCAAAAGGTCAGCCGCAAGTACGAAAATTAGTGGAGACAGAGGGTCACCTTGGCGTACTCCACATTTGCAATGGAATTGCCTACCAGGTACACCGTTTAGCAGGACTGCAGATTTGCCTGATGAGAAGATGCATTGGATCCAGCCGAGCCATTTGTCATCAAATCCCATATTCTTCATGATGACCAGCATTGCCTCATGATCTATTGTATCAAATGCCTTAGCAAAATCAAGTTTGAGAAGCACAATTTCTTTCTTGGAGCTTTGGCATTGATAAATATATTCAAAAGCCCATGCAAGGCAGTCTTGGATGGTGCGACCTTTGAGAAATCCGTACTGGTTGCGGTGAATAATTTTGAGAATGACCTTCTGCAATCGGTTAGCCAAAATTTTTGTGATCACTTTTAGGCAACAGTTTAGAAGAGTAATCGGTCTAAAATCATTCACAGTACTGGGAGCATTGTTTTTTGGGATAAGCGTGATAAAGCCATCATTAATGCTTTCAAGATTGAGGTTGCCGTCAAAGAATTGGTTGCAAGTTTATAGAAATCCTCTTTTATTATCGGCCAACAAGCTTTAAGAAATGTTCCATTGAATCCATCCGGGCCAGGTGCGCGATCAACAGGCATTGTTTTAATAACATGATCGATCTCAGCTTGGGTGAATGGGACTGTTAACTCATCGAGACCTTCAATCCTTTTGATAATTCTTTGAAGGTCAAATTTCATATCATTATGAGAGGAAGTGCCAAGTCGCTGTTTAAAGGAGTGGAACAGTAACTTCTTTCCCCATGTGATCCTCCACGCAAATACCATCATCTGTGGTCAGTGTTGCAATATTATTTCTTCTTACCGCTCAGATGCCATGGCCTGAAAAATTTGGAATTTTCGTCCCCGAATTGCACCCATCGAATGGTGCACCGTTTCTTCCAATATAATTTTTGGTAGTTAAGCAGTCTGATGTGGTGGGCCTTGAGGATTCTCCTGAAATTTACTTCAGGTGTGTACAATTGTCTTTTGTTCTCCAGCCCATCAATTTCCAATAAAGCGCTGTTTGAATTTTCTATGGCAATGGAGAGCTTTGAAATTCTTTTGCTCCAGTACTTGAGATCATGTCTTAGAGTTTTGAACTTTCTGCAGAGCACTGTTGCCATATTTTGAGAAGACACAGGTTTTGACCAAGCATTTTGAACTATTTGCATGAAGCCTGGATGTTGTAGCCAGAAAGATTCGAACCTGAATAGCTTGGAGCGAGGGATGGAAGTTTCAATGTTAACGACGCATGGGATGTGGTCAGATACTGGTCGTCCGAGGGGCTTAACCATTGTGTGAGGGTAAGTGCTTGTCCAATTATTGCTTGTGAAGAACCAATCAATTTGTTCAAGTAATGGATCAAGTTGCATGTTACTCCAGGTATACTCGCGGCCTTTAATGGGAAGTTCAATTAAGGCTTGTGTTCGAATAAAGTCATTGAAAGTAATCATGTCGCTATAACTCCCACCTGGCTTGTTTCTATTATCAGGGCTTCTAATGAAGTTAAAGTCTCCGACCAAGAGCCAATCTTCATGAGTGGGGATGTTTAGTGCCATGAGCCAATTAATGAAGTTAACTCGGTTGACCCCTTGACAAGGTCCATATACATTAACCAGGGTCCAAAAATGAGCCGATTGGGTTGATTGAAAACGTGTAACCAGGGCGAAGTCTTCGTGAGCTATGGTAGTGGCTGTGAAAATGGCACTATTCCAGATCGTGGCCAGGCCTCCCGAGGCCCCCCGGGAGGGCACAAAATCAAACTGATCAAAACGTTTAGGGCAGCAAGACTTAATGAAAGTGTGATCAAAAGAAGATTTTTTGGTCTCTTGCAAACATATAACAGCACAACCACACGAGTTGATTGCATTTGAAAGTGTTAATTGTTTTGCATCAGAATTCAAACCCCGGACGTTCCAGCAAAGTACGTTCCAATTAACATGAAGGACCATAATAAAGGTAGGATAATATGAAAGTACGAGCAGATAACCGCCAAAAGGATGAGCCCCAGACAGAGGGCTTAAGCCTGGGCCGAAGGTGGGCCATCATCAGGAGATGCTTGGAGCTGCTCATCAGTGAGCTCTTCAGCTGGGATTCCACACATGACAGTCCCAATATGCTGAATAACTGGTATCGCCGTGGGTAGTGGTATCTCAGAGGCTGCAGATGGATCAGAAGCAACAGTGCTGGAAGCAGCAGAGGGAATCACCCTAGGTTTTACCTTAGAGACCTTGATCTTGGTGTCCGAGAGAGGTGGAACTTTGAATCCATCATATTTATTGGATCTGCTGCTACGGCGAAGAGGAATGACAGATTTAGGTACAGGTGCTTTTCCACGCCGACTTGCAGAGGCAGTGACAACAGACGCAGGTGGAGCAGTTGTGGGCATACTGATCTGCATATCCATATCCAGAGCAGAGTTCTCCATATGATAATCTTCCATATGCTGAATAGCAGCCACATCCACCCCAAGATCAATACTAGGGTTATCAAGGGCAACAATGGCAGAGTTGTCCTGCAACACAGCTTCACTTGATACTGACAGGTCAGACAATGGCTCAGATATTTCAGTTAATCTTAGGGTGAGAGGAGCAGACAGTGTATGAGGTAAGACATTGCCAAAATCAGTCATAATCTGAGTAGCTTCCGACAGTTGCAGAACACCATCTTGTTCAATAATGGTCATCCTCATATCCAGTCTTTCGTATCTGAATCCATAACCGGTACTGCAAGGTCCATAGGCAGCAATGATAGGCATAATTGCAGCAGAGAGGAAGGTATTGAGATTTCTTACAGGAATACCTTGGTTAATCAGCATGGAAGACATGATGTCACCATTAGTTGTCATCTCAAAATGTAACCTAGCAGCAGAGATTGAGATTTGCACATCCAGTGAGTTAGGCTGAGGTGCCCTGACAGTTGAGCTCTCCCCTTCTTCATAATGAGCTGCAATGCTGTTGAAAATGTTGCGAGGTACTAGGAAATAGGTGTCAGAGACTGTGGCACTAGAGTCTGAAGATCCAAAAGCAGAGATAGAGTCATTCCAGGCCATGCCTGGGCTGTCCTGCAGGTTGTTAACTAGAAGAATTCCATCTTGCACTTGTAACCCCTCAGCAGCAAGCCAAGCCTGGTAGTTGTAGACAGCAGGTGGTGGTGAAGGCGGCCAGACTCCCCAATTGGGCTGGAAATGAATCTCATTACCTTGCTGAACCTCCTCATTGTTCTGGTTAGGGGCTGCATTCTGTGCCAGCCAATTATGCAGCTGCGCGTGATACATCTGCTCTGCCGTCAGACCCTCTCCAAACAAAGGGTGCGGGATTCCGTCAGCGGGTGGAGGACCAATGCCCGCCGGAGGGACATCCGGGATATGAGCATTCCAGTCACTACTTCTCAAGATCGTGACACAAACAGTCCAGCAGTGCCGTGCTCCACCAAGTTGGTGCATGACAAAACTTTTAGGCACCCTACTAAGACTGAGTACTCTGGCTTTGATCAACACAACCTTCCTATCCCCTCTAGGGTTATTCCAGGTAATTAGCTCACCAAACTTATCTACTGATTTGTGAATGTAATGCGAAGTCTGATAATCATGAGGGAAACCAATGTATAGGAGCCACACTTGCGGACCATAAGTAGTTAACCTCATATTAAGAGCAGCATCATGAGGGACAAAAGAGACAACAGTATTCAGATTTTCCTCATCTTCATCAAGCTCAAAAGTAGTGCCAACCACAGCATCTCTAATGACAGAATTCGGAAATCCAAAGATCGCAATGCCTAGCGGGTAATCATCAACCTCAGTGGGAAAGAAGTGAGACTCATGAAGCAAACCTTTGATGGTGTGGCGCAACGCAGCTTTCTGGTGGAACGGGACGAAGCGGTTGACTTTCGCCACCGCTAGGAAGTCATGGCGCAGCGGCGGAGTGGGACTGACGACCATCTCATCCTGCACGACACGATCCTCAGGGCCCAGCTCGATTGTCATCCCTTGCGGCAGGTAAGGAACGACATTGACAGGGTAGTTCGCCATGGGCGAGGGCGGGCGAGGAACCAGAGGAGCAGCGGAGGTGGGAAAAGCAGAGGAGGAAGGCGTATCGGCGGGGCTGATTCTAGTCTTTGGGACCCAAATGCCCTGTGCGGACCGCCGAGTAGCCCAGCAGGAGGTCACCACGTGTCCAGGAGCACCACACGATTCACAGCGGACGGTCACTCTTCCACGGGTGTCAGTACGTCGACTTGCGGGAAGTGTATCATTATTATATGTCAATATGATTTCTTGCCGTTGCGATTGTGCCAAGGCCAGTGCAAGAATAGAAGGAGAATTATTATGGATGCTGTGAGGATGCGTAGAAAAATTATCCGCAGAATTATTTAGTAAAGTATCCCTAGATTCTTGGTCATTCCGAGAATGCAACGAAGCCACACCAGTTGGGCCATCGTGGGTATCTGGTATACGGGCAATATCATGAGCAGTGGGCCGAGACTTGGGCTTCCAAAACATGTAAAGTGCAGTGGTGAGCCCACACTGACGTTTATTGTGGCCCAACCAACCACAACGATGACAGAGGACCAGAGCAGGACAGTCATAAAAATAATGTTCACTGGATCCACAAGTGTGACATGAAGAAGGTCCAATCGTTGGTGAAACAGATGCATTAGCAAGGTTGTAGATGTCATCATGCTCATGTGGCTCACATTGGCAAGATGTGTCTAAGCAGGAGGCACAAGCAATACCCGGGTAGGATTCAGCATGATGGCCCAAAAGTGTGCACTGAGAGCAAATATTAAGCCTTTTGTAAATGTAATCCAATGTTGGTATAGATGACAGTGACCATATTGTGGCAATGTGACTTCGGGAATAACCAAACTTCATTTGATCAAGTATATGGAACACCATAAAAGTTGGTATATTATCCCAATAAAGCTGCTGGAAAGACTGACCTTCAAAAACATGCCGTGGATCCTCAGAGTTGGTGGATAATTCAAAATTGAAAGCACCGGTCGACGACGAATTTGTTGGGGAACGTTGCATGGGAAACAAAAAATTTCCTACGCTCACCAAGATCAATCTAGGAGATGAACATATATGAGAGGAGAGATTGGATCTACATACCCTTGTAGATCGCTAAGCAGAAGCGTTAAGAAACGCGGTTGATGTAGTCGAACGTCTTCGCGATCCAATCATGATCCGTCCACGAAATCCCGATCGAAGCGCCGAACGGACGACACCTCCGCGTTCAACACATGCATGGCTTGATGATGCCTTCACCTCCTTGATCCACCGAGCGATGGTGAAGTAGTAGCTCGAGTTCTCCGGCAGCACGACGACATGATGGCGGCAGTGGTGGAGCAATCTCAGCAGGGCTTCGCCAAGCCTTGCAGAGAAGGAGAGGAACTACGAGGGAGAGGAAGGGCAGCGCCGCGACATAGATGGGTGCGGCCGCCCTCCCTCTGTACCTCTATATATAGGGGGAAGGGAGGAGGGGCGCCCTAGGATTTCCCCTAGGGGGTGGCGGCCATAGATGGGGCGCCCTAGGGTTTGGGTGGCCCACCTTAGGTGCCTTACCCCCCAAGCAGGGGGGCGGCTGCCCTAGGGGGGCGCACCACCCTCCTAGTGGCGTGGGTTGAGGTGAGGGGGGCACCCAGCCCCTTGTGGCCTGGTGTGCCCCCTTACCTTGCCCCATGAGCCCCCCCCCCAACACCTGCTGATAGTAGATGGGTAAGTCCCGCTCATTGTGTCCCTAAGGGAGGTATTACTGTTGTTCCTTATGATAAGAATGAACTTATTCCACAAAGAATTGTTACTGGCTATAGAATGGTAATTGATTTCAGAAAATTAAATAAAGCAAATAGAAAAGATCATTACCCTTTGGCCTTTATTGATCAAATGCTAGAAAGACCATCTAAGCACACACATTTTTGTTTTCTTGATGGATATTCTGGTTTCTCTCAAATACCTGTTTCATAACCTGATCAAGAGAAAACCACCTTTACTTTTCCTTTTGGAACTTATGCTTATGGACGTATGCCTTTTGGTTTATGCAATGCACCTGCTACCTTTCAAAGATGTATGACTACTATATTCTCTAATTTTTGTGAAAAGATTAATTGTTGAGGTTTTCATGGATGATTTTTCTGTTTATGGAACTTCTTTTGATGATTGCTTGAGCAACCTTGATCGAGTTTTGCAGAGATGTGAGCAAACTAATCTTGTATTGAATAGGGAGAAGTGCCACTTTATGGTTAATGAAGGTATTGTCTTGGGGCATAAAATTTCTGAACGAGGTATTGAGGTGGATAAAGCTAAGTTGATGCAATTGAGAAAATGCCATGTCCTAGAGATATTAAAGCTATTCGTAGTTTGCTCGGTCATGCTGGTTTCTATAGGAGATTTATTAAAGATTTCTCTAAAATTTCTAGGCCTCTTACAAATCCTTTACAAAAGGATGTTCCATTTGTTTTTTATGATGATTGTGTAGAAGCCTCCGAAACACTTAAGAAAGCCTTAACTTCTGCACCTATTGTTCAACCACCTGATTGGAACCTGCCTTTTAAAATTATGTGTGATGCTAGTGATTATGTTGTTGGTGTTGTTCTAGGACAAAGAGTTGATAAGAAACTAAATGTTATCCATTATGCTAGCTTAACTCTAGACAGTGCCCAGAGAAATTATGCTACTACTGAAAAAGAATTTTTACTAGTTGTGTTTGCTTGTGATAAATTCTGATCTTATATTGTTGATTCCAAAGTAACTGTTCACACTGATCACGCTGCTATAAATATCTTATGGAAAAGAAAGATGCTAAACCTAGACTTATTAGGTGGGTTCTCTTGATACAAGAAATTGATTTACATATTACTGATAGAAAAGGAGCTGAGAATCCCGTGGCTGATAACTTGTCTAGGTTAGAAAATATTCTTGATGACCCACTACCTATTGATGCTAGTTTCTCTGATGAACAATTAGCTGCAATAAATGTTTCTCATAACACTCCTTGGTATGCTGACTATGCTAATTATATTTTTGCTAAATACATACCACCTAGTTTCACATACCAACAAAAGAAAAAAATTCTTTTATGATTTAAGACATTACTTTTGGGATGACCCACATCTTTATAAGGAAGGAGTAGATGGTATTATTAGATGTTGTGTACCTAAGCATGAACAGGGACAAATCCTACGGAAATGTCATTCAGAAGATTATGGAGGACATCATGCGGGGGATAGAACTGCCCGTAAGGTGTTGCAATCTAGTTTTTATTGGCCTACTCTCTTCAAGGATGCACGTAAGTTTGTTCTATCTTGTGATGAATGTCAAAGAATTAGTAATATCGTTAAGCATCAGGAAATGCCTATGAATTATTCTCTTGCTATTGAACCATTTGATGTTTGGGGTTTTGATTATATGGGACCTTTGCCTTCCTCTAATGGGTATACACATATTTTGGTTGTTGTAGATTATGTTACTAAGTGGGTAGAAGTTTTTCCAACTAGTAGTGCTGATCACAACACTTCTATTAAAATGCCTAAACAGGTTATTTTCCCAAGGTTTGGAGTCCCTAGATATTTAATTACTAATGGTGGTTCACACTTTATTCATGGTGATTTCTGTAAAATGCTCGCTAAATATGATGTTAACCATAGAATTGCATCACCTTATCATCCTCAATCTAGTGGTCAAGTAGAACTTAGCAATAGAGAAATAAAGCTAATATTACAAAAAACTGTTAATAGGTCCCGAAAGAATTGGTCTAAGAAATTGGATGATGCACTTTGTATTGGGGAACGTAGTAATTTCAAAAAAAATCCTACGCACACGCAAGATCATGGTGATGCATAGCAACGAGAGGGGAGAGTGTTGTCCACGTACCCTCGTAGACCGAAAGCGGAAGCGTTAGCACAACGCGGTTGATGTAGTCGTACGTCTTCACGATCCGACCGATCCAAATACCGAATGCACGGCACCTCCGAGTTCAGCACACGTTCAGCTCGATGACGTCCCGTGAGCTTCGATCCAGGAAAGCTTCGCCGGAGAGTTTCGTCACCACGACGGCGTGATGACGGTGATGATGATGTTACCGATGCAGGGCTTCGCCTAAGCACCGCTACGATATGATCAAGGTGGATTATGGTGGAGGGGGGCACCGCACACGGCTGGGAGAGATCAACAGATCAACTTGTGTGTCTAGAGGTGCCCCCTGCCCCCGTATATAAAAGAGCAAGGGGAGGCCGGTCGGCCCCTTGTGGGCGCGCTAGGAGGAGGAGTCCTCCTCCTAGTAGGAATAGGACTCCCCTCTTTCCTACTCCTACTAGGAGGGGGAAAGGAAGGGGGAGAGGGAGAAGGAAAGGGGGGCGCTGATGAGGACATGTACCTAGAGTAGGGTCGCAGGCCTGACCTAAATACCCTCCCCAAGGACATCACTCTAAAGCCAGAAGCATTCGAGGGGTACCATCGCCCACTCGACCAGAAACATTTCCACTCGGAGGAATCAAGATCACTCGACTGTAACAAGAAACACTCGACGGACAGAAGACCTAAAGTCACTCTACACAGCAACAGTCGAGCATTAACTCCTAGACTTAATAGACATTTATAACACTTTATTACGGACGTTACCAGTAACGCCCCCCTCTTGATGTACCTTAAATCCCTTGTAACGTGGGCTGGCCGGGGTCCTGGCGCACTCTATATAAGCCACCCCCTCCACATGCACAAGGGTTCGCACCCCCTGTAACACACACACACATATAATCCAGTCGACCGCCTCCGGGCTCCGAGACGTAGGGCTGTTAGTTCCTCCGAGAAGGGCCTGAACTCGTAAAACTCGTGCGTACAGCTTCTCCATAGCTAGGATCTTGCCTCTACATCCCTACCCCCATTCTACTGTCAGACTTAGAACCACGACAGTTGGCGCCCACCATGGGGCAGGTGTCTTAGCGACTTGTTGGAGAAGTTGCAATTTTTCCGATCCCCATCAGCATGGTTTCAGGCGGAGGATTGGCCGAGGGCCGCTAGATCCGTCTCGGCGCGCTCGTGTTCGTCGCCGATGACTCCGCTTGGCTCCAAGAAGCTCCACTTGACGTCGAGGCGCTCCCCGTCTGTGGGGCAACGCACTTTCGCGCGTGCGTCCGCGGCGTCCTCCTGCGGCAGCCGTCGACCCAGTATCGGTCGGTTCCGGTGGCGTCTTCACTCCCTGCTGCCCGCTGGCACAAGCGTTCCGGTCGGTCGAGGCTCCAGCGGTGGGTGAGGCACGTGGTGGCTCGCCAGTCGGCCACCCCCCAAGTCGCGGCAATCGAGCCCGACGAAACTCTCTACGGCCTGTTCGACTGGCTCCATTGAGACCTCATCCGAGTGCGACAACAGTGACCCCGCGGCGGAAGTCCTGATGGTCAACGGACCGCGCAGTCCTCCTGGCTTCCCCCGCAACGACGGTGGTGATGGCGGAGGCGATCCGTCGCGTGGCCACGAGGAGTACCGCCCCGAGCCCCTCTCTTCGCAGCAGAGGGAAGAGCTTCGCCGCCGTAACATGGATGCACTTCACACTCCTATCGTTGGAGAAACCCCCGAGGCCCAGGCCTTGGAGGAGGTGCGCCTGGCCAACTTGGCTGAGCGCACTTGACTGGAGAATATCCAGCACGCACTCGACGAGCGTGCTCGGCAGCGAGTTCCTGAATCCAGTCGACGACAACTTTTTCCGCCTCCAACCCAGGTATATCGAACTCCGATCCAGAATCTCACAGCTGCTGCCCGAATAGCAGAGTCGATTCAGCCTTCCCAGTCGGAGGCTGGTAGGGGTTTGATGCAGATCCGGGATTTGCTCCGGGCGGCGGGGGAGCAGAACACAACAGTGTCACAGTCTCGGAATAGGATTCATAGTAGATCTGTAATGGCAGACACAATTCAGTCGGCTCACAGCCCAAGATCACCTCCAAGGCATGAGGGACGTGGAGATCGACAGGATCAGTACAGAAACCGTGAGTAGTATGATCGTCGTCGAGTACCCACGCCTCCCCTAAGGAGTGGATCATACGCGCCTCGGCAACACGATGACAGATGCCCTCATAGTGGTGGGCGAAGGATTCCAGTCGACCCCCAGGAGATGGGCTTTGACGCGAGATCCATTCTCGTTCAAGGTCTGGTTGACAGGAACAGAGCACACAGAGATGGCCACGATAGAGATTACCCGACCGGCAGCAGGGTGCATGTTTCAGGTCCCGAGTGTTTCAGCAGAGCGATCAGAGTAGCAGTGATTCCTCCCAACTTCAGGTTGGCGACTGGAGTCAGCAAGTTCACTGGTGAGTCCAAGCCTGACACTTGGCTTGAGGACTACCGAGTGGCGGTGCAGATTGTTGGTGGCAATGATGAAGTGGCCATGAAGCACCTTCCTCTGATGTTAGAGGGCTCGGCCAGAGCGTGGTTGAATCAGTTAGCACCTGGCAGTATTTATAGCTGGGAAGAGCTTGCCCGAGTGTTTGTCAGAACATTTGAAGGTACATGCAAACGGCCAGCTGGGCTAACAGAGCTACAGTCTTGTGTGCAGAAGTCGAATGAAACTTTGAGAGATTATATCCAAAGATGGATCACGTTACACCACACGGTGGAGAATGTGTCTGATCACCAAGCAGTTTGTGCCTTCAAGGAAGGTGTCAAGTATCGAGAATTGAATCTGAAATTCGGTCGGACCGGAGATATGTCTCTGAGTTGAATGATGGAAATTGCCACCAAGTATGCTAACGGTGAAGAGGAGGATCGGCTCCGGAGTGGCAAACACAAAACAGTCACCCACGAAACCGGGGGAGGGAACTCCAGTCGGAAGCAGAAGCGTAAAGCCGAGCCAGCTTCTCCCGGAGAAGCCTTAGCCGTGACTCAAGGAAAGTTCAAGGGGAAGCCCAAAGGGCCATGGAACCCCAAGAAAGTAAAAGATCAAGATGGAAATGATGTGTTGGATTTACCATGCCACATTCACACCAAAAAGGATGAGGAGGGTAATCTCATTTATCAGAAACATACCACTCGACAATGTCGGCTCCTAATCCAGCAGTTCCGAGAGAAACAACCCAAAGAAAAGGAGAAAGAATCGGACAAAGTTGAGGATAAGGAAGAGGACGATGATGGTTACCCCCACGTCAATTCCACCCTGATGATTTTGCTGATGTTGAGAGCAAGAGTCGACTGAAAGTCATCAACAGAGAAGTGAGCATGGTCGCTCCAGCGACGCCCAGTTATTTGAAGTGGTCCCAGACTCCCATTACATTCGACCAGTCTGATCACCCGACACACATAGCCACCCCTGGGAGGCAAGCGTTGGTGGTCGACCCAGTCGTCGAAGGCACTCAGTTGACTAAGGTTCTGATGGATGGTGGCAGTGGCCCGAATATACTGTATGCGGAGACCTTGAAAGGAATGGGCATTCCGATGTCCAGACTCAGTGAAAGCAATATGAGTTTCCATGGGGTTATTCCTGGCAAGAAGGCTGAGTCACTCGGCCAGATCGCCCTCGATGTGGTTTTCGGTGATTCCAAGAATTACCGCAAAGAAAAGTTGACGTTTGAAGTCGTCGATTTCCACAGTGCTTATCATGCTATTCTGGGCAGGCCGGCTTATGCACGTTTCATGGCTCGACCATGTTACGTTTACCTCAAATTGAAGATGCCTGGTCCTAAAGGAGTGATCACTATGACTGGCAATCGGAAGAAGGCAGAAGAGTGCTTCCAGAAGGGCTCAAAGATCGCCGATGCGCAAATGGCAGTAGTGAAGGAAATATGCCCTAGAGGCAATAATAAAGTTATTATTTATTTCCTTATATCATGATAAATGTTTATTATTCATGCTAGAATTGTATTAACCGAAAACATAATACATGTGTGAATACATAGACAAACAGAGTGTCACTAGTATGCCTCTACTTGACTAGCTCGTTGATCAAAGATGGTTATGTTTCCTAGCCATAGACATGAGTTGTCATTTGATTAACGGGATCACATCATTAGGAGAATGATGTGATTGACTTGACCCATTCCGTTAGCTTAGCACTCGATCGCTTAGTATGTTGCTATTGCTTTCTTCATGACTTATACATGTTCCTATGACTATGAGATTATGCAACTCCCGTTTACCGGAGGAACACTTTGTGTGCTACCAAACGTCACAACGTAACTGGGTGATTATAAAGGTGCTCTACAGGTGTCTCCAAAGGTACTTGTTGGGTTGGCGTATTTCGAGATTAGGATTTGTCACTCCGATTGTCGGAGAGGTATCTCTGGGCCCACTCAGTAATACACATCACTATAAGCCTTGCAAGCATTGTAACTAATGAGTTAGTTGCAGGATGATGTATTACGGAACGAGTAAAGAGACTTGCCAGTAACGAGATTGAACTAGGTATCGAGATACCAATGATCGAATCTCGGGCAAGTAACATACCGATGACAAAGGGAACAACGTATGTTGTTATGCGGTCTGACCGATAAAGATCTTCGTAGAATATGTGGGAACCAATATGAGCATCCAGGTTCCGCTATTGGTTATTGACCGGAGAGGTGTCTCGGTCATGTCTACATAGTTCTCGAACCCATAGGGTCCGCACGCTTAACGTTACGATGACAGTTATATTATGAGTTTATATGTTTTGATGTACCGAAGGTTGTTCGGAGTCCCGGATGTGATCACGGACATGATGAGGAGTCTCAAAATGTTCGAGACATAAAGATTGATATATTGGAAGCCTATGTTTGGATATCGGAAGTGTTCCGGGTGAAATCGGGATTTTTCCGGAGTACCGGGAGGTTACCGGAACCCCCCGGTAACTTAATGGGCCTTAGTGGGCCTAGGTGGAAGAGAGGAGAGGAGGCCTGGGCAGGGCCGCACGCCCCTCCCCCCAGTCCGAATAGGACAAGGAGAGGGGGGGCGCCCTTTCCTTCCTCCCCTCCACCTCTTTCCCCTCTCTCTCCTAGTCCAACATGGAAAAGGGGGGGAGTCCTACTCCCGGTAGGAGTAGGACTCCTCCTGGCGTGCCTCTCCCCTTGGCCGGCCGAACCCCCCCCTTGCTCCTTTATATACGGGGGCAGGGGGGCACCTCTAGACACACAATTGATCATTGATCTCTTAGCCGTGTGCGGTGCCCCCCTCCACCATATTACACCTCGATAATATTGTAGCGGTGCTTAGGCGAAGCCCTGCGTCGGTAGAACATCATCATTGTCACCACGCCGTCGTGCTGACAAAACTCTCCCTCAACACTCGGCTGGATCGGAGTTCGAGGGACGTCATCGAGCTGAACGTGTGCTGAACTCGGAGGTGTTGTACGTTCGGTACTTGATCGGTCGGATCGTGAAGACGTACGACTACATCAACCGCGTTGTGTTAACGCTTCCGCTTTCGGTCTACGAGGGTACGTGGACAACACTCTCCCCTCTCGTTGCTATGCATCACCATGATCTTGCATGTGCGTAGGAATTTTTTTGAAATTCCTACGTTCCCCAACAGTGGCATCCGAGCCTGGTTTTATGCGTTGATGTTATATGCACGAGTAGAACACAAGTGAGTTGTGGGCGATATAAGTCATACTGCTTACCAGCATGTCATATTTTGGTTCAGCGGTATTGTGAGATGAAGCGGCCCGGACCGACATTACGCGTACGCTTACGCGAGACTGGTTTCACCGTTGCGAGCACTCGTTGCTTACAGGTGACTGGCGGGTGTCTGTCTCTCTCACTTTAGTTGAACCGAGTGTGGCTACGCCCGATCCTTGCGAAGGTTAAAACATCACCAACTTGACAAACTATCGTTGTGGTTTTGATGCGTAGGTCAGAACGGTTCTTGCTAAGCCCGTAGCAGCCACGTAAAACTTGCAACAACAAAGTAGAGGACGTCTAACTTGTTTTTGCAGGGCATGTTGTGATGTGATATGGTCAAGACATGATGCTATATTTTATTGTATGAGATGATCATGTTTTGTAACCGAGTTATCGGCAACTGGCAGGAGCCATATGGTTGTCGCTTTATTGTATGCAATGCAATCGCCATGTAATTGTTTTACTTTATCACTAAACGGTAGCGATAGTCGTAAAAGCAATAGTTGGCGAGACGACAATGATGCTACGATGGAGATAAAGGTGTCGCGCCGGTGACGATGGTGATCATGACGGTGCTTCAGAGATGGAGATCACAAGCACAAGATGATGATGGCCATATCATATCACTTATATTGATTGCATGTGATGTTTATCTTTTATGCATCTTATCTTGCTTTGATTGACGGTAGCATTATAAGATGATCTCTCACTAAAATTTCAAGATAAAAGTGTTCTCCCTGAGTATGCACCGTTGCCAAAGTTTGTCGTGCCCAGACACCACGTGATGATCGGGTGTGATAAGCTCTACATCCATCTACAACGGGTGCAAGCCAGTTTTGCACACGCAGAATACTCAGGTTAAACTTGACGAGCCTAGCATATGCAGATATGACCTCGGAACACTGAGACCGAAAGGTCGAGCGTGAATCATATAGTAGATATGATCAACATAGTGATGTTCACCATTGAAAACTACTCCATTTCACGTGATGATCGGTTATGGTTTAGTTGATTTGGATCACGTAATCACTTAGATGATTAGAGGGATGTCTATCTAAGTGGGAGTTCTTAAGTAATATGATTAATAGAACTTAAATTTATCATGAACTTAGTCCTGATAGTATTTTGCAAATTATGTTGTAGATCAATAGCTCGCGTTGTTGCTTCCCTGTGTTTATTTTTGATATGTTCCTAGAGAAAAATTATGTTGAAAGATGTTAGTAGCAAAGATGCGGATTGGATCCGTGATCTGAGGATTATCCTCATTGCTGCACAGAAGAATTATGTCCTTGATGCACCGCTAGGTGACAGACCTATTACAGGAGCAGATGCAGACGTTATGAACGTTTGGCTAGCTCAATATGATGACTACTTGATAGTTTAGTGCACCATGCTTAACGGCTTAGAATCGGGACTTCAAAGACGTTTTGAACGTCATGGACCATATGAGATGTTCCAGGAGTTGAAGTTAATATTTCAAGAAAATACCCGAGTTGAGAGATATGAAGTCTCAAACAAGTTCTATAGCTAAAAGATGGAGGAGAATTGCTCAAGCAGTGAGCATGTGCTCAGATTGTCTGGGTACTACAATCGCTTGAATCAAGTGGGAGTTAATCTTCCAGATAAAATAGTGATTGACAGAATTCTCTAGTCACCATCACCAAGTTAGTAGAACTTCGTGATGAACTATAGTATGCAAGGGATGACGAAAGTAATTCCTGAGCTCTTCGTGATGCTGAAATTGACGAAGGTAGAAATCAAGAAAAACATCAAGTGTTGATGGTTGACGAGATCACTAGTTTCAAGAAAAGGGCAAAGGGAAGAAGGGGAACTTCAAGAAGAACAGCAAGCAAGTTGCTGCTCAAGTGAAGAAGCCTAAAGTCTGGTCCTAAGCCTGAGACTAAGTGCTTCTACTGCAAAGGGACTGGTCACTGGAAGCGGAACTACACCAACTATTTGGGTGGATAAGAAGGATGGCAAAGTGAACAAAGGTATATTGGATATACATGTTATTGATGTGTACTTTACTAGTGTTTATAGCAACCCCTCGGTATTTGATACTGGTTCAGTTGCTAAGAGTAGTAACTCGAAATGGGAGTTGCAGAATAAACAGAGGCTAGTAAAAGGCGAGGTGACGATGTGTGTTGGAAGTAGTTCCAAGATTGATATGATCATCATCGCGCACTCCCTATACTTTCGGGATTAGTATTGAAACTAAATAAGTGTTATTTGGTGTTTGCGTTGAGCATGAATATGATTTGATCATGTTTGTTGCAATACGGTTATTCATTTAAATTAGAGAATAATTGTTGTTCTGTTTACATGAATAAAACCTTCTATGGTCATACACCCAATAAAATGGTTTGTTGGATCTCGATCGTAGTGATACACATATTCATAATAATGAAGCCAAAAGATGCAAAGTTAATAATGATAGTGCAACTTATTTGTGGCACTGCCGTTTAGGTCATATTGGTGTAAAGCGCATGAAGAAACTCCATACTGATGGGATTTTGGAATCACTTGATTATGAATCACTTGATGCTTGCGAACCGTGCCTCATGGGCAAGATGACTAAAACGCCGTTCTCCGGAACTATGGAGAGAGCAACAGATTTGTTGGAAATCATACATACAGATGTATGTGGTTCGATGAATATTGAGGCTCGTAGCAGGTATCATTATTTTCTGACCTTCACAGATGATTTGAGCAGATATGGGTATATCTACTTAATAAAACAGAAGTCCGAAACATTTGAAAAGTTCATATAATTTCAGAGTGAAGCGGAAAATCATCGTAACAAGAAAATAAAGTTTCTACGATCTGATTGTGGAGAAGAGTATTTGAGTTACGAGTTTGGCCTTCAGTTAAAACAATGTGAAATAGTTTCACTACTCACGCCACCTGGAACACCACGGTGTAATGGTGTGTCCGAACATCGTAACCGTACTTTATTAGATATGGTGCGATATATGATGTCTCTTACCGATCAACCACTATCGTTTTGGGGTTATGCATTAGAGACAGCTGCATTCACGTTAAATAGGGTACCATCTAAATCCGTTGAGACGACATCTTATGAACTGTGGTTTGGCAAGAAAACAAAGTTCTCATTTCTTAAAGTTTGGGGTTGCGATGCTTATGTGAAAAGGCTTCATCCTGATAAGCTCAAACCCAAATCGGAGAAATGTGTCTTCATAGGATACCCAAAGGAGACAGTTGGGTACACCTTCTATCACAGATCCAAAGGCAAGACATTCGTTGCTAAGAATGGATCCTTTCTAGAGAAGGAGTTTCTCTCGAAAGAAGTGAATGGGAGGAAAGTAGAACTTGATGAGGTAACTGTACCTGCTCCCTTATTGGAAAGTAGTTCATCACAGAAATCTGTTCCTGTGACTCCTACACCAATTAGTGACGAAGTTAATGATGATGATCATGTAACTTCAAATCAAGTTACTACCAAACCTCGTAGGTAAACCAGAGTGAGATCCACACCAGAGTGGTACGGTAATCCTGTTCTGGAGGTCATGTTATTTGACCATGACGAACCTACGAACTATGAGGAAGCGATGATGAGCCCAAATTCCGCGAAATAGCTTGAGGCCATGAAATCTGAGATGGGATCCATGTATGAGAACAAAGTATGGACTTTGATTGACTTGCCCAATGATCGGCGAGCCATTAAGATTAAATGGATCTTCAAGAGGAAGACAGACAGTGATAGTAGTGTTACTGTCTACAAAGCTAGAATTGTCGCAAAAAGGTTTTCGACAAGTTCAAGGTGTTGACTACGATGAGAGTTTCTCACTCGTATCTATGCTTAAATATGTCTGAATCATGTTAGCAATTGCCGCATTTTATGAAATATGGAAAATAGATAAACAAAACTGCATTCCTTAATGGATTTATTAAAGAAGAGTTGTATATGATGCAACCAGAAGGTTTTGTCAAGCCTAAAAGTGCTAACAAAATATGCAAGCTCCAGCGATCCATCTATGGACTGGTGCAAGCATCTCGGAGTTGGAATATACGCTTTGATAAGTTGATCAAAGGATATAGTTTTATACAGACTTGCGGTGAAGCCTGTATTTACAAGAAAGTGAGTGGGAGCACTACAGCATTTCTGATAAGTATATGTGAATGACATATTGTTGATCGGAAATAATGTAGAATTATTCTGCAAAGCATAAAGGAGTGTTTGAAAGGAGTTTTTCAAAGAAAGACCTCGGTGAAGCTGCTTACATATTGAGCATCAAGATCTATAGAGATAGATCAAGACGCTTGATAAGTATTTTTCCAATGAGTACATACCTTAACAAGATTTTGAAGTAGTTCAAAATAGAACAGTCAAAGAAAGAGTTCTTGCCTGTGTTACAAGGTGTGAAATTGAGTAAGACTCAAAGCCCGACCACGGCAGAAGATAGAAAGAGAATGAAAGTCATTCCCTATGCCTTGGCCATAGTTCTATAAAGTATGCCATGCTGTGTACCAGATCAATTGTATACCCTACACTGATTTTGTCAAGGGAGTACAATAGTGATCTAGGAGTAGATCACTGGACAGCGGTCAAAATTATCCTTAGTGGAATAAGGATATGTTTCTCGATTATGGAAGTGACAAAAGGTTCGTCATAAAGGGTTACGTCGATGCAAGTTTTGACACTAATCTAGATGACTCTAAGTCTCGGTCTAGATACATATTGAAAGTGGGAGCAATTAGCTAGAGTAGCTCCGTGCAGAGCATTGTAGACATAGAAATTTGCAAAATACTTACGGATCTGAATGTGACAGACCCGTTGACTAAAATTATCTCACAAGCAAAACATGATGACACCTTAGTACTCTTTGGGTGTTAATCACATAGCGATGTGAACTAGATTATTGACTCTAGTAAACCCTTTGGGTGTTGGTCACATGACAATGTGAACTATGGGTGTTAATCTCATGGTGATGTGAATTATTGATGTTAAATCACATGGCGATGTGAACTAGATTATTGACTCTAGTGCAAGTGGGAGACTGAAGGAAATATGCCCTAGAGGCAATAATAAAGTTATTATTTATTTCCTTATATCATGATAAATGTTTATTATTCATGCTAGAATTGTATTAACCGGAAACATAATACATGTGTGAATACATAGACAAACAGAGTGTCACTAGTATGCCTCTACTTGACTAGCTCGTTGATCAAAGATGGTTATGTTTCCTAGCCATAGACATGAGTTGTCATTTGATTAACGAGATCACATAGGAGAATGATGTGATTGACTTGACCCATTCCGTTAGCTTAGCACTCGATCGTTTAGTATGTTGCTATTGCTTTCTTCATGACTTATACATGTTCCTATGACTATGAGATTATGCAACTCCCGTTTACCGGAGGAACACTTTGGGTGCTACCAAACGTCACAACGTAACTGGGTGATTATAAAGGTGCTCTACAGGTGTCTCCAAAGGTACTTGTTGGGTTTGTGTATTTTGAGATTAGGATTTGTCACTCCGATTGTCGGAGAGGTATCTCTGGGCCCACTCAGTAATACACATCACTATAAGCCTTGCAAGCATTGTAACTAATGAGTTAGTTGCGGGATGATGTATTACGGAATGAGTAAAGAGACTTGCCAGTAACGAGATTGAACTAGGTATCGAGATACCAACGATCGAATCTTGGGCAAGTAACATACCGATGACAAAGGGAACAACGTATGTTGTTATGCGGTCTGACCGATAAAGATCTTCGTAGAATATGTGGGAACCAATATGAGCATCCAGGTTCCACTATTGGTTATTGACCGGAGAGGTGTCTCGGTCATGTCTACATAGTTCTCGAATCTCAAGCACGCAGCAGGCGCCTGGGTCGATGAACTTCCATCAGTTCTTTGGGGATTGAGGACAACTCCCAATCGGTCGACTGGCCGAACTCCATTCTTCTTGGTTTATGGAGCTGAAGCTGTTCTACCGAGTGACTTGCTTCACAATGCACCCCGAGTCGAGCTCTTCTCTGAAGACGAAGCAGAACAGGCCCAGCAGGACGCAGTCGATCTCCTAGAGGAGGAAAGAGAGATGGCCTTAATACGGTCGACCATTTATCAGCAAGACTCGCGTCGATTCCACGCCAGAAACGTGAGGGGCTGAGCCTTTCAAGAGGGAGACTTGGTTCTTCGAGTGGATCAGCAGAAACCACACAAGCTCGCCCCTGCTTGGGAAGGTCCCTTCATTGTCACCAGAGTTCTCCACAATGGAGCATATCAGCTTTACAATGTCGAGCATCAGAAAGACGAGCCACGGGCTTGGAACGTGGAGCTGCTCCGCCCCTTTTATACTTAAGTGCTCATTCGGATGAGATGTAATAAGAAATACCTTTGTAGTTTGTTTATCAAAGACAAGAGCTTTACAGTCTTCCTAAATGGTTGTTGTTGCTTTTGTTTGTGTTTGAAATCCCCCAGTGGGTGACTTTGCCGCGAATCCGTTTCGCCTAAAGTTTGAAAAATCCTACCGAGTGGTGAGCAAGCCTCTCACTCGGGGGCTTAGCCGCGGATCCGTTTCGCCTAAGTTTGAAAAATCCTACTGAGTGGTGAGCAACCCTCCCACTCAGGGGCTTAGTTGCAGTCCAGTACTCGCCTAAGTTTGTAAAATCCTACCGAGTGGTGAGCAACCCTCCCACTCAGGGGCTTAGCTGCAGTCCAGTACTCGCCTAAGTCTGTAAAATCCTAGCGAGTGGTGAGCAAGCCTCTCACTCGGGGGCTTAGCTGCAGTCCAGTACTCGCCTAAGTTTGTAAAATCCTACCGAGTGGTGAGCAACCCTCCCAGTCGGGGGCTTAGCTGCAGTCCAGTTGTCGCCTAAGTTTGTAAAATCCTACCGAGTGGTGAGCAACCTTCCCACTCGGGGGCTTAGCTGCAGTCCAGTACTCGCCTAAGTTTGTAAAATCCTACCGAGTGATGAGCAAGCCTCTCACTCGGGGGCTTAGCTGCAGTCCAGTACTCGCCTAAGTTTGAAAAATCCTACCGAGTGGTGAGCAACCCTCCCGCTCGGGGGCTTAGCTGCAGTCCAGTACTCGCCTAAGTTTGAAAAATCCTACCGAGTGGTGAGCAACCCTCCCCCTCGGGGGCTTAGCTGCAGTCCAGTACTCGCCTAAGTTTGAAAAATCCTACCGAGTGCTGAGCAACCCTCCCACTCGGGGGCTTAGCTGCAGTCCAGTGCTCGCCTAAGTTTGAAAAATCCTACCGAGTGGTGAGCAACCCTCCCGCTCGGGGGCTTAGCTGCAGTCCAGTACTCGCCTAAGTTTGAAAAATCCTACCGAGTGGTGAGCAACCCTCCCACTCGGGGGCTTAGCTGCAGTCCAGTACTCGCCTAAGTTTGAAAAATCCTACCGAGTGGTGAGCAACCCTCCCACTCGGGGGCTTAGCTGCAGTCTAGTACTCGCCTAAGTTCGAAGTCCATCCCCATTCGCAAGGACGACGAGGTGCAGGTCGACTGCAACCTTCTCCTTCAGAGCTGCGCCACAGGTACAATGTGTGCTCCATCCCTATCCGCAAGGACGACGAGATGCAGGTCGACTGCAACCTTCTCCTTCGGAGTTGCGCCACAAGTACAACGTGCGCTCCACCCTTATCTGCAAGGACGACGAGCTGCGGGTCGGCTGGAGCATCAACCTCAGAGCTGCATCTCAAGCACAAAGATTATTCCGTGTGAAGAACAAATTCCACTCGAAGACAAATACAAGCATATTCAGAGATAAATCAAGTTCAGATAAATCCTAAAGTTCAAGACCACAGATCAAAGTACTCGGGCATTCAGCCCGAAGGAGTTTAACGGTTACAAAATCACTCGGCATTCTGAGGTAAATTTAAGGAAGAGCATAAAAGTTTGTTCACTCCGCGGGAGGAGGGCTGGCTGGCTCGACGAATTCGTCCAGGTCAATCCCGTCAGCAATCCGAGTGGCGGCAGCAATGAAAGTCTCCATGAAGGACTGGAAGTCGTGCCTCTTGGTGTTAGCAACTTTAATCGCCGCCAGCTTCCCTTCCCGAGCTTCTCGACAGTGGACATGAACCAGAGATAGAGCCACATCAGCGCCGCACCGGGCAGAAGACTTCTTCCATTCTTGAATTCGACTGGGAGCTTCATTGAGCCAAGCCATCATAGACTCAAGGTCATTCTGAAGTGTTGCCATGGGCCAGAGAGCTGTGTCAATCCGCGACATCGCGACTTTCAGTCGGGCGAGATAATCGACAACACGAGTGATGCGGGATTCCAGTCGGAGCACATTCATGGCAGCTTCATCCTTCACTGGAGAGTTGATGGGGTCCAAGCTTGGTTCAATTCGCCCAGTCTCTTCCTCGAAGTCCCGACAAAACTCTGCATACACAATTCAAGGGTAAGCCAATGATCATATGTCGAGTCGACAAGAATATACCAGCCGGATCAAAAGAAACACCTTCAAGCAGGACAAACAACTTCTTAGCAAGGCTTCATAGATAATTCTCCAGATCGTTCCTCCTGCGGGCAATACCTTCCATCTTCTCGTTCAGATTTTCCTTGTCCTTCTTCAGGCGAGTCGCTTCCTTATTGGCTTCATCAAGGGCAGTTTTCAGCCTAGAGTTTTCTTCCTCCAATTTGCCGACTGAAGCCAACTTCTGTTCAGCGAGCGTAGTTTTCTCATCAGCTTTTTTCTGCGCGGCCGCCAGAGCTTGGTTCAGTTTCTCTATAAGAAATAATGTTGGATTCAGAAAGAGCAGAATGAAATCTGGTTCAGGGAAACTCAGTCGACGGGTCTTCCTTACGAGCTGCGTCATCCTTGGCTTTCTGCAGTTCTGTCTTGGCCAGCTCCAGATCGAGGTTGAGCTGAATCTGCTGCTTCTCCAGGTCAGCAAAACGAGCTCCAAGATCACAAGATTTTTGCAACCAAAGAACAGGTCAGTCGACTGGTGAAAAGATTGGTTATTTCGGAGAGGTAAAAGGATAAAGCCAACAAATTCTAAGACTACGGCCGAATCAAACATCCAACAGTAGTCTCGGGGACTACACCCAGTGGGTGCGCTTAGCATGCCCCCACTGGTTCAGTTTACACTCGACAAGGCCTGTCCAGCACGAGTGCAAAAAAACCCACTGATTCAAAGTTCCACTCGACATGGCCCGACCAGACCGAGTGAAGAAATTCAAATTATGATGCTCAGACCATAGCCGACTCCCCGCAGTCAATTATGGTCTCGGGGACTACACCTAGTGGGTGCACTCAGCATGCCCCCACTGGTCAAAAGATCTACACCCAATGGGTGCACTCAGCGTGCCCCCACTGGTTCAAAGTTCCACTCGACATGGCCCGACCAGACCAAGTGAATAAATTCAAATTCTGATGCTCAGACCATAGTCGACTGCCTGCAGTCAATTATGGTCTCGGGGACTACACCCAGTGGGTGAGTGCACCCACTGGTCAAAAGATTCAATTGACAACAACATTATCAGCTCAAAGTGCAAATCTGTTCAGTGACAAATCAAAACACCCAGTGGGTGTACAGATGCAAGGCGCAGACAGATGCAAAGATTCTTGGAAAGAAAGTTTTTAGGTACCATATCCTAACAGAACAAGCCAGAAGAGTCAGTCGACGATCTACTAACCTGGACGATTCTCTGGAGAGCGGAGCTGGCATCATAAGCAGCTTGGCTGGCTTCCCGCACCATCTTCATCTTCTCCATCGTAATGCCCGCCTGGCGTATAGCCTCTTTTGCAGCACCCACTTGGTCCTCTGGGACGTGATGTGTAGCAAAAAGTGAAGGTGGATCGGTGGGAGTCTGTGCAGCTGACAAGGAAGGCCGAGCACTCGACAGCGGTATGGCGAAGGAGACGGAAGTCCGATTGGCATCGCCGGCGTCCTGAATTACCGGTTCCGCCACCGGTGTCGATTGAAGCGTCTTGCCAGCGGACGTTTTCCTGTTTCTTCTCCCCAAGGGCCTCTGTGGCTCATCCTCGTCGTCGTCGGGGAGGTCAATGATGTTGAGGGCTGTAAAAAGATCAGTCGCCAAAGTTTCATCACCCGATTGGATATAGCACAGTTCAATCGACAAATCGAAGACAAAATCACGAGGATTGTACCCGGATTAGAGGTCACCGCATCTTCCATTTGCTCATCCTCGTTCTTATAAGCAGAGGTCCCAGAGGTAGCGGCACTGCCAGTTTCAAGATTCATTCGGTCAAACCAAGGGAAAAATAAACAGCACAGAACGTTGAGTAAAAGCGAAGGAAGAACACTCGCGCAGAAGCAACAGTAACGTCAATTTTGATTCTCGGCAGCGCCTTCCGAGTCTTCTGCACTACAACCTTGGACTGCTTTGGAGCTTTTTCAGTTGGTGTCGGAGAGGACGTCCGAGGACGCTTTGACGACTACCCGGTCTGAACGGTCGCCTTGTCACGGGCGCTCGCTGGGTCGTGAGTAAGTTTGGATCGCCTTTCCCTGTGGGGAGGAGAGTCGGCCTCTTCTTTGTCACTCGGGTCGTCGCTCTCTTCGTCCCCCTCTCCGTCGGAATGCCACTCGCCGCTTTCACCTCCGCTTGCCTCCCCCTCCGGGTCCTGCTCCTGCTCTCCGTTGCGCATCGAGTACATTTCAGTAAGGGCCTAGAAGAAAACAAGCAAGACAAAGTCAGTCGGTGAAGCATAAACAGTTGCATGTTAAATCAAGATGACACTCGGTAATTCAGAATCGGACCTTGTCTGGTTCATAGGATTGGTCAAGTGGAGGGATTCTCCTGGCTCCTCTAGGGTTATCCTTGTTGCCAGTGATACTCCTCAACCACTTCTCCACCGTATCCTCGTCGACTTCTTCTGGGTGCACCCGAGTGGAATCTTCAATGCCCGAATACATCCACATCGGATGGTCGCGGGCTTGAAGTGGCTGAATGCGTCATCTGAGGAAGACTTCCAGCAGATCCATTTCAGTTACACCCTCACGGAGGAGATAGACCACTCGCTCAACCAGCACTTTCACCTCCGCTTTCTCCCCTGGAGTCACTTTCAAGGCAGAGGGCTTCTCTACGCGAGCCATAGAAAAAGGAGGAAGTCCAGTCGACTGACCTAGAGTCGGCTGGTCTTTGCAGTAAAACTAGGTCGACTGCCATCCTCGTACTGACTCAGGAAGAGTTATGGCTGGGAAAGAGCTCTTACACCTCATCTGAATCCCAAGACCCCCACACATCTGGATCACCTGAGTCCTCTCGTCACTCAGGTTAGCCTTTTTGACCAACTGGGAGCGACACGTGAAAATGTGCTTGAAGAGACCCCAGTGTGGTCGACAACCCAAGAAGTTTTCGCATAGAGACACGAAAGCAGCAAGATATATGATGGTGTTGGGGTAAAAGTGATGAAGTTGTGCTCCAAAGAAATTCAAGAAAGCCCGGAAAAAGGATGCGGAGGCAGAGAAAATCCACGGTCGATGTGAGTGGCAAGGAGGACGCACTCACCCTCCCGCGGTCGAGCTTCGGTCTCATCCTCCGGGAGCCGCGCCGATCCGTGAGGAATCAGCCCCTCCTCCGCCAGGTCATCGAGGTCGTCCTGGTTGATCGTCGACCGGATCCAGTCGCCCTGGATCCAGCCGCGCGGCAAACCAGACCGCGACGAGATCCGCCCCGGCTAGACTTTTCCCCTTCGCCTTCGCCGTCGCCTTCTTCGCGCGCTCCAGAGCCACCATCTTTTCTTTCCCCATCGCCGCGGGCGGAGCTCGAATGGAGCGGCGGCGTTGGGGCAGGAGCAGGCGCAGTGGGGAAAACTGAGAAGAGAAAAGAAGAATGAGGACGCACTGTTCAAAAACCCCGGTCCGGCGCCTTATATGGGGTTGCTTCCGAGTGACTGATCTGTAGGCCCGGGCAATCTTATCAACTCCTGCAACAATCGCGCGCGTGATACGTGGCAAAAAGGCGGTGCGGGAATCGAGGCGGCCTTGCCTTATCCAGCCCGATTACTGCGGCCTCCTCCGCCCCGCACGCTTCCCGAAATTCGAATCCCGCGAGATCCGCGGGCAGCAGAACAACTTGTCAGACGGAAGATCTCCACCACATTAGCACTCGGACCTCTTCCAGCAAAAGTTCACTCGACAAAACCAGGAATGGATCAAGGCGACAGAAAAAGAAGTTGGTGTCACCACCTCGGTTCGTTGATCCAAAAAAGACACACCCGAAGCGTGAAAAATGAGTCGGAAGTATTTTCAACTCCTTCTCCACTCAAACCCTGATCCATTCGGGGGCTAATGATGAGGACATGTACCTAGGGTAGGGTCGCAGGCCTGACCTAAATACCCTCCCCAAGGACATCACTCTAAAGCCAGAAGCATTTGAGGGGTACCATCACCCACTCGACCAGAAACATTTCCACTCGGAGGAATCAAGATCACTCGACCGTAACAAGAAACACTCGACGGACAGAAGACCTAAAGTCACTCTACACAGCAACGGTTGAGCATTAACTCCTAGACTTAATAGCCATTTATAACACTTTATTACGGACATTACCAGTAACGCCCCCCTCTTGATGTACCTTAAATCCCTTGTAACGTGGGCTGGCCGGGGTCCTGGCGCACTCTATATAAGCCACCCCCCTCCACATGCACAAGGGTTCGCACCCCCTGTAACACACATGTATATAATCCAGTCGACCGCCTCCGGGCTCCGAGACATAGGGCTGTTACTTCCTCTGAGAAGGGCCTGGACTCGTAAAACTCGTGTGTACAGCTTCTCCATAGCTAGGATCTTGCCTCTATATCCCTACCCCCTATTCTATTGTCAGACTTAGAACCACGACAGGCGCCGCCCCCCTCTCCTAGTCCAATTTGAACCAGAGGGGGAGGGGCACGTGGCCAGCCCTAGGCCAGCCCTCTCTCTCTCCACTAAGGCCCGAAAGGCCCACTATTTCTCCCGGGGGGGTTCCGGTAACCCTCCGGCACTCCGGTTTTCTCTGAAACCACCCGGAACACTTCCTGTATCCGAATATAGTCGTCCAATATATCGATCTTTACGTCTCGACCATTTCGAGACTCCTCGTCATGTCCTTGATCATATCCGGGACTCCGAACTACCTTCGGTACATCAAAACACAAAAACTCATAATACCGATCGTCACCGAACTTTAAGTGTGCGGACCCTACGGGTTCGAGAACTGTTGGAGATATTACCACTGGGCGTAAACCGGCCAGGAAAGGCCGGGTAAACCCCATAAGTAGTTCATTTGTATCTGAAGTCCATGAAGACAGACGGTGACGCTTTATCAAGGCCCAGGGCCCAAAGCCGGTTTAAGGCCTGTAGACATAAACCGGCATTGATATGTAAACTTGTGTTGTAAGATAGAAGTAGCAGAGACCGAGCTGGACACGATTATGAGCCGGCCTCGGGATTCTGTAAACCGACGGGCGTCAACCCATGTATATAAGGGGACGACCCGGCGGCGGTTCAAGGACAACACACAACAACTCGAGACTCAGGCAAAGTGTATTCGCTCCCTGGTCATCGAAACCCCAGCAATTCCATCACAACTAGACGTAGGCTTTTACCTTCATCGTAAGGGGCCGAACTAGTATAAAACTCTCTTGCGTCCCTTGTCCGCTTTAATCCCTTTAAGTTAACCCATAGCGATGGATCCACGACTAAGTCCTTTCTCTAGGACATCTGTCGTGACAAAACCACGACAAGAACTATGTAGACATGACCGAGACACGTCTCCGGTCAATAACCAATAGCAGAACCTGGATGCTCATATTGGCTCCTACATATTCTATGAAGATCTTTATCGGTCAAACCGCATAACAACATACATTGTTCCCTTTGTCATCGGTATGTTACTTGACCGAGATTCGATCGTCGGTATCTCAATACCTAGCTCAATCTCGTTACTGGCAAGTCCCTTTACTCATTACGTAATGCATCATCCCGTAACTAACTCATTAGTCATATTGCTTGCAAGGTTTATTGTGATGTGCATTACCGAGAGGGCCCAGAGATACCTCTCCGACAATCGGAGTGACAAATCCTAGTCTCGATCTATGCCAAGTCAACAAGTACCATCGGAGACACCTATAGAGCACCTTTATAATCACCCAGTTATGTTGTGACGTTTGGTAGCACACAAAGTGTTCCTCCGGTAATCGGGAGTTGCATAATCTCATAGTCATAGGAACATGTATAAGTCATGAAGAAAGCAATAACAGTAAACTAAACGATCAAGTGCTAAGCTAACGGAATGGGTCAAGTCAATCACATCATTCTCCTAATGATGTGATCCCGTTAATCAAATGACAACTCATGTCTATGGCTAGGAAACTCAACCATCTTTGATCAACGAGCTAGTCAAGTAGAGGCATACTAGTGACACTATGTTTGTCTATGTATTCACACATGTCTTATGTTTCCGGTTAATACAATTCTAGCATGAATAATAAACATTTATCATGATATTAGGAAATAAATAATAACTTTATTATTGCCTCTAGGGCATATTTCCTTCGGTCTCCCACTTGCACTAGAGTCAATAATCTAGATTACACAGTAATGTTTCTAACACTCATGGAGTTTTGGTGCTGATCATGTTTTGCTCGTGGAAGAGGCTTAGTCAACGGGTCTGCAACATACAGATCCGTATGTATCTTGCAAATCTCTATGTCTCCCACCTGGACTTGATCCCGGATGGAATTGAAGCGTCTCTTGATATGCTTGGTTCTCTTGTGAAATCTGGATTCCTTTGCCAAGGCAATTGCACCAGTATTGTCACGAAAGATTTTCTTTGGTCTCGATGCACTAGGTATGACATCTAGATCGGATATGAACTCCTTCATCCAGACTCCTTCATTTGCTGCTTCCGAAGCAGCTATGTATTGCGCTTCACACGTAGATCCCTCCACGACGCTTTGTTTAGAACTGCACCAACTGAAAGCTCCACCATTCAATGTAAACACGTATCCGGTTTGCGATTTAGAATCGTCCTGATCAGTGTCAAAGCTTGCATCGACGTAACCATTTACAACAAGCTCTTTGTCACCTCCATAAACGAGAAACATATCCTTAGTCCTTTTCAGGTATTTCAGGATGTTCTTGACCGCTGTCCAATGATCCACTCTTGGATTACTTTGGTACCTCCCTGCTAAGCTAATAGCAAGGCACACATCAGGTCCAAGCTTTTAAATCTAGGCCGATGCGACCGATATATAGGCCGATATATCACTTTTGGGGCTCCACCGATATAAACATAACATATCATTTTGCAAATATCATTTTCCAACATATCATCCGATATGGACCGAAATATCGACCGATATGGCCGATATCTGGCCCGATATGTCCACTAATATAGGACGATATGTAGACGAAAACACTTATTTATTAGATAGCAGTGAAATAAGATTATGCATTTACAACTTCATTATGTATTATCAAAGTCATGCACAATGTTTCGTACAAATGCATATATATCGTACTATTTTTAAACATAGAGTAAGCATTTTGTGCAAGTGTCCTTAATAGTTTCTTAATCGACAAGTTAATAAACTAAGAATCTAAAAGTGTTATGTTAAATTTTTGACATCATACATTTTGTTTTACTAAAAATAAATGTTTTGGACAAGAATAACAAAAAACAACTACACATGTTTTCGCCGATATATCTACATATCGTCTGATATATCACCCGATATTCGACATCCGATATGTCAAAGCCAAACCGATACTAACGCGATATCCGATATTTTGAAGCTTGATCAGGTCTGGTACACAGCATTGCATACATGATATAGCCTATGGCTGAAGCATAGGGAACATCTTTCATTTTCTCTCTATCTTCTGCAGTTGTCGGGCATTGAGTCTGACTCAACTTCACACCTTGTAACACAGGCAAGAACCCTTTCTTTGCTTGATCCATTTTGAACTTTTTCAAAACTTTGTCAAGGTATGTGCTTTGTGAAAGTCCTATTAAGCGTCTTGATCTATCTCTATAGATCTTGATGACCAATATGTAAGCAGCTTCACCAAGGTCTTCCATTGAAAAACTCTTATTCAAGTATCCTTTTATGCTATCCAGAAATTCTATATCATTTCCAATTAACAATATGTCATCCCCATATAATATTAGAAATGTTATAGAGCTCCCACTCACTTTCTTGTAAATACAGGCTTCTCCAAAAGTATGTATAAATCCATATGCTTTGATCACACTATCAAAACGTTTATTCCAACTCCGAGAGGCTTGCACCAGTCCATAAATGGATCGCTGGAGCTTGCACACTTTGTTAGCTCCCTTTGGATCGACAAAACCTTCCGGTTGCATCATATACAACTCTTCTTCCAGAAATCCATTCAGGAATGCAATTTTGACATCCATTTGCCAAATTTCATAATCATAAAATGCGGCAATTGCTAACATGATTCGGATAGACTTAAGCATCGCTACGGGTGAGAAAGTCTCATCATAGTCAACTCCTTGAACTTGTCGAAAACCTTTCGCAACAAGTCAAGCTTTGTAGACAGTAACATTACCGTCAGCGTCAGTCTTCTTCTTGAAGATCCATTTATTCTCTATGGCTTGCCGATCATCGGGCAAGTCAACCAAAGTCCACACTTTGTTCTCATACATGGATCCCATCTCAGATTTCATGGCTTCAAGCCATTTTGCGGAATCTGGGCTCACCATCGCTTCTTCATAGTTTGTAGGTTCGCCTTGGTCAAGTAACATGACCTCCAGAACAGGATTACCGTACCACTCTGGTGCAGATCTTACTCTGGTTGACCTACGAGGTTCGGTAGTAACTTGATCTGAAGTTTCATGATCAATATCATTAGCTTCCTTACTGATTGGTGTAGGTCTCACAGGAACCGGTTTCTGTGGTGAACTACTTTCCAATAAGGGAGCAGGTACAGTTACCTCATCAAGTTCTACTTTCCTCCCACTCACTTCTTTTGAGAGAAACTCCTTCTCAAGAAAGGATCCATTCTTAGCAACGAATGTTTTGCCTTCGGATCTGTGATACAAGGTGTACCCAACAGTCTCCTTTGGGTATCCTATGAAGACACACTTCTCAGATTTGGGTTCGAGCTTATCAGGTTGAAGCTTTTTCACATAAGCATCGCAGCC
The DNA here is from genome assembly GCF_002575655.3 of Aegilops tauschii subsp. strangulata. Lineage (NCBI taxonomy): Eukaryota > Viridiplantae > Streptophyta > Magnoliopsida > Poales > Poaceae > Aegilops > Aegilops tauschii. Next base: position 408,651,516 of record NC_053037.3, read on the forward strand.
CCAAACTTTAAGAAACGACAACTTTGGTTTCTTGCCAAACCACAGTTCATAAGGCGTCGTCTCAACGGATTTAGATGGTGCCCTATTTAACGTGAATGCAGCCGTCTCTAGAGCATAACCCCAAAACGATAGTGGTAAATCAGTAATACACATCATAGATCGCACCATATCTAGTAAACTACGATGATGACGTTTGGACACACCATTACGCTGTGGTGTTCCAGGTGGCGTGAGTTGCGAAACTATTCCACATTGTTTCAAATGAAGACCAAACTCGTAACTCAAATATTCTCCTCCACGATCATATCGTAGAAACTTTATTTTGATGTTTCGATGATTTTCCACTTCACTCAGAAATTCTTGGAACTTTTCAAATGTTTCAGACCTATGTTTCATTAAGTAGATATACCCATATCTGCTCAAATCATTTGTGAAGGTGAGAAAACAACGATACCCGCCACAAGCCTCAATATTCATCGAACCACATACATCAGTATGTATGATCTCCAACAAATCTGTTGCTCGCTCCATTGTTCCGGAGAACGACATTTTAGTCTGAAGGAAATATGCCCTAGAGGCAATAATAAAGTTATTATTTATTTCCTTATTCTCATGATAAATGTTTATTATTCATGCTAGAATTGTATTGACCGGAAACGTAATACATGTGTGAATACATAGACAAACAAAGTGTCACTAGTATGCCTCTACTTGACTAGCTCGTTGATCAAAGATGGTTATCTTTCCTAGCCATAGACATGAGTTGTCATTTGATTAACGGGATCACACCATTAGGAGAATGATGTGATTGACTTGACCCATTCCGTTAGCTTAGCACTCGATCGTTTAGTATGTTGCTATTGGTTTCTTCATGACTTATACATGTTCCTATCACTATGAGATTATGCAACTCCCGTTTACCGGAGGAACACTTTGTGTGCTACCAAACGTCACAACATAACTGGGTGATTATAAAGGTGCTCTACAGGTGTCTCCGAAGGTACTTGTTGGGTTGGCGTATTTCGAGATTAGGATTTGTCACTCCGATTGTTGGAGAGGTATCTCTGGGCCCACTCGGTAATGCACATCACTATAAGCCTTGCAAGCATTGCAACTAATGAGTTAGTTGCGGGATGATCTATTACGGAACGAGTAAAGAGACTTGCCGGTAACGAGATTGAACTAGGTATTGAGATACCGACGATCGAATCTCGGGCAAGTAACATACCGATGACAAAGGGAACAACGTATGTTGTTATGCGGTTTGACCGATAAAGATCTTCGTAGAATATGTGGGAGCCAATATGAGCATCCAGGTTCCGCTATTGGTTATTGACCGGAGACGTGTCTCGGTCATGTCTACATAGTTCTCGAACCCGTAGGGTCCGCACGCCTAAAGTTTCGATGACACTTATATTATGAGTTTATGTGATTTGATGTACCGAAGGTAGTTCGGAGACCCGGATGAGATTGGGGACATGACGAGGAGTCTCGAAATGGTCGAGACATAAAGATCGATATATTGTACGACTATATTCGGACATCGGAAAGGTTCCGAGTGATTCGGGTATTTTTCGGAGTACCGGAGAGTTACGGGAATTCGCCGGGGAGTATATGGGCCTTATTGGGCTTTAGGGGAAAGAGAGAGGAGAGGCTGCGCGCCCCCCAAGGCCTAGTCCGAATTGGACTAGGGGGAGGGGCTGCGCCCCCTCCTTCCTTCTCTTCTCTCTCCCCTTTCCTTGACTCCTACTCCTACTACTTGGAAGGGAGGGAATCCTACTCCCGGTGGGAGTAGGACTCCTCCTAGGGCGCGCCATAGAGAGGGCCAGCCCTCCCCCTCCTCCACTCCTTTATATACGGGGAGGGGGGGCACCCCTTGGAGACACAACAATTGATCGTTTGATCTTTTAGCCGTATGCGGTGCCCCCCTCCACCATAGTCCACCTCGATAATACTGTAGTGGTGCTTAGGCGAAGCCCTGCGTCGGTAGAACATCATCATTGTCACCACGCCGTCGTGCTGACGAAACTCTCCCTCAACACTCGGCTGGATCGGAGTTCGAGAGACGTCATCGGGCTGAACGTGTGCTGAACTCGGAGGTGTCGTGCATTCGGTAATTGATCGGTCGGATCGTGAAGACGTACGACTACATCAACCGCGTTGTGCTAACGCTTCCGCTTTCGGTCTACGAGGGTACGTCGACAACACTCTCCCCTCTTGTTGCCATGCATCACCATGATCTTGCGTGTGCATAGGGAATTTTTGAAATTACTACGTTCCCCAACAGTGGCATCCGAGCCAGGTTTTATGCGTAGATGTCATATGCACGAGTAGAACACAAGTGAGTTGTGGGCGATATAAGTCATACTGCTTACCAGCATGTCATACTTTGGTTCGGCGGTATTGTTGGATGAAGCGGCCCGGACCGACATTACGCGTACGCTTACGCGAGACTGGTTCTACCGACGTGCTTTGCACATAGGTGGCCTGCGGGTGTCAGTTTCTCCAACTTTAGTTGAACCGAGTGTGGCTACGCCCAGTCCTTTGCGAAGGTTAAAACAGCACCAACTTGACAAACTATCATTGTGGTTTTGATGCGTAGATAAGAATGGTTCTTGCTCAGCCCGTAGCAGCCACGTAAAACTTGCAACAACAAAGTAGAGGACGCCTAACTTGTTTTTGCAGGGCATGTTGTGATGTGATATGGTCAAGACGTGATGAGATATAAGTTGTTGTATGAGATGATCATGTTTTGTTGAAGTTATCGGCAACTGGCAGAAGCCTTATGGTTGTCTCTTTATTGCATAAGATGCAAGCGCGAAATAATTGCTTTACTTTATCGATGTGTGATAGCAATAGTTGCAAGAGCAATAGTTGGCGAGACGACCATGTAACGACACATTGATATAGATCAAGATGATGGAGATCATTGTGTCATGCCGGTGATGATAGAGATCATGACGGTACTTTGGAGATGGAGATCAAAGGCGCAAGATGATCATGGCCATATCATGTCACATATTTTGATTGCATGTGATGTTTATCTTTTATACATCTTATTTTGCTTAGTTCGATGGTAGCTTTATAAGATGATCTCTCACTAAATTTCAAGATAAAAGTGTTCTCCCTGAGTATGCACCGTTGCCAAAGTTCGTCGTGCCCAGACACCACGTGATGATCGGGTGTGATAAGCTCTACGTCCATCTACAACGGGTGCAAGCCAGTTTTGCACACGCAGAATACTCAGGTTAAACTTGACGAGCCTAGCATATGCAGATATGGCCTCGGAACACTGAGACCGAAAGGTCGAGCGTGAATCATATAGTAGATATGATCAACATAGTGATGTTCACCATTAAAAACTACTCCATTTCACGTGATGGTCGGTTATGGTTTAGTTGATTTGGATCACGTGATCACTTAGATGATTAGAGGGATGTCTATATAAGTGGGAGTTCTTAAGTAATATGATTAATTGAACTATAATTTATCATGAACTTAGTCCTGGTAGTATTAGCATATCTGTGTTGTAGATCAATTGCTCGCGTTTAGCTCCCCTGTTTTATTTTTGATATGTTCCTAGAGAAAACTAAGTTGAAAGATGTTAGTAGCAATGATACGGATTGGATCCGTGATCTGAGGATTATCCTCATTGCTGCACAGAAGAATTATGTCCTTGATGCACCGCTAGGTGACAGACCTATTGCAGGAGCAGATGCGGACGTTATGAACGTTTGGCTAGCTCAATATGATGACTACTTGATAGTTTAGTGCACCATGCTTAACGGCTTAGAATCGGGACTTCAAAGATGTTTTGAACATCATGGACCATATGAGATGTTCTAGGAGTTGAAGTTAATATTTCAAGCAAATACCCGAGTTGAGAGATATGAAATCTCCAACAAGTTCTATAGCTAAAAGATGGAGGAGAATAGCTCAAGCAGTGAGCATGTGCTCAGATTGTCTGGGTACTACAATCGCTTGAATCAAGTGGGAGTTAATCTTCCAGATAAAATAGTGATTGACAGAATTCTCTAGTCACCATCACCAAGTTAGTAGAACTTCGTGATGAACTATAATATGCAAGGGATAACGAAAACGATTCCCAAGCTCTTCGTGATGCTGAAATCGATGGAGGTAGAAATCAAGAAAGAGCATCAAGTGTTGATGTTTAACAAGATCACTAGTTTCAAGAAAAGGGCAAAGGGATTGAAGGGGAACTTCAAGAAGAACAGAAAGCAAGTTGCTGCTCAAGTGAAGAAGCCTAAAGTCTGGACCTAAGCCTGAGACTAAGTGCTTCTACTACAAAGGGACTGGTAACTAGAAGCGGAAACACCCCAAGTATTTGGCGGAGAAGAATGGCAAAGTGAACAAGCTATTTGATATACATGTTATTGATGTGTACCTTACTAGTGTTTATAGTAGCCCCTGGGTATTTGATACTTGTTCGGTTGCTAAAAATTAGTAACTCGAAACAGGAGTTACAGAATGAACAGAGACTAGTTAAGGGTGAAGTGACGATGTGTGTTGGAATTGGTTCCAAGATTGATATGATCATCATCGCACACTCCCTATACTTTCGGGATTAGTGTTGAACCTAAATAAGTGTATTTGGTGTTTGCGATGAGCCTAAATATGATTTGATCATGTTTATTGCAATACGGTTATTCATTTAAGTTAGAGAACAATTGTTGTTTTGTTTACATGAATAGAACCTTCTATGGTCATACACACCAACGAAAATGGTTTGTTGGATCTCGATCGTAGTGATACACATATTCATAATATTGAAGCCAAAAAGATGCAAAGTTAATAATAATAGTGCAACTTATTTGTGGCACTGCCGTTTAGGTCCTATTGGTGTAAAACACATGAAGAAACTCCATGCTGATGGGCTTTTGGAATCACTTGATTATGAATCACTTGATGGTTGTGAACCGTGCCTCTTGGGCAAGATGACTAAAACGCCGTTCTCCAGAACAATGGAGCAAGCAACAGATTTGTTGGAAATCATACATACTGATGTATGTGGTCTGATGAGTGTTGAGGCTCGCGGCGGGTATCTATATTTTTTGACATTCACAGATGATTTAAAAGATATGGGTATATCTACTTGATGAAACATAAAGTCTGAAATATTTGAAAAGTTCATATAATTTCAGAGTGAAGTGGAAAATCATCATAACAAGAAAATAAAGTTTCTACGATCTGATCGTGGAGGAGAATATTTGAGTTACGAGTTTGGTCTTCAATTAAAACAATGTGGAATAGTTTCACAAACTCATGCCACCTGGAACACCACAGCGTAATGGTGTGTCCGAACGTCATAACCGTACTTTATTGGATATAGTGCAATCTATGATGTCTCTTACCGATTTACCACTATCGTTTTGGGGTTATGCATTAGAGACAGCTGCATTCACATTAAAAAGGGCACCATCTAAATCCGTTCAGACGACACCGTATGAACTGTGGTTTAGCAAGAAACCTAAGCTGTCGTTTCTTAAAGTTTGGAGTTGCGATGCTTATGTGAAAAAGTTTCATCTTGATAAGCTCAAACCCAAGTCGGAGAAGTGCGTCTTCATAGGATACCCAAAGGAGACAGTTGGGTACACCTTCTATCACAGATCCGAAGGCAAAACATTCGTTGCTAAGAATGGATCCTTTCTAGAGAAGGAGTTTCTCTCGAAAGAAGTGAGTGGGAGGAAAGTAGAACTTGATGAGGTAACTGTACCTGCTCCCTTATTGGAAAGTAGTTCATCACAGAAATCTGTTCCTGTGACTCCTACACCAATTAGTGAGGAAGCTAATGATGTTGATCATGTAACTTCAGATCAAGTTACTACCGAACCTCGTAGGTAAACCAGAGTGAGATCCGCACCAGAGTGGTACGGTAATCCTGTTCTGGAGGTCATGTTACTTGACCATGACGAACCTACGAACTATGAGGAAGCGATGATGAGCCCAGATTCCGCGAAATGGTTTGTGGCCATGAAATCTGAGATAGGATCCATGTATGAGAACAAAGTGTGAACTTTGGTTGACTTGCCCGATGATCGGCAAGCCATAGAAAATAAATGGATCTTCAAGTGGAAGACAAACGCTGATAGTAGTGTTACTATCTACAAAGCTAGAATTGTCGCAAAAAGGTTTTCGACAAGTTCAAGGTGTTGACTACGATGAGAGTTTCTCACTCGTATCTATGCTTAAGTCTGTCCGAATCATGTTAGCAATTGCCGCATTTTATGAAATCTGGCAAATGGATAAACAAAACTGCATTCCTTAATGGATTTATTAAAGAAGAGTTGTATATGATGCAACCAGAAAGTTTTGTCGATCCTAAAGGTGTTAACAAAATATGCAAGCTCCAGCGATCCATCTATGGACTGGTGCAAGCATCTCGGAGTTGGAATATACACTTTGATAAGTTGATCAAAGCATATAGTTTTATACAGACTTGCGGTGAAGCCTGTATTTACAAGAAAGTGAGTGGGAGCACTACAGCATTTCTGATAAGTATATGTGAATGACATATTGTTGATCATAAATAATGTAGAATTATTCTGCAAAGCATAAAGGAGTGTTTGAAAGGAGTTTTTCAAAGAAAGACCTTGGTGAAGCTGCTTACATATTGAGCATCAAGATCTATAGAGATAGATCAAGACGGTTGATAAGTTTTCTCAATGAGTACATACCTTGACAAGATTTTGAAGTAGTTCAAAATGGAACAGTCAAAGAAAGAGTTCTTGCCTGTGTTACAAGGTGTGAAATTGAGTAAGACTCAAATCCCGACCACGGCAGAAGATAGAAAGAGAATGAAAGTCATTCCCTATGTCTCAGCCATAGGTTGTATAAAGTATGCCATGCTGTGTACCAGATCTATTATATACCCTACACTGTGTTTTGCAAGGGAGTACAATAGTGATCTAGGAGTAGATCACTGGACAGCGGTCAAAATTATCCTTAGTGGAATAAGGATATGTTTCTCGATTATGGAGGTGATAAAAGGTTCATCGTAAAGGGTTACGTCGATGCAAGTTTTTGAAACTGATCCAGATGACTCTAAGTCTCAATCTGGATACATATTGAAAGTGGGAGCAATTAGCTAGAATAGCTCCGTGCAGAGCATTGTTGACAAAGAAATTTGCAAAATACATACGGATCTGAATGTGGCAGACCCGTTGACTATACTTCTCTCACAAGCAAAACATGATCACACCTTAGTACTCTTTGGGTGTTAATAACATAGCAATGTGAACTAGATTATTGACTCTAGTAAACCCTTTGGGTGTTGGTCACATGATGATGTGAACTATGGGTGTTAATCACATGGTGATGTGAACTATTCGTGTTAAATCACATGGTGATGTGAACTAGATTATTGACTCTAGTGCAAGTGGGAGACTGAAGGAAATATGCCCTAGAGGCAATAATAAAGTTATTATTTATTTCCTTATTCTCATGATAAATGTTTATTATTCATGCTAGAATTGTATTAACCAGAAACGTAATACATGTGTGAATACATAGACAAACAGAGTGTCACTAGTATGCCTCTACTTGACTAGCTCGTTGATCAAAGATGGTTATGTTTCCTAGCCATAGACATGAGTTGTCATTTGATTAACGGGATCACACCATTAGGAGAATGATGTGATTGACTTGACCCATTCCGTTAGCTTAGCACTCGATCATTTAGTATGTTGCTATTGCTTTCTTCATGACTTATACATGTTCAACTATGAGATTATGCAACTCCCGTTTACCAGAGGAACACTTTGTGTGCTACCAAACGTCACAACGTAACTGGGTGATTATAAAGGTGCTCTACAGGTGTCTCCGAAGGTACTTGTTGGGTTGGCGTATTTCGAGATTAGGATTTGTCACTCCGATTGTCGGAGAGGTATCTCTGGGACCACTCGGTAATGCACATCACTATAAGCCTTGCAAGTATTGCAACTAATGAGTTAGTTGCGGGATGATGTATTAAGAAACGAGTAAAGAGACTTGCCGGTAACGAGATTGAACTAGGTATTGAGATACCGACGATCGAATCTCGGGCAAGTAACATACCGATGACAAAGGGAACAACGTATGTTGTTATGCGGTTTGACCGATAAAGATCTTCGTAGAATATGTAGGAGCAAATATGAGCATCCAGGTTCCGCTATTGGTTATTGATCGGAGACGTGTCTTGGTCCTATCTGCACAGTTCTCGAACCCGTAGGGTCCGCACGCTTAAAGTTTCGATGACAGTTATATTATGTGTTTATGTGATTTGATGTACCAAAGGTAGTTCGGAGTCCCGGATGAGATCGGGGACATGACGAGAAGTGTCGAAATGGTCGAGACGTAAAGATCGATATATTGGACGACTATATTGGGATATCGGAAAGGTTCCGAGTGATTCGGGTATTTTTCGGAGTACCGGAGAGTTACGAGAATTCGCCGGGGAGTATATGGGCCTTATTGGGCTTTAGGGGAAAGAGAGAGGAGAGGCTGCGCGCCTCCCAAGGCCTAGTCCGAATTGGACTAGGGGGAGGGGCTGCGCCCCCTCCTTCCTTCTCTTCTCTCTCCCCTTTCCTTGACTGCTACTCCTACTAGTTGGAAGGGGGCGATCCTACTCCCAGTGGGAGTAGGACTTCTCTTCTTCCCTTTACCCTTTTTCTTGAAACTGGTGGTCTTGTTGACCATCAACACTTGATGTGCCTTCTTGATTTCTACCTCCGCAGCCTTTAGCATTGCGAAGAGCTCCGGAATTGTCTTATCCATCCCTTGCATATTATAGTTCATCACAAAGCTCTTGTAGCTTGGTGGCAGTGATTGAAGAATTCTGTCAAAGACACTATCATCCGGAAGATTAACTCCCAGTTGAATCAAGTGATTGTTATACCCAGACATTTTGAGTATATGTTCACTGACAGAACTATTCTCCTCCATCTTGCAGCTGTCGAACTTATTGGAGACTTCATATCTCTCAATCCGGGCATTTGCTTGAAATATTAACTTCAACTCCTGGAACATCCCATATGCTCCATGATGTTCAAAACATCGTTGAAGTCCCGGTTCTAAGCCGTAAAGCATGGCACATTGAACTATCGAGTATTCATCAGCTTTGCTCAGCCAGACATTCTTAACGTCGTCAGTTGCATCTGTAGCAGGCCTGGCACCCAGCGGTGCTTCCAGGACGTAATTCTTCTATGCAGCAATGAGGATAATCCTCAAGTTACGGACCCAGTCCGTGTAATTGGTACCATCATCTTTCAACTTTGCTTTCTCAAGGAACGCATTAAAATTCAACGGAACAACAACACGGGCCATCTATCTACAACAACATAGACAAGCAAAATACTATCAGGTACTAAGTTCATGATAAATTAAAGTTCAATTAATCATATTACTTAAGAACTCCCACTTAGATAGACATCCCTTGAATCATCTAAGTGATCACGTGATCCATCTCAACTAAACCATGTCCGATCATCACGTGAGATGGAGTAGTTTTCAATGGTGAACATCACTATGTTGATCATATCTACTATATGATTCAAGCTCGACCTTTCGGTCTCAGTGTTCCGAGGCCATATCTGCATATGCTAGGCTCGTCAAGTTTAACCCGAGTATTCTGTGTGTGCAAAACTGTCTTACACCCGTTGTATTTGAATGTAGAGCTTATCACACCCGATCATCACGTGGTGTCCCGGCACGACGAACTTTCGCAACGGTGCATCAGGGAGAACACTTATACCTTGAAATTTAGTGACAGATCATCTTATAATGCTACCGTCAATCAAAGCAGAATGAGATGCATAAAGGATAAACATCACATGCAATCAATATAAGTGATATGATATGGCCATCATCATCTTGTGCCTTTGATCTCCATCTTCAAAGCACTGTCATGTTCACCATCGTCACCGGCGCGACACCTTGATCCCCATCGTAGCATCATTGTCGTCTCGCCAACTATTGCTTCGACGAGTATCGCTACCGCTTAGTGATAAAGTAAAGCAATTACAGGGCGATTGCATTGCATACAATAAAGCGACAACCATATGGCTCCTGCCAGTTGCCGATAACTTGGTTACAAACATGATCATCTCATACAATAAAATATAGCATTATGCCTTGACCATATCACATCACAACATGCCCTGCAAAAACAAGTTAGACGTCCTCTACTTTGTTGTTGCAAGTTTTACGTGGCTGCTACGGGCTGAGCAAGAACCGTTCTTACCTACGCATCAAAACCACAACGATAGTTCGTCAAGTTAGTGCTGTTTTAACCTTCTCAAGGACCAGGCGTAGTCACACTCGGTTCAACTAAAGTTGGAGAAACTGACACCCGCTAGCCAACTATGTGCAAAGCACGTCGGTAGAACCAGTCTCGCGTAAGCGTACGCGTAATGTCGGTCCGGGCCGCTTCATCCAACAATACCGCCAACCAAAGTATGACATGCTGGTAAGAAGTATGACTTGTATCGCCCACAACTCACTTGTGTTCTACTCGTGCATATAACATCTACGCATAAACCTGGCTCTGATACCACTGTTGGGGAATGTAGTAATTTCAAAAAACTTCCTACGCACACGCAAGATCATGGTGATGCATAGCAACGAGAGGGGAGAGTGTTGTCCATGTACCCTCGTAGACCGTAAGCGGAAGTGTTAGGACAACGTGGTTGATGTAGTCGTACGTCTTCACGATCCAACCGATCCAAGTACCGAACGCACAGCACCTCTGAGTTCAGCACACGTTCAGCTCGATGACGTCCCGCGAGCTTCGATCCAGCAAAGCTTTGCCGGAGAGTTTCATCAGCACGACGGCGTGATGATGATGATGCTACCGACGCAGGGCTTCGCCTAAGCATCGCTACGATATGATCGAGGTGGATTATGGTGGAGGGGGGCACCGCACACGGCTGGGAGAGATCAACAGATCAACTTGTGTGTCTAGAGGTGCCCCCTACCCCCGTATATAAAGGAGCAAGGGGGAGGCCGGCCGGCCCCTTGTGGGCGCGCCAGGAGGAGGATTCCTCCTTCTAGTAGGAGTAGGACTCCCCTCTTTCCTACTCCTACTAGGAGGGGGAAAGGAAGGGGGAGAGGGAGAAGGAAAGGGGGCGCTGCCCCCCTCTCCTAGTCCAATTCGAACCACAGGGGGAGGGGCGCGCGGCCTGCCCTAGGCCAGCCCCCTCTCTCTCCACTAAGGCCCACTAATTATCCGGGGGGGGGGGGTTTCGGTAACCCTCCGGCACTCCGGTTTTCTCTGAAACCACCCGAAACACTTCCGGTGTCCGAATATAGTCGTCCAATATATTGATCTTTACGTCTCGACCATTTCGAGACTCCTTGTCATGTCCGTGATCATATCCGGGACTCCGAACTACCTTCGGTACATCAAAACACAAAAAACTCATAATACCGATCGTCACCGAACTTTAAGCGTGCGGACCCTACGGGTTCGAGAACTATGTAGACATGACCGAGACACGTCTCCGGTCAATAACCAATAGCGGAACCTGGATGCTCATATTGGCTCCTACATATTCTACGAAGATCTTTATCGGTCAAACCGCATAACAACATACGTTGTTCCCTTTGTCATCGGTATGTTACTTGCCCGAGATTCGATCGTCGGTATCTCAATACCTAGCTCAATCTCGTTACCGGCAAGTCTCTTTACTCGTTACATAATGCATCATCCTGTAACTAACTCATTAGTCACATTGCTTGCAAGGCTTATTGTGATGTGCATTACCGAGAGGGCCCAGAGATACCTCTTCGACAATCGGAGTTACAAATCCTAGTCTCGACTATGCCAACTCAACAAGTACCATCGGAGGCACCTTTAGAGCACCTATATAATCACCCAGTTATGTTGTGACGTTTGGTAGCACATAAAGTGTTCCTCCGGTAATCGGGAGTTGCATAATCTCATAGTCATAGGAACATGTATAAGTCATGAAGAAAGCAATAACAGTAAACTAAATGATCAAGTGCTAAGCTAACGGAATGGGTCAAGTCAATCACATTATTCTCCTAATGATGTGATCCCGGTAATCAAATGACAACTCATGTCTATGGCTAGGAAACTCAACCATCTTTGATCAACGAGCTAGTCAAGTAGAGGCATACTAGTGACACTATGTTTGTCTATGTATTCACACATGTATTATGTTTCTGGTTAATACAATTCTAGCATGAATAATAAACATTTATCATGATATGAGGAAATAAATAATAACTTTATTATTGCCTCTAGGGCTTATTTCCTTCACTTTGGGCCTACAGAACAGCTTATAAACTTCCTATGGCTATGTCTCCTTGTAAATTGGTTTATGGAAAAGCTTGTCATTTGCCTCTAGAGTTAGAACATAAAGCATATTGGGCAATTAAAGAACTCAACTATGATTTCAAACTTGCCGGTGAAAAGAGGTTATTTGATATTAGCTCACTAGATGAATGGAGAAGCCAAGCTTATGAAAATGCCAAATTATTTAAAGAAAAAGTTAAAAGATGGCATGACAAAAGAATCCAAAAGCGGGAATTCAAAGGTGGTGAATATGTTCTTTTGTACAACTCTCGTTTCAGATTCTTTGCAGGAAAACTTCTCTCCTAATGGGAAGGACCATATATTATCGAAGAGGTTTATCGTTCTGGAGCCATCAAAATAAATAATTCCGAAGGTACTAACCCGAAGGTGGTCAATGGGTAAAGAATTAAACACTATATCTCAGGTACGCCTATTAATGTTGAAAGTAATATTATTCAAACCATGACACCGGAGGAACACATAAAAGAAACCTTCCGGAACACTCCAGAATCGTGAAAAAACAGGAGGTACGCGATACTGTAAGTAAACAGACTCCGAAAAATCAGCAAAAATATTTTTGTCAGTTTTGGAATATTACAAAAATTAGGAAAATAAGAAACAACCAGGAAGGCAACCCTGGTGGCACAAGACACCAGGGCACGCCTGGCTTGCCAGGCGCGCCCAGGTGGGTTGTGCCCACCTCGGTTACCTTCTGGACTCCGTTTTTCTCTCGTTTTCTTGTCCCCGAAGATAAAAAATCTATATAACCCTTGAACGTATTGACCACTGTATCGCAGATAAATCTTCTATTCTTCTGTCTTGCGGTTTTTCTGATAGATCTAGATCACCATGGCCGCTCCGAGCTCCTCCAAGGACAAGTTCTTTGAGAGGGTAATCAACCCCTACTTGTCGGAGGTGGTGAAGCACCCTTAAACCATCGAGATGCGTGAGGGGGTGGTCCACATTCGGGATGTTCAGGGACCCAAAGGGAAGGGAGCTATGGAGGCCAGGCTCGAAGCCATAGAGCAAGAGGTCTTCAAGTGCAAGGGGATGGTGGAGCGCGGACTCAATGCCAATCATGTCATGATTACGGATTTCACGTGTGATCTCAAGGTTGATGGCTGGTCCATGAAGGACGGCATCTTCACCCTCAACGAGCAAATCAACTTTCTGCAAAGCCAAATATATGGTCTCCAAAACCAAGTCTTTGAATATGAGCCGAGGTTTAGAGGTATGAGTTTGGCTGCCAGTTGCAGGACTCGCGTGTAGCGACCAGACCTCAAACAGTCTGATCTACCGTGCACCAGTGTCATCCCTGGATCAGTAATGCTGACATGCACAGTACTTGGAGGATTTATAACAGAGTAGCAATCACACACTTATTACATCGAGTATCTCAAGAGAGAAATAAGTATGACAAAATATGGCTTAAGGCCATCTAAAACGATAACAGCGGAAGACTTGGAAGATAAGTGAGTCCATCAACTCCAACGGCATCACTGAGTATAAGACCACGACCTAAGGCACCTTACTCGTCGTCTGAAAAGTCTGCAACATGAAACGTTGCAGCCCGAAAACGGGTCAGCACATGGAATATGCTGGCAAAATAACACATAGAGAGTAATGAACAGAATGATGCTATCACTACATGCATATTTGGCTGGTGGAAAGCTCTACGGTTAATGTTTTGCAAAAAGCCAATTTTTCCCTACTGCAAAGGAATAAATTTTATTTAACTATCATGGTGGTTGTTAAACATTGAGATGGTTGACAGCATCTCAATCCCAATTAAGTATCATCATTAACCCAACAAAATTAATTAAAGTAACATGGTGATGAGATTCACATGATAATCCAGATACTAGATACTCAAGATGTCCATAACCGGGGACACGGCTAACCATGATTAGTTTATACACTCTGCAGAGGTTTGTACACTTTTCCCCACAAGACTCGATCGCCTCCGCTTGATTCTCGCACTACATGATGTTTGAGAAACGGATGACCGAGACACAGTCTTTCAGAAACAATAACTCTTTACTCCGGGTGGACAGTTACACCTACTTTCCCCTACATCTGCTAGCCCACCTCTTCAAGAGATCATGTAACCTACTCAACTATGCTAGAGCCCATAATAGCTTGTGGCTGCACACGGAAGTTTCTAGCATGAATAATCTCATGATCCCTTTGAGCCTGGGTGGCGGTCCTTAGAAAAACAGGCAACACTGGATTCCCTAGGTGCCTCAATCCATCCGGATGTGTGTTTTAGTTGCCACCTTAAGTAAACCATTAATTAAGAATCTCACATCTGTCATGGATACACTCACCGAATCCACGTCTACTAGCATAGCATAGCAATATAAGCAAACGTAGAAGTAACTCCCAAAGGTTTGATAATAAAACAGGGCAATAGGTACTACCTCATCTACTTCCCGATTCCCACAGTTTAAATCAGATCCTAACCATGCAATGTTTGAGGGTTGATCTAATGCAATAAAACTGGGTAGTAAAGAGGTATGATCAAAGTGTTACTTGCCTTGCTGATGATCCGTGAAACCTAGAGATTCGAAGTAGCAAGCGGCGCACTCTGGGTACTCTATCGCAAACAAACAAGCATACAGTAAGCACTCACTAATGCACAGGTAAATCTCAAATAAAAGATCCAACCAGAAAGTTCAACTCAAGAACTCCGGTATGCAAAAAGAATCAAATCAAACGAAGCAACGAAAGTCAAACGGCGAAAGAAACAAGCTTCGTTTACTAATCTGGATCTAGATCAAATTTTACAGTAGCAAAAACTTGTTTGAGTTGGTTAGATGAAAAGAGAATTACGAGACGAAACTCTAGGCTCTTGAATCACCTGATTCCGATAAACGAGCGAAAAGATAAACTAAAACGAAAAACAGATCGGAAATCGCGATCTGGAATAATCGCGAAAAATCCGACGAAAAAGAAAACTGACGAACAGTTAATCGAACGGACGTTCGTTAACTGCGACTAACCGACGAACACGTTCGTTAAAACGAACGGACCGGCGAACGTTCACTAACTAACTAAACAGAATAAAAAAATAAACTGATCTATAAAATAAAACCTAGGGTTTCAAAATAAACCGAATCGGTTTTTAAAATAAAAAAACGGACTCGGGGCGGTGGCGGCTTCGGTATACCTCCGGCGAGGTTACTCCGGCGGGTCGGGACGGGCTTCGGCGGGGTCGGGGGTGCGGCGGGGCTGCGGGCGTCGACGGGAGGCGACGGGCGGCGACGAGGGGGCTTCGGGCGGCGGCGTTCGGCGGCTCCGGCGTCGGCTCCTTCGGGCGTCGGCGTTCGGCGGCTCCGGCGGGGCTCCTTTGGCGGCGGGGCGCGGGACGGGGTGAGGGAGGCGGCGGGGCGCGGGTACTTATAGAAGGGGAGGGGGGCTGCCGTGGGGGAGGGGGCAAGGCGGCGGGGGTGGCGGCCTCGAGCCGGACTCGGGCGGCGGCACGTGCTCGATCCGGTCTCCAGGAGGGAGACGGAGGCGCGGGGAGATGGGCCGGCCTGGCTCGGCTGGGCCTCGGCCTAGGCGGGCGCGGGATTTCTTTTTTTTTTAATAATTCCGTCGAACCTAAAAAAAATCCTAGAAAAACAAATAAAAATCTAAAAATGCCAGAATAAATTTTGGCCGTCTAATTAAAATAATTAGAACGAGATGAACATTTTCTTGGCCCTAAAAATGCAGTTTTGAAAACGTGCAATTTTTCTAATGTAAATAAAATTGCAAATAAAATCCGAATAAAATCAAATATCTGATTTTAATATTTTTCCTCCAATATTTCAATTATTTTGGAGAAGTCATATTTTCTCCTCTCATTTATTTTAATATGAAATATTTTTCGGAGAGAAAAATAATTAAAACAAAAAATCCTCGTTTCATTATTTGATAAAAATCAAATATGAAAACCGGGAAAATCCCCAACTCTCTCCTAGGGTCCTTGAGTTGCTTGGGATTTTGAGGATTGCGAACGAGAAAGCAATAAAATATGATATGCATGATGATCTAATGTATAACATTCCAAATTGAAATTTTGGGATGTTACATCGCGAGACTCATTCTTCCTCTTATGTTGGTGAGCCACTACCATGGAAACTGGAGGATAAGCTCGCTACTACCTCATCACCACCACCTTCTTCTTCACCACCAAAGGAGACTTGAGTTCATGGTATGGGCACTCCCCTTGGCTTGTGCCAAGCTTGGGGGAGGTGCCCCGGTATCGTATCATCACTAGTATCTTTGCCTTTATTTATCTTAGTTCGAGTTTTAGTTATATTTTGATTTAGTTGAATAAAAGTTTAGTTCGATCTTTCTTCGAGTGTTTGCTTAGTGATCTATCCATCTATCTATGTAATCGTCTGCGAGATATATAATAAAGTTAGTTTATGTTTTGCTTTCTTTACTTTTATGTTTCAATAAAAAGAAAGGGAAATAAATGAAAAAGATCATATGCTAATCTTATGGTAAGTAATGACATCACATAAGGAAAAGTATAAGTGGTAAAATTTATTGGAGATTAACAAACATAACATTGGTCAATGATGCAATTCATGAAAGAATTAATAAGGGAAGAGAAGATTCACATACAAATACACTATCTTGGACATCTTTTATGATTGTGAGCCCCCATAAAAATATTATATGCCAAAATTGTTGATGTTGGACAAGGAAGACAACATAATGATTTATGCTTGTTCATATTCACATAGAAGTTATATTGTCATAGATCCTTTAACATGTGGTGCTTGCTCAATATCTTTGCTAGCCAAAAAATCCGCACTAAGTAGAGATACTACTTGTGCATCCAAAACCCTTAAACTCAAAATCTTGTTTTGAGAGTCCACCATACCTACCTATGGATTGAGTAAGATCCTTTAAGTAAGTTCTCATTGGTGCAATAAGGCAATAAAAATTGCTTCTAAATGTGTTAGATCATTTAGCGTAAGAGAAAATTGAGCATTTTACGAACTTGTGATGGCAAAATAATAAAAGCGACAGACTGCATAATAGAGGTTGCTATCACAAGGGGCAATATAATGTGACGTTCTTTTACACTAAGAGATTGAGCATACAACCAAAAAGCCCATGACAACCTCTACTTCCCTCTGCGAAGGGCCTATCTTTTACTTTTATGTATTTACTTTTATGCAAGAGTCAAAGTATTCTTCCGTATTCCTTTTTTATTTTTCTCTTTTTGCAAGCACCATGTGGAGAGGAAAGATCTAGGCACATATATCCAGTTGGATATGGGTGGCATGAGTTATTATTGTTGACATCACCCTTGAGGTGAATACGTTGGGAGGCGAAGCTATAAGCTCCTATCTTTTTATGTGTCCGGTTGAAACTTTTTGCTCATGTGTATGCGGTGAGTGTTAGCAATCATAGAAGACTATATGATGGTTGAGTATGTGGACTTGCCAAAAGGCTCCGATACATGACCCTTCCTGAAAAGATGATGAATTGTAGTTGCAAAGTTGACTGAGAACATAGTTTGTTGGTTTTCAATAGAGCTTATTGATACGTCTCCAACGTATCTATAATTTTTTATTGTTCCATGATATATTATATTCTATTTTGGATGTTTAATGGGCTTTATTATACAATTTTATATTATTTTTGGGACTAACCTATTAACCGAAGGCCCAGCCCAAATTGCTGTTTTTTGCCTATTTCAATGTTTCGCAGAAAAAGAATATCAAACGGAGTCCAAACGGAATGAAACCTTCGGGAACGTGATTTTCGGAACAAACGTGATCCAGAGGACTTGGAGTCCACGTAAAGAAATCAACGAGGAGAGCACGAGGCAAGGGGCGCCTACCCCCCGCAGGCGCGCCCTCCGCCCTCGTGGGGCCCATGTTGCTCCACCAACGTACTTCTTCCTCCTATATATACCTACGTACCCCCAAACCATCAGGGGCATCCACGAAAACCTAATTCCACCGTCGCAACCTTCTGTACCCATGAGATCCCATCTTGGGGCCTTTTCCGGCGCTCCGTCGGAGGGGGCATTGATCACGGAGGGCTTCTACATCAACACCGTAGCCTCTCCGATGATGTGTGAGTAGTTTACCTCAGACCTTCGGGTCCATAGTTATTAGCTAGATGGCTTCTTCTCTCTCTTTGGATCTCAATACAAAGTTCTCCTCGATTCTCTTGGAGATCTATTCGATGTAATCTTCTTTTGCGGTGTTTATGATCAAGTTTATCTATGAACAATATTTGAATCTCCTCTAAATTCTTTTATGTATGATTGGTTATTTTTGCAAGTCTCTTCGAATTATTAGTTTGGTTTGGCCTACTAGATTGATCTTTCTTGCAATGGGAGAAGTGCTTAGCTTTGGGTTCAATCTTGCGGTGCTTGATCCCAGTGACAGAAAGGGAAACGACATGTATTGTATTGTTGCCATCGAGGATAACAATATGGGGTTTATATCATATTGCATGAGTTTATCCCTCTACATCATGTCATCTTACTTAAAGCATTACTATGTTCTTATGAACTTAATACTCTAGATGCATGCTGGATAGCAGTCGATGTGTGGAGTAATAGTAGTAGATGCAGAATTGTTTCGGTCTACTTGTCCCAGACGTGATGCCTATATACATGATCATACCTAGATATTCTCATAACTATGCTCAATTCTATCAATTGCTCGACAGTAATTTGTTCACCCACCGTAATACTTATGCTCTTGGAGAAGCCACTAGTGAAACCTATGGACCCCGGGTCTATTTTCCATCATATTAATCTTCCAACACTTAGCTATTTCTATTGCCGTTTATTTTACTTTGCATCTTTATTTCTCTTTATTATAAGAATACCAAAAATATTATCTTATCATATCTATCAGATCTCACTCTCGTAAGTGACCGTGAAGGTATTGACAACCCCTTTATCGCGTTGGTTGCGAGGTTCTTATTTGTTTGTGTAGGTGCGTGGGACTCGAGCATGGTCTCCTACTAGATTGATACCTTGGTTCTAAAAAACTGAGGGAAATACTTACGCTACTTTACTGCATCACCCTTTCCTCTTCAAGGGAAAACCAACGTAGTGCTCAAGAGGTAGCAAGAAGGATTTCTGGCGCCATTGCCGGGGAGTCTACGCACAAGTCAAGACATACCAAGTACCCATCACAAACTCTTATCCCTCGCATTACATTATTTGCCATTTGCCTCTCGTTTTCCTCTCCCCCACTTCACCCTTGCCGTTTTATTCGCCCTCACTTTTCCGTTTGCCTCTTTCTCGCTTGCTTCGTCATTATAGCTAGTCCTTTATCTACTCCTTTATATCCCGAGAATGAAGTTCTTAATTTTAAACAAAGGGAGGGAGAAAATCTAAAAGATGCTTGGTATAGAATCTGCAATGCTCAAAATAGATCTACCCGAAAGCAATCTACTACCATTCTTCTTCGCAATTTTTATGTAGGCGTCATTCCTTGGTATAGATATATTCTTGATACCATTACCGGAGGGAATTTCTTGGGTAGCCATACTTTTGATTCTTTTAATGCTATGATAGATTTGTTTGGCTCACCACCTCTTTTGGTTAATGGAACTATGTTAACTTTGGAACATGTGATGCAACGGCTAGAAATTATTTAAAATAAAGTTGCCACAATGGAATTAATTGAGAATTTGGATAAAAAGATCCATAATCAAATTACTCAATATGGATCTAAGGTAGGAGTCACTTTGAAATTTTTTAAAGAGAAGGAACCCATAGTTAATGAAAGAATAGTTCAAGATTCTACTAGAATCGATAAACTTGAGGGTATCATTACCAACTTGGGGACCGCCTTTTCTTCCGTAAAGAACACTTCCGATCCTCCTACCAAAATTTCCAAGCTTATGTATGTTCCTAAAAATAAGGGTGAATCCTCTAGTAAGGAAACTGCGGATCTCAAATCAATAAGTGTTCATCCCAATCTTTTTGCTATCATTAAGGAACCATTTGCTACAAATGATTTTTTCGATTTCGTGCCTAAAAGTTTGATAATTAATAGAAAGAAAGGAACTCCTAAAGGTTATAAGTGTCTTATTGAAGAATTGCCTACCAAAGATGGCAATACCTAGATCTATCCTTGCTTTTATGCCTAGCTAGGGGCGTTAAACGATAGCGCTTGTTGGGAGGCAACCCAATTTTATTTTAGTTTTTTGCTTTTTGCTTATGTTTAGGAATAAATATTTGATCTAGACTCTGGTTAGATTTGATTTTATGTTTTAATTAGTGTGTGCGCCAAGTTAAACCTATAGGATCTTCTTGGATGATAGTTATTTGATCTTGCTGAAAATTCCAGAAACTTTCTGTTCACGAAAACAATTGTTAAAAATCACCAGAACGTGATAAAATACTGATTCCAATTGCAGTAGATCAATAAACAAATTGTCTAGGTCTTCCTATTTTGGTAGATGTTTTTTTAGTTCCAGAAGTTTGCGTTAGTTCCAGATTACTACAGACTGTTCTGTTTTTGACAGATTCTGTTTTTCGTGTGTTGTTTGCTTATTTTGATGAATCTATGGCTAGTAAAAGAGTTTATAAACCATACAGAAGTTGGAATACAGTAGGTTTGACACCAATATAAATAAATAATGAGTTCATTACAGTACCTTGAAGTGGTGTTTTGTTTTCTTTCGCTAATGGAGCTCACGAGATTTTCTGCTAAGTTTTGTGTTGTGAAGTTTTCAAGTTTTGGGTAAAAGATTTGATGGATTATGCTATTTAATACCCCTATGATCTTGAGCATGATTATCATTTGTGAGTAGTTACTTTTGTTCTTGAGGTCACGGGAGAAATCTTGTTGCAAGTAATCATGTGAACTTGATATGTGTTCGATATTTTGATGATATGTATGTTGAGATTCCCTTAGTGGTGTCATGTGAACGTCGAGTACATGGCACTTTACCATATTTGGGCCTAATTAAGGGAATGCATTGTGGAGTAGTTATTAGATGATGGATTGCTAGAGTGACAGAAGCTTAAACCCTAGTTTATGCGCTACTTCGTAAGGGACCGATTTGGATCCAAAAGTTTAATGCTATGGTTAGATTTTGTCTTAATACTTTTCTCGTTGTTGCGGATGCTTGCGAGGGGGTTAATCATAAGTAGGAGGTTTGTTCAAGTAAGAACATCAACTAAGCACCGGTCCACCCACATATCAAATTATCAAAGTAGCAAACACGAATCAAACCAACATGATGAAAGTGACTAGATGAAATTCCCGTGTACCCTCAAGAACGCTTTGCTTATTATAAGAGACCGTTTTGGCATGTCCTTTGCCACAAAAGGATTGGGCTACCTTGCTACACTTTATTTACTGTTACCTTTACTTGCTCGTTACAAATTACCTTGCTATCAAACTACTCGTTACCGACAATTTCAGTGCTTGCAGAGATTACCTTGCTGAAAACCACTTGTCATTTCCTTCCGCTCCTCGTTGGGTTTGACACTCTTACTTATCGAAAGGACTATGATTGATCCCCTATACTTGTGGGTCATCAGTGAGTTGCATGATCTCATGGTCATAGGAATAGATTCTTGACATGCATAAAACGGTACCAATAAACTTGATACGATCATATGCTACATTTATAGTTCGGGTCTTGTCCATCACATCATTCTCCTAATGATGTGATCCCATTATCAAATGATAACTCATGTCTATGGCTAGGAAACCATAGCCATCTTTGAACAACGAGCTAGTCCAGTAGAGGCTCAGTAGGGACATGTTGTTGTCTATGTACCTGTATTTGATTTCCAGTCAATACAATTATAGCATGGATAATAAATGATTATCATGAACAAGGAAATATAATAATAACCACTTTATTATTGCCTCAAGGGCATATTTCCAACAGTCTCCCGATTGCACTAGAGTGAATAATCTAGTATTACATGGTAATGAATCTAACACCCATAGAGTTCTGGTGTCGATCACGTTTTGCCCGTGGAAGAGGTTTAGTCAACGGATCTGCAACATTCAGATCCGTATGTACTTTGCAAATGTTTATGTCCTCCTCCTTGACCGCATCACGGATGGAGTTGAAGCGTCTTTATGTGTCCGGTCCTCTTGTGAAACCTTGGTTCCTTGGCTAGAGCAATGGCACCAGTGTTGTCCAAGAACAGAGTCATTGGGTTCAGTACATTGGGCACAACACCAAGATCTGTCATGAACTGCTTCATCCAGACACCTTCCTTCGTTGCCTCCGAGGCAGCTATGTACTCCGCTTTGCATGTAGAATCAGCTACCACATTTTTCTTGGAACTGCACCAGCTTACCACTCCTCCATTCAGAATATATACATATCCGGTTTGAGACTTAGAGTCATCTGGATCAGTGTCAAAGCTTGCATCAACGTAACCCTTTACGACGAGCTCTTGATCACCTCCATAAACAAGAAACATTTCCTTAGTCCTTTTCAGGTACTTCAAGATATTCTTGACCACCATCCAGTGTTCCACTCCTGGATCACTTTGAAACCTTCCATCCATACTTATGGCAAGGCTGACATCTGGTCTTGTGCACAGCATCACATACATGATAGATCCTATGGCAGAAGCATAGGGGATGACACTCATCTTTTCTCTATCCTCTGTAGTCGCTGGGCATTGAGTCTTACTCAACTTCACACCATGCAAAACAGGCAAGAACCCCTTCTTGGACTGATCCATTTTGAACTACTTCAAAACCTTATCAAGGTATGTGCTTTGTGAAAGTCCTATCAAGCGTCTCGATCTATCTCTTGGTGCCTAATATGAAAGCAACTTCTCCTAGATCCTTCATTGAAAAACTCTTGTTCAAATATTCCTTCATGTTTTCCAAAAGTTCTATATTATTTCCAATCAGCAATATGTCATCCACATATAATATTAGAAATGCTATAGAGCTCCCGCTCACTTTCTTGTAAATACAAGATTCTCCAAAAACGTGTATAAACCCAAACGCTTTGATCACCTCATCAAAGCGAAGATTCCAACTCCGAGATACTTGCACCAGTCCATAAATGGATCGCTGGAGTTTGCACACTTTGTCAAAATTCTGTGGATCGACAAAACCTTCCGGTTGCATCATATACAACTCTTCCTTAAGGAAACCGTTAAGGAACGCTGTTTTGACATCCATCTGCCAGATTTCATAATCAAAAAATGCAGCTATTGCCAACATGATTCTGATAGACTTAAGCATTGATACGGGTCAGAAAGTCTCATCGTAGTCAACTCCTTGAACTTGTGAAAACCCCTTTACCACAAGTCAAGCTTTATAGATGGTGACATTACCATCCGCGTCCGTCTTCTTCTTGAAGATCCATTTATTCAGAATGGCCTTTTGCCCTTCAGGTAATACTTCCAAAGTCCATAGTTTTTTTAATACATGGATCCCATCTCTGATTTCATGGCCTCTAACCATTTTTTGGAATTCGGGCCAACCATCGCTTCTCCATAGCTCGTAGGTTCACCGTTGTCCAACAACCTAACCTCTAAGACAGGGTTTGATGCAGCTTGAACTACATCGGTATTTCCCCAAAGAGGAAGGGATGATGCAGCACAGCTACGGTAGGTATTTCCCTCAGTGATGAGACAAAGGTTATTGAACCAGTAGGAGAACCACGCAACACTACGTGAATGGCACCTGCACCCAAAGAACAAATACATGCAACCCGACGTAAAAGAGGGGTTGTCAATCCCTCCCGGGTAAAAGATAGGTAAAAATTGTAGTAGATTGGATAAATAGATCTCGCGGGAACACGAGATAAAATAAATAAATAAAAATTGCAACAAGGTATTTTTGGGTTTTTGGATTAACAGATCTGAAAATAAAAGCAACAAAATAGATCTCGAAGGCAAATATGATAAAGAAGAGACCCGGGGGGCGTAGATTTCACTAGTGGCTTCTCTCGAGAAAAATAGCATACGGTGGGTAAACAAATTACTGTTGGGAAATTGATAGAACTTCAAATAATCATGATGATATCCAAGCAATGATCATTATATAGGCATCACGTCCAAGATTAGTAGACCGACTCCTGCCTGCATCTACTACTATTACTCCACAAAACGACCGCTATCCAGCATGCATCTAGTGTATTAAGTTCATGGAGAAACGGAGTAATGCAATAAGAACGATGACATGATGTAAACAAGATCTACTCATATAGGAATAGACCCCATCTTGTTATCCTTAATGGCAATGATACATACATGTCATTTCCCCTTCTGTCACTGGGATCAAGCACCGTAAGATCGAACCCATCACAAAGCACCTCTTCCCATAGCAAGAAAAATCGATCTAGTCGGCCTAACTAAACCAAAGATTCGAAGAAGAAATACGAGGCTATAAGTAATCATGCATATAAGAGATCAAAGAAACTCAAATAACTTTCATGGATAAAAACATATATCTGATCATAAACTCAAAGTTCATCGGATACCAACAAACACGCCGCAAAAAGAGTTACATCAAATAGATCTCCAAGAGACCATTGTATTGAGAATCAGAAGAGAGAGAGGAAACCATCTGGCTACGAACTACAGACCTGTAGGTCTACAATGAACTACTCACGCATCATCGGAGAAGCACCAATGAGGATGGTGAACCCCTCCGTGATGGTGCCTAGATTGGATCTGTGGTTTCTGGAACTTGCGGCAGCTGGAATTGATTTTCGTCGACTCCCCTAGAGTTTATAGAATATTGGGGTATTTATAGAGCAAAGAGGCGGTGCGGGAGGCCACCGAGGTGGGCACAACCCACCAGGGCACGCCTGGGCCCCCAGGCGCGCCCAGGTGGGTTGTGCCCCCCTCTAGTACTTCTTTGGCCCATCCTGTGTCTTCTGGCCCAGAAAAATTCTTCAAAAAGTGTTCCTGCGTTTGGACTCCGTTTGGTATTGATTTTCTGTTAAGTAAAAAACAAGAAAAAATAGCAACTGGCACTGGGCATATGTCAATAGGTTAGTCCCAAAAAATGATATAAAGTTCCTATGAAGTGATTGTAAAACATCCAAGAATCATAATATAATAGCATGGAACAATCAAAAATTATAGATACGTTGGAGACGTATCAGCATCCCCAAGCTTAATTCCTACTCGTCCTCGAGTAGGTAAATGATAAAAAACAGAATTTTTGATGTGGAATGCTGCCTAACATGTTCATCACATATTCTTATCTTTGTAGCATGGACATTTGGACTTTTATATGATTCGAAGCAATAGTCTAGTTTTGACATGAAGATTTGAATACTCAAGCATATCAACAAGCAACCATGTCTTTCAAAATATCAACACTAAAGCAAGTTATCCCTAGCCCATTATGCTCAATTATTGATCCATTCATGAAACACACTCGCATATTAGCTACGCCCAATGCTCAAGTACGATCATAGTGCCCCTTAGTTGGTGCTTTATAAGAGAAGATGGAGACTCAAATAAAAATAAAAATTGCATAAATTAAAAGAAAGGCCTTTCGTAGAGGGAAGTAGGGATTTGTAGAGGTGCCAGAGCTCAAAGCAAAGAAGATAGAGATAAAACATTTTGGGTGGCATGCTTTTCCTGTCAACGAAAATGATTGAGTAGTTCCCAATACTTTCCATGCTAGATATATAATAGGCTGTTCCCAAACAGAAAATAAAGTTTATTCCTTTTTCCACCATACTTTCACATTCCACGGCTAACCGAATCCACGGGTGCCGTCCATACACTACAAAAAAAAGACTCATCAGTGACATTTTGGGTCGAATGAATATTTTTTCTGTCATGTTTATGACACTTCTATGACGATAATTGTGACAAAACCCGATATCAACATAGATGTGGTGGGCTCCTACTTCTATGACAAAAAATCATGACAGAAAATGGGCTTTTCGCCCTAGGTGGGCCGGAGACGCAATTGCATGACATTCTTTGGGTCATCCATGACAGAAAAAACCATGGTAGAAGCAAGGGCGAAGAAAATATCGGGGAGTTCCCGGTTACGGTGGGTGGTCTGGGCCGAGCGATGCACTACAACGATGATGATGAAGTTACCGGCGCAGGGCTTCGCCTAAGCACTACGACGATATGACCGAGGTGTGTAACTATGGAGGGGGGCACCG
The DNA here is from genome assembly GCF_002575655.3 of Aegilops tauschii subsp. strangulata. Classification (NCBI taxonomy): domain Eukaryota; kingdom Viridiplantae; phylum Streptophyta; class Magnoliopsida; order Poales; family Poaceae; genus Aegilops; species Aegilops tauschii. The sequence goes on from NC_053037.3 coordinate 408,677,941, forward strand.
CACACGGCTAAGAGATTGTCTGTTGTGCCTTTGGGTGCTCCCCTTCCCACGCTTATAAAGGAGGGAGGGAGAGAGGCTGGACCCCTAGGGGCGCGCCAAGAGTATGGAGTCCTACTAGGACTTCCAAGTTCTAGTAGGAATCATTTTCCCTTTTCGGAGTAGGAGAGAAGGAAAGAGGGAAAGAGAGGGAATAGGAAAAAGGCAAGGGGGGCGCCGCCACCTTCCCCTAGTCCAATTCGGACCCATGGGGGGGGGCGCCACCTCCCCTTGGTCTGCCTCCTCTTTTCCCATATGGCCCAATAAGGCCCATTACTTCTCCCGGTGAATTCCCGTAACTCCCCGGTACTCCAAAAAATACCCGAATCACTTGGAACCTTTCCGATGTGCAAATATAGCCTTCCAATATATGAAACTTTACCTCTCAACCATTTAGAGACTCCTCTTCATGTCCGTTATCTCATCCGGGACTCCGAACAAACTTCGGTCATCAAATCACATAACTCATAATACAAATCGTCATCGAACGTTAAGCGTGCGGACCCTACGGGTTCGAGAACTATGTAGACATGACCGAGGCACATCTCCGGTCAATAACCAATAGCAGAACCTGGATGCTCATATTGGCTCCTACATATTCTACAAAGATCTTTATCGGTCAAACCGCATAACAACATACGTTGTTCCCTTTGTCATCGGTATGTTACTTGTCCGAGATTCGATCGTCGGTATCATCATACCTAGTTCAATCTCGTTACCAGTAAGTCTCTTTACTCGTTCCGTAATGCATCATCCTGTAACTAACTCGTTAGTCACATTGCTTGCAAGGCTTATAGTGATGTGCATTACCGAGAGGGCCTAGAGATACCTCTCCGATACACAGAGTGACAAATCCTAATCTCGATCTATGCCAACCCAACAAACACCTTCGGAGACACCTGTAGAGCATCTTTATAATCACCCTGTTAAGTTGTGACGTTTGATAGCACACAAGGTGTTCCTCCGGTATTCGGGAGTTGCATAATCTCATAGTCAGAGGAACATGTATAAGTCATGAAGAAAGCAATAGCAATAAAACTAAACAATCATAATGCTAAGCTAACGGATGGGTCTTGTCCATCACATCATTCTCTAATGATGTGATCCCGTTCATCAAATGACAACACATGTCTATGGCTAGGAAACTTAACCATCTTTGATTAACGAGCTAGTCAAGTAGAGGCATACTAGGGACACTCTGTTTGTCTATGTATTCACACATGTACTAAGTTTCCATTTAATACAATTCTAGCATGAATAATAAACATTTATCATGATATAAGGAAATATAAATAACAACTTTATTATTGCCTCCAGGGCATATTTCCTTTAGTCTCCCACTTGCACTAGAGTCAATAATCTAGATTACATAGTAATGATTCTAACACCCATGGAGTCTTGGTGCTGATCATGTTTTGCTCGTGGAAGAGGCTTAATCAATGGGTCTGCAACATTCAGATCCGTATGTATTTTGCAAACTTCTATGTTTTCCTCCTTGACTAGATCGCAGATGGAATTGAAGCGTCTCTTGATGTGCTTGGTTCTCTTGTGAAATCTGGATTCCTTCGCCAAGGCAATTGCTCTAGTATTGTCACAAAAGATTTTCATTGGACCCGATGCACTAGGTATAACACCTAGATCGGATATGAACTCCTTCATCCAGACTCCTTCATTTGCTGCTTCCGAAGCAGCTATGTACCCCGCTTCACACGTAGCGCCACGACGCTCTGCTTGGAATTGCACCAACTGACAGCTCCACAATTCAATATAATTATGTATCCGATTTACGACTTAGAGTCATCTAGATCAGAGTCAAAACTTGCATCGACGTAACCATTTACGACGAGCTCTTTGTCACCTCCATAAACGAGAAATATATCCTTAGTCCTTTTCAGGTATTTCAGGATGTTCTTGACCGCTGTCCAGTGATCCACTCCTGGATTACTTTGGTACCTCCCTGCTATACTTATAGCAAGGCACACATCAGCTCTGGTACACAGCATTGCATACATGATAGAATCTATGGCTGAAGCATAGGGAATGACTTTGATTTTCTCTCTATCTTCTGAAGTGGTCGGGCATTGAGTCTCACTCAACTTCACACCTTGTAACACATGCAAGAACCCTTTATTTGACTGACCTATTTTGAACTTCTTCAAAATTTTACCAAGGTATGTGCTTTGCGAAAGTCCAATTAAGCGTCTTGATCTATCTCTATAGATCTTGATACCCAATATATAAGCAGCTTCACCGAGGTCTTTCATTGAAAAATTCTTATTCAAGTATCCTTTTATGCTATTCAGAAATTCTGTATCATTTCCAATCAAAAATATGTCATCCACATATAATATTAGAAATGCTACACAGCTCCCACTCACTTTCTTGTAAATTTAGGCTTCTCCAAAAGTCTGTATAAAACCATATGCTTTGATCACACTATCAAAGCGTATATTCAAACTCCGAGAGGCTTGCACCAGTCCATAAATGGATCGCTGGAGCTTGCAAACATTGTTAGCACCTTTAGGGTCGACAAAACCTTCTGGTTGCATCATATACAACTCTTCTTTAAGATATCCATTAAGAAATGCAGTTTTGACATCCATTTGCCAAATTTCATAATCATGAAATGCGGCAATTGCTAACATGATTCAGACTGATTTAAGCATCGCTACGGGTGAGAAGGTCTCATCACAGTCAACTCCTTGAACTTGTCGAAAACATTTTGCAACAAATCGAGCTTTGTAGACAGTAACATTACCGTCAGCATCAGTCTTCTTCTTGAAGATCCATTTATTCTCTATTGCTTGCCGATCATCGGGCAAGTCAATCAAAGTCCACACTTTGTTCTCATACATGGATCCCATCTCAGATTTCATGGCCTCAAGACATTTCGCGGAATCTGGGTTCATCATCGCTTCCTCATAGTTCGTAGGTTCATCATGGTCAAGTAACATGACTTCCATAACAGGATTACCGTACCACTCTGGTGCGGATCGTACTCTCGTTGACCTACGAGGTTCAGTAGTAACTTGATCTGAAGTTTCATGATCATCATCATTAACTTCCTCACTAATTGGTGTAGGAATCACTGGAACTGATTCCTGTGATGAACTACTTTCCAATAACGGAGCAGGTACAATTACCTCATCAAGTTCTACTTTCCTCCCACTCACTTCTTTCTAGAGAAACTCCTTCTCTAGAAAGGATCCATTCTTAGCAACGAATATCTTGCCTTCGGATCTGTGATAGAAGGTGTACCCAACAGTCTGTTTTGGGTATCCTATGAAGACACATTTCTCCGACTTGGGTTCGAGCTTATCAGGTTGAAGCTTTTTCACATAAGCATCGCAGTCCCAAACTTTAAGAAATGACAACTAAGGTTTCTTTCCAAACCACAGTTCATATGGTGTCGTCTCAACGGATTTAGATGGTTCCCTATTTAATGTGAATGCAGCTATCTCTAAAGCATAACCCCAAAACAATAGCGGTAAATCAATAAGAGACATCATAGATCGCACCATATCTAATAAAGTACGGTTACGACATTCAGACACACCATTACACTGTGGTGTTCCAGGTGGCGTGAGTTGCAAAACTATTCCACATTGTTTCAAATGAAGACCAAACTCATAACTCAAATATTCACCTCCACGATCAGATCGTAGAAATTTTATTTTCTTGTTACGATGATTTTCCACTTCACTCTGAAATTCTTTGAACTTTTCAAATGTTTCAGACTTATGTTTCATCAAGTAGATATACCCATATCTGCTCAAATCATCTGTGAAGGTCAGAAAATAACGATACCCGCCGCGAGCCTCAACGCTCATTGGACCGCATACATCAGTATGTATTATTTCCAATAAGTCAGTTGCTCGCTCCATTGTTCCGGAGAACGGAGTTTTAGTCATCTTGCCCATGAGGCATGGTTGGCAAGCATCAAGTGATTCATAATCAAATGATTCCAAAATCCCATTATCATGGAGTTTCTTCATGCGCTTTACACCAATATAACCTAAACGGAAGTGCCACAAATAAGTTGCACTATCATTATTAACCTTGCATCTTTTGGCTTCAATATTATGAATATGTGTATCATTACAATTGAGATTCGACAAGAATAGACCACTCATCAAGGGTGGATGACCATAAAAGATATTACTCATATAAATAGAACAACCATTATTCTCTGATTTAAATGAATAACCGTTTCGTATCAAACAAGATCCAGATATAATGTTCATGCTCAACGCTGGCACCAAACAACAATTATTTAGGTCTAAAACTAATCCCCATGGTAGATGTAGAGGTAGCGTGCCGACGGTGATCACATCGACTTTGGAACCATTTCCCACGCGCATCGTCACCTCGTCCTTAGCCAATCTTCGTTTAATCCGTACCGCCTGTTTCGAGTTGCAAATATGAGCAACAGAACTAGTATCAAATACCCAGGCGCTACTACGAGCATTAGTAAGGTACACATCAATAACATCTATATCAAATATGTAAGTGCATCTAGTGCCACCCCTAGATGGTTTTGGAGTATTGACGACAAACTTGGTTGAGGGACTAATGTGTTTGTGAGAATTGTAGGATAACACAGGTAGTAGTCCCTCATTGATTTGGTATTCCTACCAGAGATGACCCCTAAAATGTGTGAAGACATTGAAGACAATGGTGGTCGGTGAAGATATTCACAACGAAGATTATGACTCGAGAAGACATTCACGTGAAGACTATGGAGTGCGAAGACATAGTTGTTTCGTAGTTTCCTTTTCTTCTTTGTTGAGTCATAGGAACCACCGCACTGTTAAGTGGGGTCCAAGTGAACAAAGTCAGAGTGACTGAAGTGATGCTCAACCAAATCCTATGTCTTCGAGCAAAGACAATGAGAGCAAATCTTATCCAGAGCTGGATGAGTCAGCTTTACTTGTAGCCCAAGTCAAGCTGCCGCGTGTGTTTGAAATCTGACCGTTGGACACGTGTCAGTTCCTTAGTGACCCAGGGTCATTTCGGATAAATCAGGTCGGGTTGCCTCCTCGCTATTAATAGCCCACCCCTATACCATAAATTGGTGGCTGCTCAGAGTTAGTGCACGGCTTTTGTCGTTTGAGAGCAACCCACCTCCGAAGCATTTGAGAGAGAGAGAGAGATCCTTGCGAGGACAAAGCCCAAAACACCCAGAGCCAAAGAGTGTTAGGCATCACTGAAGTCTTTCCGTCCGCGTGATCTGAAGACTTATTACACTTGAGGACTGTGAATCCTCCAGCCGGTTAGGCATCACATATTGAGCATCCAAGAGTCATTGTGGATGGCCGGTGAACGAAATCTGTGAAGGTTTGGAAGTCTACCTTGAAGACTTGCCAGAGTGATTGGGCGAGGACTAAGTGTCCTTATCTCAAGGGGAATAAGGTGAAGACACGGTCTTCTGAGTTAAATCTCAGCCTCCCTAACCAGATGTACAGTTGTCACAGCAATTGGAACTGGTCCAACAAATCCCTGTCCTCACCAAGCTACTGGTTCTATCTCTTACCTCTCTTTACTTACAGTTTGTCTTCGTGAAGTCATTGCCTGCTTGCTTGATCTAATTGACTTCACTGTGTGATGACTATTATTGTTTGGCTCCATACCATCTTCAATCCCGATCCATACTACCTAGCTGCTAATAGTCTTTGTGCTTTCGCTTCATTGCTTACTCGACTATGGCTTGTCTAGTGTAGTCTACCTTCCGCTGCATATCAATAGGTTCATTTCTATTGTTTGTCTTCAAAACCCCTGTGTTTTGGAGACTTTCATAAAAATCGCCTATTCACCCCCCTCTAGTTAATAACTAGAACTTTCAATTGGTATGAGAGCAAGGTGCTCCCTTGTTCTGTGTGATTCGGTTTAACCACCTGGAGTTTTAGCTATGTCGACTGCAGCGATAATCGAAGTCTCCGCTGCGTGCCCTGTCTTCGATGGCACTGATTACCCCTACTGGAAGAATAAGATGCGTATGCATCTTGAAGCCATTTATGTCGACCTCTGGTATGTCGTCAAGAACGGCGTTCCCAAGGCCGGTGAAGGTGTCACTCCTGCTGATGTCAAGAAGTTCATTCAACTGGATTTGACTGCCAAGAACATCATCTGTGGTCATCCGACCAAAGGAAAGTATGGTCGTGTGAGTGCTCTAGAAAATTCGAAGCTAGTCTGGGACTGGCTCTCCAAGGTCAACGAAGGCGTCTCAACCCAGAGAGACTCAAGGATCAGTGTTCTTCGCAACCTATTCAACCGCTTCAAGAGAAATGACAATGAGAATGTCCAGCTCACATTTGATCACCTCACTGATATCACAAATGAGCTTCACACACTCGGCGCCACTGAGATCACCAAGCATGAAATCGTCAACACACTTCTGAGATCGTTTGACAGCTCATTCGACACCCTGGCCCTGATGATTCAAGAACGCCCACACTTCAAGACTCTCGATCCGTCTGACATACTCGAGAGGCTCAACACACATGAGTTCCAGCAATCTGAGAAAAGAGATATCTATGGCCCAACTATGGCCCAACTCATGCTTTGAAGGCAAAGGTTGTATCCTCTTCTAAAGAAGAATCTGACAGCTGTTCTGAGGATCCTGAAGACATTGGAAAGGAGCTTGCTATGCTTGTGAAGAAGTTTCAGAAGTTCACCAAGAAGAAAGGCTTCAGAAAGTCTTCAAGATCCAGCTCAAGAAATGATGAAGCTTCCACTCGTGATCACAAGAAGAGAACATGGCACAAGTGCAAGAAACCTGGTCACTACATCTCTGAGTGTCCATAGTGGACAATGAGACCAAGAAGAAGAAGAAGAGCAAGGAATATGATTCTGATGACAAGAAGAAGAAATCCTCAAAGTCTTCTTCCAAGTCTTCGTCCAAGTCTTCATCTTACAAGAAGAGCTCATCTGGCAAGGCTCGTGCTTTTGTTGGCAAGGAGATGGATTCAGAGGAGGAGTCTGCTTCTGAGGAGGCAGAGGTGGAGTCTGAGGAGGAGTCCGACTCTGGCGTTGCGAGTCTGGCTCTAGCTACAGCCTAAGTTGCCAAGTCCATCTTCAACACTGAAGACATTGTCTCCAACACCAACGCTGATGCTAATGACAAGGACGACTCTGCTCCCACCTACTGCTTCATGGCACACGGTGCCAAGGTAAACTCACGCGATGCCTACTTTCAAACATCAAGTGAAGATGACTCTGATTGTGAATCCAAACCTAGCTACAAAACACTTGCTAAAATTGCAACTGAACAACAGAAAGCTATCGAACATATTCAAAAATTTCTAGACAAAAGCGATGACCTGTTGGATGCGGAAATGACCCGGTCTCAGTCTTTAATTGAAGACATAAAAAATCTTCATGTTAAATACGAGGAACTTGAAAGTCGTCATGCAACGCTCTCAACAACTCATGAAAAGCTTTCCTACGATTATCTTCAAAGGAAGCAAGAACTTGAGAAATTGAGAGCGGCTCATGAAGATCTTCAAAAGGAGAACGAGTCACTTCGCGCTCAACAAATCAGTCCCGCTCAAGAAGGATTTGAACCGCCACATCTAAAATGCCTTGAGCATGATAACGCTACCTCTGTTGCTGAATGTTCTACTGCTGCTACTGTTGCAATATCTTCAACTGCTGATGTGGTAACTAACCCCTCTACTGAGGATACCACTAATATTGCTGATGAGAATGCCAGGTTGAAGACATTGCTTGAGACAGGAATGTACAAAAGTCTCAATGGGCATCAGACACTATGTGATGTCCTCAAAAAGCAGATTCTGAACCGAAACCCTAGGAAAGAGGGTGTTGGGTTCGAGAGGAAAATGAATGTTGATGGTTCTTACAGGAAGCCTGAGCAGGACCCCAAAACCACATGAGTTGCTGCAAAGGGACCCTCAGTGGATCCATGCACCTTATCTGGCTTCACTTGTGCTAACCCGATTATCATTGATGAATCCTTTGATGCAAACTATAAATTGTTTAATAATCGGAATGGTAAAGTGTTTGCCAGGTTTATTGGTACTAACTGCAGGAATGGTCCACCTTTGAAGAGGATCTGGGTGCCCAAGAGTTGTCTTGAGAATCTTCAGGTGAATGTCATCATGACACCACCACGGAAGAAGACAAACCCCAGACCAAAGGCTTCATATGGTCCAAAGGCTTCATATAGACAGAGGACTCACCAGAGTCACCCTAACGCCAATGTTTTGCAGGGAAATCATACTCAGACTTATGAATATGAGCGTGTTTCTTCAAACCGCTATGTTCATAAGACCGAAAACTATTCTGCTTATTCTTATGAGTATTATTCGCCTCCTCCAAGGCTATTTGCTAGGGCTCCAAAGCCAAAGTTCTCAGATGTTGCACTTAGACTCATTGCTTCGAAGCCACCCCAGAAAATGCGGGTGGTTAAGAAAACTTAACTCTCTTTTGCAGGGAAGGGTCTCCAGCCGGAAATCAAAGGCGTCTGATGCTTATGCTGGGGACCTAAAACATCTTGTGGGGCGCAAGATAAAATGCCCAAATGGTCTTACTATGTATTTTGTTCCTCGTTTCCTTGACAGTCATCCTATCTACCCTAACCAGGATCTGAACTTTCACAATCCACTCGTTCGTCAAATATTTATGCTTCAAAATACCCTTGGTGAAGCCTATCCCCGTAACTGCACTGTAGGGTATGACACCAAAGGCTTCAAAAAGGATTATGGACAGTGGATGCACTAACCACATGACGGGTGATCGAAGTCTTCTCATGGACTCAACCTTACGTCCATCTGACAAGAGTCACATCACATTTGCTGACACTGGTAAAAGCAAGGTATTGGGTCTAGGTAGAGTTGCAATCTCAAAGGATTGGCACATGGATAAAGTGATGCTTGTTGAATCCCTTGGTTTCAACTTAATGTATGTCTCAATGCTTTGTGATTTGAACATGATTGTGATATTTGGAAAATATCATTGCCTTGTGCTTATGGAGTCTGAGAAATCTCTAGTCTTTGAAGGATATCGAAAGGACGATTTGTACATGGTAGATTTCTCAGCAAGACCATAGATGGTCGTATGTCTTCTAGCAAAAGCTTCAGAATGCTGGCTCTGGCATCGGAGGCTAGGGCATGCTGGCATGAGGAACTTGTACACACTCGCTAAGAAGAAACATCTGTGTGGTGCCTGCAGAGCTGGAAAGATGACAAGGGCCAAGCATCCCTCGAAGACAATCATGATGACATCTCAACCCTTTGAGCTGCTTCACATGGACTTATTTGGCCCCACTCACTACTCAACTCTCACCACCACTGCTTGCCTCTATGGCTTCGTCATTGTTGATGATTATTGAATATACACATGGGTGCATATAATCCTTTACAAGAATGAAGTGCAGGATGTCTTCAGACGCTTCGCCAATCGTGCCATGACGAACTATGGCATCAAGATCAAGCACATCAGAAGTGACAACGGCATAGAGTTCAAGAACATAGGCCTCGACACTTATCTTGATACATTGGGCATCACTCATGAGTTCTCTGCACCATACACACCTCAGCAGAATGGCATCGTGGAGCGCAAGAATAGAACACTCATTGAGATGGCTCGGACGATGCTTGATGAGTACAAGACTCCAAGGAAGTTCTGGCCTGAAGCCATTGATACTGGATGCCACATCATCAACCGTGTTTATCTTCACAAGCTTCTAAAGAAGACATCCTATGAGCTTCTAACTGGTAAGAAGCCAAACGTCAGTTACTTTAGAGTATTTGGTGCTAGGTGCTGGATCAAGGATCCACATCACACCTCAAAATTTGCACCGAAAGCACATGAAGGTTTTATGCTTGGTTACGGAAAGGATTCACACTCCTACAGAGTCTTCAACCTCTTTCACTATAAAGTGGTTGAAACTGTGGATGTGCGGTTCGATGAGACTAACGGCTCGCAAAGAGAGCACCTGCCAAATGTGCTAGATGAAGTCCCTTCCAGTGAATCGATTAAGCTTATGGGTACTGGAGAAATCATACCTTCTGAGGCACAGGCTGAAGAGGAACTTATCATTTCTGCGCCTAATCAACCTGAGGACACTGCTTAGCCTGAAGCCAATGCTGAAGAAGAAGACAATGGTCAGCAAGGGCAAAATCTTCGTCCAGTTCATCCTCGTGTTGCAAATGAAGTACAGATTGAGAAGAAAATTGATAGCATCAATGCACCTGGTCCACTCACTCATTCAAGAGAAACACAGCTAGGTAATTTCTGTGGGCACTTTGCATTTGTCTCTATATCTGAACCCAAGAAAGTTGGTGAAGCCTTCATGTAACCTGAATGGATTCAAGCTATGCAAGAAGAGCTTCAACAGTTTGAGCTGAACAATGTGTGGGAATTAGTCAAGCGTCCTGACCCTCGCAAGCACAATATCATTGGCATGAAATGGATCTATCGCAACAAACAAGATGAGCATGGTCAAGTTGTCAGAAACAAGGCTCGTCTCGTTGCTCAAGGATACACTCAAGTTGAAGGGATTGACTTCGATGAAACATTTGCTCCGGTGGCTAGGCTTGAAGCCATACGCATACTGCTAGCCTATGCCAACCATCACAACATCCTTCTGTATCAAATGGATGTGAAGAGTGCCTGTCTTAATGGAAAGATTTAAGAAGAAGTGTATGTTGCACAACCACCTGGGTTTGAAGATCCAAAACATCCTGATATGGTATACAAGCTCAACAAGGCACTTATGGCCTCAAACAAGCCCCTCGTGCTTGGTATGACACTCTCAAAGACTTCCTGAAGAGCAAAGGTTTCAAACCTGGTTCCCTGGATCCCACTCTCTTCACGAAGACATACGATGGTGAACTATTTGTGTGCCAGATCTACGTGGATGACATTATCTTCGGCTGCACTGACAAAAGATACAGTGATGAGTTTGGGCACTTGATGCAAGAGCAATATCAGATGTCCATGGTGGGTGAGCTGAAGTTCTTCCTTGGTCTTCAAATCCGTCAGCAGAGCAATGTCATCTTCATATCTCAAGAGAATACCTCAAGGATTACCTGAAGAAGTTTGGAATGCAAGACTGCAAAGGGTACACGACGCCAATGCCAACCAAAGGTCAATTGGGTCCCGACGACAATGGTAAAGAGTTTGATCAAAAGGTATACCGCTCCACGATTGGTTCTTTACTCTATTTATGTGCATCTAGGCCAGATATCATGCTTAGAGTTTGCATGTGTGCCCGATTCCAAGCGGCACCAAAGGAATCGCATCACTTAGCTATGAAGCGAATTCTTCGATATTTGGCTTACACCCCAACACTAGGATTATGGTATCCAAAGGACTCAGAGTTTGATCTAGTTGGATTCTCAGATGCTGATTATGCTGGTGATAAGGTTGATCGCAAGTCCACATCCGGCACATGTCACTTTCTTGGACGATCTCTTGTATGTTGGTCTTCAAAGAAGCAGAACTGCGTGTCGCTCTCCACTGCTGAATCTGAATACATTGCTGCTGGATCTTGCAGCGCTCAGCTTCTATGGATGAAGCAAACTCTCAAGGACAATGGCATCCATCTAAAGCAAGTACCACTCTACTTCGACAATGAAAGCGCCATCAAGATTGCCAACAACCCAGTTCAGCATTCGAAGACAAAGCACATTCAGATCCGTCATCACTTTCTCAGAGATCATGTCATGAAGGAAGATATTGATATCATTCACGTCAACACTGAAGAGCAATTGGCTGATATCTTCACAAAGCCCTTGGATGAGAAAAGGTTTTGCAAGTTGCGGTGTGAGCTAAATATCTTAGAATCCTCGAATGTCCTGTGATTGGACACACATCCTAACGCTTATGCATGTTGATGACTTAGATGTGCAACACATGAAGTAAAGTATATCTTCAATAAATGAAGACATACACTCTAAGTGTGAATACATTAACGAGGAATTTGACTGTGGAGCGCCACGATAATTGTGCGCCGTGTCTGGGTCTAATACTTCCTATACGATAATTGTACGCCATGACCAAACTCTTGTTTGAAGTGTTTTAATTGGCGTCACATTTGCATAATCTTCTCATTTGGTTGTCTTCAACATTGATTTGTCTTCGCATTTATCTTCACAACATTGATTTGGTATCATACTAAGATATACATATATTTGTGTTCTGTCCTCTACAGCATTCACTTATAGCTATGACTTCATGTTTGAATCTTTTGATCTAAGTGAATGTGATCGGACCCTAACCCCCTCTGTGCTTCTACCTCAGATTCTATCTATCCAAATCATATGCATTCTGTTGAAACTGTCTATTGTCTTCTCTGAGTCCTTGTCAGTAGAAGACACAGAGAAAAAAATTGAACCTGTTTTACTGCTATATCCTTATTGCCTGAAACCCGGAGAAGCCGGAACGACCACCCGACAATCCAGGCATGCGTGGGAACAGGGAACAACTTTCAATATGTTGCATGCATGCCACGTGTCCTTCAGATGTGAACCGCCAGGGGCACCTACATAATTACGCTGCGCTGTCCCTTTCCTTATAAATACACAACTCACCGCGGTCACAATCTCTTCTTCCACCTCACCACCTCGCACAAACCCTAGCGCCTCCGCTATCTCGCGACGACGCCGGAGACGAAGCGCTTAGTTGCCGTGACTTCTTTGATGCCGTCCTCACGCCGGCCGCGGACCTCGTCCTCTCCGGCGCCGCCGTAGGTGTCTTCCGCCGCCAAGTTAGGGATCAGGAGATTGAACTGCTCGGCCTCCCTCTTCGCCTCGTCTAGCAGTTCGCCAAGGGTAATTAAAACTTACTTTTTACTGCCTTTTTGATCGGTCAGATCCATCCACTTCAATCAAAAGTGGTTTCTAATCTTCCAAATCTGGATCTATCTTGTTCTGCATCTCATATAATGCCAAGTATATTCACTTATGCTTCACAACTAGTTAGATTCCTCACTTGTACTTATTCATGGATTCATACAAATCTGGAACCAACTCTCTCCAAATAAGTGAATGTCTTCGCACTATGAGGTCAATGTCTTCAAACTGATTTATCTTCAAAATCTTCTGAGAATGCATATGACCTCTTCCCCTTCCCTCGCACCTCTAATGCTATCACAGGTACATGTCCGTGGGAGAATCCCTTGGTTCTCATAGTCTGCATTCATTCACAGAGTTCTTACAGCGACACATCAACTCTCCTGAAGCCAGTTCCTGTCTGACCAGCAGACGGAAGCCATTCAAATTCTTGAATCCTTTCAGCTTGAATATAATGGCCACTGATAAATCAGCTAGAAAGGGCAGCAGGCAGCGCCGTGGGGACACAGCCAAGGACTTGCACCAGATCTCTTTGAAATGTACAAGACTGATCCTGAAGAGAATTACAATCAGCGCAAAACTCAAATCCAATGGATTCGAAGAACAGATTTGTCATTGCTGAATATGCTGAAAAGAACGCCATCAAGCGACCATGGGGAGATATCCTATATAGAAATCTTTAGCCCAAGTCCAAGTCCGAAGCCATTGCTCAAGGCTTCTACCCTTGCATGGTCCGTGGACCGCAGCCAGACAATGCCGACCCGTCATCTCTGTTATGGTGTCGAGAAGACAATCTCTTCAAGCACAATTTTCAGTTTGCAAAGGAGTCTGCGGCTAAGAACAAGAAAGCATTTGGACTCGACTTCAACCCTATTCCATCTGCTCCAAGGGCTGATGGCACCCGCGATGCCAATCCAAACGTCGTCGGCCCCTTCTATAACCTCGAAGGCCTCATCACTACAGTACAGGGGGCCGCCGTGGAGCACTCAGCTGATGACGCAGATTCTGATGAAGCGCCAGCTCCACCTAAGCCGCAGAAGCAGAAGAAATCAAAGGCTTCAAATCCCTCTGCCGCACCAAAAGCTTCGCATGCAAAGCCATTGGCAACTGCACCTCCTGAACTCAGTGTGCAATCTGAAGATCTTTCTCGTGTCTCCAAGAAGATGGAGAAGCCCAAGAAGAAGAAGAAGCCCATGAAGATTTCTGGGCATGAACAAACTCCAGCTGCCGTTCTGCGGAATGAAAATGAAGCCATTGATCTGTCAAGCGACGAAGATCTTGGTGATGATGCCCTTGAGCTACTAATCAAGAGCAAGCAAGAGGGGAGATCTTCAACGATCTGCCCCTCTTTGATGTGGATATTCTGAACAACTTCATCGATGAGTGGTTTGACAACCCGAGCCTCAGCATTGATGATCTTCAGCTCCCAGTGGACATAAGTGTCACCTTCCATGGAGCCATTGCTAATGAGCTGGCTCTGGCTCAGAAGATTGTCGAGATGAAGAACAAAATTGATTATGAAAAGGATCAATTCAAGAAGAACATGGACAAGCTCAGCGTGGCTGATGTTCAAAGCTTCATGGAAACGCTGCATGTGCTCAAAGAACAGTTTCACAAGAAACATGAAGAAGCAAAAGGTTCAAGAGAGCAGATGAAATACTTTGCAGAGAAATGTGTTCAAGCACACAATGAGGCAAAAAAGCGCAAGGCTCTTGGGCGTCCAGGCATCAACCCCAAGATGGCTGCCAAACCAAAGAAGAAGCCTGCTGTGGCCCAAGCTGAAGCATCAACGCAGGAAGCACCTCGCATTGTCTTCCCTGCCAGCATGACCGGCTCGAAGCGTAAGGTCCCCACAACAGCTTCAGAACTCAAGAAGACAAGGGCAGCTGAAGCCGAAGCCAAGAAGTGCAAGCACATGAATGTTTCTAATGATGCTCCATCAAAGAAGAAACTAAAAAAGGCTTCAAAGAAAGAGCGTGTTGCGGCCTCTGAGCCTCTTGTTGTCGAGCCCATTTCTATTGCTCGTCCTGCCTCCACCAACCAAGAGCATCAACTTGTGATCCATGAGCCTGCTTTCACGGAGGCTCCTGAAAATGAAGACGTTCCAACTGTCGACCCCATCAGAGCTGAAGACATTGGTCGTGAAGACAATGTAGATGATGATGAAGTCCTTCTGTCGGTGTCAAAACCGACGGATCTCGGGTAGGGGGTCCCGAGCTGTGCGTCTAAGGTTCATGGTAACAGGAGACAAGTTCAGGCCCTCTCTATGGAGGTAATACCCTACTTCCTGCTTGATTTATCTTGATGAATGTGAGTATTACAAGAGTTGATCTACCACGAGATCGTAATGGCTAAACCCTAGAAATCTAGCCTGTATGACTATGGTAATGAGTATCTCCTCCTTCTGGACTAAGTCCTCTGGTTTATATAGACACCGGGGAGATTTAGGGTTACACAAGGTCGGTTACAAAGGAAAAGAATCTACGTATCCGGTCGCCAAGCTTGCCTTCCACGCCAAGGAGAGTCCCATCCGGACACGGGTGCAGTCTTCGGTCTTTGTGTCTTCACAGCCCATCAGTCCGGCCCATGGCCAACAGACCGAACACCCGAGGACCCCTTAGTCCAGGACTCCCTCAGTAGCCCCTGAACCTGGCTTCAATGATGAGGAGTCCGGCGCACAGATTTGTCTTCGGCATTGCAAGGCGGGTTCCCTTCTTTCCGAACTCCAAGATAGTCTCCGGACGTGATGATTGTATCCGGATCTATAACACACACCACACACAACCGCAGAGAGGATATAATATTTCATGGGTCCAATCCGCTGACAACTTTTTACAACGTGACATCACGCCTGTCCGGTCATAATTTCGGACCGTTTTGTTCCGCTGTTCCACGTTTCGAGACGCGGTTGCCATTTGCACGTCTTGTCGAAGCAGAGATCGTGTCCCCTTATTGCGGGATTCTCATCAATACGGGTATGGGTAACCCAACCGTGTTGTTTACACAGCCCTTGGGAATAGGCGAGTTTTGAGGCGAGTGGGAAGGCGTTCGATATTCACTTCCTTTATAAGGGGATAAGAATTCACCCTTGTCTACTCATGCCTTCTCCTTTCTCTCCCCTTCCATCCTTGAGCTCCAGCGCCCAAGTCCCCATCTTTCTCCATCTTCGAAAAGCATCCGACCATGTCCGGATCTGGAGGTCAAGGCAAATGGATGGTCTCCTCCGTCAAGGAGAAGGACATTACTGAGCTTCGGGCGGCTGGGTACTTGGCGAAGGAAATCGCCCACCGTCATCCAGCTCAGGGGCAAGTCGTCCCCGCGCCGAAGCCCAATGAGAGGGTGGTATTCATCCCTCATTTCCTCCATGGGCTAGGGTTTCCACTCCACCCTTTCGTCTGCGGGCTGATGTATTATTACGGGATACACTTCCATGATCTATCCCTGAACTCTTTCCTCAACATCTCGGCATTCATCGTCGTGTGCGAGGCCTTCCTCCGCATCCAACCCCACTTGGGGCTGTGGCTCAAAGTCTTCAACATGAAGCCGAAGGTAGTGGATGTCCAGCACATGGAGTGCGGAGGAGTCATGGTGAGTAAGCTGGCCAATGTCTCCTGGCCAAAAGGCACTTTCGTGGAGACTGTCAAGGAATGGCAAAAACAATGGTTCTACATCACAGAACCCCGCGGCACAAACTGGGCCGCGGCCGCCGAATTTAACTCAGGCGCTCCCATGCGACTCACCTCCTGGGTCGAGAAGGGCCCGAACTAGTGTTGGCCATATGAGCTGATAGCGCTGCAGACGCGTGTTCAAAGCATGGTGGACAAGAATGTCAAACTTGTCGATGTAATCCAGGTGATGCTAGTTCGCGGATTCTCCCGTGCCAGAGCCGAAGCCTCCCGCTATGGGAGTTCAATCCGAAGAAGCACCATACCCTGAAGAGGCTCTTCGAGACAACTCACGAAGATGCCTGGAAATTTCTCTTTAAGGGCAACAAGATACCGCCAGCCACAGATTCAGACCATGGACACAACACTAACCACCCCGCCAGCGAGGTGAGTTTCCAACACGTCATCTACTTGTCTGCTCTAAGGAAGATATCCGAGCTTTTACCATCATTGCTTTTTCAGGTATGGATGAAGAGGGCGAAGCGGATCCAGTGTCCGGCTCCGCTGCCTGAAGAACCAGTCATCCCGCGTTTAGCAAAGATGCTGGTGCCGGCGCCCTATAAGGCACCGGAGAAGAAGGCCAAGAAGAAGGCCAAGGGGATCCGGAGTGGCCCCCGTTGCAAGTGCTCTTCGTACACGACGTCCGAAGATGAGGCCCGCTCCTCCATCACCGAGGACAACGACAATGAGGAGGAGGAGGAGGAGGACAACCCTCCCCCTGACGAGGGAAGGAAGAAGAGGGTAGCCTCCACGAACCTGGAGGCGGGGACGCCCAAAAAGGGGAAGGGCTCTTTTGCGGACAAATCCGCGTGGGATGTCGACAGCAGTCCGGAGCGACATCCCCACACCAAGCCTCAAGCTGCTTCGTAAGTGCTATGACTCCCGCATACCCGCATGTCCAGCCTCTGTATTTCAATGTATTGACACTGTTAATTATGCTATCACAGTCCGGCCCACAACAGCTCCCAGCGATCCTCATCAAGAGGTTCGTTGGACTCAAAGGAGATGGCCAGCGAGACACGGCCTGCCGCCTACTCTCCCAAGGCCAAAGGCGACGACGAGATGCTCTCCCAATGGACCTTCCCAGTCCGGGGAGAGGATCAAGAGGCGCCCGAAGGCGAAGCCCCTGTCGCCGAACACCAGGGGGAACCAATCCCCCGGGAGACTGGGGAGGAGGGCCGTACTCAATTCGGCCCTCAACCAGACATGATTCCGGAGACCGATACAGCTCCGGAATCCGGCACACAACCTCCTTCGAAAGAAGGGGGTATGCCTATTACACCAGTGACCCCTGTCCAACCAGGGGTATCGGATGATCAGCTGGAAGTGCTGCGAGGCGCTTCCATTGCGGATGAGTACCGTGTTCTTATGAGCACGGTAATTGAAAGGGCTCAGTCCGTTAAGAGCGGACTAACCGAAGCCTGAAGTAGCATGCCGACAGGTTTTGAGGTAGGCGACGCAAAAGGAGAAAATCCCCATATAGAGAGTAACGCCTGAGACACTGTCCGGTGTTCGGAAAGAAAAGCCGGATAGTGGATCAATCCTTTTATGGCAGGAAACTAACTAAATTTGTTTGGAATAAATATACAGGCGTTGCTGCTGGCCGCGGCCTCATGTGCTGCCGAAGTCTCCAATCTAAAGCGGAGGCTGGAGCAGGCCGAGGAGGAGTTTGTCCAGGTGAGGAGGCAGCTCCAGGAGAATCAAGGTATGTGATAACCCGGGAAATATTCGAAAGGAGTAAAATATATATTGACCAAAGTGTCATGATATGTATAGGAGAGACGGCCGAGGTTGAGGCCCTGAAAAAGGCCCTGGGCGAAGCCGAGGGGAAGGCCGTTAAGGAGCAGGCTGCCCGTAAGAAGCTCAAGGCCCGGGTCAGCGAGGTCCAACAAGAGCTCCACGACGCGGTGAAGAAGTGCGAGACCTTGGAGCGTGTTGCGTCGGCTAAAGAGGCCAAACTTTCCACGGCTCATCAGAGCGCAGAGACGGCCTGGAACGAGGCCCAGGGCACCCACCAAGAGGTCTAGGAGGCGAGGAAGATTGCGGCGGGTAAGGAATTTAGTACGCGAAGAAAATATGCGAGGAGGAAGTATCTTTTACTAACCCGAATTTGGAGTTCTCCAGGGGCTTTTGCTGATTTGCCGCGAAGTGTGTCCGACGCCGCGGAGTTCTTCCGAGCCGAAGAAGGGAGTTCTACGGAGAAGCTATTCTGGTCGCAATATCTTGTGCCAGAGCATCCCGTGTCCTTCACCGATCAGCTAAAACAGTTGGTGGAGCTGCATAGGGTGGCCGAACTAGCCATGAAGGATTTGATAATCTGGCTATGGCCAACCGAAGCTATGCCCGACAGCTACTTCGGACTCGTGAGGCGGATGGTGGACGCATGTCCTCGGCTGGATATCGTCAAGCGATCGGCCTGTATTGAGGGTGCTCGTATGGCCTTCGCCCGTTGCAAGATGTGATGGGCGAATATGAACGCCGTCGAGCTGGCCCGTGGGCCGCCAGAGGGCAAGGAGCACCGCACACCCGAGCGCTATTTCGCGGATGTCCTGGAGGGGCCTCGCATTGTAGCAGCGCAGTGTGGGCAGGACATTATTTTTGAATGAATACATTCGTGTTGTCTTTGCCTTGTATGATGAAACAAAGTAGGTTTGTAATATAATGATTGTTATGTTTTTAATTTTACCTCCTGTGCGGCCGTGTTTATACGAAATCTGAGGGTTGGCCAGTCATCGGCTTCTGCCCCCACATAGGTAGTACGGGGGTGTTCAGGATGGAATCTAAACAATCTTGATCCAATTATATGGTCCTTGAAGGAGTTGTTTAGCGCAACGAACCAGGCAATCAGACTATTCGGCTTTAATGCCCTCACTTAGCTATAGGAGTTCGTCAATAAAAACATTGACTCCGCCCCTAGTTTCTGAACTAGAGTGATATAAGCGTCTGATCGGGAAGTGCCGATCCTTCGCGCAATGCGGAAGAAATCTCCAACGATTTGTAACCACCGAACAGCTGACCGGCTCTCGCTGCATCATGACAGTTAGTTTTCGGCTTTCTCTACTGAGGTGCTCCTTTGGATAAACCAGGGCACAATCGCAGTAGTTCTCCCTTTACTACCTTAGCCGATATAGCGGAATGTAAGGTAGCAAGCATAGGAGCCGGGCAACCCAACTATTGACCAAAGACATGATTCAGAGCCAATGCATATAATGCTAAATTCGGGGTGCCGAACTATACTAAAAAGTGTTCGGACTTTGTTGCCGTATTGTAGGGCGCCTGGGAGCCCCTGGCAAATATGAAACGTACCAAAGTGTACGGGTGTTAAAAGATAAGTTATTAAAGGAAAACAGAAAGAAAGCAGAGGTGATATCTTGGGCCCTTAAACTTGAGCCGTGAACTGTTTCCATTATAATTGGGTTAATGCGTCAAAGCGCATGAATACAAATAGTGCGATAAGCAATCCGGCTATTTAACATGCCATGACCAAGGGCGAGCTGCGTGTGGGTCCTGACAACAGGTAGAGTGACCTCTAGAGCTTCCCCTATACGTCTGTGCTTCTTGCCATCATGGAAATTTATCCTTTTACAGGACTGATAATCAGGCCGTCCAAGAAAGCCTATTAGAAGAAACCTGGAAAAGGAAAAAGGAAATAGTGAAAGTATATGTGTGTCTGGGATCGGTCGAGCCGAACTGTGGATCAAAAGATTTATGTGCCTCCATCGATGCCCATGTAATTTTGAGTGCGTAATTATGTACGCGTGGTACGAATGCCACTGCCTGATCGGGACGGGGATGGAGGCCAAATTGCTAATCGAGCTCTTGACGAGCCGAGCTGTTCTTTTGCAGCGTAGTCCGGACCTTCTTAACGGTGTCCAGGGGCTCGGCAGCCGGATTACTGTTCTGCTTGAGAAGGCCATTCTGTACTTCTGCTGCTAGGGCAGCGGTGTGCTCCTCTGTACGAAGGGAGCGTTCCGTATTTCCGTTGTCCATGATGACGCCGCGTGGACCGGGCATCTTGAGCTTAAGATAGGCATAGTGTGGCACTGCATTGAATCGAGCGAACGTAGTTCGTCCGAGCAGTAGATGATAGCCGCTGCGAAAGGTGACGATGTCGAAGATTAGTTCCTCACTTCGGAAATTGTCCGGAGACCCGAAGACAACTTCTAGCATGATTGCGCCCGTGCAGCGGTCCTCGACACCTGGTATGACTCCTTTGAAGGTAGTCTTTTGTGGGCTTGATCCGTGATGGATTGATGCCCATCTTTCGCACTGTATCCTGATAAAGCAGGTTGAGGCTGCTACCTCCGTCCATAAGGACGCGTGTCAGGTGAAATCCATCGATGATTGGGTCGAGGACTAGTGCGGCTGAACCGCCATGACGGATACTGGTCGGGTGATCCCGACGATCAAAGGTGATCGGAAATGATGACCATGGATTGAATTTTGGGGTGACTGGCTCTATCGCATAGACGTCCCTAAGTGCGCGTTTGCGCTCCTTTTTGGGGATGTGTGTAACATATATCATGTTTACTATTTTCACTTGAGGGGGAAACTTCTTTTGTCCCCCTATGTTCGGTTGTCGGGGCTCCTCGCCGTCGTCCTCGCTTTGTGATCCCTTTTCCCTGTTCTCGGCGTTTAATTTGCCGGCTTGTTTAAAAACCCAACAGTCTCTGTTGGTATGATTGGCTGGTTTTTCTGGGGTGTCATGTATCTGGCACGGGCGATCGAGTATGCGGTCAAGGCTGGATGGTCCCTTATTGTTTCTCTTGTATGGTTTCTTCCGCTGGTTCGACTTGGAGCCACTGAATCCGGCGTTAACTGTAGTGTCGTCGGTATTATCACCATTGCTTCGGTGTTTGTGTCTGTTACGTCGGAGCTTGTCGTTGTTATTCTTAGCCTCGGAGGGGCCTGCCTTGCTGGCTGTGTTTTTGCTTTGAGCCAACCAACTATCCTCACCCGCGCAAAAGTGGGTCATGAGTGCCATGAGGGCTGCCATAGATTTTGGCTTTTCTTGGCCGAGGTGGCGGGCGAGCCATTCGTCGTGGATGCTATGTTTAAAGGCCGCTAAGGCTTCGGCATCCGGACAGTCGACGATCTGGTTCTTTTTAGTTAGGAACCTAGTCCAGAACTTCCCCGGGCTATCGAACTATGTGACTTAAGTCATCAGCGTCTGGCGGCATAACATATGTACCTTGGAAATTGTCGAGAAAGGCTTCTTCCAGCTCCTCCCAGCTGCCAATAGAATTCTCAGGCAAACTGTACAGCCAGTGCCGGGCTGGCCCTTTGAGTTTTAGTGGGAGGTATTTGATGGCGTGAAGATCATCCCTGCTGGCCATGTGGATGTGGAGAATAAAATCCTCGATCCATACCGCGGGATCGGTTGTTCCATCGTATGATTCGATGTTTACGGGTTTGAACCCTTCTGGGAATTCATGATCCATTACTTCGTCAGTGAAGCAAAGAGTGTGCGCGGCGCCTCTATATCGGGCCACATCGCGACGTAGCTCTGATGGAGTCCGTCTACGGCATTCGGCCCGGGCGTGGTTAGGTTTATCACGTCCAAATAGGTAGCCGTCGTCGTGAGTCAAGGCACGTCCTCGCGATCCGTAGATCGATCTTGTATGTGCTTCTCTGCTGTCCAGGTCTTGACGAAGGTCATATGTATAGCCCCGAGCTGTCTTATCCCTGCCTTTACGGTGAGGTGGGACAGTCTGGTTTTCGGCTCGGGTTACAGTTTTATCCCAACCGCGTGGTGGCCGATGAGCCGCGTTGCGTGATGCTGGTGCGGGATCTGGCGCCTCATCGTCGAACTGAGGTAGTAATCTGCGCTTCGGGTAACTTTTGGCTGGGCGTTTATGGCCGTATTCCTCGGCTGGCAGGACATCGGTCCATCTGCCATTGAGCAGGTCTTGATCAGCTTGAAGCTGTTGCTGCTTCTTTTTCAGGCTCCTCGCAGTGGCTATTAGCTGAAGCTTAAAGCGCTCCTGCTCCAGGGGCTCCTCAGGCACGATGAAGTCTTTGTTGCCGAGGCTCACCTCCTCCTCGGAGGGTGGACGGTAACTACCGTCCTCCGAGTCTTCTTCTATGGCCTGTTCGTCAAGGCTGGCATGCCCTGATTCCCGGTTGTCTTGTTCGGCAGTTTGTTCATTGGGTTCTTCTGTGTCTTCGGCAACATCCGGAGTGATATCGTCTCCTGTGCCGGTGTTGTTGTCTCGGCTGCGGCGGGATTTAGAGCGGCGCTGCTGACGACGGCGCTTTGGCTGTGTTTTAGGAGGGTCCTCCTTTGCTGGGTTTTCCTTGTCATCGCCACTATTATTTTTCGGCGTATCTACCATGTAGACGTCATATGAGGAAGTGGTCGTCCATCGTCCAGTGAACGGCGGGTTTTGGGCCTCCTCGTCTCCGGCATCGTCGTCCATACCGTCGATGTCTTCGGAGTCATAGTCAAGCGCGTCGGTTAAGTCTTCGACAGTGGCTACGAAGTGGGTGGTGGGTGGGAAGCGAAATTCTCCTTTGTCATTAGCCTCCAGTTCGAACCGGACATATTTCGACTGTGAGTCCCCCACCAAGGACAAATTTCATAACGAATTTAGCACATCGCCCAAGGGTGAATGCTAGAAGATGTCTGCGGCGCTAAACTCAAAGATCGATAAGCGATCCAGTTCGGCGTCTGCGGATGCACATGGCTCAGAATTTATGACCAGAGACGAGTCTGGAGTTCCGGTGACAAAGACGCCGTGTGACTTTAGGTCTATGTTTGCCTCCAACGCCGTGGAATCTGCGGCCTCCGCGGTGGGGTTGAGCCTCCCATCCTCGGACGGCGCAATATGCTCTGGATCTACAGCCGGAGCAGTTAAAGGAGCAATCTCCTGGATGCGACCCGACGACAGATTTAGTTCATGTTCATCGGGGTGACTAGGAGCGGTTGCCGCGGTCTGGAATCCGGCGAAGATCAAATCTCCACGGGTGTCCGTGACGTAATTCAAGCTCCCAAATCTGACCTGATGGCCAGGGGCGTAGCTGTCGATCTGCTCCTGGTGGCCAAGCGAGTTGGCCCGCAGTATGTAGCCGCCGAACACGAAGATCTGTTCAGGGAAGAAGGTTTCCCCTCAGACAACATTGTTGTTGATGATTGAAGGGGCCATCGAACCTTTTGGGGACGGCACAGCGGAACTCTCAATGAAAGCACCAATGTCGGTGTCAAAACCGGCGGATCTCGGGTAGGGGGTCCCGAACTGTGTGTCTAAGGTCGATGGTAACAGGAGACAGGGGACACGATGTTTACCCAGGTTCGGGCCCTCTCTATGGAGGTAATACCCTACTTCCTCCTTGATTGATCTTGATGAATGTGAGTATTACAAGGGTTGATCTACCACGAGATCGTAATGGCTAAACCCTAGAAGTCTAGCCTGTATGACTATGGTAATGAGTATCTCGTCCTTACGGACTAAGTCCTCCAGTTTATATAGACACCGGGGAGATCTAGGGTTACACAAGGTCGGTTACAAAGGAAAAGAATCTACGTATCCGGTCGCCAAGCTTGCCTTCCAAGCCAAGGAGAGTCCCATCCATACACGGGTGCAGTCTTCGGTCTTCGTGTCTTCACAGCCCATCAGTACGGCCCATGGCCAACAGACCGGACGCCCGAGGACCCCTTAGTCCAGGACTCCCTCACCTTCCTGAACTCGAGCACCAACTGATATCATCGCCTGTTCTTACAAACAACGAACTCATCAGCATTGGTCGTCCTTTGACGCCAATTGCTCAGGATGATTCGTGGCCTGATCGCCCCCAACAAGACACCCCCATTGATGATGAGACACCCAGAACTCCACCACCTCAAGCCACCACTCCGGTGCTTGACGACGACAATTACATGGTGTAGACCACTCCACTACCACAGGCGTCGCCCGCATTCTGCAGGCTTCGCAAAGGCCCTAGGCCACAGGTCACCATGTCGAGCATTCCAGATGGAGAAGTGCAACAAAGATCAGTAGCACGCCAAGTGTTCCCTGAAGCCACTCCCACTGCGAATGTCTCCGAGTCTGAAGCTAAAGCTTCTGAAGACATTCCGGCTGCATCAGCCGAAGAAAATCAAGAACCAAGACAAGAAGAAGAAAGAGTTGCCACACCCCCTGCCACTCGAGAAGTCGTTCTCGAGGAGAACGTGATACCAAGATCGCTTCTGAGGCCTTTGAGCAGTGGTGCTTTCAGTGGCTTCAGTATTAGCACGATGAGCTGCATGCATATTTCCAGCCAGAGGATAGACCCGAGTTGCAGCAAGAACTCCCTCAATTGGTTGCGTGAAGCTTTGGCGATCAACATTATGAAGATAAAGTGGCTCCTTGGCAGGCTCAGGGTAGATGGCTTCGACAGACATATCAACTTCAGGCAAAAAGATAAGATGGTTGCCCGCTGAGGGCTGATAGTCGACATAAGAGTGAAGCTTGATTAAGCGCATCACCCATGGAGCATAAAACTTCAAGCCAAACAGATCAATTCCAGATGCAGCAAGTTGTCTGATGAAGAAATCCTGGGAATTGAATCTGATGCCATTGAGAATATAGAACACCAAAGTCTTCATGGCTCCTTCAAGTTTGGCTTCAGCTGAGTATACCTTGATGCGCCAAAGAGTACGCCTCGGAATATGATAGATTGTGCGGGGTAGGTACTCAAGGTCCTTGACGAAGAATTTCATGGGATAATCAGCATCTTGAGGCAATGGTTTCATCATGCTAAGCATCCGACTCATATTTGGTTTAGGCCGCTGGAAGATACTCTGCAGTTCATTTTGGTGTAGTTGACAACCAGGCTCATAGAGTTCACCTGGAGTGGGCAGGGAAGTAAGCTCAATAATGTCTTCAGCTTTGGCTTCAAGGTGCACATCGCCTGACATCCACTCAAGGACCCATGTCTTCGGATCCCTGTTGTAGCCATGAATGTGAAGTGTGGCGTAGAACTGTAGCAGGAGCTCTTCATTCCAGTGTTCTTTGTCAGTGACGAACGGCGGAAGACCAACTTCTCTGAAACAATCCAGAGCTTCTTCTAGGCAGGGCAGACCAGCAATGGCTTCACAATCCAGACGCATGTGAGGAAAGATTCGCTCTTGATTGTATAAGACACATGAATAATAGCTGTGCTGCTGATAGCTCCAGAAGCAATCAAATGAGATCTTTGGCTTCGAGTATGGATTCTTGGCGCTATCGAAGAAGGTGTTGTGGGCTCTGAAGCTGTTAACACTGAAGGATCCTGGTGAAGTAGCAGTACCTGGAAGCCTTGGTAGCCTGGGCTTTGGCTTCTGAACTTGTGGCCTCTGCTCCACATGCTAGTCATATTGTGGTCCGGGAGCAGTGGGAGGCACCATGATGGGCCACCGAACTGTGACAAGTTCACCACGATTATAGGCCTGTTCAATTGTGTGAGGCCTTGGGGCTGGAACATTGGCATCAGTATCCACATGGGCTTCAGGTTGCACTTGAGCCTCAGGCACAATATTGGCTTCAGGCTCCACATTGTCTTCAGCCATGACAACGTCATTGGCTTCAGTATCATTGTTGGTGGCAGCCTCAGTGTTCTCAACCTCTATGTCTTCAATGACCGAGAGCTTCTTGTGGCCTTACATCATAAATAGGATAGACACCATGACTGGCTAAAGCATCAGATGCAGAGCCTCTTGGTGGATGTTAATTGCATTCGCAATCTTGCCACCAAGAACGCATTCGTAGCACATGAAGCCTGTCGGCGGTCTTGGAAGAGTCTTACATTGCTATGCTCTGAAGACGATCTTCGCGAAGATGGCTTCACAGAGCGCTTTAAATTTGATTCCACGCCTCCCCAGAATGCCGTCTTGTGTCGAGCTCCTTCCATAGAAGACTCTGAGTATTCACATTTTGGCTGCAACTGTTGTTGCGAGAGTCGTCGATGAAGAAGACGATGCCACTTCGCCAACCATGACTTCGCCGCGTCTCGACACTGCACCATGCCCCTCTACACCACCTAACTCCAACATCGACCCTGCACCTTCTCCTGATGGGAACGAGTAGATGCTCTATGTCTTCAAACCTTTTTGGTCCTTACTGACAAAAGGGGGAGAATCATATGAGTGGATAGTCTTCAAGCGGGTCCATATGGGTGGTTGCTATATTTTTTTTGCCAAGTGATTACAACTCCCGTTTTTGATACATTTGGTTCTTTGGGTTGTAACACTTAAATCTGATAGTCATCTGCTACATTTTTTGCTACTTTGTGATGCGATGATAAATTCCGCATAAAGTCATTCCGCAGACGTCCATTTTTCATTATGCATGTCATTATCTTTGTTATATCCCTATATGCATGATGAATTGTCTTCATAAGTTGAAGAGGAACTCCACAAGTAAAACCTGCCATGTGCATTTGCATTCAAGAGCAAACTACTTATATGCACATCTTCAGGGGGAGCCTTTTGCTACCTATGAAGACAATGCCTTAAATCCTTAAACTTTCACATACTTTTATCCTCGTTGAAAACTTTAACCAGTTTGTCATCAATCACCAAAAGATGGAGATTGTAAGTGCATCTAGTGCCACCCCTAGTTGGTTTTGGAGTATTGACGACAAACTTGGTTGAGGGACTAATGTGTTTGTGAGAATTGCAGGATAACACAAGTAGTAGTCCCTCATTGATTCGGTTTTCCTACCAGAGATTACCCCTAAAATGTGTGAAGACATTGAAGACAATGGTGGTCAGTGAAGATATTCACAACGAAGATTATGACTCGAGAAGACATTCACGTGAAGACTATGGAGTGCGAAGACATAGTTGTTTCGTAGTTTCTTTTTCTTCTTTGTTGAGTCATAGGAACCACCACACTATTAAGTGGGGTCCAAGTGAACAAAGTCAGAGTGACTGAAGTGGTGCTCAACCAAATCCTATGTCTTCAAGCGAAGACAATGAGAGCAAATCTTATCCAGAGCTGGATGAGTCAGCTTTACTTGTAGCCCAAGTCAAGCTGCCGCGTGTGTTTGAAATCTGACCGTTGGACACGTGTCAGTTCCTTAGTGACCCAGGGTCATTTTGGACAAATTAGGTCGGGTTGCCTCCTGGCTATAAATAGCCCATCCCCTACACCATAAATTGGTGACTGCTCAGAGTTAGTGCACGACTTTTGTCGTTTGAGAGCAACCCACCTCCGAAGCATTTGAGAGAGAGAGAGAGATCCTTGCGAGGACAAAGCCCAAAACACCCAGAGCCAAAGAGTGTTAGGCATCACTGAAGTCTTTCTGTCCGCATGATCTGAAGACTTATTACACTTGAGGACTGTGAATCCTCCAGCCGGTTAGGCGTCGCGTTCTGAGCATCCAAGAGTCATTGTGGATTGCCGGTGAACAAAGTCTGTGAAGGTTTGGAAGTCTACCTTGAAGACTTACCAGAGTGATTGGGCGAGGACTAAGTGTCCTTAGCTCAAGGGGAATAAGGTGAAGATGCGGTCTTCTGAGTTAAATCTCAGCCTCCCTAACCAGAAGTACAGTTGTCACAGCAACTAGAACTGGTCCAACAAATCCCTGTCCTCACCAAGCTACTGGTTCTATCTCTTACCTCTCTTTACTTACAGTTTGTCTTCGTAAAGTCATTGCCTGCTTGCTTGATCTGATTGACTTCAGTGTGTGACGACTATTGTTGTTTGGCTTCATACTATCTTCCATCCTGATCCATACTACCTAGCTGCTAATAGTCTTCGTGCTTTCACTTCATTGCTTACTTGACTATGGCTTGTCTAGTGTAGTCTACCTTCCGCTGCATATCAATAGGTTCATTTCTATTATTTGTCTTCAAAGCCCCCGTGTTTTGAAGACTTTCATAAAAATCGCCTATTCACCTCCCCCTAGTCGATAACTAGCACTTTCAAAATATACCTTTCACTTTGCCATCCTTCTTATCCACCAAATACTTGGGGCAGTTCCGCTTCCAGTGACCAGTCCCTTTGCAGTAGAAGCACTCAGTCTCAGGCTTTGGTCCAGACTTGGGCATCTTCACTTGAGCAGCAACTTGCTTGCCATTCTTCTTGAAGTTCCCCTTCTTCCCTTTGCCCTTTTTCTTGAAACTAGTGGTCTTGTTAACCATCAACACTTGATGCTCCTTCTTGATTTCTACCTCCGCACCCTTTAGCATTGCGAAGAGCTCGGGAATTATCTTATCCATCCCTTGCTAGTTCATCATGAAGCTTTTGTAGCTTGGTGGCAGTGATTGAAGAACTCTGTCAATGACACTATCATCAGGAAGATTAACTCCCTGTTGAGTCAAGTGGTTGTGGTACCCAGACATTCTGAGTATGTGTTCACTGATAGAACTATTCTCCTCCATTTTGTAGCTATAGAACTTGTTGGAGACTTCATATCTCTCAACTCGGGCATTTGCTTGAAATATTAACTTCAACTCCTGGAACATCTCATATGCTCCATGACGTTCAAAACGTCTTTGAAGTCCCGATTCTAAGCCGTAAAGCATGGCACACTGAACTATCGAGTAGTCATCAACACGCGACTGCCAGGCATTCACAATGTCTGAAGTTGCTGGTGCGGGTGGTACACCTAGCGGTGCTTCTAGGACGTAATTCTTCTGTGCAGCAATGAGGATAATCCTCAAGTTACGGACCCAGTCTGTGTAGTTGCTACCATCATCTTTCAACTTAGCTTTCTCTAGGAACACATTAAAATTCAATGGAACGGTAGCACGGGCCATTGATCTACAACAACATAGACATGCAAAATACTATCAGGTACTAAGTTCATGGTAAATTAAAGTTCAATTAATCATATTACTTAAGAACTCCCACTTAGGTAGACATCCCTCTAGTCATCTAAATGATCATGTGATCTATATCAACTAAATCATGTCCGATCATCACATGAGATGGAGTAGCTTTCAATGGTGAACATCACTATGTTGATCATATCTACTATATGATTCATGTTCGACCTGTCGGTCTCAGTGTTCCGAGGCCATATCTGCATATGCTAGGCTCGTCAAGTTTAACCCAAGTATTCTACCTGTGCAAAACTGGATTGCACCCGTTGTATGTGAACGTAGAGCTTATCACACCCGATCATCACATGGTGTCTCAGCACGACGAACTGTAGCAATGGTGCATACTCAGGGAGAACAATTATACCTTGAAATTTAGTGAGGGATCATCTTATAATGCTACCACCGTACTAAGCAAAATAAGATGCATAAAGGATAAACATCACATGCAATCAAAATATGTGACAAGATATGGCCATCATCATCTTGTGCCTTTGATCTCCATCTCCAAAGCACCGTCATGATCTCCATCGTCACCGGCTTGACACCTTGATCTCCATCGTAGCATCGCTGTCGTCCCGCCAACTATTGCTTCTACGACTATCGCTACCGCTTAGTGATAAAGTAAAGCAATTACATGGCGATTGCATTTCATACAATAAAGCGACAACCATAAGGCTCCTGCCAGTTGCCGATAACTTCTACAAAACATGATCATCTCATACAACAATTTATATCTCATCACGTCTTGATCATATCACATCACAACATGCCTTGCAAAAACAAGTTAGACGTCCTCTACTTTGTTGTTGCAAGTTTTACGTGGCTGCTACGGGCTTCTAGCAAGAACCGTTCTTACCTACGCATCAAAACCATAACGATTTTTGGTGAAGCGTGATGTTTTAGCCTTCAACAAGGACCAGCCGTAGTCAAACTCGATTCAACTAAAGTTGGAGAAACAGAGACCCGCCAGCCACCTGTGTGCGAAGCAAGTCGGTAGAACCAGTCTCATGAACGCGGTTATGTAATGTCGGTCCGGGCCGCTTCATCCAACAATACCGCCGAATCAAAGTAAGACGTTGCTGGTAAGCAGTATGACTATTATCGCCCACAACTCTTTGTGTTCTACTCGTGCATATAACATCTACGCATAGACCTGACTCTGATACCACTGTTGGGGAACGTAATAATTCAAAAAAATTCCTACGATCATACAAGATCTATCTAGGAGATGCATAGCAATGAGTGGGGAGAGTTTGTCTACGTACCCTCGTAGACCGAAAATGGAAGCGTTTCGTAACGCGGTTGATGTAGTCGAACGTCTTCACGATCCAACCGATCCAAGTACCAAACATACGGCACCTCCGTGTTCAGCACACGTTCAACACGATGACATCCCTCAAGCTCTTGATACAGTTGAGGACGAGGGAGAGTTCCGTCAGCACGACGGCGTGGTTGTCAGATTACGGGTTCCGGCAAAACCCTTGAGGTTTGAACTCTGGGGTGCGCACGAAGATCTCTCTCCCCCTACCTTGCACTCTCGCTGTGATCTCAAAGCCTAGCACGCCGAACCCGAGGAACAAGGGACACAAGAGTTTATACTGGTTCGGGCCACTGATGTGGTGTAATACCCTACTCTAGTGTGGTGTGGTGGATTGCCTTGTAGGCTGGCGGTGAACAAGTACAAGGGAAGAACAACCTCCTGAGGAGAGGCGCTCTCGAGCTCGATGAGCTTGTGTGGTTGGGAATGATCTGAACCCTTCCTCTATGGTGGTGGCTAGTCCTATTTATAGAGGCCCTGGTCCTCTTCCCAAATGTTTAGGCGGGAAGGGATCCCACAACGGCCAATTTAAAGGGGGACAGCTAGTACAAGCTATCCTGACAAAAGGTGGTCTTCGCCTGCCAAAGGCTCTCGTGGTGACGACGTCGTGGGCTCCGTGATGACCTCCGTCCTGCCGTCTGCTGGTCTTGGTCTCGTTGCACCGATATGGAAACCTTTGCCTGATGCCTCGGGACTCCTCGCCTGCACTGGCCCCTTTAGCACCAAAGAGGCAACCAGTACTCTGCGCCCGCTTGCCTTGGTCGTCATGGCTCACGTCACGGAAACCTCACAAGGTGCCCCTTGCCTTGATCTCTCCGCTCCTCGCGAGCCAGCCTAGTGAGGCTGCCCCTGAGGAGGTCTTGTGTCGTCTGCCTCGCGAGGGTCTTGAGTGTTTGATGATGAAGATGGGTCATACCAGGCCGCTAAGGGAGCCACACCGTGGGCCGCAGGCAGGCAAGTATGGGGACCCCCGTTCCCAGGACGCCGACAGTAGCCCCCGGGCCCAAGGCGCGCTCAGACTTGGCTTCGAGGTGAAGCCAAGGGTCAACTGCGGAGCGCCACGGGCCCCAATAGCCTGCGACCTTGATTGACGTGTGGCGGTTGATGGGACGTGGGCGCCTCCACTTCCCCATGCAGCCTCGATTTCCGCCTGGCTAAGCATCCACTGTTGCCTACACAGTACCACCCCCATCGCAGGCGAGCGCACCGTAGATCCCTTGTCTTCCAGCAACTAGCAGATCCTTTCCCCCGTTCGATCTGACACCTACTCTCCCCGCCGCCATGGCGCCAAGCCGGAAGAAGAAGGGGAAGAAGGAGCCCCGTACCTTGGCTCCTGTGCCGCCGGCCTTCGAACCCGCTGTTGGGCGGTCGGTGGTGCTCAACCAGGAGGCGATGGGCAAGGTGCGCCCAGCGCTCACCACCGACTCCAATGAATGGGGGGCGATGGTGGCCTGGCCCGCTTCCCGTGCTGAAATCGACATGACGGCCACCGAGATCCCCCTCCATCTTCACACCCTTTGGGCTGGTCTAATCCCTCCTTTCTCCGACTTCTTCAATGAGGTGCTTTCGCAATTTCAGATCAACGCGTTGCACCT
The DNA here is from genome assembly GCF_002575655.3 of Aegilops tauschii subsp. strangulata. Classification (NCBI taxonomy): domain Eukaryota; kingdom Viridiplantae; phylum Streptophyta; class Magnoliopsida; order Poales; family Poaceae; genus Aegilops; species Aegilops tauschii. The sequence goes on from NC_053037.3 coordinate 408,710,157, forward strand.
TGATCCCCAATCCATCATCCTCCTTGCCGTCTTCGCCTTTGTCTGCGAGGCCATGGTGGGCATTGCTCCTTCTGTGGCCTTGCTCCGCCACTTCTTCTCTCTGCATCTGACAGACGCTCGCTAGCGCTCGGGGTGTGTATCTTTCCAAGCTGTGGCCGGCTCGGGGATCGACTTCGAGCTCTCGCCGGTCGTCAGAGGCTTCCGGAAGCGATGGGTGTATGTGGATGTTGGATTGCGCAACCCCTTGCTATTGCTTCCGCGGATTCCGGCCGCCCCAAGCTCCGGCTGGGAGCATGCAAGGCTCGTCGACCAGTGCTACCTCTTGAGCACTGCGTTGGTTTTCCCTTGAAGAGGAAAGGGTGATGCAGCAAAGTAGCGTAAGTATTTCCCTCAGTTTTTGAGAACCAAGGTATCAATCCAGTAGGAGGCCATGCACGAGTCCCTCGCACCTACACAAACAAATAAATCCTCGCAACCAACACAATAAAGGGGTTGTCAATCCCTTCACGGTCACTTACGAGAGTGAGATCTGATAGATATGATAAGATAATATTTTTGGTATTTTTATGATAAAGATGCAAAGTAAAGAAAGCAAAATAAAGACGACGCTAGAAACAACTTGTTGACGGGAGATTAATATGATGGAAAATAGACCCGGGGGCCATAGGTTTCACTAGTGGCTTCTCTCAAGAGCATAAGTATTACGGTGGGTGAACAAATTACTGTTGAGCAATTGACAGAATTGAGCATAGTTATGAGAATATCTAGGTATGATCATGTATATAGGCATCACGTCCGAGACAAGTAGACCGACTCCTGCCTGTATCTACTACTATTACTCCACACATCGACCGCTATCCAGCATGCATCTAGAGTATTAAATTCATAAGAACAGAGTAACGCTTTAAGTAAGATGACATGATGTAGAGGGATAAACTCCTGTAATATGATATAAACCCCATCTTGTTATCCTCGATGGCAACAATACAATACGTGCCTTGCTGCCCCTACTGTCACTGGGAAAGGACACCGCAAGATTGAACCCAAAGCTAAGCACTTCTCCCATTGCAAGAAATATCAATCTAGTAGGCCAAACCAAACTGATAATTCGAAGAGACTTGCAAAGATAACCAAACATACGTAAAAGAATTCAGAGAAGATTCAAATATTGTTCGTAGATACACTTGATCATAAACCCACAATTCATCGGTCTCAACAAACACACCGCAAAAGAAGATTACATCGAATAGATCTCCACAAGAGAGGGGGAGAACATTGTATTGAGATCCAAAAAGAGAGAAGAAGCCATCTAGCTAATAACTATGGACCCAAAGGTCTGAGGTAAACTAATCACACATCATCGGAGAGGCTAAGGTGTTGATGTAGAAGCCCTCCGTGATCGATGCCCCCTCCGGCGGAGCTCCGGAAAAGGCCCCAAGATGGGATCTCACGGGTACAGAAGGTTGCGGTGGTGGAATTAGGTTTTCGGCTCCGTATCTGGTAGTTTGGGGGTACGTGGGTATATATAGGTGGAAGAAGTATGTCGGTGGAGCAACATGGGGCCCACGAGGGTGGAGGGCGCGCCCAGGGGGGTAGGCACGCCCCCTACCTCGTGCCCTCCCGATTGATCTCTTGGCGTAGGGTCCAAGTCCTCTGGATCACGTTCGTTCCAAAAATCACGTTCCCGAAGGTTTCATTCCGTTTGGACTCCGTTTCATATTCTTTTTCTGCGAAACTCTGAAATAGGCAAAAAAACAGCAATTCTGGGCTGGGCCTCTAGTTAATAGGTTAGTCCCAAAAATAATATAAAACTGTATAATAAAGCCCATCCAAAACAGAATATAATATAGCATGGAACAATCAAAAATTATAGATACGTTGGAGATGTATCAAGCATCCCCAAGCTTAATTCCTGCTCGTCCTCGAGTAGGTAAATGATAAAAACAGAATTTTTGATGTGGAATGCTACTTGGCATAATTTCAATGTAATTCTCCTTAATTTTGGTATGAATATTCAGATCCGAAAGATTCAAGATAAAGGTTTAATATTGACATAAAAGTAATAATACTTCAAGCATACTAACTAAGCAATTATGTCCTCTCAAAATAACATGGCCAAAGAAAGTTCATCTCTACAAAATCATATAGTTTAGTCATGCTCCATTTTCGTCACACAAGAATGCTCTCATCATGCACAACCCCGATGACAAGCCAAGCAATTGTTTCATACTTTAGTAATCTAAAAAAAAATCAACCTTCACGCAATACATGAGCGTGAGCCATGGATATAGCACTATGGGTGGAATAGAATATAATGACGGGGGTTATGTGGAGGAGACAAAAAAGGAGAAAGTCTATCATCAACGCGGCTAATCAATGAGCTATGGAGATGCCCATCGATTGATGTTAATGCAAGGAGCAGGGATTGCCATGCAACGGATGCACTAGAGCTATAAATGCATGAAAGCTCAACAAAAGAAACTAAGTGGGTGTGCATCCAACTTGCTTGCTCACGAAGACCTAGGGCATTTGAGGAAGCCCATTGTTGGAATACACAAGCCAAGTATTCCCACTAGTATATGAAAGTGACAAAACAAGAGACTCTCTATCATGAAGATCATGGTGCTACTTTGAAGCACAAATGTGGAAAAAAGGATAGTAGCATTGTCCCTTTTTTTCTCTCTTTTTTTGGGCCTTCCTTTTTTTGGCCTTTCTCTCTTTTTTTTGGACAATGCTCTATGAATGATGATCATCACACTTATATTTATTTGCAACTCAATGATTACAACTCGATACTAGAACAAAGTATGACTCTATATGAATGCCTCCGGCGGTATACCGGGATAGCCATGAATCAAGAGTGACATGTATGAAAAATTATGAACGGTGGCTTTGCCACAAATACGATGTCAACTACATGATCATGCAAAGCAATATGACAATGATGAGCGTGTCATAATAAACGGAACGGCCTAGGATTGTTGTAGGAATTACCATAATTATTGGAGGAGTTACTAGGGTATGGCCTAGGATTAAAGTTTCCTCTATACGTGTTGTTACCAAAATTATTCCTACCAACAAAATTCACATCCATAGATTCATTATTATTCTCAATCAAAGTAGACAAAGGCATGTCATTAGGATCAGAAGAAACATTTTTACTAGCAAATAATTTCATAAGTTCATGCATCTTTCCACTCAAAACATTAATTTCTTCTATCGCATGCACTTTTTTATTAGTAGATCTTTCAGTGTGCCATTTAGAATAATTAACCATAATATTATCTAGGAGATTAGTAGCTTCTCCTAAAGTGATTTCCATAAAAGTGCCTCCCGCTGCCGAGTCTAAAAGATTTCTAGAAGCAAAATTCAATCCGGCATAAAAATTTGTATAATCATCCACAAATTCAAACCATGAGTAGGGCAATTACGTATCATTAATTTCATCCTCTCCCAAGCTTGTGCAACATGTTCATGATCAAGTTGCTTAAAATTCATAATATCGTTTCTAAGAGAGATGATCTTAGCGGGAGGAAAATACTTAGAGATAAAAACAACTTTTCACTTATTCCAAGAATCAATACTATTTTTAGGCAAAGATGAAAACCAAGCTTTAACACGATCTCTAAGCGAAAAAGGAAATAACTTCAATTTAACAATATCATTATACACATCTTTCTTCTTTTGCATATCACAAAAATCAACGAAGCTATTTAGATTGGTAGCGGCATCTTCACTAGGAAGGTCGGCGAATTGATCTTTCATGACAAGATTCAACAAAGCAGCATTGATTTCACAAGATTCAGTATCGGTAAGAGGAGCAATCGGAGTGCTAAGAAAATCATTATTGTTGGTATTGGTAAAGTCACACAACTTAGTATTATCTTGAGCCATCGTGACAAGCAAGCAATCCAACACACGAGCAAACAAGAAGCAAGCGAGAAAAAAGCGATCGGAAAAGAGAGGGTGAATAAAATGGCAAGGGTGAAGTGGGGGAGAGGAAAACGAGAGGCAAATGGCAAATAATCTAACGCGGGAGATAAGGGTTTGTGATGGGTACTTGGTATGTTGACTTTTGCGTAGACTCCCCGGCAACGGCACCAGAAATCCTTCTTGCTACCTCTTGAGCACTGCGTTGGTTTTCCCTTGAAGAGGAAAGGGTGATGTAGCAAAGTAGCGTAAGTATTTCCCTCAGTTTTTGAGAACCAAGGTATCAATCCAGTAGGAGGCCACGCACGAGTCCCTCGCACCTACACAAACAAATAAATCCTTGCAACCAACGCCAATAAAGGGGTTGTCAATCCCTTCACGGTCACTTACGAGAGTGAAATCTGATAGATATGATAAGATAATATTTTTGGTATTTTTATGATAAAGATGCAAAGTAAAGGAAGCAAAATAAAGACGGCGCTAGAAATAACTTGTTGACGGGAGATTAATATGCTGGAAAATAGACCCGGGGGCCATAGGTTTCACTAGTGGCTTCTCTCAAGAGCATAAGTATTACGGTGGTTGGACAAATTACTGTTGAGCAATTGACAGAATTCAGCATAGTTATGAGAATATCTAGGTATGATCATGTATATAGGCATCACGTCCGAGACAAGTAGACCGACTCCTACCTGCATCTCCTACTATTACTCCACACATCGACCGCTATCCAGCATGCATCTAGAGTATTAAGTTCATAAGAACAGAGTAACGCTTTAAGTAAGATGACATGATGTAGAGGGATAAACTCATGCAATATGATATAAACCCCATCTTGTTATCCTCGATGGCAACAATACAATACGTGACTTGCTGCCCCTACTATCACTGGGAAAGGACACCGCAAGATTGAACCCAAAGCTAAGCACTTCTCCCATTGCAAGAAAGATCAATCTAGTAGGCCAAACCAAACTGATAATTCGAAGAGACTTGCAAAGATAACCGATCATACATAAAAGAATTTAGAGAAGATTCAAATATTGTTCATAGATAAACTTGATCATAAACCCACAATTCATCGGTCTCAACAAACACACCGCAAAAGAGGATTACATTGAATAGATCTCCACAAGAGAGGGGGAGAACGTTGTATTGAGATCCAAAAGAGATAAGCCATCTCGCTAATAACTATGGACCCGAAGGTCCGAGGTAAACTACTCACACATCATCGGAGAGGCCATGGTGTTGATGTAGAAGCCCTCCGTGATCGATGCCCCCTCCGGCGGAGCTCCGGAAAAGGCCCCAAGATGGGATCTCACGGGTACAGAAGGTTGCAGCGGTGGAATTAGGTTTTTGGCTCTGTATCTGGTAGTTTGGGGGTACGTGGGTATATATAGGTGGAAGAAGTACGCCAGTGGAGCAACATGAGGCCCACGAGGGTGGAGGGCGCGCCCAGGGGGGTAGGCGCACCCCCTACCTCGTGCCCTCCTGGTTGATGTCTTGACGTTGGGTCCAAGTCCTCTGGATCAAGTTCGTTCGAAAATCACGTTCCCGAAGGTTTCATTCCGATTGGACTCCGTTTCATATTCTTTTTCTGCGAAACTCTGAAATAGGCAAAAAACAGCAATTCTGGGCTGGGCCTCCGGTTAATAGGTTAGTCCCAAAAATAATATAAAAGTGTATAATAAAGCCCATTACTGTCCAAAACAGAATATAATATAGCATGGAACAATAAAAAATTATAGATACGTTGGAGACGTATCAACCAGCGGCTCGCTCAGGTCTGGCACCGGCTGGCCAGGCTGAAGGGCCTTGGGGTGACGGCGCCGATGGTGGTGAAGGAGTTCATCCGGTGCCGCATTGCTCCCCTTCAGCGTCACTCTCGGCCGATGTGGACCTTCTCCGGTTACAGGGACTGCATGAGGTTTCAAGTGCCGGCTCTTGCCCCTGAGGCGCGGCGCACGGTGCTCGAGCTCCTGATTGGTGACCCAACGCCAGCCAGCCTACCGGAAGAAGGTTGTCTTCTGTACTGCTGCTCGAACAAGGTGGAGTTCGTGAAGCAGATGCCCTCCTTTGACGAATGGGGGCTACGCCCGGTTAGCCTTGAAGGGCCTCGCGAGAGCCCTGTCTTCGTGGCTCCCTTGCCTACCGCCGGTGCAGTGATCTCCCCGGAAGTGGGCGCAGGGAGCGACCACCGTCGGCCGCTAGCGACGCGGCTGCTGAGGAACCGCGCTGCTCGTGGCTCCTGAAGGGTCGTCCCATGTCCCCCTGGAGAGCCCTCCTGAGGAAGCGGCCGAAGGGGCGATGCAGCCCGACACTCCTCGGGCTGAAGCCCCCGAGGACCCGGCGGGTCGCCACGAGGCAGAGGCCGAGGTCTCCACACAATCCTGCACCCCTGAGGTTGCCTCCTCAGGAGCCACTCCAGCCGCGCCCGGCGCAAGTGACCGCACCCAGGGCTTTGGCCGGCTCCGACCGAACTTCGACATGCTCCGGAAGAGGAAGGGATCTCCAAGATGCAGCGGTGATGCCTTCCGGCCTTTGAAATAGAGGAAGTATATCGCCATAGACGAGTGAGTACCTTATCTTTGTAATTTCTCGAGTGTTACTTCCCCTCCTGACTGTGATTCCTCAGGGTCCCTTCTGCTAAGGCGGCGAAATCTCAAGAGAAGCAATCTCCTCCTGACCCGAGTCCCCTGCTGGCCTTGAGCGTCCCAAGCCAGCCTGCGGCACTTGGTGTGAGATCGGCCCAAGAGGCAAGCACGCCAGCCTGGCGCCTCGACCCCGCGTTCTTACCGTCCCCGCTTCGTGGCTTTGCCTGTGATGCAGAAGGTGTGCCAAGCTCCTCCTCTGGTTATTGACTGTGGCTGGGTGCCCTCGGTCCTGGCTTCTTCTTCGGGCAACGAGCCTCCGCCCCTCCGGGCCTCTGCCGAGGCCCGAAGGGCGACTGGGAAGGCGCTGGCCTCCAGCCCTCTGCTAGGAGGAAACGAGCCACTTCGGACTCCTTCGACAACCTCTAGCATGGAGGACGGACCCGGTCGCGCGTTCGAGCTTGCACGCAAGCGGGGTGCCGTCCGTCACGAGCTCTTCCGGAAGGCGATGGGTGCGCTGAGCCGGCTTGGGGAAGAGCTCGTGGATGTTCACGCTCGCCTTGAAACCGAGGGCCTCCGGCTGGTGGACGAATGGCATCAACTGAAGGTGGCCATCAACCTCGGGCGCCTCCAGCGTGAGCACGCCAATGTGAAGGCCGAGGCATCCCTCGCAACCTCGCGTGAGGCCAGCGCCCGAGCCTTGGAGGAGGCCAGGGAGGCAGACCACCGCCGCGAGGTCGCCGAGAAGCGCAGGCAGAAGCTCCAAGCCCTGAATGCCTCCCTGGAGCAGCAAGTGGAGGTGCGCAGAGCTGCCTTGGTGTCGATGAAGGGGCGCCGTCCGACGAGGAAGAGATCTTGAGGCGCGAGGAAGCGCTGATGCTGGAGGGCACGGAGCACAGCCTCGATCTTGAGCGGCTGGAGACGAGGGAGCGCCAGGTTGCCCAAGCAGAAGATGCTGCCAGCGCACGCGAGGCCAGGACCCAGGAGGAAGTTGACCGCAGGGTAGCTGAGGCTCGCGCTGATCTTTCCAATAGGTACGATCAGAAGCTGAAGTTCGTGGGAGCCGAAGCTGAGGGCAGGACCGCCGCCCTCAGGTCAAGGTTGGCTGAGGCGGAGCAGCGCGAGAAGGCCGCCGCAGCTGCCTTGATCTTTGTGCAGGCCGAGTTGGCCTCCGCCCGCGCTGAGTTGCTCCCACTCCAGCAGCGGGTTACCGCTGCTGAGTCCCTTGCGTAGCAGAGCCGGGAGGAGGCGATCCGCCGACAGACGTTGCAGCGCGAGCACACCCCATGCTCCGGGACCTCAGGACGAGGGCCAACCAGGCGCTGGGCGCCATTTGTGATCAACATGCCCCTCATCCCCATGCAGAAGACTATGCCATCCACCTCCACTTCTTCACTGAGGTCGCGACGCGCCTCGAGAACCGGGCTAAGAGGGCTCGCAAGCTTGTCGAGGAGAAGAGCCGAGGCCTCCTCGGGCGCGTGTTTTCCCGTGTCTTCAGCCATCTCCAGAACATCAATCCTGACTTTGACTTTGACGCCGCCATCGCCCCGGTGCCCGAGGTCATCCGGGACAACCTAGCGCGCTGGGTGGATGACAATGTGGATGGTCTGGTCAGGGCCTTTGCTTCTGATGATGACGCTATGGTGGTCGTGGCGGATGAGGGTGGTGCGGTTGATGATGGTGAAGATAGCGCCAGCGACAGCGCCAACAACATGTCTGGGAGTGAATCGGGAGACGTGGCGAGCGACATGTCCGACTGAGCCCGCACTCCTTTATTTTGAACCTGCATGCAAAAGCTTGGGCATGGCCCCTCACGATGTAAGAGCATTTTGGGGAGGGGGAGCCCCTCATGTAAATGGACTACCATTTTACTTCTTAGGCTAGGCTTGAAACGCTCTTTCGTGTGCTGACGAGCCTCTTGCGGGCTTGCTGTCGTAACTTACCTTAGTCCAGTCAGGCTTCAAACTGATTTGGCAGTTGTGGATGTGCATTTTTTTTCGAGGGGAGTCCTTTGCGAGCTCACGAGGTTTTGGTCTCCTAAGGGGTCTGGCAGTCAGCCCGAGAGGGCCTCGCGTGGAGGGAGCGCCAGTCATGGCGGGGTGCACGCGTAGTGTGTGCATGCCACGCCCAGCCCCCGCTCGTGAGGTGCTCGGAAGGGGGGAGGTAGTAGACGCAAATCTCAAAACAAGGCACGAATCCAGAAACTCACGAAATCACATGAACGAGAAAAGGCACCCCCGCGATTGCCAATGAAAATACAACTTCAAATTCAAAATCAAAGGCTGCAAATTTGAGCTACAGAAAAGAGGCCAAAAGCAAATGGCCGCGTCCGCCACCTAGCTAGTCTTCTTGTCTTCCCACCAGCGCGGAGCTAAGTGCTTTCACTGGCTAAGAGCATAGTCATTGGGGGATAGTGTCGACGGACAGCGCTGAGCATGGTGCTTCCACTAGGACGTGGGCGGGAGCCCCCAAGGCCCGAGGGCGGCACTCCGGAGACTCCGGGGCATGTACAACCCCACTCATTATTATGTGAGAGTGTCACGAGCGGAGACCTTCACACGCGTGAGCCTTGCTTCATATCGTCAGGCGAGGGCCCCGCCCTGCGCCACCCTCGACCACCATTGGGGCGTCCGCAAACCAGGACAAGACCAAGGGGTAGAGAGGACGCTGGCGGCGCCCTCGGTGACCACGGGCCCTCTGCCGGGAGAGGGGGAGGCTCGCCGACGCTTCCCCCGGCTGAGGGCCTACCTCCGTGCCACGCCTGGCTCCGTGCGGCGCGGGGGAGGGCCCGGCTCCGAGCCTCTCTAGCACAGCCCCCAGAGCACTACTCCTGCCATTGGCTGGGCCACTGTCCTGTGGTGTTCGACTGCTACCGCGACCGGGTTCTCCTGCAGTTCAGGGTTAGCATAAGTTTGCTCCTGCGACACTGGCTGTACCCCACCATCGTCGTCACTGAAGGGGTCGGCGAAGTCTCCGGACGGCCCATGAAAGGCCCGCGCCTCGGGCCCTCTAGCTGCCCATCCTGGCCCGGGGAACGGATCGGAGCCTTCCCCCGGGAGGTATTCCAGGTGCACAATGCGGGGAACGTAGGCGTCCATGATTGCCTCGCCAGAATCCTCGCCCAGGTGCCCCACGCCTTGGGCCACGAATTGCAGTGTCTAGCCCTGGTGGCCACCGCGCGGCATCCTGACATGCCCTTGCGGTGGGCCGTCAGCACTTGTCCCTCCTGGTAATGACGCGGTCGCGGCAGGACAGCGCCATTACCCGCGCTCGTGTCGCCGGATCCTCCTGGCACCCCGGGGCGCGCGCGGGCTTGTCGGGGCCTCGCGCGCGCTTCCGCCACAACCTGGGGCGTGGCCATGGAGCAGAAGGGTGGTGTACCTCTACAAGCGGCGTCCAGGAGTTCGGCGGCCCGCTCCAGTAGTGCGTCGCGGCCGCTCTCCATCAGCCTGCACCGTAGTAGCTCCCGCGCCAGGATGAGCGCGGCCCTCATGTTTCCTGCTCCCATCGGGTGTGACTTCCTGTTGCCGCAGCATAGCCGGAGGATCGCGCGGTGGCGCGAGTGCGCCGCGGCGCGAGGGCGGTGGGCGGCGGTCCACGGTGCCCACGTCCGCGGGCGTTGGGCAACGCGCGGGCCGTCTGGAATGCGGAGTTGAGGTCTTCTGGAGCAGAGGTGGTGCCCCGGCGGGCCAGGCCGCCCATCGGTCGGCTTGGGCCCTTGGATCCTTAAACATCGGAGCCGCGAGGCAGCGACGAGTTGGTCAATGGAGAAGAAAGCTTCGGCGCACCCCTACCTGGCACGCCAAATGTCGGATTACGGGTTCCGGCAAAACCCTTGAGGTTCAAACTCTGGGGTGCGCACAAAGATCTCTCTCCCCTACCTCGCACTCTCATCACAATCTCAAAGCCTAGCTCGCCGAACCCGAGGAACAAGGGACAAAAGAGTTCATACTGGTTCGGGCCACCGATGTGGTGTAATACCCTACTCCAGTGTGGTGTGGCGGATTGCCTTGTAGGCTGGGGGTGAACAAGTACAAGGGATGAACAACCTCCTAAGGAGAGGCGCACTCGAGCTCGATGAGCTTGTGTGGTTGGGAATGATTTGAACCCTTCTTCTATGGTGGTGGCTAATCCTATTTATAGAGGCCCTGATCCTCTTCCCAAATGTTTAGGCAGGAAGGGATCCCACAACGACCAATTTGAAGGGGGACAGCTAGTACAAGCTATCCTGACAAAAGGTAGTCTTCGCCTGCCAAAGGCTCTGGTGGTGATGACATCGTGGGCTCCGCGATGACCTGCGTCCTGCCGTCCTGCTGGTCTTGGTCTCGTTGCAACGATATGTAAACCTTTGCCTGATGCCTCGGGACTCCTCGCCTGCACCTACCCCTTTAGCACCAAAGTGGCAACCGGTACTCTGCACCCGCTGGCGCCCTCCTGGCACCCGCCTGGCCTTGGTCGTCATGGCTCACATCACGGAAACCTCATGAGGTGCCCCTCGCCTTGATCTCTCCGCTCCTTGCGAGCCAGCCTAGTGAGGCTGCCCCTGAGGAGGTCTTGACTCGTTCGCCTCACGAGGCTTGGCCCCTCGCGAGGGTCTTGAGTGTTTGATGATGAAGATGGGCCATACTAGGCCGCTAGGGGAGCCACGCCATGGGCCGAAGGCAGGCAAGTCTGGGGACCCCCGTTCCCAGGACGCCGATAATGGTGACGGTGATGATGAAGTTACTGGCGCAGGGCTTCGCCTAAGCACTATGACGATATGACCGAGGTGTGTAACTGTGGAGGGGGGCACTGCACACGGCTAAGAGATTGTCTGTTGTGCCTTTGGGTGCTCCCCTCCCCACGTATGTAAAGGAGGGGGGAGAGAGGCCGGCCCCCCTAGGGGCGCGCCAAGAGTATGGAGTCCTACTAGGACTTCCAAGTCCTAGTAGGAATCCTTTTCCCTTTTCGGAGTAGGAGAGAAGGAAAGAGGGAAAGAGAGAGGGAGTAGGAAAAAGGCAAGGGGGGTGCCGCCCCCTTCCCCTAGTCCAATTTGGACCCAAGGGGGCGCCACCTCCCCTTGGTCTGCCTCCTCTTTTCCCGTATGGCCCAATAAGGCCCATTACTTCTCCCGGTGAATTCCCGTAACTCCTCGGTACTCCGAAAAATACTCGAATCACTCGGAACCTTTCCGATGTCCGAATATAGCCTTCCAATATATGACTCTTTACCTCTCGACCATTTCGAGACCCTCGTCATGTTCGTGATCTCATCCGGGACTCCGAACAAACTTCGGTCATCAAATCACATAACTCATAATACAAATCGTCATCAAAGGTTAAGCGTGCGGACCCTACGGGTTCGAGAACTATGTAGACATGACCGAGGCACATCTCCGATCAATAACCAATAGCGGAACCTGGATGCTCATATTGGCTCCTACATATTCTACTAAGATCTTTATCGGTCAAACCGCATAACAATATATGTTGTTCCCTTTGTCATCGGTATGTTACTTGCCTGAGATTCGATCATCGGTATCATCATACCTAGTTCAATCTCGTTACCAGTAAGTCTCTTTACTCGTTTTGTAATGCATCATCCCGTAACTAACTCATTAGTCACATTGCTTGCAAGGCTTATAGTGATGTGCATTACCGAGAGGGCCCAGAGATACCTCTCCGATACACGGAGTGACAAATCCTAATCTCGATCTATGCCAACCCAAAAAACACATTCGGAGACACTTGTAGAGCATCTTTATAATCACCCAGTTACGTTGTGACGTTTGATAGCACACAAAGTGTTCCTCCGGTATTCGGGAGTTGCATAATTTCATAGTCTGAGGAACATGTATAAGTCATGAAGAAAGCTATAGCAATAAAACTAAACGATCATAATACTAAGCTAACAGATGGGTCTTGTCCATCACATCATTCTCTAATGATGTGATCCCGTTCATCAAATGATAACACATGTCTATGGCTAGGAAACTTAACCATCTTTGATTAACGAGCTAGTCAAGTAGAGGCATACTAGGGACACTCTGTTTGTCTATGTATTCACACATGTACTAAGTTTCCGTTTAATACAATTCTAGCATGAATAATAAACATTTATCATGATATAAGGAAATATAAATAACAACTTTATTATTGCCTCTAGGGCATATTTCCTTCACTGAACCCGAGCGATTGCACTGACTACGCGTTACTGAACCCGAGCGATCGATCGATCCCTAGCTGTTAACTGAACCCGATCGAGCGATTCCTTCGCTACTGCTGCTAACTGAAGCCGAGCATACCTGCTGCCTCTTGATGAACAATGAGCGTTGTTGGGGGTTGGATGAACAGTTCCCGGTGGGGGTTGGATGAACAGGACCCCATGGTAGTAGAGGCCGTTGCCGCTGGATGAACAGGACCCCGATCGAGCCGATTGGGGTGGATGAACAGGACCCCGTAGAGGGCTGGTTGAACAGTAGCCGGTGGAGGGCTGGATGAACAGTAGCCTGTGGAGGGCTGGTTGAATAGTAGCCGGTGGAGGCTGGATGAACAGGAGCCCGTGGATGAACAGTAGCTGGTGGAGGCAGGAGGGAGACGCCATGGATGAACAGTTGCAGGTGGAGGCTGGAGGAGGTCGACGGTGGATGAACAGTAGCCCATGGAGGCTGGAGCAAGGCAGTAGATGGTGGATGAACAATAGCCCGTGGAGTCCCGTTTTGTGGTACGCCAGACCCCTCTGGATGAACAGGACCCCCGTTTCTACCGTAGGAGGTCGAAGAGAAGTCTGTTTCCTTTGTTTTGCGGTACGCCACACCCCCCCCCCCCGATAACCAGGACCCCGTTTCGACCGTAGGAGGTCGAAGAGAAGTCCGTTTCCTCTGTTTTGCGGTATGCTAGATCCCTCCTGGTGAATAGGATCCCGTTTCGACCATAGGCGGTCGAACAGAAGGCCGTTTCCTCCGTTCTACGGTATGCCAGGCCTCGTTTCGGCTGTTCCGTCCAAGCCGGTTGGCTCCCGATGAACAGGATGCATTATGTTGCCTCCCGATGAGCACGACGCAGTTTCTCCGTTCCGACCCAGCCGGTTGGCTGCCGATGGACAGGATGCCGTCGCTGCTCTCCGCTGCCTCTCCATGTACACGAGCCCTGGCCGTATGTATGCGCGAGTAGGCGTCCGAGACCCCGCCCGTATGTACGTACGTGGCTGCATTTACTTTCTTCCACCCTGGCTGTACGTACGTGTGCACGATATTGACAGGACTGCGTGACATGCTACGTCCGTGCCTCTACTATGACATGTGCCCTTCCTTACTCGGCCACGTTCATCGCTTCAGCCCGCAGACAGATCGATCGACCAGTATGTACGTACATGTTCGCAACTAGACAGACTACCCTACGTACGGTTCGACCGGGCGAATCCCAGCTGTCAGGGAGGTAAGGAGGCACTTACTTGCGTGCAAAGATATAGCTGGTGGGTGTCAGGGGGAGAATCATATTTTTTGCCCGTAATATGGACGCACTTCCTTGCGTGCGAAGATGTAGCTGGTGGGTCCCAACAGTCAGGGGGGAAATGTTTTTTCACGAAATACGATGGCCTGTCCGGTGGGTCCCTGCTGTCAGGTGGAGGAATCATTATTTTGCGCGTAATAAGGAGGCACTTCCTTACTGCAGCCATGGACCCAGCTGTCAGCCTCTCCACGTACACTACTCTTTCGATGGAAGTCGTTCCTTGACCACATTGACCATGCCGCGCCGAGAGCACCAAGGCGGTGGACGACGGCGACGCCTAGGAAGGGGATGACGCGGAGCTGGGGAAGACGCGGGAGTGGATTCCCACATGGAGAGGAGTTCGAGGGTTGACTGGTTCGGCTGCGGTGTGAGGCTGCCGTCACCGCAGAATAATAGGGGTTGTGGTGAGTAGAGGGATGGCCTGGCCAGAGGTTGGAGTAGGGTGGGGCGGTCAGGCCTGCGCGGTAGCAGAGCCGGCCACAGCAGGCAGGAGCAGGCGGCACAACCGGCACTGGTTTGGGCGGCTGGAGCAAGAAGACCAGATGTTGAAGAAGCACTACGGCCGTTGGATGGACATCGTACGGTCACTAGAGCTATAATCGTTCATATTGACTAAGTTGACAAAGCTAGAATCGTCAACTTAGTAGGCCCACAAGTCAGCCTCCCACTATGGTGGGTCCCAGATAGCAGGGGGAGTATTCATTTTTTGTGCGTTGACCACGCCGCGCCGAGCATATCCAAGGTGGTGGACGACGGCGAGGCCCCGGACAGCAATGAGACAGAGATGGGAAGACGCGGGAGTGGAGTCGCAGACGGAGAGGTGTACGAGGGTTAACAGGTTCTGGTGCGGCCTGGTTTGACAATCGGTGGAGAAGAACAGGAGGTGTGGAGGGGGAGGAGGGATGTCCTGGCCGGCGGTGGGGTAGCGCTTCACAGCAAAGTGTGCTAAGCAGAGCTACTAGCAGCAGGAGGCGGGAGCAGGTGGTCCCGACGATGCTGGAGGAAGAAGACGAGAGATTGAAGATGGATGCCGGTCGTTGGATGTAAATCCGACGGCTATCGATGCCAGAATCATTTGTTATCTAAGTTGACAACGACTTCCGTTGGCTTCGACCTATTGGCCCACATTTCAGCCATATCTGGGAGAAGACCCAATTTTTTTTCAGAATTTACTGTCCATTTGATCTTTTTTTGAGAATTACATTCCATTTGCTGGGCTGGGTGAACAAATAATGTAGCGTCCAAGCGGCCCATTTTTTAAAAACTACATCCCATTTTCACTTTCTCGAAATACACGAATTTGTTGTGCCGGGTAAACAAATAATGTAGCGTCCATGCGGCCCATTTATTTTTTTCCTAAAAAATTACAGCCCATTTGCACTTTCTCGAAATACACGATTTTGCTAGGCTGGTTCTAATTATAATGTTGGGTTGGGCGCAGCAATGTTATCAAAAAATAAACAGGGGCTGAGCATTTTGTTATAAATATATTTAAATAATAAGTGCTTTATTACTACATTGCTCCTTAAATCTTACCAAGCTTTTGCACACAATCACCAGGATTTTCATTCCCTTAATGTAAAAATATCCAGGATTTTATTGTTAAAAAATTATTTTTATAAGTTAATAAGACATGGGATATTGTTTTCTTATATATGTAAGTATCTGTTGAATATATGATGACACTAACAATAATATATAATAACATATAAAATAATATAAAGATATATAATATAGTTAGAAGGGAAACATAAGTTGGACCTGGCATTCCTATTCTTATATAGAAAAATAGAACAGACCTCTGTGTTTTCTTCAAAAAAAAACATAAGTTGGGCTGCGGGTGTTTCAGGAAAAATAATACCTAGGAGGTCCATAGGCCGGTCGATACATGACGGCCCTCAAGAAAATACAAACCGGCATTTCGTGGGTTGCGCATGTTCAAAAACAAAGCCTAGACGGGGCAGCCCACAACCCAGCTGATACTTGCTGGTCCATTGATAATATATGATACCTGCCAGCTCCCCGGCTTCATTGTAAATTTATCTCCTTTACTAACTATGTTGAAGCACCTCAAAAACATTTGTAACTATGTTGACAAACCCGTGGGCCCCAACGTCAGTATAGCATTAGGAGGAAGTATTTTTTTCAATGAGGCACTTTCTTGCGTACGGCCATAGACCTGGTGGGTCCCGACTGTCCGCCTCTCCACATACAGTCCTCTCCAGATTCCTCTCGTTTGTTCAGCATATTCACAACGGCAGACAGCGGCGCCGTAGCGAGCGAACAAAGGCGGAGGACGAGAACAAACCACCGGAGCCGGGGAAGGCATGCTACAGTAATGGTAGATGTTGTGCCTTATTTCTATCGAAAGTACTGAACTAGCCCAGTGGCCAAGTGACACTACCCGACCGCTGTTCCACCCGGGTTCGATTCCACCTGATGCAGTGAAAATATCTTCAATTTTTTTGCCTCTACCATTATTGACATGTGGGTCCCCATTGTCATCTACGCACACCATGTCCAACACTTGCCAAAACTATGTCCCTCGTTTTCTCTGTTTTTCGCACACTCGACATTGTGTGGGCATTTTGAAAATAGCATATCTTTTTGACTGTGCATCATATGAAGATGTGCTATGCATGAATGTTGATCAGCATGATGTTAACTGGCGGGTAGTTCCATTTTCGACCATGAATAAAACTTCCAACATGATGTTATCCCTGTTTGAAAAGGGCGTGTTAATATAAATGATCTGCCTTTAAAACTTGCAGTTTCTTATCTGAAATTGAAACTTGCAATTTCTTATCTGAGAATTGCATTTTTTGCACTTTTATATGAAACTACATTTTTAAGTGCTAAAAATAGATCTCTAGAATTCATAAAATACTTCATATGCTCAATACTGCAAATCTTAAATTTAAAAGACATTCATATCTAAAAGTACTCTCAAAATACACAACACAAAACACAATTCACAACCTGCAAATACTGACAACCCTAAGCTCCTCCTGACAATTCACAACCTGCCCGACTATTGGGTTGGGGGAGCAGTCCCCTCCTATTCCTCGGTGGCAGACAGCCGCCCCGTGAGACGATGTGAATGGCGAGGGAGAGGATGGCGGGGAAGCGTCGTCGGGCCAACTTCTTTTCTCCTCTTGTAGTTGGGTTTGGTCCACGAAGACTCCACCGTCTCGCTCTGGAATGACACCCTCACAAACGGCACCCTGTAGATGCTCGATCCTTCAATCTTTGGAGGATGCTCCATCTAGGATTGATAATCCCACCACCGCTGCCTCACGATCGAATTCGGTGAATCTGTTTGCTCCATGGCCCAGAGGAGCAACTCTATGTACTCCCGCATGACTCCCTTCGGGAGTATCGCCGCCATTTCGCTCTGTTGCAGATATTTGGCCATGGATGTCACCGTCGCTGCTAGTTGGTCCTTGTTGTCAAACCAAGACTATATCTCCAACATCCTAGCTAGCTTCACAGGGTCGCCATCTATGATCCTCACGTATCGGTTGTACTCCTCCATCGATCTACTTCTCAGCACCTTCACTCACGGGCGGTGGTTTTCGAATGGAAGAGGAGAGGAGCGGCGCTGGTTTTGGATTAGAACTGGAGAGGAGCAGCGATGGTATTGGATTGGAATAGGAGAGGAGGGGCGGTGGTTTTGAAATGGAAGAGGAGAGGAGCGGCGCTGGATTTAGATTGGAACAGGAGAGGAGCGGTTGTGGTTTAAGAGGAGAGGAGCGGCGCTGGTCTTGGAAGTATTTTTTTGTTTTGCGTATTTTTGGTCAAAGTTTGACCACGTACTGTATTTGACAAGCAAAATGTGAATGCATGTCACCAAAAATTGCATCGTTTGGTTCTTATCTGAATCTACTTTCAAATTATATTATTTTTGCAACGTATGACATATATTTTATTTGTGAAAATCATGGTCAATTATGACCCAGAATAAAAGGGACACTAGTTAATGTGGGGTCACTTTCTTAATTGAAGGTTAAATTGATTTTGATTTTGATCCAATCATAGCGCGCCGGCCCTCTCGTGCAATCCTAAATCGCTACCGCGCGCTCCTCTCCCTCTTCTCCATTGCAAAACCACCTCCTCTCCTCTCCATCATCTACATTCCAAAACCACTGTCTCGCCTGTCCCTCTTCTCCATTGCAAAACCACCCCCTCTCCTCTCCATCTTCTCCATTGCAAAACCACCGTCTCGCCTCTCCATCTTCTGCATTGGAAGACCACCATCTCGCCTCCCCCTCTTCTCCACTGCAAAACCACCCCCTCGAGGCAAAAGTCAGGTGGAGGTGGTGGGCGTACAGGTCGAAGGTCAAGCATCCAGAGGATAACGAATCGATCGAGTATTGTGTGCCGTTCGTGAGGGTGCAGAGCCAGCCGGAGCCACAGGAGTATTCGTTCACCCACCGCAAGAGAAGGCCGGATGGTGCGACTTCGCTTCTTGGATGTTCTCCATGTTTCCCTCGACGCTCACCTCGTTTCAACGTCGGCGGTAGGGTTTAAGGTAAGCTTCGCACTAACCTAATCTTCCATCTGCTCATGCTTACAATCAGTGTGACGACTAATGAAAATCATGCTTACAATCAGTCTCCGAGTACTACGCCAATCACCCTGAAATAGCTCTGGACCAAAAACAAAGTTGTGACACTGCGTACAAATAAAGAAAAATAGATCGGTGCTTCTTTCAGCAAAGAGTACTCCCTAGAAAAGTGCCAATATAAGCTACTAGTATTTGGTTAGAGGATTTTCTGCCGAGAAAGATCCGTCCACAGAGAGCGCCACACATTCCACTGGTGGTGGTGGATGCCAATGCTTAGATGGAGCATGGGTGGTGTCGGTAATTTTTACTTGGCACACCTCGCACTCTGCATATATGCCGGTTCCATCTGTACATTTGTGCAGTTCCACCAAAATGTAGCTAAATAACCCTGTTTGCACAGAGAATGAAAAAGCGTGATTACATTATAGTGGCACTAGTTGAAGAAACATACACTAGTAAATAGAAGAAAATATTGTGATAGTATCATAGTATGCCATGCGGCGAGGGCGAGATGGGCCCTGCGACGCCTCATACGGTAGGCCTCATATTGGAAATCGACCCAATTCTCCCCGATACACCTTCTGCTGGTGATGAACATCAGTGTACAGCGGTAGTACAAGGAGGGGCCTTGAGACATCCAATCTCTATTTTTGTGCAGATCAACTAAAATTAAGCACCCCAGTTTGTAGAAACACTTAAACATTAACAATGGGACTAGTTGATGAAACATATACTAACAAAGAGAAGCACTTTCTTTATCTACATTGGAAATGAAATGATAGAGAGGACACTCACTCTATTTTAACTGTATTATTACTTCATTTTATCAATGGCACTAGGGTTGAGCAGGTTGCAAGCGAGGTGTACCGTGCGTCGCAAGGATGGAGGCCGGGGGTGCTTAGACTGGGATGCTGAAGCTGGCTCTTTCAGTCCCTATCTTCCCCCCTGATGTTTCTGTGGTAGCATTTGGGTTGTAATCCAAACTTGGTCGAGCTGGTGCTGCGCCCCCCTACCTTCCTAGCTTATGTGGCGAACTTGTCTCCTGCTAGTACTCAGTTCGTTCTAGTAGTAGTTGCATAATTGCCCGTTTACACTGAGATGTTGTCGGATAATGGTTCTCTATGGTTGGGTTTCTTTAATGAAATTGGAGGAAACCCCCACTTTTGATATATATATATATATAATCAGTGGCACTAGCGGTGCCAAAACATTGCCTCAAATTAATAGTGCCACTAGATTAAGGTGCAAAATAATAACATTACTGCTTTATCATGGCAGTGCCAAAACAGTAGCACAAGAGCAGACTCAACATGCAGGATTTTTGGGAAACAGTCGGACCAAAAAGGAACATACCTCGTGATGGGAACCATATCTGCAGTCAACGCAATCGTAGAAGGGATGACACTAGTCACCAACATGGATGATTCAATTCATGGGACCTTTTTGTGCAGTTCACCTAAAATGAAGAAATGTCCCATGAGCTAGCAGCTTCTTCTTCATTAGTTGCAATAAAATTGAGCAACAACAAGGTTGGTTGTGAAGCTCGTGGAATGTTCAACTATAATTTGGATATCATTTGTGCAGTTCAACTAAGATCAAGCGTGAAATGTATATCTCTGTGATGACTAACAAGCGATGAAACAAGAAGCATGTTCATTTGACAACTGTTAGTTGAACTAACTTTTCATTTGTGAAATTTCATTTGATGTATGTTTCATCGCTTGTTAGTTGAACTGCAAACAATACATCAAATGAACTGCAAACAAGCGATGAAACATACATCAAATGAAAAGAAGCATGTTCCTTATCTGAATGGCGATCCTACAAGGACAATAGCAATTTCTAAAGCAGCAGCATTGCTAGATATTAGTGTGGGCATTAGGATTAACTATGACAACTGTTAAATACTACATTACTTTAATGGTGCCATTGCTTCATTTTACCAGCAACATTACTTTAACAGCTGCTAAAGAGTTGGTATTTGGGCATGGGAGAGTAGGTGGACCAGGACAGTTGCATTTCTAATGAAAAGAAGCAACTTATCTTAATGGGAAATTTAGCAGGACATGAAAAACAGTGCCATTGATTCATATTACTGGAGGCATTGCATTGAAAACAACATTGGTTTAACGTGTCCTTACTTTTAATAGTGGGACTGCTACATTTTACCAGTGGCATTACATAAGAGGGGCTCGGGGCAACAAACATCAGAACGAGATATCTGGGTTGGTCCCATTTTTGTTCGGTATAGCCACCTTATACTATGTGAGGCTAGCAAATCTAGTGCTCGACATACTCTGTTGATTTGTCCCCCAGTCCCCACTTACTTTCCTTTTTCAACCAATAGATCGATTTATATTGAGTTTGTACTGCGTTTCCCTCTATTTCCCTATTAGACCAAGAGACCAGCTGGATAGCCAGTCTCTGCTACATTTTGCCCCCATTATTTCCTCTTTCGACCAAGTCCTGGATTTTGGTAACAAATCTTCCCCCACCCCCACCCCCTTTCTTCCCTATTTTAACCAAGTAGTACTAGATTCGACTGCGTGAACTATTTTTACCTCTTAATAGTAAAAATTTAGGTAGCTTTCAAATAGCCGATCGATCCTATCTACGAGGGGGCCTGAGAAATAGTAAAAGATACAAATGCAGCGACATCAGGAGCTGGGGAAGTAGAGCAAGGCCGGTTTCGAAGGAAGTTATACCTGAGGGTCACCGGTATGTCACTAGGTGGGCGGCGGGAGGCCGGATCTGCCCACACTATGGCAGCGAGGAAGAAGGGGTTGGGGGCCCTCCCTAGTCGGTGATGCGTGGGAGAGAACGGCAAGGCACGCTGATCGGGACGCGCCGGGAGTGGGTAAGAACCGTCGCCGAGGACGACCGCGTGAACATTGCACCTTCTCACCTTCCCCGGTGGAGAGGATCTGGCTGGATCTGTGAGCAGCAGTGAGCAGAGAGAGTGTGGCCACCGCTGTCGTGTTTAGATCTGGAGAGGATGAGACAGTGTGAAGAGAACAACACTAGCAAGCAAGCGCGGAGGCTCCTGCCTATATAGTGGAGTAGTTTTCTTTTATCTACCGGAGCCGGCTTGACCTCGTCAATGACTGTCGAGAAGTCTTCATGCACGTGCCCCGGAGTCGCAGTTGTCGTCATTTTGATCTGAAGCATCAGATTAACATATAACACGAAAAAATGCCACATGACAAGAAACCATAACCTCACTGCCCCAAGGAGATAACATGAATCCCGACGGACAAACTAGACGAGGATCAAAGTTCAAATTAAAGATAAAATCGTAGAAATGGGGTCCATCGATAGATGTTCTAATTAACATAGCCGGCTTGACCTAGATGGCAGCCAAGTAGTCTTCGTGCATGTGCCCCCAATGACCAGCGCCTTGGAGGAACTCAGTTGTCGCTGTTTAACCCTCACAGTGATCCGAAGCACATGACACCTAATATTGCGAGATGACAAGAAACCTTTTTTTAGATTTCTCATCAGAACTACAGCCCTTTACAACACAGCCTGCATGATATGTACACGATAGCCAATCCAGCCGTCTCCTAGAGTCTGGTCACATGCATGGACAAACTGATCTTCCGTGTCATGCAAGGATCGTCTAGGCACCGACGTCTGTACAACACTGCTCCAGTACTATCGCTCGTCTCTCTCTTCTATTAACTCAGCCGACTTGCGGGGACGGGGAATGTGCCTATGGTCGGTTCTCAATTTCGGTCCCACATGTGTGTGCAAACGCAATATGACGCGCGTTCCATCGGAGCGTGGTGTGGCAGACCGACCGACCGTCTGGGGTGCGACGCGAACGCGACAGGCGTGCTGTATACATGTGTACCGCCGTTTTCTTGAGGCTTTGCTCCATGGCGCAATCCATGGATACAAAATTATATTTAAAAGTCGAGGGCGGGGCTTTTCCCACGCGGTAGGCGGGGGCAGTTCCACCTAGTCGGTTCGACAGAGAGGCGAGAAGATGAGGGAGTAGGCTGCTGCAAACGTAGGGCTATGTGATTTGATGGCGAGTTACTGCTAGACAGGTGGGGCCCTGTGATTTGACTTGCCATTATCATTTTAACTGCGGTGCTACGACCGGTGTGAGTCTCCCGATTCCTGACCACCTCCATGGTATAGAGGTGCCAAGTACTGTACTCCTTACTCCTTTTGGCAAATGCAATAAATACTACTTCCTCTCTCTCAGTTTACAAGGCGTGTGTGTACCCTAGGTCGTCAATTTGACCAACCTAATAGAAGTCATATATTACAAAAAACATACCATTATAAAATTCATATGTTGTATTTTCAAACGGTATAATTTTGTGTTATATAGTTTATATTACGGTGATAAAATTGACAACCTAGGTATACGCGTAGACTTGTAAACTGAAACGGAGGGAGTACGAAGAAAGAGATAGAGAGAAGTAAAAAAATTGCTCTTATAGCCAACCTTACAGCTAACCTTGTTGTATGAGTGACTAAGTGATGACTAGGTATGACATGCCAACACCAGATAGCCTAACGCACCTGGACGGAGGAAGTAGTTTCATGCATGCGAAGTAGGCAAAAATGCTCATTTATAGCTGTCTGAAATTCCAAGGGCGCGACCGCGCGAGTGAGGTGACGGTCATGGTAGGCGCGACCATGATACGGGCTGCTGACAGCCCTTGGATCTGAGATCGAAGGTCGCATGCTAAGTTGCTGAAAATTTGCAGAATAACCCTCCAGGATAGGATATTCACCCATAGGTCTAGAATCACGCCATGCTACCGTTTGATCTCAGATCCAAGGGCTCTTGAAAGCCCATGTCATGGAAGCATGGAAAGCTTCGTATCACCTATAATTTTCCCGACGCTTGACGTGCGAACACGCAGATGCATGAAGTCATTTAATTGGGCGTCTACTAGACATGACATCTAATTGGGCCCCCATAGTACTGTGCATGAATCCATTTATCCACCGGGCAAGCCACTACCCTGCCGTTCGCACGCCCCACTCAGCATTTTTACAATTGGAAAACCGCTAGCAGTTCGCTCCTACTCGTCCCCGGGCGTCCTTTAACATTACGACAATTCGCTCCTAGTCGTCCCGTCCTTTCATATTACAGCAGTTCCACTAATCCTAACCCTCCTCCCAAATCCATGGCGTCCAAATCTCCATGATCAGCGGTGAGTACAAGGTTAGAACCATCACCGGCGATGAGTTCGATGTCATCTACACCCGTTCTTCCGCGACAGCGAAAGGATGCCTTGCTCGCTTTAGACGCATGTGCTACCTCTTGAGCATGCGTTGGTTTCCCCTTGAAGAGGAAAGGGTGATGCAGAAAAGTAGCGTAAGTATTTTCGCTCAGTTTTTGAGAACCAAGTTATCAATCCAGTAGGAGGCCACACGCAAGTCCCTCGTACCTACACAAACAAATAAGAACCTTGCAACCAACGCGATAAAGGGGTTGTCAATCCCTTCACGACCACTTGCAAGAGTGAGATCTGATAGAGATGATAAGATAAAATTTTTGGTATTTTTATGATAAAGATTGAAAGTAAAGATTACAAAATAAACGGCGATAGAAATAACTAGTTGACGGTAGATTAATATGATGGAGGATAGACCCGGGGGCCATAGGTTTCACTAGTGGCTTCTCTCAAGATAGCATAAGTATTACGGTGGGTGAACAAATTACTGTCGAGCAATTGATAGAATTGAGCATAGTTATGAGAATATCTACGCATGATCATGTATATAGGCATCACGTCCGCAACAAGTAGACCGACTCCTGCCTGCATCTACTACTATTACTCCACACATCGACCGCTATCCAGCATTCATCTAGAGTATTAAGTTCATAAGAACAGAGTAACGCATTAGGTAAGATGATATGATGTAGAGGGATAAACTCAAGCAATATGATATAAACCCCATCTTTTTATCCTCGATGACAACAATGCAATATGTTTCGTTTCCCCTACTGTCACTGGATCGA
The DNA here is from genome assembly GCF_002575655.3 of Aegilops tauschii subsp. strangulata. Taxonomy (NCBI): domain Eukaryota; kingdom Viridiplantae; phylum Streptophyta; class Magnoliopsida; order Poales; family Poaceae; genus Aegilops; species Aegilops tauschii. The sequence goes on from NC_053037.3 coordinate 408,734,721, forward strand.
GCACCGCATGATTGAGCCCAAAGCTAAGCACTTCTCCCATTGCAAGAAAGATCAATCTAGTAGGCCAAACCAAACTGATAATTCGAAGAGACTTGCAAAGATAACCAATCATACATAAAAGAATTCAGAGGAGATTCAAATATTGTTGATAGATAATCTTGATCATAAACCCACAATTCATCGGATCTCGACAAACACACCGCAAAAAAGAGTTACATCAAATAGATCTCCAAGAAGATCGAGGAGAACTTTGTATTGAGATCCAAAGAGAGAGAAGAATCCATCTAGCTAATAACTATGGACCCGAAAGTCTGAGGTAAACTACTCACACATCATCAGAGAGGCTATGGTGTTGATGTAGAAGCCCTCCGTGATCGATGCCCCCTCCGGCGGAGCGCCGGAAAAGGCCCCAAGATGGGATCTCACTGGTACAGAAGGTTGCGGCAGTGGAAATAGGGTTTCGTCGTGCTCCTGGATGGTTTCGGGGTACATAGGTATATATAGGAGGAAGAAGTAGGTAGATGGAGCCACGAGGGGCCCACGAGGGTGGAGGGCGCGCCCAGGGGGCAGGCACGCCTCCCTGCCTCGTGGCCTCCTCGTTGATTGCTTGACGTCCACTCCAAGTCCTCTGGATCATGTTTGTTCCAAAAATAACTCTCCCAAAGGTTTCATTCCATTTGGACTCTGTTTGGTATTCCTTTTCTGCGAAACACTAAAATAGGCAAAAAAACAGCAATTTGCACTGGGCCTTGGGTTAATAGGTTAGTCCCAAAAATAATATAAAAGTGTATAGTGAAGCCCATTAAACATCCAAAACTGAATAGAAAATAGCATGGAGCAATCAAAAATTATAGATACGTTGGAGACATATCAAGCATCCCCAAGCTTAATTCCTGCTCGTCCTCGAGTAGGTAAATGATAAAAACAGAATTTTTGATGTGGAATGCTACTTAGCATATTCTTCAATGTAATTTTCTTTATTGTGGCACGAATGTTCAGATCCGAAAGATTCAAGATAAAAGTTTAATATTGACATAAAAATAATAATACTTCAAGCATACTAACAAAGCAATCATGTCTTCTCAAAATAACATGGCCAAAGAAAGTTATCCCTACAAAATCATATAGTCTCGCTATGCTCTATCTTCATCACACAAAGTATCTAATCATGCACAACCCCGATGACAAGCCAAGCAATTGTTTCATACTTTTAATGTTCTCAAACTTTTTCAATCTTCACGCAATACATGAGCGTGAGCCATGGACATAGCACTATATGTGGAATAGAATGGTGGTTGTGGAGAAGACAAAAAAGGAGAAGATAGTCTCACATCAACTAGGCGTATCAATGGGCTGTGGAGATGCCCATAAATAGATATCAATGTGAGTGAGTAGGAATTTCCATGCAACGGATGCACTAGAGCTATAAGTGTATGAAAGCTCAACAAAAGAAACTAAGTGGGTGTGCATCCAACTCGCTTGCTCACGAAGACCTAGGGCATTTTGAGGAAGCCCGTCATTGGAATATACAAGCCAAGTTCTATAATGTAAAATTCCCACTAGTATATGAAAGTGACAACATAGGAGACTCTCTATCATGAAGATTATGGTGCTACTTTGAAGCACAAGTGCGGTAAAAGGATAGTAACATTGTCCCTTCTCTCTTTTTCTCTCATTCTTTTATTTGGGCCTTTTCTCTTTTTTTATGGCCTCTTTTTTCCTTTTTTTCTTTTTTTTTCGTTCGGAGTCTCATCCCGACTTGTGGGGGAATCATAGTCTCCATCATCCTTTCCTCACTGGGACAATGCTCTAATAATGATGATCATCACACTTTTATTTACTTACAACTCAAGAATTACAACTCGATACTCAGAACAAAATATGACTCTATGTGAATGCCTCCGGTGGAGTACTGGGATATGGAATGAATCAAGAGTAACATGTATGAAAATTATGAACGGTGGATTTGCCACAAATACGATGTCAACTACATGATCATGCAAAGCAATATGACAATGATGGAGCGTATCATAACAAACGGAACGGTGGTAAGTTGCATGGAAATATATCTCGGAATGGCTATGGAAATTCCATAATAGGTAGGTATGGTGGCTGTTTTGAGGAAGGTATATGGTGGGTGTATGGTATCGGCGAAAGTTGCGCGATACTAGAGAGGCTAGCAATGGTGGAAGGGTGAGAGTGCGTATAATCCATGGACTCAACATTAGTCATAAAGAACTCACATACTTATTGCAAAAATCTATTAGTTATCGAAACAAAGTACTACGCGCATGCTCCTAGGGGGATATATTGGTAGGCAAAGACCATCGCTCATCCCCGACCGCCACTCATAAGGAAGACAATCAATAAATAAATCATGCTCCGACTTCATCACATAATGGTTCACCATACGTGCATGCTACGGGAATCACAAACTTTAACACAAGTATTTCTCAAATCCACAACTACTCAACTAGCATGACTCTAATATCACCATCTTCATATCTCAAAACAATTATCAAGTATCAAACTTCTCTTAGTATTCAATGCACTTTAAAGTTTTTTATCTTGGATGCCTATCATATTAGGACTAATTTTATAACCAAAGCAAATTACCATGCTGTTCTAAAGGACTCTAAAAATAATATAAGTGAAGCATGAGAAATCAATAATTTCTATAAAATAAAACCGCCGCCGTGCTCTAAAAGATATAAGTGAAGCACTAGAGCAAAAACTATATAGCTCAAAAGATATAAGTGAAGCACATAGAGTATTCTAATAAATTCCGATTAATGTGTGTCTCTCCCAAAAGGTGTGTACAGCAATTATGATTGTGGAAAACTAGAAAGCAAAGACTCAAATCATACAAGACGCTCCAAGCAAAACACATATCATGTCGTGAATAAAAATATAGCTCCAAGTAAAGTTACCGATGGACGAAGACGAAAGAGGGGATGCCTTCCGGGGCATCCCCAAGCTTAGGCTTTTGGTTGTCCTTGGATTTTACCTTGGGGTGCCTTGGGCATACCCAAGCTTAGGCTCTTGCCACTCCTTGTTCCATAATCCATCAAATCTTTACCCAAAACTTGAAAACTTCACAACACAAAACTCAACAGAAAATCTCATGAGCTCCGTTAGCGAAATAAAACAAACCACCACTTTAAGGTACTGTAATGAACTCATTATTTATTTATATTGGTGTTAAACCTACTGTATTCCAACTTCTCTATGTTTCATAAGCTCCATTACTAGCCATAGATACATCAAAATAAGCAAACAACACACGAAAAACAGAATCTGTCAAAAACAGAATAGTCTGTAGTAATCTGTATCAAACGCAAACTTCTGTAACTCAGAAAAATATACCAAAATAGGAAGACCTAGAAAATTTGTTTATTGATCTACTTCAATTGGAATCAGTATTTTATCATGTTCTGGTGATTTTTAACAATTGTTTTCGTGAACAGAAAGTTTCTGGAATTTTCAGCAAGATCAAATAACTATCATCCAAGAAGATCGTATAGGTTTAACTTGGCACAAACACTAATTAAAACATGAAAACACATCTAACCAGAGGCTAGATCAAATATTTATTGAATAACAGCAAGGAAAAATATTGGGTTCTCTCCCAACAAGCGCTTTTCTTTAAAGCCTTTTAGCTAGGCATTGATAATTTTAATGATGCTCACATGAAAGACAAGAATTGAAGCACAAAGAGAGCATCATAAAACATATGAAAAACACACTTAAGTCTAACATACTTCCTATGCATAGGTATTTTATAAGCAAACAAGTTATCAAGGTGAGCAAGATCTAGCATATGCAAGGAAGAAGAAAGAAACAAAAGCAATCTCAACATGACGAGAGGTAATTTAGTAAGATAAAAATTTCTACAATCATATTTTCCTCTCTCATAATAATTACATGTAGGATCATAGGAAAATTCAACAAAATATCTATCACATAACATATTCTTAACACGATCCACATGCATGCAAATTTGACACTCTTCCAAAATAGTGGGATTATCATTAACTAAAGTCATGACCTCTCCAAACCCACTTTTATCAAAAAATTCACAAGATTGAACATTCTCCAAATATGTGGGATCTAAAGTCGACACTCTTCCAAACCCACTTTCAATATTATTACAAACATTATTATCAATCTCATATTCATCATGGGGCTTAAATAAATTTTCAAGATCACGAGAAGAATCACCCCAATCATGATCATTGCAACAAGTAGTAGACATAGCAAAACTAGCATCCCCAAGCATAGGGTTTTGCATATTATAAGCACAATTGACATTAATAGAATTTATACTATCATCATTGCAATCATGCGTTTTATTCAAAGATCCATCGTGAATCACTCCATAAAGTACTATATCACAATTTTCAGATTCACGAATTTCAAGCAAAACTTCATAAAGATAATCTAGTGCACAAAACTCACTAGCAATTGGTTCATCATAATTGGATATCTTAAAAAGATTAGCAAGCGGATGAGGATCCATAGATCTTAGGTTCTCTGTTTAGCAATAAATAAACAACTATTCCAACCAGATGAGCAAACGAGCCAAGTAAGACATCAAAGCAAACGAAAAGACCAACAGAAGAAGGGTGACTAAAACGGCAAGGGTGAAGTGGGGGAGAGGAAAATGAGAGGCAAATGGCAAATAATGTAATGCGAGGGTTAAGAGTTTGTGATGGGTACTTGGTATGTCTTGACTTGTGCGTAGACTCCCCGACAACGGCGCCAGAAATCCTTCTTGCTACCTCTTGAGCATGCGTTGGTTTTCCCTTGAAGAGGAAAGGGTGATGCAGCAAAGTAGCGTAAGTATTTCCCTCAGTTTTTGAGAACCTAGGTATCAATCCAGTAGGAGGCCACACACATTTCCCTCGTACCTACACAAACAAATAAGAACCTTGCAACCAACGCGATAAAGGGGTTGTCAATCCCTTCATGGCCACTTGCAAAAAGTGAGATCTGATAGAGATGATAAGATAATATTTTTGGTGTTTTTATGATAAAGATTGCAAAATAAACGGCGATAGAAATAACTAGTTGACGGGAGATTAATATGATGGAAGATAGACCCGGGGGCCATAGGTTTCACTAGTGGCTTCTCTCAAGATAGCATATGTATTACGGTGGGTGAACAAATTACTGTCAAGCAATTGATAGAATTGAGCATAGTTATGAGAATATCTACGCATGATCATGTATATAGGCATCACGTCCGCAACAAGTAGACCGACTCCTGCCTGCATCTACTACTATTACTCCACACATCGACCGCTATCCAACATTCATCTAGAGTATTAAGTTCATCAGAACAGAGTAACGCATTAGGTAAGATGACATGATGTAGAGGGATAAACTCAAGCAATATGATATAAACCCCATCTTTTTATCTTCGATGGCAACAATACAATACATGTCGTTTCCCCTACTGTCACTGGGATCGAGCACCGCATGATTGAACCCAAAGCTAAGCACTTCTCCCATTGCAAGAAAGATCAATCTACTAGGCCAAACCAAACTGATAATTCAAAGAGACTTGCAAAGATAACCAATCATACATAAAAGAATTCAGAGGATATTCAAATATTGTTCATAGATAATCTTGATCATGAACCCACAATTCATCGGATCTCGACAAACACACCGCAAAAAATAGTTACATCGAATAGATCTCCAAGAAGACCGAGGAGAACTTTGTATTGAGATCCAAAGAGAGAGAAGAAGCCATATAGCTAATTACTATGGACCCGAAGGCTGAGGTAAACTACTCACACATCATCGGAGAGGCTATGGTGTTGATGTAGAAGCCCTCCGTGATCGATGCCCCTCCGGCGGAGCGCCGGAAAAGGCCCCAAGATGGGATCTCACGGGTACAGAAGGTTGCGGCGGTGGAAATAGGGTTTCGTCGTGCTCCTGGATGGTTTCGGGGTACGTAGGTATATATAGGAGAAGGAAGTAGGTCGGTGGAGCCACGAGGGGCCCACGAGGGTGGGGGCGCACCTCCCTGCCTCGTGGCCTCCTTGTTGATTGCTTGACGTCCACTCCAAGTCCTGTGGATCACGTTTGTTCCAAAAATAACTCTCCCGAAGGTTTCATTCTATTTGGACTCCGTTTGGTATTCCTTTTCTACGAAACACTGAAATAAGCAAAAAACAGCAATTTGCACTGGTCCTTGGGTTAATAGGTTAGTCCCAAAAATAATATAAAAGTGTATAGCAAAGCCCATTAAACATCCAAAACAGAATATAAAATAGCATGGAGCAATCAAAAATTATAGATACGTTGGAGACGTATCAGCATGTTCGAAAAGTCAAATGGAGGAAGAGAGAAGATGAGTGGGTCGCTGGGCTAGATGTTGAGTACACCACAGTCCTAGGAAAAGAGAAGAATCTAAAGGAGGAAGAGAAGAAGAAGCCTGTTGTGATCCAGGTTTGCGTGCAAAACTTGTGCTTGGTCTACCACATATGCCATGCTGACATTGAGTGCGAGGATTTTAAGAACTTCCTCGGGGCCGGCAAAGTCAAATTCATTTCTGTAGACTTTACAAACGACAAAGAAGTCCTGGGTCGGATAGGCCTCATTGTAGGCTAGCTCTTCGACCTCTATAGGAATGTGCTGGTGTGTAGCGACCAGACCTCAAATGGTCTGTGCTGCTGTGCACCAGTGTCATCCCTGGATCAGTAATGCTGACACGCACAGTAGAAATGGAGGATTTATAACAGAGTAGCAACCACACACTTATTACATCGAATATCTCCGAAGAGATTAAGTATGATAAACATGGCTTAAGGCCATCTAATAACGATAACAGCGGAAGACTTGGAAGATAAGTGAGTCCATCAACTCCAGCGGCATCACTGAGTATAAGACCACGACCTAAGGCACCTTACTCGTCGTCTGAAAAGTCCGCAACATGAAACGTTGCAGCCCGAAAACGGGTCAGCACATAGAATATGCTGGCAATGTAACACATAGAGAATAATGAACAATAGTAGGCTATACTACATGCATATATGGCTGATGGAAAGCTCAATGGTTACAGTTTTTGCGAAAAGCCAATTTTATCCTACTTCAAAGGAATAAATTTTATTTAACTATCATGGTGGTTGTGAAACATTGAGATGGTTGACAGCATCTCAATCCCAATTAAATATCATCAATAACCCAACAAAATTAATTAGAAGTAACATAGTGATGAGATTCACATGATAATCCAAGTACTAGATACTCAAGTTGTCCATAACCGGGGACACGGCTAACCATGATTAGTTTGTACACTCTGCAGAGGTTTGTGCACTTTCCCCCACAAGACTTGATCTCCTCCATTGGATTACTCGCACTACATGGTGTTTGAGTAACGGATGACCAAGACATAGTCTTTCAGAAGTGTTTGCACCTTACGTATGGGTAGACAGTTACACCTACTTTCCCCTACATCTGCTAGTCTACCACTGTAAGAGTTCACACAACTTAATCAACTATGCTAGAGCCCATAATAGCTTGCGGCTGCACACGGAAGTTTCTAGCATGAATAATCTTATGATCCCTTTGAACCTGGGTGGCGGTCCAAAAGAAAAACAGGCAATCCTGGAATACCCAGGTACCTCAATCCACCCAGATGTGAGTTTTAGTTGCCACCTTAAGTAAACCATTATTAACAATCTCACATCTGTCATGAATTTCACTCAAACCCAATCCACGTCTACGAGCATAGCATGGCAATATAATAGCAACGTAGGAGTAACTCCCAAGGGTTTGATAATAAAACAGGTAATAGGTTCTACCTCAACTACTTCCCAATACCCACAATTTAATTAGATCCTAGTCATGCAATGTTTGAGGAAATAGATCTAATGCAATAAAACTGGGTATGGAAAGGTATGATCAAAGTGTTACTTGCCTTGCTGATGATCCGCAAAACCTAGCGATTCGAAGTAACAAGCGGCACACTCCGGGTACTCTATCGCAAACAAACAAGCATACAATCAGTACCCATCTAATGCACAGGTAAAACTCGAATAAAAGATCAACCAGAAAGTTCAACTTAAGAACTCCGGTTTGCAAAAAGAATCAACTCGAAAGAAGCAACGGAAGTCAAACGGCGAAAGAAAGTAGCTTCGTTTACTAATCTGGATCTAGGTCAAATTTTACTATAGCAAAAACTTGTTTGAGTAGGTTAAACGGAAAGAGAATTTCGAGACGAAACTCTAGGCGCTTGAATCGCCTGATTCCGATAAACGAGCGAGAAGTTAAACAGAAACGAAGATTCGATTAGAAATCGAATCTGAGATAATCGCAGAAAATCCGACGAAAAAGAAAAACGGACGAACGGTTAAAGAACGGACGTTCGTTAACAGAGAAAAACCGACGAACGCGTTCGTTAAAACGAACGATTCGGTGAACGCTCGCAAAATAATAAAACCGAAAAAAAACCGATCTAGGGTTTTTTTAACGAAGGTTTTTTTATAAAAAATACCGGCAACGACGAACGGGGCAGCGAGGCAGTACCTCGTCGGGGCAGTGCTCCGGCGGGGCTCCGGCGGGGGCGCGGGGTGCGGCGGGGGGGTGTGGGGGTGCGGGCGAGGGCGAGGGGCGGCGACTCCCGGCGGCGGCGGCGGCGGGCAAGTGCGGCGGCGGCGGCTCGGAGAGGCGGGCAAGGCGGGCGGCGGGATGAGAGGAGAGAGAGAGGGAGGGGGTATATAAAGGGGAGGGCAGCTTGGGGAAGGGGCAAGCTCCGGCGGCGGCGAGGCGCACTCCCGTGTCCATGGCGGACACAGCGCGGCGGCGGCCGTGCGGGGAGAGGAGAGGGGCGCGGGGTGGGCCGGCGGCCTGGGCTCAGCCTAGCCGGCGCGCGCGTGTTTTTTTTTAAAAAAATAAGTTCCGCGGAAAATAATTCATTAAAAAATAAATAAAAGTCAGAAAAATATGAAATAAATTTCCCCCGTCTAGTTAGAAAAACTAGAATAGGGTGAACATTTTTTTAACACAAAATAAATATTTTGAAAACATGCAATATTTTCAATTGTTTTGGAGAAGTCATATTTTCTCCTCTCGTTTATTGATAAGATGAAATATTTTTCCGGAGAGAAAATAATTAAAACCAAAATCCTCGTCTTAATATTTGATGAAAATCAAATTTGAAAATTCGAGAAAATCCCCAACTCTCTCCGAGGGTCCTTGAGTTGCTTAGGATTTATCGAGGAATTGTCAAAATGCAATAAAACATGATATGCAATGATGATCTATGTATAACATACCAAATTGAAAATTTGGGATGTTACAAACCTACCCCCCTTAAGATGAATCTCGCCCTCGAGATTCGGGTTGGCTAGAAAACAAGTGGGAATGGTCTTTCCGTAGATCTTCCTCTCGCTCCCAGGTGGCTTCATCCTCCGTGTGGTGACTCCACTGAACTTTACAAAACTTGATAACCTTACTGCGGGTAACTCGGCTGGCATACTCAAGAATCTTAACTGGTTTCTCCTCATAGGTCAAATCACTTTCCAGCTGAATCGCTTCCAGTGGCACAGTATCTCTCAGTGGTATCTCAGCCATCTCTGCGTGGCACTTCTTCAACTGAGAAACATGAAATACATCATGAACTCCAGACAATCCTTCGGGCAATTCCAGCTTGTGAGCAACTTCTCCCATACGTTCCACAACTCTGTATGGTCCGATAAAACGGGGCGCTAACTTTCCCTTAACTCCAAAGCGCTTCACTCCTCGAAGTGGTGATACTCGAATATAAACTCGGTCTCCGACTTCGTAAACTGTCTCCTTTCGTTTAGAATCAGCATAACTCTTCTGTCTGGACTGGGCTACCTTGAGCCTATCGCGAATCAACCTTACTTTCTGTTCAGAATCCTTAATCAAATCTGGTCCAAACAACTGACGGTCTCCAACTTCGTCCCATAACAACGGTGTTCTACACCTCCTTCCGTACAAGGCTTCGAAAGGGGCCATCTTCAAACTGGTCTGATAACTGTTGTTATAAGAAAAACTCCGCATATGGCAAATTGTCGTCCCAACTGGATCCATAATCTAGTGCACATGCTCTCAACATGTCCTCCAAAATCTGGTTGACTCTCTCGGTCTGTCCATCTGTCTGTGGGTGGAAAGCGGTACTAAATTCCAGCCTGGTTCCCAATGTTTCATGTAACTGCTTCCAAAACTTCGAGGTAAATTGGGTTCCTCTGTCTGATACAATGGTCCTCGGAACTCCATGCAAACATACGATCCTGGTCATGTATATCTTTGCCAACTTAGCACTGTTGTAAGTGGTCTTCACTGGAATGAAATGAGCCACTTTCGTCAAACGGTCGACTACAACCCATATTGAGTCATAGCCTGTACGAGTCCTGGGTAATCCGGTGATAAAATCCATGCCTATTTTATCCCACTTCCATTCGGGTATCGGCAATGGTTGTAGCAGTCCTGCTGGCTTCTGATGCTCTGCCTTCACTCTCTGACATACATCACAAACTGCTACGTATTCCACAATATCCTTCTTCATTCCGGTCCACCAGAAAATATTCTTCAAATCCAAATACATCTTCGTATTTCCTGGGTGAATCGAGTACGGTGAATCATGGGCTTCTTGCAAAATCAACTTCCTGATCTCCGGATCATTTGGTACATATATGCGGTCCTCAAACCACAAGGTATCATGCTCATCCTCATGAAATCCCTTGGCTTTTCCTTTGCTCATCTTCTCCTTTATCTCTTCAATCTCCTTGTCTGTCCTCTGAGCTTCTCTGATCCTTTCCATCAAGGTAGACTGAATCTCCAATGTCGCTAAACAGCCTCTTGGGACTATCTCCAAACATAACTCGCGAAGGTCCTCGGCTAATTCCTGAGGTAACTCTCCTGTCATGAGAGTGTTGACATGACTCTTGCGGCTTAACGCGTCTGCTACTACGTTAGCCTTTCCAGGGTGATAATGCAATCTCATATCATAACCTTTAATAAGCTCCAACCATCTCCTCTGTCTGAGATTTAACTCCTTCTGCGTGAAAATATACTTCAAACTCTTGTGATCCGTATACACCTCACAATGGTTTCCGATGAGAAAATGTCTCCATGTCTTCAATGCATGCACCACGGCTGCTAATTCCAAATCATGCGTAGCATAATTCTTTTCATGAGGTTTAAGTTGTCGTGAGGCATATGACACAACTCTTCCTTCCTGCATAAGCACTGCTCCAAGTCCTCGACGAGAAGCGTCGCAATAAACTTCATAATCCTTGCGTTGATCTGGCAGAATCAACACTGGTGAGGTAACCAATCGTTTCTTCAACTCCTGGAAACTAGCTTCACATTCCTCAGTCCAATTGAATTTGGTGTCCTTCTTCAATAGCTCAGTCATGGGCTTAGCAATCTTCGAGAAATTCTCGATGAATCTCCGGTAGTATCCTGCAAGTCCAAGAAAGCTCCGGATTTCTCCAACTGTCGTGGGTGATTCCCAACTTGTCACTGTGTCAACCTTGGCAGGGTCTACTGCTATTCCTTCCCCAGAAATAACATGTCCAAGGAATCCAACTTCCTTCAGCCAAAATTCACTTGCTGAACTTGGCATATAACTGGTGTTCTCTGAGCTTCTCGAGTACCAATCGCAAATGCTCCTCATGCTCTTCCTCATCCTTGGAAAAGATTAAAATATCATCAATGAACACCACGACGAACTTATCCAAAAATTCCATAAACACTTTGTTCATCAGGTTCATGAAATAGGCAGGTGCGTTAGTTAGACCAAATGACATAACGGTATACTCATACAATCCATATCTGGTGGTAAATGCCGTCTTGGGTATATCCTGCTCTCGAATCTTTAACTGATGGTATCCTGATCGTAGATCGATCTTGGAAAATACTTTAGCTCCTTGTACGCGGTCAAACAAATCATTGATCATCGGCAGTGGGTACTTGTTTTTGATGGTCACTTCATTGAATCCTCGGTAATCAACAACCATCCTCAGCGATCCATCTTTCTTCTCCACTAGAAAAACGGACGAACGGTTAAAGAACGGACGTTCGTTAACAGAGAAAAACCGACGAACGCGTTCGTTAAAACGAACGATTCGGTGAACGCTCGCAAAATAATAGAACCGAAAAAAAACCGATCTAGGGTTTTTTTTAACAAAGGGTTTTTTTTAAAAAAACCGGCAACGACGAACGGGGCAGCGAGGCAGTACCTCGTCGGGGCAGTGCTCCGGCGGGGCTCCGGCAGGGGCGCGGGGTGCGGCGGGGGGGGGGGGTGCGGGGGTGCGGGCGAGGGCGAGGGGCGGCGACTCCCGGCGGCGGCGGTGGCTCCCTTGCGGCGGCGGCAGCGGGCAAGTGCGGCGGCGGCGGCTCAGCGAGGCGGGCAAGGCGGGCGGCGGGATGAGAGGAGAGAGGGGGGGTATATAAAGGGGGGCAGCTTGGGGAAGGGTCAAGCTCCGGCGGCGGCGAGGCGGACTCCCGTGTCCATGGCGGACACGGCGCGGCGGCGGCCGTGCGGGGAGAGGAGAGGGGCGCGGGGTGGGCCGGCAGCCTGGGCTCGGCCCAGCGGGCGCGCGCGTGTTTTTTTTAAATAAGTTCCGCGGAAAATAATTCATAAAAAAAAAGTCAGAAAAATATGAAATAAATTTTCCCCGTCTTGTTAGAAAATCTAGAATAGGGTGAACATTTTTTTAACACAAAATAAATAATTTGAAAACATGCAATATTTTTAATGCAATAAAATTTTGCAAATAAATTCCAATAAATGATTTTAACATTTTTCCTCCAGTATTTCAATTGTTTTGGAGAAGTCATATTTTCTCCTCTCGTTTATTGATAAGATGAAATATTTTTCCGGAGAGAAAATAATTAAAACCAAAATCCTCGTCTTAATATTTGATGAAAATCAAATTTGAAAATTCGAGAAAATCCCCAACTCTCTCCGAGGGTCCTTGAGTTGCTTAGGATTTATCGAGGATTTGTCAAAATGCAATAAAACATGATATGCAATGATGATCTATGTATAACATGCCAAATTGAAAATTTGGGATGTTACATGGTGTCCTCCCATCAGCCTTCAATGCTGACCCTGGCAGCAGCCATGGTTGATCATTCGTATGGTAAACAGACGAAACCTCCACCCAAGTTTCATCTTTCATGGCAGTGGAATGTACTAGATAGAGACCACATCAATTACGCTGCAATGGATGCCTACCTTTGTTTCAATATCTACAAGGGTTGGATGAAGAGTGAGAGCCAAGTGTGCGGTTCAAGCAAAGAAGTATCGACCAAGAGGAACAGGGACAAGGACGAAGTCGAGCACGTGGACGAGGAGTCCGAGTAAGGTGGCAGTGTCGTTTCTCATGGTGGTTGTAATGCAGTGTCTACTGGATTAGTTGCTTAGTTCAATTCAGGGTGCTTAGTTTTATTGAGGGGTGTGTTGTCCTAAGCCCAAAGTAGAACTATGTTATGTTCCTTCTCGTTACTTTAACTCTTCAATACATACATACTAGTATTTCTTATAGTTCATCTTGTAGTTAGTAGTACTAGCACTCGTTTCTTCACATTATATACGTACAATATATATGGCCAACATCATATAGCCAGTAGTTTAGTTGTCAAAGAATTTCAGGGTGCTTAGTTTTATTTGAGGGGTGTGTTGTGTTGGACACCATTATTGTGACTCAAATCTCTTTTGCCATGTTATAATGACATAAATACCTATGGACCAACATGCCAGCTCTCCGTCTATCTCACAACAGTACAATAAAGTGTTGGGCCTACTTGATCCCAACAGCGTTCTTATTTTCCTGTAAAATTATTCGCTTGGTTACTCCTGACAAGCGGGGCCAGACTTATCATTGTGAGATAGAGAGAATCGACATGTGGGTCTTGGCTTATTTTTTCATATAACATGGTCAACGGGTTTGACGTAAAAATAACAATGTCTAATGGCATTTTTGAGCAAACATCTAATATCTAATTGCATTTTTTGAGCAAGCATTTCACGGATCGATGGCATTTTTGAGTAGTTGTAACTTCTAATGGAAAAACTGAGTAGTGAGACACAACTAGTGGCATAAATAATAAGAACCCAAGAATTAAATAGGTATGCTAATTTCTTTAATAGAATTTAGCACCCCATCTAAGCACATACTAGCTTTTTTAATAGTACTATATGCATAATTTGGTGACGAGCGCTCTCTATATGTACCACCTTTTTTCTTTAATTTCATCTTGTTAGTTTTGCTCCATGGCGCAATCCATCGATACTACTACTGTACAAAAGTATACATTTAAAAGGCTAGAGGGCGGGGCAGTCTCGCTTGGTCAGTTTCACGAGAGGCGAGGGCCTTTGTGATTTGACGGCTCATTACTGCTGGAAGGCGGGGCCTTGTGATTTGATTGCTCGTATAAATGTTGCCGACGACCTGAGGAGGATCAAAGAACCGTGCAGTATACTCAAGTTTTCCACTAAAGTACTAGTATGACAGAGGATCACGAAACACGGCAGCCTAGTGCGATATGGCGATAAAAATGATCTAATTTTCTAGTCATCAATCCCACAGTGCCACTCATCGTTAGCATTGTTCTATTCATGCCTCGCAGGGAATGTGACACGTGCGACGAAACATCCGAAGCAAAAGAAGAAACACAGGAGTAAAAGAATAAGGAAGATTATCCCCCCAAAAAAGAAGGAAGACGCATACACAAGTCTGGGGCGCTGCTCTCTACTACATGAAGGGTTGTTGGCCGCGAAGTTGTAACTGCTTCTTCATCGCCTCCACGACCTCCATCTACTCGCGCATCTCCTCCGCCATCTTCTTCATTCTGTCCATGACGCGGGATTTCTCGACGCGAGCCTTCATCATCTCTTCCACGGCCGCATTACGTAACTTGACAGCAACCGGGTGCTTGATGCGGAGCTTCGCCAACTCCTCTTTCTGTTCCATGACAAGGGCGTGCAGCATCTTCACCGAGGAACTACTCTTCTCATGCAGCTTCTTCCAGCCGGCGTTCTCCTCCTTCAGTAGGTTGAGCTCGTGGTGGAGCTTCACATTGTCCTCCTGAAGTTGAAGGATTTGCCGGTCGCCTTCTTATCCGAGGCAATGCTCTTCTTCAGCAGCATCACCAAGCCAGTGGTCAACTCCCCATGCTCATTGAGCTCAGAGGGCATGTCGTCGAGGCTCTCCTTCTGCAGCTCCACCAAGCCGTCGAGGAACTCCTTCTGCTTATTGAGCCGATCGGGCATGTCATCGAGGGATAATGACTCCTGTGGCACCAGCTCAACATCTTCGCCTCTGTGGCTAGGGCGCTCCTAGGAGCCCTTGCCTGCCCGTGAGAGATCTTTCGAGGTCTCTGCGAGGCGGCGAGCCCTCTTTTTTTCCGCGGCCTTGGTCGCCGCTGCCTTGTTACGAGTAGTGCTCGACCTAGAGCTCTGCACACCGGCCATGTCAAGGACAGACGAACAAGAAAGACTTATGAGGAGGAATGTAGAGTAATTTTCGGCTAGGTAGTTCCCCTTTTATAACCTAGTACTAGCACTAGTACTAAAACCTGCATAGTGGGAACATGTTGAGGTTTGATATGTACTAGGTGTGAACAGGTTTGCACATAATTATAGCAAGGTAATACTACTTTGGAATGTGATGGGAACAAGCTAAAGATTAATTGATGGTTTTGGTTTCGAGCCCCGAAACAGCTCCCAATGAGTTTAGTGGAACATAAATTACAAATACTACTGCTCAAATGCGGTCGCACAAGTCAGTGATGTAACTGGTCGTACATGTCAGACCAAGCCGATGCGTGTCCCTTCGGTGAGACGCGGGTCCGACCGACCGTCTGTTAGTGCGACCGACCCATCTATTGGTGCGACCGACCGTTAGCATTACGCGATGGAGACTTCTGGTTGTGGCTTTGGGTGATTGTCACGACCAAGCATTCAAAAACTAGTGATAAATCAATTACCGTCTTTTTCCAAATGACCAAGTATTTTCACAGGAATATAATACATATAGATGGAGTGATTGTCAAGGTTGCAAACGGACATGGCGTTGCAAGTTCACTGCAGCAACAACCGATTAGGTCACTGCATCGCTGGCGGGGAAGGAGGGCAGCTCACCTCGCCCACAATGCATGCCCAGCGGGGCCGCCGCAGCTGGTCCCAGGATTTGGCTTCTCCTACCACCCATTTGAACAGTTGCACCGACTGCACATGCCATACCACGGGCATGCGTGTTCTTTCCTCCGCAGTCGACTCCGTGAATATGATCTCTACCATTAGCCCCATCTCGAAATCAATGCGACGCTGCCAGATGCTGACATCCCTCAGCATCTCTCCCCTGAGATCGGCTTGCGCCTCCGCCTTGTGCTTCGCCAGGCGCAGCTCCTTCGAGCTTGTCTCCAATCGATGTGACGCTTCCTCGATCCGATTTGCCCTTGTTGCCCACCACCTGAAACGCAGCCCTGGCATGTCCTCCAGCGCCACCGATCTATGATTCTAGAGCAATGGATCCCCTCTGAAACACATGTGGGTTTTGCTCAAAGGGGGTAGTGCTGCGGGCCGTAGTGAGAGGGCAGCCCACGGGATCCTGGGATCTAAGGGATTATCCATGGCGGGATCCTCCATGGCGGAATCCGGTGGGCGAGGCGGGGAGGCGAGCGTAGGTGTTGGGAGAGCCCTACGAGGCTAAGATAAAGATAGTACTACTCCACTCCGTCCATATTTAAATACAAAGGCAATCAATAGTAACCCAGGCAAAATTTGATCATCCTGCCTACGTCCTGGTTTATTGGCCCCCTTTTTATTTTGTGCCAATTTTTGACCGAAAATTTAACTTACAAAATTCAAGCACTAGAGCCAAAGTTTCTGTTTGTGCACTGCACAAACCAAACAAGCAATCTAATCATCCTAAAGGAAAATCTTGGCGCATTATTTTTATAGTACAAAGGATTTCTAAAGGGGATAATTATTTTTGTTGAAAAGTTTCTGTAATCAAGGTTCACAAAGTTTCCATGGGCATGACCAAAGTTCAAGGCCAACTCCCACTTTAGCAATGCTCGTCTTTCTCACTTTTGCTTTTCTTTTTGAAAATTTTTAGGTTCCCCTCTATATTTCTTGTTTTTAAACTTTTTAAAAGCACACAACAGAAAAATGACTCTCTAAAACTTCCGGGTTGTCTCCCTGGCAGCGCTCTCTTGAAAGCCATTAAGCTAGGCATATAGTGCTCAAATATTGGATCCACCCGGATCCCAACGTATATCAAAGCCAATTTGAATTAACAATGATTTGTGATTTAGTAGTGAGCACAAAGTAACATATATCATGCACAAACAAAGTCTAACTCTCTTCCTATGCATTGGCATGTCATAAAAGAACAATTCAGGCACACGAAGTAAAGGCCAATGCATAGTATAAACAATTTCTTGCAATTTTATCATGTTGGAAACATAGAGAGGCGGAGATGTAGTTCCTCTCTCATAATAATTGCAAGTAGGAGCAGCAAGCACATGCATATTATATTTATCAAAATCATCATGTGCAATAGTAGAACGCAACCCATCAATATAGTCCTTAATAAGCGCAAACTTCTCCGATATAGTATAGTTGGGAGAATTCAAAAAGATAATAGGATTATCATGCGTGGGTGCAATAGCAACAATTTCATTCTTAACATAAGGAACTATAGTAAGTTCATCTCCATAAGCATAATTCATATTGGCATCATGGCCACAAGCATAGCAAGCATCAAGTTCATCAAAAAGGGATATTTCAAACGAATCCAAGGGATCATAGCAATCATCCTTCGATAAGCACAAAGGGAAATTAAACAATGTATGAGTTGAGGAGTTACTCTCATTAGAAGGGCACGGGTAGCTAATCCGCTCTTCCTCCTTTTGTTCTTCGCTCTCCTCGTCATCTTTTTCATCTAATGAGCTCACAGTGTCATCTATCTCTTGTTCCATAGATTCCTGCAAAGTATTAGTCTCTTCTTGGACAGCGGATACTTTCTCAATAAATGCGTCAATATCGGAATTATATTCATAATTCTCATAGCAATATTTAAGTTAAGCATAATTTTCAGGTCTATAAACATCATCATCATAATTTTGACACTTTTCAAACAAAGATTCAATTTCATAAGCACCCTTAAAAGCAACGAATTCTTCTATTCGTTCCACATCACAATAATCATATATACCATTAGCATAAGAAGCCAAGGTTTTACTATCATTAAATTTACATGAAAAGGGAAGGTGTGGAGCCTTCATCCTAGCACTACTGATCATTGGATATCATCTACGTTCCACCAGATTTTGCCACATGTACAATCTAGAAGACTCCATGGTTGAACTTATGCATAATGCACAAAACTCAAAACACAGGCACTTCTCCTTTGTTGTAGAATCTTCCGTATCATAATTGCCCAAATTTTATTCTACATGAATTGCCATTATTTGTTTTACTTTATGCTTTACAACGCACAATTCCATGAATATTAAAATAGATTAGCTTTTTATAAAAACTAATTGATTTCAAATGAGATGAACTATAAGAATTAAACAAACATATACATCATGCATATGTGACTCAAAGCTTACATGCTATAATGTGGTATTTGTTTTAATTTGGTTGCCAAATCTCATGCGTGCAATGCACGTGTACCTTACTAGTCTAAATGGTGTTTGTGTGTGTGTTGTGCGTGTTAAACACATTGTACGTAGTATCATACATGGTTTAGATTCCGAACATCTAGCTAGAGCATACATGTACTATGATTTGAATACAACATAAAATGGATACATATATTTGAATTTGAGATCGTATGTACATGTAGTTCATATTTATATAGGAATTTATTACTCCTATATTCATGTCATGTGTTGTGAAGATAATATTTAGATGGTTGTATAACTAACTCGAGTACAATCCCATTCAAACAGGGAAAATGTACTCAAATTTAGTCCATATGCTAGACAACACGAATTGTTTTTTTATTGTTGAGGAAAGTGCAAATTGATTTGGTACTGTACACGTTATGTTTGTTGTCCCAATTTTTTTAGTTTTGTTGTTGTTGTTGTTGTTGTTGTTGTATTTGAATGCATTTCTAGTAATATAGTAAAACGGGACATGGCTCTCTCAAGTGATGAAGTGAGAATTGTCTTTTTTCTGTACACGTTAAGCTTGTTCTCCCGAAATTTCAAGCCACGGCTTGTTATGCCAAAATTTCATGCTAGCATCTCTTTCTATCGTGCTGCAGAATTCCTGCCTCTTCAACCCGTGCCTTGTTACCCCGAAATATTTAAGATATATCTTTGTCTCGTTATGCTCCAAAAACTCCCTCCATCTCAACCCGCGTCTTGCTATCCCAAAATTACAACGTGCGCGAAAACTCCCACCTCCCACGAAATCCCGACACACGAAATGCCCGTGATACCCCTCAACCGAAAGAACCGCCTAGATCAAATTGGTGGGGGGTACTTTTGTAACTTACCCCACATTTCGGACAAGCGCGCCCCGAAGCCATGGTTCCCCCTCCCATCCCATCCGCCCACCCATTCGTACACCGAGGCCGCAAAAACCCACGAAGCCCCACACCCTCCTCCGTCCGCCACCCAGCCGGAGCCTCTTCCCCGATGACGTCGTCCACAGCAACACCTCGACGTCCCTCATCCACTGCACCGGATGAGGATCCGTCGTCGATCTCTTCGTCCCGCCGGTTCAGCCACCCCGTCCTTCAGCTCCAAGGAGCTGCCCCGACTTACCCCTCGTCCTTCGCGCCACCTCCATTCCCACACCGCCATCTTCACCTGCACCACCGAAAGAGCAGCATCATCACCGATTCCTTGGATGAAGTTGAGCCATAATCGGCGCCACCAAAGAGGTTCTACACTAATGGCCGCATTTCTTGATTCGATCTCACAGTGCTACCGGCGCTTGGTCCCGAGCCGACATGGCGCGGATCCATCCACGGCAGCATCGCCGGCCACTTCCTCCATGACGTCGCTCCCTCGGTGGCAATGTCCACATCAGTAGGAGTTGCTGCTGCTTTGGCTCTCGCTCGTGCTGTTGCTCTGCTGTTGCTCTCGGTCCCCTGCTTGGTCTGCTCTTGCTCTTGCTCGCGCTGCTGCTCTCGCTCTTGCTCTTGCTTGGGCAGCTGCTCTCGCTCTTTGTCTTGCTTGCGCTGCTGCTCTACTCTTGCGTGCGCTGCTGCTGCACGAGCAGCAGATCCTGCTCTCGCTCAAGCCCCTGCAGCTGCTACCCGAGATGCTTCTACATGACCAGCTTCCCTGGGTCTCGCACGCACTGCTGCTCCGGGAGCTGATGCTGCTGCTACTGCTTTTCTGCTACTAGTGCGTTCAGTTTCGACAGTAAAATTCAGTTTTGACAGCAAAATTCAGTTTTGACAGTTAAATTCAGTTCCGACAGTTAAGTTCAGAGATGAGTGGCTGATGTATTTTACATCTAGCACTTTGTGGTTATGTATTTTACGTCATCTATTGTTGATGCTATTAGAATTCCACTCAGGTTAACATTGACTCTCTTGTCCTGCTTCAGCCTCGCCGTCGTACAACTCACCGGAGCTGCTCCAACGACGAAGCCCTCCATCACAGCGAAGCAGTACCCCGGGCTCCATCTCCAGACGCCTAAGATCTTTGTCCCCTCCTCCGACAGCCAAATCAGCCGGAGCATCCTCACCGACCAACCAAATCACACTGAGATCGACATGGCTTCGCCAAAGAGGTTGTACATGTGTTGCATCGCTTTTTTACTCTACATGTTATATATATTGTCCACTGAGCACACGTAGTAATGTGAAATACGATTAGTTTCTCCTACTATATGACAAGCAGTGAGGTACCAGGAAACTTAGCTATCCATGATGGACTCTCTTGAATGCCATTATTATTTATCTCTACGCGTTTGAGCTGTGCATTTGTAGATGGGCGTGGGAGTTGAGCTAGTAGGGCAGTGGCCTGGGTCCAAAGTAGTAGAAGTAGCACAAAAACATTTTTTGAGTGTAGGCTTTTCCCTGCTCAAGCCTGCCTACTAGAATCGCCAGTGATTGAAAGGAAAAGTGAAGGAAAAACATAGGAATTGGAAAGTTTCCTATGGTACTACTATTCATGCATTTGGTTCAAAGGAATGGAGCAAAGGAAAACTGTAGGATTGTTCCTTTAGTGTCTCCTAGAAAGAAAAACCGTAGAAATTTTAATATCCACTTGTCCTCCTTTTCAAATTCCTATTCATGAAGCACAAGACTAAGAGATAGTAGCATAATAGCATTATAACCGTACATTTTCTTGTGGTTTGACTTAATCTCACCATGCTTCTTTACATCCTGTGATCTTCCAATTCTTGTGAACCAAACACTAAGATTGGCAGAAATCCTACGTTTTTTAATTCTTTGTTTTGCACGTGCATTCCTATCCTATTCCTGTGTATTTCATATCGCTGCATTGTTAGAATCCTCAAATCAAACAAGCCCTTACACAATTACTTCTGTTACAGATACGTGTCAAAGAAAACCTTGTGTGGTTTGTCCCGCTCCTGCTGCGCTGTGTTCCACCCCAGCTCAGCTGCTCCAATGACAGAAGGGTTCACCACAGCAGGGATCTGCCCTCCAGACTGTCTTTCTCCGCCTCAGATCTTCTTCCCCGCCGCCGGCAGCCACGACAACTGCATTACCATCATCAACTGAGCAGATGACCTTGAGGACTACACGGGTCCGCAAGAGAGGTCGCACTCTTTCGTGTCTGCTTATGTTATGCATCGCTTAATATGATGACATGCTACTTTATCGTCATGTTCACCTATTAGACTCTGAGTCAGGTCCAAACTAATGCTCAAACTAGAGTTTTTAAATGGTTGTGGGGTACATATTGGGGCAACAATCAATACTATCTTTCTACTATCTGGTTAATCTCGGGTGTCTACTATGAGTTTCATGTTGGGTGGAAACAAACATTAAAGGAGCCATTATTTGTATTTTTAACTAAAGCTATTATCTGCCTGCTATCATTGGTTTTGGGTCTATCCACAGTTTGCTACCATCACTCTGGATTTGTGCATGCACTCCTTACATAATCTCACTATGTTTTATTCCTATGCATGTCAGTTATTGTACACAAAGGAACTGAACATATAGAGCAAAAGAGACGAGCCTTTTGTGGCAATAAAATTTCATGCAGACTTCGCTCCATGGTCGGCGCAAAGGCAGCCCCCCTCCACCCATTTCGGATTGTAATCAAGAGGAAGATAACTGTTCTGAGGGGGATTCAGAAGGAGAAGACCACTCCTATTTACCCCCTGAGGTCTTTGCTCTAGCTTGGCATGCTGATGTTGGTCATATCATGCATATGGTGCCTTGCATTGCTTACTTTATACATCAAATATGTCATCGCTTAGTTTAGACATGCTTTGTCTGAATGACATCTATTTAGTTTCTTTATCATATATGTGAATCATTCAATGCCATCTTGTTTAGCCAGGCATCATATATGTGAATTTTTCAATGCCACACTTGTTAGCCAGTCATCTTATATGTGAATTATATCATGCCATCATTTTTTTATTACGTGTTAAATTTTTCAACAATTTTAGTACATTCAATTACTCTTCCTGTGCATCAGCCATTCGACACGGTCATGGAAAAATCTGGAGTGGAAACAAGGTCTTCAGAGCAGACAATGCTATCTGACGAAGTGGATGTCTTGCTGGTTACGTATAGCTCATCATAGGAGGATTCAGAGATAGATGACCAGTCCAATTTCCCCCTGAGGTGCATGCTCTAACTTGGCAGGGTTATATTGCTCATATCGTGCATATGGTGTCTTGCATTGGTATGTCATTTTCTTAGTTAGACATGCTTTGTGTGAATGCCACTTGTTTAGTGTCTAATTACCATGTATGTGAATTTTGCAATGCCATCTTGTTGCAAGACATTATATATGTGAATTATGCAATGCTATCTTGCTGCAAGGCATTATGTATGTGAATTATGCAATGCCATGCCGTTTAGCCAAGCGTCATATATCTGAATTATATCATGCCGTCCTTTTTTTGTATTACTCATTGCAATTGTCGACAATGTTTGTATATTCAACTCCTCTGCCTGTGCATCAGCCATTTGAATTGGTGATGGAGAAATCCGGAGTGAAAACAAGGTCTTCAGAGCAAACAATGGTACCTGCTAAAGCAGATATCTTGCTGGTTACAGATAGCTCCTCAGAGAAGGATTCAGAGGCAGATGACCAGTCCTATTATCCCCCTGAGGTGTATGCTCACACTTGGCAGGGTTATGTTACTCATATCATGCATATGTTGTCTTGCAATGCTTAGTTTTTACATCATATACACAGTATTGAATGCCATCTCCTTAATTGACACATCATATATACGATTGCCCTCTGCTCACTTGCTTAGTATATAAATCATATATTTGAATTATATCATGCCATGATGTTTACATAGACAACATGCATGTATCTGAATCATGGCATGCCAACCCATTTTGTAAAGACATAACATAGTTATATCATCTCATCCTGTTTATATATTCATCATATTTTGAATTATGTCATTCTATCAGTGAATTATATCATGCAATCATGTTTCCATCGACGGCATGTTTGTGAATTATGGCACGCCGACCACTTTAATAGACACATCATATAGTTATATCATATCATCCTGTTTACATAGTCATCATATTTTAAAGTATGTCATTCTATCATGTTTAGTTAGCCATCATACATGTGAAATTGTGTCATGCTATCCTGTTTAATTAGCCATCATATATGTGAAATTATGTCATGCTATTCTGTTTGGTTAGACAACATAAATGTGAATCATTTCATGCCCTGTTTTCTTCCCTACTATCCATTGCACCTGTCTATCTTACAATGTCTGTACATTCAATTACTTTTCTTGTTTGTCAGCCATTTGAATTGGAGGGGTGATGGCAGTGTCTGTGGGAGTAAAACCACGGTCTTTAGAAAAGATCGTGCTACCTGTCGATGTAGATAGAACCATGGTTGTACTTGCCCAAGAACCAGCCCCACCACACATAACCCAGACTCACGTATATTCTACCCCTAGCCAGTTGGATAGAGAACCAGCTACACCCCTTCTAACCCCAACCCCAGCAGATAGTAACCCAGTTCCAGTTAACACAACACCGTCTCCACCACAGAGCACCCAAGCACGAGCAGTTAGTAAGGCAACTGCGGTGCCCAAAGCATGAGGACCACCACTCTGAACCCCAAGTCAACGCTTAAAGCAGAAGAATTGTTCTCAGGTCAAGTTCTGTAGCTATGGTTCATACTCCTTTGCTCTTGCATCACTGTATTTACTCATACCAACTAATTTCAAATTTGAAGGATGCAATTGAAACTCCAATGGCGCAACATATATGATTTAAACCTGTTTCTTTAATGTGTTTGCTGTTGTAACTTGCTCTATGTTGATTTCAGTTTCAATTGAATAAACAGTTATGTTCTCATGCCATGCACATCACAAGTGTTGTTATTGCTGTGTAGTTTCTGTAACACCCCGCATGTAACTTGCCATATTTGTAACTCCGACTCTTTCCATTTCCGGCTATGTGATATGTTTTTCCCTTCGTTGTCGGGTTTTGCCTTTCGTTTTGTATTTTGTCATGTCATGCATTTTCATATCATGTCATCATGTGCATTGCATTCGCATACGTGTTCGTCTCATGCATCCGAGCATTTTCCCCGTTGTCTGTTTTCCAATCCGGCGCTCCTATCTCCTCCGGTGCACCCCTCTAGTTTTCTTTCGTGTGCGTGTGTCAAACTTTCTCGGAATGGACCGAGGCTTGTCAAGTGGTCTTAATATACCATCCGGAGACTACCGGTCAAGTTTCGTTCCATTCGGAGGTCGTTTGGTACTCCAACGGTTAACCGGGCCTCCGCAATGTCCATTTGAGTATCCAGCAAAAACCCCTCCAAAACCAGCCCAAAGCCCACCAAACTCTCTTCCATGCTCTAGGTCGTTCGATCACGATCGTGTGGGCGAAAACCGCACCTCATTTGGAGTCTCCTAGCCCCCTCTACCTATTTATAAGTGGGCATCCCGGAAAACGGATTCGCAGACGAACCCTAGCGTTTTTCCCACCGCGCCGCCGGACGCGTCCGTCCGCGCCGGACGACGTCCAACCGCCGCCGCCGCCAGCCCGCAGGCCCGTTTCCGGCCCCCGCGGCCTGAGCTGCGCCGCCGCCCGAGCCCGCGCCCGCACCGCGCCTCCGTCGCCTCTCCCGCCGCCGGCCGGCCCGCCGCCACCACCATCACCGCCGGCCGCCGCCGCCGACACCGGCCCCGCGCCGCCGCCGCGGCGCCCGTCCCCGCCGCCGCGCGCCCGCCGCCGGCCATCGCCGCCTCCGGTCCCCTCCGTCTCCGCCGCCCCACCGGCCTCGCCCACCGGCCTCGCCCTCCGGCCGTCGCCCCGCCGGTCCCCTCTCCCTCTCCGGCCGGCGAGCGCCCGAGCGAGCTCGAGCTCGTGTGCGATCCGATCTGGTAACTCCTCCCCGTTGACTTCCCTCGCTCCGTTTTTTCTAAGTCTGAGAATTCTATCCGCAAGTGCTCCTGTTCCCGATGCGATAACTTTGTGTATCAAGCTCCGATTCGCGCGTATAATATGTCAAATTGTTCGTCTCGTGATGCTCTTCAATTTTTTCAATTGCACCATTTTCATTAGAGGTCATCTTGATTCCCAAATCTTCGTTGGAAGAGGGCTAGTTGCTGTTAATCTCTGGTTCTTATCAGAACTTGGAGATTTGTCATTTTTGTATCATTTATTCTGTGCATCTTTTGAGCATGAGCTCTACATGTGTTTTGAAGTATGCCATGCCATCTTTCCATTGGTATAGTCCATGTATTTTTGTAATCTTTGTGGTGACTAGCACAAGCATGCAAAGTAGGCCCCGTAATAATTCTGATTTCAGGGACTTAGTGATTTCTCTTAAGTCTTTGTCTGCTGTAATTTTGTTACCATGTAAACTTCATGCTACAGAGAGATCCATGCATATTTTGGAGATGTTCAGTAAGGATGTTTTGTAGGTATAGTTGTAATTGATCTATTCCTACAATTGTTTGCAATTTTAGAGTAAAATAGCATGACTCAATCTTGATCTACTTTTGCTATAAAATATTTCTGGCAGTTTCTTAACATGAGGTGCATTTTTGCCAAGCTTATTGTAGTTGATCCATACATGCTATGCAATTGTTCTTGCCATGGATAGCTTCATAAACATGCCATCTTGCTGTAGGTATGCTTTGTTTGTCATGCATTGTTCTGTAGTGAGTGCATCAAGCTCACAAATAGGCCTACATATTAACATTTCTGCCATGCTCTGTTTTCTGCTAAGTCTGAAACCTGATAACGAAACTTGCTATGTTTACATGCTTGCCATCATTTCTTCTGATCCTTTTTGGCTTATGGTCAGTAAGGGACTTTTGTCATGTGCATTTAGTAGAACACTACCATTCCTTGTTTCGCTATGTTATGTTTCTGTAGCATGTTGATTTCGTGCTTTGAACATTGCTACCTGATGATGATTTCTGCCATGTCCAGTTTTTCACCAAGTCTGTGAACCTGTAATCTTTTGCACTTTTGCCATGCTTGTTTGAGCTTGATATGTTGTAAACTAGCCGTAGCTCAGTGTTCATCTTTTGTCAAGCATCTCCTGTAGTTTACTGGCATGTGCTTTGTTGCTATGTTGGGGTGCTGTAGCATTGTTACTTGTTGCATTTTAAGTACCATCTTGCTGTTAATCGCAGATTCGTGTCATTCTTGTTTTACTTGCCATTTGCAAACCGTGCATCCGATTCCGGTGATCTTTATATCGATTTCGACCGAAATCATCTGATCTTTCCAGTGGCATGCTTGGTTTGCCAAGTTACTGCCATGTTCATCATTTTCCTTCCGGAGCACGCATATACATCGCATTCCATATCTTGCATATCATACATGTTTTGCATCATGTTGCTTGTGCATTTCTCGTTGTTGATTGTGGTTCCGTTTGTTTGTGTTCTTGTCTTGGGTAGAGCTGGGAGACGAGTTCGTGAACGAGGAACCTGTCGAGTACGCTTACGAGGATCAAGCTTTCGACAACTCTGAGAATCTTGCAGGCAAGATGACCAGCCCTCGAAATCACTTCTATCTTTGCTATGCTAGTTGTTCGCTCTATTGCCATGCTCGCTACCTATCACTTGCTATATCATGTCTCCTATTTCAGCCATGTCAGCCCCTAACCATCCTTTCCTAGCAAACCGTTGTTTGGCTATGTTACCGCTTTTGCTCAGCCCCTCTTATAGTGTTGCTAGTTGCAGGTGAAGTTGAAGTTTGTTCCATGTCGGAACATGGTTATGTTGGGATATCACAATATCACTTATTTAATTAATGCATCTATATATTTTGGTAAAGGGTGGAAGGCTCGGCCTTATGCCTGGTGATTTGTTCCACTCTTGCCGCCCTAGTTACTGTTATACCGGGATTATGTTCCTTGAGTTTGCGTTCCTTACACGGTCGGGTGATTTATGGGACCCCCTTGACAGTTCGCCTTGAATAAAACTCTTCCAGCAAGGCCCAACTTTGGTTTTACTATTTGCCGCCTAAGCCTTTTCCCCCGGGTTTGCGGATATCTTCCAGAGTACGGCGCTCATTCTCCAGGGTGATGGCCTTGTCCACCAGCGTCTTAAAATCCGGAAAGGTGTGTACAATCAGTTGGCATCTTAATGCTGGTGCCAGGCCGTCCAGGAATTTTTCCATCTTCTTGTTTTCTGTCATGTGCTCGTCGTAGGCATAACGAGACAGTTGGGTAAACTGGCCGTTGTATTCTGTGACGGTCATGCCTCTTTGCTTCAGGTCATCAAACTCTCTCTTCTTAATCTTTAGGATGCTCCTGGGAATGTGTGCCCCACGGAAGCCTTCCTTGAATTCTTCCCAGGTGATGTTGTGTTCCCTGGGGTGCATGTGTAGGAAGTTTTCCCACCATGCTGCGGCTGCTCCAGTAAGGTAGTGTGGTGCATAAAGCACCTTCTCATGATCTGAGCATTGAGCGATAATCAGTTTTCTCTCAATCTCGCGAAGCCAATCATCGGCTTCTAGTGGCCTGTCGGTGTGAGCAAAAGTTGAGGGGCGAGTCTTCTGTAACTCAGATAACTTGGAATGTGGTTGATAGGGTTCACGGTGGTTTCCCATATTGATGACATGGTTCATCATCTCCTGGTGCTGTTGCTGGCTTTGCTCGAAGAGACGGCATACTTGAGATAGTGTCGCTTCGCTGTCCTGTTGGCTGGACTGACCCTGAGTGAAATTGTTGCTGGTCTGTGTTCCGTAAACCTCTTCTGGCTGATTGGGCATAGAGCGAGTCCAAGGGCGAGACATTTTTCCAGTCTGGGGTATCATTTGCAAAACCCATGAGAAAACTGCGTAGCGTAGGAAAACCCTTGCAAAGGCAATAATCAAAAAGGCTTCAAGGTTTTCAAAGAAACACAAATAATTTTTCACGGAGAAGAAGTGCTTAACACAAAGCTTACATGTGAAAGCAAACACATGATACAGCACTCAGGTTGCGCGTACACATCCTGACATGTTATTAAAACTAGCGTACTACTCCGGAAGGCAGCAAACACACCAACACAAACTAGCATACAGATAAGAACAACACATCATACAAGCAGGCATAACACGCGGCTACTCGGTGCTCTCAGTCGGAGATGGTGAAGATCTCCTTCCCCTTGCCGAGGGCAAGGCTCAGCGGTCCAGGAGAATCAACCTCCTCCTCTCTAGCTGGCTCCTGGCGTGCGACGCTGCGCTGCGGTGATGGTGCGGGGGCGACTGGCGGTAGAACGCGTGCGGCAGGCGGTGCGGCTCTGACTGGAGTAGGAGCGATGACTCGGTCGAACTCCTCAGTGGTAGGCAGACGGCGAGCAGTGGCCAAAACGGCCGGTGCATGCGAGGCTGAAGACGAGACGAATGTCAGAGGCGGCGCCGTGTGGAGAAGCTCCTTCCTGCTGGCAGGACCGCCCCGGACTAAGTCCATGCGGGCAGCCACAAGATCATCTACGAGGTTGTCGAAAGACTCCTCCAGAGCCTTGAGATACTCCACAACCATCTCGATGGCTTCATCTCGCTCTCCCCGATGGCAGGCGAACGCATAGTGGCTGGTGTAAGGCACATGGCATGGGAGGTAGCGGTAGCGACGAGTCTTCATCGTAGGAAGGATGTCCCGAAGGCGAGCTATCGCCTCACGGGCAGCCATCTGCATGGCATGCCTCTCCGTAGGCATGGCCCTTCCCATAAAACGGAAATGGCGAGCAGCAGATCATCCTCCCCTGAATTGCACCACAGCCTGGTGCATAGACACGTCGTCACTGAGCTTGTGCTGATAGAGAGTGAACTCCGTGCGAGCTGCTGGCCCGATCGCGAGCTTGGTGATGGAGACGAGGAGCTTGACAAACCCCTCGGGCACGTTGGTGAACACTCAATTCTCACAGCTGCTGCCAGCCATCTACAAAAGTAGGCAAAAATTCTGAGTAGTCATGTCATAAATTTTATGATGACCAACAGAAAATAGCTACAATTGCAAAATGCTGAAGAAGCACTAAAGACGCTAATAACCGATTAGCGATCGCACCTAGTGGCTTCCTACAGTCAGCCTGGCTCTGATACCAAGCTTGTCACGACCGGTTTTTCAATAAAATAATTATTGAGAAACCAATCCCTGTTACGGACCAGCGAGAAAGAATTCCTTCTCACTGATAGACAATACATTGGTCACAGAAGAAAAAAATACCAGGAGTACTAAATATAATACAAAGTTGAGCAGAGACTGCCCAACAATTTATTACATGCGCGCCGATAAAACAATACGGCGGATAGGGTGGCAAACTTCTAACTCACGATAATAACGGTGGTGGAAATATCATCGCGAAGCGAGTGACATGATTCCCGAATACTACAACTCTTCGAGCGTCGGAGTGAGGCTCGAGAATACTTATTTCGGGTGGCGGAAGCGTAAACGATACAAGTGACCAATATCCGGGATCGCGCAGGACTGACTGGGACTCCTCTAGGCGTCAGACGCGCTATCAAACTCTTCATCCAAGAGATCGCCTTCGTCAACATCTGGCCAAATCAACAAGCCAGGTGAGTACTATGGAAGTACTCGCAAGACAGTTCGGACATAAGGTATAACAAATGCAAACATGAAACACATGAACAAGTTAACCAGTGCGATCAGACATACAGATAATAAATACTGGGTGCCAAGCGAGGGTCTGAATGACGCCTCGAGCGGAAACTGCAGAATAGTAATGCGGGTGCCAAACGAGTGTCTGAAAGACTCCTCGAGAGGAAAATGCGGAATAATAATACAGGTGCCAAACGAGTGTCTGAAAGACTCCTCGAGCGGAAAATGCGGAGTAATAATACTGGTGCCAAACGAGTGTCTGAAAGACTCCTCGAGAGGAAAATGCGGAATAATAATACTGGTGCCAAACGAGTGTCTGAAAGACTCCTCGAGCGGAAAATGCGGAGTAATAATGCCACAGTCGGGCGTCGGGGCGACACCACATAAAGGGCTTATAACAGAAAGTAAAGGCAGTGCATGCCGCAGTCGGACGTCTGAGCGACATCACATAAAGGGCTTATATCGAAAGTGAGAAACGAGTACACGCCACAGTCGGACGTCTGCGCGACGTCTCATAAAGGGCTTATATTGTAACACAACAATACAACAGTTCGGGAATATAACTTGTCACAAGCACGAGACAAATATAATGTTAGTCCATCCACAGGAATAGCAATGAAATGGAATTTACCACTTGAGCTTGTTCACCGGGGGCAAGTTTTTTCACACGGATAGATTTGGATATAAAGTCTACATTACTGATCATGGATACGATGATTTGGAAAGAATTGACTCTGCAGAGTTTGTACTTAACCACAGCCAACGGATTTCAGTAGTCACGGGGACTAGTTCCGTCTACGGTGTTCTGGAAGGAACACGTCTAACCAGTACACTCCCAATTTAACCATCCGAAGCCAGGGATCACCCTCGGCAACATTCAGGAAAAACCCTGAGTCGGGGAGGCTACAACCTCGCATAGCATGGGATCAAATTTCTATACGCGCGCTATAAGGGGGTGCCCCCCCTCTCGGTCCCAACCGGAAACACCCATGCCCCCTGACCGAATGACTGGCTTTAATCCTGGGCCAAGGTACCATCATCCCGGCCTCTCTGTTTGGTGTGTACACGGAAAGAGGTTACCAACTTACTAAACCGTATCCTGGCAATGAGACATGTGGTAGCACGGAAAGGGGAAGGGACGATAACACAGCTCCAACCATGTTAACGTCGGAAAAGTCGGATGACACAAGGCTGGCATGCTACAACAGTACCACCTTGCTGCCCCTCATGTCACCACATGATTAGGCCACCTCTCATTAGAGGTCATCGCAACTTTGGAACAGGCGGGAAAAGACCGATAACGTGGCTCCAACCACGTTAACGTCGAAGAAAGTCGGATGACGCAAGGCTGGCATGCTACAACAGTACCACCTTGCTGCCCTTCATGTCACCACATGATTAGGCCACCCCTCATCAGAGGTCATCGCAACTTTGGAACAACCGGGTCGTTACCTTACAAGCAACGAGGTATTTATCGACACTCACATGCCACGCACAAACTTTCACATGAACATGCAAAACAACTGCCATATCAAATGTTCAAACATGCTTGCCTAGTTCGGAGAAGTCGGAGTCTAGCTCGGCGAAGTTCGCGGCTCCGTCCCCTCTCCCGGAACCTACGGCAATCACGAAACGGGGTACTAACGTGAAAACCAACACATGCACAGAAACTTTGCCAAATATTTTTCAAATAAATCCCATAAAAAACTAGACAAAATTTGGAGATTGACAGAAAAAGAATCACTCAAAAATACCTTTTTATTAAAAAGTTATAAAGGTTTCTGTCCAGGGACTTATCTCTAATGAAACAGAAAAGTTCCAGGGATTTAACTAAGAAAACAGAAAACGCTTCGGCTGGGAATGCGCAAGCGCAAAGAGAAAACGTATTTTGCCCGAAGGCGCCAACAGAAAACGGTTCGGGGAAATAAAACAGAGGCTGACACGCGGGGCCCGCATGTCAGGTTTGAAAGCTCGCCGGCGCCCGAAGACGGCGGTGGACGCCGGCGTCGAACCACGGCGAGTTAGGAGAAACGGAGGGTACCAAGAGCTTCAGTGTCTTCTTCCGCGTCGGTGGGTGGTGGACTCGTCCAACGGGGAGTACCACGTCGACGGCGACACTATCTCCGGCGGACGGCGGTTCGGGTGAGGTTGGGGAACTCCGGTGGAGGGCTGCAAAGTACGAATTGAGGCGCGGGTCAGAACGGGTGATGCAAGGAGAAGCTACTGGCACTAGAATGGAGGCTGCGGAGCACACACGGGGGCGAATCGGGTTGGATCCCGTGGCGGATCGCGGCGGCCGGAGTCGAGGAAGGAGACCTCCTCGGGGCTCTTCCACTGGCTAGGCGTGCTCTAGGGGAAGGGTAGGGCTGGTGGGTGCTCGAGTTGAAGCTCGGGGCCCCTATTTATAGGCAGATCGACGGGGTGGCCGTGAACGGAGAATCTCCGGCGAGCGATTACGGCGGAGCAGTGGGTTGGCAGAGGGTTTGAGCGGTCGAGCAGCATCAGTGGGTGTTACTGGACTCGATTTGCAGCTGAACGGGGTTGGCCTTGGCGTAATGGCGTCTGTCCACAGTGAGGTGACTGCACGGGCTCAACGGCAGCAGAGAGCGCGCTCCGCGCCCTGGGGTTCACGACGAGAGCGGCAGCGCATTCGGGGGAGTGGACGGCCACGCGGCGGGCTCCGGTGGTTTGGGCGGCGCTGGGTGGAGTCGGCGGCGCCGTGTCTCCCGCTGGCGCCCGCAAAGCCGCCGCCGGCGTCGGTCACGGGGCGGCGCACCTTCTGCTGCTCGTCGCCGACGTCCGCAAGATGCCAGGCACTCGTGCGGTGCAGGAACGAGAGGGCGAGGATGAGGAGCAAGGCGACGCGATGGCACTGGCGAGATCGATGCCCGTCTCTGAAGAAAACGACAGTGAGCACTGACTGAACTCTGAAGTTAACTGAACCTTGACAGTGACCAAGCAATGCAGGTGTTCGACAGTAGGTTTTGGTAAAGAGATAAATTTTTCTGGAGCTGTAACTTGGTGAGATGATCACTCAAAGCACCGAGGGGCTGCATGAATTTACTTGGAATTTTTGGAGAAAGTTTTGAATGAATTTCACCAAATTTGGCAAATCTGGTCCAAACTTGCAGCTGATGTAGTTTGAAATTTTTGAACTGGAGACCAGTGGATCTTCATGGTTCTAGGTTGAGGGTTCAAAGGACTAGGAGGGGAAAGAAGTTTGGTGGTAAAAGTCCAAACAGAAAATGGAGTTCCTTTGTAAATCTCCAAGAGGTAGAATAGAAGGCAGAAAAATATTTGAATGAAATTTGAATGGAAATAAATACATGGGGAGGTTCAACTTGCTGGATTTGATGCAAATCATGATCCAAAGGTGAGGGGAGGGTTAGGAGAGAGGATTTGCACTTATGTCATGGCAAGAAGGAATAGTTGGAAGTGGCAAAGGACTTTCCAAAAGCCATAGTGCAAAATTCAAGAAAAGGTTTTCAAAAGTTATTTTCCCAAATGAAAACCATTTTGTCTTGAGTCCAAAAGAAAAGCAAGAACCTCCAAGGTCAAAGGTAGATCTTGGGTGAATCCAAATAAAATTTTGCCATAAAGAAAAATATTTGAGAGTGAGAGTTCTCTTGAAGAAAATTTTTAAATCACTCCCCTCAAGTCAAATAAAAAATCTTTTTGAAAAAGCCAAATAAAAACTTGGGTGTCACAACACCTACCCCCTTAGGAAAAATCTCGTCCTCGAGATTTCTGCTGATCCTCAAATAGATATGGATACTCTGCTCGGAGGAAATCTTCCCTTTCCCATGTGGCTTCATCCTCAGTGTGGTTGCTCCACTGGACCCTGAAAAATTTTGTCGTTTTCTGACGGGTCCTCCGTTCAGACTCTTCTAAAATCTTTACTGGCCTTTCTCTGTAGGTGAGATCTGGTTGCATATCAATGCCCTCATGAGGTACATGTTTCTCCGGGTTACTCACACATTTCCTCAACTGCGAGACGTGGAATACGTCATGGACGTCTGATAGCTCCTTGGGTAGGTCTAGTTGGTAGGCTACCGTGCCTCTTCGTGCCCTTACACAAAATGGTCCAATAAACCTTGGGGCTAGCTTCCCCTTAATTTTGAACCGTTGCAGACCCCTCATTGGAGATACTCGGAGGTATACGGAATCACCAGGTTCAAAGCTGACCTCACGATGCTTCCGATCATAGTAGCTCTTTTGTCGGCTCTGTGCTGTCTTGAGTCTGTCCTTGATTTGTTTAACTTTTTCCTCGGCCTCCTTAAGCATATCTAGGCCGAAGATACGGCTGTCACCTGTTTCTGACCAATTCAATGGGGTACGACACCTCCGTCCGTACAATGCTTCAAAGGGTGCCATTTGCAAGCTGGCTTGGTAACTGTTGTTGTACGCAAATTCAGCATACGGCAAACTCTCTTCCCAACTGGTTCCATAGGTGAGCACACAGGCTCTTAGCATATCTTCTAGGATTTGGTTTACACGTTCTGTTTGTCCATCTGTCTGAGGGTGGTATGCTGTACTGAAAGCTAGTTGCGTGCCCAGAGCTTGTTGTAGGTGATCCCAAAATTTGGAGACGAATTGGGTGCCTCGGTCAGATATTATAGTCTTTGGGACTCCATGCAAGCAAACTATACGAGATAGATAGAGTCTTGCCAGTCTTTGTGTGGAGTAGGTAGTCTTCACGGGAATGAAGTGAGCAACCTTGGTTAGTCGGTCTGTGATGACCCATATGGCATCATTTCCACGCTGTGATCGGGGTAATCCGACAATGAAGTCCATTTCGATTTCATCCCATTTCCATTCCGGTATCCTGTTAGGCTGGAGTAGCCCTACTGGCTTTTGGTGCTCGGCCTTGATACGCTGACATGAATCGCAACAAGCAACGAATGTGGCTATATCCCTTTTCATACCGTGCCACCAAAATCTTTCTTGGATGTCCTTGTACATTTTGGTTCCTCCAGGATGGATCGAGTATGGGGCGGTGTGGCTTTCCGTCAAGATCTGTTGCTTGAGTTCCTCAATGTTAGGTACGCAAAGTCTGTTTCGGTACCACAATGTTCCTTCACTGTCTGTGACGAATTCTGAAGTCTTACTAGTATTCATTTTCTTCTTTACGCCTTCGATACTGGGATGTCCCTGTTGAGCCTTCTTGATTTGTTCCACCAAGGTGGGTTGTATCTCCAGGTTTGATATGGTGCCCTCTGAGACTAACCTCATGTTGAGCCGAGTGAACTCTCGCTGAAACTCAGGCCTCAAGTTTTGCTGACTGTCACTGTCCGGGCTGGGGTTTCGACTAAGGGCATCGGCCACTACATTTGCCATCCCTGGGTGGTAGTGAATACCGATGTCATAGTCCTTGACCAGTTCCAACCAGCGTCATTGGCATAAATTCAGCTCTGGCTGTGTGAAGATATATTTGAGGCTCTTATGGTCTGTATATATTTCACAGCAATTTCCCAACAGAAAGTGCCTCCACTCCTTGAGTGCATGTATAACTGCTGCTAGTTCCAAGTCATGTGTTGGGTAATTTTCCTCATGTTTTCGCAGCTGCCTGGAGGCATAT
Source organism: Aegilops tauschii subsp. strangulata (assembly GCF_002575655.3). Taxonomy (NCBI): domain Eukaryota; kingdom Viridiplantae; phylum Streptophyta; class Magnoliopsida; order Poales; family Poaceae; genus Aegilops; species Aegilops tauschii. Next base: position 408,770,524 of record NC_053037.3, read on the forward strand.
GCGACAACTTTGCCATCCTGCATTAGCACACATCTGAGACCTTTTCGGGACGCGTCACAATACACCTCAAAGCTCTTGTGTATGTCTGGTACGGTTAAGACTGGTGCGGTTGTCAGCTTTTTCTTGAGTTCTTGGAAGCTCTGCTCACATGCTTCCGTCCATACGAATTTCTTGTCTTTCTTGAGTAGTTGGGTCATATGCTTTGCCACAGTGGAGAATCCTTCAATAAATCTCCTGTAATATCCGGCCATTCCTAGGAAACTCCGCACATCTGTAACATTGGCGGGCGGTTTCCAGTCCAGTATGGCCTTGACCTTTTCTGGGTCTACGGCTACGCCTTCTTGGTTCAGTATATGGCCTAAGAAACCAACTTGTCTTAGCCAAAATTCGCATTTGCTAAACTTGGCGTACAACTGATGCTTCCTCAATTCTCCCAAAACAATTCTGAGGTGCTCAGCATGTTCTTCTGGTGTCCTTGAGTAGACCAGAATGTCGTCAATGAATACCACCACAAATTTATCCATGAATTTCATGAACACTTTGTTCATGAGGTGGACGAAAAATGCGGGGGCGTTTGTTAGTCCAAAAGGCATCACTGTGAACTCGTATAACCCATATCTGGAAGTGAATGCTGTCTTGGGGATATCCTCTGTTCGTACTTTCAGTTGATGGTATCCTGATCTCAAATAAATCTTTGAAAATACTTTAGCTTGTGCGAGCTGGTCAAACAAATCATTGATCCGTGGCATCGGATATTTGTTTTTGATGGTGACCATATTGAGGGCTCGATAGTCTATGCATAGTCTCAGTGTCCCATCCTTCTTCTTGGCGAACAATACGGGCGAACCCCATGGTGAGGAGCTGGCTCGTATAAATCCCTTGTCCAATAATTCCTTTATCTGCTTCTTCAACTCCACCAATTCTGAGGGTGCCATTCTATACGGCTTCTTATAAATGGGAGCGGTGCCAGGTGCTAATTCAATGCTGAATTCGATCTCTCGGTCTGGTGGCATACCTGGTAGTTCTTCCGGGAACACATCAGGGAACTCGCATACCACTGGCACTTTTCTTAATTCTGCGATGTCCATCTTGTTCAGTTTTGGTTTCTGTGATCGTGGCCTTTCTTGAGCGGAAACTCTTATAGTCTTGCCGTGATGGTGAGTGAGAATCACTGTCCGATTGAAACAGTCGATGAATCCTTTGTTGGTGGTCAACCAGTTCATTCCTAAAATGACATCCAGTCCTTTACTTTCCAACACGATGAGATTCGCGTGGAATGGTAGTCCTTCGAACTCAATGACCACTCCTTGGCAGTAACCCTGAGCAATTTGCTTATTTCCGGGGGACTTGATGATCATAGACTTTTCCAAGGGGAGTATCGGAAAACCATGTTGCGAAACAAAACTCTTCGAAACAAACGAATGGGAAGCTCCAGAATCAAACAAAACCGTGGCAGGTACTGTGTTGACAGGGAACGTACCGAGCACGATGTCTGGGGCATTCTGCGCTTCTTCCCTGGTCACATGGTTCAAGTGACCCTTCCTGTGGTTGTTGTTGGGATTAAAGTTGTTGCGCTTGGGGGCGGGATTGTTTCCACCATTGTTCGGCTTGGGTGCCGAGTCTCTTGGCTTCGGGCACTGTTTAGCGTAATGCCCTTGCTGACCACAAGCATAGCAGGTGACCCCTGGACGGTATGTGAACTCCTTGTCTCTGGCATGAAATTGTCCGACGGGTCTTGGCTCAGTAGTCGTGGATCTTCTCGTGTCTGTCCTTGGGACCTCAGTCTTGCCTCGGTTGCTGCGGGCAAGAGTCGTCTTGTCCCTCTTCCGCTTGCGGATATCTTCCAGACTACGGCGCTCATTCTCCAGGGTGATGGCCTTGTCCACCAGCGTCTTAAAATCCGGAAAGGTGTGTACAATCAGTTGGCATCTTAATGCTGGTGCCAGGCCGTCCAGGAATTTTTCCATCTTCTTGTTTTCTGTCATGTGCTCGTCGTAGGCATAACGAGACAGTTGGGTAAACTGGCCGTTGTATTCTGTGACGGTCATGCCTCTTTGCTTCAGGTCATCAAACTCTCTCTTCTTAATCTTTAGGATGCTCCTGGGAATGTGTGCCCCACGGAAGCCTTCCTTGAATTCTTCCCAGGTGATGTTGTGTTCCCTGGGGTGCATGTGTAGGAAGTTTTCCCACCATGCTGCGGCTGCTCCAGTAAGGTAGTGTGGTGCATAAAGCACCTTCTCATGATCTGAGCATTGAGCGATAATCAGTTTTCTCTCAATCTCGCGAAGCCAATCATCGGCTTCCAGTGGCCTGTCGGTGTGAGCAAAAGTTGAGGGGCGAGTCTTCTGTAACTCAGATAACTTGGAATGTGGTTGATAGGGTTCACGGTGGTTTCCCATATTGATGACATGGTTCATCATCTCCTGGTGCTGTTGCTGGCTTTGCTCGAAGAGACGGCATACTTGAGATAGTGTCGCTTCGCTGTCCTGTTGGCTGGACTGACCCTGAGTGAAATTGTTGCTGGTCTGTGTTCCGTAAACCTCTTCTGGCTGATTGGGCATAGAGCGAGTCCAAGGGCGAGACATTTTTCCAGTCTGGGGTATCATTTGCAAAACCCATGAGAAAACTGCGTAGCGTAGGAAAACCCTTGCAAAGGCAATAATCAAAAAGGCTTCAAGGTTTTCAAAGAAACACAAATAATTTTTCACGGAGAAGAAGTGCTTAACACAAAGCTTACATGTGAAAGCAAACACATGATACAGCACTCAGGTTGCGCGTACACATCCTGACATGTTATTAAAACTAGCGTACTACTCCGGAAGGCAGCAAACACACCAACACAAACTAGCATACAGATAAGAACAACACATCATACAAGCAGGCATAACACGCGGCTACTCGGTGCTCTCAGTCGGAGATGGTGAAGATCTCCTTCCCCTTGCCGAGGGCAAGGCTCAGCGGTCCAGGAGAATCAACCTCCTCCTCTCTAGCTGGCTCCTGGCGTGCGACGCTGCGCTGCGGTGATGGTGCGGGGGCGACTGGCGGTAGAACGCGTGCGGCAGGCGGTGCGGCTCTGACTGGAGTAGGAGCGATGACTCGGTCGAACTCCTCAGTGGTAGGCAGACGGCGAGCAGTGGCCAAAACGGCCGGTGCATGCGAGGCTGAAGACGAGACGAATGTCAGAGGCGGCGCCGTGTGGAGAAGCTCCTTCCTGCTGGCAGGACCGCCCCGGACTAAGTCCATGCGGGCAGCCACAAGATCATCTACGAGGTTGTCGAAAGACTCCTCCAGAGCCTTGAGATACTCCACAACCATCTCGATGGCTTCATCTCGCTCTCCCCGATGGCAGGCGAACGCATAGTGGCTGGTGTAAGGCACATGGCATGGGAGGTAGCGGTAGCGACGAGTCTTCATCGTAGGAAGGATGTCCCGAAGGCGAGCTATCGCCTCACGGGCAGCCATCTGCATGGCATGCCTCTCCGTAGGCATGGCCCTTCCCGTAAAACGGAAATGGCGAGCAGCAGATCGTCCTCCCCTGAATTGCACCACAGCCTGGTGCATAGACACGTCGTCACTGAGCTTGTGCTGATAGAGGGTGAACTCCGGGCGAGCTGCTGGCCCGATCGCGAGCTTGGTGATGGAGACGAGGAGCTTGACAAACCCCTCGGGCACGTTGGTGAACACTCGATTCTCACAGCTGCTGCCAGCCATCTACAAAAGTAGGCAAAAATTCTGAGTAGTCATGTCATAAATTTTATGATGACCAACAGAAAATAGCTACAATTGCAAAATGCTGAAGAAGCACTAAAGACGCTAATAACCGATTAGCGATTGCACCTAGTGGCTTCCTACAGTCAGCCTGGCTCTGATACCAAGCTTGTCACGACCGGTTTTTCAATAAAATAATTATTGAGAAACCAATCCCTGTTACGGACCAGCGAGGAAGAATTCCTTCTCACTGATAGACAATACATTGGTCACAGAAGAAAAAAATACCAGGAGTACTAAATATAATACAAAGTTGAGCAGAGACTGCCCAACAATTTATTACATGCGCGCCGATAAAACAATACGGCGGATAGGGTGGCAAACTTCTAACTCACGATAATAACGGTGGTGGAAATATCATCGCGAAGCGAGTGACATGATTCCCGAATACTACAACTCTTCGAGCGTCGGAGTGAGGCTCGAGAATACTTATTTCGGGTGGCGGAAGCGTAAACGATACAGGTGACCAATATCCGGGATCGCGCAGGACTGGCTGGGACTCCTCTAGGCGTCGGACGCGCTATCAAACTCTTCATCCAAGAGATCGCCTTCGTCAACATCTGGCCAAATCAACAAGCCAGGTGAGTACTATGAAAGTACTCGCAAGACAGTTCGGACATAAGGTATAACAAATGCAAACATGAAACACATGAACAAGTTAACCAGTGCGATCAGACATACAGATAATAAATACTGGGTGCCAAGCGAGGGTCTGAATGACGCCTCGAGCGGAAACTGCAGAATAGTAATGCGGGTGCCAAACGAGTGTCTGAAAGACTCCTCGAGAGGAAAATGCGGAATAATAATACAGGTGCCAAACGAGTGTCTGAAAGACTCCTCGAGCGGAAAATGCGGAGTAATAATACTGGTGCCAAACGAGTGTCTGAAAGACTCCTCGAGAGGAAAATGCGGAATAATAATACTGGAGCCAAACGAGTGTCTGAAAGACTCCTCGAGCGGAAAATGCGGAGTAATAATGCCACAGTCGGGCGTCGGGGCGACACCACATAAAGGGCTTATAACAGAAAGTAAAGGCAGTGCATGCCGCAGTCGGACGTCTGAGCGACATCACATAAAGGGCTTATATCGAAAGTGGGAAACGAGTACACGCCACAGTCGGACGTCTGCGCGACGTCTCATAAAGGGCTTATATTGTAACACAACAATACAACAGTTCGGGAATATAACTTGTCACAAGCACGAGACAAATATAATGTTAGTCCATCCACAGGAATAACAATGAAATGGAATTTACCACTTGAGCTTGTTCACCAAGGGCAAGTTTTTTCACACGGATAGATTTGGATATAAAGTCTACATTACTGATCATGGATACGATGATTTGGAAAGAATTGACTCTGCAGAGTTTGTACTTAACCACAGCCAACGGATTTCAGTAGTCACGGGGACTAGTTCTGTCTACGGTGTTCTGGAAGGAACACGTCTAACCAGTACACTCCCAATTTAACCATCCGAAGCCAGGGATCACCCTCGGCAACATTCAGGAAAAACCCTGAGTCGGGGAGGCTACAACCTCGCGTAGCATGGGATCAAATTTCTATACGCGCGCTATAAGGGGGTGCCCCCCCTCTCGGTCCCAACCGGAAACACCCATGCCCCCTGACCGAATGACTGGCTTTAATCCTGGGCCAAGGTACCATCATCCCGGCCTCTCTGTTTGGTGTGTACACGGAAAGAGGTTACCAACTTACTAAACCGTATCCTGGCAATGAGACATGTGGTAGCACGGAAAGGGGAAGGGACGATAACACGGCTCCAACCATGTTAACGTCGGAAAAGTCGGATGACACAAGGCTGGCATGCTACAACAGTACCACCTTGCTGCCCCTCATGTCACCACATGATTAGGCCACCTCTCATCAGAGGTCATCGCAACTTTGGAACAGGCGGGAAAAGACCGATAACGTGGCTCCAACCACGTTAACGTCGAAGAAAGTCGGATGACGCAAGGCTGGCATGCTACAACAGTACCACCTTGCTGCCCTTCATGTCACCACATGATTAGGCCACCCCTCATCAGAGGTCATCGCAACTTTGGAACAACCGGGTCGTTACCTTACAAGCAACGAGGTATTTATCGACACTCACATGCCACGCACAAACTTTCACATGAACATGCAAAACATCTGCCATATCAAATGTTCAAACATGCTTGCCTGGTTCGGAGAAGTCGGAGTCTAGCTCGGCGAAGTTCGCGGCTCCGTCCCCTCTCCCGGAACATACGGCAATCACGAAACGGGGTACTAACGTGAAATACAACACATGCACAGAAAATTTGCCAAATATTTTTCAAATAAATCCCATAAAAAACTAGACAAAATTTGGAGATTGACAGAAAAAGAATCACTCAAAAATACCTTTTTATTAAAAAGTTATAAAGGTTTCTGTCCAGGGACTTATCTCTAATGAAACAGAAAAGTTCCAGGGATTTAACTAAGAAAACAGAAAACGCTTCGGCTGGGAATGCGCAAGCGCAAAGAGAAAACGTATTTTTCCCGAAGGCGCCAACAGAAAACGGTTCGGGGAAATAAAACAGAGGCTGACACGCGGGGCCCGCATGTCAGGTTTGAAAGCTCGCCGGCGCCCGAAGACGGCGGTGGACGCCGGCGTCGAACCACGGCGAGTTAGGAGAAACGGAGGGTACCAAGAGCTTCAGTGTCTTCTTCCGCGTCGGTGGGTGGTGGACTCGTCCAACGGGGAGTACCACGTCGACGGCGACACTATCTCCGGCGGACGGCGGTTCGGGTGAGGTTGGGGAACTCCGGTGGAGGGCTGCAAAGTACGAATTGAGGCGCGGGTCAGAACGGGTGATGCAAGGAGAAGCTACTGGCACTAGAATGGAGGCTGTGGAGCACACACGGGGGCGAATCGGGTTGGATCCCGTGGCGGATCGCGGCGGCCGGAGTCGAGGAAGGAGACCTCCTCGGGGCTCTTCAAGTGGCTAGGCGTGCTCTAGGGGAAGGGTAGGGCTGGTGGGTGCTCGAGTTGAAGCTCGGGGCCCCTATTTATAGGCAGATCGATGGGGTGGCCGTGAACGGAGAATCTCCGGCGAGCGATTACGGCGGAGCAGTGGGTTGGCAGAGGGTTTGAGCGGTCGAGCAGCATCAGTGGGTGTTACTCGACTCGATTTGCAGCTGAACGGGGTTGGCCTTGGCGTAATGGCGTCTGTCCACGGTGAGGTGACTGCACGGGCTCAACGGCGGCAGAGAGCGCGCTCCGCGCCCTGGGGTTCACGACGAGAGCGGCAGCGCATTCGGGGGAGTGGACGGCCACGCGGCGGGCTCCGGTGGTTTGGGCGGCGCTGGGTGGAGTCGGCGGCGCCGTGTCTCCCGCTGGCGCCCGCAAAGCCGCCGCCGGCGTCGGTCACAGGGCGGCGCACCTTCTGCTGCTCGTCGCCGACGCCCGCAAGATGCCAGGCACTCGTGCGGTGCAGGAACGAGAGGGGAGGACGAGGAGCAAGGCGACGCGATGGCACTGGCGAGATCGATGCCCGTCTCTGAAGAAAACGACAGTGAGCACTGACTGAACTCTGAAGTTAACTGAACCTTGACAGTGACCAAGCAATGCAGGTGTTCGACAGTAGGTTTTGGTAAAGAGATAAATTTTTCTGGAGCTGTAACTTGGTGAGATGATCACTCAAAGCACCCAGGGGCTGCATGAATTTACTTGGAATTTTTGGAGAAAGTTTTGAATGAATTTCACCAAATTTGGCAAATCTGGTCCAAACTTGCAGCTGATGTAGTTTGAAATTTTTGAACTGGAGACCAGTGGATCTTCATGGTTCTAGGTTGAGGGTTCAAAGGACTAGGAGGGGAAAGAAGTTTGGTGGTAAAAGTCCAAACAGAAAATGGAGTTCCTTTGTAAATCTCCAAGAGGTAGAATAGAAGGCAGAAAAATATTTGAATGAAATTTGAATGGAAATAAATACATGGGGAGGTTCAACTTGCTGGATTTGATGAAAATCATGATCCAAAGGTGAGGGGAGGGTTAGGAGAGAGGATTTGCACTTATGTCATGGCAAGAAGGAATAGTTGGAAGTGGCAAAGGACTTTCCAAAAGCCATAGTGCAAAATTCAAGAAAAGGTTTTCAAAAGTTATTTTCCCAAATGAAAACCATTTTGTCTTGAGTCCAAAAGAAAAGCAAGAACCTCCAAGGTAAAAGGTAGATCTTGGGTGAATCCAAATAAAATTTTGCCATAAAGAAAAATATTTGAGAGTGAGAGTTCTCTTGAAGAAAATTTTTAAATCACTCCCCTCAAGTCAAATAAAAAAATCTTTTTGAAAAAGCCAAATAAAAACTTGGGTGTCACACGTAGTCGGTCTATATGGTTGTATTTTGGATGATGTATGAATAATATTTATGTATTGTGTGAAGTGGCGATTGTAAGCCAACTCTTTATCCCATTCTTGTTCATTACATGGGATTGTGTGAAGATGACCCTTCTTGCGACAAAACCACTATGCGGTTATGCCTCTAAGTCGTGCCTCGACACGTGGGAGATATAGCCGCATCGTGGGCGTTACAGTTTCCCACACTTATATTCTGTCTATGCTGCTTTGTCTTAAATAGATATGATTTGAACTGTCTCTATCTCGATTTGGCAACATAAAGTAGAATGATATAGACCATACAGTGACCATACTAGATAGATATATGTTTGTTTCATGCTGTTATCCTGTCCACCTTACCACTGAACTGGTTTACCAAAATGAGTTTCATATACAACATGGTAAACCTGTGATGTGTATGTTTGTTTCTCTTTTAGAATGCGGATAAAATATTGGAGAAGAGTACCCCGTTATGCAATGGTAAAGGAAGTAATGCAGTTAAGGTTCGAGATAGTGATACATCCCTGTTGATCTCCAAGAAAGCTGATAAAAACTATATTGAAGACACTGAGACAACCCCAAAGTCCTGTCTTGATGTAGTGTTCGAGTTACTGGCCACTACTGCTGGCACCAGCTCTTCGAACTTGCTGCCTGAATCAGTTCGGCTTCTTGAGTTTCAAATTCAAGTTGAAAGACATCGATCAGATGTTCTGCAACAGGAAGCCGAAGGACCGAGGAAGTCCATGCAGAATTCAGATGTATACTTTCTGGTGCAACAACAAGCGCTGGAGGATTTAAGCGCCAAACAAGAGAAAGTTAATAAGCTTGCTAAGCGTCTTGCCAGCATTATGGGTACCCAGGATATTGTTTCTTGAGCTCTTCTGAAGTGGTTTCAGTTCTGGACTTGTTTTGCGACGGAGTTTATTTGCACTGGTCACCAACTTTAACAACCAGTGTATGTGATATGCTGCTTTGTTCCCTATATTTGCACTGGTGGCGAACCTTGATGCCCAGTGGATGTAATATGCGTAATAGCCATGATATCCTAGCGTAAGTTGCTTGCTTATTTATTTCCTTGTCGTCTTGTTTATTTGTTTGCTTCTAGTCAGTGCAGTTCTTTTTCCGCGGTTTGCTAGTGGCCGGAATAACCTATTTTTAAAACTAGGCCACAATAACCATGGGCTACATATTTACTGTAGTTACCATGGGCCTGCTACGGGTCGTAGAAACCATGGGCCTTCTACGGGCCGTATGATCGATTGGCCAAACATGGGCCAATAATGGACCGCATTATGGGCCGTAAACGGGCTAGAGTTGGAATCGTCCGTTCATGGGCCGACCATAATGGGTCGTCGTTAATCGGCCGTATTTGATGACGCTATGAAAACAGCCCAACGGATTAATGGGCCACAAACGGGCCGACTATAACCACGGGCTGAACTTGGCCCACAAGCAGAAAAGGCCAGTAACGAGCCGTAAGTAACCGAATGCTGGAAATGAGCCCAAGAATAAATGGGCCCTGAGAAGGCCGAAAGATAACACGGGCTAGAAACGGCCCAATGGAATAATGGAACATTAATGGGTATAAAGTGATACACTGTTCATTACGGGCCAGTTTCACCACCGGCCATTAATGGGCCAAGAGTTACAAAGGGCCTCATATGGCCGAAAGACGTCATGGGCCATACATGGGCCAGAAGTTACAATGGGCTGGAATCATATTGGACGGCCCAGATGACGCTACGGGGCCTAATTCGGATAGGCCATAACGGGTTGTGACTTAGCGGGCTGTAAATGGGCTATATGCGAACAAGCTGTTAACATGCTTTCCGTGGGCCAGCCCGCTACCTTTTGACCAAGTCAAACGGGCCAGCCTTTTCACCAGAATGGGCCTCTGTTGGGCCGTGCCACGTGTCGACGTATCATAGGCGCCTTCGGTCCAATGAGTGGATGACATATGTCCCAACGGTGAGCCGACACGTGGTTCCTCTGGCCATTGAGAATTTTACATGTGGGAAATCCCCATTGGTCCGGGCTGTTAACGGGTTATCAGATCCAACCGGAACCCAATAGCTTAACAGCGACCCGTTACGGTGGATGCCACGTGTCGGTTACCCTTGACGAAAGCAACTCTATCACGCGCGATTTATCGTCATGGAAGTGGACATTTCCGTGATGATAATTTTGGTAATGTCATGGAACACTTCTGCGACATCTATTAGTGATCGAAACAAAGTACTACACGCATGCTCCTAGGGGGGTAGATTGGTTGGAAAAGACCATCGCTCATCCCCGACCGCCACTCATAAGGAAGACAATTAATAAATAGATCATGCTCCGACTTGAATCACATAACAGTTCACCATACGTGCATGCTATGGGAATCACAAACTTTAACACAAGTATTTCTACCAATCCACAATTACTCACTAGCACGACTCTAATATCACCATCTTTATATCTCAAAACAATCATAAGGAATCAAACTTCACATAGTATTCAATGCACTTTATATGAATGTTTTTATTATATCCCTCTTGGATGGCCATCATATTAGGACTAAATTCATACCCTAAGAAAATTATCATGTTGTTTAGAGACTCTCAAAATAATATAAGTGAAGCAAGCGAGTTCAACAATTTCTATCCAATAAAGCCACCACCGTGCTAAAAAAAGATATAAGTGAAGCACTAGAGCAAAATTGCCTAGCTCAAAAGATATAAGTGAAGCACATATAGTATTCTAATAAATCACGATTCATACGTATACCTCTCAAAAGGTGTGTACAGCAAGGATGATTGTGGCAAACCAAAAAGCAAGGAATCATATCATACAAGACGCTCCAAGCAAAACACATATCATGTGGTGAATAAAAATATAGCCTCGAGTAAATTTACCAATAGACGAAAACGAAAGAGGGGATGTCTTCTTGGGCATCCCCAAGCTTAGGCTCTTGGTTGTCCTTGAATATTACCTTGGGAAGCCTTGGGCATCCCCAAGCTTAGGCTCTTGCCACTCCTTATTCCGTAGTCCATCAAATCTTTACCCAAAACTTGAAAACTTCACAACACAAAACTCAACAAAAAACTCATGAGATCCGTTAGTATAAGAAAATAAAATCACCACTTTTGGTAATGTTGTGAACTCATTCTTTATTTATATTGGTGTAATATCTACCGTATTCCAACTTCTCCATGGTTCATACCCCCTGATACTACCCATAGCTTCATCAAAATAAGCAAACAACACATAGAAAACATAATCTATCAAAAACAGAACAGTCTATAGCAATCTATAAACTTCGAATACTTCTGTAACTCCAAAAATTCTAAAAAAATAGGACAACAGGGGCAATTTGTATATCAATCTTGTGCAAAAAGAATCAGTATCTTATTGCGCTTCTTTGAATTACTAAAATTATTTTATTGTGCGCAAAAGTTTCTGTTTTTCAGCAAGATCAAATCAACTATCACCGTAAGCCATCCCAAAGGTCTTACTTGGCACAGACACTAATTAAAACACCAGAACACAATTACTACAAAGGTAATACTATGTATTTTATTCAAGAATAGTAGCAAAACAAAAAAACACAAAAATAAAATTGGGTTGCCTCCCAACAAGCGCTATTGTTTAACGCCCCTAGCTAGGCATATTGCAATAGATATAGGTATTGTTATCTTTGGTACGCACTTCCTCAATTGCATACTTACTACCTCTAGGAGATTCTTTGGTTTTATCAATAATAACACTCCTAGGCAGAAAATCAAGAAATTCACTAGTAGCAATCGGTTCCTTAATAATATTCAGAAAGTTGGGTTGAACACCTATCATCTTAAGATCTCCGTTTTCTTTGCTGGAAGAATCACCCTTATTTTTAGGAACATAAATAAACTTGGTAGTTTTAATAGGAGGAAGTTTTGGAGTAGTTTTAACAGCGGCAAAAGCGGAACCCATGTGGGTAATAATATCTTCTAATTTATCGATTCTAGAGGAATCTTGATCAATTCTCTCATTAACTATGGGTTCTTTTTCCTTAAAGGTCTTCAAAGTAACCCTACCTTCGTCCCAAGTTGAGTAATGTGATTATGGAACTTTTTATCCAAAATCTCAAATAGCTCTATGGTGGGAATTTTATTTTCAATGATATCAAGCCGTGGCATCACATGTTCCCAAGTTAAAACCGTTTCATTAACCATAAGTGGTGGAGATCCTACTAGATTTAGCATAGCATTGTAAGCATCCATAGTGTGACTACCCAATAAATTTCTCCCAGTAATGGTATCTAGCACATATCTATACCAAGTAGTCACACCCACATAAAAAATTTCGAAGAAGAACGGTAGTAGATTGCTTACGAGTAGATCTATTTTGAGCATTGAAAATTCTATACCAAGCATCTTTAAGACTTTCCCCACCCATTTGTTTAAAAGTAATAACCTCGTTTTCCGGGGTATCGATTACGATATAGGAGCTAGCCATAAAAGCAAATCGAGTGATCTAGTCACACGAACAAAGAAAAAGCAAACAAAAAGACGAACAGAAGAAGGGCGAGTAAAAAGGCAAATCTTTTTGTATTTTTCTAAAAATCGTTTTAGAAGTGGGGGGAGAGGAAAACGAGAGGCAAATGTCAAACAATGTAATGCAAGAGATGAGAGTTTATGATCGGTACTTGGTAGGCTTGATGTAGACCTCCCCAGCAGCGGCACCAAAAATTCTTCCTGCTACTTCTTGAGCTTGCATTGGTTTTTCCCTTGAAGAGTAAAGGGTGATGCAGCAAAGTAGAGATAAGTATTTCCCTCAGTTAGAGAACCAAGGTATCAATCCAGTAGGAGGTACAAGCAAGTCCCCAATCTATGCACTTGCACAGACAATCAAACACTTGCACCCAACGCGATAAAGGGGTTGTCAATCCCTTCACGGTCAATTGCAAAGGTGAGATCTGATAGAGATAGATAAAATAAAAGGTAATTAAATATTTTGGGTTTTTTGGTTTATAGATATGAAAAACAAAATATTCCAAATAGTAGATCAAAAAGCAAATATGATGGAAAATAGACTCGGGGGCCATAGGTTTCACTAGAGGCTTCTCCCAAGAAGGCAAATAATACGATGGGTGAACAAATTACCGTCAAGCAATTGATAGAAAAGCGCAAAGTTATGACGATATCCAAGGCAATGATTATGCATATAGGTATCACGTCCGTGTCAAGTAGACCGAAACGATTCTGCATCTACTACTATTACTCCACACATCGACCGCTATCCAGCATGCATCTAGAGTATTAAGTTCATAAAGAATGGAGTAATGCCTTAAGTAAGATGACATGATGTAGAGGGATAAAATCAAGCAATATGATGAAAACCCCACCATTTTATCCTTGATGGCAACAATACAATACGTGCCTCGCTACCCCTACTATGTCACTGGGTGAGGACACCGCAAGATTGAACCCAAAACTAAGCACCTCTCCCATTGCAAGAAATACCAATCTAGTTGGCCAAACCAAACCTATAGTTTGAATAAACACAAAGATATCAAATCATGCATATAAGAATTCAGAGGAGATTCAAATAATATTCATGGATAATTTGATCATAAATCCACAATTCATCGGATCTCGACAAACACACGGCAAAAGAAGATTACATCGGACGGATCTCCAAGAACATCGAGGAGAACTTGGTATTGAGAATCAAAGAGAGAGAAGAAGCCATCTAGCTACTAGCTATGGACCCATAGGTCTGAGGTAAACTACTCACGCTTCATCGGAAGGTAATAGGGTTGATGTAGATGCCCCCCGTGATCGAATCCCACTCCGGCAGATTGCCGGAAAAGGCCCTAAGATGGGATCTCACGGGAATAGAAGGTTGCGGCGGTGGAAAAGTATTTGTGTGGCTCTCTCTAATGGTTCTGGAGTATATGTGAATATATAGGACAAGGAAGGAGGTAGGGGGTCTCCGAGGGGGTCACGAGCCCTAGGGGTGCCCCCTAGGGCGCGCCCTTGGCTTATCGCCTCCTCGAGGATCTTCTGACTTGGAGTCCATGTCCCGTAGGTGTCTTCTGGTCCAAGAAAAATCATCGCGAAAGTTTTATTCGTTTGGACTCCGTTTGATATTCCTTTTCTGCGAAACTCAAAAACAAGGAAAAAACAGAAACTGGCACTAGGCTCTAGGTTAATAGGTTAGTCCCAAAAATAATATAAAATTGCATATTAATGCATATAAAACATCCAAAACAGATAATATAATAGCATGGAACGATAAAAAATTATAGATACGTTGGAGACGTATCATCTGCCTGGTTTGGGCCCTGGGCCGAGTGTGGCCCATTCTCCACCTATCTTACCCATCCCAGCCCCCTCGGGCGGCCTCGGCCTGGCTTGTTTCGGATAGATATGGGTTCGTAAGGGTTCCCGCATCCAAAGCGGACGTGCGAAGGCTGCGCTTCCCCATCCGCACTTTCTTCAAATACACTCCTCCACCTTCCTTCTCCCTCTCGTTCGCGGCAATCCTCTCCATGGAGAAGTCGTGGGGCTCCTCCAGCGAGGAGGTCTCCGGTAACAAGCGCCATCGCGGGGGTCCGGCGGAGACGGCCGCAGATCTGGCATACGAGGCCGCGCTCCGGTCCAACCTCGAGACGGAGTAGGCGGCGCGCGAGCAGTTGGCTCGGGAGCTTGATGCCTGGGCCGCCGGGCCGGAGTGGCTGCAGCGCGATGAGCAGGCCCGTGCTATAGCGACTGTTGCCGAGGCGATGCTTCCACAGTCCTTGGATCTGGTGGTGGCGAGTTGTCGGCTCAGGCTGGTGGCTCATTGTTCGGTGCTATGGACCCCTAGGAGGCGGAGGCGGCGGGCAACGGGGCGGTCGCATCTTCTTCTATCCCCCGGCCTCCTCCTCCGAGCGGGTCGGTGGCTCCTTCACGGGCACCGGCTCACACGCCGGTGGCGGGCGCGGGCTATGCTGGTCGTCAGCTGATAACCCACAAGTATAGGGGATCGCAACAGTTTTCAAGGGTAGAGTATTCAACCCAAATTTATTGATTCGACACAAGGAGAGCCAAAGAACATTTGCAAGTATTAGCAGCTAAGTTGTCAATTCAACCACACCTGGAGATTAATTATCTGTAGCGAAGTGATCAGTAGCAAAGTAGTGTGATAGTTTTGATAGTAGTAGCAACAACAATAGTAAAGGTAACAGTGATAGCAATGATTTTGTAGCAAGTGCAATAGTAATAATAGCTGTGGCAACTTAGCAGAAACAATATAAGAGAAATTCGTAGGCATTGGATCGGTGAATTCGTTGGATGATATTTATCATATAACAGTCATAACTTAGGGTGATACGACACTAGCTCCTGTTCATAAATATAATGTAGGCATGTATTCCGTAAATAGTCATACATGCTTATGGAAAGAACTTGCATCACATCTTTTGTCCTACCCTCCCGTGGCAGCGGGGTCTTGTTGGAAACTATGGGATATTAAGGCCTCCTTTTAATAGAGAACCGGAACAAAGCATTAACACATAGTGAATACATGAACTCCTCAAACTACGATCATCACCGGGAAGTGTCCCGACTTCTGTCACTCCGGGTTTGCCAGATCATAACACATAGTAGGTGACTATAACTTGCAAGATCGGATCTAGAACATAGAGTAATGGTGATAACATAAATGGTTCAGACCTAAAATCATGGCACCCGGGCCCAAAGTAACAAGCATTAAGCATGGCAAAGTCATAGCAACATCAACCTCAGAACATAATGGATACTAGGGATCAAGCCCTAACAAAACTTACTCGATTACATGATGAATCTCATCCAACTCCTCACCGACCAGTGAGCGTACGTAGGAATTACTCACTCCCGATGGGGAGCATCATGGAATTGGCAATGGAGAAGGGTTGGTGATGACGAATATCGAATATCCCCCTCCCCGGAGCCCCAAACGGACTCCAGATCTGGTCTCCCGATGAAGAACAGGAGGTGGCGGCGGTTCCGTCTCGTGAAACACGATAATTCTTTCTCCCCGATTTTTTCTCCAAATATGTGATTTAATAGTATCAGGGTTGAAGTTTGCGGGGCCACCAGGTGGGGACAACCCACCTGGGTGCGCCTGGAGGTGGGGCGCGCCCTGGTGGGTTTTGCCCACCCAGGTGCCCCCTCCGGTGCTTCTTGCCTCCAGAAATTATCTTTGTTTGTATAAAAATTCCATGCAAAGTTTCGTTCCAATCTGAGAACTTTTATTTCTGCACAAAAAACAACACCAAGGTAGTTTTGCTGAAAACATCATGAGTCCAGGTTAGTTTCATTCAAATCATGCAAATTAGAGTCCAAAACAAGAGGAAAAGCATTAGGAAAAGTAGATACGACAGAGACGTATCAACTCCACCAAGCTTAAACCTTTGCTTGTCCTCAAGCAATTCAGTTGATAAACTGAAAGTGAAAAATAAAAACTTTTACAAACTCTTTTGCTCTTGTTTACATAAATAAGCTTAAGTAGCACCCAGGTTTTCAGCCAAGATTATAACTAACCTTGTCAACAATAACTCTTAGGAATTATATTAACTCATATCAATAGCATAATCAACTAGCGAGCAATAATAAGATATCTCAAATAACAACACTTTGTCAAAGCACCATGATATAATATGACAATAGTGGTATCTTGCTAGCCCTTTTTGAGACCGCAAAACATAAATGAAGAGCACCTCCAAAGTTCAAGTAGCAACTAAACATTGTAATTCAAGGTAGAAAAGATCCAGTCATGATGCACCCAACATTAGCTACACACAACGCATGAGGATGATAATAGTGCTCTCAGGTTCTGGCGCTTATTTGAGAAGGTGATGACACAACATAAAAGTAAATAGATAGTCCCTCCGCAGAGGGAAACAGTGATTTGCAGAGGTGCCAGAGCTCAAGTTTTTAAAACAAAGGTAAATAAAATTTTGAGAAATGCACCCTTCTTGTTTACTTCACGACCATTAGTTATCGGTATCTTCCATGCTAAACACATTAGTGGCGGTCCCCAAGCAATAAAAGTAAAGGTTTACTCCCCCTCCACCAACAATCACACTCCACGGCTTGTCCGAAACAACGGGTGTCGTCCATACCAACAACAGTCCTAGGGGAGTTTTGTTTAATTAATTGCAATTTGAATTTGGGACTAGGAATCCCTATTACCGCCCCTCTCGTGCAAGGACGAGTGAATAAACACTCATCTTGAGAATAACCCGCTTAGCATGGAAGATACTGACTACCTCCTATCGCTCTATGAACAATCCAGGCACACAAAAAGGATATTTATTTGATGTTTTAGATGTGGCACATGCAAATTTTCTGAGGACGGCAGGGTAATACTGCATATAGGTAGGTATGATGGACTCATCTGGAATAACTTGGGTTTCATGGTTTTGATGCACAAGCATAAATCCCGCTTAGTACAGGTGAAGGATAGCAAATAGGTTGAGAAGCGACCAACTAGAGAGCGAAAACGGTCATGAACATGCATTATGCATAAGTAACATTGGATACTAGCATGAGTAGGATATGAACACCATGAACATAAATATCATAGAGGCTATGTTAGTTTTGATTCAACTACATGCATGAACATGTGCCAAGTCAAGCCACTCGAACATTCAGAGGAGGATACCATATCATCATACTACATCACAATCATTTTAACGCGATGTTGACATCCAAGATAAATCATTATCCACTCCTAGCTACTTAAGCATGGCATGAGAAACTATAATCTCTAACTGTCATTGCAAACATGTTTGATCATAATAGGTTGAATCGTGGGTACTAGGTTAAACATATTTACAAAAATAGAACAAGTCAAGTTCATACCCGTTTCTCTCTGCCACAACCAGTTCATCAAATATCGTCATTATTTCCTTTCACTTGCACGACCGAACGATATGAAAATAATCATAGTGCAAGAGTGCTGTGAACTAAGCTGGAATCTGCAAACATTTTATTCAAAGGGAGAAGACAAAGTAATATGGGCTCTTTGTTAGATCAACAATAATGCATATGAGAGCCACTCAACATTTTCATCATGGTCTTCCCCTCGGTATGACTCAGTAAAATGGAAAAGAAATTCAGAGAAACACACTGAAATATTTTTGGAGTTTTTGGTTTTTCTTGAACAAGTAAGAAAGTCAAGGCAAAAGCAAGAAAAACTATTTGCACGGGAAAGCTCCCAACAAGTAAAAGAAGAACAAGGAAATCTTTTTGGTTTTTCTTTTTAGTACTACAAGTAATTAAACTAGGAAGAAAAACAAAAAAGAAATGGGAAATATTTTTGTATTTTCTCAAAGTTTTTCAAACACACAAGAAGAAGGCGAGAAAATAAATCTAGCATTGATAATACAATGAAAAAGTGTGGACACCGACAACTGGATTGAAATGTGTGAACATGAATATAATGTCGGTGGAAACACGTACTCCCCCAAGCTTAGGCTTTTGTCCTAACTTGGTAATCACCACTCGAGGAAGCCATCGGGTCCTCTGTTGAAATGCTGGGGAGCAAGCACCTAAGGGTTCCACTCCTGAGGCTCCTCCTCTGCCGCAGCGAGGTTGTTCCGGTAGGCGATAATATCCTCAGGCATGATCCTGTATCCGCCCCTGGCAATAGGATCAAACAAAGCGGGTGCAGGCAACGGAATAAATTCACGGGTAATCTCACTAAAAACCAAGTTATAAGGAACATCCATAGTGGCGTTCTCGCTATCAATAAAGTGGTGATGTGCCATAGCAGAACGATCTAGGTAAACCTTGGGTAAGGTATAATCATGCTGGCGTATCTGAACATTAAAGTGACTCACTAGGCGAGTAGCATAAATACCACCATGTATTTTACCCTTGGATCTGTTGATGTGGAGGTGACGTGCCACAATAGCTCCCAAGCTATAAGTGTTATCACCGTAAAGTGCATGGTGTAAGGCAGAGAAATCTGGGGCACTAAGTGCACCTACCTTCTCCCTAGCAAGCAAACATTTCGCAATGAATAGAGCAAAATAATGCACGGCAGGAAAAGGTAAGCTAGTGGCGGTGACACCTGGCACCCCTCTCTCATCCCCCACTGTCAGCGTGCGGTTAAAACCATCAAACTCTGCAGGCCTAGGCTTTACTAAACTCCCATCAGAAGGGATCAAGCATATGTCACAAAATTCAGTAAGTGGTATCTGATGAGTTTCAGCATATAAATTAAACCGCATCTCAGGGAGATTATTCCTACTTATGAAATGAAAACTTTGCACAAAGGAATTTGTGAGGATATGATATTGTTCACACTCAGCTGGAATCCGCCAAGACTTTGCACAATATGCTGCTGAGTGTGAGAGCAAGAACACGAGAGAGAGAGAGAAAGAGCAATATGGTGATTTTTTTTCTGGAGGTAGGTGATGATATGGGATGAAGGGATAAGTGAAGGGGCCCACGTGGGGACCACAACCCACCAGGGCACGCCTTGGGGTGCTGGCGCGCCCAGGTTGGTTGTGCCCACCTGGTGCACCCACCGCTATGTTATTTGCATGAAAAATTCAGAAAAAACCGTAATAAAGTTTTAGAGCATTCTGAGAACGTTTATTTTTGGGTCATTTTTTATTGCACGGGAAATTCAGAAAACAGACAAAACATGGTATTTTATTTTATTTAACTAATGAAAACAAAAAACAAAAGGTAAGGACAGAAGGTAGTGCTTACTAAATTCATCAATTTCATACCTCTAAAAAATGATTCATTAAAAAGGTTGATCAAGTGTTATTAACAACCATTTCCGATTAGCATGAAACTGGAGAACTTTCATAAAACAGTAAGTTACCTCAATGGGGATATGATTGTCCCCAACAATAAGCATTTCATATTTCTTTTTAACAGTAGGTAGAGGTAGTTGAAAACTTCAAATAGTGATTGTCGTCGATTTTTCAATAACATTCACTACAAAAATAATACACTTCCGTGATAATACGTGTTTGTCACGGTAGGTCACGTTTTCTGTCATGCATGTACATCCATGACGATTTTATGACAGAATCTAGATAGTCATACCTGTGGTGTCGTAGAAGTGTTCCATGACATTATCAAAATTATCATCACGGAAGTGTCCATTTCCATGACGATAACGAGTCAAGGGTAACCGACACGTGGCATCCACCGTAACGAGTCGTTGTTAAGCCATCGGGTTCTGGTTTGGATCTGATAACCTGTTAACAGCCCCGACCAATGGGGATTTTCCACGTGTAAAATTCTCATTCGCTGGAGGATCCATGTGTCGGCTTAGCGTTGGGACAGATGTCATCCAGTCATAGTATGGGAGGTGCCTATGATACGTCGGCACATGGCAAGGCCCAACAGTAGCCCATTCCGGTCAAAAAGGCCGGCCCGATATAAATTAGCAGGTCGGCCCATATAAGGCCTACTTGTGTCAGGTCCATGTAAGCCCACGGCCCATACGAGATGTGCCAATTCGGCCCGTCAATGACCCGTTAATGATTTAACACCATTGCTGCCCATCATCAGTTCGAGCCCGTTAACAGTCCGCAATATATTTGGGCTCAATATTGGCCCGATGTGGTTTCGTCCTGTTAACGGCCCATTCAAGGGATGGGCCAATTTTCAGGATGTACGTCTTTCGGCCTTTCAGTGACCCATTTAAGTGTTGGGCCAATTTCTGGCCCGGTTTGTCTTTCAGCCTGTTAACGGCCCATAAATGAGTTGGGCCATTTGCAGTCGGACCTAAGTTTTGGCCTTTTAACGACCCATGCTCTTCATGGTCCAATACCAGCCCGGTTTCTCTTTCGGCCTGCTAAAGGCCCGCAACACAGTTGGGCCATATACAGCACGACCTGACTTTCGGCCTCTTAGCGGTCCATGCTCTTCATGGTCTAGTACGAGCCCGTTGTCTCTTTCGGCCTGCTAAAGGCCCATAGTATAGTTGGGACATATGTAGCCCGACCTTAGTATCGGTATGTTAACGGCCCGCGAAACCAAATGGGCCCACCGGTTGCCCGCTTTGATGTCGACCTGTTAACGACCCGGGAGGTAACAGGGCCGAGCATTAACTTTCGGCCTAGTAACGGCCCATTAACTTAATGGGCCCACTAAAGTTCGAACATGTTTGTAGGCCCAATTAGATAATTTCAGCCCATTACGACGAGCAATTATGCACAGGACCAAAACCGATCAATCAAAGCCCTATGAGAATTTTGGCCCCTACAAGCCCATTAGGGAAGCCGATTAAGGGCAGTGGGCTGCTTCCTTCATACAGGGCCCACGACTGTTCGTGCTAACTAATAATTTCACTGCTTTTTTAGCTTCCTAGTGACCAGTTAGCTGGAATGTGAGGTGCGCTAAGCAAAGGTACGACATACTGGGAAAAATATTGCACATCCAGCATATATTACAGGAAATTACATCCACTGGGCAATCAAAGATTGATGCCAGTGCAAATAAATGAACAGAACCTAACGATCGACAACATCACAATATGCAACCTCAACGCGGATGACACCCATAAGCATGTGAGCAAGTTCTTCCTTCTTTGCTACACTGTCTGTGAAAACATTGATCAGTTGTTGTTGCACAAGAATGTGCACCTCTAATCCTCCACGATTTCTATCATTGCTTCAGCCAGTAATTGGTTCACAAACATACATTTTTCTGTTGCATTCGAGACAGAGGAAACTGAACAGATTCAGATGGCAATTTTGGCAGGCTTGTATTATTGATAGTGGAGAGTGTCTCGACCACTGCATCAGAACATAAATTAGGAGGGGAACCGAACAGATTAATCAAGAGTTATTGCCATATTACCTGGCCTAGATTTATTGGAAAGAAACAAGGGGGTTGCCTTGCTGTTTTTAGAGTTTGTCTTCTTATCTTTAGCAGCCTACACCAAATTAACACACTAGCATTCCTATCATTGGCCAGGTCAGATAATAGGAAAGCAACATTGACACAACAAACGTTTGGGCAACCAGACCACACCACCCTACACCAAATTAACACAATATGGCAAAGCTATCATCAGCCAGGTAAGGTAATACGAAAGTAACATTGACACAATGAATGAATGGGCAACGAGAGCAGCTCAGTATGCAAAACTACCAGGCCGTTTTCCTTACAAAAATCAACATTGTCGCCTTTAATTATACATTTTGCTACAACTAAATTTAGATCAGATAAAGGTTGGATTCACGCTGATTAAAAAAATACATGCTGATGTAAAAATATAGTGATATACAACAGGTACTTACATCAGCATGGGAGCACAGAGAATTCCCGCAAGATACTTTCGTCGAATATGATCACAGTGCAGAAAGTCTTCTATCCTTTACGCTTATTTTCTAAAAGAGGGATGTGTAAGAAACATGTAGAAAATATGATCAGAATGCTATAAAATTTCATGATGCTAGGATACGCACACGCTTCTTAGAATGGAGTTGACATATTTTTGCTGGAATGGAGCGGACTAGTTCTTTGGCCACTGGAATCTGCTTATTATCAGTAGGAGTTGGGTTTCTCTGTGCTGGAGCAGTATCTATGAAAAGTGGAGTTGGTTTACTATCTTCGAGCGTTTGGATCTTTTGCAAAGACCTTGTTTGTAACCCTTCAGATTCTAATATAGTCGTCTTCCCCTTTCATGCCTTATATAGAAGAATGGTGTTTCAATTATAAAGCATGCTACAACAGAGAGATGGAATAGGTACTGAAGAATAGAAAGGCATGACATATTGACATGTATTCCCTCCATCCGGAAATAAATGGATGGGTCTAGGCATATTTCAGTTCTAGTACATGCATTTTCATCCATTTCTGCGACATGTAATCCGGACAGAGGGAGTATGATGTAAGAGCTAGGGATACGACAGGACAACAGAGTAAAAAACACTAGTTGAATGTAAAACTGTATGCTAGCGGAATACATACAGAAAAACACTAAGGCAACATATGCGTGTATGACTGGGAAACTAAGATGGCATTGCAACAGACCACTAGAACAACACTTCAATGTAAAAAAACATGGTATGGTAGACAGATGAAGTACATATTGATCAATAACAATGCATAAGATATTCAGAAGCATGATTTCCAAATGAAGCAGATGGCATTGCGATAGAATGGAATAGGTACTGAAAAACAGGAAGGCATGACATATTTACATGCATGATCAGCAGGCTAAGCACATGGCATTGCAACAGAGTAGATGCACTCCAGGACATTATATGCATGTTGTACCCATATCACGGGCCAAGTTAGGGCAAGGACCTTATGGGGTGAATATGATTCATCATCTTTCTGCATGTCTTCTGAAGAACTGCCTTTACATGTTCCATCATATTGGGTATCATTGACGTCAAGTTTGTTGGCCGTTACATTGCTCCGTGAGGTTCTTGTGGATATATCAGTGTATGCAATTATATCTGACATGCATGGAAGACAACTAGTAGTTAGATTCATGTAATGAGTGCCTGTAGGAGACGACATAAATAGTAGGACTAGGGTTAACTAGCAGCAACATGTCTCAAAAACTAAAGGGGAACACAGATGAAAGCTACAAAGTATGTATCATTTGTACTCGACATTAACTAGATGGCACACAAAAGTATTAAAGAACAACATAGGTAATACTAGAAGTGGTATAATACTATAATCACCAGCCTGTGGGATAGCATTGGCTGATGGATGATAACTATGGAACAGCGTTACCTAAAGAACAAGTCTCTTAGGTGAACTATGGAACAGCATTAACTCCTGAACAACACCCGTAAGAGATCAGCATGAATATACAGTGAAATGTGATAATCTATTTTCCATGCTTAGATGAATAACAAAGCCATAAATGTTTCACACAAGTAAGATGAGGGCACAACCTATCTGGCCACCCTCCATAGGAGTGAGCATCATGTGCTGACTTGTCGATGGCCCTGCAGTTGTTGTGGCTGGGGCATGCGCATTCGATGCAGGGAACTGTTGAGTGGGGACTATAGCTCCCTTTTGGTGTATGCTTCCTTGTTGTAGCAACTGCCGTGAGAAGGAAGATGGTGTGGCTGAAGATGCAGAAAACGGATAATGTTAAGAACGACACATATCTCTGATCTGAAGAAATACCCTAAGAGATCAACAGTAAGGTACGAGAGTGGTCACACTTCTGTTGACTGAAGACTAAATTGGGGTCACACGATTTTATTTTATTTTGGTACTGTCCGATCTACGCCGGATGGCTTGATGGCCGTCTTGTGCCTCCTGGCTAACACTGTTCAGAATCTTCCCCGAAGAGCCAGCGACCACCGGCAGAGCAGCCTGCCTTCGACGTTTGTGGCCGCGAGAGCTCCGACCAAAACCCCGCTCCCCGCCCCACCGCAGTACCGTGGTTGCGCCGCCCCCGGCTAATCCACAAAGACTCGCCGTCATCCAGATTCGGTGGCGGCAGTACCTTCAACCCACGCAACTCTAAGATAGCCATCTAAGCGCTGTTTCCGGGACAAAGTTGCGCCCCCGCACCCTTACGTTAGACACCAGCCAACCGGCAGCCTAGGAGATCCGCCGCCTCGAGGTGTGTTGCTTCCCATTGGGAACCAATTGGCCCAGAATAAAAATTCAGACAACTAACGCCTAAATAAAGTGATTTGACATGAGGGTATGACCTATCTTGCGGCCCGATGAAGTAGGCAACTCCAGCTGCCGAGTCAGTGAGGCCGGCGCGGTTGCGGTGGCTACCGGCGGCGGGAAAGCAGAGATGTCGCGACGGTTGACTGCTACGGGGAAGCAGCGCCGGGGCCCTGGACGCATCGAAGTAGGAGGCGCTCCGGCGCCGTGCATAATGCCAGGGGTGAATCGGCTCTGGTACGGTTCACGCGGCCGTCGTCGAGGCAGCTCCGGCAGCACGGAGTAAGAGGCACACGGCGCAGTGCACGACGGCAAACGGACAACGTCATCGGCATTGGGGAGGAGGGCAACAGTGAATTTGGTGCAATGGGGGGCACCATGGAGGAGGGGCTGAGGTTTTGCAGCTGGGGAGAAGCGAGCTTCCGGGGAGAAGGTGATTTGGCGCCCACGAGGTATGAATGGGGAATTGGGAGGGGGAACCATGTCTTACGGACGCATTTGTCTGAAATGTCTGTGTGTGGGGGGGGGGGTTACAGTTCTACCCCTTCCTTTAGGCTTCTGGGCTTGGGTCTGTGTATTGAGTGTTGGGGATAGTAGACTAACTTTGCTTCTCCCAAATAGTGGGCGCGAGCGATTTCGGGCGAGGAGGGCGTGTTTTGAAATAGTGGGCACGAGCGATTTCCGGTGAGAAGGGCGTGTTTTGAAATAGTGGGCGCGAGTGATTTCGAGCGAGGAGGGCGTGTTTTGAAATAGTCGGCGCGAGCAATTTCGGGCGAGGTGAGAGTGTTTTGCCGCCCATGGTTTATGAATTATTCGGCACATGTCATTTCGGCCAAGGAGAAGGCGCTCTTGGATGAAGTTACGAACCTACCCTCGATGTACAACGGGCCAATTGATGCGTGTCCCACATCGGCCGGTAATTTCGTGTCTCCCATTTATTTGCTTGGGCGAATTCCATCGAGCAGAGGGTGTTTAGCGGTTCGTTCAAATTTTCGGAGAACGAGCATCCACGTCTACCTTACCAAGTGGATTCGAATCAAATTTTGAAATATTAGCTTGCCACTTCTTTTTTAGATGGAGAGATGATGCTCGGGACTAATGTGTTTTTACATGCTCGTTGTCGGTGTCAAAACCGGGGGATCTCGGGTAGGGGGTCCCGAACTGTGCATCAAAGGTTGATGGTAACAGGAGACGGGGGACACGATGTTTACCCAGGTTCGGGCCCTCTTGATGGAGGTAATACCCTACTTCCCACTTGATTGATCTTGATGAATATGAGGATTACAGGAGTTGATCTACCACGAGATCGTAATGGCTAAACCCTAGATGTCTAGCCTGTATGATTGTGATTGCCCCTACGGACTAAAACCCTCCGGTTTATATAGACACCGGAGGGGCCTAGGGTTGTACAGAGTCAGTTTACAAAGGAAGGAATCTTCATATCCGAACGCCAAACTTGCCATCCACGCAAAGGAGAGTCCCATCCGGACACGGGCAGAAGTCTTCTATCTTGTATCTTCATGGCCCATCAGTCCGGCCCACGTCACATTGCCCGGACGCCCGAGGACCCCTTAATCCAGGACTCCCTCAGTAGCCCCTGAACCAGGCTTCAATGACGATGTGTCCGGCGTGCATATTGTCTTCGGCATTGCAAGGCGGGTTCCTCCTCCGAATACTTCAAAGTAGTCCTCGAACACAGAAAACGTGTCCGACTCTGCGAAACAAGCTCCACATGCAGCCGCAAAGAGTATAATATTTAACAAGTCCCATCTACTGATATCTTTTGTAGTGAGACGCCACGTCTCTGCACGGTCATTATTTCGAACCATTTTTTAGCCGCCCGCTTATCACGGGATGCGGTTTCCATTGGCACGTCTTGTCGAAGCAGAGATCGTGTCCCCTTATCACGGGATTCTCATGAATATGGGCATGGGTAATCCAACCGCGCTGTCTGCACGGCCCTTGGGGAATAGGCGAGTTTTAAGGCGCTTGATATTCGCTGCCTTTATAAAGAGATAAGGATTTACCCTTTCACCCACGCCTTCCTTCTCTCTGCCCACCCATTCTCGAGCTCCAGCGCCCAAGCTTCCATCCTTTCCGCCTCAGAAAAAGCACTCCGGATATGGAGCACAAGGCAAGTGGATGGCCTCCTCCGTCACGGAGAAGGACATTACGAAGCTCCGGGAGGCGGGGTACTTGGCCCAGGAAATCGCCCACCGGCTTCCGGCCAAGGGGCAGATCGTCCCCACCCCAAAGCCCCATGAGAGGGTGGTATTCATTCCCCACTTCATCCGCGGGTTAGGGTTTCCTCTCCACCCATTCGTCTGTGGACTCATGTTCTAATATGTGCTAGATTTCCATGATCTGGCCCCAAATTCCTTCCTCAACATCTCGGCATTCATTGTCGTGTGCGAGGCCTTCCGCCGCATCCCACCCCACTTTGGATTGTGGCTGAAGATCTTTAATGTAAAGCCGAATGTGGTGGGTGGTCAACACGCACAGTGCGGAGGCACTATGGTGAGCAAGTTGTCCAATGTCCCATGGCCCAAAGGTACCTTCATGGAGACCGTCAAAGGGTGGCAGCAGCAGTGGTTCTACGTCACAGAGCCGCACGACACCACCTCGGCCGCGGCTCCCGAATTCAAGTTCGGGGCCCCAATGCAGCTTACCTCCTGGCTAGAAAAGGGCCTGGACTGGGCGTCGTCGGACGAGGTGTCAGCGCTGCAGACGTGTATCAAGACCATGGTGGACAAGAACATCAAGCTTGTCAATGTGATCTAGGTGATGCTTTTTTCGCCGAATCCTTCCTTGCCAAAGCCGGACTTGCAATTTGTGGGAGTTCGATCTAGCCAAGCACCAGACCTTGCAACAGTTCTTTGACGCTACACACGAAGGAATCTGGAAGGTGCTTTTTAAGGCCAATGAGACACGGCCGAAGACGTTCGAGGACCGTGGGTACAACCTGACCCATCCCGCCAGTCCGGTAAGTTTATCTTATTTCAAGGTGTATCCTTCACCCGTACATTCAAGGAAGATGTCTAAGCTTCCCTATCCTCCTTTTCAGGGCTGGACAACGAAGGCGGAGCGGATTAGTGTCCGGCTCTGCTACCCGAAAACCCAGCAATCCCACTTCTAACGAAGATGCTGGTTCCGACGCCCTACCAGGTGCCGGAGAAGAAGGCCAAGGAGACTAGAAGTGGCTTCTTCCGTAAAGGCACTTCGGACGTGACGTTCGAAGATGCCGAAACCCACTCCTCTCCCGCCACCGAGGACGACGAAGAGGAGGAGGAAAGCAACTCTCCCCCGAGGGGGGTAGGAAGAAAAGGGCGGCCTCCACGGATCTGGAGGCAGAGGCGTCCAAGAAGGGGAAGGTCTCCCTCGCGGACAACCCCGCGTTGGACACTGATAGCAGTTCTGAGTGGCGCCCCAGGGAGAAGCCCCTGGCTGAATCGTAAGTACTCAAAGGGACTCATGCACATATATACCCAACTCCTTTGCTTCATGGTTTTAATATGTTGAACCATGCACTGCAGTCTAGCTCACGCCCGCCCCCAGCGATCCTCATCTTCGGGGAATTCGCTGGATCCCAATGTGATGGACAGCGGGTCGCCTCCGCCCGCCTTCTCCCCCAAGACTACAGACGATCTTGAAGTGTTGTCCCAAAGGACTCTCCCAGGTCGGGGAGAGGCACAGGAGGCCGTCACGGTGGCGCCAGAGGATGATACCTCGGCCGCTGGACACATGGGGGAGCAGACCCTCCTGGCAACTGGCGATGGGGCCACATCCAATCCGGCCCCCAGTCGAATACTATTCCGGAGACCCACACGGTTCCGGAATCAGGTAAGCAGCTTCCTTCAAAAGAAGGAGGTGCACCTGTTCCGCCGGTGACCTGTGTCGATCCAGAGGCACCGGATACTCTAGTGGAAGCGCCGCAAAGTGCTTCCATTGTTGACGAACACCGTATCCTTATGGGTACGATGGTAGAGAGGGTTTAGTTCGCTAAGAGCGGACTGACCGAAGCTTGCACCAGCCTTCTAACAGGCTTTGAGGTATGCGACATAATTATGCAAAAAGAATGTCATAGTATAGACAGTAGCCCCTTAGACTCTATCTGGTGTTCGAAAAGAAAAACCGGACAAAGGATCAAATAATTTTCGCAGGAGACTAACCATACATGTCTATGTGAATAAGCAGGCGTCGATGCTAGCTACGACCTCCCATTCTGCCGAAGAGTCTCCAAACTGAATCAGAGTCTGGAGTGGGCCGAGGAAGAGCTCGGCCGTGTGAAAAAACAACTAGAGGACAAGCAAGGTATGCAATGACCTATTCAGATCTAGAAAGATATGAATTGCTTGCGTTGATCATGTTATCATGATATTTTGTAGGAGCTGCGACCAAGGTGGAGTCCCTCAAGAACACGCTGGCCGAGGCCCAGAAGAGAGCGGGAAAGGAACAAGCCACCCGCGAAAAACACGAGGCTAGGGTCGGGGAGGTCCAGCAGGAGCTCCAGGATGCCGTAAAGAAATGTGAGTCCTTGGAGCGCAAGATGTCAGACCAAGAGTCCGAACTTGCTAAGGCCCACCAAAGCGCACAAGAGGCCCGGGTTGAAGCCTAGGGCGCCCTCCAGGAAATCCAGGAGGCCGGGAAAATCGCGGCGGGTAAGGCCTTTATTATGCAGAGCAAATATGTGAGGAAAAGGTACCTCTTACTGACCCAGATTTGGAGTTCTCCAGGAGCGTTTGCGGATCTACCGTGCAGTGTTGCTAATGTTGTGGAGTTCTTCCGAGCCGAGAGGGGAGCTCAACGGAGAAGCTGTTCTGGTCGCAATACCTTGCGCTAGAGCATCCGGTGCCCTTTAGCGATCAGCTGAAACAGCTGACCGAACTGCATAGGGTGGCCGAATTGGCTATGAAAGATTTGATAATCCGTCTGTGGCCTGCCGAAGCCATACCCAGCAGCTACTTTGGGCTCGTGAAGCGGTTGGTCGATGCCTGCCCTCGGCTTGATGCCATCAAGTGGTCGGTCTGCATCAAAGGTGCGCGGATGGCCTTCGCCCGTGTCAAGGTGCAGTGGGCAAAGATGGACGCCGTCAAGCTTGCAACCGAGGGACCGCCCGCAGGCAAGGAGCACTGCACGCCCGAGCGGTATTTTGATGATGTCCTGAAGGGATCCCGCATTGTAGAGGGCCAGTGTGCAAAAGACATTATCTTTGAATCAATACATTCATGTTATCCCGTCCTGTATTATGAAACAAAGCCGATATGTAATATAATGCTTGTTGTTTATTTAAAGTTTCGCCTCCTATGCGGCCGTTTTATTAAATCTGAGAGTTGGCCAGTCGTCGGCTTCAGCCCCCACGTAGGTAGTACGGGGGTGTTCGGGTTGTAACCTAAACACTCTTGATCCAAGAGTTTTGTCCTTGAAGGATGTGTTTAGCGCAACGAACCAGACAATCGGACTATGTGGCTTTAATACCCTCACTTAGCTAGCCATAGGAGTTTGACAATAGGAATTTAGGCGCAACCCCTAGTTAGTATTTGTTAATCCGGACTAGGGTGTTGTAAACACCCGATCTGGTGGAGGCCGATCCGTCGCATAATGCAGGAAAAAAATTGCAAGAGATTTTAACCTCCGAACAGCTGACCAGCTCTCGCCACATCATGACAGTCAGTTTCGGCTTTCTCTACTGAGGTGTTTACCCGGATAAACTAGAAACACAATCGCAGTAGTTCTCCCTTTACTACCCTAGCCGATAGGACGGAACGTAAGGTAGTAAGCACAGCAGCGAGGCAACCCAACTATTGACCAAAGACATGATTCAGAGCCGATGCATATAATGCTAAGTTCGGGGTGCCGAACTATACTGTAAAAAGTGTTCGGACTTTGTTGCCGTAGTATGGAGCGCAATGAAGCCCCTGGCGAATTAAAGCGTACCAAAGTGTACGGGTGCAATCGATAAGAATATCGAAATAAAATGAAGTAGTAAGCCAGTGCCACATAAGTTGGGCCGCAAACTGTTTCCATTATAATTTGATTAATACGTCAATCGTATTTGTACAAATAGTGCGATAAGCAACAGGGCTATGGAACATGCCGAGACCAAGGGGGAGCTGCGTGCCTGAAAACAGGTAGAGTGATCGTCGAGGAGACCACCTAGAGATTCCCCCACACTTCTATGATGCTTGCCGCCTTGGTATATCCATCCTTCGAGAGGATCAATGATCAAGCCGTCGTGAGGGGCCTGTGGAAAAGGAACCTGAAAAGGATAAAGAGAAAATGGAAAGTATGTGTGCCCAGGGAAGGTCGAGCCGTATTATGGACCACAATCGAATTATGCCTCCGTCTTTGCCCATGGTATTTTGAGTGCGTAATTATGTGCGCGCGGTACATACGCCGCCATTTGGTCGGGACTGAGACGGAGGCCGAATTGCTAGTCGAACTCCTGACGAGCTGGACTGCCATGCTGCGGAGTAGTCCAGACTCATTTGACAATGTCCAGGAGCTTGGCCGCTGAATTGATATTCTGCTTGATAAGGCCGCTCTGTACTTCCGCTGCCAGGGCCGCGGTGTGCTCCTCGGTACGGAGGGAGCGTTCCGTGTTTCCATTGACTGTTATGACACTGCATGGTCCGGGCATCTTGAGTTTGAGATAGGCATAGTGTGGTACCACATTGAATCGAGCAAATGCAGTTCACCCAAGCAGTGCGTGATAGCCACTGCGAAAGGGGACGATATCGAACATCAAGTCTTCGCTTCGGAAGTTGTCCGGGGATCCGAAGACGACTTCCAATGTGATTGAGCCCGTGCAGCGGGCCTCTACACCTGGTATTACTCCTTTAAAGGTAGTTTTTGCGGGCTTGATCCTTGATGGATCGATGCCCATCTTGTGGACTGTATCCTGATAGAGCAGGTTGAGGCTGCCGCCGCCATCCATGAGGACTCGCGTGAGGTGGAATCCATCAATGATTGGGTCGAGGACCAGTGTGGCTGAACCGCCATGACGGATACTGGTCGGGTGGTCCCTGTGATCAAAGGTGATCGGGCAGGACGACCATGGGTTAAATTTTGGGGCAACTGGCTCTATCGCGTAGATGTCCCTGAGCGCGCGTTTGCGCTCCCTCTTGGGGATATGGGTAACGTATATCATGCTCGCCGTTTTAACCTGGGGGGGAAACTTCTTCTGTCCCCCTGTGTTCGGCGGACGGGGCTCCTCCTCGCCGTCCTCACTTTGCGACCCCTTCTCCTTATTTTCGGTATTTAACTTGCCGGCCTCTTTAAAGACCCAACAACTTCTGTTGGTATGATTGGCTGGTTTATCGGGGGTGTCGTGGATCTAACATGGACGATCGAGTATGCGGTCCAAGCTGGATGAGCACGGATTGTTTCTTTTAAATGGCTTCTTCCGCTGGACGAACTTGGAGCCACTGAATCCGGCGTTAACCGCCGTGTCATCGGTATTGTCACCGTTGCTTCGGCGCTTGTGCCTGTTGCGTCGGGGCATGCCATTGCTATTTCTGGCTTCAGAGGTGCCAGGTTTGCTTGTAGTGTTATTGCTACAGGCTAGCCAACTATCTTCACCCGCACAAAAGCAGGTCATAAGTGCCGTGAGGGCTGCCATGGACTTCGGCTTTTCTTGGTCAAGGTGTCGGGCGAGCCATTTGTCGCGGATGCTATGCTTAAAGACCGCTAGGGCTTCGGCATCCGGACAGTCGACGATCTGGTTCTTTTTAGTTAGGAACCTAGTCCAGAATTTCATGGCTGACTCTTCGGGCTGTTGGACTATGTGACTTAAGTCATCGGCATCCGGAGGTCGGACGTATGTACCTTGGAAGTTGTCGCGGAAGGAGTCTTCCAAGTCCTCCCAGCTGCCAATACAGTTTTCAGGAAGGCTGTTTAACCAGTGTCGGGCTGGTCCCTTGAGTTTTAGCGGGAGGTATTTGATGGCATGAAGATCATCACCGCGGGCCATATGAATATGGAGAAGAAAATACTCAATCCATACCACTGGATCTGTTGTTCCATCATATGATTCGATATTCATGGGTTTAAACCCTTCTGGGAATTCGTGCTCCATTACTTCATCAGTGAAGTAGAGGGGGTGTTCGGCGCCTCTATATCGGGCCAAGTCGCGACGTAGATCGGATGGAGTCTGTCTGCGGTTTTCGGCCCGGACGTGGTTATGCTTGTCACGTCCGGCTGGATAGCCGTCGTCGCGCGTCGGGGCACGCCCCCGCGATCCGTAGATCGATCTGGTCTGACCTGCTCTATTTTCCAGGTCCTGCCGCAGGTCATATGTATATCCCCGAGCTGTTGTGTCTCTACCTTTACGGCGAGGTAGAATGGGCTGGTGTTCGGCTTGAGTTGCCGTTTTGTCCCGGCCACGTGGTGGTCGGTCAGCCGCGTTACGCGCTGATGGTATGGGCTCAAGTGCCTCGTCATCGAATTGAGGTAGCAGTTTACACTTCGGGTAACTTTTGGTTGGGTGCTCGAGGTCGTATTCCTCGGCTGCTAGGGCATTGGTCCACCTATCGTTGAGTAGATCTTGATCAGCTTGAAGCTGCTGCTACTTCTTTTTCAGGATCCTTGCAGTGGCTATTAGCCGGCGCTTAAAGCGCTCCTGCTCGAGAGGTTCCTCCGGCACGATAAATTCTTCGTCGCCGAGGCTCACCTCATCCTCGAAGAGTGGAAGATAATTACTGTCCTCCGAGTCTTCGTTTACGGCTTGTTCATCACGGCTAACTTGCCCATCTTCCCGATCGTCCTGTTCAGAGGTTGGCCCGACGGGGTTTCTTAGTCTTCGGCGTCGTCCAGAGTATTGTTGTCTCTCGTGCCGGTATTGCTGTCTTTTCCACGGCGTGATTTAGAGCGGCGCCGCTGACGTCGGCGCTTTGGTTGTATCTCAGGAGGTTTATCCTCGACAGCCTTTTTCTCGTTATCGCCGTTACCCTCTTTGGGTGTATCCACCATGTACACGTCATACGAAGAGGTGGCCGTCCAGCGTCCGGTAAATGGTGGGTTTTGGGCCTGCTCTTCTCCGGCATCGTCATCCATACCGTCGATGTCTTCGGAGCCGTAATCGAGCATGTCAGTTAAGTCCTCGACAGTGGCTATGAAGTGGATGGTGGGTGGAACGTGAAATTCCCTGCTCTCAGCCCCTAGTCTGTGCGGGGCGTAGTTCGGGCGTTGGTCCTCTGTAATGACGAGGGATCGCATCAAGTCCAGAGCCTCGCTTAAAGGCGAGGTTTGGCCAGGGAGAAAAGAGTCTGTGGAGTACGGCGGGAAGGAGACTCCTTGGCCGAGCTCGCACG
Organism: Aegilops tauschii subsp. strangulata; assembly: GCF_002575655.3. Classification (NCBI taxonomy): domain Eukaryota; kingdom Viridiplantae; phylum Streptophyta; class Magnoliopsida; order Poales; family Poaceae; genus Aegilops; species Aegilops tauschii. The sequence continues at coordinate 408,804,569 of NC_053037.3, forward strand.
ACGCTGACTCCGAGGATTCGAAGCCAGTGTCCGGAGAAGAGTCCGGCTTCATGATGGTTGCCAGTGATACTACTTCCTCCGGCTCTCCCATACTGGGCCTAGTGGCCGCAGATAGTCCAGCGGGCTCAAGAATCCCGTCTTCGAACCTGGCGATGCGCTCCGGATCTAAGGCCAGAGCAGAGGTTGGGGTCGTGAACCCTTAGAAGATCAAGTCTCCTCGGATATCAGCGACATAATCCAGATTTCCAAAAGTAATCTGGTGACCTGGGGCGTAGCTGTCGATCTGCTCTAGATGGCCAAGCGAGTTGGCCCGCAGTGCGAAGCCGCCGAATACGAAGATCTAGCCGGGGAGAAAAACCTCCCTCAGGGCAGCATCGTTGTAGATGATTGACGGAGCCATCGAACCTTCTGATGACGACACAACAGAACTCTCAATGAAAGCACCAATGTCGGTGTCAAAACCGGCGAATCTCGGGTAGGGGGTCCCGAACTGTGCGTCTAAGGTCGATGGTAACAGGAGCCGGGGGACACGATCTTTACCCAGGTTCGGGCCCTCTTGATGGAGGTAATACCCTACTTCCTACTTGATTGATTTTGACGAATACGAGGATTACAAGAGTTGATCTACCACGAGATCGTAATGGCTAAACCCTAGATGTCTAGCCTGTATGATTGTGATTGCCCCTACGGACTAAAATCCTCCGGTTTATATAGACACCGGAGGGGCCTAGGGTTGTACAGAGTCGGTTTACAGAGGAAGGAATCTTCATATCCGAACGCCAAGCTTGCCATCCACACAAAGGAGAGTCCCATCCGGACATGGGAGGAAGTCTTCTATCTTGTATCTTCATGGCCCATCAGTCCGGCCCACGTCACATAGCCCGGACGCCCGAGGACCCCTTAATCCAGGACTCCCTCACTCGTTGCTAACGATTTACAATATGAAAAATAATTGACCCACTCAAACAGGAATCAAACCCAAAATGAAATATCTCGATTGAATGAAATAGCTCGTTCACCAGGTCAAAATAGTGAACTAAATCCAAAATTGAACACCTCAATCGAGTAGCATGTTGTACAGTATTATAGTACTCCATGAACATGTTGAAAGTCAAATTAATGAAGTTGTTTGATACGCATATCTCCGTTCATGTGTGGATTGCAGACAACATGTTCTCCAATTCAAATATTTGAATGCAAGTTTATATTCTAACATGGTTTATATCAGTCTTTGATGCATAAAACGCGACCTCCCCCTCTCCCGGACTCCTGCTCTCTCTCTGTCTCTCGCCGACAATCTTCTATTCTATGGCACGCATCCAAACACAAACCTTGTTGGTCCCTCTCCCTCCCTCTCTATCTCTCTCTCTCTTTGTGCGTGGGGGGAGCGGGTCTTTCTAGTTCGCATGCACACTCCATGTATAGTTGTCTCTCGCACACTATGTATGATTCTCTAGTCCAAGCTAAATATCTTGGGTGCACTCATCGTACGCACACAAATTCCCTGGCTCGTTGCCCGTAACTCTCTCACGCACCACTCTGCCGTCTGGGAGCTCTTCCCTCTCTCTCTCAAAAACTCTCCATCTCCCTGGGTCACACATACACATGCATATCTCACTCGCACTCGATAGACCCATCTAAAACTCTCTCTCTCCCTCGTTCTCTCTCCATTTCACATGCACACACACAATCTCACGCCTAGTCAAGTATGATGGTCTCTCACTCAATTGTAGGCACACACAGTCCCCCTATATGAATAAGACTAGCTAATTCTTAGTCTCCATCACAAACATGTGCATGGTCTATCTCGATTTCTCTCGGGGCATCTTTCTATCGCACACGCACCTTGTCCCTCGATCTCCCACCCATATAGTCCCCTCACGGTCTCGAGGGGATCTCTCTATCACAAACGCACCCTCTCTCCCTCCCCATGCGTCCATCCTCTCCATGCGTCCCTTCCGGCCTTTGTCCCTTGTTGGACAGACCTCTATTGGACATGTGCTATAGGGGTGCCTCTCTCCGTTGCAAACAATCACACACTAGCTGTCTTCGTGTATCTCCTCACCTCGCTTTTCTATCTCGGAGATGCATGCGTGATATGTTTGCATAAGAAACGAACACACACTCTCTCTCTAATTTATCGTTTGTTGTCCCTTTCTATTTCACACACATAATCTTGTTGCACACACACTCATTCTCCTTCACACGCACTTGATCTCTCTCGACTTAGGCACTCTCTTCGGTCCATAGCATATAGATTTATTGAAAAGTCAAACATCACAAAGTTGGACCATGTACGTGGAGAATAACATTTACATCTAGAACGGCAAACATATATCATTAGATTCTGCCGGTGTTCTGGGAACGGGAACGGGGATCCCCAGACTTGCCTGCCTGCGGCCCACGGCGTGGCTCCACAAGCGGGCCTGTACGGCCCATCTTCACCAGCGAGCACTCAAGACCCTCGCGAGGAGGGCGACACAAGACCCCCTCGGGAGCGGTCTCACCAGGCTGGCTCGCGAGGGGCGGAGAGATCAAGGCAAGGCAAACCTCGCGAGGTTCCAATGACGCAAGCCATGACGATCGAGACCAGGCAGGCGCCAGCGCGCACGGTGTCCTTGTTTCCTCTTTGGTTCTAAGGACGCAAGCGCAGGCGAGGAGTACCGAGGCGTCAAGCAAAGGTTTCCATATCAGTGCAACGAGACCAAGACCAGCAGGACGGCAACCTGGAGGTCATCGTGGAGCCCAAGACGGCGTCACCACCAGAGTCTTTGGTAGGCGAAGACTACTTTTGTCAGGATAAGCTGTACTAGCTGTCCTCCGTCAAACTTGGCCATTGTGGGATCCCTTCCCTCTCAATATTTGGGAATAGGACCAGGGCCTCTATAAATAGGACTAGCCACCACAAGAGAGGGGAGGAAAAGGGAGGAGAGATCAGATCCTCAACCGCACACCCACTCACCAAGCACAAGAGCACCTCTCCTCAGGAGGCTGTTCTTCCCCTTATACTGTTCATCCTCAGCCCAAGAGGCAATCCACCACCACCACACTGGAGTAGGGTATTACACCACAACGGTGGCCCGAACCAGTATAAATCTTGCGTCCTTGTGTGTTGTGAGTTCGCCGTGCCTATCCTAGAGATCGCGAAGCGTTTGAGGGCATGATCGGTGAGGGGGAGATCTTCGCGCGCACCCTAGTGTTCGAACCTTAAGGGTTTTGCCGGAACCCGAAATCCGACATTTGGCGCGCCAGGTAGGGGTGCGCCAGAGTTCTTCCTTCGCGGACTCGCGTCCCATCGCTTTGTCGCAACCATGTTGGACGCTCGTCGCGCCTGCGCTGAGCGCCGGGCCGCCCTCGCCGCCCGCGTCGCCCAGACGGCTCCTGTCGGTGGGCCTCCCCATCATTCTCCGTCACCCGCCGCCAACGCCGCCACCGGCCTGGCGGGGAACGAGTAGCAAGCATCCTCACTGCACCCCCGCCGGTTCGTCGTCTCACGCTCGTCGCGTCCCACGGACCAGCGGGCTGCGCTACTCATGGCGCACGAGCTCCTGCGTTACCGCCCCGTCGACGACCTCTACGAAGACTGGCTGGACCGCATCGCCAAGCTCGTCAGCGCCGCAGGGTGCCCCCTGCACTGTCCCTCTGGCTGCCTCGTCCACCGCCAGCTACGGGCGACGTAGCTCATGGAGCACCTCCACCACCCCTGCACCAAGACGGCACCCTGGCGCCAAGGTGCGTGGCTCCGCGGTGCGACTCGCCGTGCCAAGCACCCGCGCGTGAAGAAAGGAGCTGTCAAGAAGTTCCTCGACCGCAAGAGAACGCTCCACCACTCCCCGCACCGCCACGTAAGGATCGCCAGCCACGGCAGGGCCTTGCACCACTTGCCATGGCAGCGCGCAGGCACCAAGATCAAGCTCCACCTCCACGGCGGGCCCCGGTGACCACGGCAGGCTGTCGCGCCTTCACCCCTGAGTTGTGTAGCATCGCCTGGCCGGGCAAGTTCAAGCCGGATCTGCCTCCTCGCTACGACGGGACCCCCGACCCCGCGGAGTTCTTGCAGCTCTATGAGCTAAGCATCGAGGGGCCAACGACGACGAGAAAGTCATGGCGAACTGGTTCCCCATGGCGCTCAAGGACGGCGCTTGTTCCTGGCTCCTAAACCTGCCTCCGGGCTCGATCTCCTCCTAGGACGAGATGCGCGATCGCTTCGTCGCCAACTTCCAGGGCACTCGCGACCGCCCCCCGGCCGCGGGTGACCTGCGCCACGTCAAGCAGCAACTAGGAGAGACCCTCCAGAAGTACATCCGGCGCTTCAATAATGTTCGCCTCAAGATCCCCAAGGTGACGGACGAGGCCATCATCTCAGCGTTCTCTAATGGCGTCTGCGACGTCAAGATGAAGGAGGAGCTCGCCATCCATGAGGAGCTGTGCACATCCCTGGAGTTGTTCAACCTGGCGACCAAGTGCGCAAGGGCTGAGGAAGGGCACCTTTCCCTCCTCGAGCTCCCAGCTGCCGACCCAGAGGAAAAGAAAGGCAAGGCCAAGGACGTCAAGCGCAAGGGAGTGGTCGTGCTTGCGCCAGAGCCAGACACGAAGCGCGGCAGAGACCAGCCCGAGTCATCCAAGAGCAGCCGACCGTTCAGCGCCTTCCACAACGTGCACAGCCACAACACCAACGTTTGTCAAGAGCTCAGGGCCATTCGCAACGGACACTTCGATCGACGCCCCGAGCGCAACGACCGGGGCTATGGCCAAGGAGGACGACGCTGGGACGACCGTGGCCCACGCCAGGAGTGGCACGGCCGGCCTCGTGAGGACCATTGGCAGGACCAGCCTCGCGAGGGCGCCTGGAGGGATCAGCCTCGCGAGGACCGCCCCCAGGGCAACGCCGGTCTTCCTCCGCTGCCTCCACCACCAAGAAGGAACGACGACCACCATCAAGACGAGGGGGCTGGGGGCTTCCAAGAGCCGCACGCGATTGCCTGCATCTTGGGCGGAGCTCAAGCCCCAGCCTCTCAACGCATCTTCAAGCAGTTTGCCCGCGAGGTGAACGCAGTCCTCCCCGGGCTCGAGGCAACGCGCCCGCTCAGGTGGTCCAAGTGCGCCATCACCTTCAGTTCGGCAGATCAGCTCAAGTGTGCGGCAACCGCTGGCGCTCTCCCGGTACTTTGTTCACCCGTCATCAGCAACGTACAAGTCACCAAGACCCTCGTCGACGGCGGCGCAGGGCTCAACGTCCTGTCCGTCGAGACGTTCGACAACCTTCAAATGCCATACGATCAGCTTTAGCCTACCAAGCCCTTCTCAGGAATGACCGACGGCTCCACCACGCCGTTGGGGCAGGTCCGCCTTCCTGTCACCTTTGGAGAACGCAAGAACTACCGCACCGAGCCCATCAACTTCGACGTCGCTCACATCCGTCTGCCATACAATGCCATCCTCAGGTACCCAGCACTGGCCAAGTTCATGGCGGTCACTCATCACGGCTATAGCGTCCTCAAGATGCCTGGAAGCGGCGGGATCATCACGGTCCCCTGCAAAGAAAGAGATGCGGTGTGCTCCCTTGAGCGCGCCTTCCAAGCCGCGGCAATTGAAGACCCTGACAACGAAGGAATCCTGTACCCTCCTGAGGCCACCCCCAAGAAGAAGAAGCATCTGCTCCACGCAGGTCCTCAAGAGGGCGACACCACCAGCAGCACCACTTCAAGACCAGCGCCCTCAAGTGGGGCGCCTCCCTCCCGTGCATAGGAAAGCGCGCCCGGCACCATCCTCGAGCAGGGCTCGGGGGCTCTCTTCTGGAGGGCCTCTGACCTCGCCAACGTCACAAGGGAGGCGCTCGGGCACAACATGGAGGCGTGCTTCGTGGCACGTTTCCCTCAGGAAGGCGTCGTGCAAGGAGCGCTCGGTGCTCAGGAGTTCGTCGACAAGACCATTCAGGAGCTAGACAATGCAAGGGCCATGCACGGCGATCGCCGCCCACCTCGTGCGGCCCCTCATCCAGGCGAGGTTGGTGGGCTGCGCGTCTGCGTCGACATCCCAGGGCTCAACTGGGCCGCATCTCAGGAGCGCTTCTAGCCTTTGCGCGTGGGACGCTGCGAGGGCCCACCTCACAGCTACGTTCGCATGCCTTTTGGCCTGCCGAGCGTGGCGTCCGCCTTCCAGCGCAGCCTGCGGAGCATCCTGGCGGCTCAAGAGGCCAGGCATCACGCGGGCCTGGCGGAGATGGAGACGGTCCTCAAGGAACCGCCTGGGCCCCCAGAGCCGTGGCTCGTGAGGAACAGCCTCGTCACTACGCACCTTCAGCTGCACCAACATCTCGCCAGCAACTAAACCAGGTGACATTTTCCAAGTTCATTTAGTTGGGAGCGCCCCTCGGGCAGCATCATTCCCAGGCTGCGTGGGTCCGTCCCTGCGGCATGTATCCTTCTATGTCTTTAGCTTACCTTGCTGGGGGCGCCCCTCGGGCTGCATCATCCCCAAGCCGCTCAGGTCCAGCCTAGTGGCATGTATCGTTCATGCATTTACTTGAGCTAGTTTGCTTTCCATGCTTAATCTATCTATGACTATCACCTGCTTGATTGTCACCCATCGCGGGAGCCGCGTGCCGGTCGTCTTTCTTCAGGACCCACCGCGTGAGAGGGTTAGGCACGGTGTCTGTGCTCGGGCCCGTCCCTGCAGCGTCGATAAATCCAACGGCTGAGCTCTGTCTGGCGGGCCGGCCCCGTTCACGTCACCTCCTGGGGCCGTTGGTGCTTGGCTTTCTCACGCGATGACCTCAGGTGACTCGTTCGGTGCAGGTTGTCTGACCACCTCGCAGGACCAACACAGTGAACAAGAATCAAGACCAGGCGCAACCCGGCTTGAGGTAGGGCTTCGTGAGTCCCGCGCTGGCTCACGAGTGCCCAGACACACCTCGTCTAGCCCTGCCGTGCAAGCCACGTGTCAGGGCGGGGCTGTACACGCCCCGGGGGCTCTCCGTAGTAGGGAGTCCCCTCCCACGTACCAGTGGAAGCACCATGCTCCGTGCTGGCCGTTGACACTGCCGAGGAGCGGCTATGCATGTGCAAGTACGGAAGCACTATGCTCCGCGCTGGTGATAAACAACTGAGGGTGGCCCCGCGGCCGCATCAACCTCAGGGATCCCCTGAGCTCAGTGTCCGGCCTCACTGCAACACCTCCCCTCGGGAGAGTCGCGCGAGGGGGCTGGGCATGAGGGCTGCGCTCGGGTCACGCCCAAGCGTACGCCGCCCAACCAGGTCCCCCGGACCTAGTCGTCGCGCGCCCCTCCCAAGCCGAGCCTCGGCGAGGGTAAAGGTATGAAGGTTGTTTGCACGTCAAGGGGGACTCCTGAGCATCGCGACTCAGGAGCCTAACTGGTCACGTAGCCCCTCACTCCTTCATTCCGTCCTGGTCTCCAGTTGGCCCAACTGTGGTTGAGGTATGCGCGGGGCCGGGCCCTATCGACGTAGAACACTAAATCTACTCCTGCGTTCCCTTCCTATAAGCGGTTTGCACGTCAAGGGGGGCTCCTGAGCATCGCGACTCAGGAGCCTAACTGGTCACGTAGCCCCTCACTCCTTGGTCTCGTCCTGGTCTCCGGACGACCCAACAATGGCTGAGGTATGCGCGAGGCTGGGCTCTGCCGACGTAGAACGTAAAGCAAATTGGAAGAAAACCGCAAAATCTCAAAGCAAATATTACAAGACATATTGTTCTCCCAAATATCAAACACAGGTTTAAACACCTCCACGAGGCATGATGCATGTTGCAGGAGTAAAATGGGAAAACAGCCGCAAGCAGGTCACCCCTGGACACTGCCGTCGCCCGCAAAAGGTGCTCCTCCCTTGGTGGTGTCGCCTTCACCTGTACCGCTAGCCGGAGCTGCAGGATCGGTAGCGCCGCCGGTCGAAGGCGCGAGAGTGAAGTTGCGGAACTTCTTCAGTAGGGCCTCCACCTGGCCCTTCACGGCTGCAGCAGCGGCCACACAACGCTCGTCGTCCACAGGCTCCAGTAGCTCATCAAGGCGGGCAGCAGGATCGCGAAGATGGAGGTGGCTGAAGACACGCGTCAGCGCGGCCGAGGAAAGGACGCGGGCTTCTTCCTCCTCCATGGGACCAATGCCGACCACAACCTCCTCAAGCGCGTCAACCAAGTAGGGAAGCAGCTGAGCAGGGCCGTCCTTGTCGGTGGTCAGTGGCCTCTCCAAGCCCTTCTCATAGAGTGCCTTCAGCGCCACGCGGGACCTTTTCTCGAGGAGCGCAAAGGCCGCGCGGTCCTTGGTCAGGACCTTCGCCTTGGCGCCAAGATCGGCCTTCTCCGCCTCCACCTTCCGCTCGAGCTCCTCCAGCCGGTTGCGTTCCGCGGCCTGCACCTTCGCCAACTCTCCCAGTTCAGCGTCGTGATCCTTGATGGCATCCTCCCGGGCCTTCATCTTCTCCTCCTCCATCTGGCGGCCACGAGCTTCTTCCGCGCGCAGGTTGCATAAATTCTTCAGCTCGGCCTCCAGCGCACGGCAGCGATCCTGGGCGGTCTCAGCATCCTTCAGCGCGGCTTTGTGAGCAGCTACTGCTTGGGCGGCAGCTTGCCTCTCCTTCTCAGAGGTCGCCGCAGCCTGGCTCGGTGCCGCCCGAACGGACACGTCAGAATGGAGCCAGCCAGAGACCAGCTCCATGCGCCCAGCCACCAGATGGGGGTCGGCGCCCTGAAGATCCTCTCGCAGCCGGGTCATCTCAAGAAGAGCACGCTCCAAGACATCAGGGGAGATAGAAGGGCCTGGGAGTAGTGGCGCAGCAGGAGGAGGAGACGGCGTCATCACCAGGGCCTGGGAGACCGGGGGCTCCTGAGCTTTCGTGACCCCAGCGGCTGGGCGGGACACCAACGCCTCCGGAGCCAGTAGGGCCACGGGGGCTGACCCCTCACGAGGATGCTCCTCCAGGCCTCGCGAGGACGAACGGGCCAGGGAGGTGCGAGTGTCATCGCTTCCCCTCTTCACGGAAGGAGGTGCGGCTGCTGCAGATGGCCTGGTCCCAGTTGGGGTCGACGCATCCTCCTTCCTCTTCTTCGCCGCAGGCGGCGGCCTAACCAGCCAATGATGAACATCAAGGAGCAACAGCATAAGCAAGAACAAGGCAAAGCTCGAGCACTTACTGGTCCACCGCGGCGTAGTCCACCCTCCGCTTGCTGAGCTTGAAGCCTGAGAGCCTCGAAGCTTGAGGCGCGGGTGCGCGGGCTCCGGGAGTAGAAGACGGACCGGCGGAGGGGCCGGAGGCAGCCCCAGGCGGCGTCGGAGCAGGAGAAGCATCTCGGGAGACCAGCGCCGACCTACCCCTCGTCGGGACCATGGGCGGCTTCCCCTTCTCCTGACGGGCACTGGCCTCGTCGTCATCTGGCAAGGTGCAAGGGATGTCGGCCTTGCTTAAAGGGGAGGTCTCCCCCATCCCTTCGGGGGTCACCTCCGAGTCGTGCTCCTCGTCCTCTTCCTCTTCCTCCCCGCGGGACTCATCGGAAGACAGCTCCACTGGCGTCGGCGCCACAGGGGCCCCGGTGGGCGCCGGCGGCACCAGCCCGCGCCCGTGAAAGGTCGGCCTGGTGGTCACGACCTGCGCCCCGTCCTTGCTACGGAACAAGGGAATGAAGACGCTCGTCTGGTACTCCTGGTCATCCCCGACCAGGAGGCGGAGAGCCGCAGCCAGCTCACCATCAGGCAAGGCTTCCGGGCTCAGGCGAACCTCGTCCCCTTCGTTCCCAAGCCTCCACAAGGGGCGCATACGCACTTGAAGCGGGGCCACGCACAGCATCAGGAATTCCCTCAAGAGCATGGCCCCCGTCATATTTACCGCCTTCGCGTTGCCCGGCTTCAGGTCGGCGTTCATCTGCTCCAGCACCAACGTCGCCCGTTCGTCAGTGAGCTTCGCGCAAGACCACCCCTTGTCGGACTGGGGCATCTCCGTTGGCAGCACCAAGCATGGATGGACGCACTTGGTGTCCATCATGACCCACTTGCTCCTGAAACCGTCGGCCTTCATCCCAGTCTTCGAGATCGAATTGGCCTTGCCAGCCGCGATGAAGTTGGCACACCCAGAGGTATGACCCTCGTTAATGCGGAGGAAGAAGAAGTGGCGCAGAAGAGCCACGGACGGCATCACGCCTGTAAGGGCATATTTATCCCTAAGGTTTTGCTAATTGATGACAATGCTTTTGCGGACTAATCGTGTGCCTTGAGTTTCTCAGACGTTTCATTGCTATGCACAAGACGGTTTGGTGCCCCTCGAAGACTATTGAAGACGACGTTCTTTTTACATTTCTTTTCGGTGGAATTGAGTCGTAGGAAAGCCGTACTATCAAGAGGGGGTCCGCTTCGAAAAGGTTTGGGTGGAATCATCACGTACACGTTTTCTTCCTTGTCTCCACCTTTCCGCGCTTTGGAGCATCCTCTGTTTATCCTCTATGCATTATGTCTTGGTTGATGATATTGGGCTTGCGGTAGTACTGCTCCCAGGAGCGGTAGTACCGCAGGCACCTGCGGTAGTGCCGGACCTCGGCACGGTAGTACCGCAGGAGCCCACGGTAGTACCGCTCCTCTGGAGTTGTAGTACCATGGCCCCCAGGCCAAGTGCCGCTGCATGGTGGTAGTAGGGGCGGATGTAATTTTTTACATCCGCGCCTCCGCGGTAGTACCGCACCTTGTGCGCGGTAGTACCGCGCGCGGCCTGGCTCAGCCGCCACGCGGTAGTACCGCTCCTCCAGCTGTAGTACCGTGTCGGATTTTTGCATCATTTGATTTTCAACGGAAGTAGGCACGGATGTATTTTTATTCATCCGCGTCTTTCCCAGGCTAGGCCATTCCTGCCTTGCAGTAGTACCGCAAGGGGGAGCGGTAGTACCGCTCCTGTGGAAGTACTGCTCTCAGCCTATGTGCTTCAGGCTTGACCTAGTTCCTGCCGTAGCAGCGGTAGTACCGCGGTCACCCACGGTAGTACCGTGTGGCCGTGCGGTAGTACCGCTTGTCAGGGGCGGTAGTACCGCGAGTCGCGGGCTGGTTTGGTGGATAACAGTTGGATTTAGTTCTCGACTATAAAAGGGGTGTCTTCTTCCTCTAGTTGACTACCGCTTCCAACCCCAAGCTCCATTGTTGCTCCAAACTCCATTTTCGCCCGATCTCACTCCCTAGCCAATCACACTTGTTGATTTGCTCGGGAGTGGTTGAGAAGGCCCCGATCTACACTTCCACCAAGAGAAATTTGATTCCCCCCACTAATCCCTTGCGGATCTTGTTACTCTTGGGTGTTTGAGCACCCTAGATGGTTGAGGTCACCGCGGAGCCATAGTCCATTGTGGTGAAGCTTCGTGGTGTCGTTGGGAGCCTCCAATTAAGTTGTGGAGATTGCCCCAACCTTGTTTGTAAAGGTTCGGTCGCTGCCTCCAAGGGCACCAATAGTGGAATCACGGCATCTCGCATTGTGTGAGGGCGTGAGGAGAATACAGTGGCCCTAGTGGCTTCTTGGGGAGCATTGTGCCTCCACACCGCTTCAACAGAGACGTACTTCCCCTCAAAGGGAAGGAACTTTGGTAACACATCCTCGTCTTCACCGGCTCCACTCTTGGTTATCTCGTGCCTTTACTTGTGCAAGCTTATTTGTGCTATATCTCTTTCTTGCTTGTGTGCTTAGTGTTGTTGCATCATATAGGTTGCTCATCTAGTTGCATATCTAGACAACCTACTTTGATGCAAAGTTTAAATTGGTAAAGAAAAGCTAAAAATTGTTAGTTGCCTATTCACCCCCCTCTAGTCAACTATATCGATCCTTTCAATTGGTATCAGAGCCTCGTCTCTTTTTTAAGGACTTTACCGTCCGAAGAGTATGGTTGACGTCGTAGACGGTGTGGAGGAGCACTCTGGTGCGAATCCGGTCTTGTCTAAGGGAGATTGGGGAACCGCGGTCTCTCGTGAGGAATTCAATGTGGCGTTGGACACATTGAAAACCTCCATGAAGACCGAGGTCGAAAGCATGTTTAATAAATTCTTAGAAGGGCTTAAACTTTCCACCGCACCGTTGAAAGTGGGTGATCCCGCTAACAAGGTGACGGATGCTACCTCCAACAAGGGGGAAGCTACTAGCGAGAAAGCTCCTTCTAGTGATAAAAATGGCACCGGCATCTTTGCCCATGTGGAACCTCCACTTGTCTATGGTGGACCGCTTCCTTCCACTCATTTCAATCATGCTGGCCCAGCCCCTAAGATTGAGAAGAATGTAGAATTTGATTCTTGGGTCTATCATTTTAAGTGTCATTTAAATCATGTGAACACTAACCTTTGGAGAATCATTGAAGAAGGTTTCTATCCGCATGATCGAAGTAACTTCACTCCTAGAGAAGCCGTGGATAATCAATTCAATGAGAATGCTCTCTTCATCATCCAAGAAGCAATCCCACCCGAAGATCTTCCTCATCTCCGGCCCTACTCCATGGCCAAAGATGCTTGGCACCAAGTGGTTTCCCTCTATCGGGGAAGCGCAAGCATTCAACGCTCCAAGATGAAGCCGATGAGTTTGCAATGAAAGAAGATGAAGAACCTCAAGAGATTTATCGGAGAGTAACCAAACTCGCGGTCTCTCTCCAAGATCATGGAAGTAAGGACACGGATGACAAATTGGATCAAGCGCAAATTCCTCAAGGCAATGATGCCCTACCACAAATCCATGTCCTCCGTCATTCATCAAAGGCCGGACTTCCACGCCTTGTCCTCGAGTGAAGTGTTGGATGAGTTCGTTGCTATGAGCATCTTGGACAAGACCGCCAACAATGCGGTTCTACGCTCTCAAAGAGTAAAGAAGCCCAACCTTTCTCTAATGGCCAAGGTTAGTATGGAGGAAGAGGATGAAGAGGAAGAAGAGGAGAGCAACCTCGAAGATACGAAGTATGCCTATCATGAACACATGGCCCTTGCTTCAAGGCAATTTTGGAGCAAGAAGAACTCAAGGCCCAACTTCAACAAGAACAATTCAAGTGGTTCAAAGGGCAAGCAACGAGTGAGGACTTGCTTCAACTGTGGCAATGTGAGCCACTTTGTTGTGGAGTGCCCTTATGAGAAGAGGGAAGACAATGGTGGCAAGCTCATCCGAAAGGACAAGGCCAAGTCGTTCCCCAACAAGAGCAACTTCACCAAGAAGACTCCTCCCAAGGCATTGGTGGTACAAGAAGAGTACAATGAGGATGATGACGATGATGAAGATGGTGAGTCGGTCGCCATGGCCTCCGTTGCCATTGCGACGACTCCACGGGTGTCTCCCTTCGACTCACCCAATGAGAGCATCACCGCCAAGTGCCTCATGGCTAAAGCCACCAACAAGGTAACCCCCCACATCAAAACTATCATCATTAATCATCCTTCTTCGATGGATAGCATTTATGAACATGAGGGGACAAATGTGGAGGAGAATGAGTTTGAGACCTTTATGGGTAAACTCAAGGGTAAATCCAAGAAGCACTTCGTTGCTCTCTTGGAACAACTTGGTGAAGCCAATGACATGATCGAGGCTCACGAAGATACCATCTCTAAGATGGAGGGGCATAGTCGTGACTATGCCGATGAGATTTCGGATCTTTCCAATGCTCTTGACGAAGAGTGTGGTCTTCGTTTGGCTCTTGAGGAGTCACACAACGATGATCATGCTAAGTTAAAGAAAGATCTTGATCATGCTCTTGTCATTTCTCGTGTGCTAAACTCCGAGAAGGAAAAGCTTGGGGTTGATCTTGCTAGACTCAAAGAGGAGTTTGATATTCTCGATAAGGCTCACAAAGTCTTGAAGGGTGTTCATGCTAGCCTCAAGGAGTCTCATGATCAACTCCAAGTGAAGCTAACCAAGGAGAAAGCCACCTTTCCTCATATGGTGTTATTTGATAATGCAAATACTACTAACCCTTGTTGTGAGCATGTGCATCTTGTTGAGGAGAATGCTAAGTTGAAGGAGCAACTTGAGAAAGGCCTTGTGTCATGCATACAAGGTGAGAAGAACCTCAACGACCTTTTGAGCAAACAAAAGGAAGTTGTGGCCAAGGAGGGGATTGGGTTCGCACTCAAGCCCAAGAACAAGAAGAAGAATGACAAGACCAAACGACCTCCTCCTCTCAAGCAAACTTTTGTGAAGGAGGGAGAGGGTGCTTCCAAGGAGAAGAAGAACAATGCGAAGGGTGGCGGTGTCAAGAAGGGCAATGCCACCCCTCCCAACAAATCCGGCGACTTTAATCCTTCTTATGTGTTATGCCGTGCTAGTGATGGGCATGTTTATGCCAAATTTGTTGGTTCTCCTCATGAGTATATTGAATAGTCTATTTGGGTTCCTAAGACCCTTGTTACTAACATCAAAGGACCCATTACAAAATGGGTACCTAAAGCCAAGCATTGATCTCTTGTAGGTGTTTGCTTTCGGTGGGGGATCATGGTTGCTCGATAGTGGAGCTACAAATCATATGACCGGAAGCAAGGACTTGGTGGTGGACGTGCACAAGATTCCATCTATGCCCACCAATGTCGAGTGGGGTGATGCCTCGTCTTCTAAGGTATTGGGACTCGGCAAGGTTGTCATTTCTCATGATCTCACGATCGAGAAGGTCATGCTTGTCGAGTCCCTTGCATACAATTTACTTTCCGTTCGTCAACTTGCTATCATGGGCTTTGCCACTTTCTTTGATATTGATACCGTGGCCCTCTTGTGGAGCAAGACTCATAAAGTAGCCTTTGTTGGGCATGTCGAGAACGGTCTATATGTGATTAACTTTTCGGAGCGACCCACTAAGACCGCGACATGCCTAATGGCTAAAGTTGACGTGGGATGGCTTTGGCATCGCTGTTTAGCCCATGTCAATATGAGATCTTTGCAAAGTCTTCTCAAGGGGGACCATGTCCATGGACTAACGAGTGTTAGTTTTGCTAAAGATCGTGCTTGCAGTGCTTGTATCGAAGGAAAGCTACATGAGAAGGCTCACCCTCCCACGACTATCATTTACTCGAAGAGGCCTTTGGAGCTCCTTCATTTGGATCTCTTTGGGCCTCCATCCTTTGACAGTCTTGGGGGTAGGAAGTATTGCTTGGTGATTCTGGATGACTATTCAAGATACACTTGGGTCTACTTCTTCAAGAGGAAGAGCGAGACCCAACAAACCGTCATTGACTTTGCAAATGAAGCCCAACGTCAACACAATGCAAAGATCTTGACAATAAGAAGTGACAACGGCACCGAGTTCAAGAACTACACATTGGATGAGTTTCTTAGTGATGAGGGGATCAAGCATCAATATTCCGCACCGTACACCCCTCAACAAAACGGTGATGTGGAGAGGAAGAATCGGACGTTGATGGATGCGGCAAGGACCATGATGGCGGAGTTCAAGTCTCCATACAACTTTTGGGCCGAAGCCATCAACACCGCGTGTCATGCATCCAATCGGCTCTACCTCCGCAAGGGCTTGAACAAGACTCCATATGAGATACTCACCGGTAATAAGCCCAACCTCAAGTACTTTCGGGTGTTCGGGTGTAAGTGTTTCATTCTCAAGAAAGCTGTTCGGTTGTCTAAATTTGAGGCTAGAGATTATGAGGGCATATTTGTTGGTTATGCTACAAACTCTCATGCTTACCGTGTCCTCAATAAATCCACGGGACTTATTGAGGAGACGTGTAACGTGGAGTTTGATGAGAATAACGGCTCCCAAGTGGAGCAAAGTGGCACTTGTGATGTAGGTGATGAAATTCCTCCTCGAGCCATAAGAAGAATGGGTGTTGGTTTTATCCTACCCATTGAGGAACCCCTTGTGGCCGAAGGAGAAGGACAATGCTCCACTCAAGTGGAGCCATCACCAACCCAAGGCCCACACGCTTCCGAAGAACAAAGTGAAGGCCCTCAACCTCATGAACAATACCAAGGGCAAGATCATGCTCAAGACGGTGTTGACACACCAAGTGATGCCCAAGGTCAAGTTCTCTCCTCCGAGCAAGTTCAAGATCAAGAACAAGCTCAAGATGGCGCTCAAGATGATCAAGTGACCGCTCCTCAACTCACCACCGAGGAGGAATTGGAGCGTCGTGCCGCCAAGATTGCATCCAAGCTCTCCACCAAGGGTCATCTCATGAAGAATGTGCTTGGAAGCATTCAAAAGGGGGTAAGCACTCGTAGACAATCGGCAAACTATTGTGAACATCACGCATTTGTCTCTTGTGTTGAACCCCAAAAGGTATATGAAGCACTCGAAGATCCGGATTGGCTTAATGCCATGCATGAAGAACTCAACAACTTCGAGTACAACAAGGTGTGGAGGTTAGTGCCAAGGCGAACGGGGAACCACAATGTCATTGGAACCAAGTGGATATTCAAGAACAAGCAAGATGCTCATGGGACCATCATTCGCAACAAGGCACAATTGGTGGCGCAAGGCTACTCCCAAGTCGAGGGTATCGACTACGGTGAAACCTTTGCTCCCGTTGCTCGCCTTGAATCCATTCGTTTGTTGATTGCTTATGCTTCTCATCACAACTTTAAGTTGCAACAAATGGATGTGAAGAGTGCTTTTCTTAATGGTCCTATTAATGAGTTGGTTTATGTCAAGCAACCCCCCGGGTTCGAGGATCCCTACTTTCCCGATCATGTGTATCAACTCGATAAGGCACTCTATGGCCGTAAACAAGCCCCACGTGCGTGGTATGGCCACCTTACCGAGTTGTTACAAGATCGTGGGTTTGAAGTTGGGCTAATCGACCCCACTCTTTTTACTAAGAAGGTCAAAGGGGAGTTGTTTGTGTGCCAACTATATGTTGATGACATCATCTTTGGTTCCCCTAACAAAGCTTTCAATGAGGAATTTGCCGCACTCATGACCTCAAAGTTCAAGATGTCTTCCATGGGAGAGTTCAAGTTCTTTCTCGGTTTCGAAGTAAAGCAAAGAAGAGAAGGAACCTTCATCAACCAAGCCAAATACACTCAAGACATGCTCAAGAGATTCAAGCTAAGTGATGTCAAGCCGGCATCCACTCCAATGCCCACCAAGTGCCAACTTGACATTGATCCCAATGGTAAAGCGGTGGATCAAAAGGAATATCGTTCCATGATTGGATCCTTGCTTTACCTTTGTGCATCTAGACCGGATATCATGTTGAGTGTGGGAATTTGTGCATGGTTTCAAGCCGCACCTAAGGAAAGCCACTTTGTGGCGGTCAAGCGAATCTTTCGATATTTCGCTCATACCCCAAACTTTGGCTTATGGTACCCAAGAGGAGCAAACTTCAAGCTTGTAGGGTATTCAGACTCCGATTGGATGGGAGACAAAGTGGATAGGAAGTCCACTTCCGGAGGGTGCCAATTTCTTGGTTGCTCTTTGGTAAGTTGGTCTTCTAAAAAGCAAAGTTGTGTGTCTCTCTCGTCCACCGAAGCGGAGTATGTGGCGGCAGGCAGTTGTTGTGCACAACTCTTATGGATGAGGCAAACTTTAAAGGATTACGGTGTCATTTGTGACAAAGTGCCTCTTTGGTGTGACAATGAAAGTGCCATCAAGATTTCTCTCAACCCGGTGCAACACTTCAAGACGAAGCATATTGAGATTCGGTATCACTTCATCCGGGATCACATTAGGCGAGGGGAGATCGAGCTCAACTACGTCAACACTCATGATAACCATGCAGATATTTTCACGAAGCCGTTGGATGAAGCAAGATTTCACGAGTTAAGGCATGAGCTAAATATCATTGACTCGAGCAATGTTGCTTGAACCCTTGCACACCCCACCATACTCAACTTGTTGTCCTGTTTAGATGTAGGCAT
This sequence comes from Aegilops tauschii subsp. strangulata, assembly GCF_002575655.3. Taxonomy (NCBI): domain Eukaryota; kingdom Viridiplantae; phylum Streptophyta; class Magnoliopsida; order Poales; family Poaceae; genus Aegilops; species Aegilops tauschii. Next base: position 408,822,379 of record NC_053037.3, read on the forward strand.
GGACATAGGGGGGGTGTTGTTCTCTCAATGAACTCTCCCTCCCCCCATTATGCATAAATTGATCAACTCTTTCACATTAGCCATTTTTTATGGTACTTGTGCTTCAAAGACGAGTTTTGGTCATGGGCCCAAGGATAATTCTTCGCGGTGCCATACCAATTGACTCAAACATAGGTGGCTCCGGCCACCGCCCTCTCTTTGGAGAGGTTGTGTCTCGAGGTTGTTTCTTGTTGTCCTTTGCCTTTCTCTCTTCGTGTTGAGCGTGTTCTTGTGGTGAGCACGGTACTACCGCTTCTAGCGCGGCAGTAATTTTTTACTGCCGCCTGGGAGAGCGGTACTACCGCTTCGGTGTGGTACTTCCGCCCGAGCGGTACTACCGCGATGAAGCGCGGTGCTACCGTGCTGACGAGTGCGCGTGGGGGGTTATGACTCGGGTAGGGGGAGTTTCAACTCCCCATACCCATTCACTTGTCTCTCTCCATGCCGCCTCTCTCTCTCTTGCTCAAGAACCGCGCCGGAGACCCTCGCCGGATCTCCGCCTCCGGCCACTCTCCTCGGATTCCGACCGGTGGGATCGTTCCCCACCACTTCCTCTTGCCATGGACCAAGGTTTCTCCCCAAATCCCTCTCTCTCTTGGTTGTTCTTTTGCCTCTAGGTTTTTGGGGAGATGCATGTGTTCTTGAGATTTTAGGCCAAATCTTTGCAAGAGTAGGATGTAGGAGAGTAGTGTTGCATAGAAATTATACTTGATATGTTGTCCCGTGGTAGATTTGATCAACCGTAGTACCGCCGCGTTTTCACGTTTTTTCTCAGATTCAAAGTGGTTTGGATCCGCCGCCGTGCGGTACTACCGCATCTCCTGTGCGGTATTACCGCAGGTCCGGTACTACCGCCCGTCAGGTGCGGTACTACCGCACGAGCTGTGGTACTAAGGTCCTACTAACGCTCCAAGTCCCGGTACTACCGTGTCTTCACACGGTACTACCGCGACTAGGAGCGGTACTAAGATTTTAGTACCGCGCGACCTGGCAGTACTACCGTTGTTGTCCAATCTTCTTCTTGGCAATTACCACGTATGCTTTCTACTTGTTTCCCTTGTCTTGCTATGGTCTTTGCATTGATTCTTCTCGCTCTTTGTGTGTGCTTTTGCTTTGTGTCTTAGGTGGTGGCTCCGGTGCCCCTGCTCGCCGTTCCAATCCCAGTCGTGACACTGGCTCCAAGCGACTGTGCAATCAAGATGAAGCTCCAGAGGGCTCCAGTGCCCCCAAGCGCAATGTCAAGTCCTCCGCTAACAAGTACAAGGAACCCGCCAAGGGCATGGACGAGATTCCACTTTATGAGTTTATCCCTCGAAGGCAGATCAACCCATATGTGAATGCCCGGGCTATCTTCAGAGGCAATGACTTGTTTTGGACGAAGCAGAAGACTCATATTTATCTGGATGTGATCAAGGCCAAGCAAAACACCTACATGGATGTCAAGTGGATTGACATGAATCACATGAGGAAGGACAAGCATCGTGAGTACTTTGGAGAGGCTCTGGATTTGGTGGAGCAGTTTGGTATTGAACATGTGATTTCCTTCCACCTGGACTATGACCCTGAGCTTATCTGTCAGTTCTTTGCCTCTGTTGACTTTCACCCTAGGGAGGAGCAGAGGATGACCTGGATGGCCAATGGCCATCAGTTGACTGCTACCTGGAAGGATTTCATGGATCTGATACAGGTTCCTGATGACGGGCTCACCACACCCGTAGGTGTTCGCCCTCATGCCAACCCTGAGTCCGCAAGCAAGAACAAGCTCCAGCAGTATTATGTTGAGAAGGTGCTTCCCAGTGGCAAGTCGACGTGGGTGCTGAACCCATTTCTGGACATCATGTATCGCATCTTCCACAACTCTCTATTTCCTCGCATTGGCGACAAGGACAAGGTGCATGCCTATCTGGTGGATATGATGCTCCTGTGCGAGGAGGCGCGTGTGTCTCAGACCCACCACTTGATGTCTCACACATCATGTGGTGTGAGCTTCGGTTCGCGGTGTTCAACCACAAGGTACCTATATATGGACCATACCTGTTTCTGTTGATCTCCAAGTCTTGGGAGAAGCTGTTCCCTGGTGATGAGTTCCTTGCTCCAGACTGGATTCGGCATGAGCCCATCAGTCTCCGTGTCAAGCCCAAGTGGGCCAACCCTACCACTCATGCTGAGGCGTCTGTTGCTAGGAGGGTTGTTGATGAGGAGGAGGTTGAGGCAGAGGATGTTGCTGAGGACCGTCCTGCTGGGTATACTCATCGTTCCTCTAAGCCCTCGTGGGCCAAGAAGCTGCAGGACAAGATGAAGACTCTGTTCTGCATGCAGGCAAAGGGGCAGTACAGGACTCACGTTGCTTCCAAGGAGAGTCGCCGCCGTGACAAGAGGATCATGAAGGTCTTTGGTGAGGCAGAATCCAACGGGTCAGAGAGGTACATCACACCGGAGGCTGAATGGATGGCGAAGCAAGGCTACAAGTGGACTGATTCTGAGGAGGACATCGAGGAGACTGTCCCCGCCGCCGAGTCTGACGGGGAGCGTTGGAGCGATTTCTCTGCCTGAGCCACCCCTTGTGTGTAGGTGTCCTCTCTGCCTTTTTGGCGTCTCGATGCCAAAGGGGGAGAGAGTGTAGGGATTTGCGTGCTTGCGAGTCGTATGTCGTGTTTGGTGTGTTTGCTTTATCGTTTGAACCTCATTTTGTTTGCTTTGGTTTGGTTTGCGCCTTTGAGACTTATCCTTCATATGGTGTAAGACATATGCACTCTATCCTATCTTAGTGAGCTTATGATATAATTGTGCCACTTATGTTATGCTCTTGTTTGCTATCTTGTCTAGTGTTAGCCTTACTATTGCAAGATATGCCTTGTCTATAAAATATAGGGGGAGTGTTGATCCTAGTATGTGTGCCGTGCAGTCCAAAGCACCCATCTAGATTGCACACATCTAGGGGGAGCCCGTCTATATTTTAGAGAGGAGGGGTTTGCGTTTGCTCAATATTATTTTCCTATGTGCAAATCCTATATTGTCATCAATCCACCAAAAAGGGGGAGATTGTAAGGGCATATTTATCCCTAAGGAGTTTTGGTGATTGATGATAATGCTTTTGCGGACTAATCGTGTGCCTTGAGTTTCTCAGACGTTTCATCGCTAGGCACAAGACGGTTTGGTGCCCCTCGAAGACTATTGAAGACGGCATTCTTTTTACGTTTCTTTTCGGTGGAATTGAGTCGTAGGAAAGCCGTACTATCAAGAGGGGGTCCGCTTCAAAAAGGTTTGGGTGGAATCATCACGTACACGTTTTCTTCCTTGTCTCCACCTTTCCCCCTGCGCTTTGGAGCATCCACCATTTATCCTCTATGCATTATGTCTTGGTTGATGATATTGGGCTTGCGGTAGTACTGCTCCCTGGAGCGGTAGTACTGCAGGCACCTGCGGTAGTACCGGACCTCGGCGCGGTAGTACAGCAGGAGCCCACGGTAGTACCGCTCCTGTAGTACCGTGGCCCCCAGGCCAAGTGTCGCTGCATTGCGGTAGTAGGGGCGGATGTAATTTTTTACATCCGCGCCTCCGCGGTAGTACCGCACCTTGTGCGCGGTAGTACCGCGCGTGGCCTGGCTCAGCCGCCACGCGGTAGTACTGCTCCTCCAGCTGTAGTACCATGTCCGATTTTTGCATCGTTTGATTTTCATCGGAAGTAGGCACGGATGTATTTTTATTCATCCGCGTCTTTCCCAGGCTAGGCCATTCCTTCCTTGAGGTAGTATCGCAAGGGGGAGCAGTAGTACCGCTCCTGCGGAAGTACTGCTCTCAGCCTCTGTGCTTCAGCTTGACCTAGTTCCTGCCGTAGCAGCGGTAGTACCGCGGTCACCCGCGGTAGTACCGTGTCGCCGTACGGTAGTACCGCTTGTCAGGGGCGGTAGTACCGCGAGTCGCGGGCTGGTTAAGTGGATAACGGTTGGATTTAGTTCTCGACTATGAAAGGGGTGTCTTCTTCCTCTAGTTGACTACCTCTTCCAACCCCAAGCTCCATTGTTGCTCCAAACTCCATTTTCGCCCGATCTCACTCCCTAGCCAATCAAACTTGTTGATTTGCTCGGGAGTGGTTGAGAAGGCCCCGATCTACACTTCCACCAAGAGAAATTTGATTCCCCCCACTAATCCCTTGCGGATCTTGTTACTCTTGGGTGTTTGAGCACCCTAGACGGTTGAGGTCACCGCGGAGCCATAGTCCATTGTGGTGAAGCTTCGTGGTGTCGTTGGGAGCCTCCAATTAAGTTGTGGAGGTTGCCCCAACCTTGTTTGTAAAGGTTCGGTCGCCGCCTCCAAGGGCACCAATAGTGGAATCACGGCATCTCGCATTGTGTGAGGGCGTGAGGAGAATACGGTGGCCCTAGTGACTTCTTGGGGAGGATTGTGCCTCCACACCACTCCAACGGAGACGTACTTCCCCTCAAAGGGAAGGAACTTCGGTAACACATCCTCGTCTTCACCGGCTCCACTCTTGGTTATCTCGTGCCTTTACTTGTGCAAGCTTATTTGTGCTATATCTCTTGCTTGCTTGTGTGCTTAGTGTTGTTGCATCATATAGGTTGCTCACCTAGTTGCATATCTAGACAACCTACTTTGATGCAAAGTTTAAATTGGTAAAGAAAAGCTAAAAATTGTTAGTTCCCTATTCACCCCCCCCCCCTCTAGTCAACTATATCGATCCTTTCAACACCGAGGTACGCCTCGCAGTAGTAGGAGAAGATCGACAAGAGAAGGATAGGGTTGGGATGAAGATGCAGCGCCTGCAGCCCATAGTGGCCAAGGACCTCATAGAAGAAGTCGGAGAAAGGGGGAACCAGCCCCGCGGCGATGCTGCTCGTGAAGAAAGGGAAGAAGGTGCTTCCCTCGGGCTCCGGCACAGCGGTGCCCGCGCTGTCGGGTGGTAGGTGCGACATATGCCAACGGGTGGCTTATCATTGTGGGAGCCAGTAAGACGTCGCCGGTGCCTGGAAACGGGATGAGGCGAAGACATGCACACCGGCGAATCTTACCCAGGTTCGGGGCTCTCCGTGGAGATAACCCCCCTAGTCCTGCTCTGCGGGGTCTCCGCATGATCACTAGATCAGAACAAGTAGCTACAAGTGCTCCTTGATCTGTCGGATTCGAGGGAGAAGAAGAGCAAGGCTAGCTCTCCCTTTCTCTCTATATGGTGTGTGTAATTCTATGAGACCAACCCTTTGCATGGGTGCCCCAGGGGGTTTATATAGGCCTACTCCCCAGGGGTACAATAGTAATCCGGCTGGGCGCGAGTCCCAGCCGTCAGTGTCTGTGTTCGCCGGCTTCTCCGCCGGCCATTGGGGCCCGCCGACTGGTGGGTCCCGCCGGCTGCCGGCCTCTCGGTCGACGGGCCGGCCCCACCGCTTGCGGGTCTTGTCGGCGGCTGGTCACTATTGCCTCGCCCCTGATGACGAGGGCTTTGTCAAGGTAAACGTGGCTACAGTGCCGCCGCCTGGCGGGCTCTCACTGTAGCCTCACCTCGTCTTGTCTCCTTTATGAGGCACATGCTTCGAGGGAGGGAGGTAGCCGGCTATTGGGAGCCGGCTACGCCCCCGGCCGACTAGGGGAGGCCGGGACGCCTTCGAGCGTCTCTCTAGCTAAAGGGGCCCGCCGCCCGCGGGCCGTACTGGCGTCTGTCGTGGGTGACATCGAGGTCAACATGGCTACAGTGCTGCGCCGGACGGGAGATGGCTGACCCATACGGCGTCCTGTGGCCATGCCTGCTTCGGGATTCGGGGGTAGTGGGCTGCACTGTGGCCACGCCCCGTCTTATCGCCGTTATGTGGACGCAGTCTTGGTGGGTGCGGTCTTGCCCGGCTTCTGGGAGTCGGCATTCTTCATGGCCGGCTTCTGGGAGTCGGTCCTCTTGGGGCCGGCTTCCTGGAGTCGGCCATCTCGTAGCCTTCTTGGGGAAGGTTTCTGAGACTGGGTCGCCTTCTGAGAGTCGGCCCTGGGGATAGCCGGCCGGGGGAAGGCGGCCCTATGCTTCGTATGCTTGAAGGCTTAAATGGCCTGATAATTTTTGAAGAGCCAGGGGGAGTCGGCTAGGCTACCCGTGGCCATTTACTCCGACAGTAGTCCCCGAAGCTGATTGGGCTTCGAGGTTGGGTGGAAGTCGAGAAGCTCGGCCAGCTTCCTATCTTGACGAGCCGGCAGCTGGGAGCCGGCTTCGGTTGGGCGCGCCGTCTTGGCGAAATTTTTTGAAGTCGGAGGGCGGGAGTTTGCTGGCGCGCGCGCCGGGCTGCGGGCCAGCCACTAGCTGCCTGCGAACCATGTGGCATCCCTTGGTTAAAAAGCCTGCCAGCCCACGCGCGCGACAAGACGTCGCCGCAGGTCGGGGGCCCACCACTCCTACGCCCGGGCCCAGGCGCGGATTCTCTGCGGCCCAAAGCCGCCCGCACGTCTTCGTGCGGCGGTTTCGGCACGTCTTTAGGGCGCAGTAATCGCGGGGCTTGGGGGAGTGGGTGCAGTTAATCCCACGTCCCACCCCACGCCTCGCCTCCTCGGCTTCGCCACACGAGGCTATAAGTAGGGGGAGGGGGGAAGCGGCAGGCGCTCGCACGCCCCTCTCCTCTCCGCCATCTTCTTCCTTCTGCTCTCCCTCGCAGCAGCGTCTCGCCGCCGCACCGTTCCACCACTCTTTTCCCCGTCGCCGCGCTCATTCTCGTCGGCCTCACGCTGCGATGCAGTACGGCGGGGACTGGGACGGCTCTAACATTCATGAGGACCACGTCGAGTTCCTCCGCAAGACGCGACGGCTGCCCGACGCGGACAAGGTGCGGGTCCGTCTCGCGCCGGAGAAGGAGATCACGCTGGAGCCGGAGGAAGGCGAGCGGGTGGTCTTTCGCTCGCATTTCTTGGGTGGCATCGGCTTGCCGGCAAGCGCCTTCTTCCGCTCCTTTCTTGGATTCTACCAACTCCAGCCGCACCACCTCACCCCGAACACGGTGGTGCTGCTGTCCGCCTTCGTCACCTTGTGCGAAGGCTATCTCGGTGTCCTCCCCACCCTCGAGCTCTGGGGGGAGTTCTTCCAGTCCAAGCTAGGCACGCATATGCAGGGCATGCCGGCTCAGAGTGGTGCCTACATCGCGATGCGGAGGGTGACAGCCGACAACCCCTTCCCCGTCATCACGCTGATCCAGTCGGTGAAGCTCTAGCAGAAGTCATACTTCTACGTGAAGAACCTCGCCCCTCAAGGCGACTACGTCAATTTGCCGGCTTACGTAGCCGGCCCTCCAGCGGGTAGGCGGCCCCAGTGGTCCTATCGGGCCGTGACGCTGACGCCGGCTGGAGCTGCGGCTGTCGCCCGTCTGCGGGTGATGATCCAGTCGGAGGGCCTGACTGGGCCCGACCTGCTGGCCGCTTTCGTCATGCGCCGGGTGCTTCCGCTCCAGAGCCGCCCTCATCTGATCTGTCAGATGAGCGGCCAGCTCGATCCGAGTCGGATGTGCACCAAAGACGGGCCGCACGACGAGGTGGCCCACATGGTGAACTATCTTCCGAACGGCAAGCTCTCCGCAGAGTGGCAGTTTGGCAAGGAGCCCTATTGCCGAGCTCACCCGCCACCCACGGTATGTTCTCTTTTTCCCTTTCTTCTCTTAGTTTTATCGCTGAGTGCCTTCTGGCTGACTCTGACTAGTCGGCGTGTCTCGACAGAGCCCTCTCCTTCGGCCTGCAGGCGGATCGGAGGCGGAGCGTCGATTCATCCCCGACCGGACGGAGCACGACCTGGAGGACCCCGACTTGGGGGCGGCCGCCATGGATGATAACACCGAGGCGGGCGGTGGCCAAGCCGGCGGCGAGGCAGGCGGCTCCGGGCTTGGAGTCAGCTTCGACGACTGGCCGGACGACGACGAGGCGGAAGTCGTCCCACGCCGCCAGCCGGCGTCTGGCCACGGCGCAGGTTCCTCCGCCGCGCTGCCTTCTCGGGGCGGCGGGCAAAAGCGCCATGCCGCGCCGGGCTTGTTCGGTAGTCGGCCGAAGAAGCCTAGGGGCGGGGCAGCGGCGACCAGGCGGGAAGAGGCGGCCGCGAAGGCGGCCCGCTTCCGCAAGGCGGTGAAGCAGCCGCAGACGGTGTCGGCGTAAGTATATAGGCTCCTTCATGTATTCTTTTTTCTTTTCTCTGGTAGTTCCTGAATCCTTGTCCTTTCTCAAAAAACCAGGGCTCCATTGTCGCTCGAGCGGGTTGCTGCCGCCTCCATCGTTAGGTCGCCGGGAGGATCCGGGAGCACCACTCGTCGCGTGGACCCCCGTGCCGATCTTCAGGCGGCGACGGAGCGGAACGCGCGGGAGGCGGAGGCATTGAGGGCGGCCGCCGCCAAGGCGGCGCAGGAGGAGGAGGCAGCGAAGGCGCGCGCCGACGCCGCGGCCAAGGCCCAAGCGGAGGCTGCGGCTGCGGCGATGGCGGAGGGGGCCTTGCTGGTCACCCCACTACGCGTCGCGGCGCCTGGGGCCCCAGAGCCCTCGTCAGAAGAAGCCGGTGGTGACCAGCCGGGGCTGGAGAGGGAGGACGACGTCGTCGTCCGGGAGAGGGAGGCGGCACCGGCCCCGCCGACTGGGGCGACTCAAGGCGGCCGGCCTAACCTGCCACCTGTGCAATCGGCCGGGGGTGAGCCGGCCGCGAGGACTGATCTGGTGGTCCGAACGCTGTCGCGCCAGCGCGCGGGGAAGGCCGCATCGGAGCCGCAGAAGGCTGCATCGGAGCCGCAGCATGGCGCGGGCTCCAGCTCGTCAGCCCAGGACATGGAGGCGGCCAGCGCCAGCTCGGGGTGGACGCCGGGCGGAGGGACGGCCGTGATGAACGTGGCCGCGCAGGACATCCGGACCCGGCTTCAAGCCCAGGCTGCGGCGCTGAGGAAGTACAATGACGAGTTCCTTGCAACGCGGGCGGCCATCCGGGTTAGTCTTCTTGTCTTTGCTTTTTTGATCTTGGTTTCTTCCGTGGGGGCGCGTCAGCGCATCCACTGGGTGTAGTCCCCGAGTTCCGAGTCGGCTGCTGAGCAGGTGGGTTGGAACTTCCTAGCGGACCTTGTTTTGCAATTCTTGTTCTCATTCGCTATTCTGCCTGACTTGCAGGACTACCGCAATCTCCGCGCGGCTGCCTTCAACTCCCAGGCTCGGGGGCTGACCCAGAAGATTGCTGACCTATCTGAGAGCCGGGGTAAGTGCTTCGTCTTTTATCTCACGTGGGGGCGCGTCAGCGCACCCACTGGGTGTAGTCCCCGAGATTCGGGCCGACTGCTGAGCAGTCGGGTCGGATCTTCCTTGACGACTTCTTCTTAATGCTTCTTTTTTTTCTCTGCCATCCCTGCAGCGGCCAACGCCAGTCTAAGGGAGCAGTTGGGAGAGACTCAGGCCGCCCTCCGTGCTAAGGAGGTTGAGTTTGCCGCCTTGGCACAGCAGCGTGACCGCCTGGCCAAGAGGTTGGCCGACCAGGAGGAGAGCCACAAGGCAGCCCTGAAGGCGGTGCGGGACAGCGAGGCCGCCCTCCAAGCCGAGTATGAGACAAAGGCGGCTAGCTGGGCCGAAGCGAAGCAGACTCTGATCAACGGCTATGGCCAGATCGTAGATTTGGTTGACGGTAGGCCACCCTCTTCTTCGTCCTTGCTTGCCGCTTGCCATTTTGGCTCGTTTTCTGACTTGGTATTTTTCTCTTCTTTCTCTTTCTTTCTTGCACAGAGTACTTCCCTGGCTACTCTACCGCCGCCAACCAGATCATCGAGGCCCGCCGCGAGGCGCAGAGGCAGGCTGGCGCCGAGATCGCGCCAAACGCTAGCCGGTCGCTGGAGGAGCAGCTCTTGGCGATCCAGGCCCGCCTCCAGCCGGCTCATCGCCTGCTCCACCGGCTTCAACGTGTCGGGGCGCAGGTGTTGGCCGCTCTCTGGCCTGGTGAAGTGATTCCCCGCACCCCCAGTCGGACTGCCGACTGGCTGGAGCTGGCGGTCGGCCGCTTCGAGGCCTGGAAGGCTTCGGCTGCTCGGTCCGGCGCCAGGCGGGCGCTGGAGTTCGTCAAGGCCTGGTACCCCGGGCTGAGTCTGGACCAGCTGGCCACCTGGCGACAGCAGGCCGACATGGAGCTAGAGCCGACGCGGCCAGCTATCATCCGGCGGGCTTCGGCGATCGCCGACTACACCGACACCAGCGCCTTCGCTTCTGAGGTGGACGACAATGGTGTTGCCCAGCCGGAGGAGTGGTTCGGGCTGAACCCGGCAGACGGCGAAGACTCGGCGGAGGAGATCGACTCCATCGACGAGGGCGAAGAGGAGGAGGAGGAGGGTGAAGACGCCGGGCCAGATGGTGGAGCGGCCGGTCAGCCTCAGCTTGACCGTGCCTCCAGCAACAAGGCACGCGCGGGTGCGCCGCCTGCAGCCGGCGATGATCAAGCCGAGACCCGCCAGCCGGCCACTCCTCCAGCCGGTGGCGCCGTCTCCACCGACCAACCCGGCTCCCACACCGCGCCCTTAGTCTAGTCTGTTGTCTTTATTTTCCTGTCTTATCACTCTTGGAACAATATTTTGTTAAGTTTGCACAATTCCACCCACTGGGGGTGTATTCGAACTATGTTAATTGACGGCCTGTTGGGGGCCTTATGTGTAAATATGAATATGCATGTGTTTGGCTTTCCCTTGTTCTTTGCTTTTCATCCTTCTGTTGTTTCCTTTGCCGCCCTCCCTTGGTTGCCGCCTCCCCAGTCGGACAGTTGCTCTGCAATCTGTGGCTGGAGAAGTGCTTGGCCAGTTGGGAGGGCAAGTACTCTAGCTTTGTTGGATTATAGCGAAGTGTTTGGGAGGCCGACCAGCCGGCTGTTTTGATAGTCGGCAAGCATGGTTGGAGGCCGTCTTTTCGTTATACAAGTTCGTTAGTCCTTGGCCGTTTTTTTGTGTGGGCATCCTTTCTGCCTTTGGCTCTTGCTAGTCGGACAGTCGGTTCTTTCGAGCTGCGACTTTCAACAAGAGAGGACTCGGAAGCCGGCACACTACTTGTCTGACTTCAGGTAGAACTTTAATATAACTTAAGGCGGCCAGTCCCCGGGCCGACTAGTCGAACCCGGTGCCAGACAGAAAATCAAATGTAATAATACATTCATGAATATGACACTCGTCATTCATAGATAAAGGAAGGCAGTCCCCGAGTGCTCCTTGGGGGGCCTGTTGTTTCGTACTTAATACAAAAGGGTAGCATGATACATACTGCTTTCAACTCTAAAATCTTCTCAGGAGGTTCGCGTTCCATGGTCGCTCCGACTCCTTGCCGGAATCATCCCTCTTGCGTGCTCTTGGTTTTTGCGCGTCGATCAGGTAGTAGGAGTCGTTGCCTAGTGCCTTGCTGATGACGAAAGGGCCTTCCCAAGGGGCCGAGAGCTTGTGCTGGCCGGCTGTTCGCTGGATCAGCCGGAGCACAAGGTCACCCTCTTGGAAAGATCTTGGCTTGACCTTGCGGTTGTGGTAACGGCGCAACCCCTGCTGGTAGATGGCGGACCGGCTGAGTGTCAATAGCCGGCCTTCTTCCAGCAGGTCGACGCCGTCTTCTCGCGCTTCCTTGGCCTCCACCTCCGTGTACATGGTGACCCGAGGCGAGTAGAACTCGATGTCGGTTGGGATGACAGCCTTGGCACCATATACAAGGAAGAACGGAGTGAAGCCGGTTGACTTGTTAGGGGTAGTACGCAGACTCCAGAGGACAGCCAGCAGCTCATCGAGCCAGCAGCCGGCTGATCGCTCCAGTGGTACGACCAGTCGGGGCTTGATGCCGGAGAGGATGAGTCCATTTGCTCGCTCGACCTGGCCGTTTGACTGCGGGTGGGCAACGGACGCTAAGTCCAGTCGGATACCCTGCGTCGCGCAGAAACGTGCCAGTGCTCCTTTGGCAAAGTTTGTGCCGTTTACGGTGATGATGCTGTGCGGCACGCCGTACCGAGTAGTGATGTCGGCAATGAATGTCACGGCAGTCGGCCCGTTCAGCTTCTTGATCGGCTTTGCTTCGATCCACTTGGTAAATTTGTCCACGGCGACAAGCAGATGTGTCAAGCCGCCGCGGACTGTCTTGAATGGGCCCACCATGTCTAGCCCCCAGACGGCAAAGGCCAGGCGATGGGGATGGTCTTGAGTGCAGAAGCCGGCAGGTGTTGTTTGGAACTGAAGACTTGGCATCCTTTGCAGCTCTTGACTATCTCTTTGGCATCTTCCAAAGCAGTCGGCCAAAAGAAACCGTGGCGGAAAGCTTTGGCCACAAGTGACCTTGAGGTTGCGTGGTGGCCGCATTCGCCTTGATGGATATCCTTGAGGATTGCCACACCTTTCTCTGGCTCGACGTAGCGCTGGAAGACTCCAGTGACACTGCGCTTGACAAGTTCTTTGTTTATTATTGCATATGCTCCTGCTCGACGTTGCACTAGTCTTGCCGAGATCTCATCAGCCTGCAGCTCTCTATTGACTAGGAAGTTGAGGATGGGCTGGGCCCATGATGGAGCTGTGACTTCTTCTACTATCAGTACGGCCACCATGACTCGGGTGGGTGGGTCGGGTGGCATGGAATTGGAGTCGGCCACCGCTTCTTGTGTCCTCGAGCCGACTGCTGCAGTCCCCGGGCCGGGTTCTGAAGTCCCCGAGCCGGGTGTGACTACGGCAGTCCCCGGGCCGGTTGTCGAAGTCCCCGTGCCACCTGCTGGGTTCCTCCAGGCGGATCCGGCTGCATCGGGGGCAGGCGGTACGAAGATAGAGTCCGACTCTGGAGACGGCTTGATGGACGGCTTGAGGAGGCGCTGGAGAGAGACACCGGTCGGTATAGCCTGTCGGGTGGAGCCAATCCGCGCCAGGGCATCTGCTTGGTCGTTGTCGGCCCGTGGCACGTGGAGGAACTCGCACCCTTTGAAGTACCCACTGATCTGCTGGACGAGGAATCGATAGCTCGCCATGTTTGCATCCTTGGCGTCCCAGTCGCCAGATGACTGCTGGACCACCAACTCTGAGTTGCCATAACACAGGATCCGGCGTATGCTGAGTTCTTTGGCTAGCCGGAGCCCGTGTATGAGCGCCTCGTACTCGGCCACGTTGTTGGAGGCGGCGAAGTGGATTTGCAGCGTGTATCTCAGTTTGTCGCCTTTGGGAGAGGTGAGGACGATGCCGGCTCCCAAGCCGGTGCGCATCTTAGACCCGTCGAAGTGCATCCGCCAATGGGTAGAGTCGGGAGCCGGCGGTAGGTACTGGGTCTCGGCCCAGTCGACGAGGAAGTCGGCCAATGCTTGGGACTTGATGGCGGTGCGGGGCTTGTCGTGGAATTGTCACGGCAGACGTCCTTGAGCTAGGACTTAGTCGTGGAGCCATCGCAGCTAGGAAGCTTAAAGGGGTTAAACGGGACAAGGAACACGAGGGTTATACTGGTTCGGCCCCTTACGGTGAAGGTAAAATCCTACGTCTAGTTGAGGTTGTATTGCTTTGAGGTTTCTATGACCAGGAGCTAAAAACCGCCCTGCCTGGTTATCGATCTGATCTTACTTGTCCCTGAACCGCCGCCGGGTCATCCCTTTATATAGAGAGGTTGACGCCCAGCGGCTCTCAGAGTCCCGGCCGGCTCATAACAGTGTCCGGCTCGGATTCCCAACTATCCTTGCCTTACCCTACAAGTCTTGACATACGACGGTTTATAACTACGGGCCTTAAGCCATCTCCCGGTCTTAAGCCCATTATTGGCCCGCCGTCTTCAAGCTTGGTACTGGGCTTCACGTGATGACCATTATGAGTAACCCGGCCCCTCCTGGGTGGGTGACTCTAATGGTTATATCCTCAACATTAGGCCCCAGATTGATTTGAACCGGTTCATGTCAATCTTCAATCCCCTTGAGAGAAAATCTTCCGGCTTACATCTGTGCGAAGGTTTTAACCCACCGTGACGTCATCTTCTGGATTCCTGATAACCCGCCATGACGTCATCTTCCATTAAGTTCCTTTCTTTATTCCGTTAAATCCCAACGGATCTTATCTTTAATGGTCATCCCGAAAATCGAGGCGCTTCTATGGCGAGATAATCACGTCGTGACCTCCTCGTTTCTCGCACCCACTTATGAGCTTTACCTTATAAATAGCCCGTCCCATGAGCCTCCAGTCACTTGTCACCTCCATCGTCTTCCTCCTCTCGCTACTGTACTGCTGCTCGAGCTCCACCGCCGCCGCCGCGGATCTCCTCGTCTTCACCAACTCAGGCCACTGCATCAACCTGACGTGACCAGAAAAACGCGACGAACCTCCGCCGTAACTCCGCATCCGTAAGCTTTCTACTCTCCGTTCCTCAGATCCACATTAGCGATCTTCAAGTTCGTCGGTGTTCGTCGCCGTTCGTCACGAACTCTTGATAGATTCCGCTGTTATCACCCTTTCTTGGTCTTTAAATTGTACAGAACTGCTGCGGTAGCTGTTTCGCACCCGTTTCCAATGTTCATAGATCCCTTTTCATTGCATAGAGACTCCGTTCAAACCTATGAACTTCTTCTGTGTCTGTTCTTGGTCTAGAAATTTTCCCCTTCCAGTCGATCGTTTGATCCAGAAAGTTTACTGTGATCCGTGAAACTTGTTTGCGCCACACTTAGTCAAAAATTGCATCTGTTTAGCTATGGCGGCTCATATCTCCGGCTTAAAAGAGGCCACACGCTGTAAAATTTCCGGCTCATTATAGTAAAGCTTTAGACAACTTAACTTACTCATGATGCCCTCAGCGGCTTAGATAACCCGATGCAATTAGCCATATGTCATTAGGCCCCTTCATAAGCCGCCATCTTGAACATTGGACTGTAAACTTCCTCCGGCTTATAATTGAACCGGACATTTCCTTTTGTCATAGGCTTTCGTCTTTCACAATGCCACCCAAAGCTCCCAAGGCACCCATCACGTGCAACTGGATGAGATCCAATGTTACTGACGAAACCTTAGCGGATTTTGTGAAGACGGGTTACTTGCCCAAGAAGGATGTTATGTCTTATCGTGCCCCTGACCCGTCGGAGGAAAGACCTCAACCTAGAGATGGCGAAGTGGTGATATTTGCTGATCACATGAGTCGGGGCTTCGCACCGCCCGGCTCAAAATTCTTTAGGGATGTTCTGAACTTCTTCGATCTGCGGCCGCAAGACATATGACCCAATTCCGTGTCAAATATGTGCAACTTTCAAGTATTCTGCGAAGTCTATCTTGGAGAAGAGCCCAGCCTGCTGCTCTTTAGAGAGCTATTTTATCTGAACCGCCAGAACGAGTGCGCCAACGGGCCGAGCCTGGAACTTGGTGGAATCTCCATTCAACGACGGAGAGATTGCCTCTTTCCTTACGCTGAGCCGCCAAGCCATCCAAAGGACTGGAACCAGACATGGTTCTACTGCCAGGATACTTCTCCGGCTGACGAGAGCCCTCTGCCCGGCTTTCGTGCCCTGCGTCTGGAGCCAAGTCACCCCCTGCCGGATAAGCTATCTCAAGCCGAGCGTCAACCTCTGATCCCCACCATCAACAAGATTAAGGCTCTCCTGGGAAATGGCCTCAACGGCATTGGTCTGGTCTGGGTCTGGATCTCTTGGCGGGTGATCCCCTTATGCCGCCGCCCCGGCTTAATGTGTGATTACACGGGCCGGAAAGATGACCCTCTGCGGCACAGCCGCAACGATCTCCCTGAAGATGTCGTTGACGACATGACCAAGTCCCTCTTGAATGAGAGCTTGACAGACTGCGGGAGGACCGGCTTAAGCCCCTTCTGCAAAACTAACCCGGCTCCAGCGGTAAGCCACTGACCTGAACACCTTACCTTCCCCTTGGATAGTTTTCATCTGAACCTTAATAAGTCTCTATTGTATTTTTCAGGCTAATGATAAGTTCTGGAAGGTCAAATATGACCATGAGGCGGCTAAAAAAGCCAGAAAGGCTAAGAAAGCCGCCAGGAGAGCCGCTCCCCGGAAAAAGGGAAGCAAGCCTACTGCCTCAGAGCTGCTTCAGTTGGATGACAGCTCCGAGTCAGAGGTAACCCCTAATTCTTTAGGCTCTTCTTTTGTTTCTGCTTTTCGTCTGTCTTTTAACCACCTTATCGACCTTATTATCCGCAGGATGATACCGGAGCGAGTAACCCGGTAACTGAAGAGGTAACTATACTTTCCTCCGACTCGGACCCCTTGCGAAGGCTGAAAGTCCGAAGAGTAACCCGGAAAGTAAGATTTTCGCATCCTTTAGCTTATCAAGATCCTCAATTTCTTTTGAAGCAACAGATTCATGAGAGCCGGAGGCAAACCCGGGCCAGCAAGGATGCAGACCTCTCCTCCGGCTTACCCGAGGCATCAAGAAAGCGCTGGACTGAGGTTATCTCCAACTTATACCCTTTTCATCCTTTAGCGGGTGTCACTCGCCAACCACTCAATTCATCTGATTCAAATTATCAGGAAACTTCACCTTCCTCTGGTGATTCTATGCAATCTAACCTGCCAGCTTTCAAGACCGCGCCCGGGTAATAATGATCATCTTATGTTGTGCTTATCTTACTCATGCTTTTGTACTAACCTTTTATCCTTTCAGTGCTCAAGCAAAGCTCAGCAAGAGAGCGAAGAAGAATAAACCGGTCGAAGAGCCGGTTCTGATTGAACCGGAGGCTTCAGCGCAAGAGCCGCCAGCTGCCTCTGCTCCTGAAGCCACCACTCCAACCGACGAGCCAATCATAGAGACTTCTGCTAACCCGGAGATCCCCAGCTCAGCTCAACCGGCCGATGACCCGAATGTGGTAATTACCCGGACTGAATACGTTGAGCCGGGAAGACCCACTGTGCTGGCCAGATGCTCTGCCAAGGAAGAGCTGCTAGAGCGCCGCCGGGCTAGATTGGAGATTACTGATTATGCTAACTTGAGCATTGGACACATTATCTCGGGTTACATCGGTCAAGTGCACAACAGCCGGGATCTGGAGATTGATATGGTGAAGCAGATCCAACAAAAATCTGAGGTACAAATCTCTTGCTTACTCCATAGTCAGTCTTACTATGCTAGCCCCCAAGTCTATTACTTATGATAGAATATGTTGTAGACTTAACTTCCGGCTTACTTTCATGAACCGACAATTTTGTAAATAGAATCTTTCAACATACATTAGCCCCCAAGTGCCAAGTGTCTTTGCTTGGAAAGTTCTTGGGACTTTAATGTTGCATAACAATCACTCATGCTATAACCCGGAATTTGTACAGGCTGCTTGCAAAAAATTTGAAGCTGAAATCTCTGAGCTGAAGAACCGCCTGAAGACTCAGGAAACTGAGACCCGGAAGGCCAACGCCAAATTCGAGTTCAGTGTTGCTGCTCAAGAGAAGCTGAAGAAGAAGTTTGAAACCGAAAGGAAGACTTGGGCCGAGGAGAAAACTGCTTTGGTCAGCCGGGCCGAACATGCGGAGGCTGCTCTGACGGAAAGAACTGTCGAACTCTCCGGCTTAAAACGCCATGTGTCACAGATGGTTGCAGCAATGTTCGGTAAGTCATTCTGCAGGCTTTCAACAAGTTTACATTCTTTATATCTCATAAGTCCCATCATTGCTAGCGGCTTACCTGACTTTGTTAAGCAGGTCCCAGAAGCGCCAACCTTAATCAGAATGTGCTGACCAAGCTAAAGGCCCGTGTACACCCTGGTGGAGCAACTCTACACCGGGTCACAGCGTGCTTTGGCCGTTGTGGCCCTGTCTAATGAAGTTCTGACTCACCTGGCGGACGTGCTTCGGCGGCTCGCCGTTCTTCCTCAGCGCTTTCAAGAGCTACGACGGGCCTCTGCAAGAGCCGGAGCCATAGCTGCTCTGAGCCGGGCCAAGGCTTTCCTCCCGGAGCTAGACCCGGCGGAGATCGCGCTTGGATACCCCAGTCTGAAGGAAGATGGTACTCCCTTTGACCAAAAAGATTTTGCTGATTGTGTGAAGAGCGTACGCCCGGTGGCTACCTTGATTGGGAATGACACCGACCTCACCAAGTATCAGCCGGGCTATGACTCGGAGAATCAGAGGATCCCCACTCCACGCTACGAAGCAATCAGCTTGATCCCTCCGACTCGTAAGCATACCTTCGCCCCAGAAGTTGACCCGGCCGGGTTAATTGATGAGGAGGCTCAATTTGAAGCTTTGAGCGGCATTGACTGGAAATCATCAACCTTCCAAGTCATGGGAACAGTCGGAGGAGCGGAGAGGGATGAGCCAGAAGCTTCGACCCAGCAAGCATCTTAACTCTTAGGCGGCCCATGGTTATGCTTTTAAAACAATGCCTCACCTTTTGGACTCGGGGAGTCTTGTAATAGAGTAGGACAAACATTTTAACTTTGTCGTGCCATCGTGCACGTGTTGAATGCTTAACTCCATTGAAGTTGCTTCCTTATATTCCTCCGGGTCATAATTGATCATTTATTTTCCTTAAGCTCGAATAGCTGTCTTTAACCATCCTGCATAGAAAACAAGTCACAAGTCTCTAGGCGGCTTACCGCACTGAGAGTCATAGATCTTATACATATAACCCGGAATATGAGTCAAAGTCACCAAAGACTGGCCCTCAATTATATCCTTGATGTAACCATAATAGCATACTTACATGCCTTCAATTATACTTCCGGTTTATGTAACCTGGATAATAGGTTTGGTACCTCAACTCCGGTTTACCAGTTTTGATAATGCTTATTATGTGTTACTAACACTGTGAAAGTTAAGTCGGCGGAGTAAGAACCGCCGTGCACACTGTTGATACAACCAGAAGTACTTGTTGAAAATCAGAAAATCAAAGCTTAGGGGCTTCCGGTTCGAATACGACCAGAGACCCGTCCCAAAGGGGTTAAGCTAAGATTCGAATGCGATCATCTAGCCCCCAGTGGGTTTGGCGTTGCCGATCAAGAGGGTACCGACAGCTGTGTTCTCTTTGGTTCGAATACGACCCATGTTTGAACAGGAAGCCCCCAAATGACCTTAAGAGTTGTTTAACGACGCTGATTCGAATACGATCTACGTAGGTTCCCAAAGGGGGTTGAGCTATGATTCAAATATGATCAAAGAAAACTCCCCAATGAGCTCGGCAATTTGCCAATCAAGTGGGTATCGATAGCTATGTTCTCTTTGGTTCGAATACGACCTATGTTTGAACAGGAAACCCCCAGGTGATCATATTGTTTATGGCTAGATTCGAATACGATCATAAGCCGGATCCACCTCCAAGTGACCATGTGATGTTGTAATGGAAATAACACGTTTACCTTTGGAGGAGAAAAGGACAGAGGTCCTGCTTTATTATTTATCATAATATATACATGGCTATAGAAATATGTACAGCACGAGAGCCGGCGGCTCAAGTGTAATAAGGCCGAAGTTGAGCTATGTTCCACGGCCGACGGGTCTCTTCCACTGACTTGCGTGAATCTTTGTGCTCCCGAACGTCAATAAGGTAGTATGAACTGTTGTACAAGTTCTTGCTGACCACAAAGGGCCCTTCCCAAGGCGGGGATAACTTGTGTGCATCTGTTTGATCTTGGATGAGCCGGAGCACCAGATCACCTTCCTGGAAGACCCGGGACTTAACCCGGCGGCTGTGATAACGGCGCATGTCTTGTTGGTAAATCGCCGAGCGAGCTGCTGCCACCTCGCGTTGTTCGTCCAACAAGTCAAGAGCATCTTGGCGCGCCCGCTCATTATCCGCCTCAACATAAGCCGCTACTCGAGGTGAATCATGACGGATGTCGCTAGGGAGGACTGCTTCCGCTCCATAAACCATGAAAAAAGGCGTGTAACCCGTAGACCTGTTAGGAGTAGTATTGATGCTCCATAACACGGAGGGTAACTCCTCCACCCAACAACCCAGCGTCCGTTGCAAAGGGACCAAAAGCTGGGGTCTGATGCCTTTCATAATCTCCTGATTAGCTCTCTCAGCTTGACCATTGGATTGAGGGTGGGCCACTGATGAAACATCAAGTCGAATATGCTCTCGTTGACAAAACTCTTCCATGGCGCCTTTAGACAGATTGGTACAATTGTCAGTTATGATGCTGTGTGGAAAACCAAAGCAAAATATCACCCTTTTCATGAACTGAATCGCAGTGGCTGCGTCACACTTGCTAACTGGCTCTGCCTCAACCCACTTTGTGAACTTGTCAACCGCCACCAAGAGGTGGGTCTTCTTATCCTTAGATCTTTTAAAAGGCCCAACCATATCAAGCCCCCAGACTGCAAATGGCCAGGTAATCGGAATCATCCTCAGCTCCTGAGCTGGTACGTGAGCCCGTCGTGAGAACCTCTGACAACCGTCACATTTACTGACCAAGTCCTCCGCATCAGCATGAGCCGTCAACCTGTAAAAACCATGACGAAAAGCCTTGGCCACAAGGGATTTTGAGCCGGCATGATGGCCACAATCCCCTTCGTGAATCTCACGTAAGATTTCTTGACCCTCCTCAGGGGAAACACAACGCTGGAACGCTCCAGTAACACTGCGGCGATGCAGCTCACCATTGATAATGACCATTGACTTAGACCGCCGGGTTATTTGCCTGGCCAAAGTTTCATCCTCAGGCAAATCTCCCCGGGTCATGTATGCCAAATATGGTACTGTCCAGTCTGGGGTGATGTGGAGAGCCGCCACCAACTGTGCCTCCGGGTCAGGGATAGCCAAGTCTTCCTCTGTAGGTAACTTAATAGAAGGGTTATGTAGGATGTCCAAGAAAGTATTAGGCGGCACCGGCTTTCGCTGAGAACCCAGCCGGCTTAAAGCATCAGCCGCCTCATTCTTCCTGCGATCGATGTGCTCTACTTGGTAACCCTGAAAGTGTCCGGCAATAGCATCGACTTCATGGCGATAAGCCGCCATGAGAGGGTCCTTGGAGTCCCACTTGCCTGACACTTGTTGAGCCACTAAATCTGAATCGCCAAAGCATCTTACCCGGCTCAAACTCATCTCCTTAGCCATCCGAAGACCATGGAGCAAGGCCTCGTACTCAGCCGCATTGTTAGTACAAGGAAACATCAATCGTAGCACATAATGAAACTTGTCACCTTTAGGGGAAGCCAATTGTCGGGTGGTAGGTGCGACATATGCCAACGGGTGGCTTATCATAGTGGGTGCCAGTAAGACGTCGCCGGTGCCTGGAAACGGGATGAGGCGAAGACATGCACGCCGGCGGATCTTACCCAGGTTCGGGGCTCTCCGAGGAGATAACACCCCTAGTCCTGCTCTGCGGGGTCTCCGCATGATCACTAGATCAGGAATAGTAGCTACAATTGCTTCTAGAGCTGTTGGGTTCAAGGGAGAAGAAGAACAAGGCTAGCTCTTGCTTCTCTCTCTCTATGGTGTGTGTATAATGCTAAGAAGCCAACCCATTGCATGGGTGCCCCGGGGGGTTTATATAGGCCTACCCCCCGGGGGTACAATTGTAATCCGGCTGGGCACTGGTCCCAGTCGTCAGTGTCTACGCTCGCCGGCTTCTCCGCCGGCTGTTGGGGCCCGCCGACTGGTGGGTCCCGCCGGCTGCCGGCCTCTTGGTCGACAACCGGCCCCACCGCCTAGGGTCTTGTCGGCGGCTACTTACTGTAGCCTCGCCCCTGATGACGAGGGCTTCGCCGAGGTAAGCGTGGCTACAGTGTGCCGCCTCGAGGGTGCTCACTGTAGCCCTACCTCGTCTTGTCTCCTTAATGTGGCACGTGCTTCGAGGGAGGGGGTAGCCAGCTTCTGGGGGCCGGCTACGCCCTTGGCCAACTGGGGGAGGCCGGGCCGCCTTCGCGCCTCTCTCTGGCTAAAGGGGCCTGCCGCCCACGTGCCGTACTGGCGTCCGTCGTGGGTGACGTTGAGACCAGCATGGCTACAGTGCCGAGACGGACGGGAGATGACCGTCCCGTACAGCGTCCTGTGGCCATGCCTGCCTCGGGCTTCGGGGGTAGTGGGCCGCACTGTGGCCACACCCCGTCTTGTCACCGTTATGTGGGCGTAGCTTTGGTAGTTGCGATCTTGGCCGGCTTCTTGGAGTCGGCGTTCTTCGTGGCCGGCTTCTGGGAAGTCGGCATCCTCTATGGCCGGCTTCCTGGAGTCGGCCGCTCCGTGGTTATCCTGGGGGGAGGTTGCTGAGGCTGGGTCGCCTTCCGTGAGTCGGCTTCAGAGGTAGCCGGCCAAGGAAGGCGGCCCAATGCTTGGAAAACTTGAAGGCCCGAAGGCCTGATAATTTTTTGGAAGAGTCCGAGGCAGTCGGTTAGGCTACCGTGGCCATTTACTCCGACAGTAGTCCCTGAAGCTGATTGGGCTTCGAGGTTGGGTAGGAGTTGAGAAGCTCGATCAGCTTCCTATCTTGACAAGTCGGCAGCTGGGAGCCGGCTTTGGTTAGGCGCACCGTCTTGGCCAAAAATTCCGGAGTCGGAGGATGGGAGCTCGCCAGCGCGTGCACCGGGCCGCGGGCCGGCCACTTGCCGCCTGCGAACCACGTGGCCTCTCTCGGCCAAAAAGCCTGCCAGCCCACGCGCGCGACGGGACGTCGCCGCAGGGCGGGGGCCCGCCACGTCCACGCCCGGGCCCAGGCGCGGATTCTCTGCAGCCCGAAACCGCCCGCACGTCTCCTTGCGGCAGTTTCGGCACGCCTTTAGGGCGTAATAATCGCGAGGCGTGGGGGGAGTGGGTGCAGTTAATCCCACGTCTCACCCCACGTCCGGCCTCCCCGGCTTCACCTGGCGAAGCTATAAGTAGGGGGAGGGGGGAGAGCAGCAGGCTCTCGCACGCTCCTCCTCTTTCCACCATCTTCTTCTTCCCGCCCTTTCTTGCAACAGCGCCTCGCCGCCGCGCTCTTCCACCACTCGTTCTTCCGCCGCCGCGCTCGTTTTCACCATGCCTGCCACCACGGAGCAGTTCGGCGGGGATTGGGACGGCTCCAATGTCCACGAGGATCACGTCGAATTCCTCCGCAAGACGCGGCGGCTGCCCAACGCGGACAAGGTGGAGGTCCGTCTCGCGCCGGCGAAGGAGCTTACGCCGGAGCCGCGGGAGAGAGAGCGGGTGGTCTTCCGCTCGCATTTCTTGCGCGGCATCGGCCTGCCCGTGAGCGCCTTCTTCCGCGCTTGGCTCGAGTTCTACCAGCTCCAGCCGCACCACCTCACCCCGAACGCGGTGGTGCTGCTGTCTGCCTTTGTCACCCTGTGCGAAGGCTACCTCGGCGTCCTCCCCACCCTCGAGCTCTGGGGGGAGTTCTTCCAGTCCAAGCTGGGCACGTGCTCGCAGGGCGTGCCGGCTCAGACTGGAGCCTTCATCGCGATGCGGAGGGTGGCTGCCGACAACCCCTTCCCCGTCATCACGCTGATCCAGTCGGTGAAGTTATGGCAAAAGTCGTACTTCTACGTCAGGAACATCGCCCCTCAGGGCGACTACGTCAACCTGCCGGCTTACGTAGCCGGCCCACCGGCGGGCAGGCGGCCCCAGTGGTCCTACCGGGCCGTGACGCTGACGCCGGCTGGATCCGCAGCCGTCGCCCGAGTGCGAGCGATGACCCAGTCGGAGGGCTTGTCGGGGCCCGACCTGCTGGCCGCCTTCGTCACGCGCCGGGTACTCCCACTCCAGAGCCGCCCTCATCTGATCTGTCAGATGAGCGGCCAGCTCGATCCGAGCCGGATGTGTACCAAGGACATGCCGCACGAGGAGGTGGCCTACATGGTGAACTACCTCGCGAACTGCAAACTCTCCGAAGAGTGGCAGTTCGGCAAGGAGCCATATAGCCGGGCCAATCCGCCGCCCACGGTATGTTCTCCTTGTCTCTCTCTTTTCTTAGTTTTGTTGCCGAGTTCCTTTGGCCGACTCTGACTAGTCGGCTTGTTTTCGACAGAGCCCTCTTCTTCGGCCCGCAAGCGGGTCGGACGCGGAGCGCTGATTCGCCCCCGACCGGATGGAGCACGATCTGGAGGACCCCGACTTGGGGGCGGCCGCTATGGACGACAACACCGAGCCGGGTGGTGGCCAAGCCGGCGGTGAAGCAGGCGGCTCCGGGCATGGAGTCACCTTCGACGACTGGCCGGATGATGATGAGGCCGAAGTCGTCCCGCGCCGTCGGCCGGCATTTGGCTGCGTCGCGGGTTCCTCCGCTGCACCGCCTGCTCGGGGCGGCGGGCAAAAGCGTCGCGCCGCCCAGGGTTTGTTCGGCAGTCGGACGAAGAAGGCCAGGGGCGGGGCGGCGGCGACCAGGCGGGAGGAGGCGGCCGCGAAGGCGGCTCGCTTCCGCAAGACGGTGTCGGCGTAAGTTCAAACTCCTTCATGTACTCTTTTTTCTTTCTTTTCTCTAGTGGTTCCTGAATCCTTGTCTTCTTCTCCAAACAACCAGAGCTCCATTGTCGCTCGAGCGGGCGGCTGCCGCCTTCGTCGTCGAGTCGCCGAGGGGGTCTGGGAGCACCACTCGCCGCGTGTACCCCCGCACCGACCTTCAGGCGGCGACAGAATGGAATGCGTGGGAGGCGCGGGAGGAGCGGGAGGCGCGGGAGGCGGAGGCACGGAAGGCGGCCGCCGCCCAGGCGGCGCAGGAGGAGGAGGCGGCGAAGGCGCGCGCCGACGCCGCTGCCAAGGCCCAAGCAGAGGCTGCGGCTGCGGCGGCGGCAGAGGGGGCCTTGTTGGTCACCCTACTGCGCGTCGCAGTGCCTGGGGCCCCGGAGCCCTCGCCAGAAGGAGCCGGCAGCGACCAGCCAGGGCTGGAGAGGGATGACGACGTCGTCATTCTGGAGAGGGCGCCGGTGCCGACTCCGCCGACTGGGACGGCTGAAGGCGGCCGGCCTGATCTGCCGTCTGCGCAGTCGGCGGGGGGCGATCCGGCCGCGAGGACCGAGCTGGCGGTCCGGATGCCGCCGAGCCGGCGCGCGGGGAAGGCTGCGTCAGAGCCACAGAAGGCGGCGTCGGAGCCGCAGCCGGCCGTGGGCTCCAGCTCGTCGGCCCAGGATGTGGAGGTGGCCAGCGCCACCTCAGGGTGGACGCCAGGCGGAGGGACGGCCGTGATGAACGTGGCCGCGCAGGACGTCCGGACCCGGCTCCAAGCCCAGGCTACGGCGCTGAGGCAATACACCGACGAGTTCCTTGCGATGCCGGCGGCCATCCGGGTTAGGCTTCTTATCTTGCTTCTTCTTGATCTTGATTTCTTCCGTGGGGGCGCATCAGCGCACCCACTGGGTGTAGTCCCCGAGTTCCGAGTCGGCTGCTGAGCAGGCGGCTTGGAACTTCTTGGTGGATTTGGCTTTGCTATTCTTGTTCTTACTTCGATCTTCCGCCTGTCTTGCAGGACTACCACAATCTTCGCGCGGCTGCCTTCAACTCCCAGGCTCAGGAGCTGACCCAGAAGGCCGCCGACCTTACTGAGAGCCGGGGTAAGTGCTTTGTTGTTTATCTCACGTGGGGGCGCGTCAGCGCACCCACTGGGTGTAGTCCCCGAGATTCGGGCCGACTGCTGCGCAGTCGGGTCGGATCTTCCTTGACGACTTCCTCTTATTGTTTCTTCTTTTTCTGCCGTCTCTGCAGCGGCCAACGCCGGTCTGAGGGCACAGCTGGGAGAGTCTCAGACTGCCCTTCGTGTCAAGGATGCCGAGCTTGCCACCTTGGTGCAGGAATGCGATCGCCTGGCCAAGAAGTTGGCCGACCAGGAGGAGGGCCAGAAGGCGGCTCTGAAGGCGGTGCAGGACCGCGAAGCCGCCCTCCAGGCCGAGTACGAGACGGAGGCGGCTGGCTGGGCTGAAGCAAGGCAAACTCTGATCACTGGCTATGGTCAGATCGAAGATCTGGTTGACGGTAAGCCGCCTACTTCTTTGTCCTTTCTTGCCGTCTGCCGCTTTTGGCTCGTTTTCTGACTTGGTGTTTTCTCTTCTTTCTTTATCTTTCTTGCACAGAGTACTTCCCTGGCTATTCTACCACCGCCAACCAGATCATCGAGGCCCGCCGCCAAGCGCGGAGGCAGGCTGGCTTCGAGATTTCGCCAACCGCTGGCCGTTCGCTGGAGGAGCAGCTCTTGGCGATCCAGGCCCGTCTCCAGCCGGCTCACCGACTGCTCCGCCGGCTTCAGCGTGCTGGGGCGCAAGTGTTGGCCGCCCTCTGGCCCGGCGAAGTGGTTCCTCGCACCCCCAGTCGGACTGCCGACTGGCTGGAGGTGGCAGTCGGTCGCTTCGAAGCCTGGAAGGCCTCGGCGGCTCGGTCCGGCGCCAGGTGGGCGCTGGAGTTCGTCAAGGCCTGGTACCCCGGCCTGAGCCTGGATCAGCTGGCTACCTGGCGGCAGCAAGCCGACATGGAGCTGGAGCCGGCGCGGCCGGCTATCATCCGGCAGGCTTCAGCAATCGCCGACTACACCGACACCAGCGTCTTCGCCCCTGAGGTCGATGACAACGATGTTGCCCAGCCGGAGGAGTGGTTCGGGCTGAACCCGGCAGACGGTGAAGACTCGGCGGAGGAGATCGACTCCAGCGACGAGGGCGAAGAGGAGGAGGAGGGTGAAGACGCCGAGCCGGCTGGTGGAGCAGCCGACCAGCCTCAGCCTGACCGTGCCTCCAGCACCACGTCACGCGCGAGTGTGTCGCCTGCCACTGGTGGTGACCAAGCCGAGACCCGCTAGGCGGCCACTCCTTCAGCCGGCGACGCCGTGTCCACCGACCAGCCTGGCTCTCGCACCACGCCCTAGTCTAATCTGCCATCTTTTGTTTTCCTGTCTTGTCACTTTTGGAACAATATTCTGTTAAGTCTGCACAATTCCACCCACTGGGGGTGTATTCGAACTATGTCGATTGCCGGCCTGTTGGGGGCTTTTATATGTATATATAACTTATGCATGCATTTGGCTTTTCCTTATACTTTGCTTTTCATCCTTCTGCTATTTCCTTTGCCGCCCTCCCTTGGTTGCCGCCTCCCTAGTCAAACAGTTGCTCTGCAATCTGTAGCTGGAGGAGTGCTTGGCCAATTGAGGGGGGAAGTACTCTAGCTTTGCTGGACTAGAGCTAAGTGTTTAGGAAGCCGGCCAGCCGACTGTTCTGACAGCCGGCAAGCGTGGTTGGAGGCCGTCTTTTCACTATATAAGTTCGTTAGTCCGTAGCCGTTTTTCGTGTGGGCATCCTTTCTGCCTTGTCTCTTGCTAGTCGGACAGTCGGTTCTTTGAGCTGCGACTTTCAACAAGAGAGGATTCGGGAGCCGGCACACTACTTGTCTGACTTCAGGTGGAACTTTTAATATAGCTCAAGGCGGCCAGTCCCAGGGTCGACTAGTCGAACCCGGTGCCAGACGAGAAATTAAATGTAATGATACATTCATGGATATGACACTCGTCATTCATAGAAAAATAAAGGCAGTCCCCGAGTACTGTTCGGGGGGCCTGTTGGTTCGTACTTAATACAAAAGGGTAGCATGATACATACTGCTTTCAACTGTAAAATCTCCTCAGGAGGTTCGCGTTCCATGGTCGCTCCGACTCCTTGCCGGAGTCATCTCTCTTGCGTGCTCTTGGTTTTTGCGCGTCGATCAAGTAGTAGGAGTCGTTGCCGAGTGCCTTGCTGACGACGAAGGGGCCTTCCCAAGGGGCCGAGAACTTGTGCTGACCGGCTGTTCGCTGGATCAGTCGGAGCACAAGGTCGCCCTCTTGGAAGGATCTTGGCTTGACCTTACGGTTGTGGTAGCGGCGCAGCCCTTGCTAGTAGATAGCGGACCGACTGAGTGCTAACAGCCGGCCTTCTTCTAGTAGGTCGACGCCGTCTTCTCTTGCTTCCTTGGCCTCCGCCTCCGTGTACATGGTGATCCGAGGCGAGTCGAACTCGATGTCGGTTGGGATGACAGCCTCGGCACCATATACAAGGAAGAACGGAGTGAAGCCGGTTGACTTGTTGGGTGTAGTGCGCAGACTCCAGAGGACAGCCGGCAGCTCATCGAGCCAGCAGCCGGCCGATCGCTCCAGTGGTACAACCAGTCGGGGCTTGATGCCGGAGAGGATGAGTCCATTTGCTCGCTCGACCTGGCCGTTTGACTGCGGGTGGGCAACAGACGCTAAGTCCAGTCGGATGCCCTGCGTCGCGTAGAAACGTGCCAGTGCTCCTTTGGCAAAGTTCGTGCCGTTGTCGGTGATGATGCTGTGCGGCACGCCGTACCGAGTAGTGATGTCGGTGATGAATGTTACGGCAGTCGGCCCGTTCAACTTCTTGATTAGCTTCGCTTCGATCCACTTGGTGAACTTGTCCACGGCGACCAGTAGATGTGTCAAGCCGCCGCGGGCTGTCTTGAAAGGGCCCACCATGTCCAGTCCCCAGACAACAAAGGGCCAGGTGAGGGGAATGGTCTTGAGTGCAGAAGCCGGCAGGTGTTGCTTGGAACTGAAAACTTGGCATCCTCTGCAGCTCTTGACTATCTCTTTGGCATCTTCCAAGGCAGTCGGCCAAAAGAAGCCATGGCGGAAAGCCTTGGCCACAAGTGATCTTGAGGCTGCGTGGTGGCCGCATTCGCCTTGGTGAATATCCTTGAGGATTGCCACTCCTTTTTCTGGCTCGACACAGCGCTGGAAGACTCCAGTGACGCTGCGCTTCACAAGCTCTCTGTTGATGATTGCATATGCTCCAGCTCGCTGTTGCACTAGTCTTGCTGAGATCTCATCAGCCGGCAGCTCTCTGCTGACTAGGAACTTGAGGATGGGCTGGGCCCATGATGGAGTTGTGACTTCTTCTTCTGTTAGTGTAGCCACCATGACTCGGGTGGGTGGGTTGGGTGGCGTGGAATTGGAGTCGGCCACCGCTTCTTGTGTCGTTACAGTTCCCGGGCCGACTGCTGAAGTCCCCGGGCCGGGTTCTGAAGTCCCCGGGTCGGGTGCGACTACGGCAGTCCCCGGGCCAGTTGTCGAAGTCCCCGTGCCGCCTGCGGGGTTCCTCCAGTCTGATCCGGCTGCATCTGGCGCAGGCGGTACGAAGATAGAGTCCGACTCTGGAGACGGCTTGATGGACGGCTTGAGGAGGCGCTGGAGGGAGACGCCAGTCGGTATGGCTTGTCGGTTGGAGCCGATCCGTGCTAGGGCATCTGCTTGGTCGTTGTCGGCCCTTGGCACGTGAAGGAACTCGCACCCTTCGAAGTATCCACTGATCTATTGGACGAGGAATCGATAGCTCGCCATGTTCGCGTCCTTGGCATCCTAGTCGCCAGACGACTGCTGGACCACCAAGTCTGAGTCGCCATAACACAGGATCCGGCGTATGCCGAGCTCTTTGGCTAGCCGGAACCCATGTACGAGCGCCTCGTACTTGGCCACGTTGTTGGAGGCGGCGAAGTGGATCTGCAGCGTGTACTTGAGCTTGTCGCCTTTGGCAGAGGTGAGGACGATGCCGGCTCCCAAGCCGGTGCGCATCTTGGACCCGTCAAAGTGCATCCGCCAATGGGTAGATTCGGGAGCCGGCGGTAGGTACTGGGTCTCGGCCCAGTCGACGAGGAAGTCGGCCAATGCTTGGGACATGATGGCGGTGCGGGGTTGGTAGAAGATCGTGTAGGGCGCCAGTGCAATGGCCCATTTAGCCACCCGGCCGGATGCATCCCGGCTGCCTATGATCTCGGCGAGCGGGGCGGTGCACACGACCGTGATGGGGTGCTCTTGGAAGTAGGGCTTCAGTTTCTTGGCGGCGAAGTATACCCCATAGCACATCTTCTGGTAGTGCGGGTAGTTCTGCTTTGAGCTAGATAGCACTTCGCTTAGGTAGTACACTGGCCTCTGGACTAGCCGGGCTCGGCCTTCTTCCGGGCGCTGGAACACAACAACAGTACGGACTACTCGGCTAGTCGCAGCAATGTAGAGGAGCATGGGCTCCTTTTCAGTCGGCGCTGCCAGGACAGGCGGAGTGGTCAGCATCTTTTCAACTCATGGAAGGCTTGGTCGGCTTGGTCATTCCACTCAAAGTGACTGGACTTCTTCATGAGTCGGTACAGGGGGAGAGTCTTCTCTCCTAGTCGGCTGATAAAACGAATCAGGGAGGCCAAGCAGCCGGTGAACCTCTGCACATCTCGCAGTTTGGTGGGAATCTCCATCCTCTCGATGGCCTTGATCTTGACGGGGTTGCACTCGATGCCGCGTTCGGAGACCAGGAAGCCTAGCAGCTGGCCGGCTGGTACTCCGAACACGCACTTCTCGGGGTTGAGCTTGATTTGGAATCGGCGCAAGTTAGCGAATGTTTCTTTGAGATCTTCCAGCAGGGTACCGCGCTTCTCTGTCTTCACCACAATGTCGTCTACATAGACGTGGGCATTTCTGCCGAGTTGTTTCAAGAGGCATTTCTGCATGCAACGCTGAAAAGTGGCGCCGGCATTCCTCAAGCCGAACGTCATAGTCAGGTAGCAGAAAGCTCCAAATGGTGTGATGAAGGCAGTCTTCAGGCGGTCTGCTGGGTCCAACTTGATCTGATGGTACCCTGAGTAGGCGTCCAAAAAACTCAACAGCTCGCATCCGGCTGTGGAGTCTATCACTTGGTCAATCCATGGCAGAGCAAACGGATCCTTTGGGCAAGCCTTGTTCAGGCTGGTGTAGTCTATACACATACGTCAGTTGTTATTCTTCTTCAGAACCAGAACTGGGTTGGCAAGCCACTCTGGAAAAAACACTTCCATGATAAAGCCAGCGGCAAGGAGCCGGGCTATCTCTTCTCCCACGATTCTTCGCTTCTCTTCTGACAGTCGGCGGAGGGGTTGCTTGACCGGCTTCGCGTCGGCGCGGACATGTAATTTGTGCTCGGCGAAATCCTTCGGGACACCCGGCATGTCCTTTGGGGACCATGCAAAAATGTTCGATTCTCACGGAGGAAGTCGACGAGCTCGCCTTCCTATTTACTGTCCAAGTTCGCCCCAATGACAGCGAACCTCTCCGGGTTCTCCGGGTCCAAAGGTATCTTCTTCGTCTCTTTGGCAGGCTGGAAGGAGCCCTGCACATCACAATCTTTGGGGTTGGGGGACAGGGCCGGCTGCTTGCCGGCCATGGACACAACCCGCTCCAGCATCTTCTTCTCTTCTGCCACCATGAGGGACTCGGCCAGCCGTCTACTGGCCATGGCACACTCGATGGACTTCTTGTAATCGCCAGCTACCGTGATGATCCCCTTCGAGCTCGGCATCTTCATCTTCAGGTAGGCGTAGTGGGGCACAGCCATGAACTTGGCCAGAGCAGGTCGGCCAAGCAGAGCATGATAGGGGCTCTTCAAATCTACTACCTCGAACCAGATCGCTTCCCGGCGAAAATGATCTTTATCTCCGAAGAGAACATCCATTTTAATCTTGCCGATTGCGGAGCAAGACAAGCCGGGGATGATACCATGGAACACGGTCCGGCTCGGCAAAAGCTGCTTCGCCTTGATGTTCAGCTTCTCCATGGTATCGCGGTACAGTATGTTGATACTGCTTCCGCCATCTATCAGGACGCGGGAGAATCGGGCAGCTCGCCTCTCCGTCGCGAGGGTGACATCCAAGACCATTGCATAGGAGCCAGGAGAGGGCATCACCTCTGGGTGGTCGGCCTGGCTCCAGCTGATTGGCTTCTCTGACCAGTGCATGAACTCGGGGGCGCTAGAGGCGACTGCATTAACTTCTTGATGCTGTCGGCGCCGACTATGCTTGTCGTCGGCTTGACTGGTGAAGACGACGTACGCAGCGTGCTCTTCAGGAAATTCGTCTTGGATGGCTCCGACTGCCGGCCGAGCCGCCGGCTGCTGAGGGGCTGGAGGCGGCGGGCCAGGAGGCGGAGGCAGCAACAACCCTTCGCCCTTGGAGATGCAGGTGAGCCAATGGCATTTTCGGGTTGTGTGGTTGGACGGCTTCGCGCCGCTGTGGAACTTGGAGGGGGCGTCGAGAGTCTGCTCGTAAGAGAAAGCCGGCTGCCAAGCCGGCCTGCCACCCTTCTTCTTGGGAGCGGGCCGCTCTTCGGGCTGCTCATCTTCAACTGTGGCCACCTGCCGAATGGTGGAAGTCGGCATGGGGACCTTGCGCTTGTGATCATTCTGGTAGGGGCGCCGATTGGGGTCGCCAGCCGGCGTCTTCGGAGCCGGAGCAATCACCTTCCCAGAGGCGTCTACTCGCAGCTCGGTCTTCATCGAGGAGTCGGCCGTGGCGTACTTGTCCGCGATTACCAGTAACTCGTCGAGGGTAGCCGGCTCGTCGCAGAGGAGTCGGTGCTTGAGGAGGGTGCCCTCTCGGCACCCGGCGGTGAAGTACTCGATGGCCTGAACCTCGTGTACCCCCTCGCAGGAGTTGCGGAGCTCGGCCCACCGCGTGAGCTAGTCGCGGGTCGACTCGTTGGGCCCTTGGACGCAGAGGGAGAGCTGGCGAGGCTTGGGAGGCCGCTTGTAGGTGCTGGTGAAGTTGCGGACGAAGACTTCCGTGAAGTCCAGCCAACTGTTGATGCGGTAGGGCTTGAGGCTGTTGAGCCATGTGCACGCCGTTGCAGCATGAGGGGGACGTACTTCACGGCGACGCACCGATTGCCGTTGGCTATGCTGACAGCCGTGGAGTAGTCGATGAGCCAATCTTCTGGCTTCACTGAGCCGTTGTACTTGGGCGTGTCTCTGGGGAGCGAGAACCCTTTGGGGAAGGGCTCGTCGCCGATGCGGGGGCCAAAGCATGGCGGGCCGACATCGTCTTCTTCTTCTAACGCCAAGGATCGAGCAAGGCGGTCGATCCGGTGGCGGGTGTCGTTCTCGCCGACTCCTTCTCGGCGGCCGAGTCGGTCGCCAAGAGTCGGGTGCGTGATAGGCGGCGGGGTGAGACATCTTTCTCTTCGAGGCGGGGGAGGACGCAGATTTCCTTGGTGCTCCACCGCTCGCGGGTGGCCTTCCGCGTCGCGCTCGATGGTGATGCGAGTCCGGCTGTGGCTAGTAGCCGGCTCCCTGTCTTTCTTTTGGCGGGCGCCGCTCGCTGTCGGCGAGCGGGACGTCGCGGCGTGCTCCCGGCGCGGGGGATGACTATCAGCACGGGCGCCGGCTTCGTGCCGTTCTGCAGCCGCGTCGATCAGCTGCTGGATCCGTCTTGTCATGTAGGGGAGCTCATCGGCTCCCAGCCCATTGAGCTCTTCTGCAGCCCCCTGAGCGGCTCGCAGATTCTCGAGCGGGGTGGCGTAGACGGGGCGATCTGCCCCAGCATGCTAGCGATAGCCGCGCCGCGCTTCTGGACGAAGCCGGCTTGACTCGGGCCGCTAGGCGGCGGCGTACCGAAGGCGGCGCGGTCGACTTCGCGCTGGTGGGCCTCGGTGAGGCGTCTCATGGAGGCTATCTTCTGGCCTTCCGCGATGAGGGCGAGGCGGCATGCCTCCAGGGTCTCGGCGTCGGCGTCGGCTGGGATGGGGATGGAGAGGTCGTGCATCGCCGCTTGCAGGGCGTCGTTGGCGTTCTCGCCCGAGTTGGTGACATGGCTGATGACCAACACTTCGGTGACAGCGCTGCTGCCACTGTCAGCTCGAGGGAGAGGGTCGTCGAAGACCACCACATCGAAGGGGTAGGCATCGAGCGATGCCGTGTCGGAGTCGACGAGCATCGGGTCGGTGGAGCCGACCGACTCCACATCTGCAGCAGGCTCGCTAGAGCGTGAAGCTGGTCGAGGAGGCTGACGAGGTGGCTCCCGGGGTAGTCCGTGCCTGCGTCGGACGCAGGATCGTCGGAGATGCGAGTCTCGCCGAGAAGATCGGCGAGGCAGCTCGCTGCGCAGGCGTCGTCGACGCCTTGCAGCGCGTCGAGGCAAACGCCATCGGGCGCAGCAGGCTGGCTGCGCTCGCGGGGGAGGAAGAGGGTTCCCGTCCAGAACAGGTCTCCGGACGACGGTGCACCTGGCCCCACGATGGGCGCCAAATGTCGGGTGGTAGGTGCGACATATGCCAACGGGTGGCTTATCATAGTGGGTGCCAGTAAGACGTCGCCGGTGCCTGGAAACGGGATGAGGCGAAGACATGCACGCCGGCGGATCTTACCCAGGTTCGGGGCTCTCCGAGGAGATAACACCCCTAGTCCTGCTCTGCGGGGTCTCCGCATGATCACTAGATCAGGAATAGTAGCTACAATCGCTCCTAGAGCTGTTGGGTTCAAGGGAGAAGAAGAACAAGGCTAGCTCTTGCTTCTCTCTCTCTATGGTGTGTGTGTAATGCTAAGAAGCCAACCCTTTGCATGGGTGCCCCGGGGGGTTTATATAGGCCTACCCCCCGGGGGTACAATTGTAATCCGGCTGGGCACTGGTCCCAGTCGTCAGTGTCTACGCTCGCCGGCTTCTCCGCCGCCTGTTGGGGCCCGCCGACTGGTGGGTCCCGCCGGCTGCCGGCCTCTTGGTCGACAAGCCGGCCCCACCGCCTAGGGTCTTGTCGGCGGCTGCTTACTATAGCCTCGCCCCTGATGACGAGGGCTTCGCCGAGGTAAGCGTGGCTACAGTGTGCCGCCTCGAGGGTGCTCACTATAGCCCTACCTCGTCTTGTCTCCTTAATGTGGCACGTGCTTCGAGGGAGGGGGTAGCCGGCTTCTGGGGGCCGGCTACGCCCTTGGCCAACTGGGGGAGGCCGGGCCGCCTTCGCGCCTCTCTCTGGCTAAAGGGGCCCGCCGCCCACGTGCTGTACTGGCGTCCGTCGTGGGTGACGTTGAGACCAGCATGGCTACAGTGCCGAGCCGGACGGGAGATGGCCGTCCCGTACAGCGTCCTGTGGCCATGCCTGCCTCGGGCTTCGGGGGTAGTGGGCCGCACTGTGGCCACACCCCGTCTTGTCACCGTTATGTGGGCGTAGCTTTGGTAGTTGCGATCTTGGCCGGCTTCTTGGAGTCGGCGTTCTTCGTGGCCGGCTTCTGGGAAGTCGGCATCCTCTATGGCCGACTTCCTAGAGTCGGCCGCTCCGTGGTTATCCTGGGGGAGGTTGCTGAGGCTGGGTCGCCTTCCGTGAGTCGGCTTCAGAGGTAGCCGGCCAGGGAAGGCGGCCCAATGCTTGGAAAACTTGAAGGCCCGAAGGCCTGATAATTTTTTGGAAGAGCCAGGGGCAGTCGGTTAGGCTACCCGTGGCCATTTACTCCGACACCAATACAACTCCAGCCCCCGAGCCCTCTAATTGCCTAGACCCGTCAAAGTGAATAGTCCAATATGTATTATCCGGCTTTTCTTCAGGCACCTGTAGCTCTGTCCAATCGTTGATGAAATCCACCAAAGCTTGAGATTTGACAGCAGTGCGCGGTACGTATTTCAGACCATGAGGCCCAAGCTCTATAGCCCGCTTAGCCACTCTTCCTGTGGCTTCTCTGTTTTGGATGATATCTCCAAGGGGAGCAGAACTAACCACGGTGATGGGGTGACCCTGAAAATAATGTTTAAGCTTCCGGCTTGCCATGAACACACCATAAACAAGCTTCTGCCAATGTGGATACCGCTGTTTGGACTTGATGAGCACTTCACTGACGTAGTAAACCGACCGCTGAACCAGATACTCCTTACCCTCTTCCTTGCGCTCCACCACCATAGCCACACTGATGGCTCGCGTGTTAGCAGCTACATACAGTAGTAAGGGCTCCTTATCAACCGGAGCAGCAAGGACTGGGGGCTCAGCCAACTGTCTCTTCAAATCCTCAAAGGCAGTATTAGCAGCATCATTCCAGATAAAGTCATCAGTTTTCTTCATCAGCTGGTATAGTGGCATGGCCTTTTCACCCAAACGGCTTATAAACCGGCTCAAGGTAGCAATGCGGCCTACCAGACGCTGGACGTCGTGTATGCACGCCGGCTTAGCCAGAGAGGTGATTGCCTTGATTTTTTCCGGGTTAGCTTCAATGCCTCTGTTAGAAACCAGGAAAACCCAAGAGCTTGCATGCGGGAACACCAAAAACGCACTTGGCTGGGTTAAGCATCATCTTGTAAACCCGGAGATTATCAAAGGTTTCTCTAAGGTCATCTACCAGAGTCTCCTTCTCCCTGGACTTAACCACAATATCATCCACATAGGCATGAACATTTCGCCCAATCTGGTTATGAAGGCAATTCTGCACACAACGCTGATAAGTCGCCTGGGCACTCTTGAGTCCAAAAGGCATAGACACATAACAGAAGGCTCCAAAGGGAGTGATGAACGTCATCTTCTCCTGGTCCTTGACTGCCATTTTAATCTGATGGTAACCAGAATAAGCATCTAAGAAACTTAAGCGCTCACAACCCGCCATAGCATCAATGATTTGATCAATACGGGGGAGGGCAAAAGGATCAGCCGGACATGCCTTGTTTAAGTCCGTGTAGTCCACACACATCCGCCAGGTGCCATTCTTCTTGAGTACGAGCACCGGGTTAGCTAACCACTCTGGATGAAAGACTTCGACAATAAACCCGGCTGCCAAGAGCCGGGCCACCTCCTCACCAATGGCCTTCCGCCTCTCCTCATTAAACCGCCGAAGGAATTGCCTGACCGGCTTAAATTTCGGATCAATATTGAGAGTGTGCTCAGCGAGTTCTCTAGGTACGCCTGGCATGTCAGAAGGTTTCCATGCGAAAATGTCCCTATTCTCATGGATGAACTCGATGAGCGCGCTTTCCTATTTTGGATCCAGGTTAGCACTGATGCTAAACTGCTGAGATGAGTCACCTGGAATGAAATCAACAAGTTTAGTCTCATCAGCTGACTTAAATTTCATTGCCGGCTCATGCTCCGTGGTCGGCTTTTTCAGAGATGTCACATCTGTTGGGTCAACATTGTCCTTGTAAAACTTCAACTCCTCTGTTGCACAAACAGATTCTGCATAAGCCGCGTCGCCTTCCTCACACTCCAAGGCTATCTTGCGGCTTCCATGAACCGTAATAGTCCCATTGTGACCCGGCATCTTGAGCTGTAAATACACGTAGCACGGCCGTGCGATGAACTTGGCGTAAGCCAGCCGCCCAAATATAGCATGATATGGACTTCTTATCTTAACCACCTCAAAGGTTAATTTCTCCACCCTGTAGTTGTACTCATCTCCAAAAGCTACCTCCAGCTCAATCTTACCCACTGGATACGCCGACTTACCAGGCACCACGCCATGGAAGACAGTATTGGACTGGCTGAGATTCTTATCAATCAATCCCATACGACGGAAAGTCTCGTAATAGAGGATGTTGATGCTGCTACCTCCATCCATGAGCACTTTAGTGAATTTATATCCTCCCACCTGAGGAGCCACCACCAGGGCCAGGTGACCCGGGTTATCAACCCGGGGAGGGTGATCTTCCCTACTCCACACAATAGGCTACTCAGACCATCTTAAATAGCGTGGAACCGCCGGCTCAACATCATTCACAACCCTCTTATGAAGCTTCTGATCTCGCTTGCACAGACTGGTGGTGAACACATGATACTGTCCACCATTGAGCTATTTTGGATTGGTCTGGTATCCCCCCTGTTGTTGTTGATGACCTTGGCCGGACTGCTGATTAAAGCCCCCTTGAACATTCTGAGGATTAGAATTTGAGCCGCCGCCCGAGCCATGAAAACCGCCAGCGCCTGAGCCGCCGCCCGGGCCATTGTTGCCATTAAAGGCATTGGAATTCTTAAAGGCCTTCATGATTGCGCAATCTTTCCATAGATGAGTAGCCGGCTTCTCCCTAGAGCCATGCCTTGGACAAGGCTCATTCAACAACTGCTCGAGCGTCGGGCCTGACCCGCCGGCTCGGGGAGGTGGCCTCCCCTTGCGTCGCTGGTTGTTACCCTGTGAGCTGGCGTTGGACACAAACTCTAGGCTGCCGTCGGCCTTACGCTTGCCACCTCCTTGGTTCGCCGGGTTATGCTGAGGACCCTTGCCATTGCCGTTCTTCTTTCCCTTCCCTGTCCTTTCATCATCCGACGCGGGGTCCTTGGTACTATCAAAGTCGGCATATTTGACGAGAGCCACCATCAGCGTACCCATATCATTGCAATCGCGCTTGAGCCGCCCGAGTTTCATCTTCAGGGGCAGGAAACGACAATTCTGCTCCAACATTAGGACTGCAGAGCCGGCATCCATCTTATCAGATGAGTGTATTATCTGTTTGACCTGGCGAACCCAATGGGTTGTAGACTCACCCTCCTGCTGTTTACAGTTAGTCAAATCCACAATTGACATAGACTGCCTACAGGTATCTTTGAAGTTTTGGATGAACCGGGCTTTCAGCTCAGCCCAAGACCCGATGGAATTCGGTGGCAGCCCTTTCAGCCATGTGCGGGCAGTCCCATCCAACATCATGGTGAAGTATTTGGCCATTGCCGCTTCACTGACCTCCAGCAACTCCATGGCCATCTCATAACTCTCGATCTAGGCTCCGGGTTGTAAATCAGCGGTGTAGTTAGGCACCTTCCTTTGCCCTTTGAAATCCTTGGGTAAACGTTCATTACGGAGAGCCGGCACTAGACAAGGGACACCTCCAGTCCTTGTGGGGATACCCACGTCGATGGAAGCCGTCGGATAAGCCGGGGGTGGTTGGTAAGCCGTCAACTGAGGCACCTGCTCCGCCTCTTGCCGTGCCCTGTCTTGGTCTGCTGCGTGAAAAGCTCCATTATGAGCCGGGCCGTGGCCAGGAGGCAGGTCATGGCGTCGGACATTACTTGAGCCGGTCGCTGAAGCCATGTGCCTGCTATAACTCGGGCTCCGGCCTGGACGAGGGGTTGAATGAATCCTGTCCCGGCTATAAGAATATGCCTCTTGCTGGGCCAGAGCCGTCTGAAGGAGTTCTCTGACCCGGCGGGTTTCAACCGCCGTTGGAGAGTCACCATCAATTGGGAGAGCCGCCAGCCGCGCTGCCGCGGCGACCATGTTTTCCAATGGGTTGGCATAATGACCCGGTGGTATTGGCACGTACTGAGGCGGGGCAGGGCTCACCCGGGGAGGCCCCATCACTTGGGGTTGAATTGGTGTTCCAGTCCCGGGCGCTATGATCTCCGGCGGGTTACTAGGCCCTGCACCAGGCGTGTTGAAGAGGTTTCGAGGATCGTAAACCGGAGGGAGTCGAGATCGGGCCTTTTGATGCCTCCTTCTCATGACCTCATTGGACGCGTTTTGATCCATCATGAGACGGAAAGATTGTGCCTGAATCAGCTGAGTCTGGGCGTCGAGAGCCGCCCTCTCTGCAGCCATCCTGATCCCTTCCGCCGCCAAATCCTCCTTGGCTTTTGCTAGGTCCAACTTTAAATGTGCCACCTCTGTTGGGGAACGTAGCAGAAATTCAAAATTTTCTACGCATCACCAAGATCAATCTATGGAGTAATCTAGCAACGAGGGGAAGGGGAGTGCATCTACATACCATTGTAGATCGCGATGCGGAAGCGTTGCAAGAACGCGGATGAAGGAGTCGTACTCGTAGCGATTCAGATCGCGGTTGATTCCGATCTAAGCACCGAAGAACGGTGCCTCCGCGTTCAACACACGTGTAGCTCGGTGACGTCTCCCACGCCTTGATCCAGCAAGGAGAGAGGGAGAGGTTGGGGAAGACTCCGTCCAGTAGCAGCACGACGGCGTGGTGGTGATGGAGGAGCGTGGCAATCCCGCAGGGCTTCGCCAAGCACCGCGGGAGAGGAGGAGGAGGGAGAGGGGTAGGGCTGCGCTGAAAGAGAGACGTTCGTGTGTCTTGGGCAGCCCCAAACCTCAACTATATATAGGGGGGAAGGGGGCTGCGCCCCCTCTAGGGTTCCCACCCCAAGGGGTGGCGGCCAGCCCTAGATCCCATCCAAGGGGGCGGCCAAGGGGAGGAGAGGGGTGGCGGCCAGCCCTAGATCCCATCCAAGGGGGCGGCCAAGGGGAGGAGAGGGGGGGCGCCACTAGGGTGGGCCTTAAGGCCCATCTGGACCTAGGGTTTGCCCCCTCCCCCTCCCACTCTCCCTTGCGCCTTGGGCTTTGGTGGGGGGGCGCACCAGCCCACCTGGGGCTGGTCCTCTCCCACACTTAGCCCACGCAGCCTTCTGGGGCTGGTGGCCCCACTTGGTGGACCCCCGGGACCCTCCCGGTGGTCCCGGTACATTACCGATAGCACCCGAAACTTTTCCGGTGACCAAAACAGGACTTCCCATATATTAATCTTTACCTCCGGACCATTCCGGAACTCCTCGCGATGTCCGGGATCTCATCCGGGACTCCAAACAACATTCGGTAACCACGTACATACTTTCCCTATAACCCTAGCGTCATCGAACCTTAAGTGTGTAGACCCTACGGGTTCGGGAACCATGCAGACATGACCGAGACGTTCTCCGGTCAATAACCAACAGCGGGATCTGGATACCCATGTTGGCTCCCAAATGTTCCACGATGATCTCATCGGATGAACCACGATGTCGGGGATTCAATCAATCCCGTATACAATTCCCTTTGTCAATCAGTATGTTACTTGCCCGAGATTCGATCGTCGGTATCCCGATACCTTGTTCAATCTCGTTACCGGCAAGTCTCTTTACTCGTTCCGTAACTCACATCATCCTGTGATCAACTCCTTGGTCACATTGTGCACATTATGATGATGTCCTACCAAGTGGGCCCAGAGATACCTCTCCGTTTACACGGAGTGACAAATCCCAGTCTCGATTCGTGCCAACCCAACAGACACTTTCGGAGATACCTGTAGTGCACCTTTATAGTCACCCAGTTACGTTGTGACGTTTGGTACACCCAAAGCATTCCTACGGTATCCGGGAGTTGCACAATCTCATGGTCTAAGGAAATGATACTTGACATTAGAAAAGCTCTGAGCAAACGAACTACACGATCTTGTGCTAGGCTTAGGATTGGGTCTTGTCCATCACATCATTCTCCTAATGATGTGATCCCGTTATCAATGACATCCAATGTCCATGGTCAGGAAACCGTAACCATCTATTGATCAACGAGCTAGTCAACTAGAGGCTTACTAGGGACATGGTGTTGTCTATGTATCCACACATGTATCTGAGTTTCCTATCAATACAATTCTAGCATGGATAATAAACGATTATCATGAACAAGGAAATATAATAATAACCAATTTATTATTGCCTCTAGAGCATATTTCCAACAACCTCCGCGTCATGCTGAGCTTGATCCGCCGGGGCAACCGTGGCAGTCAACAGGACCGTCATCTTGTCTGTGAGATCCATCAGCACCTGAGCCGGCGAGGGCACAGGGGTTCCTGACCCGGGGGCCGGGTTTGGAACAGGTAGTGCGCCGGCCATGAAGATTCCGACCCGGCTCGGCGGCTCAAAGGGGTCCGGAACGCTGTCGCCGTCGGAACAGCCCCTGAGCCTGCCATCCTGAAGTTGATATAACAAATTTGACTCATCCGTAGCCGACTCGCCGTCAGAGCCGGCGGCCATCTCATCACCAGATCCAGATCCTTCAGAGAGTCCTCCATGGACACATCCCACGAAAGCATGCTTCAAGGCAGGTAGAGCCCGGGCGGGTCGTGCACGCCGAGCTGTCTCGATGAGATCGGTGCAGAGATCCGGCTCAGGGCCCGGCTCACCAATCTTGCCAATGAAGACGTGGATTCCGCCGAAGGGGACCCGGTACCCGTACTCAATTGAGCCGGCGTTGGGGCCCCAGGTTGCATCGTCGATGTAGAGCTTGCCGCGATGACTTTTGGTCATCCGGCCCACAGCGTATCCCTTGAGCCCTTCGAAGCTGCCCTTCAAGAACTCAAATCCACCGTGCGCTGGCCCCATGGTGGGCGCCAACTGTCGTGGAATTGTCACAGCAGACGTCCTTGAGCTAGGACTTAGTCGTGGAGCCATCGCAGCTAGGAAGCTTAAAAGGGTTAAACGGGACAAGGAACACGAGGGTTATACTGGTTCGGCCCCTTACGATGAAGGTAAAAGCCTACGTCCAGTTGAGGTTGTATTGCTTTGAGGTTTCGATGACCAGGAGCTAAAAACCGCCCTGCCTGGTTATCGATCTGATCTTACTTGTCCCTGAACCGCCGCCGGGTCATCCCTTTATATAGAAAGGTTGACGCCCAGCGGCTCTTAGAGTCCCGGCCGGCTCATAACAGTGTCCGGCTCGGACTCCCAACTATCCTTGCCTTACACTATAAGTCTTGCCATACGACGGTTTATAACTACGGGCCTTAAGCCATCTCCGGGTCTTAAGCCCATTATTGGCCCTCCGTCTTCAAGCTTGGTACTGGGCTTCACGTGATGACCATTATGAGTAACCCGGCCCCTCCTGGGCGGGTGACTCTAATGGTTATATCCTCAACAGGGCTGGTAAAAGATGGTGTAAGGTGCCAGCGCAATGGCCCATTTAGCCACCCGACCGGATGCATCCCGGCTGCCTATGATCTCGGCGAGCGGGGCGGTGCACACGACCGTGATGGGATGCTCTTGGAAGTAGGGCTTCAGCTTCTTGGCGGCGAAGTACACCCCATAGCACAACTTCTGGTAGTGCGGGTACTTTTGCTTTGAGCTGGATAGTACTTCGCTTAGATAATACACCGGCCTCTGGACTAGCTGGGCTCGGCCTTCTTCCGGGCGCTGGACCACGACAACTGTACTGACCACTCGGCTAGTCGCGGCAATGTAGAGGAGCATGGGCTCCTTCTCAGTCGGCGCCGCCAGGACAGGTGGAGTAGTCAGCATCTTCTTCAACTCATGGAAGGCTTGGTCGGCTTGGTCATTCCACTCGAAATGAGTGGATTTCTTCATGAGTTGGTACAGGGGGAGAGCCTTCTCTCCTAGCCGGCTGATAAAGCGGTTTAAGGAGGCCAGGCACCCAGTGAACTTCTGTACGTCCCGCAACTTGGTGGGAATCTCCATCCTCTCAATGGCCTTGATCTTCACAGGGTTGCACTCAATGCCGCGTTCGGAGACCAGAAAGCCTAGCAGCTGGCCGGCTGGTACTCTGAACACGCACTTCTCGGGGTTGAGCTTGATCTGGAATCGGCACAAGTTGGCAAATGTTTCTTT
Organism: Aegilops tauschii subsp. strangulata; assembly: GCF_002575655.3. Classification (NCBI taxonomy): domain Eukaryota; kingdom Viridiplantae; phylum Streptophyta; class Magnoliopsida; order Poales; family Poaceae; genus Aegilops; species Aegilops tauschii. The sequence continues at coordinate 408,865,273 of NC_053037.3, forward strand.
GAGGTCCTCCAGCAGGGTGCCGCGCTTCTCTATCTTCACCACAATATCGTCTACGTAGACGTGGGCATTTCTGCCGAGTTGCTTGAGGAGGCATTTCTGCATGCAACGCTGAAAAGTGGCACCAGCATTCCTTAAGCCGAATGTCATAGTCAGGTAACAGAAAGCTCCAAATGGTGTGATGAAGGCATTCTTCAGGCGGTCTGCTGGGTCCAACTTGATCTGGTGGTATCCTGAGTAGGCATCCAAAAAACTCAACAGCTCGCATCCGGCCGTGGAGTCTATCACTTGATCAATCCATGGCAAAGCAAACGGATCCTTGGGGCAGGCCTTGTTGAGGCTGGTGTAGTCTATACACATACGCCACTTGTTGTTCTTCTTCAACACCAAAACTGGGTTGGCAAGCCATTCTGGGAAAAATACTTCCATAATAAAGCCGGCGGCGAGGAGCCGGGCTATCTCTTCTCCTACGATTCTTCGCTTCTCTTCTGACAGTCTGCGGAGGGGCTGCTTGACCGGCTTCGCGTTGGCTCGGACTTGCAATTTGTGCTCGGCGAAATCCTTCGGAACACCCGGCATGTCCTTTGGGGACCATGCGAAGATGTCTCGATTCTCCCGGAGGAAGTCGACGAGCTCGCCTTCCTATTTACTGTCCAGGTTTGCACCAATGACTGCAAACCTTTCCGGGTTCTCCGGGTCCAAAGGTATCTTCTTCGTCTCCTTGGCCGGCTGGAAGGAGCCCTGCGCATCATAATCTTTGAGGTTGGGGGACAAGGCCGGCTGCTTGCCGGCCATGGCCACAACCCGTTCCAGTATCTTCTTCTCTTCTGCCACTACGAGGGACTCGGCCAGCCGACTGCTGGCTGCTGCGCACTCGATGGACTTCTTGTAGTCGCCGGCTAAAGTGATGATCCCCTTCAAGCTCGGCATCTTCATCTTCAGGTAGGCGTAGTGGGGCACAGCCATGAACTTGGCCAGAGTAGGTCGGCCAAGCAAGGCGTGGTAAGGGCTCTCTAGATCCACTACCTCGAACCAGATCGCTTCTCGGTGAAAGTGATCCTTGTCTCTGAAGAGAACATCCATCTTGATCTTGCCGATCGGGGAACAGGACAGGCCGGGTACGATGCCATGGAACACGGTCCGGCATGGCATGAGCTGCTTTGCCTTGATGTTCAGCTTCTCCATGGTATCGCGGTACAGTATGTTGATACTGCTTCCGCCATCAATCAGAACGCGGGAGAATCGGGCAGCTCGCCTCTCCGTTGCGAGGGTGACATCCAATACTAATGCGTAGGAGCCAGGGGACGGCATCACCTCTAGGTGGTCGGCCCGGCTCCAGTTGATAGGCTTCTCGGACCAGTGCATGAACTCGGGGTTGCTGGAGGCGACTGCGTTGACCTCTTGGTGCTGTCGGCGCCGACTACGCTTGTCTTCAACTTGGCTTGTGAAGACGATGTAGGCGGCGTGCTCTTCAGGGAACTCATCTTGAATGGCTCCGACTGCTGGTCGAGCAGCCGGCTGCTGGGGGGCTGGAGGCGGCGGGCCGGGAGGCGGAGGCGGCACCAGCCCCTCGCCCTTGGTGATCCGTGTGAGCCAGTGGCACTTTCGGGTCGTGTGGTTGGACGGCTTCGCGCCGCTGTGGAACTTGCAGGGGGCGTCGAGAGTCTGCTCGTAGGAGAAAGCCGGCTGCCAAGCCGGCCTGCCGCCCTTCTTCTTGGGAGCGGGCCATTCTTCGGGCTGCTCATCTTCAACTGTGGCCACCTGCCGACTGGTGGAAGGCGGCATAGGGGCCTTGCGCTTGTGGTCGTTCTGGTAGGGGCGCCGATTGGAGTCGCCAGCCGGCGTCTTGGGAGCCGGAGTGATCACCTTCCCAGAGGCGTCCACTTGAAGCTCGGTCTTCATCGAGGAGTCGGCCGAGGCGTACTTGTCCGCGATGATCAGCAGTTCATCGAGGGTAGCCGGCTCGTCGCAGAGGAGTCGGTGCTTGAGGAGGGTGCCCTCCCGGCACCCGGCAGTGAAGTATTCGATGGCCTGAACCTCATGCACCCCCTCGCAGGAGTTGCGGAGCTCGGCCCACCGCGTGAGGTAGTCGCGGGTCGACTCGTTGGGCCCTTGGGCGCATAGGGAGAGCTGGCGAGGCTTGGGAGGCCGCTTGTACGTGCTGGTGAAGTTGCGGACAAAGACTTCCGTGAAGTCCAGCCAGCTGTTGACGCTGTAGCGCTTGAGGCTGTTGAGCCAGGTACGCGCCGTGCCTTGTAGCATGAGGGGGCGTACTTCACGACTACACGCCTGTTGCCGTTGGCTATGCTGACAGCCGTAGAGTAGTCGATGAACCAATCTTCCGGCTTCATAGAGCCGTTGTACTTGGGCGTGTCTCTGGGGAGCGAGAACCCTTTGGGGAAGGGCTCGTCGCGGATGCGGGGGCCAAAGCATGGCGGACCGACATCGTCTTTTTCTTCTAGCACCAGGGATCGAGCCAGGCGGTCGATCCGGTGGCGGGCGTCGTTCTCGCCGACTCCTTCACGGTGGCCTAGTCGGCCACCAAGAGTCGGATGGTGCATTGCGGTGGGGTGGGATATCTCTCCCCTCGAGGCGGGGGAGGAGGCGGATTTCCTTGGCGCTCCACTGCTTGAGGGCGGCCTTCCGCGTCGCGCTCGATGGTGATCCGAGTCCGGCTGCGGCTAGCATCCGGCTCCTTGTCTTTCCTCGCGCGGGCGCCGCTCGCAATCGGCGACCGGGATGTCGCGGCGTGCTCTCGGCGCGGGGGAGGACTCTCAGCGCGGGAGCCGGCTTCATGCCGTTCTGCGGCCGCGTCGATCAGCTGCTGGATTCGCCTTGTCATGTAGGGGAGCTCATCGGCTCCCAGCCCATTTAGCTCTTCAGCGGCCGCCTGAGCGGCTCATAGATTCTCGAGCGGGGTGGCGTAGACGGGGCGGTCCGCCCCCGGCATGCTGGCGATGGACGCGCCGCGCTTCTGGACAAGGCCGGCTCAGCTCGGCCCGCCATGAGGCGGTGTGCCAAAGGCGGCGCGGTCGACTTCGCGCTGGTGAGCCTCGGTGAGGCGTCTCATGGAGGCTATCTTCTGGCCTTCCGCGATGAGGGCGAGGCGGCGTGCCTCCAGAGTCTCAGCGTCGGCGTCGGCCGGGATGGGGACGGATAAGTCGTGCATCGCCGCTTGCAGGGCATCGTGGGCGTTCTCGCCCGAGTTGGCGGCGTGGCTGATGACCAGCACCTCCGTGATAGCACTGCTGCCGCTGTCAGCTCGGGGGAGAGGGTCGTAGAAGACTACCACATCGGAGGGGTAGGCGTCGAGCGATGCCGTGTCGGAGTCGACAAGCATCGGGTCGGTGGAGCCGACCGACTCCATGTCTACACCAGGCTCGCTGGAGACGTGAAGTTGGTCGAGAATGCTGACAAGGCGGCTCTCGGGGTAGTCCGTGCCCGCGTCGGATGCGGGCTCGTCGGGGCAGCTCGCTGTGCAGGCATCGTCGACGCCTTGCAGCGCGTCGGGGCAAACACCGTCGGGCGCGGTAGGCTAGCTGCGCTCGCGGGGGAGGAAAAGGGTTCCCGTCCAGAACAGGTCTCCGGACGACGGTGCACCTGGCCCCACGGTGGGCGCCAAATGTCGGGTGGTAGGTGCGACATATGCCAACGGGTGGCTTATCATTGTGGGAGCCAGTAAGACGTCGCCGGTGCCTGGAAACGGGATGAGGCGAAGACATGCACGCCGGTGAATCTTACCCAGGTTCGGGGCTCTCCGTGGAGATAACACCCCTAGTCCTGCTCTGCGGGGTCTCCGCATGATGACTAGATCAAAACAAGTAGCTACAAGTGCTCCTTGAGCTGTCGGATTCGAGGGAGAAGAAGAGCAAGGCTAGCTCTCCCTTTCTCTCTATATGGTGTGTGTAATTCTATGAGATCAACCCTTTGCATGGGTGCCCCGGGGGGTTTATATAGGCCTACCCCCAGGGGTACAATAGTAATCCGGCTGGGCGCGGGTCCCAGCCGTCAGTGTCTGTGTTCGCCGGCTTCTCCGCCGGCCATTGGGGCCCGCAGACTGGTGGGTCCCGCTGGCTGCCGGCCTCTCGGTCGACAGGCCAGCCCCACGGCTTGGGGGTCTTGTCGGCGGCTGGTTACTGTTGCCTCGCCCCTGATGACGAGGGCTTTGTCAAGGTAAACGTGGCTACAGTGCCGCCGCCTGGCGGGCTCTCACTGTAGCCTCACCTCGTCTTGTCTCCTTAATGAGGCACATGCTTCGAGGGAGGGAGGTAGCCGGCTATTGGGAGCCGGCTACGCCCCCGGCCCACTAGGGGAGGCCGGGCCGCCTTTGAGCGTCTCTCTGGCTAAAGGGGCCCGCCGCCCGCGGGCCATACTGGCGTCTGTCGTGGGTGACATCGAGGTCAACATGGCTACAGTGTTGCGCCGGACGGGAGATGGCTGACCCGTACGGCGTCCTGTGGCCATGCCTGCTTCGGGATTCGGGGGTAGTGGGCTGCACTGTGGCCACGCCCCGTCTTATCGCCGTTATGTGGACGCAGTCTTGGTGGGTGCGGTCTTGGCCGGCTTCTGGGAGTCGGCATTCTTCATGGCCGGCTTCTGGGAGTCGGTCCTCTTGGGGCCGGCTTCCTGGAGTCGGCCATCTCGTAGCCTTCTTGGGGAAGGTTTCTGAGACTGGGTCGCCTTCTGGGAATTGGCCCTGGGGATAGCCGGCCGGGGGAAGGCGGCCCTATGCTTCATATGCTTGAAGGCTTAAATGGCCTAATAATTTTTTAAGAGCCAGGGGGAGTCGGCTAGGCTACCCGTGGCCATTTACTCTGACACACGCAGAGCTCGATCTTCCCCCTCTCGTTGCTTTCCCCCGTCGTCAGCAGGCGGGTGGCGGTGAGGCTCTTCTCCGAGACGTTGGGCGCATCGAGGGCTGGCTCGTACCAAGCCGGCGACGAGGCAGGCTTGACCTTCTGGGGTGCCATTGGTCGTCGATGCGGAAGAGGATGGGAGCAGATCTGGAGATTTTGGAAGCAAAGAGCAGCAAAGGCGATCTGGAGCAAGGCGGAAGGAAGCAATGAGGGCAACCGTTGTCCACACCGGCCTTTTGTCAGTCGGGCAGTTGCCGAGGCAGCATGGGGAAGTGGAGACGCCCACATCCAATCAACCGCCACGCGTCGGCCAAGGCCGCAGGCTATTGGGGCCCGCGGCGCTCCGCACTTGCCCTTTGGCTTTGCCTCGAAGCCAAGTCCGAGCGCGCTTTGGGCCCGGGGGCTACTGTCGGCGTTCTGGGAACGGGGGTCCCCAGACTTGCCTACCTGTGGCCCACGGCGTGGCTCCACAAGCAGGCCCGTACAACCCATCTTCACCAGCGAGCACTCAAGACCCTCGCGATGGGCCAAGCCTCGCGAGGCGGGCGACACAATACCCCCTCGGGAGCGGTCTCACCAGGCTGGCTCGTGAGGGGCAGAGAGATCAAGGCAAGGCAAACCTCGCGAGGTTCCAATGACGCAAGCCATGACGATCGAGACCAGGCGGGCGCCAGCGGGCATAGTGTCCTTGTCTCCTCTTTGGTGCTAAGGAGGCAAGCGCAGGCGAGGAGTACCGAGGCGTCAAGCAAAGGTTTCCATATCATTGCCACGAGACCATGACCAGCAGGAGGGCAAGACGGAGGTCATCGTGGAGCCCAAGATGGCGTCACCGCCAGAGCCTTTGGGAGGCGAAGACTACTTTTGTCAGGATAAGCTGTACTAGCTGTCCCCCTTCAAACTTCGCCATTGTGGGATCCCTTCCCGCTCAATATATGGGAAGAGGACCAGGGCCTCTATAAATAGGACTAGCCACCACAAGAGAGGGGAGGAAAAAGAGAGGAGAGATCAGATCCTCAACCGCACACCCACTCACCAAGCACAAGAGCACCTCTCCTCACGAGGTTGTTCTTCCCCTTGTACTGTTCATCCTCAACCCAAGAGGCAATCCACCACCACCATACTGGAGTAGGGTATTACACCACAACGGTGGCCCGAACCAGTATAAATCTTGCGTCCTTGTGTGTTGTGAGTTCATCGTGCCTAGCCTAGAGATCGCGAAGCGTGTGAGGGCGTGATCAGTGAGGGGGAGATCTTCGCGCGCACCCCAGTGTTCGAACCTTAAGGGTTTTGCCGGAACCTGAAATCCGACAGATTCATCATGAGATGTAGTTTCGTATGATGTATCTTTGGTATTGTAGATATAAATAATATTTGCGTAAACCTGGTCAAAGTTTCCAAAGTTCGACTTCTAAAAATATTATATGCACTGCATTATCGAGTGGATGGAATATCTCTTTCCCCCTCTGAGCTATCTGACGCACCACTCAGCGGTATCGGGGCTCCTCTATCTCCCTCAAACTTTATATCTCCCTGATTCACACATACACATATCTTGCTCGCGCTACATAGACCCATCTAACACTTTCCGCCCTTGTTCTCTCTCTATGTGACACGCACCCCCCCTAAGTACCATAATGCCTTACTCCATTATAGGCGCACGTACTCCCCCCCTAAGTATGACTATCTCTCACTAGCCATTAGGAACACACGTATTGTCTCCTTCCATCCATACGTCTATTGCGATATCTCTCGGGGTATCTTCTATCGCGCACACACCTTGTCATTCGATCTCCCACCCATGTAGTCCCATCACGACCTCCAGGGGATCTCTCTGTCACAAACATACACTCTCTCCTCCCCATGTCTGCATTTTCTCCATACGTCTCTCTCGACCTATCTCCCTTGTTTGTCAGACCTCTCTTGGCCATGTGCTAGGGGTCTTTCTCTCTCGGTTGCAAACAACCACACACTATCTCCTCACCTTGCTTCCGCTATCAAAGATGCATGTGTGATATGTTTGCATAAGACACACATGCTTTTTCTCTACTTTATCGTGTGTTGTCCATGTCTCTTTCACACACACACACACACACTTTTTTCAGTCACTCTTTCTTCACTCTCTCTCTCTCTCTCTCTCTCTCTCTCTAGTTAGGTACTCTCTCACGTCCATAAGCATATGGATGTTTTGAAAAGTCAAACCTCGGAAAAGTTTGACCAGGTATATGTGGAGAAAAACATTTACATCTAGAACAATCATTAGATTCATCACAACATGTACTTACTTCATACTATCATTTACCTTTGGTATTGTAGATATAAGTAATTTCTTTATAAACTTGGTCAAAGTTTCAAAAGTTTGACTTTAAGAAAATATAGGCACTACATTATCGAACAGAGGGAGTAGCTCTTTCTCTCTCTCTACCATCTCTCACAGCCTCCTCTCTCACTCAAACTCTCTATACCGAGGGATTATACGGTCACTGTGTCAGCGTATAGCTCTGTATATTGTTTAGTTGACCGGTCAACCAGTCCACGTGTTGCCTTGTCAGCTCGTGTTCTCTATCTTTGTGTGCTCGCCCATGTGGCAGTGAGTGAAAATAAGTAAACTAAGGTCCATCTGACACGCGGTGAAATAAACAAAGTTGAAACCACTCAGGGTAGCACCCCTCACGCTAGTAAATTGAGGGCACACTTCTTCCGTGTGAAGGACGCACTCGCGCACACTTCACCACCGCGCGGCGGCATGCACAGAAGGATGCACTCGCGCACACCCAGCACACAATACACACCAGCACACGTGTACATCAGCGTCGCCGTCGGCTGAGATGGACGGCAAGGTAGCCAAAAGGCGGAGGCGGCTCGAGCCAAAACCGCATCCGGCGAGCCTGGACTTCATCGGCAGCCTCCCCGACGACATGCTGCTCGTCATCATCGGCCTCCTCCCCACCAAATCTACCGTTCGGACCACCTTGCTCTGCCAGCGATGGCGCCCCCTCTGGCGTCGCGTCCCCCTCAACTTCATCGTCGATAGCTGCCTCTGCGACGGGGATTGCAAACGCATGGCCACAGTCTCCAAGATCCTTTCATCACACCCTGGGCCAGCCAGACGCCTTGACATCCACATGTTCAGTACCAACTGCAAGGTCCAAGCCAAGTTTGATGACTGGTTCTTATCCCCCGCCCTAGATCAGCTCGAGGAGCTTAGGTTTGAAGCTGGACGATGTCGCTCTCTGCTGCCGTCCGCGCTCCGCCTCATGCCAACGCTGCGCCGCGCCAGCTTCAGCTCTTGCTATTTTCACCAGATTAATGTCGCGCCCACCCTTCTTCTCCCTCAACTCAAGCAGCTCGACCTCTTCGACGTTGGCATCTCGAAGAAGGCTATGGAGCACCTGCTCGGCAGCTGTACTGTGCTCGAGTACCTTCGTCTTCGGCAGATCCACGGGTTCATTAGCCTCCACATCGCCTCGACGAATCTCTGATGGATTTATGTGTCTTGCTGGCCCCACAACAAGACATCAATTGGGAAGAGATCACTCCAGCTGTTCCACATTATGGTCATTGAGAATGCGCCTTTCCTTAAGAGATTGCTTGTATCTGATCTAGAAGGTCCAACAAAAATTAAGGTCATTGACGAGCCGAAATTGACAACGTTGGTGTACTCGTCTGCCAAATTCTCTGAACTCTTTATTGGATTCGTAATCGTTCAAGTACAACACTCATCTTCTTCTCCGTCTTCTTGAAATTCACATTTTTAAATTTCTTCTTGATGTATTTACGACTGTCATCCAGAAAATGATTCCCACAAGCTTGACCCAGTCTGTGCGCAGAGTGAAGATCTTGGCAATAAAATCTATCAGCCCCAATCTGGATCAAGTTGTTGGATTCCTTACATGCTTTCCGTGCAGGGAGAAGCTACTCATCGAGGTGAAACTTCTTTCCTATTAGTAAACAGTAATCACAACATAGCTCAATTTTTTCGTTATTTTCCCAAATTACGATGACAAGTGTAGTGTTCGAAACTGCATCTACGCACTACACCGAAAGAAATGTTTTTAGTATTTTTTTTCTCACATGATACCTGCATTGTTTTTTTGTTGTACTAGTAGTAGCCTAGGCTAGTCATAGTGGCAAGTAACTTAGACTAGTAACTCTATGGTTACCCTAAGAGCAAGTACTACCTCCGTCCTGGTTTACTCTTCCTATTTTGTAGTATCAAAATTTGACCATAGATTTAACTGAAAAAATGTTAATGCATGTCACTAAAAATTATATCGTTGGATTCGTATTTGAACATAATTTCAAATGGTATAATTTTTGGTGACATGCATTGGCATTTTGTTAGGTAAATCTACGGTCAAAATTTTACACTAAATACGAGGTAGTACAAAAGTGGGCTATAACGGCCCTCCACTATGTAGGCCAAAACACGTGCCAAATTCACTTTGATGCATTTGGCATCGATGCCCCTCCATTGCTCACCTGGTGCCCCAATCTGGATCACCTACTTTGCTCCAGTACCAAATTAACTCAAGCAATGAAAAAACACTTGCGTGGGAGAGGGAGAGGACTGGGGCAATAAAAAACACTTGTTTGGGAGAGTGAGAGGCTGGTGTAGTTGGTTTGATTGATTTGTGTATACATGTGGGTCTGTGTGCATAGCGGTGCCAACTCTCTCACATCGCTAGAGCGGTGCTAAAATCTTTTGATTTGACATCGATGCGTATTATGTGGCATACTTTTGAGAAATATGGCATCGGGCACATAGTGGAAGGCAACAAATGCCCAAGCTCTTCACGTGCTCCTAGGTAAATGAGAGGAAAGAGAAAGAGAGAGAGTAAAAAAATATCACTAGCCAGCCAACCCTATCGTATGAGCGAATGATATTGGTACCTCTTGATGACACGTCAATCTTATACAGCGAGCTGCTCTAATATGTTCTCTTCTTTTGCAGATAAAAAAAGACCCTAAAGTGAAAAATGTGCTGCACTATAACAATCTCATCGAATGCCTTGATCTCCATCTTACAGAAATTGATTTGATCGACTACTGAGGCAGCACATGTGAGATTAAATTGGCCAGGTTCTTTGTTCTGGAGACAAGTGTGCTCAAGGTAATGATGTTTGACGTTCTCTGGCGCAACAATGAATGGCGTGCTGATCACCGCAAGCATCTAAGCCTAAATGACAAAGTCTCCGCAGAAGCTGAATTTGTTTTTGAAACATCAAGTCGCCAGAGACTCAAAAATTTATTTGCCCATTAGTGACTTGTCAGGGCAGTGGATTTTAGTTTGTACGATAATGCTGCATCCACCTAAAGTAGCGAAAGTTCTTACGTAAACTTCCTAATAATTCCCTCTTCGTAGGTGTAGCATTACTCCTAACATTTGTAATATCAGTTTGAAACTTGTAATATTGTCGTGTCCTATTCCTGCGTTTTCATAATCCTGCGAATCAAAGAGGTCCTGAGTTGGTGATGATGGTGTGCCTTCCATCTTTCACCAATAGCCGTCGGATCTATATCAGACGCATACAAAGCAAACTTCTGCAGTTTTGTGAAAAGATGCCCCCACTTGTTCCCTATTTACAAACAACTCCTTGTCTCTCACAATCAGCCTTATCTCCTGCCCACCACATCTAGAAGGCCATGGAACAATCTTGCGCGATTGCTGCTGCAGGTGCCATCCACCCCCAATCTTGGTGTTCCATGCAATGCACGGGCATCTTACTCGTATAAGAAATGAGTAGAGATACTCGTGGCAACGCACGGGAAATTATGTCGAACACGACTAGTTGTAAGCAGGGTAGCTCTACAGCCATGATGATAGTGACTGGACATGGTGAGGCTGACTTTGGTATGCCGAACACGGCGCCTACACTCAGGTACCATCTCTCGCACAGGGTCTTGTCACTTCACTGTGAGGAGTAATTTGACCAACAGGTAGTACAGTACTAGTACTACATTGGTAGTACTACTACTAGTCTAGCACCACCGTCTGGATTTAGTATTTGACTAGCAATATCTAGTAATGCATGTCACAAAAAATATACTACTCCGTCTGGAAATAAGTACATGGAGTATTGTTTTATTCGGTTTTGAACATAGTTCCTGATGATATTATACACTCTCCCTCCCGGTAGAAGGCTCAAATCTGAAGTTTCATCAACCAGACTACTATTGTACTCACCGAGCGCTCAGCTTGGTAAGCTACCAACAAAAAATTGCAATCAAAGACTACTATTGTACTCCCTCCATACTGGTGCATTAGTCACGTTACGAAAACCAAATAATCCCAAAACTTTTAGGCACAGTGCATTAACTACCCACCTCGTTCCCTATTTTTTGCCATGAAAAAAGAAATCACCCAATAGGAGACGTGTGTTCCGTATGCATTCAATGACTTGAGACTATAGCACAACATTTTTCGTTACATGCATTAACATTTTATTAGTTAAATTAAAGGTCAAAACTTGGCGCAAAATGCAAAGGGGACCAATAAACCAGTAAACATCAAAGTTCTCTCGTTTTGCCCCAACTTGGTCTCGGTGAGATGACTATACTGCACGGACACGGAGGGAGGGCCGAGGATTAGATGGCCAACACACACATGAATGCAACACGGTCTGCACTTCTCATATAAAGGCTCCCCACCAGTCCAATCTACAGAATCCTATGCACCTACGCACCCTAACCAAGGGCAAGAGTGATCACTCCAATAACAAGATTAGTTGACTAGAAGCTAGACCCATGGAGGCGATGAGCACAAGCATCAGGCGGCTGTGCCAGATGGTCCACGACGCCGACCTGCGGCCCGTTACCGAGGAACGTCTCCAGGTCGTCCTTGAGGCCGCTAGGGCGAGAGGCCTCTTGGACGACAGCTTCGTCTCCTTGTTCGACGAGGTCCTCGTCGGCTTCCTCGACAAGTTCACTATCGTCAAGAAGCTCGGGGACGACCTTGATGCATGCCTCCAGCCCACGTGCCCAGGCTCTACAATGCCTTCCACCCTCAACGGCCTCTATGGTGACAACCTCTTTGACGCATTGGTGGCCCTACGACTGCCCGCCGTCATGCCGGAGAATGTCCACCTCGAGGTCACGCTCGCCGCGCAGTGCCTGGCGCAGCAAGACACCATCGACATAATCACCCACGTCTATGCGCAAATCGTCCATAAGGACTACTACGTGCAACAGGAGGACGATAGGACGCTGGCCTTCTTGGACCGCAGGGCAACCTTGGACGGCATTGTTCAGAAGCACGTTGAGCTCGCCGCCAACGCTGCTGCTCCTCACACGCTGGTTGGTGACCCGGCGCACTAGGGTGTGAGGATGTCGTTGATGGATCCGTATGTATCTTTATCTTTCCGTCAAATCTATGTAGTAGTATATGGTACTACTAGTAATTATCTTACCTTTCGCATCAACTTCATAATTTTCGTACGTACTCGTTGCATGAACCGTGCCGGAACCATACTTCTCATTACTCTAGGGAAATCGTTATTTCTATCTATCGGTCGCGCCATGGAGCTGAACCAAATTTTACAAGTTACAAGTTCCAAAGGAAAAGCCTACCGTGTTCGCGTCGCACCCCCACACGGTTGGTCCGGCACGCCGCTCAAGGGGGGATGCATGCTGTGTTGCATTTTCACTTACAAGTGGGACCGCAGTTGAGCAAACCGACTATCGGCAAACCCCCACCCCGCCCACCGCGCGATGGCTGAGAAAACAAGAGGGAGAAGAGATGGTTGTAGCATGGACTCCAAGAAAATTGGTGTCAGATGGGAATCGTGTGGGTGGTGTGTGCCGTACTGCTAGACGTGAATGCTAGTTATGGCCCATGCCACCCCACTATATCGAGGTGCTGGTTACATAGAGCGAACACATTATCTCTCCAGGAGTACGGTACACCACTAGTACTACTCACATTGTCGCGAAATTTCCTTGAGTCCGTGCTCAGCCCTCCTCTCTCTCTGTTCTCAGCCAGCTAGCAGACGCGCTGAGCCCATTGTCTGTTTGCTCACGTGTGGTCCCACATGTCAGTGAAAACGCAAGACGACCCACTGAACCTGCACATCTTTCACCTCGACGTGCTGGTGATGAAAAACAAATCCAATAAAGATCTTCGGTGGCCGCTTTTGGAGTTACTCAAGAGTAAGATTCTATTTACAGTTTAACCTAAGATGCACATCACGTGGCTTCAACTAGCACTCCATTTTCTTGCATGACACGACCTAGAAGCTAGATGTCCCACGTGTCGACAAAAGGAGGAAGAACTCGACCAAATCTTCTCCACATTTAGACCGGAGGAGTAGGAAACACGGAAAGCCCTGTGCCTACATCATACTACGTACAAGCCCACCTCGCATAGTCACGTTATCACCATATTTCTCGGCCTTCCATGCAACACCTAGCTCTAGTTTATCTAACTAGAACTAACTATTGTGCTAGCATACTCAAATATTAGGTTGGCTCTATGTGATGTGGCAACTTCATATAACCGGATGATGGCTATACTACTACAGTACTCACACTTCAAGAAGTGAGTCGAAAACCATTCATAAATTGAGTTTATGACATGCATATGCAAATGTACCATTCGTTACATACAACAAGTCATCAACACACAACAACAACGAGGATACATGTTGGATTGTAGATTAGTTCCAACAAAACATTCTAGTAAATACTAAAGTTTTCATCACACAACAAATAACAAGCAATGAAATGAACTTCAGCTCAACCAATCCTTGGCGTTGGAAATGCTTGCTTTGAACCATAGGTAAGCCTCTGCGAAGGGCCAGCTATTGTCAATCTCGAGACTAACGCAGGACTGATCATCCAGGCTGAAGCGGCCTATATCAGGACGCATATTGTCATAGCCACAGTAGGGAACCATAGCAATGTCCGAGGTACAGATACAGTTGCTTCTCATAAATGGTAGTAATGTTGGGTCAACAACAGCTGGATTGCCTTTCACAATCATTGGATAGTTTTGTCCAAGGAAGAGTGAGTTTTCTCCAAGACTATCAAGACTGAACCAGGGAGAAGGTGTTGGCGCTAGCACACTAGTATCCATCCCGAATACCCTGCAACAGATGTTGGAATAGGTCCGGAGAGTGCGACCATGGGAGACAACACCTGCTTCCTTAGTAGTAACATCAGTAGTACGCTGTATACAGACAAGAAGAGGTGATCCATCGGAATAAGTTGCCAGGCGCCACTGAGTATATAGGTCCTTCTCGTCCTCATTATCGTGATCATCACCATCGTCATCTCCACCTTGGTTATAAATTTTTTCAAGTATCGGTGGTGGAATGTTCACAAGACCTTGGAAACACAAGAAGGTTAATTTGTAAAGGGAAACTAGCTAACCCGCATGCATGTGGATGAAACAATTATAATTACGGTGGAAGACAAACGTACCGAAAGCATAAGGATTCCATGAAAAAATAGTGCCACGAGTGGTGGCAGCAAACACAAGACCCTCGTATTGAATTGCATCATTGTACACATCCGTGTACAGAAACTGATTTTTGAGCAATATCCATGGAGGCATGGAAGTAAGGACGTCAACAAGCTTGTCGAAGATAGCAACAACTTGATAGTTCGTGTAATCCCAAGAGCGATTGGGAACTCGACAAATTGCTATCTTCTCTAGACGACAATCACCATGATCGTACTTGAACGTACGTAGACCATCTGTGTGCTCAACCTCTGGGCACTCTGAGATTTTTGGATGTGGAACCCGGTGATGAGTGTACACATTCACAAGTTCCCAGTCGCAGTTGTACCCAATATAAACAACCCAATCTCCATTTGCGCATGCCCAAGCCTTATCCTTAAGCGATGGCATCTTAACATCACACGTATCATTATCAAGTGGCATCAACATGCACAAGGCGAGGCTTCCGTCGTCCACGCGCCAGCGAGCAGGATCATGGTTAAGAAGATAGGGGAGATCAAACCACTCCTGGAACCTTGGGTTCTTTGTAATGATATTATTAGTTGAGTCGAGAATGGTCTTGAACGAACCTGCCATGCTAGCCGAGGTGATGACCTCGCACCGATTAATGAGTTCCTCCACCACGTCTTCTTTCAGGTCGGGGCAAGAATAACGAGGTCGTTTCTGACCTGTTCCCTCCATGGAGAAGACGATCGAAGAATGGCAGAGGGAAGGGTGAAGGCAAATGGAGGAGGGAGGAAGAGCATGCGACAGCAGTTCCAAATCGAGAGGGAAAGGCGAAGAGGCGGTGGACGGTTGCCACAGTACAGGAAGAGGCTAGTGGGGAGCAGACGGTAGCCATAGAGGTCACACATTGAAGACAAGGCCGTCCTGTCAGACATAGCGCCCGCATGGGATGGCCTCCGTCCCCCACACGAGCGAAGCGACTTTGCACCCCCACACGGTTGGTCCGCCACACCGCTAGGGAATCGCGTGTTGTCTTGCATCTTCACTTAGGCCAACTCCAGCGCGTGCAGCTCGGATGTGCACTTGCCCGACCCCCTTTCCCTCGACGCCCCCGAGCATCCAACCACGGCTACCTGTTTTGTGCACCCGGTGGCTGGATTTGGAGCGGATCCGGTCGGGCTTGAGCTCGCCCGGCTGTGGGAGGCTGCGCCACGCCATGGACTGGCCGGGCACCGGGCCGGAAGGCCCCGACAAGGCCGCAAGGCTGCATGCAGGTACTGACTCCTCCCCGAGCCGCTCGGATCTACACCGTCGGCGGTCCGCTGGCAGATACATGAATGGTTTTCGACCGGGATCGGTGCTGGCCCAGAAGCTCGTCGGCGCACCATTGCCACTCATTACGTGTGACAACTGCCCAAAGAAGGTCTTGTGCCGCGTATCTACGACGTCAGAACATCCCGGATGGGAGTTCATCAAGTGCTCAATGGGGTATGTGCTACTTTAGCTTCGGTTGTGCTCTCGGATTTGACTAGTTGTGCTAACATAAAATTTTATTGTGTAGAATGGATACAAGTTTTGGTATCGGGAATAAGAGTACATCGATATATTGATAGAGCGCAATTTAGTAGATGTCCGTGCACTTTTAGCTAGCATAGAGGCTAGAGATGAGACTAGTGCACTTGTTAATAGAATAGAGGCTAAACATGAGACTAGATGCGAGGAAGCAACGTCTACTTCTTTACACTCGAAGAAGAAAGAAGAACGCAAGATCGAGCCTCCGCGGATCAACAATGAATGCATCGAGAAGGCACTAATCCAACTTACAGGAGCAGTTATGGAAGTTGGATATCTTCTAAGATGTATTCTTGTGGTTCTTGTTTTCTTTGGTCTTGCTTTTCTAGTCAAAATTTGGTGATGTATTTCCATGTACCAAAAATCAATGATGAAAAAAAGATATGTGTTTGCAAAGAAAAATGTACACGGACGGGATGTGGCCGGGATGCGTCCGCGCGTTGGCCGCACGGCCACCGCATCAAAGAAATGTCCCGGACACAACCCCATTGCCCTACCCAAACAGACAGAATCCGGGCAAAATGAACGTCCATTTGGGGTCATGCGCTGGAGTTGGCCTTCCAAGTGGGACCGCAGTTGAGGAAACCGACTATCGGCAAACCCCCACCTCGCCCGCCGCACGATGGCTGAGTTAGAGAAACGAGGAGATTGAAGAGATAGTTGTAGCACAGACTCCAAGAAATATGGTGTCAGATGGAAGTCGTGCCGGTGGCGTGTGCCGTACTCCTGGACGTGAATGCTTGTTCTGGCCCATGCCACCCTACTATATATCGAGGATTCGAGGTGCTGGTTACGTACAGCGAACACATTGACATATGGCCCACCTCACACTGTGGCCAAATTTCCTAGAGTCTGTGCTAGGTTAAAAAGTGTTCTTTGTGAGGGTGGATGGCTGGTCTCAAGTTTAAAACTTGTTGTATTACGTATACGTAGACATAGAGATAGTGCAACAGTTTTGAAAGTTTGAACCCAAACATTAGAATGCAATTTCTATAGTTGATTGGACTCATCCGAGGACCTAGGATGATGGGATTCACAGCTACAGTAAAAACACCCGCCCAACGCGCGAAGCATGTGAAGCTAGTACAAATAGTAGTACTATTGTTGATTGGACTCATCCGATAACCTGTTGCAGTGCACGTACAATATGTATTCGGGATTTTTTTTTGCCTCGTCGCAGCAACCACTCTGAGAAGCGACTCGAAAGCCATTTATAAATTTAGTAAGTTTATCACAGGCATGTCATTTAGCATTACGTACAATAGGTCATCAACCCATAACGACAACGAGGATACATTATAAATACTAAAGTTTTTCTCACATAACAAATAACAAAGCGATGAAATAAACTTTAGGCCAACCAATCCTTGGCATTGGAAACGCTTGCTTTGAACCGGAATCATCATCCAGGCCGAAGCATCCTATATCAGGACGTAATGCTAAATGATATGCTACAGGCCTAATAAACTTCAGGACGCTTCTCT
The DNA here is from genome assembly GCF_002575655.3 of Aegilops tauschii subsp. strangulata. Taxonomy (NCBI): domain Eukaryota; kingdom Viridiplantae; phylum Streptophyta; class Magnoliopsida; order Poales; family Poaceae; genus Aegilops; species Aegilops tauschii. The sequence goes on from NC_053037.3 coordinate 408,882,585, forward strand.
GGGCAGGGCCAGCTATTGTCAATCTCGATACCAACGCAAGAATCATCATCCAGGCCGAAGCATCCTATATCAGGACGCATATTGTGATATCCAGGGTAGGGAAGCATAGCGATGTCCAAGGTATAGATATAGTTGCTTCTCATAAATGGTAGTAACATTGTGCCAACAGCAGCTGGATCGCCTTTCACCATCAGTGGAAAGTTTAGTCCAAGGAAGAGAGAGTTTTCTCCAAGACTATCAATATTGAACCAGGGAGAAGGTGCTAGCGCTAGCACACTAGTATCCATCCCGAATACCCTGCAACGGATGTTGGAATAAGTCTGGAGATTGCGACCATGGGAGACAACACATGCTTCCTTGGTAACATCAGCAGTACCCTGTATACAGACAAGAAGAAGTGATCCATCGGAATAAGTTGCCAGGCGCCACTGAGTATGTAGGTCCTGCTTGTCTTCATGCTCGTGATCATCACCATCATCATCTCCCCCTTGGTTATAGTAAAAATTTCCAAGTATCGGTGGGGGAATGTTGACAGGACCTTGGAAACAAAGAAGGTTAATTAGTACGGGGATACTAACTCACATGCATGGTGAATGAAACAATTATAATTACAGTGGAAGACAAATGTAACGAAACAATAAGGATCCCATATTGAATTGCATCACAGTACACATCGAGTCGAAGTATGAAGGAAGACAACAAGCTTGTCGATGATAGCAACAACACAAGCATTCCTATAACCCCAAGAGTGGTTGGGAACTCGACAAATTGCTATCTTCTATAGATGACAGTCACCATGATCGTATTTGAGCGTACGTAGAATACCGGTGTGCTCAACTTCAGGGCTGTTTGAGATTTTTGGAAGTGGAACCCGGTGACGAGTGTACACATTCACAAGTTCCCACTTGAAGTTGTACCCAATATAAACAACCCAATCTCCATTTGCGTCTGCCCAAGCCTTACCCTCAAGCGATGGCATCTTAACATCACACGTATCATCACTACTGTAGGATGGTCAAAACGCGACAGTCAAATCAGAGAGACCCTTCGATGAAACTGTGTGCGATGCCATAATCGCAAATGGTGGTGTAAAAAAACAGTCAAAAAAGGTGCAAAAAGTTTGCGATGATGGATGCATCAAACATGGTTCAGATTTTAGTTGTGTGTGCGATGCAGGGCATACGGTTCAGTTCAATTAACTGTTCGCGATCAGGAGGAACAAAAGAAATGGGCAGCCAGATGAAGGTGTGTGCGATATACAGCATACGGTTCACTAGGATGAATTGTGTGTTATTAGGCAACACAATGGAAACGGTTCAACTAAAAAAGATGTGTGTGATACGCGACAAACAGGTCTGTAATCAGAAATGTGTGCGAAGACCAATAATAACACAGACGATTGCCGCTAATAAGCCGTGTGATTTGCTCTGTCTACAGAAGAATAACATGTATATATTGTCGGCGTCGTGGGAACGGGGCTGCCCAGACTTGCGTGACTGCAGCCCACGGCGTGGCTCCACCAACGGCCCAGTACGGCCAAGCTTCAACAGCAACAACTCAAGACCCTCGCGAGGGGCCAAGCCTCGCGAGGTGGACGACACCAAGACCTCCCTGGGGGCGGCCTCGCTAGGCTGGCTCCCAAGGAGCAGAGATATCTATGCAGGGGGCACCTCGCGAGGTTCACGTGACGTGAGCCATGACGGCCAAGGCCAGGCGGGCGCCAGCGAGCGCAGTGCACCAGTTTCCTCTTTGGTGCTAAAGAGGCAAGTGCAGGCGAGGAGTCCCGAGGCATCAGGCAAAGGTTTCCTTATCGGTGCAACAAGACCAAGACCAGCCGGACGACAAGACGGAGGTCATCGCGGAGCCCACTGCAGTGTCACCACCAGAGCCTTCGACAGGCGAAGACTACTTTTGTCAGGATAGCTTGCACTAGTTGTCTCCCTTCAAAATTGGCCGTTGTGGGATCCCTTCCCGCCTACATTTGGGAAGAGGACAGGGGCCTCTATAAATAGGACTAGCCACCACCATAGGAGGAGACTCATCTTGGATTGGATCCATTCCATCCTCACACTCACCAGCTCATCAAGCTCAAGAACACCTCTCCTCAGGAGGCGGTTCACCCATTGTACTAGTTCATCCTTAGCCCTCAAGGCAATCCACCACCACCACACTGGGGTAGGGTATTACACCACGCCGTGGCCCGACCTAGTATAAACCCCTATGTCTCATGTCCTTTGGGTTCATCGAGCTAGGCCGTGGAATCGTTTGGTAGGCAGGCTGGGGAGAGAGTGTCCTTTGTGCGCACCCCAGAGTTCGAACCCCTCAAGGGTCTGCGGAACCCCGACTCCGACATTTGGCGTGCCAGGTAGGGGTGCGCCGAAGCTTCGCCTCCGCACCTGCTCTGTCTCTCCGTCCGGCTCCCATGGCGGGTGCTGCTCCTCCGACTGGATCAACGGGCATGCATGGAGGCGCCACGGGCCTCCGGGCCTTGACCCCCGCCTTGCGGCAAGTGCAGTGGCCGCACAAGTTCAAGACGGATATGCCGCCTCGCTATGACGGAGCGGCAGATCCAGCGGCCTTCCTGCTGGCATACGAAGAGGCCGTTCTGGAAGCCGGAGGCAACGACAAGGTCATGGCCAACTGGTTCCCCATGGCCCTCACCAGCGCGCCACGTGCCTGGCTGCTCAACCTGCTAGGATCTTCTGTGGACTCCTGGGGAGATCTGCGCGGCTGTTTCATCGCGCGCTTCGCAGCACCAACACCCCTCGCCGTTGCGGCCCTCCTCGGCGGCTCGCAGGCACCGCCCTTGGACCGCCACGTCAAGCAGTTCTTTCGCCAAATGGGCACCGCCTCTGTGCGGCATGGAGCCCCTCCAGGATGGGCGGCGCCCAAGGCCGACCTCACCTTTGACTCAGGGGACCACCCAGTGACCACCGCTGGCTCAGGCGCACTCCCGATGCTCTGCACGCCCACCATCTACAACATAGCTGTGACCAAGACCCTCATTGACGGCGGGGCCGGCCTCAACGTGCTCTCCGTGGAAGCTTTTGGCTTGCTTCACGTATCGTACGGTCGGCTCCGTCCCACCAAGCCGTTCTCTGGAGTTGGCAGCGGTTCTACCAGCCCTCTAGGGCAGATCTGCCTCCCGGTCACCTTCGATACCCGTGACAACTACCGCACCGAGCTTGTTGACTTCGACATCGCTCACATCGGCCTCCCGTACAATGCCATCCTCAGGTACCCTGCCCTGGCTCAGTTCATGGCGGCGACCCATCCGGCCTACAACCTCATGAAGATGCCGGGAAGCAGCGGCGTCCTCACCGTGGCCGGGGACACCAAAGAAGCCCTGACGGCCCTCAAGCTCGCCTTCAGGGCCACAGTGACAGCACGCCCGGCCGACGGAGCCGCCCCCGTGGCTAAAGGGGCTGCGCCAGCAAAAATGAAACGGTTGTTCACTCAAGATTGGGCCAAGACGAAGCAAGTACCGGTCGAGGATGATGGAGCCTCGGGAGCCACCTTCACCATAGGCGCCAACAAGGAGGTATTCGCCTGGGAGCCCAAGCAGCTGGTAGGGGTCCCAAGGGAAGTAATCGAGCATCACTTGAGGGTGTGCCCCAATGTGCGCCCGGTGAACCAGAAGGCACGACGACGGTCCACGGAGAAGCAGTCCTTCATCGTCTAGGAAACCCGCAACCTACAGGCGGCGGGTGTCATCCGCGAAGTCCGGTACCCGGAATGGCTGGCGAACCCCGTCGTCGTGCCCAAGAAGGGTGGGAAGGAACGCATGTGCGTCGACCTCACCAACCTCAACAAGCCCTGCCCTCAGCGCCCATTCCCGCTTCCGCGCATCGATCAGATCGTCGACTCCACCGCCAAGTGCGACCTGTTATGTTTCCTAGATCCTTTCTCGGGTTACCACCAGATCAAGATGGCGGTGGAAGACATAGAGAAGATGGCCTTCTTGACCCCGTGCGGGGTGTACTACTACACCTGCATGCCGTTCGGGCTGCGCAACGCTGGGGCGACCTTCCAGCGACTGATGCATATCGCTCTGGGCCAACAGCTCGGGAGTTGTCGGAGTAAATGGCCACGGGTAGCCTAACCGACTGCCCCTGGTTCTTCTGAAAAAATTATCAGGCCTTCGGGCCTCCAAGCACTCTGAGCATTGGGCCGCCTTCCCTGGCCGGCTACCTCTGAAGCCGACTCCCGGAAGGCGACCCAGCCTCACCAACTCCTCCCCGGGACGACTACGGGGTGGCCGACTCCAAGAAGCCGGCCAAGAAGGATGCCGACTCCTAGGAGCCAGCCGAGACCATAACCACCAAGGCTGTTCCCACATAACGGCGACACGACGGGGTGTGGCCACAGTGCGGCCCACTACCCCCAAAGCCCGGGGCGGGCATGGCTACAGGAAGCCGTACGGGACGGCCGTCTCCCGTGCGGCTCGGCACTGTAGCCATGCTGGCCTCGACGTCACCCACGACCGACTCCCGTACGGCCCGCGGGCGGCGGGCCCCTTCAGTCAGAGAGAGGCGAGAAGGTGGCCCGGCCTTTCCCAGTCGGCCAAGAGCGTAGCCGGCCTCCAGAAGCCGGCTACTCCCTTCCTCGAAGCAGGAGCCCCATTAAGGAGACAAGACGAGGTAAGGCTACAGTGAGAGCCCCCGAGGCGGCCCACTGTAGCCACGCTTACCTCGACAAAGCCCTCGTCATCAGAGGCGCGGCTACAGTAAGCAGCCGCCGACAAGACCCTAGGCGGTGGGGCCGGCCTGTCGACCAAGTAGCCGGCAGCCGGCGGGACCCACCAGCCGGCGGGACCCAGCAGCCGGCGGAGAAGCCGGCGAGCGTAGACACTGACGGCCGGGACCAGAGCCCAGCTGGATTACCATTGTACCCCCGGGGGGTAGGCCTATATAAACCCCCCGGAGCACCCATGCAAAGGGTGGGCCTCGGAGCATAGAGTTGCCTTCTAAGCATAGCACACACACACACCATAGATAGAGAGAAGCAAGAGCTAGCCTTGTTCTTCTTCTCCCTTGATCTCAACAGCTCTAGGAGTGATTGTAGCTACCTTTCATCGATCTAGTGATCATGCGGAGACCCCGCAGAGCAGGACTAGGGGTGTTATCTCCTCGGAGAGCCCCGAACCTGGGTAAGATCCGCCGGCGTGCATGTCTTCGCCTCATCCCGTTTCCAGGCACCGGCGACGTTTTATTGCCTCCCACAATGATAAGCCATCCCTTGGCATATGTCGCACCAACCACCCGACATTTGGCGCCAACCGTGGGGCCAGGTGCACCGTCGTCCGGAGACCTGTTCTGGACGGGAACCCTCTTCCTCCCCCGCGAGCGCAGCCAGCCTGCTGCGCCCGATGGCGATTGCCTCGACGCGCTGCAAGGCGTCGACGACGCCTGCGCAGCGAGCCGCCTCGCCGATCTGCTCGGCGAGACTTGCATCTCCGACGAGCCTGCGTCCGACGCAGGCACCGACTACCCCGAGAGCCGCCTCGTCAGCCTCCTCGACTAACTTCACATCTCCAGCGAGCCTGCTGCAGACATGGAGTCGGTCGGCTCCACCGACCCGATGCTCATCGACTCCGACACCGCGTCGCTTGACGCCTACCCCTCCGACGTGGTGGTCTTCGACGACCCCCTCCCTCGAGTTGACAGCGGCAGCAGCGCTGTCACCGAAGTGCTGGTCATCAGCCACGTCTCCAACTCGGGCGAGAATGCCCGCGACGCTCGGAAAGCGGCGATGCACGACCTCTCCGTCCCCATCCCAGCCGACGCCGACGCCGAGACCCGGGAGGCACGCCGCCTTGCCCTCATCACGGAGGGCCAGAAGATAGCCTCGATGAGACGCCTCACCGAGGCCCACCAGCGCGAAGTCGACCGCGCCGCCTTCGGCACGCCGCCGCCTAGCGGCCCAAGCCGAGCCGGCTTCGTCCAGAAGCGTGGCGCAGCCGTCGCCAGCATGCTGGGCGCAGATCGCCCCGTCTACGCCACCCCGCTCGAGAATCTGCGAGCCGCTCAGGCGGCTGCAGAAGAGCTCAATGGGTTGGGAGCCGATGAGCTCCCCTACATGACGAGATGGATCCAACAGCTGCTCGACGCGGCTGCAGAACGGCATGAAGCCGGCGCCCGTGCTGATAGTCATCCCCCGCGCAGGGAGCACGCCGCGACGTCCCGCTTGCCAACTGCGAGCGGCGCGAGCCAGAAGAAAGACAAGGAGCCGGCTGCCAGCCGCAGCCGGACTCGCATCACCATCGAGCGCGACGCGGATGGCCGCCCTCGAGCCGTAGAGCACCAAGGAAATCTGCCTCCTCCCCCGCCTCGAAGAGAAAGACGCCTCACTCCGCCGCCTATTACACACCCGACTCTCGGCGACCGACTCGGCCGCCGAGAAGGAGTCGGCGAGAATGACGCCCGCCACAGGATCGACCGCCTTGCTCGATCCTTGGCGTTAGAAGAAGAAGACGATGTCGGCCCGCCATGCTTTGGCCCCCGCATCCGCGACGAGCCCTTCCCCAAAGGGTTCTCGCTCCCCAGAGACACGCCCAAGTACAACGGCTCGGTGAAGCCGGACGATTGGCTCATCGACTACTCCACGGCCGTCAGCATAGCCAACGGCAACCGGCGCGTCGCCGTGAAGTACGTCCCCCTCATGCTGCAAGGCACTGCGCGCACATGGCTCAACAGCCTCAAGCCCTACAGCATCAACAGTTGGCTGGACTTCACCGAAGTCTTCATCCGCAACTTCACCAGCACCTACAAGCGGCTTCCCAAGCCTCGCCAGCTCTCCCTCTGCGTCCAAGGGCCCAACGAGTCGACCCGCGACTACCTCACGCGATGGGCCGAGCTCCGCAACTCCTGCGAGGGGGTGCACGAGGTCCAGGCCATCGACTACTTCACCGCCGGGTGCCGAGAGGGCACCCTCCTCAAGCACCGACTCCTCTGCAACGAGCCGGCTACCCTCGACGAGTTACTAGTCATCGCCGACAAGTACGCTACTGCCGACTCCTCAATGAAGACCGAGCTCCGAGTGGACGCCTCGGGGAAAGTAATTGCTCCGGCTCCCAAGACGCTGGCTGGCGACCCTAATCGGCGCCCCTACCAGAACGACCACAAGCGCAAGGGCCCCATGCCGACTTCCTCCAGTCGGCAGGTGGCCACAGTTGAAGACGAGCAGCCTGAAGAATGGCCCGCTCCCAAGAAGAAGGGTGGAAGGCCGGCTTGGCAGCCGTCTTTCTCCTACGAACAAGCACTCGATGCCCCCTGCAAGTTCCACAGCGGCGCGAAGCCGTCCAACCACACAACCCGGAAATGCCACTGGCTCACCCGCATCACCAAGGGTGAGGGAATGCTGCCGCCTCCGCCTCCCGGCCCGCCGCCTCCGGCCCCTCAGCAGCCGGCGGCTCGACCGGCAATCGGCGCCATCCAAGACGAATTCCCCGAAGAGCACGCCGCCTACGTCGTCTTCACTAGTCAAGCCGACGACAAACGCAGCCGGCGCCGACAACACCAAGAAGTAAATGCAGTCGCCTCTAGCACCGCCGAGTTCATGCACTGGTCAGAAAAGCCAATCAGCTGGAGCCAGGCCGACCACCCAGAGGTGATGCCTTCGCCCGGCTCCTATGCAATGGTCTTCGACGTCACCCTCGCGACGGAGAGGCGAGCTGCCAGATTTCCCGCATCCTGATAGACGGCGGAAGCAGTATCAACATACTATACCGCGATACCATGGAGAAGCTGAACATCAAAGCGAAGCAGCTCATGCCGAGCCGCACCATCTTCCATGGTATCGTACCCGGCCTATCTTGCTCTCCAATTGGCAAGATCAAAATGGATGTTCTCTTTGGAGACAAAGATCATTTTCGCCGGGAAGCAATATGGTTCGAGGTAGTGGATTTGGAGAGCCCCTATCATGCACTGCTTGGCCGACCTGCTCTGGCCAAGTTCATGGCTGTGCCCCACTACGCATACCTGAAGATGAAGATGCCGAGCTCAAATGGGATCATCACGGTAGCCGGCAACTACAAGAAGTCCATCGAGTGCGCCATGGCCAGTAGCCGGCTGGCCGAGTCCCTCGTGGTGGCAAAAGAGAAGAAAATGTTGGAACGGGTTGTGGCCATGGCCGGCAAGCAGCCGGCCTTGTCCCCCAACCCCAAGGATTGTGATGCGCAGGGCTCCTTCCAGCCTGCGAAAGAGACGAAGAAGATACCTCTGGACCCGGAGCACCCAGAGAGGTTCGCTGTCATTGGGGCGAACTTGGACAGTAAATAGGAAGGCGAGCTCGTCGACTTCCTCCGTGAGAATCGAGACATCTTTGCATGGTCCCCAAAGGACATGCCGGGTGTTCCGAAGGATTTCGCCGAGCACAAATTACATGTCCGAGATGATGCGAAGCCGGTCAAGCAGCCCCTCCGCCGACTGTCAGAAGAGAAGCGAAGAATTGTGGGAGAAGAGATAGCCCGGCTCCTTGCGGCCGGCTTTATCATGGAAGTGTTCTTTCCAGAGTGGCTTGCCAACCCAGTTCTGGTTCTGAAGAAGAATAACAAGTGGCGTATGTGTATAGACTACACTAGTCTGAACAAGGCCTGCCCAAAGGATCCGTTTGCCTTGCCACGGATTGACCAAGTGATAGACTCCACAGCCGGATGCGAGCTGTTAAGTTTTTTGGATGCATACTCAGGGTATCATCAGATCAAGTTGGGCCCGGCTGACCGCCTGAAGACTGCCTTCATCACACCCTTTGGAGCTTTCTGCTACCTGACCATGACATTCGGCCTGAGAAATGCCGGTGCCACTTTTCAGCGTTGCATGCAGAAATGTCTCTTGAAACAACTCGGCAGAAATGCTCACGTCTACGTAGACGACATTGTGGTGAAGACAGAGAAGCGTGGTACCTTGCTGGAAGACCTGAGAGAAACATTTTCCAATTGCGCCGATTCCAAATCAAGCTCAACCCCGAGAAGTGCGTGTTCGGAGTGCCAGCCAGCCAGCTGCTAGGCTTCCTGGTCTCCGAACGCGACATTGAGTGCAACCCCGTCAAGATCAAGGCCATCGAGAGGATGGAGATTCCCACCAAGCTGCAAGATATGCAGAAGTTCACTGGCTGCTTAGCCTCCCTGAATCGTTTTATCAGCCGACTAGGAGAAAAGGCTCTCCCCCTGTACCGACTCATGAAGAAGTCCACTCACTTTGAGTGGAATGATCAAGCCGACCAAGCCTTCCATGAGTTGAAGAAAATGTTGACCACTCCGCCTGTCCTGGCAGCGCCGACTGAGAAGGAGCCCATGCTCCTCTACATCGCCGCGACTAGCCGAGTCATCAGCACTGTTGTTGTGGTCCAGCGCCCGGAGGAAGGCCGAGCCCAGCTGGTCCAGAGGCCGGTCTACTATCTCAGCGAAGTACTATCTAGCTCAAAGCAAAACTACCCGCACTACCAAAAGATGTGCTATGGGGTGTACTTCGCTGCCAAGAAACTGAAGCCCTACTTCCAAGAGCACCCCATCACGGTCGTGTGCACTGCCCCGCTCGCTGAGATCATAGGCAGCCGGGATGCATCCGGCCGGGTGGCCAAATGGGCCATTGCCTTGGCGCCCTACACGATCTTCTATCAACCCCGCACCGCCATCAAGTCGCAAGCACTGGCCGACTTCCTCGTCGACTGGGCCGAGACCCAGTACTTACCGCCGGCTCCCGACTCTACCCATTGGCGGATGCACTTTGACGGGTCCAAGATGCGCACCGGCTTGGGAGCCGGCATCGTCCTCACCTCTCCCAAAGGCGACAAGCTCAAGTACACGCTGCAGATCCACTTCGCCGCCTCCAACAACGTGGCCGAGTACGAGGCGCTCGTACATGGGCTCCGGCTAGCCAAAGAACTTGGCATACGCCGGATCCTGTGCTACGGCGACTCTGACTTGGTGGTCCAGCAGTCGTCTGGCGACTGGGACGCCAAGGATGCGAACATGGCAAGCTATCGCTTCCTCGTCCAGCAGATAAGCGGATACTTCGAAGGGTGCGAGTTCCTTCACGTGCCAAGGGCCGACAACGACCAAGCAGATGCCCTAGCACGGATCGGCTCCACCCGACAAGCCATACCGACTGGCGTCTCCCTCCAGCGCCTCCTCAAGCCGTCCATCAAGCCGTCTCTAGAGTCGGATTCCATCTTCGTACCGCCTGCGCCAGAAACAGCCGGATCCGACTGGAGAAATCCCGCAGGCGGCACGGGGACTTCGACGACTGGCCCGGGGACTGCCGTAGTCGCACCCGGCCCGGGGACTGCCGTAGTCGCACCCGGCCCGGGGACTGCCGTAGTCGCACCCGGCCCGGGGACTGCAGAACCCGGCTCGGGGACTGCAGCAGTCGGCCCGGGGACTGCAACGACACAAGAAGCGGTGGCCGACTCCAATGCAACACCCAACCCACCCACCCGAGTCATGGTGGCCACATTAACAGAAGAAGAAGTCACAGTTCCCTCATGGGCCCAGCCCATCCTCAAGTTCCTAGTCAGCAGAGAGCTGCCGGCTGACGAGATCTCAGCAAGACTAGTGCAACGACGAGCCGCAGCATACACAATAATCAACAGAGAGCTGGTGAAGCGCAGCGTCACTAGAGTCTTCCAGCGTTGTGTCGAGCCAAAAAAAGGAGTGGCAATCCTCAAAGACATCCACCAAGGCGAATGCGGCCATCACGCAGCCTCAAGATCCCTCGTGGCCAAGGCTTTCCGCCACGGTTTCTTCTGGCCGACTGCCTTGGAGGATGCTAAAGAAATAGTCAAGAGCTGCAGAGGATGTCAAATTTTTAGTTCCAAGCAACACCTGCCGGCTTCTGCCCTCAAGACCATTCCCCTTACTTGGCCTTTTGCCGTCTAGGGACTGGACATGGTGGGCCCTTTCAAGACAGCCCGCGGTGGCCTGACACATCTAGTTGTTGCTGTGGACAAGTTCACAAAGTGGATTGAAGCAAAGCCGATTAAGAAGCTCAATGGGCCGACTGCCGTAACATTCATCACCGACATCACTACTCGGTACGGCGTGCCGCACAGCATCATCACCGACAACGGCACGAACTTCGCCAAAGGAGCACTGGCATGTTTTTGCGCGACGCAGGGCATCCGACTGGACTTAGCGTCCGTTGCCCACCCGCAGTCAAACGGCCAGGTCGAGCGAGCAAATGGACTCATCCTCTTCGGCATCAAGCCCCGACTGGTTGTACCACTGGAGCGATCGGCCGGCTGCTGGCTCGAAGAGCTGCCGGCTGTCCTCTGGAGTCTGCGCACTACACCCAACAAGTCAACCGGCTTCACTCCATTCTTCCTCGTGTACGGTGCCGAGGCTGTCATCCCAACAGACATCGAGTTCGACTCGCCTCGGATCACCATGTACACGGAGGAGGAAGCCAAAGAAGCAAGAGAAGACGGCGTCGACCTACTAGAAGAAGGCCGGCTGTTAGCCCTCAGCCGGTCCGCCATCTACCAGCAAGGGCTGCGCCGCTACTACAACCGCAAGGTCAAGCCAAGATCCTTCCAAGAGGGCGACCTTGTGCTCCGGCTGATCCAGCGAACAGCCGGCCAGCACAAGCTCTCGGCCCCTTGGGAAGGCCCCTTCGTCGTCAGCAAGGCACTCGGCAACGACTCCTACTACTTGATCGACGCACAAAAACCAAGAGCACGCAAGAGAGACGACTCCGGCAAGGAGTCGGAGCGACCATGGAACGCAAACCTCCTAAGACGATTTTACAGCTGAAAAGCAGTATGTATCACGCTCCCCTTTTGTATTAAGTACAAACCAACAGGCCCCCCGAACAGTACTCGGGGACTGCCTTTTATTTATCTATGAATGACGAGTGTCATATCCATGAATGTATTATTACATTTTGAATTTTTGTCCGGCACCGGGTTCGACTAGTCGGCCCGGGGACTGGCCGCCTTGAGCTATATCGAAAGTTTTTCCTAAAAGTCAGAAAAGTAGTGCGCTGGCTCCCGAGTCCTCTCTTGTTGAAAGTCGCAGCTCAAAGAACTGACTGTCCGACTAGCAAGAGGAAAGACAGAAAGGACGCCCACGCGAAAAACGGCTAAGGAACAACGAACCTATATAGCAAAGAGACGGCCTCCAAACATGCCTGCCAGCTACCAGAGCAGCCGGCTGGCCGGCTTCCTAAAAAACTTAGCTTTCGTCCAGCAGAGCTAAAGTACTTCCCCCTCCCCAATCGGCCAGGCACTCCCCCGGCTACAGATTGCAGAGCAACTGTTTGACTGGGGAGGCGGCAACCAAGGGAGGGCGGCAAAGGAAAAAACAGAAGGACAAAAAGCGAAAGTACAAGGAAAGACCAAATGCATAAGTTATATATACATAAAGCCGCCAACAGGCCGGCTACAGACATAAGTGCGAATACACCCAGTGGGTGGAATTGTGCGAATTTAACCAAACATTGTTCTAAAGAGTAACAAGACAGGAAAAGCAAAAGACGGCAGACTAGGGCGCGACATGGAGGCCGAGCTGGTCGGTGAAGGCAGCCTCGCCGGCTGAAGGAGTGGCCGACTAGCGGGCCCCGGCTTGACCACCACCTGCAGCAGGAGGCGTGGAGGCGCGCGACGTAGTGCTGGAGGCGCGGTCAGACTGAGGCTGGCCGGCTACTCCACCAGCCGGCTCGGCGTCTTCACCCTCCTCCTCCTCCTCTTCGCCCTCGTCGCTGGAGTCGATCTCCTCCGCCGAGTCCTCACCGTACGCCGAGTCCAGCCCGAACAACTCCTCGGCTGGGCGACTCCATTGTCGTCCACCTCGGGGGCGAAGATGCTGGTGTCGGTGTAGTCGGCGATCGCCGAAGCCCGCCGAATGATATCCGGCCGCGCCGGCTCCAGCTCCGTGTCGGCTTGCTGCCGCCAGGTAGCCAGCTAGTCCAGGCTCAGGCCGGGATACCAGGCCTTGACGAACTCCAGCGCCCGCCTGGCGCCGGAGCGAGCCGCCGAGGCCTTCCAAGCCTCGAAGCGGCCGACTGCCACCTCCAGCCAGTCGGCGGTCCGACTGGGGGTGCGAGGGACCACTTGGCCGGGCCAGAGGGCGGCCAAGACCTGCGCCCCGGCACGCTGAAGCCGGCGGAGCAGCCGGTGAGCCGGCTGGATGCGAGCCTGGATCACCAGGAGCTGTTCCTCCAGCGAGCGGCCGGCAGTTGGCGAGATTTCAAAGCCGGCTTGCCTCCGCGCCTGGCGACGGGCCTCGATGGTCTGGTTGGCGGCGGTCGAATAGCCAGGGAAATACTCTGCGCGAAGAAGAAGAAAGGAAGAGAAGAACACCAAAATCAGAAAAACGAGCCAAAGTGGCAGACGGCAAGAAAGGACGAAGGGGTAGGCGGCTTACCGTCAACCAGATCTTCGATCTGGCCATAGCCAGAGACCAGAGTCTGCCTGGCCTCAGCCCAGCCAGCCGCCTCCGTCTCGAACTCGGCCTGGAGAGTGGCTTCGCGATCCTGCGCAGCCTTCAGCGCCGCCTTGTGGCCTTCCTCCTGGTCGTCCAGCTTCTTGACCAGGCGGTCGCGCTCCTGCACCAAGGCGGCGAGCTCGGCATCCTTGGCACGAAGAGCAGTCTGGAACTCCCCCAGCTGTGCCCTCAGACTGGCGTTGGCCGCTGCAAAGTCGGAAGAAAAAGAAGAACAGTAAGAAATCGTCAAGGAAGTTCTGACCCGACTGCTCAGCAGTCGGCCCGAATCTCGGGGACTACACCCAGTGGGTGCGCTGACGCGCCCCCACATGAGATAAAGATCAAGTCACGTACCTCGGCTCTCAGTAAGGTCGGCGGTCTTCTGAGTCAGCTCCCGAGCCTGGGAGTTGAAGGCGGCTGCTCGAAGGTTGTGGTAGTCCTGCAAGATGGACAGAAGACCGAAGTGAGAACAAAAACAGCAAAGACAAAACCTCCAAGAAGTTCCAAGCCGCCTGCTCAGCAGCCGACTCGGAACTCGGGGACTACACCCAGTGGGTGCGCTGACGCGCCCCCACGGAAGAAATCAAGATCAAGAAAAAAAGCAAAGTCAAGAAGAAACAAGACGGGAGTACTAACCCGGATGGCCGCCCGCGTTGCAAGGAACTCGTCGGTGAACTGCCTCAGCGCCGCGGCTTGGCTTTGGAGCCGGGTCCGGACGTCTTGTGCAGCCACGTTCACTACGGCTGTCCCTCCGCCTGGCGTCCACCCTGAGGTAGCGCTGGCCGCCTCCGCGTCTCGGGCCGACGAGCTGGAGCCCAAGGCTGGCTGTGGCTCTGACACGGCCTTCCCCGCATGCCGGCTCGGCGGCACCCGGACCGCCACCTCAGCCCTCGCGGCCGGCTCGCCCTCCGCCGACTGTGCAGGCGGCGGATCAGGCTGGCCGCCTTGGGCCGCCCCAGTTGGCGGGGTCGGCTCCGGCGCCGTCCCCAAGATGATGACGTCGTCGCCGCTTCCCCCAGCCCCGTCTGGTCGCCGCTGGCTCCCCCTGGCGAGGGTTCCATGCCCCCAGGCGCCATGACGCGCAGCGGAGTGACATCAAAACCTTCCCCGCTGCCGCCGCGGCCTCAACCTCTGCCTGGGCCCTGGCTGCGGCCTCGGCGAGTTCCTTCGCCGCCTCCTCCTCCCGTGCCGCCTGGGCGGCGGCCGCCTTCCGTGCCTCCGCCTCCCGCGCCTCCCGCGCGTTCCTTTCCGTCGCCTCCTGGAGGTCGGCACGGGGGTCCACGCGGCGGGTGGTGCTCCCAGAGCCCCTTGGCGACTCGACGACGGAGCCGGCAGCCGCCCGCTCAAGTGACAACGGAGCTCTGATCGTTGAAGAAAAAGACAAAGGTTACAAAAACCACCAAAGAAAAGAAAGAAAGAAAGAGAGTACATAAAGAAAGATTCGGACTTACGCCGACATGGTCTGCGGTTGCTTCACCACCTTGCGGAAACGAGCCGCCTTCGCGGCCGCCTCCTCCCGCCTGGTGGCTGCCGCCCCGCCTCTGGGTTTCTTCGTTCGGCTGCCAAACAAGCCCTGGGCGGCGCGACGCTTCTGACCTCCACCCCGAGCAGGCTGCGCGGCGGAGGAGCCCGCACCGCGTCCAGATGCCGGCTGGCGGCGCGGGACGGCTTCGGCTTCATCCTCGTCCGGCCAGTCGTCAAAGGTGGCGGTGAACCCGGAGCCGCCTGTCTTGCTGCTTGGCCTCCGCCCGGCTCGACGTCGTCATCCATATGGACCGCCCCCAGGTCGGGGTCCTCCAGGTCATGTTCGGTCCGGTCGGGGACGAAGCGGCGCTCCGTGTCTGACCCGCCGGCCGGCCGAAGTAGAGGGCTCTGTCGAAGAACAAGCCGACTAAGTCAGAGTCGGCCAAGAGATGCTCGGCAACAAGGCTGAGAGAGAGAGAAAAAGGCACAGGGAGAGCATACCGTAGGCGGCGGATTGGCTCGGCTATACGGCTCCTTGCCGAACTGCCACTCTTCGGTGAGTTCGCAGTTCACAAGGTAGTTCACCATGTAGGCGACCTCATGGCGCGGCATCTCCTTGGTGCACATTCGGCTCGGATCGAGCTGGCCGCTCATCTGACAGATCAGATGAGGCCGGCTCTGGAGCGGAAGGACCCGGCACGTGACGAACGCGGCCAGAAGGTCGGGCCCCGTCAGGCCCTCCGACTGGACCATCACCCGCAGTCGGGAGATGGCGGCGTTTCCCGCCTGCGACAGCGTCACAGCCCGGAAGGACCACTTGGGCAGCCTGCCCGCCGGTGGGCCGGCTACGTAAGCCGGCAGGTTGATGTAGTCGCCCCGTGGAGCGATGTTCCGTACGTAGAAGTACGACTTCTGCCACTTCTTCCCCGATTGGATCAGCGTGATGACGGGGAAGGGGTTGTCGGCAGCCGATCTCCGCGACGCGATGAAGGCGCCAGTATGAGCCGGCACGCCCTTACTGCACGTGCCCAGCTTCGACTGGAAGAACTCCCCCCAGAGCTCAAGGGTGGGGAGGACGCCGAGATAGCCCTCGCACAGGGTGACGAAGGCGGACAGCAGCACCACCGCGTTGGGGGTGAGATGGTGCGGCTGGAGCTGATAGAATTTGAGCCAGGAGCGGAAGAAGGCGCTCACTGGCAGGCCGAAGCCGCGCAAGAAGTGCGAGCGGAAGACCACCCGCTCGCCCTCCTGCGGCCTCGGCGAGTTTTCCTTCTCCAGCGCAAGGCGGACAGATATCAGGTGCCCACATATATAGAGTCAAAAGAGAGATTGAGTCCGAGGGAGAGGGGGTTTGTCCGCGCTGGGCAGCCGCCTCGTGTCGCGGAGAAAGTCGACGTGGTCGTCATGAACGTTGGAGCCGTCCCAATCCCCGCCAAGCCGCTCTACGGTGGGAGGGATGGCGAAAGCTAGCACGGTGGCGGAGGAGCGTGCGGTGGAAGAGCGCGGCGGCGAGGCGCTGTCGCAAGAACTGGCAAGAGGAAGAAGACGGTGGAAGTAGGAGGAGCGTGCGAGGGCCTGCCGCCCTCCACCTCCCCCTACTTATAGCCTCACGAGGCCGAAGAGGCCGGACGTGGGGGGACGTGGGATTAACTACGCCCACTCCCCCCACGTCTCGCGATTATTGCGCATGAATGCGAGCCGAAACTGCCGCACGGAACGTGCGGGCGGTTTCGGGATACAAAGGATCCGCGCCTGGGCCAGGGCGCGGACGTGGCGGGCCCCCTCCCTGCGGCAACGTCCCGTCACGCACGTGGGCTGGCAGGCTTTCCGGCCACGTGGTTCGCCGACGGCCCGTGGCCGGCCCGCGGCCCGATGCACGTGCCAGTGGACTCCCGCCCTCCGACTCCAGAAGATTTCGACTCAGGCGGCGCGCCTGACCAAGGCCGGCTCCCAGCTGCCGGCTTGTCCCGATAGGAAGCTGATCAAGCTTCTCAACCCCCACTCCACCTCGAAGCCCAATCAGCTTCGGGGACTACTGTCGGAGTAAATGGCCACGGGTAGCCTAACCGACTGCCCCTGGTTCTTCTAAAAAAATTATCAGGCCTTCGGGCCTCCAAGCACTCTGAGCATTGGGCCGCCTTCCCTGGCCGGCTACCTCTGAAGCCGACTCCCGGAAGGCGACCCAGCCTCACCAACTCCTCCCCGGGACGACTACGGGGTGGCCGACTCCAAGAAGCCGGCCAAGAAGGATGCCGACTCCTAGGAGCCGGCCGAGACCATAACCACCAAGGCTGTTCCCACATAACGGCGACACGACGGGGTGTGGCCACAGTGCGGCCCACTACCCCCAAAGCCCGGGGCGGGCATGGCTACAGGAAGCCGTACGGGACGGCCGTCTCCCGTGCGGCTCGGCACTGTAGCCATGCTGGCCTCGACGTCACCCACGACCGACTCCCGTACGGCCCGCGGGCGGCGGGCCCCTTCAGTCAGAGAGAGGCGAGAAGGCGGCCCGGCCTTTCCCAGTCGGCCAAGAGCGTAGCCGGCCTCCAGAAGCCGGCTACTCCCTTCCTCGAAGCAGGAGCCCCATTAAGGAGACGAGGTAAGGCTACAGTGAGAGCCCCCGAGGCGGCCCACTATAGCCACGCTTACCTCGACAAAGCCCTCGTCATCAGAGGCGCGGCTACAGTAAGCAGCCGCCGACAAGACCCTAGGCGATGGGGCCGGCCTGTCGACCAAGTAGCCGGCAGCCGGTGGGACCCACCAGCCGGCGGAGAAGCCGGCGAGCGTAGACACTGACGGCCGGGACCAGAGCCCAGCCAGATTACCATTGTACCCCCGGGGGGTAGGCCTATATAAACCCCCCGGAGCACCCATGCAAAGGGTGGGCCTCGGAGCATAGAGTTGCCTTCTAAGCATAGCACACACACACACCATAGATAGAGAGAAGCAAGAGCTAGCCTTGTTCTTCTTCTCCCTTGATCTCAACAGCTCTAGGTGCAATTGTAGCTACCTTTCATCGATCTAGTGATCATGCGGAGACCCCGCAGAGCAGGACTAGGGGTGTTATCTCCTCGGAGAGCCCCGAACCTGGGTAAGATCCGCCGGCGTGCATGTCTTCGCCTCATCCCGTTTCCAGGCACCGGCGACGTTTTATTGGCTCCCACAATGATAAGCCATCCCTTGGCATATGTCGCACCAACCACCCGACAGGAGTGAAAGTGCTAGTTATCGACTAGAGGGGGGTGAATAGGCGATTTTTATGAAAGTCTTCAAAACACGGGGGCTTTGAAGACAAACAATAGAAATGAACCTATTTATATGCAGTGGAAGGAAGACTACACTAGACAAGCCATAGTCAAGTAAGCAATGAATTGAAAGCACGAAGACTATTAGCAGCTAGGTAGTATGGATCAGGATGGAAGATATTATGAAGCCAAACAACAACAGTCTTCACACACTGAAGTCAATCAGATCATGCAAGCAGGCAATGACTTCATGAAGACAAACTGTAAGTAAAGAGAGGGAGGAGATAGAACCAGTTGCTTGGAGAGGACAAGGATTTGTTGGACCAATCCAGTTGTTGTGACAACTGTACGTCTGGTTAGGGAGGCTGAGATTCAACTTAGAAGATCGCGTCTTCACCTTATTCCCCTTGAGCTAAGGACACTTAGTCCTCGCCCAATCACTCTGGTAAGTATTCAAGGTAGACTTCCAAACCTTCACAGACTTCGTTCACCGGCAATCCACAATGACTCTTGGATGCTCAGAACGCGACGCCTAACCGGCTGGAGGATTCACAGTCCTCAAGTGTAATAAGTCTTCAGATCACGCGGGCAGAAAGACTTCATTGATGCCTAACACTCTTTGGCTCTGGGTGTTTTGGGCTTTGTCCTCGCAAGGATCTCTCTCTCTCTCAAATGCTTCGGAGGTGGGTTGCTCTCAAACGACAAAAGCCGTGAACTAACTCTGAGCAGCCACCAATTTATGGTGTAGGGGTGGGCTATTTATAGCCAGGAGGCAACCCGACCTGATTTGTCTGAAATGACCTTGGGTCACTAAGGAACTGACATGTGTCCAACGGTCAGATTTCAAACACACGCGGCAGCTTGACTTGGGTTGCAAGTAAAGCTGACTCATCCAGCTCTGGTTAAGATTTGCTCTCATTGTCTTTGCTTGAAGACATAGGATTTGGTTGAGCATCACTTCAGTCACTCTGACTTTGTTCACTTGGACCCCACTTAACAGTGCGGTGGTTCCTATGACTCAACAAAGAAGAAAAGGAAACTATGAAACAACTATGTCTTCGCACTCCATAGTCTTCACGTGAATGTCTTCTCGAGTCATAATCTTCGTTGTGAATATCTTCACAGACCACCATTGTCTTCAATGTCTTCACACATTTTTAGGGGTCATCTCTGGTAGGAAAACCGAATCAATGAGGGACTACTACATGTTTTATCCTGCAACTCTCACAAACACATTTGTCCCTCGACCAAGTTTATCGTCAATACTCCAAAACCAACTAGGGGTGGCACTAGATGCACTTACAATCTCCCCCTTTTTGGTGATTGATGACAAACTAGTTGAAGTTTTCAACGGGGATAAAAGTATGTGAAAGTTTAAGGATTTAAGGCATTGTCTTCATAAGTAGCAAAAGGCTCCCCCTAAAGATGTGCATATAAGTAATTTGCTCTTGAATGCAAATGCACATGGCAGGTTTTACTTGTGGAGATCCTCTTCAACTTGTGAAGACAATTCATTATGCATATAAGGATATAACAAAGATAATGACATGCATAATGAAAAATGGACGTCTGTAGAAAGGCTTCATGCGGAATTTATCATCGCATCACAGAGTAGCAAAAAACGTAGCAGATGACCATCAGGTTTAAGTGTTACAACCCAAAGAACCAAATGTATCAAAAGACGAGAGTTGTAAGCATTTGGCAAAATATAGCAACCACCCATATGGACCCGCTTGAAGGCTATCAACTCATATGCTTCTCCCCCTTTTGTCAGTAAGGACCAAAAAGGTTTGAAGACATAGAGCACCTACTCGTTCCCATCAGGAGTAGATGAAGGTGCAGGGTCGACGTTGGAGTACGGTGGTGCAGAGGGGCCTGGTGCAGTGTCGATACGCGGCGAAGTCATGGTTGGTGAAGTGGCATCGTCTTCTTCATGGTGCCGATCCTGTTTCTGATGTAAGGCCACAAGAAGTTCTCGGTCATTGAGTACACGAGATCGCTTCCGAGGCCTTTGAGCAATGGTGCTTTCAGTGGCTTCAGTGTGTGCACGATGAGGTGCATGTATATTTCCAGCCAGAGGATAGACTCGAGTTGCAGCAAGAACTCCCTCAATTGGTTGCGTGAAGCGTTGGCGATCAACATTATGAAGATAAAGTGGCTCCTTGGCAGGCTCAGGGTAGATGGCTTCGACAGACATATCAACTTCAGGCAAAAAGGCAAGATGATTGCGCCATGAGGGCTGATAGTCGACAGAAGAGTGAAGCTTGATTAAGCGCATCACCCATGGAGCATAAAACTTTAAGCCAAACAGATCGATTCCATATGCAGCAAGCTGTCTGATGAAGAAATCCTGGGAATTGAATCTGATGCCATTGAGAATATAGAACACCAAAGTCTTCATGGCTCCTTCAAGTTTGGCTTCAGCTGAGTATCCCTTGATGGGCCAAAGAGTATGCCTCAGAATATGATAGATTGTGCGGGGCAGGTACTCAAGGTCCTTGACGAGGAATTCCTTGGGATAATCAGCATCTTGAGGCAATGGCTTCATCATGCTGAGCATCTGACTCATATTTGGTTCAGGCCGCTAGAAGATACTCCGCAGTTCATTTTGGTGTAGCTGACAACCAGGCTCATAGAGTTCACCTGGAGTGGGCAGGGAAGTAAGCTCAATAATGTCTTGAGCTTTGGCTTCATGGTGCATATCGCCTGACATCCACTCAAGGACCCATGTCTTCGGATCCTTGTTGTAGCCATGAATGTGAAGTGTGGCGTAGAATTGCAGTAGGAGCTCTTCATTCCAGTGCTCTTTGTCCGTGACGAATGGCAAAAGACCAACTTCTCTGAAACAGTCCAGAGCTTCTTCCAGGCAGGGCAGACCAGCAATGGCTTCACAATCCAGACATTGTGAGGAAAGATTCGCTCTTGATTGTATAAGACACATAAATAATAGCTGCGCTGCTGATAGCTCCAAAAGCGATCAGATGAGATCTTTGGCTTCGAGTAAGGATTCTTGGCGCTATCAAAGAAGGTGTTGTGGGTTCTGAAGCTGTTCACACTGAACGATCCTGGGGAGGTTGCAGCACCTGTAAGCCTTGGTAGCCTGGGCTTTGGCTTCTGAACTTGTGGCCTCTGCTCCACATGATAGTCATATTGAGGTCCGGGAGCAGTGGGAGGCACCATGATGGGCCACCGAACTGTGACAAGTTCACCACGATTATAGGCCTGTTCAATTGTGTGAGGCCTTGGGGCTGGAACAGTGGTATCTGTATCCACATGGGCTTCAGGATGCACTTGAGCTTCAGGCACAACATTGGCTTCAGGCTCCACATTATCTTCAGCCATGACAACGTCATTGGCTTAAGTATCATTGTTGGTGGCAGCCTCAGTGTTCTCAACCTCCATGTCTTCAATGACAGGAGGGTCGGGCATAGACACATTCTCCTTGAGAATGACTTCTTTAGTGGCAGGGGGTGTGGCAACTCTTTCTTCTTCAGGTCTTGGTTCTTGATTGTCATCGGCTGATGTAGCCGGAATGTCTTCAGCAGCTTTTGCTTCGGACTCAGAGACATTCGCAGTAGGAGTGGCTTCAGGAAACACTTCGCGTGCAACTGAGCTTTGTTGCACTTATCCTTCGGGAATGCTCGACATGGTGACCTGTGGCCTAGGGCCTTTGCGAAGCCTGCGGAATGCGGGCAACGCCTGTGGTGATGGAGTGGTCTGCACCATGTAGTCGTCGTCAAGCACCAGAGAGGTGACTTGAGGTGTAGGAGTTGTGGGAGTTTCATCATGAGCGGGGCTGTCTTGCTGGGGGCGATCAGCCCATGAATCATCCTGAGCAATTGGCATCAAAGGACGACCAATGCTGATGAGTTCGCTGTTTGTAAGAATAGGCGATGATACCGGTTGGTGCTCGATTTGAGTAAGGACTTCATCATCTTCAACGTGGTCGCCATGACCAATGTCTTCAGCTGTGATGGGGTCGACAGCTGGTACATCTTCATTTTTAGGAGCCTCTGTGAAAGCAGGCTCGTGGATCACAAGTTGACGCTCTTGATTGGTGGATGCAGGACGAACAACAAATGGGCTCAACAACAAGAGGCTCAGAGGCCACAACACGCTCTTTCTTTGAAGACGTCTTGAATTTCTTCTTTAACGGAGCATCATCAGAAGTATTCCTGTCCTTGCGCTTCTTGGCTTCGGCTTCAGCTGCCCTTGTCTTTTTAAGCTCTGAAGCTGCTATGGGGACCTTAGGCTTCAAGCATGTCATGCTAGCAGGGAAGACAATGCGAGGTGCGTCCTGCCTTGAAGCTTCAGCTTGGGCCACAACAGGCTTCTTCTTCTGTTTGGCAGCCATCTTGGGGTCAAGGCCAGGATGCCCAAGAGCCTTAAGCTTCTCTGCCTCATTGTGTGCTTGAACACATTTCTTTGTGAAGTATTTCATCCACTCTCTTGAACCTTTTGCTTCTTCACGCTTCTTGTGAAACAGTTCTTTGAGCTCATGCAACATTTTCTTGAAGCTTTGAACATCTGCCACACTGAGCTTGGCCATGTTCTTCTTGAAGAGAGCCTTCTCACAATCAATTTTGTTTTTCAGCTCGACAATCTTCTGAGCCAAGGCCAACTCATTATCAATGGCTCTGTGGAAGGTGACGCTGATATCAACTGGCAGCTGAAGATCATCAATGCAGAGGCTCGGGTTGTCAAACCACTCATCGATGAAGTTGTTCAGAATATCCACATCAAAGAGGGGCAGATCATTGAAGATCTCCGCCTCTTGCTTGCTCTAGATTAGTAGCTCAAGGGCATCATCACCAAGATCTTCGTCGCTTGACAGATCAATGGCTTCATTTTCGTTCCGCAGAATGGCAGCTGGAGTAAGTTCATGCCCAGAAATCTTCATGGGCTTCTTCTTGGGCTTCTCCGTCTTCTTGGAGACATGAGAGAGATCTTCTGATTGCACACTGGGTTCAGGAGGTGCAGTTGCCAATGGCTTCGGACTTGGACTTAGGCTGAAGATTTCTGTATAGAATATCTCCCCATGGTCGCTTGATGGCGTTCTTTTCAGCACATTCAGCAGTGACAAATCTGTACTTGAACCATTCCTCTACCCAATATCTTCGAATCCATTGGATTCTAGTCTTGCGCTGATTGTAATTCTCTTCAGGATCAGTCTTGTACATTTCAAAGAGATCTGGTGGCAAGTCCTTGGCTGTGTCCCCACAGCGCTGCCTGCCGCCCTTTCTAGCTGATTTCTCAGTGGCCATTATATTCAAGCTGAAAGGCTTCAAGACTATGAATGGCTTCCTTCTACTGGTCGGACAGGAACTGGCTTCAGGAGAGTTGATGTGGTGCTGTAAGAATTCTGCAAATGAATGCAGACTATGAGAACCAAGGGATTCTCCCATGGACATGTACCTATGACAGCATTATAGGTGCGAGGGAAGGGGAAGAGTTCATATGCATTCTCAGAAGATTTTGAAGATAAATCAGTTTGAAGACATTGACCTCATAGTGCGAAGACATTCACTTATTTGGAGAGAGTTGGTTCCAGATTTGTACGAATCCATGAATAAGTACAAGTGAGGAATCTAACTAGTGGTGAAGCATAAGTGAATATACTTGGCAAGATATGAGATGCAGAACAAGATAGATCCAGATTTGGAAGTTTAGAAACCACTTTTGGTTGAATTGGGTGGATCTGATGGATCAAAAAGGCAGAAAAAGTAAGTTTTAATTACCCTTGACGAACTACTAGACGGGGCGAAGAGGGATGCCGAGCAGTTCAATCTCCCGCGCCTAACTTGGCGTCAGAACACACCTACGGCGGCGGCGGAGAGGACGAGGTCCTGATGTCTACTACGCAACCTTCTTCTTGTAGACGTTGTTGGGCCTCCAAGTGCAGAGGTTTGTAGGACAGTAGCAAATTTCCCGCGAGTGGATGACCTAAGGTTTATCAATCTGTGGGAGGCGTAGGATGAAGATGGTCCCTCTCAAACAACCCTGCAACCAAATAACAAAGAGTCTCTTGTGTCCCCAACACACCTAATACAATGGTAAATTGTATAGGTGCACTAGTTCGGCGAAGAGATGGTGATACAAGTGCAATATGGATGGTAGATATAGGTTTTTGTAATCTGAAAATATAAAAACAGCAAGGTAACAAGTAATAAAAGTGAGCGTAAACGGTATTGCAATGCGTTGAAACAAGGCCTAGGGTTCATACTTTCACTAGTGGAAGTTCTCTCAACAATAATAACATAATTGGATCATATAACTATCCCTCAACATGCAACAAAGAGTCACTCCAAAGTCACTAATAGCTGAGAACAAACGAAGAGATTATTGTAGGGTACAAAACCACCTCAAAGTTATTCTTTCTGATCGATCTATTCAAGAGTCCGTAGTAAAATAACACGAAGCTATTCTTTCCATTCGATCTATCATAGAGTTCGTATTAGAATAACACCTTAAGACACATATCAACCAAAACCCTAATGTCACCTAGATACTCCAATGTCACCTCAAGTATTCGTGGGTATGATTATATGATATGCATCACACAATCTCAGATTCATCTATTCAACCAACACAAAGAACTTCAAAGAGTGCCCCAAAGTTTCTACTGGAGAGTCAAGACGAAAACATGTGCCAACCCCTATGCATAAGTTCACGAGGTCACGAAACTCGCAAGTTGATCACCAAAACATACATCAAGTGGATCACGTGATATCCCATTGTCACCATAGATAAGCACATGCAAGGCATACATCAAGTGTTCTCCAATCCTTAAAGACTCAATCCGATAAGATAACTTCAAAGGGAAAACTCAATACATTACAAGAGAGTAGAGGTGGAGAAACATCATAAGATCCAACTATAATAGCAAAGCTCGCGATACATCAAGATCGTGCCACCTCAAGAACACGAGAGAGAGAGAGAGAGAGAGAGAGAGAGATCAAACACATAGCTACTGGTACATACCCTCAGCCCCGAGGGTGAACTACTCCCTCCTTGTCATGGAGAGCGCTGGGATGATGAAGATGGCCACCGGTGAGGGATCCCCCCTCCGGCAGGGTGCCGGAACAGGGTCCCGATTGGTTTTTGATGGCTACAGAGGCTTGCGGCGGCGGAACTCCCGATCTAGGTTATTTTCTGGAGGTTTCTATATATATAAGAGGTTTTGGCGTCGAGAACAAGTCAAGGGGGTCTCCGGTCTGTCCACGAGGTAGGGAGGCACGCCCAGGGGGTGGGCACGCCCCCCACCCTCATGGGCAGCCCGGGACTCTTCTGGCCCAACTCTTTTACTCAATGGCCTCCTTCTGGTCCAAAAATAAGCTCCGTGAAATTTCAGGTCAATTGGACTCCGTTCGATTTTGTTTCTCTGTAAAACTCAAAAACAAGGAAAAAACAGAAACTGGCACTGGCACTGGGCTCTAGGTTAATAGGTTAGCGCGAAAATCATATAAAATAGCATAAAAATGCATATAAAACATCCTAGATGGATAATATAATAGCATGGAACAATCAAAAATTATAGATACGTTGGAGACGTATCAAGTCCGCGGCCGGCGTGAGGACGGTGTCGGAGAAGTCGCGGCAGCTAAGCGCTTTGTCTCTGGCGTCGACGCAAGCTAGCGGAGGCGCTAGAGTTTGTGCGAGGTGGGAGAAGATATAATGACCGCAGTGAGTTATGTATTTATAAGGAAAGGGACAGCAGAGCGTAATTACGCAGGTGCCACTGGCGGTTCACATCTGAAGGACACGTATCATGCATGCAACTCATTGGAAGTTGTTCCATGTTCCCACGCACGCCTGGATTGTCGGGTGGTCGTTCCGGCTTCTCCGGTTTTCAGGCAATAAGGATATAGCATTAAAACAGATTTAACTTTTATCTCTATGTCTTCTACTGACAAGGAGTCAGAGAAGACAATCGACAGTTTCTATAGAATGCATATGATTTGGATAGATAGAATCTGAGGTAGAAGCATAGAAGGGGTTAGGGTCCGATCACATTCACTTAGATCAAAAGATTCAAACATGAAGTCATAGCTATAAGTGAATGTTGTAGAGGACAGAACACAATTATATGTATATATCAGCATAAGACCAAATCAACATTGTGAAGATAAATATGAAGTCAAATTAATGTTGAAGACAAAACCAAATGCGAAGATTATGCAAATGTGACGCCAATTAAAACACTTCAAACAAGAGTTTGGTGGCGGCGTTACCCACCGTATAGGAAATATTAGACCCAGACACGGCGCACAATTATCGTGGCGCTACGAAGTCAAATTCCGCATTAATGTATTCACACTTAGAGTGTATGTCTTCATTGATTGAAGATATACGTTACTTCGTGTGTTGCACATCGAAGTCATCAACATGCATAAGTGTTAGGATGTGTGTCCATTTACAGGACATTCGAGGATTCTAAGATATTTAGCTCACACCGCAACTTGCAAAACCTTTTCTCATCCAAGGGCTTTGTGAAGATATCTGCCAATTGCTCTTCAGTGTTGACGTGAATGATATCAATATCTTCTTTCATGACATGATCTCTGAGAAAGTGATGACGGATCAATGTGCTTTGTCTTCGAGTGGTGAACTGGGTTGTTGGCAATCTTGATGGTGCTTTCATTGTCGCAGTAGAGTGACACTTGCTTCAGGTGGATACCATAGTCCTTGAGAGTTTGCTTCATCCATAGAAGCTGAGCACAACAAGATCCAGCAACAATGTATTCAGATTCAGTAGTGGAGAGAGATACACAGTTCTGCTTCTTTGAAGACCAATAGGCAAGAGATCGTCCAAGAAAGTGACATGTGCCTGATGTGGACTTGCAATCAACCTTGTCACCAGCATAATCAGCATCTGATAATCCAACTAGATCAAACTCTCAGCCCTTTGGATACCATAACCCTAGTGTTGGGGTGTAAGCCAAATATCGAAGAATTCGCTTCACAACTAAGTGATGCGATTCCTTTGGTGTCGCTTGGAATCGGGCACACATGCAAACACTAAGCATTATATCTGGCCTAGATGCACATAAATAGAGTAAAGAACCGTTTTGGAATATTTGGAAATTTATAGGGTGAAGAGGCGGTGCGGGAGGCCCCCGAGGTGGGCACAACCCACCAGGGCGCTCCTGGGCCCCCAGGCGCGCCCAGGTGGGTTGTTCCCCCCTCGGAGCACCCGTATGGTACTTCTTGTCCAAGTTGTGTCCTCTGGTCCATAAAAATTCTCCAAAAAATTTCGCTGTGTTTGGACTCCGTTTGGTATTTATTTTCAGCGATGTAAAAAACAAGCAAAAACAGCAACTGGCACTGGGCACTATGTCAATAGGTTAGTCCCAAAAATGATATAAAGTTTCTATAAAATGATTATAAAACATCTAAGAATGATAATATAACAGCATGAATGCTTCATAAATTATAGATACGTTGGAGACGTATCAGCATCCCCAAGCTTAATTCCTACTCGTCCTCGAGTATGTAAATGATAAAAGAAATAATTTATGAAGTGTGAATGCTAGCAAAGTGCATAAGTTTGATCAATGCTAATTTCAATCACTTTTACTAGCATCATAACAACAACTCTTTCTCATAAAACCCATCATGTTAAAGTAGCAACCAATTCACATGTTAAGGTTCAAACAATGAATTCTCTTGAAACTTAACAACCTATATTCTTAGTCACCAAACAATTGTGATTCAACTTATTCAACAGAGTCTAAGTAAGATCTCCACATACTCAATCATCATATAGTCTTCTATGATTGCTAGTACTCAAAGCATATTCTTAGAAAAAAAATGGCATCCATCGAACACGAAGAAAGATAGGGGCCTAATGTTTCGCCTCCCAACTCATTTATCATAGAGATAATTGTCAACAATAATAAATCATGATCAAATGTACTTGACTGGCCATGTGTGCCTAGATCTTTCCCCACCACATGATGCTTGCCAACTAGAGAATAGTTGAGGTTGAAATGAGAATGCATACTATTGACTCTTGCATAAAATTAAGTACTGAAAAGTAAAAGATAGGCCCTTCGCAGAGGGAAGCAGAGGTTGTCATGCGCTTTTTATTTGGATGCCCAAGCTCTTAATGCAAAGGAACGTCACGTTATATTGCCCCTTATGATAGAAACCTTTATTACGTAGTTCGTCGCTTTTATTACTTTGCCATCACAAGTTCGTACAACGCTCAATTTTCGCTTACAATAAAAGATCAAACATATTTAGGAGCAATTTTTATTGCTTTATGCACCGATGACAACTTACTTGAAGGATCTTATTCAATCCATAGGTAGGTATGGTGGACCCTCATGGCGAGAAACTGGGTTTAAGGTTTTTTGGATGCACAAGTAGTATCTCTACTTAGTACGAATTTTTGGCTAGCAAAAGATCCTAGGCAAACACCACATGTTGGAGGATCCATGACAATATAACTTCTATGCAAACATACCCAAACATAACTCATTACGTTGTCTTCCTTGTCCAACTTCAACTAATTTGCTCAAGTTTGAAAATAATTAATGGGTATTCACAATCATAGAAGATGTCCATTTAGCGATCCGACCTCAGACGGTCAAATATCTATGCATAAGTGTCATCCCTGGATCGGTAATGCTGACACACACAGTACTTGAAGGCTTTATAATAGAGTGCAATCACACACTTATTACATTGAATGTCTCCAAGGAGAACTTATTACAATAATATGGCTTAAGGCCATCTAACTATGATAACAGCGGAAGGCTTGGAAGATAAAGTGAGTCCATCAACTCCAATGGCATAGCTGAGTGCACGACAAACGACCTAGCGCACCTTACTCTTCGTCTGAAAAGTCTGCAACATGATATGTTGCAGCCCGAAATGGGTCAGCACATGGAATATGCTGGCAAAATAACACAGTAGAGCAATGAACAGAATAAATGCTATCACTACATGCATATATGGCTGGTGGAGGCTCTATGGTTATAATGTTTTTGCGAAAAGCCAATTTTTCCCTACAACAAAGAAATATATTTTTTGTTTAACTATCATGGTAATTGATAAACATTCAGAATGGTAACCCCATCTCAATCCCAATTAAACAGTAGTTAACAACCCAACAAATTAATTTAGAGTGATGAGATCAACATGATAATTCAAGAACCAGATACTCAAGATGTCCATAACCGGGGACACGGCTAACCATGATTAGTTTGTACACTCTGCAGAGGTTTGCGCACTTTTCCCCACAAGACTCGATCTCCTCCGTTGGATTTCTCGCACTACAAGGTGTTTGAGAAACGGATGACCGAGACACAGTCTTTCAGAAGCATTAACTCTTTACTCTGGGTAGACAGTTACACCTACTTTCCGCTACATCTGCTAGCCTACCACTGAAAGAGGTCATGAAACATACTCAACTATGCTAGAGCCCATAATAGCTTGTGGCTGCACACAGAAGTTTCTAGCATGAATAATCTTATGATCCCTTTGAGCCTGGGTGGCGAACCATAGGATGATCACACGGTAACCCCGGGATCTCCTAGGACAACACTGGTATAACCCCAGGTGCCCGAAACCAATCCACCCAGATGTGTATTTAAGTAGCCACCTTAAGTTAACCCTTAATTAACAATCTCACATCTGTCATGGATCACTCAAACCAAACCACGTCTACGAGCATAGCATAGCAATATAAGCATAACGTAGAAGTAACTCCCAAGGTTTGATATAAAAGGGCAATAGGTTCTACCTCATCATCTACTTCCCAACACCCACAAGTTAATCACATCCTAATCATGCAGTGTTTGAGGATTGTAACTAATGCATAAAAACTGGGTAATAAAGGGTATGATCAATGTGTTACTTGCCTTGCTGACGATCTGCAAACCCTAGAGACTCGTAGTAGCACGCTTCGCACTCCGGAAATTCTATAGCAAACAAACAATAGCATACATAAGCACTCAAGCATAGATGCAATGGTAAAACTCAAATAAGAAGATCCAAACTGAAAGTTCAACTGAAGAGTTTTGATTTGCAAAAAGAATCAATCGAATCGGAGCTACGGAACTGAAACTACGGTCAAAAGAAATTCGAAGTCAAATCTTCTTGAAACCAAATTTTAAATTGTCAAAACAATATTCAAGTTGATTAACTGGAAAGAGGGGCTCGAGACGAAGATTTAGGCGTTGGTTTCACTGGATTTGGACGAACGGTTAAAAAGTTACGAGGGTTTGAAGATCAGGGGCTAATCTGCGATAAAAATAATCGTGGATAGGTCCCTGGCCGAAAATAAAAAGAAAAAGAAAAATCTATCGGATGAACGTCCGCTAACAGAGACTAGCGAACGAATTCGTTCGTTAAAACAAACTAACGAACGAATGTTCGTAGATTAGAGCTAAGCGAAGAAAACCAAGAAAACCGAACCGATCTAAAAAAACCGATGCAGGGTTTACAAAAAATACTTTGAAAATTCATAAAAAAATTGATATGAACACAGAAAAATGCAAATAAGATATCAAAATGTTCAGATAAACATTGCCTTTATGTGTATGTCATTTGCATTTAGGAAAAAGGTACCGTTTAAACTACCTAAGTTTATTAATATTTTTAACATTACCAAAAATAAAAATGTATAAATAATACTTTTTTTAGGAATAAAAATTACATGCAAATGTAGGTGGCGTTTTCTAAACATCGTGATATCTTATTTGCATTTTTCTGAGTTCATATCAACTTGTTATGAAGTTTCAAAATAATGGTCAAAGTCGTTTGAACATTCATAAAAAGTTGACATGAACTCAGAAAAAATGCAAAAAAGATATGAGGATGTTCAAAAAACATCACCTACATTTGCATGTAATTTTAATTCTTGAAAAAGGTATTTTTATACCCTTCTTATTTTTAATCATGTTAATAACATAAATAACCTCGCGTATTTAAACAATACTTTTGTCCTTAATGCAAATGATATGCACATAAAGGTAATGTTTGTCTGAATATTTTGATATCTTATTTGCATTTTTCCGAGTTCATATAAATTTGTTATGAATTTTCAAAGTATTGGTTAAACGGTCAAAGGGCATTCGGGTGACCTCGGGGGCAAATCTAAGGGCAAAACTGAGCAAAGTCGAAAAGTAAGGGCAAAACCCGTGGGTAGGTTCCAACTAGAGTTTAAAAAAATAAATTCTGCCGAAATAAAAAAATCCTAAAAAAATATAAAAAAAATCTAAAAATGCTAAAAGCAATTTTCGTTGTCTAAATAAAATATTTAGAACAAAGTGAACTTTTTTTGGCCTAAAAATGCAATTTTGAAAAATGCATATTTTTCTAATTCAAATAAAATAGCAATAAAAATCCAAATAAATTATTTATTTGACTTTAATATTTTTCCTCCAATATTTATTTTATTTTGGAGAAGTCATTTTATCTCCTCTCTTTTATTTTTAATATTGGAAATATTTTGGAGAGAAAAATAATTAAAACTAAAATGATCCTCTTTTCCAAATTTGAGAAAATTCAAATATGAAAATAAACGAAATCCCCAACTCTCTCCGTGGGTCCTTGAGTTGCTTAGGATTTTCCAGGATCACAAATGAAATGCAAATAAAATATGATATGCATATGATGACCTATGTATAACATTCCAAATTGAAAATTTGGGATGTTACAAACCTACCCCCCTTAAGATGAATCTCGCCGTCGAGATTCGGGTTGGCTAGAAAATAGGTGTGGGTGGTCTTTCCGTAGGTCTTCCTCCCGTTCCCAGGTGGCTTCATCCTCGGTATGGTGGCTCCACTGAACTTTGCAAAACTTCATAACCTTGTGAAAGAACATGTGGTGCCCCCATGTTTGGTTTTGGTAATTGACGACAATCTCTATGGACTAATGGTTGCCTTGAGTTATATTTGAAGGTTTTGTCCGTAGGCTTTTCTTGGAGTACATGTGTTGGTTTCAAGGAGAGTTTGTGTTGACCAAGGTGCTATTAAGGAATTATCCAAAGATTGGTCATGTGAGAGTTGAGCTTATTGCAAGCATGTCTTGAAGAAGAAGATTGTGTGATCATTCATGTTTACCTTCAAGACATCATCCAAATGAAGAGAGTTGGAAACATTCTAGGTTGATCAAGACTAAGTCAAGAGTGAATCAAGTTGATCAACTCACAAAGCGTAGAAGATGTACCGAGAGGGATCAAGTGATCTCATGGTATGGTAAGTATTGTCCATTGTGCTTTGTGTACTAACCCATGGTCTATGTGAGAGTTCTATGTGGGGTTAGGTTCGTGTTCATGGGCTTGCGTCAAGAGGAAGATATCACTCAACCCATGGAGAGGATGACATCAAGTGGTGATCATCATCAAGATTGCCGTGTTCAAGTTCAAGTGGAGCATCACGAAGAGATCAAGTGCTTGAAGCTTGCCGTCCATTGTGGTGACAATGGACTTGTGAAGATGTGCCGAAGAGTGGCTCACCCATAGTGGAGTATGGGGGAGCAATCAACTAGTCTTCATCGAGCCAACGAAATCAAGAAAGGTGGTCCATCTTAAGGGAGTCAAGATCGTCATCATCTAGCTCAAGTGGACCATGTGCAAGGCAAAGGTTTGCTCTTGATAGGTTTTCTATTTTACCGGTCTCATGATGGTAGTTGGGAGACCGGGTTATAGGATCGATTGCCGTACTATCAAGGGGAGCTCTCGATGAGTAGCTTGATCATATCGTTCATAGAGACCTCAAACCATTGCATCCTTGCATCATCTTTATTGGTTCTTGTTTGGTTCTTCTCTTTGTGAGTTTTGGAGCTTATGGTCATCTTGATGACAAGCTCGAGTTCGTCGAAAACAGAGTTCACTCGCATCTTCTATGATGTTTTCGATGTTGGAGGTTATGCCGGTTCTTCTCAGTTGGAGGTTTCACTCCTCTATTTGATGCTACTCGTCGTCTTGTATCCAACAAGCTTGAGTTTGCTCAATTCGGAGCTCATATGAAGAAGTTTTGGCAGTTCTGGTGTTCCTTGGAGTATACTTGTTTTCGTGGCAGTGGCTTTGGGATGGCACCAGCGGTAGTACCGCGGTACCCAGCGGTAGTACCGCTTAGGAGTCACAGGCGGCAGTACCGCTCCGCAGCGGTAGTACCGCCGGTGGGTCCTCAGCAGTAGTACCGCTGCGGTACCAGGCCCCTACCGCGTCGACTCGAGGGGTCGTTTTTCGTGTCGGATTGTGCGGTACTTCGCAGCGGCAGTAGAGCGGCAGTACCGCCCTACCACCGCGGCAATACCGCTCGAGTCTGTATCTCTCCTGCCCTCCTAACACCACGGTAGTACCGCCCGGGGGAGCGGTAGTACCGCTGCTCTCAGCGGTAGTACCGCTGCCTTATGCGGTAGTACCGCCCTCTGCGAGGCTGTTTTGGGGGTAACGGTTGGATTGTTCCCCCCACTATAAAAGGGGGTCTTCTTCCCCATTCAACCTTATCTTTTGAGCTCGTGTTCTTCCCCCATTGTTGACCTTCTTCGAGCTTGCTAACTCTCAATCCCTCGATGGATTCTTGCTAGTTTTTGAGGGAAAAGAGAGAGGAGATCTAGATCCGCATTTCCACCAATCACTTTCTCCTCTATGTGAGGGGAACCCCTTGGATCTATATCTTGGAGTTCTTGGTGTTCTCCTTCTTGTTCTTCCTCTCATTTTCCTCCGTAGCATTAGTTGCTTCGGTGGGATTTGAGAGAGAAGGACTTGGGCACTCCGTGTGCCCTTGCCATTGCATTTGGTGCATCGGTTTGAGTTCTCCATGGTGATTCGTGGAAGTTACAAGTTGAGAAGCTTATTACTCTTGGGTGCTTGGTACCCTTGAGCTTGTTCCTCTTGGGTGCTTGGGCGCCCTAGACGGTTGGTGGTGTTCGGAGCTCGATCATTGTGGTGTAAAGCTCCGGGCAAGCGTCGGGGTCTCCAATTAGGTTGTGGAGATCGCCCCGAGCAATTTGACGGGTTCGGTGACCGCCCCCAAGGGTTGCCATTTGTATGGGTTCGATGACCGCCCTCAAGGGTCCCTTAGTGGAATCACGGCATCTTGCATTGTGCGAGGGCGTGAGGAGATTACGGTGGCCCTAGTGGCTTCGTGGGGAGCATTGTGCCTCCACACCGCTCCAAACGGAGATTAGCATCCGCAAGGGTGTGAACTTCAGGATACATCGTCGTCTCCGCGTGCCTCGGTTATCCCTTACCCGAGCCCTTTACTTATGCACTTTACTTTGTGATAGCCATATTGTTTCTTGTCATATATCTTGCTATCACCTAAGTAGTTTTTCTTGCTTAGCATAAGTTGTTGGTGCACATAGGTGAGCCTAGTTGTTGTAGGTTTTGTGCTTGACAAATTAACCACTAGGTTTATTCCGCATTTGTTCAAGCCTCAACCGTAATTATTTTAAAGCGCCTATTCACGCCCCCCCCTCTAGGCGACATCCACGATCTTTCACCTTGCTGTGTGTAACTCGGCTGGCAAACCCGAGAATCTTGACAGGTTTCTCCTCGTAGGTTAGATCACTACCCAACTGAATTGCTTCCAGGGGCACTGTATCTCTCAGAGGAATATCGACCATCTCTGCATGACATTTCTTCAACTGGGAAACGTGAAACACATCATGAACTCCTGACAGTCCTTCGGGTAACTCCAACTTGTAGGCTACCTCTCCCATACGCTCCAAAACTCGGTATGGTCCTACAAATCTCGGGGCTAACTTTCCTTTGACTCCAAAGCGTTTAACACCTCACAGAGGTGACACTCATAGATATGCTCTGTCTCCGATTTCATAGACTACTTCCTTGCGTTTTGAGTCTGCATAACTCTTTTGTCTAGACTGAGCTACCTTCAGTCTATCCCGAATTAACTTATCCTTCTCTTCGGACTCTTTAATCAAATCTGTTCCAAACAACTAACGGTCTCCAACTTCATCCCACATCAACGGTGTCCTGCACCTTCTCCTGTACAAGGCTTCGAACGGGGCCATCTTCAAACTGGCTTGATAACCGTTGTTGTATGAGAACTCCGCGTACGGCAAATTATCATCCCAACTAGATCCATAATCTAGCGCACAAGCTCTCAACATGTCCTCTAGAATCTGATTGACTCTCTCGGTCTGTCCATCTGTCTACGGATGAAAGGTTGTACTGAACTCTAGTCTGGTCCCCAAAGTCAGGTGCAGCTGATGCCAAAACTTCGAAGTAAACTGAGTCCCTCTATCTGATACAATGGTCCTCGGAACTCCATGCAGACATACGATCCTGGTCATATATATCTTGGCCAACTTTGCACTTGTATAGGTGGTTTTCACTGGGATAAAGCGAACCACTTTGGTCAAATGATCCACTACTACCCAAATAGAATCATATCCTGACCGGGTCCTGGGTAATCCAGTGATTAAATCCATGCCAAGCTTGTCCCACTTCCATTCGGGTATCGGCATAGGCTGCAGTAATCCTGCTAGCACTAGTAGAAACTTCCATTTTACCTAGGGCCAAGTCCTTTACCTAGAGTTCATTGGCCTCCCCAAGGGACAGAAAAGTAGTGAACAGTACACCCTAGGGGAAGATGGATTTTTGGGCAAAAAAATTTGGAAATATAGTTTCCCTAGGGTCGGCCCTACTTAAATGGCGTCAAGCCTGGCCTCGGTGTGGAATGTAGATGGACTCCGTCGCAATTTTGATCCACTTCGCACCACTTATTTTGATGCCTCGCGCCTTTTTGTTCCTTTTCATGTAGTTGGGCCCACTGTTCAGTGAGCGATGGCACACGAGAGCTGAGAAAGGGCGTGCATGTGGCAATATTTCGGTCGATTAGGTTTCTTCTTCCCTCGCTTGAAGCCCTGCGCCGCCAGAAGCCAAAATCTTATCCCCTTCTCTCCCGAAGCATCCCACTCCATCCAAGATCCAAACGCTCTCACCCCTGCCTCGCCGTGCCCCACCGCCGCCCGCCTCCCCGCCTCCTTGTCGTGTCCCTGCCTCCTGGCCACCCGCGCAGTTGCCTGCCACATCCACGCCCTGCTGTGTCCCCCGCCCACCGCCACCCCGCCTCCCCTCCGGCCCGCCTTGTCCCGCACCGCCCCACGCCGCCCCACACTGCACTGCCCCCTCTTCTTCCCCTTCTCTAGTTCCACAACTCCAGCGGAACCATGGCGTGACGGGCGTGGTGACCATGGCCACGCCGGCCGGGATGGCAGCGCCGCGCCATCCGTGTTGACCTTGTCGCGCCTGCTAGTCGAAAGACTATCGGATTTACCCGACGTTGTACCCCCCTCCTCTCCAACAAGTTACCTCTATATCTCTCACTCTAACGTTTTACTTGTGTGATGGATATTCAATATAAATCTGCATATTCAGTAGATCAATAGACTACATGGTGATAATCATGTGACATTATTTCTGAACTATCAAGTAGTTATTATCAGTTCGATTACAATTGCATAATCTACCCAGCAGTTGTAGACATTCTAATCGGTAAAAGAGAGTAGGTTCAGGAAATGTTTGACATGAACGCAACAACAAGAGATACTCATTAAGAGCTGGGTCGAATCTCAAGTTATTAAGAATGTGTCCATGGACACACAGCAAGTATAGTTAGTATAGTAACCTTGTCTTGTTATAAAAGGGCCACTTTGAGTCTATATAACTGATAGTAGTATAACTGATAGTAGTATAACTGATAGTAGTATAACTGATAGTAGTAGTATCTTATTAGTGCAGTCAGAGAGGCTGTGGTCTTAAGCACATTCTTGTACCAGGGGGCCTGGTAATTTTCTACTATCAAGGCATTTCCCTTTGATATTACTATGGCTATGTAAGTATGCAACATTGTGGCAAAGTTTCAGCAAAATGAAGAAAAGCTAATTTTTTACTGAAGAATATGTCGAACTGACCACCATGTCCATCTAATATCTTCTATTATGTCAATTTGATTTCGATCTCTAGTTGTATGCTAACCTTTGTAGTGTCGATTGAATTGAGGTAAGCATGAAACATCAATGCTCATGAAAAATTGAGCCAAGAACTAGAAATAGTTTAGTTCGTTATGTAGTTATACTGCCATAACTGATACTATTGTTGATTTATAGGCTAGAAGGGCTAGATGATCAGTCCAGCAATGGTGTCAGGCATGGTTTGCTACATATGTAGATGCGCCATCTCTGAAAAAATGAGATCAGGTTAGCACAAATCATTTGTACCATCAGGCACTTAAATTATACTATGATGACTACGTGTTTGGTTTGTTTGCATAAAGGAAACCATTAGTTGTTCACACTTTATTTATCATTGAGTTATCTTCTTTATCTGCAAGAACATGTTCTTATGGGTGTCATAGTCTGATGGCCGATGTATACTATCATTTAATGCAACGGGTGAAGCCAGCAATCTGGCGTGGTTTGGCGTCTGCCATACGTAAAATTTGCTACAAAGTCTATGGATATATACCGCTAAACTCCTATACACCACGCATATGAAAATTTGAGCTAAGACGTGCCTCCTTCTGGGGCCTGATTTCTCATGGGTCGTGGCCTGATGCAGTGGGCTTGTAGGTTGTAACTTGACTGCACGTCAGCACATCAGTAAAACTAGCGATTACTCCGGCCAAACCCCCGTGATCAGCAGGATTGCTCCTCTAAACGTGGCAATGCGCGGATGCGGCGGGGCACGGCCTGACGGATGCTGGACACATGGGGACCGTGGCACTGCTGCTGCGAGGCGAGTTTGCGACTGGCGAGAAAAGCAAGTGCGTACTATAATGAATGGTAATTGTTGTGGTCGAGTGAAGTATGCTCTGCTATTCAATCTGTTCTAGTGCACTTCCATTGTTGAATGACCAATTGATTCGATTTTGCTTGTAATTTTGTTATACAGATTTAAAGAGCAGTTTTGCCAAGCAAGTCTCACTGAAGCCAGTCTAACTTTGGATGTAGTTGCTGGACAACGATAAGAGGAATGCCATTGCCATGTTCTCTTAAGAAAGTAAAGCTTCATTATGGGTTTATGACTACATATTCTTTATCGATCTTCACTATGATTTTATCCTACTAGTTACCAATTCATGATTTATCTATAGTATCTATGTTTTATAGATCATCTTTATGTCTGTCTGGTTAATATACATGATAAATTATTGATCGGTCATCCATCTAGTGACGTATGTTGAGTGCGAACACATCAATTTTGGATTTTGGTTGTATTTTCAGAACACAAAGTAATATACATCTACTACTCAGTGAGCTCTTGCATAATTGCATGATATATGATTTTCTCCTTCATAAACCCCGCCACACCTAAAAATAATTTCTGCCTTCGCTTATATGCAGGCTCTTACACAAAGAATATTCTTGAGGTGATGCTATGTAAGTTCAAGCTTATCAACATACTTGCCATCCTTTGGAACTAACCAGTTGGTGTATCCCGATTCATTTGCAGACTTTGGCAGCTAAACAAGGAGTGTCTTTCAACAAAATTCCACCACCTCCAGTTCCACCAACTACTGTAGATTTTGGAAACAAGCACAGAATTGCCAACTTTGTGTGCTCAGCAACCTGTAGAACATGAAGCCTGTTTGAAGACCAACTTTTGGGTGAATGCATAGATACCATATTGGTACATGTTTTGTTTGTAGTAGTAGATACTTGGTTTGACCAACAATGCTTGTACGTGCTGATTTAGGTAATCTGCTAGCTGTAGCATTTTTTTTTGAATTTTGGTTCTAAACCGACCTTGAATCTGGTTTCAAACTGACCTTGGGTCTGATGTATGTGTCATTTGAATCTGATGTGTACATTGAATCACGGCTATAATTTATAAATTTGAATTATGGTTCGGAATTTAATTATTTGAATTATGTCTGCTATGAATTTAAATCTGAATAGCATATTTGTATATTAGGGGAAATGATTCAAAAGGGCTCCGAGATGTTTCCCTAGAGCCAAACTTGTTTGTAGGTAAAGCACCTTTCCACCTTGGACAGGCAGCCAAGTTCAATTCTTTCCCTAGGGCTTGCAACCCTAGGTAACCAAATCGTTTCCCTAGGGCTTGACGGGTGCACTCTAGGGAAAGAGCTCTTTACCGACTATACTTTACCTAAGGTTCTTTCCCTAGGGCAAGCTCTAGGTAAAGCCTTTACCTATGGTTTTTTGCATTTCACCTAGGGTATATGGCCATAGGTAAAATCGTAGTTTCTAGTAGTGTAGCTTCTGATGGTCTGCCTTCACTCTCTGACATACATCACATACGGCCACATACTCGGCAATATCTTTCTTCATACCAGTCCACCAGAAACACTCCTTCAAATCCAGATACATCTTGGTGTTTCCAGGGTGTATCAAGTAGGGCAAGTCATGAGCTTCCTGAAGTATTAACTTCCTGATCTCTGCATTATTGGGTACATAAACACGGTCCTCAAACCACAAAGTGTCGTGCTCATCCTCACGAAATCCTTTGGCTTTTCCTTTGCTCATTTTCTCCTTTATCTCGGCAATTTCCTTATCATCCTTCTGAGCTTCTCGAATCTTTCCCAATAATGTTGACTGAACCTCCAATGTTGTGACAAAACCTATAGGGACTATCTCCAAACGAAGCTCCCTGAGATCTTCGACTAACTCCTTTGGTAATCCTCCGCTTACGAGGGTATTGGCATAACTCTTTCGGCTCAAATCATCTGCTACGACATTGGCCTTGCCTGGATGATAGTGCTACTTCATATCACAATCCTTTATAAGCTCCAACCATCTCCTTTGCCTGAGATTCAGCTCCTTCTGTGTGAAAATGTACTTCAAACTCTTATAATCCGTGTACACATCACATCGATTTCCGATAAGAAAATGTCTCCAGGTCTTGAGTGCGTGAACTACAGCTGCTAACTCCAAGTCATGCGTGGCATAATTCATCTCATGCGGTCAAAGCTGACGTGAGGCACATGAAACAACTCTTTTGCCTTGCATAAGTACACCTCCAAGTCCTAAGCGAGAAGCATCACAATACACTTGGAAATCCTTGCGTATAT
This sequence comes from Aegilops tauschii subsp. strangulata, assembly GCF_002575655.3. Lineage (NCBI taxonomy): Eukaryota > Viridiplantae > Streptophyta > Magnoliopsida > Poales > Poaceae > Aegilops > Aegilops tauschii. The sequence continues at coordinate 408,922,730 of NC_053037.3, forward strand.
CCGGCAGAATCAGCACTGGGGTTGTAACCAAATGTTTCTTCAACTCCTGAAAACTTGCCTCACATTCATCTGTCCATTTGAACTTTGTGTCCTTCTTCAACAACTCCATCATAGGCTTCGCAATCTTGGAAAAATTCTCAATGAATCTCCGATAGTATCCCGCGAGTCCCAGAAAACTACGGATCTCTCCTACTGAGGTGGGTGCTAGCCAATCAGTGACTGACTGAACCTTGGTAGGGTCTACTGCTATACCTTCTCCTGATATAACATGTCCAAGAAATCCAACTTCCTTCAACCAAAACTCACACTTGCTGAACTTGGCATATAACTGATGTTCCCTGAGCTTCTCGAGAACTAAATGCAAATGCTCCCTGTGTTCCTCTTCACCCTTCGAGTATACCAAAATATCATCAATAAACACCACAACAAACTTATCCAAAAACTCCATGAATACCTTATTCATCATACTCATGAAATAGGCTGGGGCGTTAGTCAACCCAAATGACATAACCGTATACTCATATAGCCTGTACTTTGTGGTGAAGGCTATCTTAGGTATATCCTGTTCTCGGATCTTCAGCTGGTGGTATCCTGATCGCAGATCGATCTTGGAGAATACTTTAGCTCCTTGCAGTTGGTCAAACAAATCATTGATCATCGGCAGTGGGTACTTGTTCTTGATCGTTACTTCATTCAATGCACGATAATCAACAACCATTCTCAAAGATCCATCCTTCTTCTCAACCAAGAGCACTGGGGCTCCCCATGGTGATGAACTTCGTCGAATGTATCCTTTCTCCAATAACACTTTAATCTGCTTTTTAATCCTATCAAAAACTCAATGTCTCGATCCGGCGGCATTCCTGGTAGTTCCTCTGGAAATACATCCGGGTAATCCTTCACTACAGGCACTTCCTCCTGAACAACTCCTGAGAGGGAATTTACTTGGGTCCTCCTAGGCGCATGCCTAGATACATACTTAATCCTTTTTTCCCTCCGGGGTGGTGAGCAGAATTGACTTACTGGCGCAATCGATGTTTCCTAAATACATTGAGCCAATCCATTCCTAGTATCACATCCAATCCTTGAGACTCCAGAATTATTAAGTCTGAGGGGAAAACATGCCTACCTATGGTCAATGGCATCTGAAAACATCCTTGGCTTGCCATATACTCCGCTCCTGGCGAGCTTACTAACATAGGTGTCCTAAGAACTTTAGTGGGAAACTTATACTTATCCACAAATACCCTTGATATATATGAATGTGATGCACCAGTATCAAAAAGAACGATTGCAGTAAATGACTTAACCAAAAACTTACATATAACTGCATCTGGCTGCTCTTCAACCTCCTCCACGTTCACATGGTTCACTTGTCCCCTGTTGAAAGGGTTGGGCTTCTTCCCAGAGCTTCCATTGCCATTTTCCATTCTTTGCTTCAGAACACTCATTGGCATAGTGTCCGGTCTTCCCGCACTTGAAACAGGTAATGTGACTTTGGTCCTTCTTGGCGGGTGTGGCTGGGTTAGAGCGGTTCTGATTGCTGCTTGCTCCATTCCCATTTCCATTCTTGGGGCCACTGTGGTTATGCGAACTTCCTCCATTGTGCGTGTGGCCTCCATGGTTGTGGGTATATCCTCCCGAGTTCGGCGTAAAACGAGGCTTCTGCTGAGCTCCTCAATTGTACCTCCCTTGTCCATACTTCCTTTTGCGGCTCTCAATCTGCTGTTGCTTCCCTTCAATCATAAGAGCCTTGTCTACCAACTCCTGGTAGTTGTTAAATGTTTCCACCATTAACTGCATACTCATCTCATCATTCAACCCTTCCATAAACTTCTCCTTCTTTGCGGCATCTGTGGCCACATCATCTGGGGCATAGCGGGCTAACTTATTGAACTCATCCACGTACTGCCCCACAATACGATTTCCCTGGCGTAAGTTGCGAAACTCACACTTCTTCATGTGCATAGCTCCAGTTGAGACATGTGCAGTGCGGAATGCTTTCTGAAACTGCTCCAAGTGACATTGGCTATGGGGAAAGTGGCTGTGTAATTCTCCCACCATGAGGCTGCGGGTCCATCCAATTGGTGTGCAGCAAAGCGCACCTTCTCAGCATCTGTGCAACCTGCGGTGGTCAACTCCCTTCCAATCCTGCATAGCCAATCATCAACAACTATTGGCTCGGTGCTACTGGAAAACACCGGCAGTTGCAACCTCAGAAAACAGGCTAAGTTGTCAACTGGAGGCAGTGGCGGTGGGTTGTTATTGTTGTTGTTGTTGCCTTGGTTCTGGACTAGCAACTGCATCAAGGCATTCTGCTGTTGGATCAACTGAGTGAGCTCCGGTGGGAAGACAAATCCAGGGTCACGTCTCGGAGGCATCTGATGGGTTTAGAGGGCAGAGATTAGAATAGAGTGAGGTCTAGTGAGAAAGCGCTACCCATGTGCACATGAGACAAACACATTCATTTCACATCACTCAATCAAACAAGGGCATACAAACAATCTAACTACTGTTACAGAAGTGCTCGGGCTACTACTATATACATGGGGGGAATACTACTGATAATATGGTGGTCGACTAGAAATTTTGATCGGTGGAAGACTCCCTGATATCCGCTCCAGCTTCGTCTTCATAGTCATCATCACTACTGTCAGGGTCGGAGTCGGTGTCGTCAATGATGATGTAGTCTTCAGAACGAATGTCCTCGGGATGGTCGTCATCTCCTCCTGGCGCGGGGTCTCCCATGAATACTCCTAGCTTCCTCGTCAGGTCGTCATTCTTCTCCACTAGTATTGCGATTTCCTCCTCATATCCGTCGCGTGTAGACTTGAGTTCCTCTTCAAGCTCCATGTTCCTAGTCATTACCTTCTTCATATCTATCATGCTTGCGCACATTTGGTTCTCCTGGCGATGAATGTGTTGGTTTAACTCCTGGATGAAAGATGCAATGGACCTGTCCCTCCTGGTGCTGATCATCTCCCATTGCTCCTCTTGGCGCCACATATCTGGTAGATGGTGTCCTTAAGATCCTTGTGATAAACTTGGCCGATGCGTCCCATGGCGATGTGGGCTGCCATGCTCTTTCCTAGACGCCAGGTTGGTGCATCAAAGGAAAACTCTATGGGCTCAGTAACTGGCGTGAATATCCTTCCTGGAAATTGAACTCGAATCATCCAACGCTGCTCTTCTGGTAGAGTGGCGGTGTAGGTCCCGGTGAAGCTTGGTATTCCGATGTTCAGGTACCTAGTGACTTCCTTCAAGTGTCGTCCAAAAGGTGTGTCTTCATCCGATTGTGCAAACTTGTTCCTTGAGTCCGTCATCCTATAGAGTGGAAAATGGAGAGGAGTCAGAAATGAGTAGAGAAGAGTGACCTATGGCTTATCTTAGTGGTCGTGTCCTACAATCAGCGTGTGCTCTGATACCATCTTGTAGCGCTCTGACCTCAGACGGTCAAATCTCTGTGCATAAGTGTCATCCCTGGATCGGTAATGCTGACACACACAGTACTTGAAGGCTTTATAACAGAGTGCAATCACACACTTATTACATCGAATGTCTCAAAAGAGAAATTATTACAATAATATGGCTTAAGGCCATCTAAATATGATAACAGCGGAAGGCTTGGAAGATAAAGCGAGTCCATCAACTCCAACGGCATAGCTGAGTGCACGACAAATGACCTAGCGCACCTTACTCTTCGTCTGAAAAGTCTGCAACATGATATGTTGCAGCCCGAAACGGGTCAGCACATGGAATATGCTAGCAAAATAACACAGTAGAGCAATGAACAGAATAAATGCTATCACTACATGCATATATGGCTGGTGGAGGCTCTATGGTTATAATGTTTTTGTGAAAAGCCATCTTTTTTCCTACAACAAAGAAATATAATTTTTGTTTAACTATCATGGTAGTTGATAAACAATGAGAATGGTAACCCCATCTCAATCCCAATTAAACAGTAGTTAACAACCCAACAAATTAATTTAGAGTGATGAGATCAACATGATAATTCAAGAACCAGATACTCAAGATGTCCATAACCGGGGACACGGCTAACCATGATTAGTTTGTACACTCTGCAGAGGTTTGCGCACTTTTCCCCACAAGACTCGATCTCCTCCGTTGGATTTCTCGCACTACAAGGTGTTTGAGAAACGGATGACCGAGACATAGTCTTTCAGAAGCATTAACTCTTTACTCTGGGTAGACAGTTACACCTACTTTCCCCTACATCTGCTAGCCTACCACTGAAAGAGGTCATGCAACATACTCAACTATGCTAGAGCCCATAATAGCTTGTGGCTGCACACAGAAGTTTCTAGCATGAATAATCTTATGATCCCTTTGAGCCTGGGTGGCGAACCATAGGATGATCACACGGTAACCCCGGGATCTCCTGGGACAACACTGGTATAACCCCAGGTGCCCGAAACCAATCCACCCAGATGTGTATTTAAGTAGCCACCTTAAGTTAACCCTTAATTAACAATCTCACACCTGTCATGGATCACTCAAACCAAACCACGTCTACGAGCATAGCATAGCAATATAAGCATAACGTAGAAGTAACTCCCGAGGTTTGATATAAAAGGGCAATAGGTTCTACCTCATCATCTACTTCCCAATACCCACAAGTTGATCACATCCTAATCATGCAGTGTTTGAGGATTGTAACTAATGCATAAAAACTGGGTAATAAAGGGTATGATCTATGTGTTACTTGCCTTGCTGACGATCTGCAAACCCTAGAGACTCGTAGTAGCACGCTTCGCACTCCAGAAATTCTATCGCAAACAAACTATAGCATACATAAGCACTCAAGCATAGATGCAAGGGTAAAACTCAAATAAGAAGATCCAAACTAAAAGTTCAATTGAAGAGTTTCGATTTGCAAAAAGAATCAATCGAATCGGAGCTACGGAACTGAAACTACGGTCAAAAGAAATTTGATTCAAATCTGCTTGAAACCAAATTTTAAATTGTCAAAACCATATTCAAGTTCATTAACTGGAAAGAGGGGCTTGAGACGAAGATTTAGGTGTTGGTTTCACTAGATTTGGACGAACGGTTAAAAAGTTACGAGGGTTTGAAGATCAGGGGCTAATCTATGATAAAAATAATAGCGGATAGGTCTCTGGCCGAAAATAAAAATAAAAATAAAAATCTATTGGACAAACGTCCGCTAACAGAGACTAGCGAATGAATTCGTTCGTTAAAACAAACTAACGAACGAACGTTCATAGATTAGAGCTAACCGAAGAAAACCGACAAAACCGAACCGATCTAGGGTTTACAAGGTGGTGGCTTTGCGGGTTTTTACCGGTTCTCGGGCAAAAAACCGGCGGCGGAGGCGCGGCGCGGGTCGGCGGGGCGGCGAGGCGAGGCGGCGGAGCAGCGGCGTCGGGCGGCGGCAGGCGGCGCGGGGCGGCGGCTGCGGCGGTGTTGGGTGGCGGTGCGGGCTGGTGTGGGGGACGAGGGGCGGCGGCTCGGGATTTAAAGGGGGGGCGGGGCACAGTCGGCTTGGGTCAGGGGGCAGCGGCGGCGGCTCCGAGCCGGACTTCAGGCGGAGTCCGCCGGCGGCACGGGCGGCGCGGAGGCGAAGGCGGCGCGGCACTGGCCTTGGCCCGGCTCACCTGGGCCGTTGGCCCAGTCGGGCGCGCGACTTTTTGTTAGAAAATAAAATAAATTCCGCCAAAAGAAAAAAAATCTAAAAATGCCAAAAGCAATTTTCACTGTCTAAATAAAATATTTAGAACAAAGTGAACATTTTTCTGGCCTAAAAATGCATATTTTTCTAATTCAAATAAAATAGCAAGAAAAATCCAAATAAATTATTTATTTGACTTTAATATTTTTCCTCCAATATTTCTTTTATTTTGGAGAAGTCATTTTATCTCCTCTCTTTTATTTTTAATATAGGAAATATTTTGGAGAGAAAAATATTTAAAACAAAAAGGGATAATTAGATTTATGCCCCTAGTTGTGTCCCACTCGTCTGTTTTACCCCTAATTCCCAAAAGTCACTGGTTCTGTCCATGTCACTTTGCTCCTATTATGCTTTTGCCCTTTGACCGTTTGACCATCAGTTTGAAAACTTCATAACTAATTCATACTAAATCAGAAAAATGCAAATAAGATACCAAAATTTTCAGAAAAACATCACCTATATGTCAGTGTCATTTGCATTCATGAAAAAAGTGTTGGAAAGTGCCCATCTGAGTTTTAGCTCTTATGCTACCACCATGAATAGTAAAATCTAAAAAAGTTCAAAAGAAAAATTGGTGGCAAAGAATGATAAATGTTTTAATTGCATGCCAAGTTTCATCAGGGAATAACATTCGTGGGTGCCGCGGCAAAAAAAACAATCAGCACTCCAAAATAGATTATTTTTTTGCCACGACTTCCATGAATGTCGTTCCCTAATGAAACTTGGCAAGCACTTAGAACATTTGTTGTTCTTCGCCACCATTTTTTTTTTGATTTTTTTGAATTTTTTAGAGTTCACTATTCATGGTGGTATCAAAAGAGCTAAAACTCGGATGTGCACTTTCCAACACTTTTTTTCATGAATGCAAATGACACTGACATATAGGTGATGTTTTTGTAAACATTTTGGTATCTTATTTGCATTTTTCTGATTTAGTATGAATTAGTTATGAAGTTTTCAAACTGACGGTCAAATGGTCAAAGGGCAAAAGCATAAGAGGAGCAAAGTGACTTGGACAGAACCGGTGACTTTTGGGAATTAGGGGTAAAACAGACGAGTGGGACGCAACTAGGGGCATAAATCTAATTATCCCAAACAAAAATGATCCTCTTTTCTAAATTTGAGAAAATTCAAATATGAAAATAAACGAAATCCCCAACTCTCTCCGTGGGTCCTTGAGTTGCTTAGGATTTTCCAGGATCACAAACGGAATGCAAATAAAATATGATATGCATATGATGACCTATGTATAACATTCAAAATTGAAAATTTGGGATGTTACAGTCCAAGATAATATATTTTCATGTGAAAGTTCTCTTCCTTATACCAATCATTCACGAATTGCTTGTATGACCAATATTGTGATTGTCAAGCTTCAAAAGATTTCACTTTCTAAACCCAATGTGAAGCTACCACTAGGCATGATATGAACATATAATTTCAACTTCATGATGTTCAATTTATTCAACAATTTACTCATTGGATATATGTGAAGCACAAGAGTAAAAGACAAACTACTCCAAAAAGATATAAGTGAAGATCAAGCGAGTAGTTAAGTAAATGGGTAGCCATTTAAGGACTCTCTCTTATTTAAAAAAAACTTTCAGATCTAAGTATTTTATTAAAACAGCAAGCAAAACAAAACAAAATGACATTTTCAAGAATAGCACACATCATGTGAAGAAGCAAAAACTTAGGCTCAACCGATACTAACCGATAATTGTTGAATAAGAAAGGTGGGATGCCTACCGGGGCATCCCCAAGCTTAGATGCTTGAGACTTCTTGGAATATTATCTTGGGATGCCTTGGGCATCCCCAAGCTTGAGATTTTGTGTCTCCTTAATTCCTTTTATATCACGGCTTTCCTAAATCTTAAAAACTTCATCGTTAGTATAAATCAATGTAAAAACCTTATCATTCTCTACTGTAGCAAATAATAAAAAATTTAAAATTTTTATTTAACATTGCATACTAACTGCCTCTCCATATTTAATACTCCTATCCTCAAATAGAATCATTAAACAAGCAAACATATGCAAATAATGCAAACATAACAGCAATATGTCAAAACAGTACAGTTTGTAAAGAATACAAGAATATTCATACTTCTGTAACTCCAAAATTTCTGAAAATTTACCACACTGTAGAAAATTTATCATAGCTTATTGTGTAAAAAAATCAACATTTTATCACATTCTGACTTTTCTCGGCAATTTTTGCAACAGCGATAAACTTTCTGTTTTGAAACAGCAACATGTAGACTTGCAAAATAAGCATGGTAAAGGCTATCCTTGCCACTTTTATTGAAATAAAATATGAAAACATTATTCTAAATAACAGCAAGCAAATCCTAGCAAAATAAAATGATGCTCCAAGCAAAGCTCATATCATGCGACGAATGAAAATATAGTCCCAAGTAAAATTACCGATGGTTGTTAGAAGAAAGAGGGGATGCCTTCCGGGGCATCCTCAAGCTTAGTTGATTGGTTCTCCTTGAATATTAACTTGGGGTTCCATGGGCATCCCCAAGCTTAGGCTATTTTCACTCATTATTCCTTCATCCATCGTGATCTCACCCAAAACTTGAAAACTTCAATCACACAAAACTTAACAAAACCTTCGTGAGATAGGTTAGTATGATAAAGACAAATCATTCACTTTGGTACTGTCAAAGACAAGATTCATAATTGTTCTCACACAGTTCCTACTGTACCTTACCATTTCCACAATTTATATTGAGTAATGTAAGCCATAGAAACTAGAAAACAAGCAAACTATGCATTGAAAACAGAATCTGTCAAAAACAGAATAGTCTGTAATGATCTGGACAACTACCATACTTTTTCTACTCCAAACATTCTGAAAAATTAGGAAAACATAGAAAATTTGTGTATCAATCATCCATAAAAAAATCAGAATTTTATCACGTTCCGGTGAATTTAAACAATTATGTTACTGGGTGCAAAAGTTTCTGTTTTTGCACAGAATCAAGTCAACTATCATCCACACTATCCCAAAGGCTTTACTTGGTACTTTATTGAAACAAAAGCTATAAACATGATTACTACAGTAGCTTAATCATGTGAACACACAAAAACAGTAGGTAAAAGTGTTGGGTTGCGCTTTTCTTTAATGCCTTTTAGCTAGGCATGATGATTTCAATAATGCTCGCATAGAAGTAAAGAATTGAAACACAAAGTGAGCATCATGAAGCATATGACTAGCACATTTAAGCCTAACCCACTTCCTATGCATAGGGATTTTGTGAGCAAACAACTTATGGGAACAAGAATCAACTAGCATAGGAAGGCAAAACAAGCATGAATTCAAAACTTTCAACACATAGAGAGGAAACTTTCAACCAAGATCTACTATTGCAATACATACAAGCATATTTTCCTCTCCCATAATAATTTTCAATAGCATCATGAATGAATTCAACAATATAACTATCACATAAAGCATTCTTTTCATGATCCACAAGCATAGAAATTTTACTACTCTCCACATAAGCAAATTTATTCTCATGAATAGTAGTGGGAGCAAAGTCAACAAAATAACTATCATGTGATTGAAAATTAAAATCATGATGACAAGTTTCATGGTTATCATTATTCTTTATGTCATACATGTCATCACCGTAATCATCATAGATAGGAACTTTTTTATCATAGTCAATTGAAACCTCTTCCAAAATAGTGGAATCATCATTAAATAAAGTAATGACCTCTCCAAATCCACTTTTATCAATATAACAATAAGATTCAACACCCTCCAAAATAGTGGGATCATAATTACATAAAGTTGACACTCTTCCAAACCCACTTTCATCAATATAATCATCATAAATAGGAGGCATGATATCATCATAATAAATATTCTCATCAAAACTTGGGGGACTAAAAATATCATCTTCATCAAACATAACATCCCAAAGCTTATGGCTTTGCATATCATTAGCATCATGGATATTCAAAGAATTCATACCAACAACATTGCAATCATGCTCATCATTCAAAGATTTTTAGTCAAACATTTTATAGAATTCTTCTTCTATCAATTGAGCACAATTTTCTGTTCCATCATTTTCACGAAAGACATTATAAAGATGAATAATAAGATCCAACCTCAATTCCATTTTTTGTAGTTTTCTTTTTATAAACCAAACTAGTGATAAAACAAGAAACTAAAAGATTCAATTGCAAGATCTAAAGATATACCTTCAAGCACTCACCTCCTCGGCAAGGGCGCCAGAAAAGAGCTTGATGTCTACTACACAACTTGTTCTTGTAGACTCGTGTTGGTCCTCCAAGTGCAGAGTTTTGTAGGACAGTAGCAATTTTCCCTCAAGTGGATGACCTAAGGTTTATCAATCTGTGGGAGGTGTAGGATGAAGATGGTCTCTCTCAAACAACCCTGCAACCAAATAACAAAAAGTCTCTTGTGTCCCCAACACACCAAATACAATGGTAATTTGTATAGCTTCACTAGTTCGGCGAAGAGATGGTGATACAAGTGTAGTAATGATAGTACATATTGATTTTTGTAATAGTAACAATAAAAATAGAAAGGTAGCAAGTAACAAAAGTGACCACAAACGGTATTGCAATGCTTTAAAATGAGGCCTAGGGTCCGTACTTTCGCTAGTGCAATCTCTCAACAGTGCTAATATAATTGGATCATATAACCATCCCTCACGTGCGATGAAGAATCACTCTAAAGTTCTTATCTAGCGGAGTACATAAGAAGAAATTGTTTGTAGGGTACGAAACAACCTCAAAGCTATTCTTTCTGACCAATCTATCCTAGAGTTCGTACTAAAATAACACCAGTCTATTCTTTCTGATCGATATATCCAAGAGTTCGTACTAAAATCACACCATATGATACACATGAACCAAGTCTAACGTCACCCAGATACTCCAATGTCACCGTGAGTATCCGTGAGTTGATTATACGATATGCATCAAACAATTTCAGATTCATAATACTCAATCCAACACAAAGAACCTCAAAGAGTGCCCCAAGATTTCTACCGGAGAAATAAAGACGAGAACGTGCATCAACCCCTACGCATAGATTACCCCAATGTCACCTCGGGATTCCGCGAGTTCAGTGCCAAAACACATATCAAGTGAATCAATATGATACCCCATTGTCACCACGGGTATTCATAGCAAGACATACATCAAGTGTTCTCAAATCGATAAAAGTATTCAATCCGATAAGAACGAAATCTCAAAGGAGAAACTCAATTCACAACAAGATAGAAAGGGGAAAACACCATATGATCCAACTATATTATCAAAGCCCGCGATACATCAAGATCATGACATCTCAAGAACACGAGAGAGAGAGATTAAACACATAGCTACTGGTACAAACCCTCAGCCCCGAGGGTGGACTAGTCCCTCCTTGTCATGGAGGCCATAGGGATGATGAAGATGGCCTCCGGTGATGATTTCCCCACTAGCAGGGTGCCAGAACGGGGTCTAGATTGGTTTTTCATGGCTACAGAGGCTTGCAGCGATGAACCTTCTGATCTATCGACTCCCCTAGGGTTTTTGGAATATTTGGGAATTTATAGGGCGAAGAGGCGGTGCGGCAGGCCACCGAGGTGGGCACAACCCACCAGGGCGTGCCCAGGTGGGTTGTGCCCCCCTCGGGGCACCCCTCTAGTACTTCTTTGGCCCAAGTTGTGTCTTCTGGTCCATCAAAATTCTTCAAAAAGTTGTGCGGCGTTTGGATTCCGTTTGATATTGATTTCCTGCGATGTAAAAAACAAGCAAAAAAACAGCAACTGGCACTGGGCACTGGGTCAATAGGTTAGGCCCAAAAAATGATATAAAGTTGCTATAAAATGATTGTAAAACGTCCAAGAATGATAAAATGCTAGCATGAATACTTCATAAATTATAGATACGTTGGAGACGTATCAGTATCGCCAAGCTTAATTCCTACTCGTCCTCGAGTAGGTAAATGATAAAAGAAATAATTTATGAAGTGTGAATGCTAGCAAAGTGCATAAGTTTGATCAATGATTATTTCAATCACTTTTCCTAGCATCATAACAGCAACTCTTTCTCATAAGACTCATCGTGTTAAAGTAGCAACCAATTCACATCATGTTAAGGTTCAAACAATGAATTCTCTTGAAACTCAACAACCTATATTCTTACTCACCAAACAATTGCAATTCAACTTATTCTACAGAGTCTAAGTAAGATCTCCACATACTCAATCATCATATAGTCTTATATGATTGCTAGTACTCAAAGCATATTCTTAGAACAAATAGCATCCATCAAACACAGAGAAAGATAGGGGCTTAATGTTTCGCCTCCCAACTCATTTATCGTAGAGATAAGTGTCAACAATAATAAATCATGGTCAAATATATTTGATTGGCCATGTGTGCCTAGATCTTCCCCACCACATGATGCTTGCCAACTAGAGAATAGTTGAGGTTGAAATGAGAATGCATACTATTGACTCTTGCATAAAAGTAAATACTGGAAAGTAAAAGATAGGCCCTTCGCAGAGGGAAGCATAGGTTGTGATGCGCTTTTTATTTGGATGCCCAAGCTCTTAATGCAAAGGAACGTCACGTTATATTGCCCCTTATGATAGCAACCTTTATTATGCAGTCTGTCACTTTTATTACTTTGCCAGCACAAGTTCGTACAATGCTCAATTTTCCCTTATAATAAAAGATCAAACATATTTAGGAGCAATTTTTATTGCTTTATGCACCGTTGGCAACTTACTTGAAGGATCTTATTCAATATATAGGTAGGTATGGTGGACACTCATGGCAAGAAACTGGGTTCAAGGGTTTTTGGATGCACAAGTAGTATGTCTACTTAGTACGAATTTTTGGCTAGCAAAAGATTCTAGGCAAACACCACATGCTGGAGGATCCATGACAATATAACTTCTATGCAAATATACCCAAACATAACTCATTACGTTGTCTTCCTTGTCCAAATTCAACTAATTTGCTCAAGTTTGAAAATAATTAATGGGTATTCACAATCATAGAAGATGTCCAAGATAATATATTTGCATGTGAAAGTTCTCTTCCTTATACTAATCATTCACGAATTGCTTGTATGACCAATATTGTGATTGTCAAGCTTCAAAAGATTTCACTTTCTAAACCCAATGTGAAGCTACCACTAGGCATGACAAGAACATATAATTTCAACTTCATGATATTCAATTTATTCAACAATTTACTCATAGGATATAAGTGAAGCACAAGAGTAAAACACAAACTACTCCAAAAAGATATAAGTGAAGATCAAGCGAGTAGTTAAGTAAATGGGTAGCCATTTGAGGACTCTCCCTTATTTAAATTTTTTCCAGATCTAAGTATTTTATTAAAACAACAAGCAAAACAAAACAAAATTACATTCCAAGAATAGAACACATCATGTGAAGAAGCAAAAACTTAGGCTCAACCGATACTAACCGATACTAACGGGTGTTTTTCTGTTAAGTCTTTATATGCTAAGCTCATTTCCGGCACCCCTACTACTAAGTTCAAGCCGATCTGGCGTGCCCGGATCCCTCCCAGGGTTAAGGTTTTTTTGTGGAAAGCCTATAGAGGGCGGTTGCCGATGGCTGATCAAATTCGTAAACGTAACGGACCTGGTTCCGATTGTTGTGCTTTGTGTGGCGAGTTAGAGGACATGAACCACATCTTTTTTAAATGTGTCCTGGCCAAGTTGGTCTGGTGTTGTATCTGGTCCTGGCTTCGTGTGTCTTGGAACCCCTCCTCATTCTCTGAATTTAGGAGTCTCGCTAGTGGCCTTGTTGGGGCTACCAAGCGAGTGTTTTGGGTTGGCTTTGTGGCTATTTGTTGGGCTCCTTGGACTGCTAGAAACAAAGTAACCATCGAGCATACTTTTCCTGCTAAACCTGCTGATTGTTTATTTAAGACTTGCATGTTCTTGCAGCAGTGGAGATTATTGACTAAGGAGGCCGACCGTGATGCTTTCGACCTGATGTTTTCCAAGGTTCGGGCTTCAGCTATCTCACTATCGCAGCATCAGATAGGAGGCTAGAGGAACTTGGTGGTCCCTTTTGTCATGCTTGTTATGTCCTTCCCCTAGCTATTGCGGCCTGCGTGCTGTCTTTTTGGCCTGGGCGCCATGTACCTCAGTACTATCCTGACTCTATGTGGTGGCCGCTGGCCTACTGTGGGTGCTTTCTCTGTGTTGTGAACGATTCCTGGTGTCTTTATTTATAAAGTCGGGTTGATTCCTTTCCTCTAAAAAAACCTCCATGAAACATCTCACTAGGTCGACGGCAAAGCTGATGTCCGGCCACATGTGCACCAAGTAACGGAGTCTGCCGATGAAGCTCGAGTACAGCGTGATGTCCACTTGCAGGATTTTGTTGTCCTTGGACAGCTTGAGTCATCGCTCCATTGGCATGTGGGCATGCTTGCAGTCCGACTTCCCCGCCTTGGCCAGAAGCTTGGGCGAAAGCGCCTGCTTGATGACCATGAGTAGTCTTTCACCTTGGGAGGGAACTATTTTTGGTCGGTGTTGCTTGTCCCGGGCTGTTGCCCGTCCTTGTTATTATTTTGGTAGGGTTGGTTCCTGCCATGTTTCTTGGTGGCATTCTTCCCGGCTTGCTTGATGACCCAACAATTCTGGTTTGTATGGTTTTCCGATTTTACCGGGTTGCCGTGGACGGCGCAAGGTTGCTCTAAGATTTTTTTTCCAGCTGGGAGTTACCCTGTGCACCTAGAAGGGTTATCTTTCCTCCAGCTTGACGTTGGTTGTCATATTTGGCGTTTACCTTGCCATCCTCGGCGTCACTATTGTTCCTATTGCAACGCTTGTTCTTATGGTTGCGGCATGGTTTCCGTCGCGGACTTAAAAGGTGCCCGGGTCGCCATTCTAGTCTTTCTTCTTAGCGAGCTTATTATCCTCACCAGCACATAACTTGGTCATCATTTGTATGAGGACTGTCATTGTCCTCGGCCTATAGTGTATAAAGTCTCCGGACAGCCACTCGTAGTTGATGTTGTTCCAAAATGCCGCGAGAGCTTCAGCATCGCGACAATCAACGACTTGCTTGTTCTTTATAAGAAATCAGTTCCAGAACTTGCACACAAACTCTCTTGGCTTCTGCCCTACCAGGGCCAGGACATCGGCATCCGGGGGCTTGAAGTATGTCCCCTGGAAGTTTGCCGAAAGTTCAGCCTCTAGATCGTCCCATGTACCGATCGAATTCGGCGGAACGGTGTGCAACTAGTATCGAGCCGAACCTTCCAATTTTAACGGTAGTTATTTTATGGCATGCAAGTCGTCGCTATCTGCTATGTGGATAGCGAGGGTATAGTTCTTGATCCAAACACATAGATCTGTTGATCCATCATACTGCTCGATGTTAATGAGCTTGACACTAGGGGGAACTTGTGCTCCATTACTTTGTCTATGAAGCAGACTGGATGGGATGCAGCTCAGGTACGAGCAATGGCATGACACACATTGGATCCGTCCATGTCCCCATATTTGGAATAGTCGCACGAATTGTGATACTTGGCCAGGTAGGCCACCCGTCCCGCCTGCTCGGGGGAGGGGGGAAGATGAGGGTGTGGCCTGTTTTGATACAATTTCCAAGGAACCGGGACCTCGGTAGGTGGGGCGCTTTCTTGAGCTGCCCATGCCCATGGATTGAGTGTGTGTATTCCGACATCGGTCTGTGTTGGTGCAATAAATTGCCTCCTTATGTTTTGGAGATTCTTGTCATAAACAGTAAGGGACTAATGTTTTTGCTAGTGAACACAGAGTATCCTTGGTGGCAACAATACAAATAAGTGCCTTGTCCCCATTCTGCCACTTGGATACAGAACACCGCAAGATTGAACCCACTACTATGCACCACTCCCTCTGAAGGTCTACCAATCAATCTTGGCTTGAAAAGAAAAATAGATTGGTAAGAATACATAGCTACTTAATTATACAAAAAAAGAAACTACAAAAGATTCAATATAATTCAAAAAACAATATGATCATAAACTCACAATTTATCATGTCCCAACAAACACACCGCAAATTACATAAGATTGATCACAATCACACAAGGAAGAAGTGGAACATGGTATTGAAGATCAAAGAGAGAGAGAGAGAGAGAGAACCATCTAGCTACTACTGTGGACATGTAGGTCTTGAAGGAACAACTCACATATTGTCATGGACGCAGCAAGGGTTGATGAAGTGGTCTCCTCCAATGTCTCCCCCCTCGTGTAGAACTCTGAAACAAGGCTTCAGATGGGATCTCTTTGGAATAGAGGCTTGCGGCGGCGACAAAATTCTTCTGAAGGAACGACCGATGGTTTCAGTATTTATATGGATTTATGGCCATGGAATCACGTCAAGGCGGTAACCAAGGGGCCCACAAGCCTAGGTGGCGTAGCCACCCCCTAGCCGTGCCACCTGCCCTTGTGGATGGCCGGTGGGTCCTCTCAATGCTCCCCGAAGCTTCAAGTGTTTCTTATTGCCAAAAAAATCATGTCAAATCGACAACATATTTTGACCTTCGTAGATATTGATTTCGTGTGAAACAAAAAGCAAGCAGAAAACAGGAACTGGCATTGGTCACTAAATTAATAGGTTAGTCCAGAAAATAATAAAAATTGCTATAAAACTATACAAAAATGATAACATAATAACACTTCATAATAAAAAATTATAGATACGTCTAAGACATATCAATGGCCTCCACGGAGATGTCGATTGGGGCGGAGACGGTGAGGTGCGACCCTACACAGTGCCTCCTCGCTCCGCCACGTATGAGGCTCGACTATCACTAAGGCGATGGAGTCATCATGTGATCTGAGGGAGGGTGGGCTGATTTTGCCGAAGCTTGGACACTCGTGGCTGCCCAATTACAGTGGGAATTGTACACCAAGCGAGCAACTCACCGGAGCACGGGACCCATCAGGGATCCTTCCTCCACTTTCATCGGAGGGACTAAAGAAGGATGCACACTCTGTGGAGCGCTAACATTAGACGAAGCTTTTCAAAATCCAGCCTGCCACAGGTCGGTGGGTGAGTATGGGCGGACCCTGGACTATCGATTGATGTCGTGCGTGTCGGCGTCCTAGGAACGGGGGTACCCAGACTTGTCTGCCTGCGGCCCAGGGCGTGGCTCCACCAGCGGCCCTGTACGGCCCATCTTCACCAGCCAACACTCAAGACCCTCGCGAGGGGCCAAGCCTCGCGAAGCGGACGGCGCAAGGCCTCCTCGGGGGCGGCCTCACTAGGCTGGCTCGCGAGGGGCGGAGAGATCAAGGCAAGGGGCACCTCGCGAGGTTCCTGTGACGCAAGCCATGCCGACCGGGGCCAGGCGGACGCCAGCGTGAACAGTGTCCTCGTTTCCTCTTTGGTGCTAAAGAGGCAAGCGCAGGCGAGGAGTCCCGAGGCATCAGGCAAAGGTTTCCATATCGGTGCAATGAGACCAAGACCAGCAGGACGGCAGGACGGAGGTCACCGTGGAGCCCAAGACGGCGTCACCACCAGAGCCTTTGGCGGGCAAAGACCACCTTTAGTCAGGATAAGCTATACTTGTTGTCTCCCTTCGAATTTGGCCATTGTGGCATCCCTTCCCGCTCAATATTTGGTAAGAGGACCAAGGCCCCTATAAATAGGACTAGCCACCACCATAGTAGTAGACTCATCTTGGATCGGGGCCATTCCATCCAAAGCCTCCACACAAGCTCACCAAGCACAAGAGCACCTCTCCTCAAGAGGTTGTTCTTCCCTTGTAACTGTTCATCCTCAGCCCAAGAGGCAATCCACCACACCACACTGGAGTAGGGTATTATACCACATCGGTGGCCCGAACCAGTATAAATCTTGTGTCTCTCGTTCTTTGGGTTCGTCGAGCTAGGCCTTGCGATTGTTGCGAGAGCGAGCTAGAGGGAAGAAAGATCTTCGTGCGCACCCCAGTGTTCGAACCTCAAGGGTTTGCCGGAACCCGAAATCCGACATTTGGCACGCCAGGTAGGGGTGCGCCGAATCCTCTCTTCCATCAGCGGACCCGCCGGTGCTCTACAGTGCCGATGACCGGCGCCCAGAGGGCCGAGGCCGACCACTGGGCAGCCTGACCAGCCCGGGCAACATCGTCCTCCAAAGAAGACCTCAACCCCGTGCTCCATGCGGCACGCGCACCGCCAAACGCTGCGGGGCGCGGGCAGCACGGTCCGGCGCCGTCCACCCTCACTCCGCGGCGCGCGCGGGCCGCCGCAAGGGCCTCAAGCTACGCTGCGGCGACGGTGCCGCACACCCGACGGGAACAAGCGAACATGAGGGCCGCGCTCACAGTGGCGCGGGAGCTGCTGCGATGCCGACTGATGGAGAGCGGCCGAGATGCACTACTGGAGCGCGTCGCCGAGCTGTTGGACGCTGATGTCTACTACACAACCTTCTTCTTGTAGACGTTGTTGGGCCTCCAGTGCAGAGGTTTGTAGGACAGTAGCAAATTTCCCTCAAGTGGATGACCTAAGGTTTATCAATCCGTGGGAGGCGTAGGATGAAGATGGTCTCTCTCAAACAACCCTGCAACCAAATAACAAAGAGTCTCTTGTGTCCCCAACACACCCAATACAATAGTAAATTGCATAGGTGCACTAGTTCGGCGAAGAGATGGTGATACAAGTGCAATATGGATGGTAGATATAGGTTTTTGCTGAAAATATAAAAACAGCAAGGTAACTAATGATAAAAGTGAGCACAAACGGTATTGCAATGCTAGGAAACAAGGCCTAGGGTTCATACTTTCACTAGTGCAAGTTCTCTCAACAATAATAACATAATTGTATCACATAACTATCCCTCAACATGCAACAAAGAGTCACTCCAAAGCCACTAATAGTGGAGAACAAATGAAGAGATTATGGTAGGGTACGAAACCACCTCAAAGTTATTCGTTCGGATCGATCTATTCAAGAGTTCGTACTAGAATAACACCTTAAGACACATATCAACCAAAACCCTAATGTCACCTAGATACTCCAATGTCACCTCAAGTATCCGTGGGTATGATTATACGATATGCATCACACAATCTCATATTCATCTATTCAACCAACACAAAGTACTTCAAAGAGTGCCCCAAAGTTTCTACCGGAGAGTCAAGACGAAAACGTGTGCCAACCCCTATGCATAGGTTCATGGGCGGAACCCGCAAGTTGATCACCAAAACATACATCAAGTGGATCACGTGATATCCCATTGTCACCACAGATACGCACATGCAAGACATACATCAAGTGTTCTCAAATCCTTAAAGACTCGATCGATAAGATAACTTCAAAGGGAAAACTCAATCCATTACAAGAGAGTAGAGGGGGAGAAACATCATAAGATTCAACTATAATAGAAAAGCTCGCGATACATCAAGATCGTGCTGAATCAAGAACACGAGAGAGAGAGAGATCAAACACATAGCTACTGGTACATACCCTCAGCCCCGAGGGTGAACTACTCCCTCCTCGTCATGGAGAGCGCCGGGATGATGAAGATGGCCACCGGTGAGGGATCCCCCCTCCGGCAGGGTGCCGGAATAGGAACCTGATTGGTTTTTGGTGGCTACAGAGGCTTGCGGCGGCGGAACTCCCGATCTATTCTGTCCCACGATGGTTTTAGGGTATATTGGTATATATAGGAGGAAGAAATACGTCAGGGGAGCCACGAGGGGCCCACGAGGGTGGAGGGCGCGCCCAGGGGGTGGGCACGCCCCCCTGCCTCGTGCCTTCCTCGTTGATTCCCTGACGTGCACTCCAAGTCCACTGGATTGCTTCCGTTCCAAAAATAACTTTCCCGAAGGTTTCATTCCGTTTGGACTCCGTTTGATATTCCTTTTCTGTGAAACACTGAAACAAGGGGAAAACATAAACTGGCACTGGGCTCTGGGTTAATAGGTTAGTCCTAAAAATAATATAAAAGTGCATAATAAAGCCCATAAACATCCAAAGCAGATAATATAATAGCATGGAACAATCAAAAATTATAGATACGTTGGAGACGTATCAGACGCTGCAGGCAGGGGAGCGTCGCCTTTCTGCTCCTC
The DNA here is from genome assembly GCF_002575655.3 of Aegilops tauschii subsp. strangulata. Lineage (NCBI taxonomy): Eukaryota > Viridiplantae > Streptophyta > Magnoliopsida > Poales > Poaceae > Aegilops > Aegilops tauschii. The sequence goes on from NC_053037.3 coordinate 408,942,535, forward strand.
GCTCACGCCTCAGGCTGCCGCCGGGTCGCACGGCGGGCCTCGCCGTGCCCGCGCGCCCCCATGCGCGCCAGGAGGTTTCATCGACATCGGCGCGGCCAGAGGCGCCGGACGCTCAATCGCGCCCGTGCCACCTCCGACGGGCGCAGGCACGAGCGTTGCCACCCACGGCCCCGGCAGGATGCTGCCCTACCATCCTTAGGGCGGCGTGCTACCTCTTGAGCACTGCGTTGGTTTTCCCTTGAAGAGGAAAGGGTGATGCAGTAAAGTAGCGTAAGTATTTCCCTCAGTTTTTGAGAACCAAGGTATCAATCCAGTAGGAGACCACGCGCGAGTCCCACGCACCTACACAAACAAATAAGAACCTCGCAACCAACGCGATAAAGGGGTTGTCAATCCCTTCATGGTCACTTACGAGAGTGAGATCTGATAGATATGATAAGATAATATTTTTGGTATTTTTATGATAAAGAGTAAAAGTAAAGATTGCAAAATAAACGGTGCCAGAAATAACTAAGTATTGGAAGATTAATATGATGGAAAATAGACCCGGGGGGCATAGGTTTCACTACTGTCTTCTCTCAAGATAGCATAAGTATTACAGTGGGTAAATGAATTACTGTCGAGCAATTGATAGAATTGAGCATAGTTATGAGAATATCTAGGTATGATCATGTATATAGGCATCACGTCCGTGACAAGTAGACCGAAACGATTCTGCATCTACTACTATTACTCCACACATCGACCGCTATCCAGCATGCATCTAGAGTATTAAGTTCATAAGAACAGAGTAATGCTTTAAGTAAGATGACATGATGTAGAGGGATAAACTCATGCAATATGATATAAACCCCATCTTTTTATCCTCGGTGGCAACAATACAATACGTGTCGTTTCCCTTTCTGTCACTGGGATCGAGCACCGCAAGATTGAACCCAAAGCTAAGCACTTCTCCCATTGCAAGAAAGATCAATCTAGTAGGCCAAACCAAACTGATAATTCGAAGAGACTTGCAAAGATAACCAATCATACATAAAAGAATTCAGAGGAGATTCAAATATTGTTCATAGATAAACTTGATCATAAACCCATAATTCATCGGATCTCGACAAACACACCGCAAAAGAAGATTACATCGAATAGATCTCCAAGAAGATCGAGGAGAACTTTGTATTGAGATCCAAAGAGAGAGAAGAAGCCATCTAGCTAATAACTATGGACCCAAAGGTCTGAGGTAAACTACTCACACATCATCGGAGAGGCTATGGTGTTGATGTAGAAGCCCTCCGTGATCGATGCCCCCTCCGGCGAAGCGCCGGAAAAGGCCCCAAGATGGGATCTCACGGGTACAGAAGGTTGCGGCGGTGGAAATAGGGTTTTGGCTCCGTATATGATGTTTCCAGGGTACATCGGTATATATAGGAGGAAGAAGTACGTCGGTGGAGCAACGAGGGGCCCACGAGGGTGGAGGGCGCGCCTGGGGGGGCGTAGGCGCGCCCCCTGCCTCGTGCCTTCCTCATTGATTACTTTACGTAGACTCCAAGTCCTCTGGATCACGTTTGTTCCGAAGTCACGTTCCCGAAGGTTTCATTCCGTTTGATATCATTTTCCTTCGAAACACTGAAATAGGCAAAAAAACAGCAATTTGGGCAGGGCCTCCGGTTAATAGGTTAGTCCCAAAAATAATATAAAAGTGTATAATAAATCCCAATAAACATCTAAAACAGAATATAATATAGCATGGAACAATAAAAAATTATAGATACGTTGGAGACGTATCAAGCATCCCCAAGCTTAATTCCTGCTCGTCCTCGAGTAGGTAAATGATAAAAACAGAATTTTTGATGTAGAATCCTACTTGGCATAATTTTCAATGTAACCCTCTTAATTGTGGTATGAATAGTCAGATCCGGAAGATTCAAGATAAAAGTTTAATATTGACATAAAAATAATAATACTTCAAGCATACTAACTAAGCAATTATGTCTTCTCAAAATAACATGGCCAAAGAAAGTTCATCCCTACAAAATCATATAGTTTGGTCATGCTCCATTTTCGTCACACAAGAATGCTCTCATCATGCACAACCCCGATGACAAGCCAAGCAATTGTTTCATACTTTAGTAATCTCAAACTTTTTCAACTTTCACGCAATACATGAGCGTGAGCCATGGATATAGCACCATGGGTGGAATAGAATATAATGATGGGGGTTATGTGGAGAAGACAAAAAGGAGAAAGTGGAGATGCCCATCAATTGATGTTAATGTGAGGAGTAGGGATTGCCATGCAACGGATGCACTAGAGCTATAAATGTATGAAAGCTCAACAAAAGAAACTAAGTGGGTGTGCATCCAACTTGCTTGCTCACGAAGACCTAGGGCATTTGAGGAAGCCCATTGTTGGAATATACAAGACAAGTTCTATAACAAAAAATTCCCACTAGTATATGGAAGTGACAAAACAAGAGACTATCTATCATAAAGATCATGGTGCTACTTTGAAGCACAAGTATGGAAAAAATAGTAGCATTGCCCTTTTTCTCTTTTTTTTCCTTTCTTTTTTTTTCTTTTGGCCTTTCTCTTTTTTGGGACAATGCTCTATGAATGATGATCATCACACTTCTATTTATTTACAACTCAATGATTACAACTCGATACTAGAACAAGGTATGACTCTATATAAATGCCTCCGGCGGTGTACCGGGATGGGCAATGAATCAAGAGTGACATGTATGAAATAATATGCATGGTGGCTTTGCCACAAATACGATGTCAACTACATGATCATGCAAGGCAATATGACAATAATGAACGTGTCATGATAAACGGAACGGTGGAAAGTTGCATGGCAATATATCTCGGAATGGCTATGGAAATGCCAAATAGGTAGGTATGGTGGACGTTTTGAGGAAGATATAAGGAGGTTTATGTGTGATAGAGCGTATCGTATCACGGGGTTTGGATGCACCGGCGAAGTTTGCACCAACTCTCAAGGTGAGAAAGGGCAATGCACGGTACCGAAGAGGCTAGCAATGATGGAAGGTTGAGAGTGCGTATAATCCATGGACTCAACATTAGTCATAAAGAACTCACATACTTATTGCAAAAATCTACGAGTCATAAAAAACCAAGCACTACGCGCATGCTCCTAGGGGGATAGATTGGTAGGAAAAGACCATCGCTCGTCCCCGACCTCCACTCATGAGGACAATCAAAGAACACCTCATGTTTCAAATTTCTTACATAACGTTTACCATACGTGCATGCTACGGGATTTCCAAACTTCAACACAAGTATTTCTCAAATTCACAACTACTCAACTAGCACAACTTTAATATCACTACCTCCATATCTCAAAACAATTATCAAGCATCAAAGTTCTCTTAGTATTCAACACACTCATAAGAAAGTTTTTACTAATCTTGAATACCTAGCATATTAGGACTAATTTCACAATTAAAGCAAATTACCATGTTGTTTTGTAGGACTCTCAAAATAATATAAGTGAAGCATGAGAGAACAATAGTTTCTATAAAACAAATCCACCACCATGCTCTAAAAGATATAAGTGAAGCACTAGGGCAAAAACTATATAGCTCAAAAGATATAAGTGAAGCACATAGAGTATTCTAATAAATTCCGATTCATGTGTGTCTCTCTCAAAAGGTGTGTCCAGCAAGGATGATTGTGGTAAAATAAAAAACAAAGACTCAAATCATACAAGACTCTCCAAGCAAAACACATATCATGTGGTAAATAAAAATATAGCTCCAAGTAAAGTTACCGATGGACGAAGACGAAAGAGGGGATGCCTTCCGGGGCATCCCCAAGCTTTGGCTTTTTGGTGACCTTAGATTATCTTGGGGTGCCATGGGCATCCCCAAGCTTTGGCTCTTGCCACTCCTTGTTCCATAATCCATCAAATCTTTACCCAAAACTTGAAAACTTCACAACACAAAACTCAATAGAAAATCTCGTGAGCTCCGTTAGCGAAAGAAAACAAAACACCACTTCAAGGTACTGTAATAAACTCATTCTTTATTTATATTGGTGTTAAACCTACTGTATTCCAAGTTCTCTATGGTTTATAAACTCTTTTACTAGCCATAGACTGGCATAGCCTAGTGGTGGGGAGGGGTTGATGCCTTCCCATCCACCCAGGTTCAAGGCATGGTACTTGCAATTTGGTTTTGTTGCACCAATTATACTGTAGGGGGGTCCCTTACAGTCTTTCTATCAAAAAAAAGCAAACAACACACACAAAACAGAATCTGTCAAAAACAGAACAGTCTGTAGTAATCTGTAACTAACGCAAACTTTTGGAACTCAGAAAAATCAACCAAAATAGGAAGACCTAGACAATTTGTTTATTGATCTACTGCAATTGGAATCAGTATTTTATCACGTTCTGGTGATTTTTAACAATTGTTTTCATGAACAGAAAGTTTCTGGAATTTTCAGCAAGATCAAATAACTATCATCCAAGAAGATCCTATAGGTTTAACTTGGCACAAACACTAATTAAAACATAAAAAAATCGAACCAGAGGCTGGATCAGATATTTATTCCTAAACAGAATCAAAAAGCAAAAAACTAAAATAAAATTGGGTTGCCTCCCAACAAGCGATATTGTTTAACGCCCCTAGGCACAAAAGCAAGGATAGATCTATGTATTGCCATCTTTGGTGGGCAATTCTTCAATAAGACACCTATAACCCCTAGGAGTTTCTTTTTTTATTAATTACCAAACTCCTAGGCACAAAATCAAGAGAATCATTTGCAACAAACGGTTCCTTAATGATAGCAAAAAGGTTGGGATGAACATTTATTGATTTTAAATCCGCAGTTTCCTTACTAGAGGATTCACCTTTATTTTTTAGGAACATAAACAAGCTTGGCAAATTTGGTTGGAGGATTTGGAGTGTTTTTAACGGAAGAAAATGCGGACCCCAAGTTGGTGATAATTCCCTCAAGTTTATCGATTCTAGTAGAATCTTGATCTATTCTTTCATCAACTATGGGTTCTTTTTCCTTGAAACTTTTCAGAGTAACACCCACCTTAGATCCATATTGGGTAATTTGGTTGTGGATCTTTTTATCCAAATTCTCAATCAACTCTACAGTAGCAACTTTATTTTCAATAATTTCAAAGCCTTTGCATCACATGTTCCAAAGTTAACAAAGTTCCATTAACCAAAAGAGGTCGTGAGCCAAACAAATCTATCATAGCATTACAAGAATCAAAAGTGTGGCTACCCAAGAAATTCCCTCCGGTAATGGTATCAAGAATATATCTGTACCAAGGAGTAGTGCCTACATAAAAATTGCGGAGAAGAACGGAGGTAGATTGCTTCCTGGTAGATCTATTTTGAGCATTGCAAATTCTATACCAAGCGTCTTTTAGATTTTCTCCCTCCCTTTGCTTAAAATTAAGAACTTCATTCTCGGGAGATAACGGAGAAGATAAGGGACTAGCCATAACGACAAGGCAAGCAAGAAAGCGACGAACGGAAAAGAGAGGGCGAATAAAACGGCAAGGGTGAAGTGGGGGAGAGGAAAACGAGAGGCAAATGGCAAATAATGTAATGCGAGGGATAAGAGTTTGTGATGGGTACTTGGTATGTCTTGACTTGTGCGTAGACTCCCCGGCAACGGCGCCAGAAACCCTTCTTGCTACCTCTTGAGCACTGCGTTGGTTTTCCCTTGAAGAGGAAAGGGTGATGCAGTAAAGTAGCGTAAGTATTTCACTCAGTTTTTGAGAACCATGGTATCAATCCAGTAGGAGACCACGCGCGAGTCCCACGCACCTACACAAACAAATAAGAACCTCGCAACCAACGCGATAAAGGGGTTGTCAATCCCTTCATGGTCACTTACGAGAGTGAGATCTGATAGATATGATAAGATAATATTTTTGGTATTTTTATGATAAAGAGTAAAAGTAAAGATTGCAAAAATAAACGGTGCCAGAAATAACTAAGTATTGGAAGATTAATATGATGGAAAATAGACCCCGGGGCCATAGGTTTCACTAGTGGCTTCTCTCAAGATAGCATAAGTATTATGGTGGGTAAATGAATTACTGTCGAGCAATTGATAGAATTGAACATAGTTATGAGCACTGTTCAAGATATCTTCCGACATTCCGATAAATCGACCGATTTATCGCGTATCGTGGTCTGACCGATAAGATAAATCGGCCGATAAATCAACCAATATGGTGATAAATCGGCCGATATGCCGATAAACTGGCCGGTTTACCCCTTATCGTAGGTCGACCGATAAGTTCCCAATAAGCGATATCCCCAACATTGGTTATGAGAATATCTAGGTATGATCATGTATATAGGCATCACGTCTGTGACAAGTAGACCGAAACGATTCTGCATCTACTACTATTACTCCACACATCGATCGCTATCAAGCATGCATCTAGAGTATTAAGTTCATAAGAACAGAGTAATGCTTTAAGTAAGATGACATGATGTAGAGGGATAAACTCATGCAATATGATATAAACCCCATCTTTTTATCCTCGATGGCAACAATACAATACGTGTCGTTTCCCTTTCTGTCACTGGGATCGAGCACCGCAAGATTGAACCCAAAGCTAAGCACTTCTCCCATTGCAAGAAAGACCAATCTAGTAGGCCAACCAAACTGATAATTCGAAGAGACTTGCAAAGATAACCAATCATACACAAAAGAATTCCGAGGAGATTCAAATATTGTTCATAGATAAACTTGATCATAAACCCACAATTCATCGGATCTCGACAAACACACTGCAAAAGAAGATTACATCGAATAGATCTCCAAGAAGATCGAGGAGAACTTTGTATTGAGATCCAAAGAGAGAGAAGAAGCCATCTAGCTAATAACTATGGACCCGAAGGTCTGAAGTAAACTACTCACACATCATCGGAGAGGCTATGGTGTTGATGTAGAAGCCCTCCGTGATCAATGCCCCCTCCGGCGGAGCGCCGGAAAAGGCCCCAAGATGGGATCTCACAGGTACAAAAGGTTGCGGCGGTGGAAATAAGGTTTTGGCTCCGTATATGATGTTTCCAGGGTACATGGGTATATATAGGAGGAAGAAGTACGTCGGTGGAGCAACGAGGGGCCCACGAGGGTGGAGGGCACGCCGGGGGGGTAGGCGCGCCCCCTGCCTCGTGCCTTCCTCGTTGATTACTTTACGTAGACTCCAAGTCCTCTGGATCACGTTTGTTCCGAAAATCACGTTCCCGAAGGTTTCATTCCGTTTGGACTCCGTTTGATATCCTTTTCCTTCGAAACACTGAAATAGGAAAAAAAAACAGCAATTTGGGCTGGGCCTCCGATTAATAGGTTAGTCCCAAAAATAACATAAAAGCGTATAATAAAGCCTAATAAACATCTAAAAGAGAATATAATATAGCATGGAACAATCAAAAATTATAGATACGTTGGAGACGTATCACGGCGCGTAGGGCCGGACAACATGGAGCCGTGATACGTGCCCCGCATGATGGACCAGGTTTTCAGGGAGATGGCCTCGGAGGCCTACGTGCCCCGCATGATGGACCAGGAGTACACGCCGGAAGATGATCATGGCTCGTTCCTCGAGCCAGACTGGGAAGAGGAGGCGCTAGAAGCTGAGGCCTTCCAGGAGCCACCAGGGAGCCTCGTCGACCATGCAGGCGACAACAGCTACAAGGTACCGCTAATCTCTCAGGAGCAGGCTTACGCTAACCATGGGTCGCAAGTGGATCAGGTCATAGCGGGGGACGACGGCCCTAGCACGGCAGCCCCCTTCCACCAGGGGAGCGCACTCGGGGCTGCAAGGAAGGAGCCGGGAGCAAGGCCCCTCCTTGCATCCCACGGAGCCGGGCGTCTCTCGGAGGTAGGCCCTCTGCCGGGGAGGCGCTGGTGAGCCTCCCCCCCAGCAGAGGACCCGTGGTCGCCAAGGGCGCCGCTGGCATCCCCTTTGCCCCTTGGCATCGTCCTGGTTTCTGAACGCCCTAACGGTGGTCAAGGGTGGCGCAAGGCGGGGCCCTTGTCTGGCGATATGAAGCAAGGCTCGCGCCTGTGAAGGTCTCCGCTCGTGACACTCGCACGTAATAATGAGTGGGGCTGTACACGCCTCGGAGTCTCCGGAGAGATGCCCTCGGGCCTCGGGGGCTCCCTCCCACGTCCTAGTGGCAGCACTTAGCTCCGCGCTGGTAAGAAGACAAGAAGACTAGACTAGGTGCCGGACGCGGCTTTTCATTTGCTTTCGCAGTTGGCTTGCCCCCTCTTTAATGAAAATTTGCTTTTTAGTGTTCTTTGCCAGCTTGGTTCCGTCGCCTTTCGCCTCCTTTTCTGCCCTCGGTTCCTTGTTTTGACCCGTACTCTCCCTCGCATGCCTTGCGAGGGGGCTGGACAGGTGCCCTCGTGAGCGTTTTGAGCATTTTTCCTGTTCTTCACGAGGCACCCTCGCTCGAGCTCGCAAGCTGGCGCACGTCTCTCAATCCGTGCCCCTCTGGTACCGCGATGCGAAGCACTGGGTCATGGCCGGCTGCGCCTGCGACGAGGGCTCGGAAGAACAAGAGTTCCCTAACGAATTTTTGCAGTTCCTAGGCGCCCCCAAGCCAAGGAGGCCTCACCGGGTACTGGGAAATGCGCGCCTCACGAGGCGGAAACTACTTCAAGCGCGTCAAGCTAAGTTACCTCTACGCGCCTACATAAAACGTTGATGCTGCAACACGACTCAGGAACGATAAACATAGCATGGCACCTTGGAAATCATGGTTCGTTGTGCGCTCCTGCGGGGCCCCATACTTGTCTCTCTCTTAATGCAAGAAGAAAAGGAAGAACGAAACAAAAGTGGCGCGCACTCCCGCTGCAGTTCGCGAGGATGGGTCCATGGCGCTCCCCCGGGCTCAGCCGGACCCCTCCTCGCGCTTCACTGGGGCGCGGCGACGAGACGACCCGCTGCCACCCTCGAAGCGGGCGTAGCGGCGTGGCGGCTGGCCGTAGCTGCCGCTGCTGGAGCTGTCGCCGGAAGAAGAGTCGCCGTAGCCGGACGAGCCATGGCCGGCGCCAAGGACAAGCCCGCCTTCACCCTCGGCGCGGCCGTCGCCAAGGCTGAGCACCTCGCCACCGTCGTTGTCCTTAGGGCAGCACCCGACACGGCGACCATCTTCCCCGAACACCCTCACATAGAGGGTCGTGTTGCCATCGTACTTGAAGTGGAGGGTGCACCGCCGGCCCAGGCCGCGTGCGCGGGCAAACGTCTTCCAGTCGCGGGCCAGGGCTGCGTTGCCCGCAACGGAGACCTCGACCGCGACCCATGAAGCCTTGCTGCAGCAGCCGCCTGCCTGCAGCCAGAGACCGCCTGGACCCATGGCTGGCAGCTTGCCGGCAAAGAAGCGCGGGAGCTGAAGCCAGGTGCTGGCCGGGTTCTCTGACCACACGACGAACTCCGGTAGCACCTCCGCCAAGTGGAAGCACGGCCAGGGAGGCCGCGCGACCATGGCACGCCTCCCTTCATCGACGGGGCTGCCACGACCCGGGCGACTCCCACCACGCGAGGAGGCGCCGCGACGGGCCACGGCGGGGGACGCGGTGAGCTTGCGGGGGCGGCCGCGCCCCCTCTTGGGCGGTGGTGAGCCGGGCACCTCCTGGCGCGCCTTCCCCTTCTCTGCGGCCGAGAACCTCTTCGCAGGCGCCATGAGTGTCACTACTAGCAATGAAGCAAGGGAGAAGAAGCGAGCGGAGCAGGAAGAGATGAGGGATGGGGGCTCCGCCCCCCTCCTCATTTATAGCGGGAGAAGGCCAACCGGCGACCCCCACGATCACGGGTAATGATGATTTTCCTCTGCATGCAGCAGGGACTCATCAACTCGGGCGGTTGCCGAGGCAGCATGGGGAAGCGGAGACGCCATGTCCAATCAACCGCCATACGTCAAGCGGGGCCGCAGGCTGTTGGGGCCCGCCGCGCTCCGCACTTGCCCCTTGGCTTCGCCTCGAAGCCAAGTCCGAGCGCGCCTTGGGCCCGGGGGCTACTGTCGGCGTCCTGAGAACAGGGGTCCCCAGACTTGCCTGCCTGCGGCCCAGGGCGTGGCTCCACCAGCGGCCCTGTACTACCCGTCTTCACCAGCCAACACTCAAGACCCTTGCGAGGGGCCAAGCCTCGTGAGGCAGACGGCGCAAGGCCTCCTCGGGGTTGGCCTTACCAGGCTGGCTCGCGAGGGGTGGAGAAATCAAGGCAAGGGGCACCTCGCGAGGTTCCTGTGACGCAAGCCATGACGACCAGGGCCAGGTGGGCACCAGCGCGCACAGTGTCCTCATTTCCTCTTTGGTGCTAAAGAGGCAAGCGCAGGCGAGGAGTCCCGAGGCATCAGGCAAAGGTTTCCATATCGGTGCAACGAGACCAAGACCAGCAGGATGGCAGGACGGAGGTCACCGTGGAGCCCAAGACGGCATCACCACCAGAGCCTTTGGCAGGCGAAGACCACCTTTAGTCAGGATAACCTGTACTAGTTGTCTCCCTTCGAATTTGGCCGTTGTGGCATCCCTTCCCGCTCAATATTTGGGAAGAGGACCAAGGCCCCTATAAATAGGACTAGCCACCACCATAGCAGTAGACTCATCTTGGATCGGGGCCATTCCATCCAAAGCCTCCACACAAGCTCACCAAGCACAAGAGCACCTCTCCTCAGGAGGCTGTTCTTCCCTTGTAACTGTTCATCCTCAGCCCAAGAGGCAATCCACCACACCACACTAGAGTAGGGTATTACACCACATCGCTCGCCCGAACTAGTATAAATCTTGTGTCTCTCGTTCTTTGGGTTCGTCGAGCTAGGCCTTGCGATCGTTGCGAGAGCGAGCTAGAGGGAAGAAAGATCTTCGTGCCCCCAGTGTTCGAACCTTAAGGGTTTGCCGGAACCCGAAATCTGACAGTGCCTTTCCACTGGGATTTGTGACCTGGGCACACTGCCCTCCCGCTTAGCAGTGGTCGAAAAACACAGGGAGTGGAGGACGCTGAGCGCCAATAAACATGCTCTTCGGACCTCGCCTCCCTTTGTGAGGCATCGTCTGGAACACGGTTGCCCTCCTCCTCTTGGGAGGCTCTCGAGTGCACCAGTGATCGCAACCTCTCCCGTGATCCATGCTTAGCCATTGTTGATGAAGAGGCGAAGAGAATGGAAGCCCTAGCCCCCAACATGGCATGCCAGATGTCGACGATGGACTCGCAAATATCTGGGATCATGGGATTCCCCTTTTTCGTTTGACCAGGGGCTAAAACACTCAAGAAATCTTCGAGCGAAGATACAAGCTTTTTTACCCACGTTCAGGCCACTGCGATGGTGTAATACCCTACATCCTGGTTTAGTCCATCTATTTACGAATCACATATTACAAGATGAACTCTCTCTCTCTCTCTCTCTCACTATTGTTTCTACTGTTGGACAGCTAGTCCTAGCTACTCTCCTGCTAGCTATTATTCTTTCAGCCCGTGAACCCTTTGCACGGCCTCGGTCCTCCCTTTATATAGGATCCTGGGCACCACAATGGTCTGTCATAAAATGTGGTACAAAAAATCCGAGTGACCAGTCCTGCATGGCCCGCACGAGCTTGTCAGAAAATAAGGTGGCGAGTTCCAGCGAGGTTTGACGAATCCCTAACAAAGTTGAGGATTCATGCCATGTCCAGTGCATTGATAGTCAAAAAGGCGTCCTGGACCTGTCAGATTCCTGAAATGCGGGATTCCGTATCGTCTTGATTTGGGATGAATCAGCTTACAGTTCAGAACCACAATAGCCTATAAACCGTACGTTATCATTGGCGTGTAGGCATAGCCATTAATGGCATGTCGGCCTTGAGTCGGAGAGCCTCAAAAACCAGGGTGACTTTTACCCTTGCGCTGTTTATAAAACCCCTCTCAAATAGATTCTCACTAAAAGTCCTCGTACTGGTCGCCGCCGCCTTGGTGCTCGGGAAGTCTAGAGTATGGAAATCTTTGACTCATGGGCTTTTTTGAGAGATCCAACAGGCCCATCATTAACGGATTCAGGGAACCCCTTATCCCGTAATGCCAACACATCTTCCAATTTATGTGTTGTTTAAGAGAGGCAATACTTGTTTGCCTTTGATGCGGCGACTTTGGTGTCTTTGTTCGATTTGTTTTATAGTGTGACCTAGTTTCTCCAATATTATCGACTGACGAGGAAGGATTGCAATGCTATGGGAGTGAAGCTGCCCTAACTAATGGTCCTTCAGCAATCAGTGGATCTCGTTCATACAGACGAGTGAATATTGTGGTTTTATAAGCCTAATATGACAAGGGTACCTATAGGGTCCATTTTACTTATTGTCGATTTATGTTGAAGGCAATGCAACTCTCGATGTATTGATCGGGTGCATGGTGCACGTATATAAGTACAAGGGCAGCCCTCAGCCTCATCTATACAAGGAAACTAGAGGCGGGGCCGATAGGAGATTATCCTAACAGATACATGCACATAATATGTTCAACACCCTCCCCCCCCCCACGCAGTCGATACGTCACCAGTGACGCATAGACTGGACCGGAACTCCTCAAATGTAGGCGTCGGTAACCCCTTGGTCATAACATCGGCAAACTGATGAGCGGTGGGAACATGAAGAACGCGGATGCGCCAAAGAGCCACCTAGTCTCGCACGAAGTGAATGTCGAGCTCAATATGCTTCGTGCGACGATGATGAACGGGGTTGGTGGAGAGGTAGACTGCGGAGACATTGTCACAGTAGACAATGGTGGCCTTCGGGACGTCAAGAAGCAACTCCTGGAGAAGCTGCCGGAGCCACGAGCACTCGGTGACAGCATTGGCCACAACACGATACTCAGCCTCAGCACTGGAGCGGGATACTGTGGGTTATCGTTTAGACAACCACAATATGAGCGAGGGACCCAGGTAGACGCAGTAGCCTGAAGTGGAGCGACGGGTGTTCGGACAGCCAGCCCAATCGGCGTCACTGTATGCAACAAGGTCGGTCAAGGACGATGCCGTCAACATAAGACCTAGAACCATGGTGCCGCGGATGTACCGAAGAATCCGCTTCACCAGGTTCCAGTGAGTGTCGCGAGGGGCGTGCATGTGGAGACACACCTGCTGGACGGCGTACTGCAGGTCCGGCCGAGTGAGCGTCAAGTACTGAAGGGCGCCGACGATGGAGCGGTAGAACGCCGCATCCGCCGCGAGTGAACCTTCGAGCGCAGAAACCTTGGCCTTCGTGTCGATAGGCGTGGGGACAGGCTTGCAGTTAAGCATGCCTGCCTGCTCAAGAAGGTCCTGCGCATACTGCTGCTGGTGGAGAAAGAACCCGTTGGCGCGTCGCACCACCTCAATACCGAGGAAGTAGTGCAACGGGCCGAGGTCCTTAATGGCGAACTCGGCGCTGAGGCGAGCAGTATGCTGGCGAAGGAGCTCTGGCGAGGAGGCCGTCAGGATGATGTCATCAACGTAGAGGAGCAGGTAAGCGGTCGCCGGAGCCTGGTGGTAAACAAAGAGCGAGGCATCGGAGCGAGTAGCTCGGAACCCAAGCTGCTGTAGGAAGCCGGCGATCCGCTGGTACCAGGCTCGAGGGGCCTGCTTCAACCCGTATAAGGAGCGGGAGAGCAAGCACACGTGGTCAGGACGAGCCGCGTCGACAAAGCCAGTAGGCTGCTGACAGAAGACCTGCTCTAAGAGATGGCCATGCAAGAACACGTTTGACACATCCATCTGATGCACCGGCAAGCGCGAGAGACAGCGAGCTGAAGGACGCGCGAATCGTGCCCGGTTTGACAACCGGGGCGAAGGTGTCGGTGAAGTCGGCTCCAGCACGCTGCCGGAACCCGCGTACCACCCACCGAGCCTTATAGCGCTCGAGAGACTCGTCAGGACGAGTCTTATGCCGGAAGACCCACTTGCCAGTGATGACGTTGGCATGGGCGGGCCGCAGGACAAGCTGCCAGGTGTGGTTGCGCACCAGCGCGTCGAACTCCTCCTGCATCGCAGCGAGCCAATGAGGATCGTGAAGCACGGCTAGAGCTGACGACGGAAGGGGTGACGATGCAGACGTCGAGGCAGCGAGGAGGTACTCGTCTGCGGAATAGCGCGTGCTGGGTCGGTGAATACCGGCACGAGCACGGGTGACCATGCGGGTGTCCGGGGCGGCCGGTGGAGAAGCCGGCGGGGCCGGCGGGACCGACGGGGCCGGGGGTGCAGCCGGCGGAGCTGACGAGGCCGGCGACGAGGCCGGCGAGGGGGGGTCGATCGAGGGTGAAGTCGACGAAGAGCCCATCGGGATCACCGGTGAAGCCGTCGAGGAGCCTGGGTCAGGCGCATGAGATGCGCTCGCTGACCGGACTACAGACTCAACGGGAGTCGGGGGCGTCGTGGCAGCCGGCGAGGATGCAACCGGGCCGGCGGGAGAGCCTGGTGCGGCGGGTGACGGGGCCGGGTCCGACGCCACGGACCCAGACCGGGGCCCAGGCACTGCGGGAGCACCGAAGCCAGGGGAGGCCCATGCGCTGCAGGAGGCCCGAAGCCAGGAGGGGGCCCGAGCGCAAGTGAGCGGCCTCCTCGAGGGGCGCCAAGAGGCACGGGTGACGATGGCGAGTCGACCGGCGGCGGTACCTGGTGAAAGGGAAAAGACCTCTCGTCAAAGTAAATGTGCCGTGAAGTGAAAACTCGGTGGGAAACCAGATCATAGCAACGATAACCTTTGGTGTTTGGTGGGTATCCGAGAAAGATGCATGCCACGGAGTGAGGTGCGAGTTTATGAGGAGTAGTGGAGGTGATGCTAGGATAACAGAGACACCCAAAAACACGAAGGTCGTCATAGGAGGGAGGGGTACCGAAGAGGAGATGATGTGGTGCAAAGTTCCCACGAGCACGACTCGGACGAATGTTGATGAGGAGAGAGGCGGTGGAGAGGGCGTCCGGTCAAAACCGGGGCGGGACATTAGCGTGGAAGAGAAGAGTGCGCACACAATCATTGAGGATGCGAAGGATCCGTTCGGCGCGACCATTTTGTTGCAAGGTATACGGGCAAGTGAGACAAAGAATCGTGCCATGTGTGGCAAGGAGGGTGCGAACCCCGACGTTGTCGAACTCCTTCCCGTTGTCAGTCTGCAAGGCATGAATGGGACACCCAAACTGCGTAGCGACATAGGAGTAAAAGGTAGTGAGAACGGAGAGTG
The DNA here is from genome assembly GCF_002575655.3 of Aegilops tauschii subsp. strangulata. NCBI lineage: Eukaryota > Viridiplantae > Streptophyta > Magnoliopsida > Poales > Poaceae > Aegilops > Aegilops tauschii. The sequence goes on from NC_053037.3 coordinate 408,957,727, forward strand.
CATCGGATTTTCTCCGCAACAGGAAGGTCCACACATAGTGCGAAAAATCATCAAGTATGACAAGACAGTATAAAAAACCCGTATTACTGGCAACAAGAGATGTCCATAAGTCACTATGAATCAACTCAAATGGATATGACGCCACCGATGAGGACGCACTAAACGGAAGACGGGCGTGCTTGCCGAGACGACAAGCATGACAAGTATGATCATCGGTTTTATTACACGTGAATGAAAAAGTCCTACGAATATGACGAAGGGTGGCCGGATTCGGATGTCCCAGCCGAGCATGCCAAAGGTCCACCGTGGCGGAGAGAGCGACTGGAGCAGATGTGGAGGTGTTGGTGGAGTGCACCGGGTAGAGACCGTCCGGGCTGCCACATCGGTGGATTACCATCCTGGTACGAGCGTCCTTGACAGAAAAACCCACTTCGTCAAATTCAACAGTTATAGGATTTTCACGTGTAAGTTAACGAACGGAAACAAGATTGGTGACTAGCTCAGGTGAAACTAAGACATTAGACATATGTATAGGCATGGAGTTAGACGGAAAAGAACCATGACCGACATGAGTAATGGGAAGGGATGAACCGTCCCCAACAGTGATACGACATGTGATAGAAACTGGATATGCGGAGTTGAGGTTACCAGGGTTGGAAGTCATGTTGGCGGTAGCCCCGGTGTCCATATACCAGTCGCCGCCTCCAGTGTATGTGTTGGGTGTAGGAGCGGAGTGAAGCGCCGCGAGAAGGGCCGGATCCCAGGGTGCCGGCGGGAGTGCGGCGGCCGCGGCAGGGGTAGGCGGGCAGGGCCGCGGGGTAGCTGCCTGGGGCAGCGTACACAGGCGCGGCGGCGGGGTAGCCGCCTGGGGCAGGGAACATCGCCTGATGGGCGCCGGGGCGGGGGGCCGAGGATCCCGGCCGGGACGGGGGCCCGCGGCACTGGCATGGTGTACGTGTGGACCACCCCTGTCCAAGGGTTGGTCACGGCAGCCCAGGCGGCCGGGGGCAACGCCTGCTGCTGTGGCTGGTGGGGCGCCACCCCCCCCCCCCCCCCGCGCGCCGTGTTGCTGCTGCTGCTTCTTGCCGCGACGCCCCCCGCGGCGACGATCGGGGGCAGGGGGCGGAGGCGCCTGGAAGTAGGCCGCCGGTGGGGGCGGAGGCCGCGGCGGCTGCGGAGCCGTGGGAGGAGCGGCGCGGGAGGTGCCCGCGGCAAGCGCCGTGTGCGTGGCCCAGGACTTCACCATCTTCATCCCCCTCTCCTCCAACCGAAGATAGGCCACAACCCGAGGAAAAGTCGGGTCCGGAAGGAACGTGAGGTTGGAGGCCGCGTTGCTGAACTCTTCGTTCAGGCCAGCGGTGAGCGTGCTAAGGAGAAGCTCGCCGGAGACCCGCTCCCCGAGGTCGCGAAGCTCGTCAGCAAGTTTCTTAAGGCGCATACAATAATCGTCGATAGACGAGTCAAGTTGATGGCAGCCAAAAAATTCTTGCTGAAGAAACACGCGGCGCTGGAGGGCGTTGTCGAGGAAGAGCCCGTTCAGCTTCGCCCACACCGTCCACGCGTCATCAGTGTCGCAAACGATGGTGTGGAAGATGTCCTTGGAGATGGTTTGGTACAGCCAGCGGGTGATGGTGGCATCGATGGTCAGCCAGTCGTCGTCTGCGAACATGAGGTCGGAGTCAACGGAGCCATCAACGTGATCGATGAGGTGGTACTCGCGGAAGACGAGGGAGAAGTAAGTCCTCCAGGCGTAGTAGGTGGAGGTGGCGTAGTCGAGGATGACGGGCACGCGGGCGAAGATGTCGAGATCGCGAACGACTTCCACGGGGGGAGGAGCCGGACCTTCGAAGGGGTTGGAGGGGACGGACGCGGCGGCGTGGGGAGAGGCCATCGGTGGGGTGGCGTGGCGGCCGAAGGGGGGCGGCGGCGCGGGTGGGTTGGGAAGGTGGTGGCTCGGGTGGATGGGGCGGCGCGGCGTCCGAAGGGCGGCGATGTGGTGGAAGGCGATCGAGAGGGAGGGGAAGGAAGCGAGTGGCGATCGGGAAGGATGGGAGGCGCGCGCGGCGGCGAGGTGCGGCGGCGGCGTGGAGAGGTGGCGGCGGCGGCAGCGGGGGGCTGTGGCGGCAGCGGCTAGGGTAGGGTAGGAGCGGAAGCTAGGTTAGAATCGGAAAGGAAACTGATACCATGGTGAAGGCAATGCAACTCTCTATGTATTGATCGGGTACACGGTGCACATATATAAGTAAAGGGCAGCCCTCAGCTTCATCTATATACGAAAATTAGAGGCGGGGCCGGTAGGAGATTATCCTAACAGATACATGCACATAATATGTTCAACAATTTAGTATATTGTATATTTCTAAGTTTGGGTGGGTGGCATACCATCAATCGAAGAAAAGAGTAGTACGGTTTTTGACTGTTTTTTATTTTTCTAGTCATTCTATATGTTGTTGTTTTTGTTTTGTATTGTGTACTATTTTCTTTGATAATTATCACATATAAAATGCTTTTTGGGGGCATTTTTTCTCTCTAAAAAACAGAAGAATGGTGAGTACGTTTTGTGATTTCTGCATTTTCATGGGAGGCGAAAAGGAGGAGAGAGAAAAAACATCGTCCTCCTCTGGCGCAAGCAAAGCTACCGGTACCAGCCGACGGAGGAAGCTGCAAGCATAACCCCCGCGCAGGAAGTCGTCGTCACGAGGTGCTGGATTTTGACCTGCTACCGAAATCCCGCAGGCTAGCTGCAAACCCCCCTTCGCCGCCGCCGCCGCCGCCGATGAGATCCGCCCCGCCCAGATCCAAGCCTTTCTAGAGCCTTACGCCACCTGCAGCAGCGTCCATGGGGGACTGCGCCGTGGAGAACGGCCACGCCCACCCGAAGGAAGAGGACGCGCCGGAAGTGCCCGTCGAGCCCGCGGAGGGCGCCGCGGAGCCGCAGGTGGTGGCTGGCGGGCAGAGGAAGCAGAGAGGGATACGCAGGGAGCCGTCGTTCTCGCGGTGGTGCAAGGACCCCTCCGCGGCGCCCAATGCCCCCGCCGGCGCCGCTTCGCCGGCCTCTGCACCGAGCGACGATGATTCGGAGGAGTTCGAGCTGCCGCTTCTGCCGCCCGCCGCCGCCGCCCGCCGCTCGCCGATGGATATCGAGGCAGGAGCGGCGGCGGGATCTGACAGCGTCCCGGTCTCGCCGTGGCTGATCGCCAAGATTATATTTCTGATAGCGAGTTGGTACACGCTGAGCACCTGCTTGACGCTGTGAGTAACGCGTTTTTCTCGTTATTTGCGCGCGGATGCTCAGAGGAGCTGTTGCCGGGCACGCGTTTGATGCTGGTGTTCTCTGCGTGCTCTTGTGCCTGTGGCCAGGTATAACAAGGAGATGCTCGGGAAGCGCATGTGGAAGTTCCCTGCCCCGTTCCTGATGAACACGGTGCATTTCACAATGCAGGCTGTTGCGTCGAGGGTGATCGTGTGGTTCCAGCAACGGGGCATGGAGGCAGAGCGTAATCCAATGTCATGGAAAGATTACTTTCTGCGAGGTAGCTACTGTGTTGTTTCAAACTTATGTTGCCCGATGCTTACACCAGTAGTTTGTTCCTTACATTCTGTCACAACAAGTGCCCTGGAAATTTCATGGTATGGTGCCTATAATTTGCAATAGCAACTTTGTGCAGAATGCACTTCTGTGGGATATACATATAGAGTACTAGTGTTAAAAGAAGGGTATGTCTCAGTTCGAGCTCAGGTGTAAAGCACTGAACATGGATGCTGTTCGGTTATTTTCATGGGCGGGGGCAGAAACCACCATTGTCCAATTAACAGAACATGACTCACTAAATTAGATTATCATAAGTTATCAAGTTATGGTTAAAGATAGAAGTAAAATTTAACTGTTGTGTTGCATGTGAATCCAAGCTGCTATAGAGCCACATGGGCTCAAAATAGAGTTTAGCCTTACACCTCTCGCTGGATGAATCGCCGTACTTTATTAACTTGCAATTAAGTTGGGCCATGGCCTACTGGATATTATTGTTTCATTTGATGAATCTATTTAATCAACGAAGGCTAGGACTTAGCATGGACTTATATATTTTTATTCTACTTCAAAATATGTAGAGTTTTTTTTCCGTTCTTATTGTGTTTTATCATCTTTAAAGATATAGTGACAATTTGAATATTTCTTCTGCAGTTGTTCCAACAGCTTTGGCTACTGCTCTTGATATAAATTTGACCAACATTTCGTTTGTTTTCATTACTGTGACATTCGCTACAATGGTACATTTCATTCCATGTGAGTTATTATTTCCTGCTCTTCTCACTTAATATTTGGACTTCTAATTTATGTCTTTCAATTATTGTGCAGTGTAAATCTGGGGCTCCAATTTTCATTCTTCTCTTTGCTTTTCTATTCAGGTAAGCTCAGTTGCTGATTCGTTTTCAGCAGTGCATGCCCTTTTTGTCTTCTAGTTTAGCAACTTGTTGTGTTCATTGGTATGGAATATCAGTTAGAGAACCTTGTCCTGAAAAAGTTGAGCTTCATTCTGCTGTTCTCTAATGGTTTTCATCTCCTATGGGTGGGTGGGGGTGGGGTGAAGAGGGTTAAACTGCACTATTAGGTTATGTGAAACATTTGTCCTAGGCCAACTGAATACTTTTGAACTAGCTTGCAGACTTTACAAAGTTGGTTCCATATACACATCATTTTGAGAAATGGGATGCAAATGTTAGAACTTCAAGAACTAAATTAAGCAGTATCTCCGACAAAAAAAAACATTGAGCAGTGTCTTGCATACCCATCATTTCTTACAGTACTGCTTCTTGACATTCACTTAGCCTTTTCATGTTCCTATGCAAATAATTCTGTGCCCTCTTGTAACTTGTCTTTCTGACAACACTGCACCTATTTCTGTTTAATTATCGGTTTATGGGTTTTTGTTATGCTCCATATCATTCCCGTTTTTCCATACGCCTGCTCATGGCGGTCGGGTTCCACTATTGCTAAAAAATAACAGGGCAGCAGAGTACGGTAGTTCAGATAAAAAGGTAGCCAACAGGACTAGGAGAAGTACGAAAGACGAAGGAAGAAAATTACTGCTCGAAAGACACATAAGCCCCAGCAACAGCAGCAAAACAAAAACTGAGACTACGCTGATGCAAATATATCACAGCTAACTACTCAAACGAAAAGCTCCTAGCACCAGAACCACAAAATGAACGTCAACAACCATTGTATTCTGCATCTCCATATCATTTCCATGTTATTAATCGAAGGTTTCCCTTTATTCCCTGAAGGCTAGAGAAGCCGAGCTTTAACATTCTTGGAATCATGCTGATTGTTTCTGTTGGAGTTCTACTGACAGGTAAAGTCATAAGTGTACATCAACAGCTTATATTAGTTTTTCCAAAGTGATATGCTTCTGTGCTTTCCTGGAGTGAGCTTAGAAAAAGACCTCCTAGCTAGTTTTTTATTTGATTATATTTTTGGCACTGTAATTTGTGGGCTTAATTTTGCATTCTGATTCTATTTTCTTCAATTTCTCTTATGTGGATTCATCATCTTAACTGTGGACTGTGGTAATAATGTTCTCTTGCAGTTGCTAAAGAGACACAATTTAATCTTTGGGGATTTATATTTATTATGCTTGCTGCTGTCATGTCTGGTTTCCGCTGGTGCATGACACAGATTCTCCTCCAGGTTTGTCAGTGTAATGTAGTACTTCCATATTTTTTGTTCTGAACATTGGTGATTGGACATGGTAATATGCCTTATTAATCCTATGTTCTACTTCCCTTTCATTCCTGTCCTGACTGAACTTTTCTTTTCCCCTTCTTATGCGTCCCTTAAATTTGCTGAAGAAAGAGGAATATGGTATGCGTTCTATCTTAGCTTCTTGTCCAGTGAGAGGAAATTATAAATACTGTTCGTTGTCGTCTTAGCATCTCATTCTTGAAAACTGAAAAGCAGCGGGATTAGCTTTATTAATTTCAGGCACATGTATGATTTATGTATTTTCATTGGACACCTGTTTTTGTTTAAATCTGAGTTAGTGCATCGAAGTATGAGCTGTAGAGGTTATGTGCATTGTCTTCTTTTAAAAAAATATCAAAATGATAATATCGAACGTGATTTGTTCAGTAAATATGTAATGTAACATCCTTTACAGCATCATTTTTATTGTGTTATGCAGGATTAAAGAACCCCTTCACCTTAATGAGTTATGTTACCCCGGTGATGGCAATAACAACTGCGATTATTTCCATTGCCATGGATCCATGGCATGAAGTCAGAGCAAGTCACTTCTTTGATAGTCCAGCTCACATATTAAGAAGCATCTTATTGATGCTTCTAGGTGGTGCTTTGGCATTCTTCATGGTATGGATCAGTACTCCTTCCTGGGAAGTACAGCATTTATGCCAGAGCATTTGACTTACCAATCATTACATTTGTCATGCAAAAAGTCCTTTTCTTTTTCGCTGGAACCAGTCAATACACCGTTGTTTCTTACTATTTCATTTTTTCATGCACCAAGAGTCTGAGAATACTTGTAATAAGCAATAAGTCCTTTTTGCGGTCATCTATTGTTGGTTTGTTGTTAAGACATGCTTGCCAAGTATTCTTGTTGGTATTCGCAAAAAAAAGTATTCTTGTTAGCATTTTTTTTATTTGGTTTATAATCACTTGATTTGTTCTTTGAAGGTTTTGACAGAATATGTTCTGGTTTCTGTTACAAGTGCTGTAACAGTGACCATAGCTGGGATTGTCAAGGAAGCTGTCACAATTTTGGTATTGATTTCCCACTCTATAGATACTTTGAATGAATTTATCTTTGTTCACGCATATAAGTGTGACTTGTGATGACAAACAATCCGACAGGTTGCTGTGCTTTTCTTCAATGATCCATTTACCTGGTTAAAGGGATTTGGACTTGCAACAATTATATTTGGTGTCAGCCTTTTCAATCTGTACAAGTGAGTTGAAATTCATTTTTCCTATGTTCAAATATTTGTTGTTCCAAGCTAACTTATTACCAGTCCGTATTTTATGACTCACAGAATCAACTTAAAATTTCTTACTATGTTGATAAGGTCAGACTTACATGCCAACTTTTTGGGGGAGTAAATTGTTCAAGAGGAGTCAAACTTATTAATTTGCTCACGTCCACAATTATATTTTTTCCTATTTGAAAGTCAATGAACTTGCTATGTCATGCCACCTTATACAGAGAGAAATGCAATAAGACTAACTATAAAAAGAGCCATTAGAAAACACTGATCATAATTTGAATACAAAAGCATAAAGTGGAAATATTAGAGTAGGTTAATTTCTGATGTGTTAGTATGGTTATTCTGACTATTCTCTTGTGATATATGAAGGTATCATAGGTTCAAGAAAGACCGCCACAGCAAACATGTTGACCCAAATCCCCATTCCTCCAATGGTGCCTCAAAATATGTTATCATTGATGATGATATTGAAGATCTGGATGATACAGGCTGATCCAAGTATGAAAGGTGAATAATCGAATAAATAGTTTACATTGTTTGCTATCAGTTTGACATCTGCATTCATTACATTTTCTCCTTTCCAGAGAGCGGACCATTTTATGGGCTGGCGTATTTGGCTCAGGACACTGCTACCGACTTACCATTGCTTGGTTTCAGAGGCAGCAGTGCTTGTGTTCTTCTACGGCTTTGTGGAGTTATGCTGCATATGCATGAGCATGATGATGATCATGCCATAAATCATATCGCTAATTGAGAAGAGGCACACTGATACAAGTAGCAGAAGAAAGATTTTGTTACTCGGAAACAAAATGGTGCAGAAATGGTGCATACCGGAGCTGTGCAGAAATTGTATATCATATATTATAAAAATATAAGAATGTTTTGCGGTCCATTAGAAATACAGCTGCTGTGCTTTTTACTGGCAGTGTGAAGAGCTCAATTTTGGTGCAACTTGTGAGCCCCCACATATATTAGCATTACAAAATATATATTACTTGCTGAGAATTAAAGGAATTAGATTGGTGGTATGTGTTGTATACGATTTTACACCTTTTTAGCTCATTGAGTACATGAGGAAGTGTAAATCTTAGACGCCAAGTTAGAAGATTTCTCTCACAAAATTGAGATCTTGTTCACTCTTAAATCGTTCTTATCGTCCTTTATATGTGCCATTACAATTCCTTTTTCAGCATATTAGAGCTTGGCTAATGGGTGATCTTCTGTGGTCTGGATGTTCTCCCCACTGCTATAGCAACTTAGAGGCCAGATCTAAAATCTGCAATCAGCTTTAAATATAGTTTGGTTGCTCGCAGCCCCGTTTAGGCTCTGGGGGTGCAAATTTGGCAGTTTTGGTTAGCTAGGCTGCATTATAAAGTGGTCCGCACAAATCTTAAAACACTCCTCGACCTAGCCAGAGAATAATGCCCGAATTGGTAACACGACGTCTGAGCTCGTACGAGGGAAGGGATGGCGCGAGCTCACGATCGTGGCTGAAAAAACGGCGGGGATAATTTCATCACCTCCCAACGATTGCCTTATTCGTCTTCTTCTCCGAGTTGCTCCCTACCTTGTCCCCACTCTTCCGATGGTTGCAAGTAACATCACACTCTACTTGTTATAGACTAGATCTATGAGTGATGACCAACAAGTATATGGGATCAATTGTAGCCTTTTTGATAAGTAAAAGTGTTGAACCCAACAAGAAGCAGAAGTAAATGACAAGTGGTTTTCAGCAAGATAATGTCTGCAAACGCCGAAATTGTAAGTAACAAAGTAGTTTGATAGCAAGATAATTTGTAACAAGCAAGTAACGGTAATAGTAACAAAAATGCAGCAAGTTAGCCCAATCCTTTTGGCAAATGACAGGCCAAAACAGTCTTTTATAATAAGCAAAACGTTCTTGAGGGTACACGGAAATTTCATCTAGCCACTTTCATCATGTTTTTTAGGGAAGTCACTTTCATCATGTTGGTTTGATTCGTGTTCGCTACTTTGATAATTTGATATGTGGGTGGACCGGTGTTTAAGTGTTGTTCTTACTTGAACAAACCTCCTACTTATGATTAACCCCCTCGCAAGTATCCGCAACTACGAGAAAAGTATTAAGAATTTGATATTTTTCTTGTGACTGCTTGGAGTCTTTGGAAGGAAAGAAACAACAATTATTTCAGGAGAGTGCAGCCCTCAATTCTGGCTTGGAAAACTAGATATATTTCTGATTTCTCCAACATTAGCTTTAGAGCGCCCCCTCATAAGAGGGAGATCATCACTACCTTTGTTAGATCAGTTATGTAAATTCTCATAGACCTCTGTAGCCCTCTCCCTTTTGTACAACTATAACATTTTGGGAGCATATTAATACAAAAATAGTAGGAATCTTTCCTACTGTCTCAACTTTCAAAAAAAAAAGTATTAAAAATAAATTCTAACCATAGCATTACACTTTTTGATCTAATCGGTCCCTTACGGAATAGCGCATAAACTAGGGTTTAAGCTTCTATCAGTCTCGCAACCCATATCTAATTACTACTCCATAATGCATTCCCATAGGCCCAAATATGGTGAAGTGTCATGTAGTCGACGTTCACATGACACCACTAAGGGAATCACAACATACATACTATCAAAATATCAAACACATATCAAGTTCACATGATTACTTGCAACAAGATTTCTCCCGTGACCTCAAGAACAAAAATAACTACTCACAAATGATAATCATGCTCAAGATTAGAGGGGTATTAAACAACATATTGGATCTGAACATATAATCTTCCACCAAATAAATCATATAGTAATCAACTACAAGATGTAATCAACACTACTAGTCACCCACAAGTACCAATCTGAGGTTCCGATACAAAGATTGAACACAAGAGATGAACTAGGGTTTGGGAGGAGATGGTGTTGTTGAAGATGTTGATGGAGATTGCCCTCCCTAAGATGGGAGAGTTGTTGGTGATGATGATGACGACGATTTCCCCCTCCGGGAGGGAAGTTCCCCCGGCGGAATCGCTTAGCCGGAGGGCAAAAGTGCTCCTGCCCAAGTTCCGCCTCGAGACGGCGGCACTCCGTCCCGAAAGTCCTCTCCTTATTTTTTTTCTAGGTCAAAATGACTTATATACCAGAAGATGGGCACCGGAGGTGGGCGCGCCCTGGTGTCTTGTGCTCACCAGGTGGCCCCCCTCCGATAGTTATTTGCTCCAGTATTTCTTATTTATTCCATAAAAAATCCTTGTGAAGTTTCAGCTCATTTGGAATTGTGCAGAATAGGTAGCCTGACGTAGCTTTTCCAGGTCCAGATTTCCAGCTGCTGGAATTCTCCTTCTTTGTGTGTACCTTGCATATTATGAGAGAAAAGGCATTAGACTTACTCCAAAAAGCATTATTATGCATAAAAAATATAAATAACAGTAGGTAAACATGATGCAAAATGGACGTATCAATGAGCATGTGGTAGATTAGAATAGATCTACAGCTAGTATGGTAGGTTATGTAAGTATTGCTTCATGGTGTTACGGGAGGATGTGGTAGATCATATGTTAGTGGTGCCATTTTTGTAGTATGGTAGTTTTTGTTTGTTGGCGGCGATGATGTCCATGGTGTTTGTGGTAGATGTGGCAATGTGTTGAGCTTCATGATCACTCCATGCTAGTATCGTAGATGTGGTAGTGCTTCATGATCACTCCATGCTAGTATCGTAGATGTGGTAGTGTCTTCAGCTTCATGACCAGTCCGTGTGGAATATGCTAGATGCATTGTTCTTGTTCAGTTAGTCCCGATGCTAACCATTGTAGACAATGACCGGTGAAGACTTTAGTTAGGCCCTTGTTTTGTTGGACACCCAAATATTTACCTCCTATGTTGAGGACTCCTAGCCGTCGTTGACTCCGCATGCACATGGTCCTCTTGTGTTTTCTTTAGTTGTGGCGATGCCTGCGGTAGCTACTAAGGCAGGCATTGAGGATGACAATGCACATATGAGGGGGTCAATGAAGGATGATACAATGAAATGCGTTTATTTTATGTCCCTTCGTCCTTGACAAGATGTGCGATATGATCACCAACATGGTGAGGACTGGCATGTTGGGGAACATAGTAATTCAAAAAAATCCTACGATCACGCAAGATCTATCTAGGAGATGCATAGCAACGAGACGGGAGAGTGTGTCTACGTACCCTCGTAGACCGAAAGCGGAAGCGTTTAGTAACGCGGTTGATGTAGTCAAACGTCTTCACGATCCAACCGATCCAAGTATCGAACGTACGACACCTCCGTGTTCAGCACACGTTCAGCACGATGACGTCCCTCAAGCTCTTGATCCAGTAGAGGGTCAATGGAGAGTTCTGTCAGCACGACGGCGTGGCGACGGTGTTGGTGACGTGATCCACGCAGGGCTTTGCCTAAGCACTACGACAATATGACCGAGGTGGTAAACTGTGGAGGGGGGCACCGCACACGGCTAAGAAACAACTGTTGTGCGTTCGGGGTGCCCCCTGGCCACGTATATAAAGGTGGGGGGAGGAGGAGGCCGGCCCAAGGGGGGCACGCCATGGGGGGAGTCCTACTAGGACTCCGTTCCTAGTAGGATTCGGCCCCCCTTTCCTTCCAACGGAGAGGGGGAAAGGGGAAGGGAGAGAGAGGGAGAAGGAAAGAGGGGGGTCGCGCCCCCTCACCTTGTCCAATTCGGATTGGGTCAAGGGGGGCACGCACCTCCTCCCGTGGCCTGCCTCCTCTCCTCCACTAAGGCCCAATAGGCCCATTAACTTCCCCGGGGGGTTCCGACAGCCTCCCGGTACTCCAAAAAAATCTCCGAACCTTATCGGAACCATTCCGGTGTCTGTATATAACCTTCCAATATATCAATCTTTACCTCTCAACCATTTCGAGACTCCTCATCATGTCTGTGATCTCATCCGGGACTCCGAAAAAACTTCGGTCACCAAAGCACATAACTCATATACAAATCGTCATCGAACGTTAAGCGTGCGGACCCTACGAGTTCGAGAACTATGTAGAGATGACCGAGACACATCTCCGGTCAATAACCAATAGCGGAACCTGGATGCTCATATTGGCTCCTACATATTCTACGAAGATCTTTATCGGTCAAACTGCATAACAACATACGTTATTCCCTTTGTCATCGGTATGTTACTTGCCCGAGATTTGATCGTCGGTATCCTCATACCTAGTTCAATCTCGTTACCGGCAAGTCTCTTTACTCGTTCCGTAATGCATCATCCCACAACTAACTCATTAGTCACATTGCTTGCAAGGCTTATAGTGATGTGCATTACCGAGAGGGCCCAGAGATACCTCTTCGATACACGGAGTGACAAATCCTAATCTTGATCTATGCCAAATCAACAAACACCTTCGGAGACACCTGTAGAGCATCTTTATGATCACCCAGTTACGTTGTGACGTTTGATAGCACACAAAGTGTTCCTCCGGTATTCGGGAGTTGCATAATCTCATAGTCAGAGGAATATGTATAAGTCATGAAGAAAGCAATAGCAATAAAACTAAACGATCATTATGCTAAGCTAACGGATGGGTCTTGTCCATCACATCATTCTCTAATGATGTGATGCCGTTCATCAAATGACAACACATGTCTATGGTTAGGAAACTTAACCATATTTGATTAACGAGCTAGTCAAGTAGAGGCATACTAGGGACATTCTGTTTGTCTATGTATTCACACATGTACTTAGTTTTCGGTTAATACAATTCTAGCATGAATAATAAACATTTATCATTATATAAGGAAATACAAATAACAACTTTATTATTGCCTCTAGGGCATATTTCCTTTAGTCTCCCACTTGCACTAGAGTCAATAATCTAGATTACATAGTAATGATTCTAACACCCATGGAGCCTTGGTGCTGATCATGTTTTGCTCGTGGAAGAGGCTTAGTCCACGGGTCTGCAACATTCAGATCCGTATGTATTTTTCAAATCTCTATGTCTCCCTCCTTGACTTGATCGCGGATGGAATTGAAGCGTCTCTTGATGTGTTTGGCTCTCTTGTGAAATCTGGATTCCTTCGCCAAGGCTATTGCTCTAGATTGTCACAAAAGATTTTCATTGGACCCGCCTAGATCGGATATGAACTCCTTCATCCAGACTCCTTCATTTGCTGATTCTGAAGCAACTATGTACTCCGCTTCACACGTGGATCCCGCCACGACGCTCTATTTGGAACTGCACCAACTGACAGCTCCACCATTCAATATAAATATGTATCCGGTTTGTGACTTAGAGTCATCCAGATCAGTGTCAAAGCTTGCATCGACGTAACCATTTACGACGAGCTCTTTGTCACCTCCATAAACGAGAAACATATCCTTAGTCCTTTTCAGGTATTTCAGGATGTTCTTGACCGCTGTCCAGTGATCCACTCCTGGATTACTTTGGTACCTCCCTGCTAAACTTATAGCAAGGCACACATCAGGTCTGGTACACAGCATTGCATACATGATAGATCCTATGGCTGAGGCATAGGGAATGACTTTCATTTTCTCTCTATCTTCTGTAGCGGTCGGGAATTGAGTCTGACTCAACTTCACGCCTTGTAACACAGGCAAGAACCCTTTCTTTGACTGATCCATTTTGAACTTGTTCAAAACTTTATCAAGGTATGTGCTTTGTGAAAGTCCAATTAAGCATCTTGATCTATCTCTATAGATCTTGATGCCCAATATATAAGCAGCTTCACCGAGGTCTTTCATTGAAAAATTCTTATTCAAGTATCCTTTTATGCTATCCAAAAATTCTGTATTACTTCCAATCAATAATATGTCATCCACATATAATATTAGAAATGCTACAGAGCTCCCACTCACTTTCTTGTAAATACAGGCTTCTCCAAAAGTTTGTATAAAATCATATGCTTTGATCACACTATCAAAGCATATATTCCAACACTGAGAGGCTTGCACCAATCCATAAATGGATCGCTGGAGCTTGCACACTTTGTTAGTACCTTTAGGATCGACAAAACCTTCTGGTTGCATCATATACAACTCTTCTTTAAGATATCCATTAAGGAATGCAGTTTTGACATCCATTTGCCAAATTTCAAAATCATAAAATGCGGCAATTGCTAATATGATTCGGACAGACTTAAGCATCGCTACGGGTGAGAAGGTCTCATCGTAGTCAACTCCTTGAACTTGTCAAAAACCTTTTGCAACAAGTCGAGCTTTGTAGACAGTAACATTACTGTCAGCGTCAGTCTTCTTCTTGATCCATTCATTCTCTATGGCTTGCCGATCATCGGGCAAGCCAACCAAAGTCCACACTTTGTTCTCATACATGGATCCCATCTCAGATTTCATGGCCTCAAGCCATTTTGCGGAATCTGGGCTCATCATCGCTTCCTCATAGTTCATAGGTTCATCATGGTCAAGTAACATGATCTCCAGAACAGGATTACCGTACCACTCTGGTGCGGATCGTACTCTGGTTGACCTACGAGGTTCAGTAGTAACTTGATCTGAAGTTTCATGATCATCATCATTAGCTTCCTCACTGATTGGTGTAGGAATCAGTGGAACTAATTTCTGTGATGAACTACTTTCCAATTTGGGAGAAGGTACAATTACCTCATCAAGTTCTACTTTCCACCCACTCACTTCTTTCGAGAGAAACTCCTTCTCTAGAAAGGATCCATTCTTAGCAACGAATATCTTGCCTTTGGATCTGTGATAGAAGGTGTACCCAACAGTCTCCTTTGGGTATCCTATGAAGACACATTTCTCCGATTTGGGTTCGAGCTTATCAGGTTGAAGCTTTTTCACATAAGCATCACAGCCCCAAACTTTAAGAAACGACAGCTTAGGTTTCTTGCCAAACCACAGTTCATATGGTGTCGTCTCAACGGATTTAGATGGTGCCCTATTTAACGTGAATGCGACCGTCTCTAAAGCATAACCCCAAAACGATATCGGTAAATCAGTAAGAGATATCATAGATCGCACCATATATAATAAAGTACAGTTACGACGTTCGGGCACACCATTACGCTGTGGTGTTCCAGGTGGCGTGAGTTGAGAAACTATTCCACATTGTTTCAAATGAAGACCAAACTCATAACTCAAATATTCTCCTCCACGATCAGATCGTAGAAACTTTATTTTCTTGTTACGATGATTTTCCACTTCACTCTGAAATTCTTTGAACTTTTCAAATGTTTCAGACTTATGTTTCATTAAGTAGATATACCCATATATGCTCAAATCATCTGTGAAGGTCAGAAAATAACGATACCCGCCGCGAGCCTCAACACTCATTGGACCGCATACATCAATATGCATTACTTCCAACAAGTCAGTTGCTCGCTCCATTGTTCCGGAGAATGGAGTCTTAGTCATCTTGCCCATGAGGCATGGTTCGCAAGCATCAAGTGATTCATAATCAAGTGATTCCAAAAGTCCATCAGTATGGATTTTCTTCATGCGCTTTACACCAATATAACCTAAACGGTAGTGCCACAAATAAGTTGCACTATTATTATTAACTTTGCATCTTTTGGCATCAATATTATGAATATGTGTATCACTACAATCGAGATTCAACAAAAATAGACCACTCATCAAGGGTGCATGACCATAAAAGATATTACTCATATAAATAGAACAACCATTATTCTCTGATTTAAATGAATAACCGTCTTGCATTAAACAAGATCCAGATACTATGTTCATGCTCAACGCTGGCACCAAATAACAATTATTCAGGTCTAAAATTAATCCCGACGGTAGATGTAGAGGTAGCATGCCGACAACGATCACATCGACTTTGGAACCATTTCCCATGCGCATCGTCACCTCGTCCTTAGCCAATCTTCGTTTAATCCGTAGCCCCTGTTTCGAGTTGCAAATATAAGCAACAGAACCAGTATCAAATACCCAGGCGCTACTACGAGCATTAGTAAGGTACACATCAATAACATGTATATCAAATATACCTTTCACTCTGCCATCCTTCTTATCCGCCAAATACTTGGGGCAGTTCCGCTTCCAGTGACCAGTCCCTTTGCAGTAGAAGTACTCAGTTTCAGGCTTAGGTCCAGAATTGGCTTCTTCACTTGAGCAGCAACTTGCTTGCCGTTCTTCTTGAAGTTCCCCTTCTTCCCTTTGCCCCTTTTCTTGAAACTAGTGGTCTTGTTAACCATCAAAACTTGATGCTCCTTCTTGATTTCTACCTCCGCAGCCTTTAGCATCGCGAAGAGCTCGGGAATTGTCTTATCCACCCCTTGCATATTATAGTTCATCATGAAGCTTTTGTAGCTTGGTGGCAGTGATTGAAGAACTCTGTCAATGACACTATCATCGGGAAGATTAACTCCCAGTTGAGTCAAGTGGTTGTGGTACCCAGACATTCTGAGTATATGTTCACTGACAAAACTATTATCCTCCATTTTGCAGCTATAGAACTTATTGGAGACTTCATATCTATCAATTCAGGCATTTGCTTGAAATATTAACTTCAACTCCTGGAACATATCATATGCTCCATGACGTTCAAAACGTCTTGGAAGTCCCAATTCTAAGCCGTAAAGCATGGCACACCAAACTATCGAGTAATCATCAGCTTTCCTCTGCCAGACGTTCATAATGTCCGGAGTTGCTCCTGCAATGGGTCTTGCACCTAGCGGTGCTTCCAGGACGTACTTCTTCTATGCAGCAATGAGGATAATCCTGAAGTTACGGACCCAGTCCGTGTAGTTGCTACCATCATCTTTCAACTTAGCTTTCTCTAGGAACGCATTAAAATTCAAGGGAACGGTAGCACGGGCCATTGATCTACAACAACATAGACATGCAAAAACTAGCAGGTACTAAGTTCATGATAAATTAAAGTTCAATTAATCATATTACTTAAGAACTCCCACTTAGGTAGACATCCCTCCAGTCATCTAAATGATCACGTGATCCATATCAACTAAACCATGTCCGATCATCACGTGAGATGGAGTAGTTTTCAATGGTGAACATCACTATGTTGATCATATCTACTATATGATTCACGTTCGACCTTTCGTTCTCAGTGTTTCGAGGCCATATCTGCATATGCTAGGCTCGTCAAGTTTAACCCGAGTATTATGCATGTGCAAAACTGGCTTGCACCCGTTGTATGTGAACGTAGAGCTTATCACACCCGATCATCACGTGGTGTCTCGGCACGACGAACTGTGGCAACGGTGCATACTCAGGGAGAACAATTATACCTTGAAATTTAGTGAGGGATCATCTTATAATGCTACCGCCGTACTAAGCAAAATAAGATGCATAAATGATAAACATCACATGCAATCAAAATATGTGACATTATATGGCCATCATCATCTTGTGCCTTTGATCTCCATCTCCAAAGCACCGTCATGATCTCCATCGTCACTGGCTTGACACCTTGATCTCCATTGTAGCATCGTTGTCGTCTCGCCAACTATTGCTTCCACGACTATCGCTACCGCTTAGTGATAAAGTAAAGCAATTACATGGCGATTGCATTTCATACAATAAAGCGAGAACCATAAGGCTCCTGCCAGTTGCCGATAACTTTTACAAAACATGATCATATCATACAACAATTTATATCTCATCACGTCTTGACCATATCACATCACAACATGCCCTCCAAAAACAAGTTAGACGTCCTCTACTTTGTTGTTGCAAGTTTTACGTGGCTGCTACGGGCTTCTAGCAAGAACCGTTGTTACCTATGCATCAAAACCACAATGATTTTTTGTCAAGTGTGCTGTTTTAACCTTCAACAAGGACCGGCCATAGTCAAACTCGATTCAACTAAAGTTGGAGAAACAGACACCCGCTAGCCACCTGTGTGCGAAGCACATCGGTAGAACCAGTCTCATGAACGCGGTCATGTAATGTCGGTCTGGGCCGCTTCATCCAACAATACCGCCGAATCAAAGTAAGACATTGGTGGTAAGCAGGATGAGTATTATCGCCCACAACTCTTTGTGTTCTACTCGTGCATATAACATCTACGCATAGACCTGGCTTTGATGCCACTGTTGGGGGACATAGTAATTCAAAAAGTTTCTACGATCACGCAAGATCTATCTAGGAGATGCATAGCAACGAGACGGGAGAGTGTGTCTACGTGCCCTCGTAGACCGAAAGCGGAAGCGTTTAGTAACGCGGTTGATGTAGTCGAACTTCTTCATGATCCAACCAATCCAAGTACCGAACATACGGCACCTCCGTGTTCAGCACACGTTCAGCACGATGACGACCCTCGAGCTCTTGATCCAGTGGAGGGTCGAGGGAGAGTTCCGTCAGCACGACGGCGTGGCGACTGTGTTGGTGATGTGATCCATGCAGGGCTTCGCCTAAGCACTACAACAATATGACCGAGGTGGTAAATTGTGGAGGGGGGCACCGCACATGGCTAAGAAACAATTGTTGTGCGTTTGGGGTGCCCCCTGGCCACGTATATAAAGGAGGGGGGAGGAGGAGGCTAGCCCAAGGGGGCGCACCATGGGGGGAGTCCTACTAGGACTCCTTTCCTAGTAGGATAAGCCCCCCTTTCCTTCAAACAGAGAGGGGGAAAGGGGAAGGGAGAGAGAGGGAGAAGGAAAGAGGGGGGGGCGCACCCCCTCCCCTTGTCCAATTTGGATTGGGGAAAGGGGGGCGCGCGCCTCCTCTCGTGGCCTGCCTCCTCTCCTCCACTAAGGCCCAATAGGCCCATTAACTTTACCGGGGGGTTCCGATAGCCTCCCGGTACACAGAAAAATCCTCGAACCTTATCGGAACCATTCTGGTGTCCGTATATAACCTTCCAATATATCAATCTTTACCTCTTGACCATTTCAAGACTCCTCGTCATGTCCGTGATCTCATCCGGGACTCCGAACAAACTTCGGTCACCAAAACACATAACTCATAAAACAAATCGTCATCGAACGTTAAGCGTGCGGACCCTATGGGTACAAGAACTATGTAGACATGACCGAGACACATCTCCGGTCAATAACCAATAGCGAAAACTAGATGCTCATATTGGCTCCTACATATTCTATGAAGATCTTAATCGGTCAAACCGCATAACAACATACGTTATTCCCTTTGTCATGGGTATGTTACTTGCCCGAGATTCGATCGTCGGTATCCTCATACCTAGTTCAATCTCGTTACCGGCAAGTCTCTTTACTCGTTCTGTAATGCATCATCCCGCAACTAACTCATTAGTCACATTGCTTGCAAGGCTTATAGTGATGTGCATTACCGAGAGGGCCCAGAGATACCTCTCCGATACACGGAGTGACAAATCCTAATCTTGATCTATGCCAACTCAACAAACACCTTCGGAGACACCTGTAGAGCATCTTTATAATCAACCAGTTACGTTGTGATGTTTGATAGCACACAAAGTGTTCCTCCGGTATTCGGGAGTTGCATAATCTCATAGTGAGAGGAATATGTATAAGTCATGAAGAAACCAATAGCAATAAAACTAAACGATCATTATGCTAAGCTAACGGATGGGTCTTGTCCATCACATCATTCTCTAATGATGTGATCCCGTTCATCAAATGGCAACACATGTCTATGGTTAGGAAACTTAACCATCTTTGATTAACGAGCTAGTCAAGTAGAGGTATACTAGGGACATTTTGTTTGTCTATGTATTCACACGTGTACTTAGTTTTCGGTTAATACAATTCTAGCATGAATAATAAACATTTATCATGATATAAGGAAATATAAATAACAACTTTATTATTGCCTCTAGGGCATATTTCCTTCATGACAAGGACTTCAAGGAGATGCACATGAACGCTGTTGTGGAGAGGGTGTTTGAGTTTTGTAGCACGAAGGTGATCTCAACATAGGCGTGCGGCCATCTTAGGAAGTGGAGAGCAAGATGGATCCAAGTGTCAAAGCTTAGAGACCTTAGCGGTGCAGAATGGTATCAGAACACATTGACCATTTTCTTGGAGGCTTACTACTCACGATAGAGTCGTTGGATTCTCCGAAGAGGAAGGGTGATGTAGCACAGCAACAGGAAGTTTTTTCCTCGGTTACGAACCAAGGTTTATCAAACCATTAGGAGGCAACACACGAACCATTTTAGCAGCACCTGCACACAAACAAAACAATTGCTTGCTGTCGGTGTCAAAACTGGCGGATCTCGGGTAGGGGTCCCGAACTGTGCGTCTTAGGATCGAAGGTAACAGGAGACAGGGACACGATGTTTACCCAGGTTCGGGCCCTCTTGATGGAGGTAATACCGTACTTCCTGCTTGATTATCTTGGATGAATATGGGGGTTACAAGAGTTGATCTACCTCGAGATCATAATGGCTAAACCCTAGATGTCTAGCATGTATGATTATGATTGCCTCTACGGACTAAACCCTCCAGTTTATATAGACACTGGAGGGACCTAGGGTTATACAGAGTTGGTTTACAGAGAAAGGAATCTTCATATCCGGACGCCAAGCTTGCCTTCCACGCAAAGGGGAGTCCCATCCGAACACGAGGGGAAGTCTTCTGTCTTATATCTTCACGGCCCATTAGTCCAGCCCACATCACATAGCCCGGACGCCCGAGGCCCCCTTAATCCAGGACTCCCTCAGTAGGCCCCGAACCAGGCTTCAATGATGATGTGTTCGGCGAGCAGATTGTCTTCGGCATTGCAAGGCGGGTTCCTTCTCCGAATACTTCAAAGCATCTGTCCCGAAGATTTATACTCGACTTTTCATTTAATGTCACTCCCCTTGGCTTCTGCGCCTCTGTTGCTTCTGCTTCCACGTGTCGAGCGAATACAAAAGGTCAGAGTATTTTTTGCACATAACACCCTGGCCATATAAGAAAGGCATCTATTTAAAGAGATTGGATCTCAGATGCCATTCCACACCAGGCGTAAAATCCTTAGAGCTTGCTAGGAGAAACCATTCAAACATGGCTAGCGCTCCCAATTCTTCCTCCCGCCCCCATGGCTCCGAAAAAGGCGATTGGGGGAGATGTTCAGTATGCCATGACCAGTTGAGTAAGCTTCAAACACAGGGATTCCTTCCCCCCGGGGATCTAGTCCCTGTCCGGGCAGGATTAACCTCTTTTACCGGTGAAGCCCCGGCGGAAAATTTCCCCAATCCAACCAGAGGGGAACGAGTGTGCTTCGTCTCCTTCTTATTAAGAGGTGTCAGGTTTCCAGTCCACCCTTTCCTCCGAGGTCTCCTGGAGTACTACGGCCTCCAACTGCACAATCTCACACCGGCCTCTATCCTGCACATCGCGGGTTTTGTCGCTCTTTGCGAGCTATTCCTGGGCTGCGAGGCCCATTTTGAGTTATGGAGGAAGCTTTTCTGCCTCGTCCCTCGTACCCAAAAGGGATTTGTATTCGAGGTGGGCGGCGCCGAGATATGGCGCATAGCCGGGACCGGATACCTGTCCGGCACACCGAATAAGGCGTCCGAAGAGTGGCCCTCAGAGTGGTTCTATATTGAAGATGTCGCCCTCCCCGACCCAGTCCGAATGGGCCTTCCCGGATTTTCCAGCGCTCCATTGAAGAAACGCCACAGCTGGCGCCCTCGGAGCCTAGAGGAGGAAGATAGCGCGGAAGTCCAACAATTAATGGGCAAGATAAGGACACTCGCCCAGTCCGGATTATCAATAATCAAGGTAATGGCGACTTCCATAGTGCGGGGTGTTCAGCCACTCCAATTCAGAGGGCTCCCTATGTGGCACTATAATGGGGAAGATGACGCCTCACGCTACAGACGAAAAGGTCCGGACACCCCTGCCGCCTTGGCCACAATATTGGCCGATCTGTACAAAGGGGAGAAAGAGGAGTTCACTCGTCTTAAGCGCCGAGAGGGTTTTTCCATGTACAATGCTCCTAACTGGGTGAGTTTTAATCCCACCACCTTACTCAATCCTCTCCCTGAGTTATGTTTGATTGACATTAACCCGTCCATTTTTAATAGGAATGGCAGAAGGTTGTTACGGGGACCCATAGCCCCGCTCCACAGCCGGAGGACCATAACCAGGACCTTGATCCCGGATACGAAGAGGATCCGGACATATTTGTAGAGCTCAAGGAGGGAGTCTTCTACCAGGCGAGCTACGATGGCACAGAAGTGGCCATCATGGCCGATTATCCTGGCCTCCTTCCTGCTTCATATGTAAGTAGTCAGGAGACATCTCCTCCAAAAGAACTTCCTCATTATGCCTCATCGGTCGCACTGTCTCGTGCTCCAAAGGGGAAGCGTTCGGTGCGCCATGCTATACCAGAGGCGTCTCATAAGAGAGCGGCGCCTGCGCCGGGCGGGCCTTCAAAGAGGAAGGCGAATGACAACATGGCCGAGCCTTCATCGAAGAGGTATGACATTAAATATGCCCTCTGGCAGTCACATCGAATTGTGACATTGTCCGCTGTGTTATATCAGGAAGAGTGTTCGCCGGACTATGTCCGGGGATCCTGCCGGTCGTGTCTCCACTAATCAGGTTCCAGACCCTGCCTCTAGGGCGAGGGCTGACACGGGAGTGACACCGGATTGTCCTCCTTCAGAGGATTCGGATGATGTATCCGTCACGAACTCTGAAGTAGAGAGCGCCATGAATCATCGGCGCCGGAGAGCCGCTCTTCACGACCCCAGCTTTACTAAAGAGGCATTCAATGCCTTCAGCTCGACTGATGCATACATTTTAGCTTCTCGGGGTGGGCTTGCCAGAGCCACTGACCAGCATTTGAAAGATATGTGGGTAAGTACGCATTGTACAGATCTGGTAATCATATACCAGTAGCCCCCGAGACTTGAAGCAGTTGAAACAACTGATTTAAGGATCATTGTGTGATCAGGCACTCACGGAGAAGAACAACATGCTGTCTCTTGAGCTGGAAAAGTGTCGGACCCAACTAGCTGTTGTTACCGCCGAACTGGAGAAATCCAAGGAGGCACCGCCTGGTAATGTTCCCCTCCATCCAGAAAAATATACTCATATACCAGTAATGTTAATACTGTTGTATTTCCCATGGCAGGATCATTAGATCAAAGGAAGGAGGAACTGAAAGTCGTGCAGGCGGGTAAACAACAGGCCGAAAGGCAACTGGCCGCTGGCGAACGTGTGTTGACACGGACCAGGGATGATAAGAACAAGCTGCAGGATTCCAACACCCAGCTGGGCGAAGAGCTAAAAGATGTGCGAGCCCAACTAGTGGACGCCGTAAAAGAAAACAGTAGGCTACGGGGCGGCATATTCAGTATGCTTTTGAACTTACCTTCGTGTAGTGCGGTAAAGAAATGAGTGAACAGATTTATGTCTGCAGGTATGCTGACTGGCTGTCCTGAAGAGGAAATGTCCGGATCCCAAGGCGATCTGCTGCAAGAGCTATCCCAAGTGCACGATCAAGCTCGAAAAGCAATGCGGAGCATTGCCAAGGCTTTATGGCCATCTGCATCCCCTCCAGGAAGTATCGAGGAGCTTGTGACGCTGTTCAAGGGAGCTCGGTGCCGCTTTAAATTATGGAAGATATCAGCTTGCCGGGAAGGCGCGCGAGAGGCCTGGGCCATGGTGAAAACGCGGTACACCGGACTTGATCCGAATCATATGGCCTGGGTCGGACCTCGAGGGTCAGATGGACAAGAGATTCCAGTGAGCTTGGTATATGACCAAGTGAAGATAGCCGCCAAGTTTTCACAACAGGATTGTAAGCTAGACAGCCTGTTAGACGGTATAGAGGAAGAAGTTTTTGAGTCCAAGTGACTATGTACTTCAATTGACAAATTTGTCCTTAGCCGAAATATGAAACGATTGTCATGGCAGACCTTTTCCCTTCGACCTCCGGACCCGAAGGTGTGAAGTGTTTCCGAATACCGGACCGGGATAAATACCGGGCATGCGTGGAAACCAGGCGTAGGGGTCATAGTTGCTTGAACAGACAAGTTGTATTCGGCTAGCTATGTTACATTACTTATTGATTGTAAGAAACATCTTCTAGAGAGAATAGCTCCGTTAAGGGTTCGTTTCCCTGGGTGAAGATGCGTTACTATGCATGCCCAAACTGTGATTCAAAAAATCGCAGCATACATAATATCTGGGGGTTCATAGTGCAACAAGGGTAAAACGTCTTTAGTCCGCCGACCGATTATTCCCTTAAGAACGCTAGCTTTCGGCTTCACCCAGTCTGAGCTACAAGTCCGGATGACCCGGCTGTAACAATCGCAGAGGTGCTCCCTTTATGCCCTAGCCGAACAAACGAGAACGTAGGGCATAAGCACAGGAGCCAGGCAACCCAGCTTGGCAAAAACTTAAGTCATAAAGGTGCATATAATGGCGAAGAAAAGGTACATATGAGAGAAGGACACATATGTTGTGAGCTTGATGCTCGGAAAATGATAATAAGCTTCTGTAAAAGAAGCCCCCAGGTATTATGGGTGTATACATTTAAGGATGTGTACCTCATAAGTGTGCGGTCTAGCCGCACAAGAGCTATAAAGCTAAAAATTTATATAGAGAAAAAATGGAAAAAGGAGAATAAGAGAACGAACAATGAGTCCGGCCCTAGGCATAGAATCTTCAGAGTCTGGCGGCATTCCACAGGTTTGGCTCTAAGCGATTATTCGACGCACCACGTAGGCGGTACGCACCTCCAGTGAGAACTTCATCTATAATGAAGGGACCCTCCCATTTGGGCTTGAGTTTGTCCTTTTTCTTTTCTGGCAAGCGTAGAACGAGTTCACCAACATTATAAGTCTTGGCCCGCACTTCTCTGCTTTGGTATCTACGAGCTTGTTATTGATAGAATGCGGAACGGGCTTTTGCAACATTGCGTTCCTCCTCCAGGGCATCTAGACTATCCTGCCGATCAAGCTCGGCTTCTCTCTCTTCGTACATGCACACTCGAGGTGAGTCATGAATGATGTCGCAGGGAAAAACAGCCTCTACGTCGTACACCATGAAAAATGGTGTGTAACCGGTAGTGCGATTGGGCGTGGTCCGCAGCCCCCAGGGTATGGAGTCGAGCTCTTTGACCCAGTGTTTGTCTGATTCTTTCAAATACCGCACTAGTCTAGGCTTAATTCCGCTCATGATAAGACCATTAGCTCGTTCGACTTGACCGTTTGTTTGTGGGTGATAGACGAAGGCATTATTGAGCTTGATGCCCAGGTTAGCACACCAGGTTTTCACTTCATCGGCTGTAAAATTGGAGCCGTTATCGGTGATGATGCTGTGTGGGACACCATAACGGTGTACGACACTGGATATAAAGTCTATCACTGGTCCGGCTTCGGCCGTTTTAACTGGTTTGGCCTCTATCCACTTAGTGAATTTATCTACCATGACCAACAGGTATTTTTTCTTATGGCTTCCCCCTTTAAGGGGTCCGACAATATCAAGCCCCCAGACCACGAAAGGCCAAGTAATGGGGATTTTTTGTAGAGCGGTAGGCGGCATATGGCTTTGATTGGCGAAAAGCTAGCATCCTACACAACGTTGGACAAGGTCCTGTGCATCTGCTCGGGCCGTCGGCCAGAAGAAACCGGTACGGAAGGCTTTACTTACAAGAGCCCGAGCCGTGGCGTGGTGACCGCCGAGACCAGCATGGATTTCGGCCAGGAGCTGCCGTCCTTCTTCTTCGGAGATACATCTTTGAAGGACTCCGGTAGCGCTCTTCTTGTAGAGCTCTCGTTCATGAACCTTGTAGGCTTTCGAACGCCGAATGATGCATCAAGCCTCATTCTGATCCTCAGGGAGCTCTCGCCCACTGAGGTAGGCCAAGAAGGGTTCGGTCCATGGGGCAATTACTGCCATTATTTGATGGGCCGATGGTGTTATTTCGGTGGTTGAGCCCCCGATGATATCGGTATTGTGTTCGGAATCTGGGGGTATAATCAGATCCGGACTAGTGTTGCTGCTCTCATCCTGCCACGCCACGGATGGCTTGAAGAGCCTCTCCAAAAAGATGTTAGGCGGGACGGGGTCGCGCTTGGCGCCCATGCGAGCAAGGACATCCGCCGCTTGATTACTTTCTCGAGCCACATGATGAAACTCGAGTCCCTCGAACCGAGCTGATATTTTGAGTACGACATTACGATAGGCCGCCATCTTCAGATCTTTTGCGTCGAAGTCTCCGTTTATTTGGGATATTGCAAGATTTGAATCCCTGCGCACCTCCAGGCATTGTATGCCCATGGAGACAGCCATCCGAAGACCGTGCAATAAGGCCTCGTATTCGGCTGCGTTATTGGAGTGTGTATAGTATTTGGAGTATGTACTGGACTGTGTCTCTTGTGGGGGACGTCAGGACAACGCCCGCTCCTAAACCGTCCAGCATTTTAGAGCCATCGAAGTGCATGACCCAGTTGGAATATGTACCGTACTCTTTAGGGAGTTCGACCTCTGTCCATTCGGCGATGAAGTCAGCCAATACTTGGGATTTAATGGCTCGGCGTGGTTTGTATGTTATATCGAATGGCAAGAGCTCAATGGCCCACTTAGCAATCTGGCCTGTAGTGTCGCGGTTGTTTATTATGTCATTGAGTGGTACTTCAGAAGCCACCGTGATCGAGCACTCTTGGAAGTAATGCCGTAGCTTCCGGGATGCCATGAAGACCGCATATGCTATCTTTTGATAATGAGGGTACCGGGATTTGCATGGTGTGAGGACAGTGGATACATAGTATACTGGTTTCTGAAGTGGGAATTTATGTCCATCCTCCTCTCGTTCGATGACGAGCACCGCACTCACCACCTGGTGTGTTGCAGAGATGTATAATAGCATCGGTTCGCTGAGGTTCGGCGCGGCCAGGATTGGGTTGCTCGCTAAAAGAGCTTTTCTTTCTTCTAGTCCAGCCGTTGCCGCGTCCGTCCACTCAAAGTGGTCGGTGTGTTGGAGTAGGCGATATAGTGGCAATGCATTTTCTCCTAATCTGGAGATAAAGCGGCTTAAAGCTGCCACGCATCTGGCTAGTTTTTGGACCTGTTTGAGGTCTGTTGGTGTAGCCAATTATGACAAAGCTCGGATTTTGGCTGGGTTTGCCTCAATTCCTCTATTGGAAACGATGAAGCCCAGCAGTTTTCCGGCGGGGACGCCAAAGACACACTTTTCTGGATTGAGCTTGATATCATATGTACGGAGGTTATTGAATGTGAGACGCGGGTCGTCTACTAGCGACTCGACGTGCTTAGTTTTGATGCCGACGTCATCCGCGTATGCTTCGAACGTCTTGCCGATTTGTTTCTCCAGGCATGTTTGAATCATGCGTTGGTAGGTGGCGCCGGTGTTTTTCAGCCCGAAGGGCATAGTGTTGAAGCAGAAAGGCCCGTATGGGGTAATGAATGCCGTTGCGGCTTGATCAGACTCCTTCATTTTGATTTGATGGTATCCGGAGTATGCGTCGAGGAAACACAGTGAGTCATGTCCTGCAGTAGCATCAATGATCTGATCGATGCGGGGGAGGGGGAAGGAATCCTTAGGGCAGGCCTTGTTGAGGTCTTTGAAATCGACGCACAGGCGACAGGATTTATCCTTCTTTGGTACCATCACCAGGTTCGCTAGCCAGTCCAGGTGTTTGATTTCTCTGATGAACCCGGCTTCAATTAGCTTGGCTAGCTCCTCCCCCATAGCTTGTCGTTTGGGTTTAGAAAAGCGGCGCAGCGTTTGCTTGACCGACTTGTATCCCTTTAATATATTGAGGCTGTGTTCGGCCAACCTGCGTGAGATTCCTGGCATATCAGAAGGGTGCCAGGCGAATATGTCCCAATTCTTGCACAGGAACGCGTGTAGTGCGGCGTCGACCGTCGGGTCCAGCTGAGCCCCGATGGAAGCTGTCTTCTTAGTGTCCGTTGGGTGAACCTGAATTTGACTATTTCGTCTACTGGTTTGAAGGAGGTGGATTTGGGCCGCTTATCGAGCGTAGTGCGGTTAACTCTTCGGCTACGAGGGCCTCGGATAGTGTCTCGAGGGCCAGGGATACGGTTTTGTTTTCGGCGCGGAGTGCTATGTCCGGATCACTGGCAAGAGTGATAATACCTTTGGGCCCGGGCATCTTGAGCTTCATATACCCGTAATGAGGTATGGCTTGAAAGCGCGTGAATGCGTCTCGCCCCAGCAGGGCGTGATATCCACTGTTGAAAGAGGCCACTTGGAAGGTTATCTCTTCGGACCGATAGTTCTCCGGCGTGCCGAATACCACGTCGAGTTTAATTTTTCCTGTGCATCTTGCTTCCTGACTGGGAATGATTCCTCAAAAGGTCGTATTACTTTGCTCGATGCGGCTCCTATCTATTTGCATTTTATTGAGCGTGTCCTCGTAGATGAGGTTCAGTCCGCTGCCGCCGTCCATGAGCACTTTAGTGAGCCGAAAGCCATCCACAATTGGATTCAGGACTAAGGCGGCTGGTGCCGGACTGACCAGAATTTTGGTTCGTCATCGGCATTAAACGTTATGGCCGTGTCGTTCCAGGGGTTTATTGCTGCGACTTGGCAGACTTCGGCGAGGTCGCGGAGTGCCCTCTTGCGCCGATTGTTTGAAGCGAAAGTCTCGAGGACCGTGAATATGCTGAGGTCGTCGTCTTCCGGAGAGTACTGCTCTGAGGTGTTTTTGGTGAGGATATCCTCGCCGCTCTTGGCCACTTGCCGGAGTATCCAACATGCTCTGAGGCTGTGGGTTGGTTCAGTATTCGGTGTTGTGTGTATTTTGCATGGCTTATCGAGCAATCCCTCAAGAACGATTCCACGTCCCATAATGGGTTTAATTTTCTTGCCTACGGGGTTGGGTGCCCCACGAGGGTGCATCCTTTTTGCCCGCCAAAGAGGTGGCGTAAGGGCCGGTGGTTCCCAGCGAGTTGTCTGAGTCTTCTAGGCGCTTTCCATTGCGCAGTACTTCTGTACTATGGTTGCCAAGTCGGCGAAGTGTAATATGCGACGGCGGTTGAGGGCATTGAGGATCCCTTCGTCGGTGCAATTATTGCAGAATACTGAAATCGCATCCTCGTCGCGGCAATCTTTAATCTTTTCCTTAACAAGGAGGAATCTGGCCCAAAAGTGATGGACTGTTTCCTGAGACTGCTGCCGTACGTACATGAGGTCGCATATATCTGGGGGACCGGAATTGCTTGGCGAATATTGCTTGTGGTGGGCGGGTGGTGCTAAATCCGAACCCTGACCCGATGTGGAGTCCGGAGTTTGAAAGACTTCCGAATTTATTAGTTCGGGCTCCGGGATGTCCGATGATTCTTTAGGCTCAACGCCCGATTCTAAGTTCGGAGGACTGGGAGTGTCAACCCACGAACGGGTATCCGGCTCTCCGTGCTCTGAAATCCGAACATAGCTTGTTTTCAACACAGGGGAAGAGTTGTTGTTGTTTTGCTCCTCTACAACCGCTATCTGATGGGTGATCGGCGGAGTTTTGATTTCTCTCTGATCGGGTTTAATCCCGATCTCATCATAGTCTATAGCGACCCCCAGGGAGGCGATGCGATCCAGGAGTTCATTTAAAGACGACAAATCCGCCGGATCCATCCGTTTGGAGTATTCGGGACCAACACAGAGACGATTTTTGATGACTTCGGAAGTCATCATCGCCTTAACGGCCGAACGGGCGGCCAAGGTAAAGCTGCCCAGCCGGAGTGTTTGGCCTGAGGCCAGGGCTCTTCCGGAAGTGACACTGTCCTTGATACCAAGGCGAGCCATCAATCCCGTCGTCGACACCACAGAGGAACTCTGAATGAAAGCACCAGTCGGTGTCAAAACCGGCGGATCTCGGGTAGGGGGTCCCGAACTGTGCGTCTTAGGATCGAAGGTAACAGGAGACAGGGACACGATGTTTACCCAGGTTCGGGCCCTCTTGTTGGGGATCGTAGCAGAATTTAAAATTTTTCCTACGCATCACCAAGATCCATCTATGGAGTATACTAGCAACGAGGGGAAAGGAGTGCATCTACATACCCTTGTAGATCGCGAGCGGAAGCGTTCCAATGAACGGGGTTGATGGAGTCGTACTCGCCGTGATCCAAATCACCGATGACCGAGTGCCGAACGGACGGCACCTCCGCGTTCAACACACGTACGGAGCAGCGACGTCTCCTCCTTCTTGATCCAGCAAGGGGGAAGGAGAGGTTGATGGAGATCCAGCAGCACGACGGCGTGGTGGTGGAAGTAGCGGGATCCCGGCAGGGCTTCGCCAAGCGCAAGCGGGAGGGAGAGGTGTTGCAGGGGGAGAGGGAGGCGCCAAGGGCTAGGGTACAGCAGCCCTCCCCCCTATATATAGGCCCCCTGGAGGGGGGGGGCGCCGGCCCTGGAACCCATCTACAAGGGGGGGGGCGGCCAGGGGGGGGAAACTTCCCCCCAAGTCAAGTGGGGCGCCCCCCACCCCTAGGGTTTCCAACCCTAGGCGCAGGGGGAGGCCCATGGGGGGCGCCCCAGCCCACTAAGGGCTGGTTCCCTTCCCACTTCAGCCCATGGGGCCCTCCGGGACAGGTGGCCCCACCCGGTTGACCCCCGGGACCCTTCCGGTGGTCCCGGTACAATACCGATAACCCCCGAAACTTTCCCGGTGGCCGAAACTGGACTTCCTATATATAATTCTTCACCTCTGGACCATTCCGGAACTCCTCGTGACGTCCGGGATCTCATCCGGGACTCCGAACAACTTTCGGGTTTCCGCATACTAATATCTCTACAACCCTAGCGTCACCGAACCTTAAGTGTGTAGACCCTACGGGTTCGGGAGACATGCAGACATGACCGAGACGCCTCTCCGGTCAATAACCAACAGCGGGATCTGGATACCCATGTTGGTTCCCACATGTTCCACGATGATCTCATCGGATGAACCACGATGTCGAGGATTCAATCAATCCTGTATACAATTCCCTTTGTCAATCGGTACGTTACTTGCCCGAGACTCGATCGTCGGTATCCCAATACCTTGTTCAATCTCGTTACCGGCAAGTCACTTTACTCGTACCGTAATGCATGATCCCATGGCTAACTCCTTAGCCACATTGAGCTCATTATGATGATGCATTACCGAGTGGGCCCAGAGATACCTCTCCGTCATACGGAGTGACAAATCCCAGTCTCGATCCGTGCCAACCCAACAGACACTTTCGGAGATACCCGTAGTGTACCTTTATAGTCACCCAGTTACGTTGTGATGTTTGGCATACCCAAAGTACTCCTACGGTATCCGGGAGTTGCACGATCTCATGGTCTAAGGAGAAGATACTTGAAATTGGAAAAGCTCTAGCAAACAAACTACACGATCTTTGAGCTATGCTTAGGATTGGGTCTTGTCCATCACATCATTCTCCTAATGATGTGATCCCGTTATCAATGACATCCAATGTCCATAGTCAGGAAACCATGACTATCTGTTGATCAACGAGCTAGTCAACTAGAGGCTTACTAGGGACACGTTGTGGTCTATGTATTCACACATGCATTACGATTTCCGGATAACACAATTATAGCATGAACAATAGACAATTACCATGAACAAAGAAATATAATAATAACCATTTATTATTGCCTCTAGGCCATATTTCCAACAGTCTCCCACTTGCACTCGAGTCAATAATCTAGTTACATTGTGATGAATCGAACACCCATTGCGTCCTGGTGTTGATCATGGTTTGCTCTAGGGAGAGGTTTAGTCAACGGATCCGCTACATTCAGGTCCGTATGTACTTTACAAATATCTATGTCTCCATTTTGAACACTTTCACGAATGGAGTTGAAGCGACGCTTGATATGCCTGGTCTTCCTGTGAAACCTGGGCTCCTTTGCAAGGGCAATACCTCCAGTGTTGTCACAGAAGAGAGTCATCGGGCCCGACGCATTGGGAATCACCCCTAGGTCGGTAATGAACTCCTTCATCCAGACTGCTTCCTGTGCTGCCTCCGAGGCTGCCATGTACTCCGCTTCACATGTAGATCCCGCTACGACGCTTTGCTTGCAACTGCACCAGCTTACTGCTCCTCCATTCAAAATATACACGTATTCGGTTTGTGACTTCGAGTCATCCAGATCTGTGTCGAAGCTAGCGTCGACGTAACCCTTTACGACGAGCTCTTCGTCACCTCCATAAACGAGAAACATATCCTTAGTCCTGTTCAGGTACTTCAGGCTATTCTTGACCGCTGTCCAGTGTTCCATGCCGGGATTACTTTGGTACCTTCCCACCAAACTCACGGCAAGGTTTACATCAGGTCTGGTACACAGCATGGCATACATAATAGACCCTATGGCCGAGGCATAGGGGATGACACTCATCTTTTCTCTATCTTCTGCCGTGGTCGGGCATTGAGCCGTGCTCAATTGCACACCTTGCAATATAGGCAAGAACCCCTTCTTGGACTGATCCATATTGAACTTCTTCAATATCTTGTCAAGGTACGTACTCTGTGAAAGACCAATGAGGCGTCTTGATCTATCTCTATAGATCTTGATGCCTAATATATAAGCAGCTTCTCCAAGGTCCTTCATTGAAAAACACTTATTCAAATAGGCCTTTATACTTTCCAAGAATTCTATATCATTTCCCATCAATAGTATGTCATCCACATATAATAAGAGAAATGCTACAGAGCTCCCACTCACTTTCTTGTAAACACAGGCTTCTCCATAAGTCTGTGTAAACCCAAACGCTTTGATCATCTCATCAAAGCGAATGTTCCAACTCCGAGATGCTTGCACCAGCCCATAGATTGAGCGCTGGAGCTTGCATACTTTGTTAGCATTCTTAGGATCAACAAAACCTTCCGGCTGCATCATATACAATTCTTCCTTAAGGAAGCCGTTAAGGAATGCCGTTTTGACGTCCATCTGCCATATCTCATAATCATAGTATGCGGCAATTGCTAACATGATTCGGACGGACTTCAGCTTCGCTACGGGTGAGAAAGTCTCATCGTAGTCAACCCCTTGAACTTGTCGATAACCCTTAGCGACAAGTCGAGCCTTATAGATGGTCACATTACCATCCGCGTCTGTCTTCTTCTTAAAGATCCATTTATTTTCTATGGCTCGCCGATCATCGGGCAAGTCAGTCAAAGTCCATACTTCGTTTTCATACATGGATCCTATGTCGGATTTCATGGCTTCTAGCCATTTGTCGGAATCCGGGCCCGCCATCGCTTCTTCATAGTTCGAAGGTTCACCGTTGTCTAACAACATGATTTCCAGGACAGGGTTGCCGTACCACTCTGGTGCGGAACGTGTCCTTGTGTACCTACGAAGTTCAGCAGTAACTTGATCTGAAGCTTCATGATCATCATCATTAACTTCCTCCCCAGTCGGTGTAGGCATCACAGGAACATCTTCCCGCGCTGCGCTACTTTCCAGTTCGGAAGGGGTGACTATCACCTCATCAAGTTCCACTTTCCTCCCACTCAATTCTTTCGAGAGAAACTCTTTCTCCAGAAAGGACCCGTTCTTGGCAACGAAGATCTTGCCTTCGGATCTGAGGTAGAAGGTATACCCAATAGTTTCCTTGGGGTATCCTATGAAGACGCATTTCTCCGACTTGGGTTTGAGCTTTTCAGGTTGAAGTTTCTTGACATAAGCATCGCATCCCCAAACTTTTAGAAACCACAGCTTAGGTTTCTTTCCAAACCATAATTCATACGGTGTCGTCTCAACGGATTTCGACGGAGCCCTATTTAAAGTGAATGCGGCAGTCTCTAAAGCATATCCCCAAAATGAGAGCGATAAATCGATAAGAGACATCATAGATCGCACCATATCCAATAGAGTGCGATTACGATGTTCGGACACACCGTTTTGCTGAGGTGTTCCAGGCGGCGTGAGTTGTGAAACGATTCCACATTTCCTTAAGTGCGCACCAAATTCGTGACTTAAATATTCTCCACCACGATCTGATCGTAAGAATTTTATTTTTCTGTCACGTTGATTCTCAACCTCACTCTGAATTCCTTGAACTTTTCAAAGGTTTCAGACTTGTGTTTCATTAGGTAGACATACCCATATCTACTTAAGTCATCAGTGAGAGTGAGAACATAACGATATCCTCCGCGAGCCTCAACACTCATTGGACCGCACACATCGGTATGTATGATTTCCAATAATTTGGTTGCTCGCTCCATTGTTCCGGAGAACGGAGTCTTGGTCATCTTACCCATGAGGCATGGTTCGCACGTGTCAAATGATTCGTAATCAAGAGACTCCAAAAGTCCATCTGCATGGAGCTTCTTCATGCGCTTGACACCAATGTGACCAAAGCGGCAGTGCCACAAGTATGTGGGACTATCGTTATCAACTTTACATCTTTTGGTATTCACACTATGAATATGTGTAACATCACGTTCGAGATTCATCAAGAATAAACCATTGACCAGCGGGGCATGACCATAAAACATATCTCTCATATAAATAGAACAACCATTATTCTCGGATTTAAATGAGTAGCCATCTCGAATTAAACGAGATCCAGATACAATGTTCATGCTCAAAGCTGGCACTAAATAACAATTATTGAGGTTTAAAACTAATCCCGTAGGTAGATGCAGAGGTAGCGTGCCGACGGCGATCACATCGACCTTGGAACCATTCCCGACGCGCATCGTCACCTCGTCCTTTGCCAGTCTCCGTTTATTCCGCAGTTCCTGTTTTGAGTTACAAATATGAGCAACTGCACCGGTATCAAATACCCAGGAGCTACTACGAGTACTGGTAAGGTACACATCAATTACATGTATATCACATATACCTTTGGTGT
Organism: Aegilops tauschii subsp. strangulata; assembly: GCF_002575655.3. NCBI lineage: Eukaryota > Viridiplantae > Streptophyta > Magnoliopsida > Poales > Poaceae > Aegilops > Aegilops tauschii. The sequence continues at coordinate 408,992,453 of NC_053037.3, forward strand.
TGCCGGCCTTCTTGTCCGCTAAGTATTTGGGACGGTTCCGCTTCCAGTGACCACTTCCCTTGCAATAAAAGCACTCAGTCTCAGGCTTGGGTCCATTCTTCGACTTCTTCCCGGCAACTGGCTTACAGGGCGCGGCAACTCCCTTGCCGTCCTTCTTGAAGTTCTTCTTACCCTTGCCCTTCTTGAACTTGGTGGTTTTATTCACCATCAACACTTGATGTTCCTTTCTGATCTCCACCTCCGCTGATTTCAGCATTGAATATACCTCAGGAATGGTCTTTTCCATCCCCTGCATATTGAAGTTCATCACAAAGCTCTTGTAGCTCGGTGGAAGCGACTGAAGGATTCTGTCAATGACCGCATCATCCGGGAGATTAACTCCCAGCTGAGACAAGCGATTGTGTAACCCAGACATTCTGAGTATGTGCTCACTAACAGAACTATTTTCCTCCATTTTACAGCTGAAAAACTTGTCGGAGACTTCATATCTCTCGACCCGGGCATGAGCTTGGAAAACCATTTTCAGCTCTTCGAACATCTCGTATGCTCCATGTTTCTCAAAACGCTTTTGGAGACCCGGTTCTAAGTTGTAAAGCATGCCGCACTGAACGAGGGAGTAATCATCAGCACGTGATTGCCAAGCGTTCATAACGTCTTGGTTCTCTGGGATTGGTGCTTCACCTAGCGGTGCTTCTAGGACATAATCTTTCTTGGCAGCTATGAGGATGATCCTCAGGTTCCGGACCCAGTCCGTATAGTTGCTGCCATCATCTTTCAACTTGGTTTTCTCTAGGAACGCGTTGAAGTTGAGGACAACGTGGGCCATTTGATCTACAAGACATATTGTAAAGATTTTAGACTAAGTTCATGATAATTAAGTAATTAAGTTCATCTAATAAAATTACTCAATGAACTCCCACTTAGATAGACATCCCTCTAGTCATCTAAGTGAAACATGATCCGAGTTAACTAGGCCGTGTCCCATCATCACGTGAGACGGACTAGTCAAGATCGGTGAACATCTCCATGTTGATCGTATCTTCTATACGACTCATGCTCGACCTTTTGGTCCTCCGTGTTCCGAGGCCATGTCTGTACATGCTAGGCTCGTCAAGTCAACCTAAGTGTATTGCGTGTGTTCCGAGGCCATGTCTGTACATGCTAGGCTAGTCAACACCCGTTGTATGCGAACGTTAGAATCTATCACACCCGATCATCACGTGGTGCTTCGAAACAACGAACCTTCGCAACGGTGCACAGTTAGGGGGAACACTTTCTTGAAATTATCATAAGGGATCATCTTACTTACTACCGTCGTTCTAAGCAAATAAGATGCAAAACATGATAAACATCACATGCAATCAAATAGTGACATGATATGGCCAATATCATTTTGCTCCTTTGATCTCCATCTTTGGGGCACCATGATTATCTTCGTCACCGGCATGACACCATGATCTCCATCATCATGATCTCCATCATTGTGTCTTCATGAAGTTGTCACGCCAACGATTACTTCTACTTCTATGGCTAACGCGTTTAGCAATAAAGTAAAGTAATTTACATGGCGTTATTCAATGACACGCAGGTCATACAAAATAATAAAGACAACTCCTATGGCTCCTGCCGGTTGTCATACTCATCGACATGCAAGTCGTGATTCCTATTACAAGAATATGATCAATCTCATACATCACATATATCATTCATCACATCTTCTGGCCATATCACATCACATAACACATGCTGCAAAAACAAGTTAGACGTCCTCTAATAGTTGTTGCAAGTTTTTACGTGGCTTGTATAGGTTTCTAGCAAGAACGTTTCTTACTTACGTAAAACCACAACGTGATATGCCAATTCTATTTACCCTTCATAAGGACCCTTTTCATCGAATCCGTTCCGACTAAAGTGGGAGAGACAGACACCCGCTAGCCACCTTATGCAACTAGTGCATGTCAGTCGGTGGAACCTGTCTCACGTAAGCGTACATGTAAGGTCGGTCCGGGCCACTTCATCCCACAATACCGCCGAAACAAGATAAGACTAGTAGCGGCAAGAAGAATTGGCAACATCTACGCCCACAACTGCTTTCTGTTCTACTCGTGCATAGTAACTACGCATAGGCCTGGCTCATGATGCCACTGTTGGGGATCGTAGCAGAATTTAAATTTTTTCCTACGCATCACCAAGATCCATCTATGGAGTATACTAGCAACGAGGGGAAAGGAGTGCATCTACGTACCCTTGTAGATCGCGAGCGGAAGCGTTCCAATGAACGGGGTTGATGGAGTCGTACTCGTCGTGATCCAAATCACCGAGGACCGAGTGCTGAACGGACGGCACCTCCGCGTTCAACACACGTACGGAGCAGCAACGTCTCCTCCTTCTTGATCCAGCAAGGGGGAAGGAGAGGTTGATGGACATCCAGCAGCACGACGGCGTGGTGGTGGAAGTAGCGGGATCCCGGCAGGGCTTCGCCAAGAGCAAGCGGGAGGGAGAGGTGTTGCAGGGGGAGAGGGAGGCGCCAAGGGCTAGGGTACAACAGCCCTCCCCCCTATATATAGGCCCCCTGGAGGGGGGGCGCCGGCCCTGGAACCCATCTACAAGGGGGGGGGGCGGCCAGGGGGGAAACTTCCCCCCAAGTCAAGTGGGGCGCCCCCACCCCTAGGGTTTCCAACCCTAGGCGCAGGGGGAGGCCCATGGGGGGCGCCCCAGCCCACTAAGGGCTGGTTCCCTTCCCACTTCAGCCCATGGGGCCCTCCGGGACAGGTGGCCCCACCCGGTTGACCCCCGGGACCCTTCCGGTGGTCCCGGTACAATACCGATAACCCCCGAAACTTTCCCGGTGGCCGAAACTGGACTTCCTATATATAATTCTTCACCTCCGGACCATTCCGGAACTCCTCGTGACGTCTGGGATCTCATCTGAGACTCCGAACAACTTTCGGGTTTCCGCATACTAATATCTCTACAACCCTAGCGTCACCGAACCTTAAGTGTGTAGACCCTACGGGTTCGGGAGACATGCAGACATGACCGAGACGCCTCTCCGGTCAATAACCAACAGCGGGATCTGGATACCCATGTTGGCTCCCACATGTTCCACGATGATCTCATCGGATGAACCACGATGTCGAGGATTCAATCAATCCCGTATACAATTCCCGTTGTCAATCGGTACGTTACTTGCCCGAGACTCGATCGTCAGTATCCCAATACCTTGTTCAATCTCGTTACCAGCAAGTCACTTTACTCGTACCGTAATGCATGATCCCGTGGCTAACTCCTTAGTCACATTGAGCTCATTATGATGATGCATTACCGAGTGGGCCCAGAGATACCTCTCCGTCATACGGAGTGACAAATCCCAGTCTCGATTCGTGCCAACCCAACAGACACTTTCGGAGATACCCGTAGTGTACCTTTATAGTCACCCAGTTACGTTGTGACGTTTGGCATACCCAAAGTACTCCTACGGTATCCGGGAGTTGCACGATCTCATGGTCTAAGGAGAAGATACTTGACATTGGAAAAGCTCTAGCAAACGAACTACACGATCTTTGAGCTATGCTTAGGATTGGGTCTTGTCCATCACATCATTCTCCTAATGATGTGATCCCGTTATCAATGACATCCAATGTCCATAGTCAGGAAACCATGACTATATGTTGATCAACGAGCTAGTCAACTAGAGGCTTACTAGGGACACGTTGTGGTCTATGTATTCACACATGCATTACGATTTCCGGATAACACAATTATAGCATGAACAATAGACAATTACCATGAACAAAGAAATATAATAATAACCATTTATTATTGCCTCTAGGGCATATTTCCAACACCTCTTGATGGAGGTAATACCCTACCTCCTGCTTGATTATCTTGGATGAATATGGGGGTTACAAGAGTTGATCTACCTCGAGATCGTAATGGCTAAAACCTAGATGTCTAGCCTGTAAGATTATGATTGCCTCTACGGACTAAACCCTCTGGTTTATATAGACACCGGAGGGACCTAGGGTTATACAGAGTCGGTTTACAGAGGAAGGAATCTTCATATCTGGACGCCAAGCTTGCCTTCTGATATGTCTCCAACGTATCTATAATTTTTGATTGTTCCATGCTATTATATTATCTGTTTTGGATGGTCAATGGGCTTTATTATACACTTTCATATTATTTTTGGGACTAACCTATTAACCGGAGGCCCAGCCCAAATTGCTATTTTTTTGCCTATTTCAATGTTTCAAAGGAAAGGAATATCAAACGGAGTCCAAACGGAATGAAACCTTCGGGAACGTGATTTTCTTAACAAACGTGATCCAGAGGACTTGGAGTGGACGTCAAGCAATCAACGAGGAGGCCACGAGGCAGGGGGCGCGCCTACCCCCCTGGGCGCGCCCTCCACCCTCGTGGGCCCCTCGTAGCTCCACCTACCTACTACTTCCTCCTATATATACCACGTACCCCGAAAACATCAGCAGAGGAGAAAAAAACCCTATTTCCACCGCCACAACCTTCTGTACCCGTGAGATCCCATCTTGGGGCCTTTTCCGGCGCTCCGCCGGAGGGGGCATCGATCACGGAGGGCTTCTACATTAACACCATGGCCTCTCCGATGATGTGCGAGTAGTTTACCTCAGACCTTCGGGTCCATAGTTATTAGCTAGATGGCTTCTTCTCTCTCTTTAGATCTCAATACAAAGTTCTCCTCGATTCTCTTGGAGATCTATTCGATGTAATCTTCTTTTGCGGTGTGTTTGTCGAGATCCTATGAATTGTGGGTTTATGATCAAGATTATCTATGAACAATATTTGAATCTCCTCTGAATTCTTGTATGTATGGTTGGTTATCTTTGCAAGTCTCTTCGAATTATCAGTTTGGTTTGGCCTACTAGATTGATCTTTCTTGCAATGGGAGAAGTGCTTAGCTTTGGGTTCAACCATGCGGTGCTCGATCCCAGTGACAGTAGGGGAAACGACACGTATTGTATTGTATTTTCGAGGATAAAAAGATGGGGTTTATATCATATTGCATGATTTTATCCCTCTACATCATGTCATCTTGCTTAAAGCGTTACTCCATTCTTATGAACTTAATACTCTAGATGCATGTTGGATAGCGGTCGATGTGTGGAGTAATAGTAGTAGATGCAGGCAGGAGTCGGTCTACTTGTTACGGACGTGATGCCTATATACAAGATCATACCTAGATATTCTCATAACTATGCTCAATTATATCAATTGCTCGACAGTAATTTGTTCACCCATCGTAATACTTATGCTATCTAGAGAGAAGCCACTAGTGAAACCTATGCCCCCCGGGTCTATTTTCCATGATATTAATCTCCCGTCAACAAGTTATTTCTATTACCATTTATTTTGCTTTCTTTACTTTTAGTCTTTATCATAAAAATACCAAAAATATTATCTTATCATCTCTATCAGATCTCACTTTTGCAAGTGGCCGTGAAGGGATTGACAACCCCTTTATCGCGTTGGTTGCAAGGTTCTTATTTGTTTGTGTAGGTCCGTGGGACTTGAGCGTGATCTCCTACTGGATTGATACCTTGGTTCTCAAAAACTGAGGGAAATACTTACGCTACTTTACTGCATCATCCTTTCCTCTTCAAGGGAAAACCAACGTAGTGCTCAAGAGGTAGCAAGAAGGATTTCTAGCGCCGTTGCCGGGGAGGCTTACACCAAGTCAATTCAAGATTTGATCTCCCGTCAATGAGCCATTTCTGGCGCCATTGCCGGGGAGTCTACGCACAAGTCAAGACATACCAAGTACCCATCACAAACTCTTATCCCTCGCATTACATTATTTGCCATTTGCCTCTCGTTTTCCTCTCCCCCACTCCACCCTTGCCGTTTTATTCGCCCTCTTTTCCGTTCGCCTCTTTCTCGCTTGCTTCTTGTTTGCTTGTGTGTTGGATTGCTTGCTTGTCATGATGGCTCAAGATAATACTAAATTGTGTGACTTTGCCAATACCAAAAACAATGATTTTCTTAGCACTCCGATTGCTCCTCTTACCAATGCTGAATCTTGTGAAATTAATGCTGCTTTGCTGAATCTTGTCATGAAAGATCAATTCGCCGGCCTTCCTAGTGAAGATGCCGCTACCCATCTAAATAGGTTTGTTGATTTGTGTGATATGCAAAAGAAGAAAGATGTGGACAATGATATTGTTAAATTAAAGCTATTTCCGTTTTCTCTTAGAGATCGTGCTAAAACTTGGTTTTCGTCTTTGCCTAAAAATAGTATTGATTCTTGGAATAAGTGCAAAGATGCTTTTATCTCTAAGTATTTTCCTCCCGCTAAGATCATCTCTCTTAGAAACGATATTATGAATTTTAAGAAACTTGATCATGAACATGTTGCACAAGCTTGGGAGAGAATGAAATTAATGATACGTAATTGCCCTACTCATGGTTTGAATTTGTGGATGATTATACAAAAAAATTATGCTGGATTGAATTTTGCTTCTAGAAACCTTTCAGATTCGGCCGCGGGGGGCACTTTTATGGAAATCACTTTAGGAGAAGCTACTAAACTCCTAGATAATATTATGGTTAATTATTCTCAATGGCACACTTTAAGATCTACTAGTAAAAAGGTGCATGCGATAGAAGAAATTAATGTTTTGAGTGGAAAGATGGATGAACTTATGAAATTGTTTGCTAATAAGAGTGTTTCTTATGATCCTAATGATATGCCATTGTCTACTTTGATTGAGAATAATAATGAATCTATGGATGTGAATTTTGTTGGTAGGAATAATTTTGGTAACAACGCGTATAGAGGAAACTTTAATCCTAGGCCGTTCCCTAGTAATTCCTCTAACAATTATGGTAATTCCTACTGCAATTCTTATGGAAATTTTAATAAGATGCCCTCTGAATTTGAGACTAGTGTTAAAGAGTTTATGAATTCACAAAAGAATTTCAATGCTTTGCTTGAAGAAAAAATGCTTAAGGTTGACGAATTGGCTAGGAACATCGATAGAATTTCTCTTGATGTTGATATTTTGAAACATAGATCTATTCTGCCTAAGCATGATATCAATGAGTCTCTCAAGGCCATGAGAATTTCCATTGATGAGTGCAAAGAAAGAACCGCTAGGATGCGTGCTAAGAAAGATTGCTTTGTGAAGGCGTGTTCTTCTAGTTTTTATGAGAATAAAGATGAAGATCTAAAAGTTATTGATGTGTCTTCTATTAAATCTTTGGTTTGTAATATGAATCTTGATAATGATGGGACTGGGTATGAGTCAACTTTAGTTAAAAGGCGTCCCAAAAATTTGGAGTTTTTAGATCTTGATGCAAAAATTGGTAAAAGTGGGATTGAAGAGGTTAAAACTTTAGATAGCCATGAACCCACTATTTTGGATTTCAAGGAATTTAAGTATGATAATTGCTCTTTGATAGATTGTATTTCCTTGTTGCAATCCGTGCTAAATTCTCCTCATGCTTATAGCCAAAATAAAACCTTTACTAAACATATCGTTGATGCTTTGATGCAATCTTATGAAGAAAAACTTGAGTTGCAAGTTTCTATCCCTAGAAAACTTTATGATGAGTGGTAACCTACTATTAAAGTTAAAATTAAGGATCATGAATGCTATGCTTTGTGTGATTTGGGCGCTAGTGTTTCTACGATTCCAAAGACTTTGTGTGATTTGCTAGGCTTCCGTGATTTTGATGATTGTTCTTTAAACTTGCATCTTGCGGATTCCACTATCAAGAAACCTATGGGAAGAATTAATGATGTTCTTATTGTTGCAAATAGGAACTATGTGCCCATAGATTTTATTGTTCTTGATATAGATTGCAATCCTTCATGTCCTATTATTCTTGGTAGACCTTTCCTTAGAACGATTGGTGCAATTCTTGATATGAAGGAAGGGAATATTAGATTCCAATTTCTGTTAAGGAAAGGCATGGAACAATTCCCTAGAAATATTATTAAATTACCTTATGAATCTATTATGAGAGCCACTTATGGATTGCCTACCAAAGATGGCAATACTTAGATCTATCCTCGCTTTTATGACTAGCTAGGGGCGTTAAACGATAGCGCTTGTTGGGAGGCAACCCAATTTTATTTTAATTTTCTTGCTTTTTATTTCTGTTTAGTAATAAATATTTGATCTAGCCTCTGGTTAGATGTGTTTTTATGTTTTAATTAGTGTTTGTGCCAAGTGAAACCTATAGGATCTTCTTGGATGATAGTTATTCGATATTGCTGAAAATTCCAGAAACTTTGTGTTCACAAAAACAATTGTTTAAAATCACCAGAACGTGATAAAATACTGATTCCAATTGCAGTAGATCAATAAACAAATTATCTAGATCTTCCTATTTTGGTAGATTTTTCTGAGTTCTAGAAGTTTGCGTTTGACACAGATTAGTACAGACTGTTCTCTTTTTGACAGATTCTGTTTTCCGTGTGTTGTTTGCTTATTTTGATGAATCTATGGCTTGTAAAAGAGTTTATAAACCATAGAGAAGTTTGAATACAGTAGTTTTAACACCAATATAAATAAATAATGAGTTCATTACAGTACCTTGAAGTGGTGTTTTGTTTTCTTTCGCTAACGGAGCTCACGAGATTTTCTGTTAGGTTTTGTGTTGTGAAGTTTTCAAGTTTTGGGTAAAGATTTGATGGATTATGGAACAAGGATTGGCAAGATCCTAAGCTTGGTGATGCCCAAGGCACCCCAAGGTAAAATTCAAGGACAACCAAAAGCCTAAGCTTGGGGATGCCCCGGAAGGCATCCCCTCTTTCGTCTTCGTCTATCGGTAACTTTACTTGGGGCTATATTTTTATTCACCACATGATATGTGTTTTGCTTGGAGCGTCTTGTATGATTTGAGTCTTTGATTTTTAGTTCACCACAATCATCCTTGCTGTACACACCTTTTGAGAGAGACACACATGATTCGGAATTTGTTAGAATAATCTATGTGCTTCACTTATATCTTTTGAGCTATATAGTTTTTGCTCTAGTGCTTCACTTATATCTTTTAGAGCACGGTGGTGGTTTTATTTTATAGAAATTATTGATCTCTCGTGCTTCACTTATATTATTTTGAGAGTCCTACAAAACAGCATGGTAATTTGCTTAAGTTGTGAAATTAGTCCTAATATGATGGGCATCCAGGATTAGTAAAAACTTTCTTGTAAGTGCATTGAATACTAAGAGAAGTTTGATACTTGATAATTGTTTTGAGATATGAAGATGGTGATTAGAGTCATGCTAGTTCAGTAGTTGTGAATTTGAGAAATACTTGTGTTAAAGTTTGTGATTCCCGTAGTATGCACATATGGTGAACCGTTATGTGATGAAGTCGGAGCATGATTTATTTATTGATTGTCTTCCTTATGAGTGGCAGTCGGGGACGAGCGATGGTATTTTCCTACCTATCTATCCCCCTAGGAGCATGCGCGTAGTACTTCGTTTCGATAACTAATAGATTTTTGCAATAAGTATGTGAGTTCTTTATGACTAATGTTGAGTCCATGGATTATACGCACTCTCACCCTTCCACCATTGCTAGCCTCTCTAGTATCGTGCAACTTTCGCCGGTACCATACACCCACCATTACCTTCCTCAAAACAGCCACCATACCTACCTATTATGGCATTTCCATAGCCATTCCGAGATATATTGCCATGCAACTTACCACCGTTCCGTATATTATGACACGCTTCATCATTGTCATATTGCTTTGCATGATCATGTAGTTGACATCGTATTTGTGGCAAAGCCACTGTTCGTAATTTTCATACATGTCACTCTTGATTCATTGCATATCCCGGTACTCCGCCGGAGGCACTCATATAGAGTCATATTTTGTTCTAAGTATTGAGTTGTAATTCTTGAGTTGTAAGTAAATAAAGTGTGATGATCATCATTATTAGAGCATTGTCCCAAGTGAGGAAAGGATGATGGAGACTGATTCCCCCACAAGTCGGGATGAGACTCCGGACGAAAAAAAAAGAAAATAAAGAGGCCAAAGAAAAAAAAAGAGAAAAGGCCCAAATAAAAAAATGAGAGAAAAAGAGAGAAGGGACAATGTTACTATCCTTTTACCACACTTGTGCTTCAAAGTAGCACCATGATCTTCATGATAGAGAGTCTCCGATGTTGTAACTTCATATACTAGTGGGAATTTTACATTATAGAACTTGGCTTGTATATTCCAATGATGGGCTTCCTCAAAATGCCCTAGGTCTTCGTGAGCAAGCAAGTTGGATGCACACCCACTTAGTTTCTTTTCTTGAGCTTTCATACACTTATAGCTCTAGTTCATCCATTGCATGGCAATCCCTACTCACTCACATTTATATCTATTGATGGGCATCTCCATAGCCCATTGATACGCCTAGTTGATGTGAGACTATCTTCTCCTTTTTGTCTTCTCCACAACCACCATTATATTCCACATATAGTGCTATGTCCATGGCTCACGCTCATGTATTGCGTGAAGATTGAAAAAGTTTGAGAACATTAAAAGTATGAAACAATTGCTTGGCTTGTCATCGGGGTTGTGCATGATTAAATACTTTGTGTGATGAAGATAGAGCATAGCCAGACTATATGATTTTGTAGGGATAACTTTCTTTGGCCATGTTATTTTGAGAAGGCATGATTGCTTTGTTAGTATGCTTGAAGTATTATTATTTTTATGTCAATATTAAACTTTTATCTTCAATCTTTCAGATCTGAATATTCATGCCACAATTAAGAGAATTACATTGAAAATTATGCTAAGTAGCATTCCACATCAAAAATTCTGTTTTTATCATTTACCTACTCGAGGACGAGCAGGAATTAAGCTTGGGGATGCTTGATACGTCTCCAACGTATCTATAATTTTTGATAGTTCCATGCTATTATATTATCTGTTTTGGATGATCAATGGGCTTTATTATACACTTTTAGATTATTTTTGGGACTAACCTATTAACAGGAGGCCCAGCCCAAATTGTTGTTTTTTTGCCTATTTCAGTGTTTCGAAGGAAAGGAATATCAAACGGAGTCCAAACGGAATGAAACCTTCGGGAACGTGATTTTCTTAACAAACGTGATCCAGAGGACTTGGAGTGGACATCAAGAAATCAACGAGGAGGCCACGAGGCAGGGGGCGCGCCTACCCCCCCTGGGCGCACCCTCCACCCTCATGGGCCCCTCGTAGCTCCATCGACCTACTTCTTCCTCCTATATATACCTACGTACCCCAAAAACATCAGCAGAGGAGAAAAAACCCTATTTCCACCACCGCAACCTTCTGTACCCGTGAGATCCCATCTTGGGGCCTTTTCCGGCGCTCCGCCGGAGGGGGCATCGATCATGGAGGGCTTCTACATCAACACCATAGCCTCTCCGATGATGTGTGAGTAGTTTACCTCAGACCTTCGGGTCCATAGTTATTAGCTAGATGGCTTCTTCTCTCTCTTTGGATCTCAATACAAAGTTCTCCTCGATTCTCTTGGAGATCTATTCGATGTAATCTTCTTTTGCGGTGTGTTTGTCGAGATCCGATGAATTGTGGATTTATGATCAAGATTATCTATGAACAATATTTGAATCTCCTCTGAATTCTTTTATGTATGATTGGTTATCAGTGCAAGTCTCTTTGAATTATCAGTTTGGTTTGGCCTACTAGATTGATCTTTCTTGCAATGGGAGAAGTGCTTAGCTTTGGGTTCAATCATGCGGTGCTCGATCCCAGTGACAGTAGGGGAAACGACACGTATTGTATTTTCGAGGATAAAAAGATGGGGTTTATATCATATTGCATGTGTTTATCCCTCTACATCATGTCATCTTGCTTAAAGCGTTACTCCGTTCTTATGAACTTAATACTCTAGATGCATGCTGGATAGCGGTCGATGTGTGGAGTAATAGTAGTAGATGTAGGCAGGAGTCGGTCTACTTGTCACGGACGTGATGCCTATATACATGATCATACCTAGATATTCTCCTAATTATGCTCAATTCTATCAATTGCTCGACAGTAATTTGTTCACCCACCGTAATACTTATGCTATCTAGAGAGAAGCCACTAGTGAAACCTATGGCCCCGGGGTCTATTTTCCATCATATTAATCTCCCGTCAACAAGTTATTTCTATTACCGTTTATTTTGCTTTTCTTTACTTTTAGTCTTTATCATAAAAATACCAAAAATATTATCTTATCATCTCTATCAGATCTCACTTTTGCAAGTGGCCGTGAAGGGATTGACAACCCCTTTATCGCGTTGGTTGCAAGGTTCTTATTTGTTTGTGTAGGTGCGTGGGACTTGAGCATGGTCTCCTACTGGATTGATACCTTGGTTCTCAAAAACTGAGGGAAATACTTACGCTACTTTACTGCATCACCCTTTCCTCTTCAAGAGAAAACCAGCGCGGTGCTCAAGAGGTAGCACCTTCCACGCAAAGGGGAGTCCCATCCGGACACGGGAGGAAGTCTTCTGTCTTCTATCTTCACGGCCCATTAGTCCGACCGACGTCACATAACCCGGACGCCCGAGGCCCCCTTAATCCAGGACTCCCTCACTTGCACCCAACGATTAAGAACCAAGGTTTATCAAACCAGCATGAGGCAACACACGAACAATTTTAGCAGCATCTGCACACAAACAATTTCTTGCACCCAACGAAGGCAATGGGGCCATCACGCCCCTTGTTCTTGCCAATTACAAAATTAAAAGCAGATACTGATATGCAAAGTGGTAGAAACTAAAGAACAAATAAAAAGAGCAATTATGGAGACTTTTGTATTGATGGAAAATAGACCCGGGGACCATAGGTTCACTAGTGGTTCTCTCTCAAAAGCATGGCAACAGTGGGTAAACAAATTACTGTTGGGCAATTGATAAAATTTCACATAGTTATAATTGTGATCATTCATGGCATAATCATTACATAGGCCTTATGTCCGGGACAAGTAAACCGTTGAACTTACTGACGTCTACTATTATTACCCCACCCCAAGACTGCTATCCGGCATGCATCTCAAAGTATTAAGTACATACAAACAGAGTAATGCAATAAGCATGATGACATAATGTAGAAAGAATAAGATCAATTAATATGACTGAACCTCGTCATTTAATCCTCAGTGGCAACAACACAATGCATGCCTTTGCCTTTTCTGTCACCGGCAAGATCACAACAATGTTGAACCCACTACTATGCACTGAGGGAGTCCTGGACTAAGGGGTCCTCAGGAGTCCGGCCCGTGTGCTGTGAGCCGGACTGACGGGCCGTGAAGATACAAGTAGAAGGCCTTCCCCCGTGTCCGGATGGGACTCTCCTTTACGTGGATGGCAAGATTGGCGTCCGGATGTGTAGATTCCTTCTTTTGTAGACCGACTCTGTACAACCCTAGGCCCCTCCAGTGTCTATATAAACCGAAGGGTTTAGTCCGTAGAGGCTATCAGAATTTACATAGGCTAGACATCCAGGGTCTAGCCATTACGATCTCGAGGTAGATCAACTCTTGTAACCCCTGTACTCATCAAAGTCAATCAAGCAGGAAGTTGGGTATTACCGCCATTAAGAGGGCCCGAACCTGGGTAAACATCGCGTCCCCTTGTCTCATGTTCCCATCGATCTTCGGACGCACAGTTCGGGACCCCCTACCCGAGATCGACCGGTTTTGACACCGACTTTGGTGCTTTCATTGAGAGTTCCGCTATGCCGTCAACAGAAGGTTCGATGGCTCATTTGATCATCTACAACGATGCTGTTTCGGGGGGCTTTTCTCCCCGGACCAATTTTTGTGTTCGGCCGCTTCGTGCTGCGTGCCAACTCGACTGGCCACCTTGAACAGATTGACAGCTACGCCTCTGGTCATCAGATCAGTTTTGGGAACCTGAATTATGTCGCTGATATCCGAGGAGACTTGATCTTCGAAGGGTTCGCGGCCTCGACCACCGCTCTGGCCTTAGATCTGGAGCAAACTGCCGGGTCTGAAGATGGGAGTTTGGAGCCCACCGGACTCTCTGCAATTATGAAGCTCACTAGCGGAGATCCGGAGGCGACTGTGTCATCGGCAAGCCTGGAGTCAAACTGGGTTCCCCCTATCATTGGAAAGCCGGACTCACCCCCGGACGCTAGCTCCAAACTCTCGAGGTCCATGCCAAGAGAGCATGGCCAGGAGGCTTTTGCCCTGCCTAGCTCCGCGGACTCTCGCTTCCCCGTCCAAACCTCGCTCTTAAACAAGGCTCTGGACTTAATGCGATCCCTCGCCATTATAGAGGAATCACCTCCAAACTACGCCCAGCCTGGATTAGGGGCTGAAAGTGGGGAATTTTACGTCCCACCCACCACCCACTTCATAGCCACTATCGAAGACTTAACCGACATGCTGGATTACGCCTCCGAAGACATCGATGGCATGGACGACGTTGCCGGAGACAAACAAGGCCAAGACCCGCCGTTTACTGGACGTTGGACGGCCACCTCCACATACGATGTGTATATGGTGGATACACCCAAAGAGGATGACGGTGAAGGCAGGAAGGATCCGGTTGAGGACAAGCCTGCTGAGGCACCACCGAAGCGTCGACGTCAGCGACGCCGCTCAAAATCGCATTGCAAAAAAAGACAGCAATACCGGCACCGAAGACAATAACACTCCGGAGAATGCCAAAGACCCCGAAGCCCCCGTCGAGCCCACATCCGAACAGGATGATTAGGAGGAGGGGCAAGTTAACCCCGATGACTCGGTCGAAAACGAGGACTCGGAGGATAGTAACTATCTACCGATCTCCGAGGATGATGTGAGCCTCGACGACAAAGATTTCATCGTGCCAAAGGAACCCCTCGAGCAAGAGCGCTTTAAGCGCCAGCTAATCGCAACAACGAGAAGCCTAAAAAATAAGCAGCAACAGCTTCAAGCCGAACAGGATACGCTCAATGACAGATGGACTAAAGTCCTGGCAGCCGAAGAATACGGCCTCGAACGCCCAACAAAGAGCTACCCGAAGCGCAAGCTACTACCACAATTTGACGACGAGGCCCTTGAGCCAATACCACCAAAGTATAAACCTGCTGACGAACCTGACCGACCACCACGTGGACGGGACAGAGCGGCTACTTACACCGAACACCAGCCCGCACCACCCCGCCGTCGAGGCAAGGAGGTAGCGGCTCCGGGCTACACCTACGACTTACGCAAGGACCTGGACAATAGAGCCGGTCAGACTAGATCAATCTATGGATCAAGGGGGCGTGCTCCAACATGAGAGGACGTCCATCAGGCCCGGCGCGACAAGCATAATCTCACCCGGGCTGAAAACCGAACACGGATGCCGTCCAAACTCCATCGTGACTGATACGTCTCCAACGTATCTATAATTGTTTATTGTTCCATGCTATTATATATTCTGTTTTGGATGTTTAATGGGCTTTATTATACACTTTTACATTATTTTTGGGACTAACCTACTAACCCAAGGCCCAGTGCAAATTGCTGTTTTTTGCCTATTTCAGTGTTTCGCAGAAAAGGAATATCAAACGGAGTCCAAACGGAATGAAACCTTCAGGAGAGTTCTTTTTGGAACAAACGTGATCCGGAGGACTTGGAGTGGACGTCAAGAAATCAACGAGGAGGCCACGAGGCAGGGAGGCGCGCCCCCCACCCTCGTGGGCCCCTCGTAGCTCCACCGACCTACTTCTTCCTCCTATATATATCTACGTACCCCGAAACCATCCGGGAGCACCACGAAACCCTATTTCCACCGTCGCAACCTTCTGTACCCGAGAGATCCCATCTTGGGGCCTTTTCCGGTGCTCCGCCGGAGGGGGTATCGATCACGGAGGGCTTCTACATCAGCACCATAGCCTCTCCGATGAAGTGTGAGTAGTTTACCACAGACCTTCGGGTCCATAGTTATTAGGTAGATGGCTTCTTCTCTCTCTTTGGATCTCAATACAAATTTCTCCTCGATCTTCTTGGAGATCTATTCGATGTAACTCTTTTTGCGGTGTGTTTGTCGAGATCCGATGAATTATGGGTTTATGATCAAGATTATCTATGAACAATATTTGAATCTTCTCTGAATTCTTTTATGTATGATTGGTTATCTTTGCAAGTCTCTTCGAATTATCAGTTTGGTTTGGCCTACTAGATTGATCTTTCTTGCAATGGGAGAAGTGCTTAGCTTTGGGTTCAATCATGCGGTGCTCGATCCCAGTGACAGTAGGGGAAACGACACGTATTGTATTGTTGCCATCGAGGATAAAAAGATGGAGTTTATATCATATTGCTTGAGTTTATCCCTCTACATCATGTCATCTTGCTTAATGCGTTACTCTGTTCTTGTGAACTTAATACTCTAGATGCATGCTGGATAGCGGTCGATGTGTGGAGTAATAGTAGTAGATGCAGGCAGGAGTCGGTCTACTTGTTGCGGACGTGATGCCTATATACATGATCATACCTAGATATTCTCATAACTATGCTCAATTCTATCAATTGCTCGACAGTAATTTGTTCACCCACCGTAATACTTATGCTATCTTGAGAGAAGCCACTAGTGAAACCTATGGCCCCCGGGTCTATTTTCCATCATATTAATCTCCCGTTAACTAGCTATTTCTGGCGCCGTTTATTTTGCAATCTTTACTTTTCAATCTATACAACAAAAATACCAAAAATATTTATCTTATTATCTCTATCAGATCTCACTTTTGCAAGTGGTCGTGAAGGGATTGACAACCCCTTTGTCGCGTTGGTTGCAAGGTTCTTATTTGTTTGTGCAGGCACGAGGGATTTGCGTGTAGTCTCCTACTGGATTGATACCTTGGTTCTCAAAAACTGAGGGAAAAACTTACGCTACTTTGCTGCATCACCCTTTCCTCTTCAAGGGAAAAACCAACGCAGTGCTCAAGAGGTAGCAAGAAGGATTTCTGGCGCCATTGCCGGGGAGTCTACGCACAAGTCAAGACATACCAAGTACCCATCACAAACTCTTATCCCTCCCATTACATTATTTGCCATTTGCCTCTCGTTTTCCTCTCCCCCACTTCACCCTTGCCATTTTATTCGCCCTCTTTTCCGTTCGCCTCTTTTTCGCTTGCTTCTTGTTTGCTTGTGTGTTGGATTGCTTGCTTGTCATGATGGCTCAAGATAATACTAAATTGTGTGACTTTGCCAATACCAACAACAATGATTTTCTTAGCACTCCGATTGCTCCTCTTACCGATGTTGAATCTTGTGAAATTAATGCTGCTTTGCTGAATCTTGTCATGAAAGATCAATTCGCCGGCCTTCCTAGTGAAGATGCCGCTACCCATCTAAATAGCTTTGTTGATTTGTGTGATATGCAAAAGAAGAAAGATGTGGACAATGATATTGTTAAATTGAAACTATTTCTTTTCTCGCTTAGAGATCGTGCTAAAACTTGGTTTTCGTCTTTGCCTAAAAATAGTATTGATTCTTGGAATAAGTGCAAAGATGCTTTTATCTCTAAGTATTTTCCTCCCGCTAAGATCATCTCTCTTAGAAACGATATCATGAATTTTAAGCAACTTGATCATGAACGTGTTGCGCAATCTTGGGAGAGGATGAAATTAATGATACGTAATTGCCCTACACATGGTTTGAATTTATGGATGATTATACAAAAAATTTATGCCGGATTGAATTTTGCTTCTAGAAATCTTTTAGATTCGGCCGCGGGAGGCACCTTTATGGAAATCACTTTAGGAGAAGCTACTAAACTCCTAGATAATATTATGGTTAATTATTCTCAATGGCACACTAAAAGATCTACTAGTAAAAAGGTGCATGCAATTGAAGAGATTAATGTTTTCAGTGGAAAGATGGATGAACTTATGAAATTGTTTGCAAATAAGAGTGTTTCTTCTGATCCTAATGATATGCCTTTGTCTACTTTGATTGAGAATAATAATGAATCTATGGATGTGAATTTTGTTGGTAGGAATAATTTTGGTAACAACGCTTGTAGAGGAAATTTTAATCCTAGGTCGTATCCTAGTAATTCCTCTAATAATTATGGTAATTCCTACAACAACTCTTATGAAAATTTTAATAAGATGCCCTCTGATTTTGAGACTAGTGTTAAAGAATTTATGATTTCTCAAAAGAATTTCAATGCTTTGCTTGAAGAAAAATTGCCCAAGATTGATGTGTTGGCTAGGAACGTGGATAGAATTTCTCTTCATGTTGATTCCTTGAAACTTAGATCTATTCCACCTAAGCATGATATCAATGAGTCTCTCAAAGCTAT
The DNA here is from genome assembly GCF_002575655.3 of Aegilops tauschii subsp. strangulata. NCBI lineage: Eukaryota > Viridiplantae > Streptophyta > Magnoliopsida > Poales > Poaceae > Aegilops > Aegilops tauschii. Next base: position 409,010,735 of record NC_053037.3, read on the forward strand.
GAGAATTTCCATTGATGGGTGCAAAGAAAGAACCGCTAGGATGCGTGCTAAAAAATATTGCTTTGTAAAAGTGTGTTCTTCTAGTTTTCATGATAATAAGGATGAAGATCTAAAAGTGATTGATGTGTCCCCTATTAAATCTTTGTTTTGAAATATGAATCTTTATAATGATGGGACTGGAGATGAGTCAACTCTAGTTAAAAGGCGTCCCAATGATTCAGAGTTTTTAGATCTTGATGCAAAATTTGTTAAAAGTGGGATGGAAGAGGTCAAAACCTTAGATAGCAATGAACCCACTATCTTGGATTTCAAGGTATTTAACTATGATAATTGTTCTTTAATAGATTGTATTTCCTTGTTGCAATCCGTGCTAAATTCTCCGCATGCTTATAGTCAAAATAAGGCTTTTACTAAACATATCGTTGATCCTTTAATGCAATCTTATGAAGAAAAGCTTGAATTGGAAGTTTCTATCCCTAGAAAACTTTATGATGAGTGGGAACCTACTATTAAAATGAAAATTAAAGATCATGAATGCTATGCTTTGTGTGATTTGGGTGCTAGTGTTTCCACGATCCCAAAAACTTTGTGTGATTTGCTAGGTTTTCGTGAATTTGATGATAGTTCTCTAAACTTGCACCTTGCGGATTCCACCATTAAGAAACCTATGGGAAGAATTAATGATGTTCTTATTGTTTCAAATAGTAACTATGTGCCCGTAGATTTCATTGTCCTTGATATAGATTGCAATCCTTCATGTCCTATTATTCTTGGTAGACATTTCCTTAGAAGGATTGGTGCAATTATTGATATGAAAGAAGGGAATATTAGATTCCAATTTCCGTTAAGGAAAGGCATGGAACACTTTCCTAGAAAGAAAATTAAATTACCTTATGAATCTATTATGAGAGCCACTTATGGATTGCATGCCAAAGATGGCAACACCTAGATCTATCCTTGCCTTTATGCCTAGCTAGGGGCGTTAAACGATAGCGCTTGTTGGGAGGCAACCCAATTTTATTTTTGTTTCTTGCTTTTTGGTTCTGTTTAGGAATAAATAATTGATATAGCCTCTGTTTAGATGTGGTTTTATGTTTTAATTAGTGTTTGTGCCAAGTAAAACCTATAGGATCTTCTTGGATGATAGTTATTTGATCCTGCTGAAAAAGTCAGAAACTTTCTGTTCACGAAAAAATTGTTAAAAATCACCAAAACGTGATAAAATATTGATTCCAATTGCAGTAGTTCAATAAACAAATTATCTAGGTCGTCCTATTTTGACAGATTTTTCTGAGTTCCAGAAGTTTGCGTTAGATACAGATTATTACAGACTGTTTTGCTTTTGACAGATTCTGTTTTTCGTGTGTTGTTTGCTTATTTTGATGACTCTATGGCTAGTATCGGAGGTTATGAACCATAGATAAGGTTGAATACAGTAGGTTTATCACCAATATAAATAAAGAATGAGTTAATTACAGTACTTTGAAGTGATGTTTTGTTTTCTTTCGCTAACGGAGCTCATGAGATTTTCTGTTAAGTTTTGTGTTGTGAAGTTTTCAAGTTTTGGGTAAAGATCTGATGGATTATGGAACAAGGAGTGGAAAGAGCCTAAGCTTGGGGATGCCAAAGGCACCCCAAGGTAAAATCTAAGGACAACCAAAAAGCCTAAGCTTGGGGATGCCCCGGAAGGCATCCCCTCTTTCGTATTCGTCCATCGGTAACTTTACTTGGAGCTATATTTTTATTCACCACATGATATGTGTTTTCCTTGGAGCGTCTTGTATGATTTGAGTATTTGCTTTTTAGTTTACCACAATCATCATTTCTGTACACACCTTTTGGGAGAGACACACATGAATCGGAATTTATTAGAATACTCTATGTGCTTCACTTATATCTTTTGCGCTACAAAATTTTGCTCTAGTGCTTCAGTTATATCTTTTTAGAGCACGGTGGTGGTTTTATTTTATAGAAATTATTGATCTCTCATGCTTCACTTATATTATTTTTAGAGTCCTTTAGAACAGCATGGTAATTTTCTTTGGTTAAAATTTTAGTCCTAATATGACAGGCATCCAAGAAGGATATAATAAAAACTTTCTTATAAGTGCATTGAATACTAAGAGAAGTTTGGTACTTGATGATTGTTTTGAGATATGAAGATGGTGATATTAGAGTCATGCTAGTTGAGTAGTTGTGAATTTGAGAAATACTTGTTCTAAAGTTTGTGATTCTCGTAGCATGCACGTATGGTGAACCGTTATGTGATGAAGTCGGAGCATGATTTATTTATTGATTGTCTTCCTTATGAGTGGCGGTCGGGGACAAGCGATGGTCTTTTCCTACCAATCTATCCCCCTAGGAGCATGCGCGTAGTACTTCATTTCGATAACTAATAGATTTTTGCAATAAGTATGTGAGTTCTTTATGACTAATGTTGAGTCCATGGATTATACGCACTCTCACCCTTCCACCATTGCTAGCCTCTCTAATATCGCGCACCTTTCGCCGGTATCTTACACCCACCATATACCTTCCTCAAAACAGCCACCATACCTACCTATTATGGCATTTCCATAGCCATTCCGAGATATATTGCCATGCAGCTTTCCACCGTTCCATTTATTATGACACGCATCATCATTGTCATATTGCTTTGCATGATCATGTAGTTGACATTGTATTTGTGGCAAAGCCACCATCCATAATTCTTCCATACATGTCACTCTTGATTCATTGCATATCCTGGTACCCCGCCGGAGGCATTCACATAGAGTCATATTTGTTCTAAGTATCGAGTTGTAATTCTTGAGTTGTAAGTAAATAAAAGTGTGATGATCATCATTAGAGCATTGTCCCATGTGAGGAAAGGATGATGGAGACTATGATTCCCCCACAAGTCGGGATGAGACTCCGGACGAAAGAAAAGAAAAAAAAGAAAAAAAAAATAAGAGGCCAAAAGAAAAGACAAAGAGAGAAGGCCCAAATAAAAAAATGAGAGAAAAAGAGAGAAGGGACAATGTTACTATCCTTTTTCCACACTTGTGCTTCAAAGTAGCACCATGATATTCATGATGGAGAGTCTCCTACGTTGTCACTTTCATATACTAGTGGGAATTTTACATTATAGAACTTGGCTTGTATATTCAATGATGGGCTTCCTCAAAATGCCCTAGGTCTTCGTGAGCAAGCGAGTTGGATGCACACCCACTTAGTTTCTTTTGTTGAGCTTTCATACACTTATAGCTCTAGTGCATCCATGATAACCCACAAGTATAGGGGATCGCAACAGTTTTCGAGGGTAGAGTATTCAACCCAAATTTATTGATTCGACACAAGGGGAGCCAAAGAATATTCTCAAGTATTAGCAGCTGAGTTGTCAATTCAACCACACCTGGATAACTTAGTATCTGCAGCAAAGTACTTAGTAGCAAAGTAGTATGGAAGTAACGGTAACGATAGCAAAAGTAATATTTTTGGGTTTAGTAGTGATTGTAACAGTAGCAATGAAAAAGTAAATAAGCGAAGAACAATATGTGAAAAGCTCGTAGGCATTGGATCGGTGATGGAAAATTATGCCGGATGCGGTTCATCATGTAACAGTCATAAGATAGGGTGACACAGAACGAGCTCCAATTCATCAATATAATGTAGGCATGTATTCCGAATATAGTCATACGTGCTTATGGAAAAGAACTTGCATGACATCTTTTGTCCTACCCCCCCCCCCCCCCGGTGGCAGCGGGGTCCTAGCGGAAACTAAGGGATATTAAGGCCTCCTTTTAATGGAGTACCGGACCAAAGGATTAACACATAGTGAATACATGAACTCCTCAAACTATGGTCATCACCGGGAGTGGTCCCGATTATTGTCACTTCGGGGTTGCCGGATCATAACACATAGTAGGTGACTATAGACTTGCAAGATAGGATCAAGAACTCACATATATTCATGAAAACATAATAGGTTCAGATCTAAAATCATGGCACTCGGGCCCTAGTGACAAGCATTAAGCATAGCAAAGTCATAGAAACATCAATCTTAGAACATAGTGGATACTAGGGATCAAACCCTAACAAAACTAACTCGATTACATGATAAATCTCATCCAACCCATCACCGTCCAGCAAGCCTACGATGGAATTACTCACGCACGGTGGTGAGCATCATGAAATTGGTGATGGAGGATGGTTGCTGATGACGACGGCGACGGATTCCCCTCTACGGAGCCCCGAACGGACTCCAGATCAGCCCTCCCGAGAGGTTTTAGGGCTTGGCGGCGGCTCCGTATCGTAAAACGCGATGAATCCTTCTCTCTGATTTTTTCTCCCCGAACACGAATATATGGAGTTGGAGTTGAGGTCGGTGGAGCGTCAGGGGGCCCACGAGGCAAGGGGGCACGCCCAGGGGGGGCAGGCGCGCCCCCCACCCTCGTGGACAGGTGGAGGCCCCCTGACGTGGATTCTTCTTCCAGTATTTTTATTATTTTCCAAAAATAAGTTCCGTAGAGTTTCAGGTCATTCCGAGAACGTTTGTTTCTGCACATAAATAACACCATGGAAAGTCTGCTGAAAACAGCGTTAGTCCAGGTTAATTCCATTCAAATCATGCAAGTTAGAGTCCAAAACAAGGGCAAAAGTGTTTGGAAAAGTAGATACGACGGAGACGTATCAACTCCCCCAAGCTTAAACCTTTGCTTGTCCTCAAGCAATTCAGTTGATAAACTGAAAGTGATAAAGAAAAACTTTTACAAACTCTGTTTGCTCTTGTTGTTGTAAATATATAAAGCCAGCATTCAAGTTTTCAGCAAAGATTATGACTAACCACATTCACAATAACACTTAGGTCTCATGTTTACTCATATCAATGGCATAATCAACTAGCGAGCAATAATAATAAATCTCGGATGACAACACTTTCTCAAAACAATCATAATATGATATAACAGGATGGTATCTCGCTAGCCCTTTCTGAGACCGCAAAACATAAATGCAGAGCACCTTTAAAGATCAAGGACTGACTAAACATTGTAATTCATGGTAAAAGAGATCCAATCATAGTCATACCCAATATAAATTAATAGTAATGGATGCAAATGACAGCAGTGCTCTCCAGCTGGTGCTTTTTAATAAGAGGGTGATGACTCAACATGAAAGTAAATAGATAGGCCCTTCGCAGAGGGAAGCAGGGATTTGTAGAGGTGCCAGAGCTCGATTTTAAAGCAGAGATAAATAATATTTTCAGTGGCATACTTTCATTGTCAACATAACAACCAAGAGATGGCGATATCTTCCATGCTACACACATTATAGGCGGTTCCCAAACAGAATGGTAAAGTTTATACTCCCCTCCACCAACAAGCAACAATCCATGGCTTGCTCGAAACAACGAGTGCCTCCAACTAACAACAGTCCCAGGGGGAGTTTTGTTTGCAATTATTTTGATTTAGTTTGCATAAAACATGGGACTGGGCATCCCGCTGACCAGCCATTTTCTCGTGAGTGAGGAGCGGAGTCCACTCCTCTTGAGAATAACCCACCTAACATGGAAGATAAGGACATCCCTAGTTGATACATGAGCTATTCGAGCATACAAAACAGAATTTCATTTGAAGGTTTAGAGTTTGGCACATACAAATTTACTTGGAACGGCAGGTAGATACAGCATATAGGAAGGTATTGGTGGACTCATATGGAATAACTTTGGGGTTTAAGGAATTGGATGCACAAGCAGTATTCCCGCTTAGTACAAGTGAAGGCTAGCAAAAGACTGGGAAGCGACCAACTAGAGAGCGACAACAGTCATGAACATGCATTAAAATTAATAAACATTGAGTGCAAGCATGAGTAGGATATAATCCACCGTGAACATAAATATCGTGAAGGCTATGTTGATTTGTTTCAACTACATGTATAAACATGTGCCAAGTTGAGTCACTTAAATCATTCAAAGGAGGATACCACCCCACTATACCACATCACAACCATTTTAATATCATGTTGTGATGTGGTATAGGCATAAGCAACTATGATCTCTAATTGTCATTGCAAACATGTTTATTCATAATAGGCTGAATCAGGAACGATGAATTAATCATATTTACAAAAACAAGAGAGGTCGAGTTTATACCAGCTTCTCTCATCTCAATCAGTCCATCATATATCGTCATAATTGCCTTTCACTTGCACGACCGAACGATTTGAAAATAATAAGAGTGCATGTGCATTGGACTAAGCTGGAATCTGCGATCATTCAATAAACAGGAGAAGACAAGGCAATATGGGCTCTTGGTTAAATCAACAATAATGCATATAAGAGCCACTTCAACAGTTTAATCATGGTCTTCTCCTATTGACCCTCAAAGAAAAGAAAAGAAAATAAAACTATTTACACGGGAAAGCTCCCAACAAGCAAAAGAAGAACGGGAAATATTTTTGGGTTTTCTTTTTAATTACTACTACTACAGCAAGAAAAGTAAACTAACTAAAAGCTACACAATTTTTTTTGTTTTTCTTAAGGTTTATTAAACACACAAGAAGAAAGCAAGAAAAAGGAAAATAAACTAGTATGGATATTACAGTGAAAGAGTATGAGCACCGAAATCTAGCGATGAGTGTGTGAACATAAATGTAATGTCGGTGAGAAATACGTACTCCCCCAAGCTTAGGCTTTTGGCCTAAGTTGGTTTATTGCCACGGATGGCCTGGCGGATATCCATAGTTGTAGTTGGGGTCGTACTGAGATGCAGCGGTCATTGCATCGTGTGCTGCAGCTTGGAGGCGAGCTATCTCAGCCCTCCTCCTATACTACTCCGCCTCCTCTCTGGTTATGTAATGTCTCCCTTTTTCCTGAAAGTCAAAGAGAGTAGGGACAGGAAGAACAATATTGACGGCGTGACGCCTGTCAAAGATTAGTCGGTACTGGAGAGGTGGTTCATTCCTCTCGACAAACTGATGGTGAACCATAGCATTAAAGTCTAGATATGTAGGAGGCAATTCAATATATCATCACGTATGGTTACACCAAGAAAATCAGCTAAGCGGGTTGCATAAATTCCACCAAAGAAATCTCCATTAAATCTATTGTGATGCAACCTACGCGCAACAATGGCTCCCAAATTATAAGATTTGTCTCCTAACACAGCACTCCTAAGAATACTGAGGTCGGGGACACACATATGACATGCTTCATCTTTACCATTTATGCACCTACCTATGAAGAGAGCAAAATAATGTATAGCAGGAAAATGAATACTCCCTATTGTAGCTTGTGTTATGTCTCTAGATTCCCCCACAGTTATACTAGCAAGAAATTCTCTAAATTCAGATTTGCGAGGTTCACTAGTACTACCCCATTGTGGAAGTTTGCAAGCATTGGTAAAATCCTCTAAGTCCATAGTGTAAGATTTTTCATAGAGATCAAACAGGACAGTTTGAGAATTGCGTGAAGATCAATATTCAAACCACCTCACAAATGAACTAGTGAGATAGTGGTACTGGCGGCACTTTTCTCCCTCGAAGCTCACAAGATTAGCGTTACGCAAATACGCGTTGAATTCTTCCTTGATTCCCGCTCGATCCATAAAGCCTTCTGAAGGCCATTCACAAGGCCGCACTGGAGCGTTCCTTGGTGGCTCATCATCGGCATCGTGCATTGCGAGCCTGGGTCCTTGCTTCCTTGAAGGACCACCTTGGTATATTTTCCTAAGCATATTTCTTCCTCTGAAAAATTTCTGAAATTTTTAGTAACTTCAAATAAAAGTGAACCAAGCTCAACAAAATTGACAGCAACTACTCCTACAAGTGCCTAGAGACTATATCAAGCATTAGAACTACTTGGAACCATATAAATTTGACATGCAAGCTCAAGAACATGGTCACCTAGGCAGCACAAATTTTCAATGAATAAAGCACTAGAACAAAAACTAATTGGACCAATGGAGGAGTCACATACCAAGGAACAATCTCCCCAAGCAGTTTTGTGAGAGGTGCTTTGAGCAAGGAGATCGAAAATCGCAGCAAAATGAGCTAGAACTCGTGCTTGAGCTGGATGGTGATTTTTTTGGGAGGAAGAAGAAGTGTGTGGGTGCAGGAATAAGTGGAGGGGAGCCACCATGGGCCCACGAGGCAGGGGGCGCGCCCTGGACCCTCGTGGCCAAGTGTTTGCTCCCCCTGCTGTGTTCTCAGTGCCAGATATTGTCAAATATTCCAGAAAAAATCATATTCCAATTTCAGGGCATTTGGAGAACTTTTATTTTCGGGGTATTTTTATATTGCACGGATAATTCAGAAAACAGACAGGAAAATACTATTTTTGCTTTATTTCAACTAAACAACAGGAAATAAAAGGAGGGTACAGAAGGTTGTGCTTTCTAACTTCATCCATCTCATGCTCTTCAAAAGGAATCCACTAACAAGGTTGATCAAGTCTTGTTAACAAACTCATTCCGACTAACATGGAACCGGAGAAATTTCGAATAACACTATGTTACCTCAACGGGATATGCACATCCCCAATAATAAGAATATCATATTTCTTTTTGATAGTAGGTAGAGGAAATTCAAAACCTCCAAAAATAATTGATGGAATTTTTCCAATAGAATTGATACTGTGGACTTGAGGTTGTTTCCTCGGAAAGTGTACCGTATGCTCATTACCATTAACATGAAAAGTGACATTGCCTTTGTTGCAATCAATAACAACCCCTGCAATATTCAAAAAGGTCTTCCAAGAATAATACACACTATCGTCCTCGGGAATATCAAGAATAACAAAGTCTGTTAAAATAGTAACGTTTGCAACCACAACAGGCACATCCTCACAAATACCGACAGGTATAGCAGTTGATTTATCAGCCATTTGCAAAGATATTTCAGTAGGTGTCAACTTATTCAAATCAAGTCTACGATATAAAGAGAGAGGCATAACACTAACACCGGCTCCAAGATCACATAAAGCAGTTTTAACATAGTTTCTTTTAATGGAGCATGGTATAGTGGGTACCCCTGGATCTCCTAGTTTCTTTGGTATTCCGCCCTTAAAAGTATAATTAGCAAGCATGGTGGAAATTTCAGCTTCCGGTATCTTTCTTTGATTAGTGACAATTTCTTTCATATACTTAGCATAAGGATTCATTTTGAGCATATCAGTTAAACGCATACGCAAAAAGATAGGTCTAATCATTTCAGCAAAGCGCTCAAAATCCTCATCATCCTTTTTCTTGGATGGTTTGGGAGGAAAAGGCATGGGTTTCTGAACCCATGGTTCTCTTTCTTTACCGTGCTTCCTAGCAACAAAGTCTCTCTTATCATAACGTTGATTCTTTGATTGTGGGTTATCAAGATCAACAGCAGGTTCAATTTCTACATAATTATCATTACTAGGTTGAGCATCATCATGAACATCTTCATTAATATTATCACTAGGTTCATGTTCATTACCAGATTGTGTTTCAGCATCAGAAATAGAAATATCATTTGGATTCTCAGGTGGTTCAGCAATAGGTTCACTAGAAGCATGCAAAGTCCTATCATTTTTCTTTTTCTTCTTTTTAGAAGAGCTAGGTGCATCAATATTATTTCTCTGAGAATCTTGCTCAATTCTCTTAGGGTGGCCTTCAGGATACAAAGGTTCCTGAGTCATTTTACCAGTTCTAGTAGCCACTCTAACAGCATAATCATTATTCTTACTATTTAATTCATTGAGCAAATAATTTTGAGCTTTAAGTACTTGTTCTACTTGAGTGGTAACCATAGAAGCATGTTTACTAATGAGTTTAAGTTCACCATTAACTCTAGACATATAATCACCCAAGTGTTCAATCATATAAGCATTTTGCTTTAATTGTCTACCAAAATAAGCATTAAAATCTTCTTGCTTAACCATAAAGTTATCAAACTCATCCAAACATTAGCTGGCAAACTTAGTAGGAGGGATTTCAGCTTTATCATATCTATAGAGAGAATTTACCTTTACTACCTGTGTCGGGTTATCAAGACCATGAGTTTCTTCAATAGGTGATGGATTAAGATCATATGTTTCTTCAACAGGCGGTAAATTAAGACCATGTATTTCTTCAATAGGAGGTAAATTCTTAACATCTTCAGCTTTAATACCTTTTTCTTTCATAGATTTCTTTGCCTCTTGCATATCTTCAGGACTAAGAAATAGAACACCTCTCTTCTTCGGAGTTGGTTTAGGAATAGGCTCAGGAGTTGACTCAGGAAGTGTCCAATTATTTTCATTAGTCAACATATTATTCAATAGAAATCCAGCTTCATCCGGTGTTCTTTCCCTGAAAACAGAACCAGCACAACTATCCAGGTAATCTCTGGAAGCAACGGTTAGTCCATTATAAAAGATATCAAGTATTTCATTTTTCTTAAGAGGATGATTAGGCAAAGCATTAAGTAATTGGAGAAGCCTCCCCCAAGCTTGTGGGAGACTCTCTTCTTCAATTTGCACAGAATTATATATGTCCCTTAAAGCAGCTTGTCTCTTATGAGCAGGGAAATATTTAGCAGAGAAGTAATAAATCATATCCTGGGGACTACGCACACAACCAGGATCAAGAGAATTAAACCATATCTTAGCATCACCCTTTAATGAGAACGGAAATATTTTAAGGATATAAAGGTAGCGGGTTCTCTCATCATTAGTGAACAGGGTGGCTATATCATTTAATTTAGTAAGATGTGCCACAACAGTTTCAGATTCATAGCCATAAAAAGGATCAGATTCAACCAAAGTAATTATATCAGGATCAACAGAGAATTCATAATCCTTATCAGTAACACAGATAGGTGAAGTAGCAAAAGCACCGTCAGGTTTCATTCTAGCATTAAGAGATTGCTACTTCCATTTAGCTAATAACTTCTTAAGATCACTTCTATCATTGCAAGCAAGAATAGCTCTAGCAGATTCTTCATCCAGAACATAACCCTCAGGTACAACAGGCAATTCATATTTATTAGGGGAAGAGTCTTCACATCACTATCTTCAATATTATCAGTTTCAATAATTTCATTCTCTCTAGCCCTAGCAAGTTGTTCATCTAGAAATTCACCAAGTGGCACAGTATTATCAAGCATAGAAATAGTTCATCATAAGTATCATGCATAGCAGAAGTGGCATCATCAATAACATGCGACATATCAGAATTAATAGCAGAAGCAGGTTTAGGTGTCGCAAGCTTACTCAAAACAGAAGGTGAATCAAGTGCAGAGCTAGATGGCAGTTCCTTAACTCCCCTCGTAGTTGAGGGATAAATTTTTGTTTTTGCGTCTTTCAAGTTCTTCATAGTGACCAGCAGATATAAATCCCAAGTGACTCAAAGAATAGAGCTATGCTCCCCGGCAACGGCGCCAGAAAATAGTCTTGATAACCCACAAGTATAGGGGATCGCAACAGTTTTTGAGGGTAGAGTATTCAACCCAAATTTATTGATTCGACACAAGGGGAGCCAAAGAATATTCTCAAGTATTAGCAGCTGAGTTGTCAATTCAACCACACCTGGATAACTTAGTATCTGCAGCAAAGTACTTAGTAGCAAAGTAGTATGGAAGTAACGGTAACGATGGCAAAAGTAATATTTTTGGGTTTTGTAGTGATTGTAACAGTAGCAACGGAAAAGTAAATAAGCGAAGAACAATATGTGAAAAGCTCGTAGGCATTGGATCAGTGGAAAATTATGCTGGATGCGGTTCATCATGAAACAGTCATAACATAGGGTGGCACAGAACTAGCTCCAATTCATCAATATAATGTAGGCATGTATTCCGAATATAGTCATACGTGCTTATGGAAAAGAACTTGCATGACATCTTTTGTCCTACCCTCCCGTGGCAGCGGGGTCCTAGCGGAAACTAAGGGATATTAAGGCCTCCTTTTAATAGAGTACCGGACCAAAGCATTAACACATAGTGAATACATGAACTCCTCAAACTATGGTCATCACCGGGAGTGATCCCGATTATTGTCACTTCGGGGTTGTCGGATCATAACACATAGTAGGTGACTATAGACTTGCAAGATAGGATCAAGAACTCACATATATTCATGAAAACATAATAGGTTCAGATCTGAAATCATGGCACTCGGGCCCTAGTGGCAAGCATTAAGCATAGAAAAGTCATAGCAACATCAATCTTAGAACATAGTGGATACTAGGGATCAAACCCTAACAAAACTAACTCGATTACATGATAAATCTCATCCAACCCATCACCGTCCAGCAAGCCTACGATGGAATTACTCACGCACGGTGGTGAGCATCATGAAATTGGTGATGGAGGATGGTTGTTGATGACGACGGCGACGGACTCCCCTCTACGGAGCCCCGAACGACTCCAGATCAGCCCTCTTGAGAGGTTTTAGGGCTTGGCGGCGGCTCCGTATCGTAAAACGCGATGAATCCTTCTCTCTGATTTTTTCTCCCCGAACACGAATATATGGAGTTGGATTTGAGGTCGGTGGAGCGTCAGGGGGCCCACGAGGCAAGGGGGCACGCCCAGGGGGGCAGGCGCGCCCCCCACCCTCGTGGACAGGTGGAGGCCCCCCTGACGTGGATTCTTCTTCCAGTATTTTTATTATTTTCCAAAAATAAGTTCCGTGGAGTTTCAGGTCATTCCGACAACGTTTGTTTCTGCACATAAATAACACCATGGAAAGTCTACTGAAAACAGCGTCAGTCCGGGTTAATTCCATTCAAATCATGCAAGTTAGAGTCCAAAACAAGGGCAAAAGTGTTTGGAAAAGTAGATACGACGGAGACGTATCAATCCGTTGCATGGCAATCCCTACTCACTCACATTGATATCTATTGATGGGCATCTCCATAGCCCATTGATACGCCTAGTTGATGTGAGACTATCTTCTCCTTTTTGTCTTCTCCACAACCACCATTCTATTCCACATATAGTGCCATATCCATGGCTCACGCTCATGTATTGAGTGAAGATTGAAAAAGTTTGAGAACATCAAAAGTATGAAACAATTGCTTGGCTTGTCATCGGGGTTGTGCATGATTAAATACTTCGTGTGATGAAGATAGAACATAGACAGACTATATGATTTTGTAGGGATAACTTTCTTTGGCCATGTTATTTTGAGAAGACATGATTGCTTTGTTAGTATGCTTGAAGTATTATTATTTTTATGTCAATATTAAACTTTTATCTTGAATCTTTCAGATCTGAACATTCATGCCACAATAAAGAAAATTACATTGAAAAATATGCTAGTTAGCATTCCACATCAAAAATTCTATTTTTATCATTTACCTACTCAAGGATGAGCAGGAATTAAGCTTGGGGATGCTTGATACGTCTCCAACGTATCTATAATTTTTGATTGTTCCATGCTATTATATATTCTATTTTGGATGTTTAGTGGGCTTTATTATACACTTTTACATTTTTTTGGGACTAACCTACTAACCCAAGGCCCAGTGCAAATTGCTGTTTTTTGCCTATTTCAGTGTTTCGCAGAAAAGGAATATCAAACGGAGTCCAAACGGAATGAAACCTTCAGGAGAGTTCTTTTTGGAACAAACGTGATCTAGAGGACTTGGAGTGGACGTCAAGAAATCAACGAGGAGGCCACGAGGCAGGGAGGCGCGCCTGCCCCCCTGGGCGCGCCCCCCACCCTCGTGGGCCCCTCGTAGCTCCACCGACCTACTTCTTCCTCCTATATATATCTACGTACCCCGAAACCATCCAGGATCACCAAGAAACCCTATTTCCACCGCCGCAACCTTCTGTACTTGAGAGATCCCATCTTGGGGCCTTTTTTGGCGCTCCGCCGGAGGGGGCATCGATCACGGAGGGCTTCTACATCAGCACCATAGCCTCTCCGATGATGTGTGAGTAGTTTACCACAGACCTTCGGGTCCATAGTTATTAGCTAGATGGCTTCTTCTCTCTCTTTGGATCTCAATACAAAGTTCTCCTCGATCTTCTTGGAGACCTATTCGATGTAACTCTTTTTGTGGTGTGTTTGTCGAGATCCGATGAATTGTGGGTTTATGATCAAGATTATCTATGAACAATATTTGAATCTTCTCTGAATTCTTTTATGTATGATTGGTTATCTTTGCAAGTCTCTTCGAATTATCAGTTTGGTTTGGCCTACTAGATTTATCTTTCTTGCAATGGGATAAGTGCTTAGCTTTGGGTTCAATCATGCGGTGCTCGATCCCAGTGACAGTAGGGGAAACGACACGTATTGTATTGTATTGTATTGTTGCCATCGAGGATAAAAGGATGGGGTTTATATCATATTGCTTGAGTTTATCCCTCTACATCATGTCATCTTGTTTAATGTGTTACTCTGTTCTTATGAACTTAATACTCTAGATGCATGCTGGATAGCGGTCGATGTGTGGAGTAATAGTAGTAGATGCAGGCAGGAGTCGGTCTACTTGTTGCGGACGTGATGCCTATATACATGATCATACCTAGATATTCTCATAACTATCCTCAATTCTAGCAATTGCTCGACAGTAATTTGTTCACCCACCATAATACTTATGCTATCTTGAGAGAAGCCACTAGTGAAACCTATGGCCCCCGGTGCTACCTCTTGAGCACTGCGTTGGTTTTTCCTTGAAGAGGAAAGGGTGATGCAGCAAAGTAGCGTAAGTATTTCCCTCAGTTTTTGAGAACCAAGGTATCAATCGAGTAGGAGGCTACGCGCGAGTCCCTCGTACCTACACAAAACAAATAACTCCTCGCAACCAACGCGATAAGGGGTTGTCAATCCCTTCACGGTCACTTACGAGAGTGAGATCTGATAGATATGATAGGATAATATTTTTGGTATTTTTGTGATAAATATGCAAAGTAAAATAAAAGCAAAGGAAATAACTAAGTGTTGGGAGATTAATATGATGAAGATAGACCCGGGGGACATAGGTTTCACTAGTGGCTTCTCTCAAGAGCATAAATATTTTACGGTGGGTGAACGAATTACTGTTGAGCAATTGATAGAATTGAGCATAGTTATGAGAATATCTAAGTATGATCATGTATATAGGCATCACGTCCTAGACAAGTAGACCGACTCCTGCCTGCATCTACTACTATTACTCCACTCATCGACCGCTATCCAGCATGCATCTAGAGTATTAAGTTCATGAAAACAGAGTAACGCCTTAAGCAAGATGACATGATGTACAGGGATAAATTCATGCAATATGATAAAAACCCCATCTTGTTATCCTTGATGGCAACAATACAATACGTGCCTTGCTGCCCCTACTGTCACTAGGAAAGGACACCACAAGATTGAACCCAAAGCTAAGCACTTCTCCCATTGCAAGAAAGATCAATCTAGTAGGCCAAACCAAACTGATAATTCGAAGAGACTTGCAAAGATAACCAATCATACATAAAAGAATTCAGATAAGATTCAAATATTGTTCATAGATAATCTTGATCATAAACCCACAATTCATCGGTCTCAACAAACACACCGCAAAAAGAAGATTACATCGAATAGATCTCCACGAGAGAGGGGGAGAACATTGTATTGAGATCCAAAAAGAGAGAAGAAGCCATCTAGCTACTAACTATGGGCCTGAAGGTCTGAGGTAAACTACTCACACTTCATCAGAGAGGCTATGGTGTTGATGTAGAAGCCCTCCGTGATGGATGCCCCCTCCGGCGGAGTTCCGGAACAGGCCCCAAGATGGGATCTCGTGGGTACAGAAGGTTGCGGAGGTGGAATTAGGTTTTTGGCTCCGTATCTGATCGTTTGGGGGTACGTAGGTATATATAGGAGGAAGGAGTACGTCGGTGGAGCAACAGGGGGCCCACGAGGGTGGAGGGCGCGCCCCCTACCTCGTGGCCTCCTCTTTTGTTTCTTGACGTAGGATCCAAGTCTCCTGGATCATATTCTTCCTAAAAATCACGTTCCCGAAGGTTTCATTCCGTTTGGACTCCGTTTGATATTCCTTTTCTGCGAAACTCTGAAATAGGCAAAAAACAGCAATTCTGGGCTGGGCCTCCGGTTAATAGGTTAGTCCCAAAAATAATATAAAAGTGGATAATAAAGCCCAATAATGTCCAAAACAGTAGATAATATAGCATGGAACAATCAAAAATTATAGATACATTGGAGACGTATCAGGCATCCCCAAGCTTAATTCCTGCTCGTCCTCGAGCAGGTAAATGATAAAAACAGAATTTTTGATGCGGAGTGCTACTTGGCATAATTTTAATGTAATTCTTCTTAATTGTGGTATGAATATTCAGATCTGAAAGATTCAAGAAAAAAGTTTAATATTGACATAAAAATAATAATACTTCAAGCATACTAACAAAGCAATCATGTCTTCTCAAAATAACATGGTCAAAGAAAGTTATCCCTACAAAATCATATAGTCTGGCTATGCTCTATCTTCACCACACAAAGTATTTAAATCATGCACAACCCCGATGACAAGCCAAGCGATTGTTTCATACTTTTGACATTTTCAAACTTTTTCAATCTTCACGCAATACATGAGCGTGAGCCATGGATATAGCACTATGTGTGGAATAGAATGGTGGTTGTGGAGAAGACAAAAAGGGAGAAGATAGTCTCACATCAACTAGGCGTATCAACGGGCTATGGAGATGCCCATCAATAGATATCAATGTGAGTGAGTAGGGATTGCCATGCAACGGATGCACTAGAGCTATAAGTATATGAAAGCTCAACAAAAGAAACTAAGTGGGTGTGCATCCAACTCGCTTGCTCACGAAGACCTAGGGCATTTTGAGGAAGCCCATCATTGGAATATACAAGCCAAGTTCTATAATGAAAAATTCCCACTAGTATATGAAAGTGACAAAATGAGAGACTCTCTATCATGAAGATCATGGTGCTACTTTGAAGCACAAGTGTGGTAAAAGGATAGTAACATTGTCCCTTCTCTCTTTTTCTCTCATTTTTTTTGTTTTTTGGCCTTCTCCTTTTTTTTGGCCTCTCTTTTTTTCGTCCGGAGTCTCATTCGGACTTGTGGGGGAATCATAGTGTCCATCATCCTTTCCTCACTGGGACAATGCTCTAATAATGATGATCATCACACTTTTATTTACTTAGAACTCATGAATTACAACTCGAAACTTAGAACAAAATGTAACTCTATATGAATGCCTCCGGCGGTGTACCGGGATGTGCAATGAATCAAGAGTGACATGTATGAAAGAATTATGAATGGTGGCTTTGCCACAAATACGATGTCAACTAAATGATCATGCTAAGCAATATGACAATGATGGAGCGTGTCATAATAAACGGAACGGTGGAAAGTTGCATGGCAATATATCTCGGAATGGCTATGGAAATGCCATGATAGGTAGGTATGGTGGCTGTTTTGAGGAAGGTTTATGGTGGGTGTATGATACCGGCGAAAAGTGCGCGGTATTAGAGAGGCTAGCAATGGTGGAAGGAAGAAGGGTGTGTATAATCCATGGACTCAACATTAATTAGTCATAAAGAACTCATATACTTATTGCAAAAATCTACAAGTTATCAAAGCAAAGTATTATATGCATGCTCCTAGGGGGATAGATTGGTAGGAAAAGACCATCGCTCGTCCCCGACCGCCACTCATAAGGAAGACAATCAATAAATAAATCATGCTCCGACTTCATCACATAACAGTTCACCATACGCGCATGCTACGGGAATCACAAACTTTAACACAAGTATTTCTAAAATTCACAACTACTCAACTAGCATGACTCTAATATCACCATCTTCATATCTCAAAACAATTATCAAGCATCAAACTTCTCATAGTATTCAACACACTCATAAGAAGGTTTTTACTATTCTTGAATACCAAGCATATTAGGATTATTTAAGCAAATTACCATGCTATTTAAGACTCTCAAAATAATCTAAGTGAATCATGAGAGATCAATAGTTTCTATAAAACAAATCCACCACCATGCTCTAAAAGATATAAGTGAAGTACTAGAGCAAAACTATATAACTCAAAAGATATAAGCGAAGCACATAGAGTATTCTAACAAATTCCAAATCATGTATGGCTCTCTCAAAAGGTGTGTACAGCAAGGATGATTGTGCTAAACTAAAAGGAAAAGACTCAAATCATACAAGACGCTCCAAGCAAAACACATATCATGTGGTGAATAAAAATATAGCTCCAAGTAAAGTTACCGATGGAAGTAGACGAAAGAGGGGATGCCTTCCGGGGCATCCCCAAGCTTTGGCTTTATGGTGTCCTTAGATTATCTTGGGGGTGCCATGGGAATCCCCAATCTTAGGCTCTTGCCACTCCTTGTTCCATAATCCATCAAAAAAATTCACCCAAAACTTGAAAACTTCACAACACAAAACTCAACAGAAATCTCGTGAGCTCCGTTAGCGAAAGAAAACAGACCACTTCAAGGTACTGTAATGAACTCATTCTTTATTTATATTGGTGTTAAACCTACTGTATTCAAACTTCTCTATGGTTTATAAACTATTTTACTAGCCATAGATTCATCAAAATAAGCAAACAACACACGAAAAACAGAATCTGTCAAAAACAGAACAGTCTGTAGTAATCTGTAACTAACGCAAACTTCTGGAACTCCAAAAAATCAGCCAAAATAGGAAGACCTAGGCAATTTTTTTATTGATCAGCAGCAAATGGAATCAGTATTTTATCACGTTCTGGTGATTTTTAACAATTGTTTTCGTGAACAGAAAGTTTCTGGAAATTACAACAAGATCAAATAACTATCATCCAAGAAGATCCTATAGGTTTAACTTGGCACAAACACTAATTAAAACATAAAAACACATCTAACCAGAGGCTAGAACAAAGATTTATTCCTAAACAGAAGCAAAAGCAAAAAAACTAAAAATAAAATTGGGTTGCCTCCCAACAAGCGCTATCGTTTAACGCCCCTAGCTAGGCATAAAAGCAAGGATCGATCTAGGTATTGCCATCTTTGGTAGGCAATTCTTCAATGAGACATCTATCATCCTCAGGAATTTCTTTATTTTTAGTAATTATCAAACTTTTAGGCACAAGATCAAAAAATTCATTCGTAGCAAATGGTTCCTTAATGATGGCAAAAAGATTGGGATGAATACTTATAGATTTGAGATATGCAGTTTCCTTACTAGAGGATTCACCCTTATTTTTAGGAACATACATAAGCTTGGAAATTTTAGTAGGAGGATTTGGAGTATTCTTTACGGAAGAAAAAGCGGTTCCCAAGTTGGTAATGACCCTCAATTTTATCGATTCTAGTGGAATCTTGATTTATTCTCTCATTAACTATGGGTTCCTTCTCCTTAATATTTTTCAAAGTAACTCCTACCTTAGATCCATATTGGGTAATTTGGTTGTGGATCTTTTTATCCAGATTTTCAATTAACTCTACGGTAGCAACTTTATTTTTAATAATTTCAAGTCTTTGCATTACATGCTCCAAAGTTAACATAGTTCCATTAACCAAAAGAGGTGGTGAGCCAAATAAATCTATCATAGCATTATAAGAGTCAAAAGTATGGCTACCCAAGAAATTCCCTCCAGTAATGGTATCAAGAATATATCTATACCAAGGATTAGCGCCTACATAAAAATTGCGGAGAAGAACGAAAGTAGATTGCTTCCTGGCAGATCTATTTTGAGCGTTGCAAATTCTATATCAGGCGTCTTTTAGATTTTCTCCCTCCCTTTGTTTAAAATTTAGGACTTCATTCTCGGGAGACAACGGAGAAGATAGAGGACTATCCATAACGACAAGCAAGCGAGAAAGAGGCACACGGGAAAGAGAGGGCGAATAAAACGGCAAGGGTGAAGTGGGGGAGAGGAAAACGAGAGGCAAATGGCAAATAATGTAATGCGGGAGATAAGGGATTTGTGATGGGTACTTGGTATGTTGACTTTTACGTAGACCTCCCCAGCAACGGCGCCAGAAATCTTCTTGCCACCTCTTGAGCACTGCGTTGGTTTTTCCTTGAAGAGGAAAGGGTGATGCAGCAAAGTAGCGTAAGTATTTCCCTCAGTTTTTGAGAACCAAGCTATCAATCCAGTAGGAGGCTACGCGCGAGTCCCTCGTACCTACACAAAACAAATAACTCCTCGCAACCAACGCGATAAGGGGTTGTCAATCCCTTCACGGTCACTTACGAGAGTGAGATCTGATAGATATGATAGGATAATATTTTTGGTATTTTTGTGATAAAGATGCAAAGTAAAATAAAAGAAAAGTAAAAAGCAAAGGAAATAACTAAGTGTTGGGAGATTAATATGATGAAGATAGACCCGGGGGCCATAGGTTTCACTAATGGCTTCTCTCAAGAGCATAAATATTTTACGGTGGGTGAACGAATTACTGTTGAGCAATTGACAGAATTGAGCATAGTTATGAGAATATCTAGGTATGATCATGTATATAGGCATCACGTCCGAGACAAGTAGACCGACTCCTGCCTGCATCTACTACTATTACTCCACTCATCGACCGCTATCCAGCATGCATCTAGAGTATTAAGTTCATGAAAACAGAGTAACGCCTTAAGCAAGATGACATGATGTAGAGGGATAAATTCATGCAATATGATTAAAAAACATCTTGTTATCCTCGATGGCAACAATACAATACGTGCCTTGCTGCCCCTACTGTCACTGGGAAAGGACACCGCAAGATTGAACCCAAAGCTAAGCACTTCTCCCATTGCAAGAAAGATCAATCTAGTAGGCCAAACCAAACTGATAATTCGAAGAGACTTGCAAAGATAACCAATCATACATAAAAGAATTCAGAGAAGATTCAAATATTGTTCATAGATAATCTTGATCATAAACCCACAATTCATCGGTCTCAACAAACACACCGCAAAAAGAAGATTACATCGAATAGATCTCCATGAGAGAGGGGGAGAACATTGTATTGAGATCCAAAAAGAGAGAAGAAACCATCTAGCTACTAACTATGGACCCGAAGGTCTGAGGTAAACTACTCACACTTCATCGGAGAGGCTATGGTGTTGATGTAGAAGCCCTCCGTGATGGATGCCCCCTCCGGCGGAGTTCCTGAACAGGCCCCAAGATGGGATCTCGTGGGTACAGAAGGTTGCGGCGGTGGAATTAGGTTTTTGGCTCCGTATCTGATCGTTTGGGGTACGTAGGTATATATAGGAGGAAGGAGTACGTCGGTGGAGCAACAGGGGGCCCACGAGGGTGGAGGGCGCGCCCTCGGGAGTGGGTGCGCCCCCCTACCTCGTGGCCTCCTCTTTTGTTTCTTGACGTAGGGTCCAAGTCTCCTGGATCATATTCTTCCTAAAAATCACGTTCTCGAAGGTTTCATTCCGTTTGGACTCCGTTTGATATTCCTTTTCTGCGCAACTCTGAAATAGGCAAAAAACAGCAATTCTGGGCTGGGCCTCCGGTTAATAGGTTAGTCCCAAAAATAATATAAAAGTGGATAATAAAGACCACTAATGTCCAAAACAGTAGATAATATAGCATGGAGCAATCAAAAATTATAGATACGTTGGAGACGTATCACCCGGGTCTATTTTCCATCATATTAATCTCCCGTCAACTAGCTATTTCTGGCGCCGTTTATTTTGCAATCTTTACTTTTCAATCTATACAACAAAAATACCAAAAATATTTATCTTATTATCTCTATCAGATCTCACTTTTGCAAGTGGTCGTGAAGGGATTGACAACCCCATTATCGCGTTGGTTGCAAGGTTCTTATTTGTTTGTGCAGGTACGAGGGATTTGCGTGTAGTCTCCTACTGGATTGATACCTTGGTTCTCAAAAACTGAGGGAAATACTTACGCTACTTTGCTGCATCACCCTTTCCTCTTCAAGGGAAAAACCAATGCAGTGCTCAAGAGGTAGCAGTGACGTCGCCCGATACAGAGGCGCCGCACACCCCTTATGCTTCACCGATGAGGTAATGGGGCACCAGTTCCCAGAAGGGTTTAAGCCCGTGAACGTTGAATCATACGATGGGATGACAGATCCTGCAGTATGGATTGAAGATTTTCTTCTCCATATCCACATGGCTTGCGGTGACGATCTCCACGCCATCAAGTACCTCCCACTAAAACTAAAGGGACCAGCGCGGCACTGGCTAAACAGCCTCCCAGAGAACTCCATTGGTAGCTGGGAAGATTTGGAGGACGCCTTTCGAGACAACTTCCAAGGTACCTATGTACGGCCTTCGGACGCCGATGACCTAAGTCATATAGTCCAGCAACCCGGAGAGTCACCCCACACACTCTGGACTAGGTTCTTAAATAAAAAGAACCAAATCATTGATTGTCCGGACGCCGAAGCCCTCGTGGCCTTTAAACATAGCGTCCGCGATGAATGGCTAGCCCGACACCTCGGCCAAGAAAAGTCGAAGTCCATGGCAGCCCTTACCACACTCATGACCCGCTTTTGCGCGGGGGAGGACAGCTGGTTAGCTCTTAGAAGCAACAGTACCAGCGACCCTAGCACCTCCGAAGCCAGAGACGGCAACGGTCGACCATGACGCAACAAGCACAAGCGTCGAAGCAACAATGAAGATACCGAAGACACGATGGTCAACGCCGGGTTCAGTGGCTCTAAATCCGGTCAACGAAAGAAGCCATTCAAAGGAAACAAGGACGGTCCATCCAGTTTGGACAAAATACTCGATCGGCCTTGCCAGATTCATGGCACCCCTGACAAGCCTGCCAATCATTCCAACAGAAATTGTTGGGTCTTTAAACAGGCCGGTAAGTTAAATACCGAACATAAGGGGAAAGGGCCACCAAGCAAGGACGATGAAGATCCTCGCCCACCGAATACAGGAGGACAAAAGAAATTTCCCCCTGAGGTGAAAATAGTGAATATGATATATGCCACGCATATCCCCAAGAGGGAACGCAAGCGCGCACTAAGGGACGTCTATGCTGTAGAGTCGGTCGCCCCAAAATTCAACCCCTGGTCGGCTTGTCTGATCACCTTCGATCGTAAGGACCACCCAACCAGTATTCGTCACAGAGGTTCGGCAGCTTTGGTCCTTGATCCAATCATCAATGGATTCCATCTCACCCGAGTCCTCATGGACGGCGGCAGTAGTCTTAACTTGATTTATCAAGACCCGGTCCGCGAAATGGGTATTGACCCATCAAGAATCAGGCCTACTAACACCACCTTTCAAGGAGTGATACCTGGCGTAGAAGCCCGCTGTACGGGCTCAATAACATTGGAAGTAGTCTTCGGTTCGCTGGATAACTTCCCAAGCGAAGACTTGATCTTCGACATCGTCCCCTTCCGTAGTGGTTATCATGCACTGCTCGGACGACCCGCCTTCGCTCGCTTCAATGCGGTCCCGCATTATGCTTACTTAAAGCTCAAAATGCCTGGACCCCGCGGCATCATCACAGTTAATGGAAACATGGAGCGCTCCATCTGTACCGAGGAGCACACCGCGGCCCCCGCAGCCGAGGTATAGAGCGGCCTTATCAAGCCGCACACTTCATCGGCCATCAAGCCCCCGGACAATGTTAAACGAGTCCGGCCCACACTGCAGAACGACAACTCGGTTCATCCAGAGCTGGACTAGCAATTCGGCCTCCGTCAAAACCCCCATCTAATCGCGGCATATGTACCGCACGTACATAACTATGCACTAAAAATACCTTGGGCAAGGACGGAGGAACACTAAGGACAAGGTCCACAATACGGCTTGGCCCTATTCGGACCTTGATCTTCTCCTTTTTTTATCTTTTCTTTCTTACTTCAGGTTCTTTAAAACCTAAATCACTTCTTGGTGGTACAAGGGCCCTTTCCCAGGCCCCTTCTATATACACGATAGTTGATCCTCTCAAAGGATCCTACACCAAGGTGAAACACGGCGCAGACGTGCGGCAGGGCGTCCAAAGGATCTTCAAGACCACCTTTTCTTTTTTAGGACCTGTATACAGCTTTCACTTGTTCACAAATTCTTGGCATGTAAAATAGCCTTGATGCTTACGGCATTCTCTGTAGAGCATGTTTTGACGTATCAATCATATTTTAATGGAAACAGTTTTTGTCCAACCATATTCGGTATTGGCTTATTTCATAATCTGTATTCCCTCAAGTTGGCATATACACCTCGTCATGATTTAAATTGCCAGGGGCTCTATTCGTCAACATATAGGGTCGTGAAGATACAAGTAGAAGGCCTTCCCCCGTGTCCGGATGGGACTCTCCTTTGCGTGGATGGCAAGATTGGCGTTCGGATGTGTAGATTCCCTTGTGTTGTGAGCTGGACTGATAGGTCGTGAAGATACAAGTAGAAGGCCTTCCCCCGTGTCCGGATGGGACTCTCCTTTGCGTGGATGGCAAGATTGGCGTTCGGATGTGTAGATTCCTTCTTTTGTAAACCGACTCTGTACAACCCTAGGCCCCTCCGGTGTCTATATAAACTGAATGGTTCAGTCCGTAGAGGCTATCTGAATTTACATAGGCTAGACATCTAGGGTCTAGCCATTACGATCTCGAGGTAGATCAACTCTTGTAACCCCTGTACTCATCAAAGTCAATCAAGTAGGAAGTAGGGTATTACCACCATTAAGAGGGCCCGGACCTGGGTAAACATCGCGTCCCCTTGTCTCCTGTTACCATCGATCTTCAGACGCATAGTTCGGGACCCCCTACCCGAGATCGGCCGGTTTTGACACCGACATGCACCACTTCCTCTGAAGATCTACTCATCCATTTGGCCAAAGAAGACTTATAGATCGGAAAGCATACATAGCTATAAAATTTCGCATAAGAAAGGATTCAAGAAATACAAAATAGTTCAATGAATAATCTGATCATAAACCCAAAATTCATCGGATCCCAACAAACACACCAGAAAAGATTACATCGGATTGATCTTAGAGAAGATCGTTGTATTGAAGATCAAACGAGAGAGAGAACCATCTAGCTACTACTATGGACCCGTAGGTCCTGAAGGAACTACTCACACATCATCATGGAGGCAGCAAGGTTGTCGAAGATAGCCTCCCCAATGACCCCCCTCCCGCGGAGTACCAGGAAAGGGCTCCAGATGGGATCGCGGAAGAACAGAGGCTTGCGGCAGCGGAAGAATTGTTTCGGATCTCGCTCTGAGGGTTTCAACATATATGTGAATTTATGGGCCAAGAATTAGGTCAATCAGAGCTATGTGGGGCCCACAAGTCAAGGGGGCATGCCTACCCCCTAGGTGTGCCGACCTGGTTTGTGGAGCCCACGCTGGTCTTCTCGTCCTCTTATGTTCCAGAAAAAAAACACCGTAAAGTTTCATCGTGTTTGGACTTCTGTAGGTATGGTTTCTCTGCGAAACAAAAAACATGCAGAAAACAAGAACTGGCACTGGGTACTAAATGAATAGGTTAGTCCATACAAATAATATAAAATGGCATATAAAGCATACAACAGTGATAATATAATAGCATGAAACAATAAAAAATTATAGATACATTGGAGACGTATCAAGGCTGAGCACTAGAAGACCACATCACATTTAGCTAACATACCACTTGTTTCACTTGATCTAACATGGCAATCACAACTTACAACGTTGTCTTTCATTCTTAGGATCACCCCAAGGATGGTGAGTACCTCAACAGGCCCATCCAAAACTACTATCAGATGCAGACCATCTTCTCCTGTGCTCTGGCTGTTAGCAAGGATGCCATGGTCTCCAGTGAGCCTCTTGATGCACCTTCCTCTTACTATCCCGAGATCCAGGAGCCAAATACCATCATTCTTGATGGCCCTAACAAGGTTGGTGATCATGTTCTTGGTCCCGTGAGGAAGAGGAAGAGGCCCACCTTCGTGAAGGAGGGGCTGAGCGCCTTGACCATCATGACGAAGGCCATCAAGGAGGTGGCATCCGGCATCACGGACAATAGGCATCTCGATGTGCATCCTGACCTCTACAACGCTACCATGAACACCAGGGGTTCAATGAGGAGGCTTTGATGGTCACTCTTAGCCACCTCCTGAACAACATGACACAAGGTCCTGGGTTTATTGGGATGGAAGTGGAGCACATGACACTATGTGTGGTGCAAGGGTTTCTGGTGGTGGTGGCATGCTGCATGCATGATGAGATGTATATTTTGTGGTAGCTAGGGTTTGAAAGTTGTTGAAGGCCTGTATATTTTGTTGTTGTGGTATATACTAACATCTCAGGTGAATTTGCGGTGGTATGATTACACCCTCTTTTGATGTGTGGTAGGATAACACCATAGTAGGTAGGATGAACCTGTGGTGCTTTTGGGTATATGAATCATGCATGCTTATGTTGCTTATGGTCCATATGTTCTTGTCAACTTGTCTTGCTTGTTGAAATTTTGTTCTTTTGTCTTGCTAGATTTAAGTGGTATGTGGTGTACTCAGGGAGGTTCCACAGTTCATGGCAAGCATGTCATGAACAAGTGCACGATTACAAGCGCAACTGCTATAGAGAGTTTTTCTAGGAGGCAGAGGATGAATACTCTAAGTTGTGCACCTAGAAAGAAGAGCAATCATGAAGTTGTGGTTAGGGTATATGTCGAATTGGGTTAAGCAGACTGGAGAACTCTAAACTCCGTCCAATTCGTCGTGGTTGTGGTTTTGCTGTTATCCTATCCCTCTTTATGATGGTATGTAGCATGCAATGACATAATTCATTACGGTGGTAGATGGTAAGCTCACCACATAGAGTGCAACGTAACCACGTCACCGAATGTGTGTAATCAAACACCACGTACTGCATCAGGCCCGTCGAAATCCTAAAACATAGGCAACCAAATGTTATTTTTTTTGTTTTTGTTGCCCTAATGCAACCTAGAGCTTTGTGGGCAACCAAACGGGTTGCAGAACACGACCCATGTGATGTATCCCTTCAACCAGGCTTCACGAGGGCACTCGTATAAGGGGGCCAAAATTCATGCGAGCAACCAAATACGCCCATACCAACAAAGTCAATTTGCAAAAAATGCCTGGTCGATTTGCTCCTCTGGAGGAGGAGTACCATACATTTCGATTTACAAATTGACTTTTGGGAGAGTCCAACTCACATATGAGGTTTGGACACTAGACTATATAACCCTTGAATTTAAGATATAGAAAGGTAGTCTGGAGAGCAGTATTGCAATATGCTGAGTTTTTTTTGGTCAAGGTCCTGACCTCTGCATGCTCGAATGATGACTCAACAAATTTAAACTTTGTTACCAGAGGGGCTAATATGAGAAGTTGCTACATGATAAATATTTTTTTGAAAAAAGATTCAGATCTATTATAAAAGTTCATTAGAAATACAATGCACCTCAAGCATAATAAAAAATTACATTGAAGTCTTTTGACCACCAGACGACCACTATCGCTGTCAAAATAAGCCGTCGACGCTCCCCTGCCAGAGTCGGCTTGACCTTGTCGATGACAGTCGGGAAGTCTTCATGCACGTGCTCATAAGGGCCAGCACCTTGAAGCCGCAGTTGTCGTCGTTGAACCCTTGAATAGATCTGCAGCAACTGACACCAAATCTAGCCGTCGCGAACGCATGACGAGAAACCCTAAGTCACCACCCCAAGGAGAGAACATGAATTTACGCCGAAGCTCCGTTGACCACATACAAATGGACGAATTTGAGGAGGTTCGGAGTGCGGAACACAAATTCAAAGAAAAAACACCGCCATCCACCGAGCGCCGCACCAGCGAGGACTATAAAGCCACTACCCGAAACTACTAGCCAGAGTGAAGGCATTGAAATTCCCTTCCCCACCACCGACCGCAGAGCGACATGCAGAGGAAAGACGAACCCACGGGCTCATCGGCAAAGTCTGGAGGGGAGATTTTGCCTAGCCACCGAGAAAAGGAGGGGAAAACGCTCGGAGAAAAAGTCGTCAGTTTGGATGAAGCATCTTAGAATGAAGTATTTTTCTACACTTCTCGCAAAAAAGAGTATTTTTCTACACGTTCATGGGAAAAACTCTATATATTACTCGCACAAGAAACTCTATATATTGTTCAAAAACTTTATTGGTCGACCGTACAAAGTAAAAAAAAAACGTCGCGTATTCGGGGGACGGAGGTCGTTTCCGTGGAACCCGAGATCCCGTGGATGCGGTGTGATATTGATTCGGCTCGCGGGGTCCGATGTGTGTTCATGTGCAGGATCTCGGATGCGCCGCTGGCATTCCCTGTAGCCGCATTCACCAATGCACGGGGAAGCAGACGGCGGGGGCCGTGGTCCTCGATAGAAAAACGACCGACGGGGAGTCGGGGACGGGGTCGACATAGCGCACGCCGTTTGAGCCGACGGCGTCAGGGAGGATCCACCGCGCCGACCGGATCACGAGCCGAGCCCGCGCGCCGCGGACTCCCCCGCCTCGCACGGCGCGGGACACGGTCGCTCGCTCGCACCCACCGACGAGGAGGAGGCGTCGCCGCTTTTCTTCTCTTTCTCGCGTGCGCTGGAGCGGAGTCTACGAAAGGCAAAGCACTTTTCCCGCTGCCCCCCTTGTAGATTCAAGTATCACTGGGAGAAGAAGGGAACGATAAAAAGGCTCTGTGTTTATTGTCATAG
Source organism: Aegilops tauschii subsp. strangulata (assembly GCF_002575655.3). NCBI lineage: Eukaryota > Viridiplantae > Streptophyta > Magnoliopsida > Poales > Poaceae > Aegilops > Aegilops tauschii. Next base: position 409,039,287 of record NC_053037.3, read on the forward strand.
TCGCAAAATCATAAAATCGCAGGGGGTTTCATGCACAAGAACAGCGCACCAAATAAACATTTCAGATTTATTACGACTGCATAGCATAGCAGCAGCCAGTTCACACTGTGTCGCTGTCGCCCATTACTGCTCCGTCGTCGTTCACAGCGACGCCAACGCTGCACCCAGACCCCGCGAGATCCAGAGCCCAGCACTAGCAGGTCGGGGAGGAAGAAGGTCCAGGACCCGCGAGGCAGGGAGGCGATGGCGGGCAGCGGAGGCGGCGCGTACCGGGCGGAGGACGACTACGACTACCTCTTCAAGGCGGTGATCATCGGCGACTCCGGCGTCGGCAAGTCCAACCTGCTCTCGCGCTTCACCAAGAACGAGTTCTGCCTCGAATCCAAGTCCACCATCGGGGTCGAGTTCGCCACCCGCAGCCTCCAGGTCGACGGCAAGGTCGTCAAGGCCCAGATTTGGGACACAGCCGGTCAGGAGAGGTGACTGCCTGCTTGCCTCCCGTCTCTTAATTACTACTCCTACCTCTTGCCGCTTCCCGTTAATAACTGCTCAAATCGGTAGTAGTAGTAGTAGTATGCTCGCCAGTATGGATTTGCTTTGCTTGCTTCATGATCTGCTTCTTAGGAACCAGGATGCTACCTTCCCTTGGCCATTCATTTGCTCTATCAAATTAGTTTGGTGATGCTGGTAATCGGGTGATTGCTGCATTTTTGCTGCCAGTGTAGACGATCTTGGTAGAGTGTGCACGGATGTGGGTTGGGGTGGAGTAGTAAATCAGCGGCGAGTAGCAAATGAGGTATCACTGCTTGGTATCCCAGTTCACGTCTGGGTTTCACTTGGTTGCTCCTGCAGGGTAGATTGGACGCCCAGTTGTGATTTAGCGCTTGGGAATTCCGTGTCTTACATCTATAAGTTTAGTGGTTTGGGGATGAAGCAGTTGAAATCATTGTTTGTGAACTAGTGGTTGTAGTTTCATCTTTCATTGGCGTGCATACATAAATCAGTGGAGAGATGCATCGTGATATTGTTGGATTGTGCACCAGCACACTTGGTGTGACCATGCGAGGGGTGTGATTGGAGAAGGTAAGGTGTGTCACAAGTATTGGAAGATCTGTTGGTGTGGCCTTGGGGATGAAATGACCACTGCAGAGGGTTCATCTTGCTAGATCTCACGGTAGAACTTAGTCATTGAATCACTGTGCTTCTGCATCATGTGGTGGCATAATTACACTTGTACAACATAAGTTGGTTCCCAACTTAGAGCATCTCCAATAGATGATGTAAAATACATCACCAATAAGTGGTTGGAGTAAAATTACATCACCAAAAAGTGGTTTTTTACATCACCAAAAATGTGCAACTCCAACGATGATGTAAAATAGGGCAGCCGCGCGGCAGCCGCTCCAATAGATGATTTAAAAATAGGCCAGCAGCACAACAATTTCAAGATCATCGCACACATAATCAACAATATGCCAAATTCAACATCAACTTCAGATAAGTTTTTCGACAAAGGATGGATTTTATTGACTCAAAATGAAGCATCAAGTAAATACAAACATAATGAGCACGCATCCGGCCTCTGCATAGCTAGGATGCACACAGCCAACACGAACGCACACACACAAAAAAACACGACAGCAAATAGCAAAGTCATACAAGACCAAAGCTATGCTTAAGCGAGATAAAAAAAACCTCCAAAGCGATCAAAACAACGATCGACAAACTACAACAACGACCATATCCGCACCAACCATGTCTTGTCATCACAAGGACAACGAGGTTCTTCAACAGCAACACCTTCAGGAAGGAATGACGGTCAAGCGTCGTCGTTGCCGGATTCAACAACCAAATGTTAGAATCTAGGTTTTCACCCTGAAGAACGAGTCCAGAGCACATCGGAGCAATGCCTTCAACAAGGTATCATTGCCAGGTATAACCTCGGGTCAACCTAGGGTTTTCACCCCGGAGCTCAAGACCGGGTGCTCGGGAAGCACCAAGTCGAAGTCAATTATGTGTTGTCGCCGCCACTTTTCTGTGATCCCGGCAACTACATGCACTGGGTTAGAAATCCACCGCCGCCGTTGCACAACCATATCCTTTGGGTTCAAGCCATTGTCCATAGATTGCCTTTCATCGCCGAAGGCAAACTGGCCGAAGTGAGATCAGCCAAAACTCACAAAGAAGCCTTCCGACTGAACCCCACACCATCGGTACGAGAGGCGAACCCTCATGAAGAATTTTTTGTGGCCACCGCAATCTGGGCGCCGACCTAGGCCGTATGTCGCTGATCCGTTGCATGGCTTCCATAGATTGACTGCCAGAAATAGCAGGCCCAAGGCAAAGGACTAGCCAGGAACCAAGCCCGTAGAAGGATCCGCACAAATCGCATCCGTTGCATCAGATCCAAACAGGGGGCAGATGGACTCACCGACCTGCAGCCAAGCCATGAACGGGTAGAACCCTTCATCACGGAGGAGCTATGCCTCATATGGAGTTCCCACCGCGCGCCGGCCGGGCCAAACTATCATTGATGAGCAGCAGTAGCGCAAGCAGATCACAAACCAGATGCCAGGCCAGATCGGGAGAGGAGGGTCAGGGGATGGGATGGCGCAAGTGAAGTGAGGTGGCCCACCGCCGCCGGCGACGGCGAGGAGGATCGAGAAAGGAGGGAACCGAGGTTGCTGGCGGCTGGGGTGCCTCCAGAGTCGCGAGAGCGACCCCGGAGGCAGGGCTGTTTATTGATTGGATCTGGCTTTAATTTGAAGCAAAAAAAATCATAGTTCATGATCCAACAAACAAGAGTGCACATAAACATAAAGATAAAACATAGTTTGCAGTTCTTCCCTTCGCATTCTCAACAAAACCCTTCTCTTCCATGTCAAGATTCTCATCATGAAATGTTGTACCATATTCTTGCGATGGAAAATCTTGAGAGACAAAATCTTCGGTCACAACATTTATCATGCGCATAAATGTGTCATCATCAAGACTACAAATGCACATACACACAATCTCACATTCTATTCATATGAACATGACAAAAAAAATCAAAAAAGAAGATTTTTTTTTACGTTTACGACATTTCATCAAACATGTTGGAGACGATGGCCGAGGGCGTCGACAGCTCCTCCTCCATGGCCGGCGGCAGGGCTTGAGGTGATCGGGGAGCAGGTGTGCCATCAGCAGCAGCACTTGCTGCGGGTGACGGCGGCACCGAAGCAGCAGAAGCAGCCGCGGCTGCCTTCATCTTCTTTGGCCGGGACGAAGCTGCTGCGGGGTCGCGTGGCAGCCACTTCGAGCCTCCACCACGTGGTTTGGCCGCGGCAGCCTTCTTCTTCGGCGGTGCTCCCATTCCGGTGGCGGCCACAGGACGGTGGGTGGGGGGGGGGGGTGGGGGTGCGAATCCGGCGCGGTGATCTGGGGGAGGCATGGCGGCGGCGGGAACGGTGGGAGACGCGGGGGTGGCCATGGCGAGGAGCGGCAGTGGCGGCCGCGGGGTCCATGGGGTTTGGTGGTGGGAGGCGGGAAGGCAGGCAGGCGGTGGGAAGTTTCAGCACGGCAGTTGGGGGTGCGCCGTTGATCAGCTAGCTGTCTTGCCAGCAACTGAAGCAGCAGTTCATCGAAACCACTTTAGAGGAGCAACATAATTTTTTGGAACCGAGCTACCCCCATCATTAACAGAAACAATGGTCACACAAAAGTAGGGGATGCAGAAAATTAGGAGCGGTTTTGATGCATCATCAGGAAACCCACTGCCTACGGCTCGGACACAGGTTATAGGATGAAAATCTGATTGCAGAAAATAAGGAGCAGTATAAATTGCAGCGCTAACAGTCTTGATTTGATAGTTTTTCTGCTATGCTATGTTTACTAGACTATAGATATACATATCCATGAATTGGTTCATCAAGGGAACTCTTGCATCATTGATAGGACAATATGATAGCTATGTGATTCCCGTTCGAGAATAAAGTGTTAACTAGGAAACAGGTCTCACAAATTTATTTTTATCCATCAACAAAATGACTCACATGCTACTGGAACTTGCACATTGAGAAATTAGATCTGAATGCTATGCTACTGTAATGGGAGACAATCATCCAATGCAAAATACAAAATAAGCTAGGGTGGAGACAGTTCCTTTTCTCTAATTTATCAATAAAAGTCACCTATCATTACTTATGGAGAGATACAGGGAGCAAAAGAAGGACTTGCATATGTGTTCATTGACTTGGAGAAGGCCTATGATAAGATACTGCGGAATGTCATGTGGTGGGCCTTGGAGAAACACAAAGTCCCAACAAAGTACATTACCCTCATCAAGGACATGTACGATAATGTGTGACAAGTGTTCGAACAAGTGATGTCGACACTGATGACTTCCCGATTAAGATAGGACTGCATCAAGGGTCAGCTTTGAGCCCTTATCTTTTTGCCTTGGTGATGGATGAGGTCACAAGGGATATACAAGGAGATATCCCATGGTGTATGCTCTTTGCAGATGATGTGGTGCTAGTTGACGATAGTCAGACGGGGTAAATGGGAAGTTAGAGTTATGGAGACAAGCCTTGGAATTGAAAGGGTTTAGGCTTAGTAGAACTAAAACCGAGTACATGATGTGCGGTTTCAGTACTACTAGGTGTGAGGAGGAGGAGGTTAGCCTTAATGGGTAGGTGGTACCTCAAAAGGACACCTTTCGATATTTGGGGTCAATGTTGCAGGAGGATGGGGGTATTGATGAAGATGTGAACCATCGAATCAAAGCCGGATGGATGAAGTGGCGCCAAGCTTCTGGTATTCTCTGTGACAAGAGAGTGCCACAAAAGCTAAAAGGCAAGTTCTACAGGACGGCGGTTCGACCCACAATGTTGTATGGCGCTGAGTGTTGGCCGACTAAAAGGTGACAGGTTCAACAGTTAGGTGTGGCGGAGATGTGTATGTTGAGATGGGTGTGTGGCCACCTGAGGAAGGATCGATTCCGGAATGATGATATATGAGATTGAGTTGGGGTAGCACCAATTGAAGAGAAGCTTGTCCAACATCATATGAGATGGTTTGGGCATATCCAGCGCAGGCCTCCAGAAGCTCCAGTGCATAGCGGACGGCTAAAGCGTGCGGAGCATGTCAAGAGAGGTCAGGGTAGACCGAATTTGACATGGGAGGAGTCCGTTAAGAGAGACCTGAAGGATTGGAGTATCACCAAATAACTAGCTATGAACAAGGGGGCGTGGAAGCTTGCTATCCATGTGCCAGAGCCATGAGTTGGTCGCGAGATCTTATGGGTTTCACCTCTAGCCTACCCCAACTTGTTTGGGACTAAAGGCTTTGTTGTTGTTGTTTGTATGATGTCTAACTCATGTTATACTTGTGGGATATTTTCTGTTTAGCGTGTTGATACTTTTACCTTGTAAGTTCAATATCCCCTCTCCTATTCTTCGAGCCACCTTGATTATTGTTTAGATATAGACTCGTACTTGCAGACATTTGTTCTGCTTTACCTCTGGCTTCTTAGAGATAGACTCGTATGCTTTTACCAAAGGAACATTACTAGTTACTTCTATGACCTCTAACTGAGGATACTGACTATGAAGTCGAGGATTGTTTGCTCAAGCCCACCATGTTGCTCTTGTTTATCTGGTTTTAGTGGAGAGGAAAAAGTGTGGCCCATCCCATGTCTCTTGCCCTTATCAGTGGCACCGCTAGCAGTTGGCATATGAATTCAATTATTCTGTAGTTTCATCACTAACAAAGCTTTCATCCTTGACACACAGTGTATATTGTATGACATTTCACATCCGAATAAAACCTTGCTAAGAGATTGCACTGTTCATTCTGAGATCTGCTGCACTGTATGATATTTGATGTTCACAACATTTATTTTCACTCTTGTACGTAATTGCTGTTTGTGTAGATCAGTTCTAGCACGACTGGTGGAATCAACACTGGTCACTAGCAGCACCTTTTTTTTTTGCATCCCTTTTTTGCTCAGTTATATGATTGCCTGATATTTTTCTCTTCATTTGTCAGATACCGTGCTATCACAAGTGCCTATTATAGAGGAGCAGTAGGCGCGTTGCTTGTGTATGATGTCACTCGCCGTGCTACATTCGACAATGTGGCGCGCTGGCTAAAAGAGCTGAGAGATCACACTGATTCTAGCATTGTTGTCATGTTAGTTGGCAACAAATCTGATCTTCGCCACTTGGTGGCTGTTTCAACTGAAGATGGGCAGGAATATGCTGAGGCGGAGTCACTGTACTTCATGGAAACATCTGCATTAGACGCGACAAATGTAGACAACGCTTTCTCGGAAGTTTTGACTCAGATATACCGAATTGCGAGCAGGAAGACGGTTGATGCAGGAGACGACGGCTCATCTGCCCCGAGCAAAGGGGAGAACATAAATGTGAAAGACGACGTGTCTTCGCTGAAGAAAGCTGGCTGCTGCTCGAGTTAGGGTATAGATGCATTATTATTTGCTGCGTTTTCTACTAGTTGGTGTATCTTGTATTGCAACAAAACAGATTTGTTGATTCTCTCATTTTGCTGCGGTTATGGTGATGGTTAGGTTGGTTCAGCTTTCACCTGAAACAGTTATGTCAGATTGATAATGATATTCTGCGAGTACTTTGTTTGCAGTAGGATCTGAGCAATATCTCACTGTTTATTTTTATCAGAACCATGTACTTTGTTTACAGTACGAGAACTGCATGTAATGTACAGTATTATGACAGACACAGAAAGTACAAGCAGGCAAAGAATCCTGCATAAGTAGAGAAAACACACTAAAAACAACCTGTGAACTTATAACAGGCAAATTTGAACATTTCCATTACTAGCAGTGGCCCATTGGCGAGCATCGTCTTTCATTTGCAATTGGTGTGTGTTCGAACTTAAGCTGACGCAACAGTATTAAAAACCAGATTTAAATATAACCCATAACTCAAGAAGAAACAAAAGCGATCACGCTATGAATAGTATGTTAAACTGGCCTCTGAATTTCGGCACTTCCATGATTTCTTTTTTTTTGAAGCAAATCAAAAGACTTGCCATTTCATTGATTAAGGAAGACGTTTTTTCTAAACAAGGCACTTCCACAATATTACTCGATTATTAAGACCTGAATCGGTGATTTGTTTTTTTCTTGAGCTATTTTTCATTGATTTGTTTTTTTCTTGAGCTATTACTCGATTATTAAGACCTGAATCGGTGAAATGGTAGGTTTCACTTGTGCACATGTGAAATGGTAGGACCCCCTCCTTAACAAATGTATGGCATTTTTTTATGCCCTATGCAAAACCAAAAAACGTCTTACATTTTGGTACAGAGAGAGTATTATGTTTGCACTTTTTAGCGCGTGTTTCGAAGTGGGGCTGTGGAGGGTCACGTAATTAGCAAAACAGGCCTGCCAGTTTTTCTTTTCTTTTGAGGTTCGTCACTGCGGGCTGCGGCAGTTGACATTGGTAGGCCCAGGTGGGTAGGTACGCGGTGGTTTGTTACCTACCAAGCAGCCCAGCCCACGATAAGAGGGCCAGGCTTGGCAACGATCAATGTCTCCCTCTCTCTCGCTCGCTTCTGCAAAAAAAAAAAAAAAGTCCCTCTCTCGCTCACGTCAGTGAGAACAGCTTCCAATTTGTTTTCTCTTGCGGGTTTGATTCTTCAGCTAAGGATAATGACTCAAAAAAGGACGCAACGTCATATGTTTGATCCGTCGATCGTAAACTTGGCCGGATGTGGCATTTTTCTACGATTGCTAGCTGTTAGCCCTTTCCCCTCGTCTATGCCTTCTTGCACTTTTCATCGTTTGTCCCTCTCTCTATCTCTTTATAGCATCCAAGTAAAATCATAGTACCGTTACAAGTTTTTTTTTTTGCCAAGACATGATAATCCTGGGACGCAGAATCATTGAACAGCTAATCCCAAAGGTACTTACTGAAATTAATGCCGTGGAAGGTGGATCAATAAGCATGTGATGAAGAGTTAATTCGTTCAAGCCCCCCCCCCCCCCCCCCCCCCCCCTTCCTTTAAACAAAACATGGGTGGGAGAATCTCTGCTGCGATGACGCTGTGATGCAGAGCAGTTCGTAGATATAATACCTGTGGGTGTGCTTCCTAACTCGTAGGATAAGATAGTTAAGCGTCCTTTGGAGTGCTAGGCGAGAGCACTACGAATCTACCTACTCACCATCCATCGGTTCCCAACTCCTGGAGCATCGGCTCGAATACAACGCCAAGCATTCGCACGTATTCCCTCTTGTATTATGAGACAGATGGAGTAGTACTCATTCATTTCGCTTTTCTTGCCTGCCTGGATGGCTGGATAGATGGGTCAGTTGAGTTGGCTCGATCTTTTCATGCCAGGCCCAACCCAACCCAACCCAATAATTTGTTTGTCTGGTTGTAGGCAGATTCCTCTCCCAAAAATATCACGACCGGGCAGTGGGCCGACCGCGACAGGGCACGAATACGGTACAGGGATAGAGACCGAATTAAAGACATCGCACTCAAAGACGGCGTACTTGACCCGGTCCAGCACGCAAAATTTCCCGGGGATTGGTGGAGCCGTCCGTGCCGCGCCGTGGCATTTGCCCCGCCGGCCCGCGCCAGGCACCAAATTACCGAGCCGGCCGTGGCCGGCAAGGATGGTGGCGCGGCAGGGCACGCGGATCCGCGTGGCGAGGCCGGCATGTGGCGGCCTCGTGCGCATCCCCCCAACCGCCACCATCCCGCGCCACTTGCCCAGTTCGCCGCCACTTGCCCGCCAGCCTCTGCGCCGGGCGAGGAGTGTGTGTGTGTCTATCTGCGGTGCGCTGCGCGTCACGGGTGACGAGGAGAACGCATGAAAATGCCAACCTTTCGCTGCTTTTCGGTGGAACCGGACGTGCATCGTGGCCGGAACTGCTCCCGGAGCGGCGCGGGCGGCACAGCGCAAGCACGGGCACGGCCTTGGGTACGGCGAGCGCGACGGAACCGAGGGAGTAAAATAAGCGGAAACACCCTTGAACAGCGAAATCCCTTCGATCTGATCCAGGCTATGTACTACACCTCCAAATTACTCCGGGTAAAAACTACGGCCGGAGGAAAGGAAAAGAAAGGGGGAAAACGGGATCGGAACGGGAGGGAGGCGCGACGGTCAGGAGCAGGGCGCGGTGGCCGCCAGGGCGAGCTCGCGCCGGCGGCCGAACACGATGGCGCACTCCGGGAGCTCGCCCAGCCCCGCGAAGAGCGCGTCCTCCCCCTGCAGCTCGCGCTCCCAGTCCTCCGGCGGCGGCGCCACGTCGAACGCCGGCACGTACAGCGCCGTCCGGGGCCACGTCGGGTACTGGTCGAACCACCCGAAGTCGAAGCTCTCCTCCTCCTCCTCGGCCGCCGCGGTCACCGTCGTGATCGCCGCGGGGTCGGCCAGACCGATGACAGGCTTCTGCTCATGTTCCTCCTCCTGCTCTTGCTCCGGCGCTTCAGGCCCTTGCTCGGGCTGGCACTCCACCGGCGTGCCAGGCTCGGGCTTGGGGTCCACCAGCCGCGGGGAGGACTTGTTGGGGTGGCAGCCGGTCTTGGGCGCCGGCCACGGGTGGTTGTGATCGTAGGAGTAGGTGACGAGCAGCACGGTGGGGTCGGCGCGGCTGCGCTCCACCTGCTTCCTCGCCGGGCACCCCTTGGAGCTGCTGCAGCGGTAGTACCCCCTGAACACAACACGCGACAGCAATTCACACAAATCAGACGAGCCTATACTTACTTAGTAAGTGATAATTTAATTCCCACAAATTACCAGCCTGTCCTGCAAAGCTGTATCTACGCGTAGTACTTACCGCGGGTAGGGGGATCCCTTGATGGGCTTCTGGCCGTACTTGCGCCACGCCCACGAGTCCGGCGGCGGCGGGCCCTCGCCGTTGGTCTTGGCCCGCTCGCCGCACTCGGCAATCGGCACCGACACCACCCTCTTCTCCACAGATCTCCGGCTGCAAGAAATCGGCAAACAAACATACTCAATCCTCCGTTGTTTCAAGAAGAGTAAACCAATACTAATCGAGATTCGAGTGGTTCCATGGATCGAGATGTGCATGTGTGTATGTACCTCCGCTTGGGCGGCGGCAGCGGGGACGAGGGCGAGGGTTGGTCGCGCTTGCTCTGGCCTCCGCCGGGCGACTCGGCGTCGGCGGGCGGCTGCTCGTCGACGGAGTCGGCCCGCGGCGAGTCCGTGCCCGTGCTGCAGTCCGACATCGGCGGCGCCTAGCCTAGCCTAGGTATCCACGCCCGGCCCCGGCGGAATCGGATACGGGCGGAGCTATCTAGCCTCTGGACTCGTAACAGAAGTCCCGGCCCGGCGGCTGGCTGGCTGGCTGGCTGCCCCGGATAAAAAGCTCAAAGCGAAACCAAACCCCACTTTCCGAAAGCGTATATATCTGTGGGCTGGGCTTTGGTGATGATCACTGGCTACCGCAACAGAGTGTACTATCAGGGCGAGGGGAACGGAGGAGGAGGGGGTGTAGTAGTACAGGGCCGGGTCGAGTGATGGGGGGATGGTGGAAATGGTGGCGGATGGATGGATGGATGGGTGCAGCTTTCAATGATCCGCCCCCCTACTACGTGCGCGTTTGTATATGTGCGCTGGTGGACGGACGCTTTTGTTTATGCGCACGATGTTGCCATCCACCGGGTGCAGCGCGTACTACTGTGTGGAAATGGACGTGTTGTGTGTGTGCGCGCAGCGTTTTCGCCTGTTTGTTTAGCGTTCCGCGCAGTCCCGCCTCCGGCTCCGGGTTCTGGATTGGATCGCTCTCCCTCTCACGCTGTTGCGTATGGGAGGGCAGGAGCGAGAGGAGGAGGGCGACGTCTTGGGGCGATTAAATTAGCGGAGGCTGCGATGGCGACGCCCTCCGTAACCGATCTGGCCAATCATGTCCGCGGCCTTGCCTCCCGCCCCATGTACACACATGGCGCATCTTTTCCCTTTGTTTTGTGCATGTGCGGAGCCGGAGCGAGATGATGATGATGTACTTTGCCGCCTGCTTGCCTGATCCAGCGAGCCGCCCGTGATCATGTACGTAGCAGGTGTCGGGTTCGCTAAATTCGGTACCGATCCAACTGGAGCATCAGATTCTACTTGGACGGCCAGGATACGTCGATGCACACTACCGCTCTGTGCATGTTTTTCAGTTTTTGACCCGTAGCGCAAGCGGAGTGTTCTGAGTACTGCTTGCTACATCGATCGATCATACTCCATGCGCCATGCAGTTGCTCTGGTGAACACACTATTTCGTGTCGAATCATTACAGACCCTGTAGAACTGGCTACTTTTGCAAGTACTAGCACGTCTGCAAGCGTACGCGCAAAAACCGATTACTGTCGTACGTATGCAGGCACGTAGTTGGTCGAAGGTGAATGGCGAGATCCATCCATCAGATCAGATGGTGCCAAGGTTCATCCATCCATCAATTAATGATCCATGTGAGTCGCTGGGAAACTGCACTGCGGCTACTTGTTAATTCCATCTTACACTGTCAGTACTCCACGGTATCTTTACACGGACTCTGCCTGACAGAAAAAGCTTGTTAATTTTGGCGTGGGTATTGTATTGCTGCTTTGGCAGTACATATAGCTAACTAATGCATACAGCCTGCCAAAAGAAAAATCAGAGTACAACACAAGATCGATGCAAGATAATACTACTGGGAAGTGGTCCCGGCGTTCAGCGCCATCGAGCTGGTGCTTGGGTTCCCATGCCAGCGAAATGCGTTCCCACGTGCACTTTTTTCTCTCTCTCGGCGACACTAATATGTGATTTTGACGTGCTCCAACTCAAGTCTGTTCCCTCTCGTCCATATGATGGCATCTAGATTCTAGAAGCCTTATTTTGCCGGCCTCTTCTCATTTTCAGGCTTCCCGGTCCTGACCCCGACCATACAATACTCTTTTCGTGCCTTTAACCGAAGTGTGCCCTTTTCTTGTTTCATCCGTGATCGTTCATTTTCTCGATTCCTACTAATTTGCTCCATGAAGCTTTTTCTTTTCGGGTGAAAAAATTACTCCATGCGATCCAAAAAGGAAGCCATGACACCTTTTTTTTGGATCGGAGAGAGTATTGCACGTTCGATTAAGCAAACAGAATTTTAAAAATAGTAAAAAAATCAATAAAAAAGTGGAACTCTTTTGCGACAAGTATAGTCTAGCATAATTCTCATGTTTATATTATTTGGACAAAATGAGCTATGTCGTATTTTGAGCGAAAAAAACAAAAGTGCAGCTACAAAAACCGTGAACAGTAGTGTTTATATAGTGTTAATTATGTTGTATTTTGCTCAAAATATGTTGTGAATCATTTTCATTTTTTTCCCGAAACTTCTAACATGAGTATTATCTAGACCATCTTTCTTGCCACAAAGCTTCAAAACTATTTGATTATTTTTCTTAAAAGAATATCAATTCAGGTGCCCCTAGACCTAAGTTCCATGGTGTATTTTTTGGTAATAATGTCCTTCAATCTGCCAGCTTCTGTTCTAATGCACTTGGAGGACCTGAACCAATCCACGTGATGGTTCTACCCTCTAATTTACCAAAGTTGCTAAACAATCGCTAACATTATTTTCAGTTCGCCTTACATGAGTAGTACAAGTTTCATAAAGAGAGGGAAGATGTTTAATTTCCTAGGCCAGAGAGGAGTGTACTGATCTATCCAGATCTCGTGCCTGGATCAACTATACTGCAACGAGCGAGTCCATCTCAACTGCAATAGAAGAATCACACCTCTATAATGCTAAATACAATTCCTCCATAGCCGCACACAACTCTGCCTCAAGAGCATCCCGACACGAGAAAAGTTGTGTGGGAAGAAGAAGAAACACCCTTGAAATCTGAATCGTGTCGGCTCCAGCAAGTCCATCAGCGGAGTAAGATCCATCAACATTCCTTTTCATCCATCCCTCGCTTGGTGCATCCATCTGGCTAGGTTATCAGAGATTCTATCATGAGAAACTGGCCTCATTATTTCATGTGTGGGCTTAGATAAGTGGTCATAATATACCACCGTCTTCCCATTTGTAGGATCGGCCTTCGAGTTTAACTTCACAACGATCAACGAATGAAGGTAGCTACATAGAAATCTTTGTGAAATGTCAAGTGGTGGAGGCTCCTTATGGTGCACTACCTCATTCCATATATGCGAGCAACACCACTGATTCATAAGTAACATGCAACGATCATTCTCGGTCACGGGGTCCAAGGCATGCAATAGCCACTCTATGTTAATGCTCTTCGCCTTGGCAAGGACCAGCAACCTCCAGACCTCTGCCATTTTCGAACACAAAGATAGAACCAAAGGGCATCGACACAAGGCATGAAAGCAATCCTCTGGTTCACGGCACAAACTGGGCATATGCTTGAAACCTCAAGATCATCCTTATGCTTATTCTACCAAGTAGCCAAAGAATTGGTGGTTGCTCGCCAAGCAAAGTTGCGGACAGTGGGGGGCACGTTTATAGTCCAAATAATTTTCCAGTAAGATCGGCAAGCTGTAAGGGCATATTTATCCCTTAGTTGTTTTGGTGATTGATGACAATTGCTTTTGCGGACTAATCGTGTGCGTTGAATATTTCAGACATCTCATCACTACGCACAAGACGATTTGGTACCCCTCGAAGACTATTGAAGACGGCGTTTCTCTACGTTTCTTTTTGGTGGTTTTGAGTTGTAGGAAAGCCGTACTATTAAGAGGGGGTCCGCTTTGGAAAGGTTTGGGTGGAATCATCACGTACACGTCTTCTCCATTTGCACCTCCTTTCCTTTGGCACTTTGGAGCATCCTCTGTCTTTTCTCGTCTATGCATATTGTATTGTTTGCTGAGCTTGGACTTGCGGTAGTACTGCTCCTAGGAGCGGTAGTACCGCAAGCCCTTGCGGTAGTACCAAACCCTGGTGCGGTAGTACCGCAAGCGCCCACGGTAGTACCACTCCTTTGGAGCTGTAGTACCGTGGTCCCCAGGCCAGGTGCTGCTGCGGCAGCAGTAGTAGGGGCGGATGTAATTTTTTACATCCACGCCCTACGCGGTAGTACCGCGCCCTGCGCGCGGTAGTACCGTGCGGTCTGGCCTGGCTCAGCAGCGGCGCGGTAGTACCGCTCCTAACGTACAGTACTACCGTGCCGGATTTTTGCATTGACTCCAACTCAGCGGAAGTTGCCACGGATGTATTTTTATATGTCCGTGCCTTCCCAAAATCTGGAACATCCCTGCCTTGCGGTAGTACCGCAAGGGGGGGCGGTAGTACTGCGCCAGTGGTTCTACTGCCCTCTGCTTCAGTGCATTTGGGCTGTCCTGGTTTGTGCTGCTCGGGCGGTAGTACCGCGGGGCCCTGCGGTAGTACCACATGCCCTTGCGGTAGTACCGCGGCCCTGGCGCGGTAGTACCGTGCTGCACAGGCTGGGTTGGTGGATAACGGTTGGATTTGTCCCTCCACTATATAAGGGGTGTCTTCTTCTCCGAGTTGACTACCTCTTCCATTCCCAAGCTCCATTGTTGCTCCAAGCTCCATTTTTGCCCGATCTCTCTCTCCCTAGCCAATCAAACTTTTTGATTTTCTAAGGATTGGTTGAGAAGGCCCCGATCTACACTTCCACCAAGAGAAATTTGATTTCCCCCACTAATCCCTTGCGGATCTTGTTACTCTTGGGTGTTTGAGCACGCTAGACGGTTGAGGTCACCGCGGAGCCATATTCCATTGTGGTGAAGCTTCGTGGTGTCGTTGGGAGCCTCCAATGAAGTTGTGGAGATTGCCCCAACCTTGTTTGTAAAGGTCCGGTCGCCACCTCCAAGGGCACCAATAGTGGAATCACGGCATCTCGCATTTTGTGAGGGCGTGAGGAGAATACGGTGGCCCTAGTGGCTTCTTGGGAAGCATTGTGCCTCCACACCACTCCAACGGAGACGTACTTCCCTTCAAAAGGAAGGAACTTCGGTAACACATCCTCGTCTTCACCGGCTCCACTCTTGGTTATCTCGTGCCTTTACTTGTGCAAGCTTATTTGTGTTATATCCCTTACTTGCTTGTGTGGTTGTTGTTGTTGCATCATATAGGTTGCTCACCTAGTTGCATATCTAGACAACCTACTTTGATGCAAAGTTTAATTTGGTGAAGAAAAGCTAAAAATTGTTAGTTGCCTATTCACCCCCCTAGTCAACTATATCGATCCTTTCAATTGGTATTAGAGCCTCGTCTCTTTGTTAAGGACTTTGCCGTCTGAAGAGTATGGTTGACACCGTAGACGGTGTGGAGGAGCACTCCGGTGCGAATCCGGTCTCGTCTACGACCGATGGGGGAACCGCAGTCTCTCGTGAGGAATTCAATGTGGCTTTGGACACATTGAAAACCTCGATGAAGACCGAGGTTGAAAGCATGTTTAATAAGTTCATTGAAGGGCTTAAATTATCCACTGCACCGATGAAAGTGGGTGATCCCACTAACATGGTGACGGATGCTAACTCCGACAAGGGGGAAGCTACTAGTGAAAAGGCTCCTTCTTCTAGTGGTAAAAATGGCACCGACATCTTTGCCCATGTGGAACCTCCACTTATTTATGGTGGACCGATTCCCTCCACTCATTTAAATCATGTCGGTCCTCCTCCTAAGATTGTGAAAAATGAGGACTTTGATTCTTGGGTTTATCGCTTTAAGCGTCATTTGAACCATGTTAACACTAACCTTTGGAGAATCATTGAAGAAGGTTTTTATCCGCATGACCGAAGCAACTTCACTCCTAGAGAAGCCGCGGATAATTAATTCAATGAGAATGCTCTCTTCATCATCCAAGATGCAATTCCACCCGAAGATCTTGCTCATCTCCGGCCCTTCACCATGGCCAAGGATGCATGGCGCCAAGTTGTCTCGCTCTATAGGGGAAGCGCAAGCATTCAACGCTCCAACTATGAAGTTGTGCAAGATGAAGCCGATGAGTTTGCAATGAAAGAGGATGAAGAACCTCGTGAGCTTTATCGCCACTCTCGCCGTCTCACTCCGAGATCATGGGAGCAAGGAGACGGATGACAATTGGATCAAGCGCAAGTTACTCAAGGCCATGATGCCTTACAACAAGGCCATGTCCTCCGTCATTCATGAAAGGCCGGATTTCCACACCTTGTCCTCGAGTGAAGTATTGGATGAGTTCGTGGCAATGAGTATCTTGGACAAGACCGCCGACAATGCGGTGTTACGTTCTCAAAGAGCAAAGAACCCAACCTTGCTGTGAAGGCCAAGGTTTGTGTGGAAGAAGAGGATGAAGAGGAAGAAGAGGAGAGCAATCCCCAAGATACAAAGTATGCTTATCATGAACACATGGCTCTTGCTTCAAGGCAATTTTGGAGTAAGAAGAACTCAAGGCCCAACTTCAAGAAGAACAACTCAAGTGGCGCGAAGGTCAAGCAACGAGTGAGGACTTGCTATAATTGTGGCAACGTGAGCCACTTTGTTGCGGAATGTCCCTATGATAAGAGGGAAGACAATGGTGGCATGCTCATCCGAAAGGACAAGGACAAGTCTTTTCCCAACAAGAGCAACTGCACCAAGAAGACTCCTCCCAAGGGGTTGGTAGCACAAGAAGAGTACAATGAGGATGATGATGACGGTGAGTCGGTTGCTGTGGTCTCCATTGCCATTGCAACAACTCCACGGGTGTCCCTTTTCGACTCACCCAATGAGAACATCACCGCCAAGTGCCTCATGGCTAAAGCCACCAACAAGGTAACCCCCAACATCAAAACTACCATCATTAATAATCCTTCTTTGACGGATTGCATTGATGAACATGAGGGGTCTAGCGTGGAGGAGAATGAATTTGAGTCTTTTATGAGTAAGCTCAAGGGTAAATCCAAGAAGCACTTCTTTGCTCTCTTGGAACAACTTGGTGAAGCCAATGACATGATCGAGGCTCAAGAAGATACCATCTCTAAGATGGAAGGGCATAGTCGTGCCTATGCCGATGAGATTTCGGATCTTTCCAATGCTCTTGAGGAAGAGCGAGGTATTCGTTTGGCTCATGAGGAGTCATACAATATGCTCTTGTTGTATCTCGTGTGCTAAACTCCGAGAAGGCCAAGCTTGGGGTTGATCTTGATAGACTCAAAGAGGAGTTTGATTTACTTGACAAGGCTCACAAGGTCTTGAAGGGTGCTCATGCTAGCCTCAAAGAGTCTCATGATCAACTCCAAGTAAAGCTCAGCAAGGAGAAAGCCACCTTTCCTCATATGGTTTTAATTGATAATGCAAATGCTACTAACCCGTGTTGTGAGCATGTGCATCTTGTTGAGGAGATTGCTAAGTTGAAGAAGCAACTTGAGAAAGGCCTTGTGTCGTGCATACAAGGTGAGAAGAATCTCAACAACCTTTTGAGAAATCAAAAGGAAGTTATGGCTAAGGAAGGAGTTGGGTTCACACCCAAGTCCAAGAACAAGAAGAAGGATGACAAGGCCAAACGACCTCCCCCTCTCAAGAAAACTTTTGTGAAGGAGGGAGAGGGTGCTTCAAAGAAGAAGAATAAGAACAATGTGAAGGGTAGTGATGCTAAGAAGGGCAATGCTACTCCTCCTAACCAAGCCGGCGACTTTAACCCTTCCTATGTGTTATGCCGTGCTAGTGATGGACATGTTTATGCCAAATTTGTTGGTTCTTCTTATGAGTACATTGAATGGTATATTTGGGTTCCTAAGACCCTTGCTACTAACATCAAAGGACCCATTACAGAATGGGTACCTAAAACCAAGCATTGTTTTCTTGTAGGTGTTTGCTTCCGGTGGGGGATCATGGTTGCTCGATAGTGGAGCAACTAATCATATGACCGGAAGCAAGGACTTGGTGGTGGACGTTCACAAGATTCCATATATACCCACCAATGTCGAGTGGGGTGATGCCTCGTCCTCTAAGGTATTGGGACTTTGCAAGGTTGTCATTTCTCATGATCTCACGATCGAGAAGGTCATGCTTGTTGAGTCCCTTGCATACAATTTACTTTCTGTTCGACAACTTGCACTTATGGGTTTTGCCACTTTCTTTGATGTTGATACCATGGCCCTCTTGTGGAGCAAGACTCTTAAAGTAGCCTTTGTTGGGCATGTCGAGAACGGTCTCTATGTGATTAACTTTTCAGAGCGACCCACTAAGACCGCGACATGCCTAATGGCTAAAGTTGACGTCGGATGGCTTTGGCATCGCCATTTAGCCCATGTCAATATGAGATCTTTGCAAAGTCTTCTCAAGGGGAACCATGTCCGTGGACTAACAAATGTTAGTTTTGCTAAAGATCGTGCTTGCAGTGCTTGTATCGAAGGAAAGCTACATGAAAAGGCTCACCCTCCCACGACTATCATTTACTCGAAGAGGCCTTTGGAGCTCCTTCATTAGGATCTCTTTGGGCCTCCATCCTTTGATAGCCTTGGGGGTAGGAAGTATTGCTTGGTGATTGTGGATGACTATTCAAGATACACTTGGGTATATTTCTTCAAGAGGAAGAGCGAGACCCAACAAACCGTCATTGACTTTGCAAATGAAGCCCAACGTCAACACAATGCAAAGATCTTGACAATAAGAAGTGACAACGGCACCGAGTTCAAGAACTACACCTTGGATGAGTTTCTTAGTGATGAGGGGATCAAGCATCAATATTCCGCACCTTACACCCCTCAACAAAATGGTGTAGCGGAGAGGAAGAACCGGACGTTGATGGATGCGGCAAGGACCATGATGGCGGAGTTCAAGTCTCCATACGACATTTGGGCCGAAGCCATCAACACTGCGTGTCATGCATCAAATCAGCTGTATCTCCGCAAAGGCTTAAACAAGACTCCATATGAGATACTCACCGGTAACAAGCCCAACCTCAAGTACTTTTGGGTGTTCGAGTGTAAGTGTTTCATTCTCAAGAAAGGTGTTCGGTTGCCTAAATTTGAGGCTAGAGCTTATGAGGGCATATTTGTTGGTTATGCTACAAACTCTCATGCTTACTGTCTCCTCAATAAGTCCACGGGACTTATTGATGAGACGTGTAACGTGGAGTTTGATGAGAATAACGGCTCCCAAGTGGAGCAAAGTGGCACTTATGATGTAGGTGATGAAATTCCTCCTCAAGCCATAAGAAGAATGGGAGTTGGTTTCATCCTACCCATTAAGGAACCCCTTGTGGCCGAAGGAGAAGGACAATGCTCCACTCAAGTGGAGCCATCACCAACCCAAGGCCCACACGCTTCCGAAGAACAAAGTGAAGGCCCTCAACCTCATGAACAAGACCAAGGGCAAGATCAATCTCAAGACGTTGTTGAAACACCAAGTGATGCCCAAGGTCAAGTTCTCTCCTCCGAGCAAGTTCAAGATCAAGAGCATCCTCAAGATCAAGAACAAGCTCAAGACGGCGCTCAAGATGATCAAGTGACCGCTCCTCGACTCACCCCGAGGAGGAATTGGAGCGTCGTGCCGCCAAGATTGCATCCAAGCTCTCCACCAAGGGTCATCTCATGAAGAATGTGCTTGGAAGTATTCAAAAAGGGGTAAGCACTCGTAGACAATTGGCAAACTATTGTGAACATCACGCGTTTGTCTCTTGTGTTGAACCCCAAAAGGTCTATGAGGCGCTCAAAGATCCGGATTGGCTCAATGCCATGCATGAAGAACTCAGCAACTTTGAGTACAACAAGGTGTGGAGATTGGTGCCAAGGCCAACGGGGAGCCACAATGTCATTGGAACCAAGTGGATATTCAAGAACAAGCAAGATGCTCATGGGACCATCGTTCGCAACAAGGCAAGATTGGTAGCACAAGGCTACTCCCAAGTCGAGGGTATCAACTACGGTGAAACCTTTGCTCCCGTTGCTCGCCTTGAATCCATTCGTTTGTTGATTGCTTATGCTTCCGATCATAACTTTAAGTTACAACAAATGGATGTGAAGAGTGCTTTTCTTAATGGTCCTACTAATGAGTTGGTATATGTCAAGCAACCCCCCGGGTTCGAGGATCCCTACTTCCCCGATCATGTGTATCAACTCGATAAGGCACTCTATGGCCTTAAGCAAGCCCCACGTGCGTGGTATGACCACCTTACCAAGTTGTTGCAAGATCGTGGATTTGAAGTTGGGCAAACCGATCCCACTCTTTTTACTAATAAGGTCAAAGGGGAGTTGTTTGTGTGCCAACTATATGTTGATGATATTATCTTTGGTTCCCCTAACAAAGCTTTCAATTAGGAATTTGCCGCTCTCATGACCTCTAAGTTCAAGATGACTTCGATGGGAGAGTTGAAGTTCTTCCTTGGATTCGAAGTCAAACAAAGAAGAGAAGGAACCTTCATCAACCAAGCCAAATACACTCAAGACATGCTAAAGAGATTCAAGCTAAGTGATGTCAAGCCGGCTTCCACTCCAATGCCCACCAAGTGCCAACTTGACATTGATCCCAATGGTAAAGCGGTGGATCAAAAGGTATATCGCTCCATGATTGGCTCCTTGCTTTACCTTTGTGCATCTAGACCGGATATCATGTTGAGTGTGGGAATTTGTGCACGGTTTCAAGCCGCACCTAAGGAAAGCCACTTTGTGGCGGTCAAGCGAATCTTCCGATATTTGGCTCATACCCCAAACTTTGGCTTATGGTACCCAAGAGGAGCGAACTTCAAGCTTGTAGTTTATTCGGACTCGTATTGGGCGGGAGATAAAGTGGATAGGAAGTCCACTTCCGGAGGGTGCCAATTCCTTGGTTGCTCTTTGGTAAGTTGGTCTTCTAAGAAGCAAAGTTGTGTGTCTCTCTCGTCCACCGAAGCGGAGTATGTGGCGGCCGGTAGTTGTTGTGCACAACTTCTATGGATGAGGCAAACTTTAAAGGATTACGGTGTCATTTGTGACAAAGTGCCTCTTTGGTGTGACAATGAATGCGCCATCAAGATTTCTCTCAACCCGGTGCAACACTTCAAGACGAAGCATATTGGGATCCGGGATCACATTAGGCGAGGGGAGATCGAGCTCAACTATGTCAACACTCATGATAACCTTGCAGATATTTTCACGAAGCCCTTGGATGAAGCAAGATTTCGCGAGTTAAGGCATGAGCTAAATATCATTGATTCGAGCAATGTTGCTTCAACCCTTGTACACCCCACCATACTCAACTTGTTATCTTGTTTAGGTGTAGGCATGGACATAGGGGGGGTGTTGTTCTCTCAATGAACTCTCCCTCCCCCCATTATGCATAAATTGATCTACTCTTTCACATTAGCCATTGTTGATGGACTCGTGCTTCAAAGACGAGTTTTGGTCATGGGCCCAAGGATAACTCTTCGCGGTGCCATACCAATTGACTCAAACATAGGTGGCTCCGGCCACCGCCCTCTCTCTAGAGAGGTTGTGTTCAGTGTTTTAGTCCTTGTTGTCTCTTGTCTTCCTTTCGTCGTGTCGAGCTTGTGTGTGTTGTCTCCTGTGTCAGCGTTTTGTTGTGTCCATTTGCTTGTCGTTTGCTTCGCAAAGGCCCTTTTGTTTTCCCGTGTTCTTGAAACTTGCATCTTCTTGAGCACACGATACTACCGCGGCCTGCCATAGTACTACCGCGTGAGGAGCGCACGGTACTTCCGCACCCAGCGCGGCAGTAATTTTTTACTGCCGCCTGGGGGAGCGGTACTACCGCCCACGGTGCGGTACTTCCGCCCGGGCGGTACTACCGCGATGACGCGCGGTACTACCGCGCTGTCGAGGGCGCGTGGGGGTTAAGAGCAGGCAGGGGAGTTCCAACTCCCCCATACCCATTCGTTTGTTTCTCTCCACGCCGTCTCTCTCTCTCTCTCTCTCGCTCAAGAATGGCACCGGAGACCCTCGCTGGATCTCTGTCTCCGGCCGCTCTCCTTGGATTCCGACCAGTGGGATCGTTCCCCACCACTTCCTCTTGCCATGGAACAAGGTTTCTCCCCAAATCCATCTCTCCTTTGTTCATTCTTTCACTTCTAGGTTTTTGGGGAGATGCATGTTGTTCTTGAGATTTTAGGCCAAATCTTTGCAAGAGTAGGATGTAGGAGAGTAGTGATGTGTAGAAATTGTACTTGATTTGTTGTCCCATGGTAGATTCGATCAACCGTAGTACCGCCTCGTTGTCACGGTTGTTGTCAGATTCAGTTGTTTCGGATCTGACGCCGTGCGGTACTACCGCATCTCAGGTGCGGTACTACCACTCGTACGGTACTACCGCTCCTCAGGAGCGATACTACCGCGCGAGACGCGGTACTAAAGCTCTACTGCCGCTCCGAGCCCCGGTACTACCGTGCCACCGCGCGGTACTACCGCGACTAGGAGCGACACTAAAATTTTAGTACCGCGCAGACAAATAGTACTACCGTTGTTGTCAAATCATCTTCATGGCAATTACCAAGTGCGTGTTCTATTTGTTTCACCTGTTTTGCTGTGGTCTTTGCATTGATCCTTCTCGCTTCTCGTGCGTGTTTTTGTGTTTTGTGTCTTAGGTGGTGGCTCCGGTGTTCTTGCTCGCCGTTCCAATCCCAGCCGTGACACGGGTTCCAAGCGTCTGCGCAACCAAGATGAAGCTCCAGGGGGCTCCAATGCCCCCAACGCAGAACTAAGACAACCGCCACCAAGCAGAAGGAGCCCTCCATGGGCATGGATGAGATACCACTGGCTGAGTTTATCTCTCGAAGGAGGATCAACCCTTATGTGAATCCTCGTGCCAACATCAGGGTGAATGATCTGTTTTGGACCAAGCAACAGAATCTCATTTATTTGGATGTGATCAAGGGCAAGCAGAACATATATGTGGACGTGCACTGAATTGATATGAATCACATGAGGGAGGATAAGCACCGTGGCTACTTTGGTGAGGCCTTGGATCTCGTGGAGCAGTTTGCCATTGAGGATGTGATCTCTTTTCACCTGGACTTTGATCCCGAGCTTGTGGCCCAGTTCTTTGCTTCAGTTCACTTTCACACTGATGAGGAATGGAGGATGACCTGGATGACCAATGGACGTCAGCTGACTGCTACATGGAAGGAATTCATGAATTTGCTCCGCATACCTGATGAGGGGCTCAACACGCCCGTTGGTGTTCGCCCCCATGCCAACTCCGAGTCTGCTAACAAGAACAAGCTCCAGCAGTATTATGTTGAGAAGCTCCTTCCAAGTGGCAAGAAGGCGTGGGTTCTGAACCCTTTCCTTGACATTATGCACCGGATCTTTCGCAACTCTCTCTTCCCATGCGTTGGGGACAAGGACAAGGTGCATGCCTATCTTGTGGACATGTTGCTCATCTGTGAGGAGGCGCGTCTCACTCAGACCCAACCATTGGACGTCTCCCACATCATGTGGTGCGAGCTTCAGTTTGCGGTGCTCAACCGTAAGGTTCCCATCTATGGACCTTACCTGTTTCTTTTGATCTCGAAGACGTGGGAGAAGCTATTCCCTCAGGATGAGTTTTCGGCCCCTGAATGGATCCGTCATGACCCCATCAGACTCCGCATCAAGCCCCAGTGGGCTAACACTACTACTCATGCTGAGGCAGCGGCTGCTAAGATGGCTGTTGATGAGGAGGAGATTGAGGAGGAGGATGCAGATGAGGACAGCTCTGCTGGGTATGCCCCTCCCTCCACTGAGCCCTCATGGGCTAAGAAGCTGAAGGCCAAGATGAAGGCCTTGTTCTGCATGCAGGCAAAGGGGCACTACCGGACTCACGTTGCCTCCAAGGAGAGTCGCCGCCGTGACAAGAAGATCATGAGGGTGTTTGGAGAGGAAGTTTCCGGCGGCTTCGAGGAGCACATCACTCCAGAGGCTAAGTGGATGGCAAAACAAGGCTTCAAGTGGATTGGTTCTGAGGAGGAGCCCATCCCCGCCGCCGAGTCTGACGAGGAGCGTGCGAGTGATTACTCCGCTTGAGCCACCACGTGTGTTGTAGGTGTCCTCTCTGCCTTTTTGGCGTCTCGATGCCAAACGGGGAGAGAGTGTAGGATTTGCGAGTCGTTTATCATGTTTGTTTCGTTTGCTTTTGTTCCGTTGAACCTCGTTTGCTTTGGTTTGGTTTGCGCTTGTGAGACTTATCTATCATATGGTGTAAGACATATGCACTCTATCGTACCTTATTGAGCTTATGCTATCTTGTGCTATCTATATTATGCTCACATTTTATATCTTGCTTAGTGTTAGCCTTGTTCTTGCAAGATATGCCTTGTCTATAAAATATAGGGGGAGTGTTGATCCTAGTATGTGTGCCGTGCAGTCCAAAGCACTTATCTAGATAGCACCCATCTAGGGGGAGCCCGTCGATATTTTATAGATGTGGGGTTTGCCCATGTTCATTTTATCTCCTTTTGTGCAAATCCTGTATTGTCATCAATCCACCAAAAAGGGGGAGATTGTAAGGGCATATTTATCCCTTAGTTGTTTTGGTGATTGATGACAATGCTTTTGCAGACTAATCGTGTGCATTGAGTATTTCAGACATCTCATCATTACGCACAAGACGATTTGGTACCCCTCGAAGACTATTGAAGACGGTGTTTCTCTACATTTCTTTTCTGTGGTTTTGAGTCGTAGGAAAGCCGTACTATTAAGAGGGGGTCCGCTTTGGAAAGGTTTGGGTGGAATTATCACGTACACATCTTCTCCATTTGCACCTCCTTTCCTTTGGCACTTTGGAGCATCCTCCGTCTTTTCTCGTCCATGCATATTGTCTTGTTTGCTGAGCTTGGACTTGCGGTAGTACTGCTCCTAGGAGCAGTAGTACCGCAAGCCCTTGCGGTAGTACCGGACCCTGGTGCAGTAGTACCGCTCCTTTGGAGCTGTAGTACCGTGGTCCCCAGGCCAGGTGCTGCTGCGGCAGCAGTAGTAGGGGCGGATGTAATTTTTTACATCCGCGCCCTACGCGGTAGTACTGCACCCTGTGCGTGGTAGTACCGTGCGGCCTGGCCAGGCTCAGCAGCGGCGCGGTTGTACCGCTTCTGACGTACAGTAGTACCGTGCCAGATTTTTGCATTGACTAACTCAGCGGAAGTTGCCACAGATGTATTTTTATATGTCCGTACCTTCCCAAAATCTGGAACATCCCTGCCTTGCGGTAGTACCGCAAGGGGGAGCGGTAGTACCTCGCCAGCGGTTCTACCACCCTCTGCTTCAGTGCATTTGGGCTGTCCTGGTTTGTGCTGCTTGGGCGGTAGTACCGCGGGGCCCTGCGGTAGTACCGCATGCCCTTGCGGTAGTACTGCGGCCCTCGCGCGGTAGTACCGTGCTGCGCAGGCTGGGTTGGTGGATAACGGTTGGATTTGTCCCTCCACTATATAAGGGGTGTCTTCTTCTCCGAGTTGACTACCTCTTCCATTCCCAAGCTCCATTGTTGCTCCAAGCTCCATTTTTGCCCGATCTCTCTCCCTAGCCAATCAAACTTGTTGATTTTCTAGGGATTGGTTGAGAAGGCCCCGATCTACACTTCCACCAAGAGAAATTTGATTCCCCCCACTAATCCCTTGCGGATCTTGTTACTCTTGGGTGTTTGAGCACCCTAGACGGTTGAGGTCACCGCGGAGCCATATTCCATTGTGGTGAAGCTTCGTGGTGTCGTTGGGAGCCTCCAATTAAGTTATGGAGATTGCCCCAACCTTGTTTGTAAAGGTCCGGTCGCCGCCTCCAAGGGCACCAATAGTGGAATCACGACATCTCGCATTGTGTGAGGGCGTGAGGAGAATACGGTGGCCCTAGTGGCTTCTTGGGGAGCATTGTGCCTCCACACCACGCCAACGGAGACGTACTTCCCTTCAAAAGGAAGGAACTTCGGTAACACATCCTCGTCTTCACTGGCTCCACTCTTGGTTATCTCGTGCCTTTACTTGTGCAAGCTTATTTGTGTTATATCCCTTACTTGCTTGTGTGCTTGTTGTTGTTGCACCATATAGGTTGATCACCTAGTTGCATATCTAGACAACCTACTTTGATGCAAAGTTTAATTTGGTGAAGAAAAGCTAAAAATTGTTAGTTGCCTATTCACCCCCCTCTAGTCAACTATATCGATCCTTTCACAAGCATTTGGGACAGAACTTGAGGCAACTTCTTGTTGGGGAACGTAGCATGCAATTTCAAAAAAATTCCTACGATCACGCAAGATCTATCTAGGAGATGCATAGCAACGAGAAGGGGAGAGTGTGTCCACGTACCCTCGTAGACCGAAAGCGGAAGCGTTTAGTTAACGCGGTTGATGTAGTCGAACGTCTTCACGATCCAACCGATCCAAGTATCGAACGTACGACACCTCCGTGTTCAGCACACGTTCAGCTCGATGACGTCCCTCGAGCTCTTGATCCAGTAGAGGGTCGAGGGAGAGTTCCGTCAGCATGACTGCGTGGTGACAGTGTTGGTGATGTGATCCGCGCAGGGATTCGCCTAAGCACTACAACGCTATGATCAGAGGAGTAAACTGTGGAGGGGGGCACCGCACACAGCTAAGAGAAATTGTTGTGTGCCTTTGGGGTGCCCCCTGCCCACGTATATAAAGGAGGGGAGGTGAGAGGCCGGCGGCCAGGAGGGGCACGCCATGGGGGGAGTCCTACTTTGACTCGTAGTCCAAGTAGGATTCCCCCTTTCCTTTCTCCACCGGAGGGAAAAGGAAGGAGAGGGAAAGGGAAAGGGGGGCACCGCCCCCCTAGTCCAATTCGGACTGCCATGGGGGGCACCCATTGCGGCCCTCCTCTCTCTCCACTAAGGCGCCCAATATTTCCCCGGGGGGTTCCGGTAACCCCTCGGTACTCCGGTAAAATACCCGAATCACTCGGAACCATTCCAATGATAGAATACTACCTTCCAATATATGAATCTTTACCTCTCGACCATTTTGAGACTCCTCGTCATGTCCGTGATCTCATCCGGGACTCCGAACAAACTTCGGTCACCAAAACACACAACTCATAATATAAATCGTCATCGAACGTTAAGCGTGCGGACTCTATGTTTTCGAGAACTATGTAGACATGATCGAGACACATCTCCGGTCAATAACCAATAGCGGAATCTGGATGCTCATATTGGCTCCTACATATTCTACGAAGATCTTTATCGGTCAAACCGCATAACAACATACATCATTCCCTTTGTCATCGGTATGTTACTTGCCCGAGATTCGATCGTCAGTATCACCATACCTAGTTCAATCTCGTTACCGGCAAGATGCATCATCCCGCAACTAACTCATTAGTCACATTGCTTGCAAGGCTTATAGTGATGTGCATTACCGAGAGGGCCCAGAGATACCTCTCCGATACACGGAGGGACAAATCGTAATCTTGATCTATGCTAACTCAACAAACACCTTCGGACACACCTGTAGAGCATCTTTATAATCACCCAGTTACGCTGTGACGTTTGATAGCACACAAAGTGTTCCTCCGGTATTCGGGAGTTGCATAATTTCATAGTCAGAGGAATATGTATAAGTCATGAAGAAAGCAATAACAATAAAACTAAATGATCATAATGCTAAGCTAACAGATGGGTCTTGTCCATCACATCATTCTCTAATGATGTGATCCCGTTCATCAAATGACAACACATGTCTATGGTCAGGAAACTTAACCATCTTTGATTAACGAGCTAGTCAAGTAGATGCATACTAGGGACACTCAGTTTTGTCTATGTATTCACACATGTACTAAGTTTCCGGTTAATACAATTCTAGCATGAATAATAAACATTTATAATGATATAAGTAAATATAAATAACAACTTTATTATTGCCTCTAGGGCATATTCCCTTTAGTCTCCCACTTGCACTAGAGTCAATAATCTAGTTCACGTCGTCATGTGATTTAACACCAATAGTTCACATCGCCATGTGACCAACACCCAAAGGGTTTACTAGAGTCAGTAATCTAGTTCACATCGCCATGTGATTGACACCCAAAGAGTACTAAGGTGTGATCATGTTTTGCTTGCGAGAGAGGTTTAGTCAACGGGTCTGCCACATTCAGATCCGTATGTATTTTGCAAATTTCTATGTCTACAATGCTCTGCATGGAGCTACTCTAGCTAAATGCGCCCACTTTCAATATGTATCCACATCGAGACTCGGAGTCATCCAGATTGGTGTCAAAGCTTGCTTCGACGTAACTCTTTATCGCCGATTAGTTGTGGTGTTCCAGGTGGCATGAGTTGTGAAAATATTCCATATTGTTTTAAATGAAGGCTAAACTCGTAACTCAAATATTTGCCTCCGCGATCAGATCGTAGAAACTTTATTTTCTTGTTATGATGATTCTCCACTTCACTCTGAAATTCATTGAACTTTTCAAATGTTTCAGACTTGTGTTTCATTAAGTAGATATACCCATATCTGCTCAAATCATCAGTGAAGGTTAGAAAATAACGATACCCGCTGCGAGCATCAACACTCATCGGACCGCATACATCGGTATGTATTATTTCCAATAAGTCAATGGCTCGCTCCATTGTTCTGGAGAACGGAGTTTTAGTCATCTTGCCCATGAGGCATGGTTCGCAAGCATCAAATGATTCATAATCAAGTGATTCAAAAAGTCCATCCGCATGGAGTTTCTTCATGCGCTTTACACCAATATGACCTAAATGGCAGTGCCACAAATATGTTGCACTATCCTTATCAACTTTGCATCTTTTGGCATCAATATTATGAATATGTGTATAACCACGATCGAGATTCAACAAACCATTCACATTGGGTGTATGACCATTGAAGGTTTTATTCATGTAAATAGAACAACAATTATTCTCTGACTTAAATGAATAATCGTATTGCAATAAACATCACTACAAAAAAAGGCACATCCGTGACATTTTGGGCCGAACAATTTTTTTCTGTCATACTTATGACACTTCTATGACGATAATTGTGACAAAACGCATCATCATAGATGTGGTGGGGTCCTACTTCTATGATAAAAAATCATGACAGAAAATGGGCTTTTCGTCCTGGACGGGCCGAAGACGCAGCTGCATGACATTCTTTGGGTCGTCCATGATGGAAAAAACCGTGCTAGAAGCGAGGGCGAGGAAAATATCGGGGAGTTCCCGGTTACGGTGGCTGGTCGGGGGCCGA
This sequence comes from Aegilops tauschii subsp. strangulata, assembly GCF_002575655.3. Taxonomy (NCBI): domain Eukaryota; kingdom Viridiplantae; phylum Streptophyta; class Magnoliopsida; order Poales; family Poaceae; genus Aegilops; species Aegilops tauschii. The sequence continues at coordinate 409,068,356 of NC_053037.3, forward strand.
GCGAAGCGCGTTTCTCTCGTACGTACACGCGTGTGTGCGAGGCGTTGGGCTCTAACTGAACCCGAGCGAGGCGTTGGGCTCTAACTGAACTCGAGCGATTGCACTGCAGGCTACACATTACTGAACCCGAGCGATCGATCAATCCCTTGCTGTTAACTGAACCCGATCGAGCGATTCCTTCGCTACTGGTGCTAACTGAAGCCGATCGATGCTGCCTCTGGATGAACAATGAGCGTTGTTTGGGGGTCTAGATGAACAGTTCCCGGTGGGTATTGGATGAACAGGAACCCGTGGTAGTAGAGGCTGTTGTCGCTGGATGAACAGTACCCCGATCGATCGAGCCGGTGGATGAACAGGACCCCTTGGAGGGCTGGATGAACAGGACCCTGTGGAGGGCTGGTTGAACAGGAGCCGATGGAGGGCTGGTTGAAAATTAGTGGGTGGAGGGCTGGATGAACAGTAGCCCGTGGAGGGGTGGTTGAACAGGACCCTCGTGGAGAGGGCTGGTTGAACAGTAGCCGGTGGAGGAGCGCGCGGTGGAGGCTGGATGAACAGGAGCAGGTGGAGGCTGGAGGAGGTCGACAGTGGATGAACAGTAGCCCGTGGAGGCTGGAGGAGGTCGACGGTGGAGATGAACAGTATCCCGTGGAGTCCCGTTTTGCGGTACGCCACACCCCTCCCGATGAATAGGACCCCCGTTTTGACCGTAGCGCTCCAACACAAGTCCGTTTCCTCTGTTTTGTGGTACTCCACACCCCTCCCGATCAACAGGACCCCGTTTCGACCGTAGGAGGTCCGTTTCCTCCGTTTTGCGGTATGCCAGACCCCTCCCGATGAACAGGATCCTGTTTCCACCATGGCCGGTCGAACACAAGGCCGTTTCCTCCGTTCTGCGGTATGCCAGGCCTCGTTTCCATCGGTTGTTCCGTCCAAGCCGGTTGGCTCCCAATGAACAGCACGCGTTCCATTGCCTCCCGATGAACACGACGCATTCCATTGCCTCCCCATGAACACGACGACGACGCAGTTTCTCCGTTTTGACCCAGCCACAACCATGTACAGGAGCCCTAGCCGTACGTATGCGCGATTAGGCGTTCAAGACCCCGCATGTATGTACTTACGTCGCCGTATTTTTTTCTTGCACCCTGGCCGCTGTACGTACGTGTACATGCTACGTGCGCGCCTCTACTACGACACGTGCCCTTCCTTACACGGCCACGGTTCATCGCTGCAGCCTGCAGACAGACCGATTGACCAGTATGTATGTACACGTTCGCGACCAGAATGACAACGCTACGTACGCTTCGACCGGGTGGGTCCCGACTGTCAGGCACTTCCTTGCATGCGAAGATGTAGGTGGTGGGTCCCAGCAGTCGGGGGGCAAACATTTTTTTCGCGTAATATGGTGGCCCGTCCGGTGGGTCCTTGCTGTCAGGTGGAGGAATCATTATTTTCCGCGAAATAAGGAGGCACTTCCTTGCTGTGGCCGTGGACCCAGCTGTCAGCCTCTCCACGTACAGTACTCTTCCGATGGAAGTCGTTCCTTGACCACGTTGACCATGCCGCGACGAGAGCACCAGGGCGGTGGACGACGGCAAGGCCTAGGAAGGGGACGACGCAGAGCCGGGGAAGACGCGGCAGTGGATACCCACGCGGTGAGGAGTACGAGGGTTCACTGGTTCGGCTGCGGTGTGAGGCTGCCGTCGCCGCAGGGCCTGGCCAGCGGTGGGAGTAGTAGGGGGCGGTGAGGCCTCCGCGGCATCACATCCGGCCACGGGAAGGAGGAGCACGCGGCACGACCGGCACTGGTTTGGGCGGCTGGAGCAACAAGACCAGAGGTTGAAGAAGCACTACCACCGTTGGATGGACATTGTACGGTCACTGGAGCTAGAATCGTTCATATTGACTAAGTTGACAAAGCCCTCCGTCCCCGTCAACTTAGTAGGCCCACAAGTCAGCCTCCCACTATGGTGGGTCCCAGCTAGTAGGGGAGTATTCATTTTTTGTGCGTAATAAGGAGGCACTTCCTTGCGTGCAAAGATATAGCTGGTCGGTCCGACCTGTCAGCGGGGGAAACGTTTTTTTCACGAAATACAGAGGCCCTTCCGGTGGGTCCCAGCTGTCAGGTGGAGGAATCATTATTTTGCACGTAATAAGGAGGCATTTCCTTGCATGCGGCCGTGGACCCAGCTGTCAGCCTCTCCACGCACAGTCTACTTCCGATGGATGTCGTTCGTTGACCATGTTGACTACTCCGCGCCGAGCGCATCCAAGGTGGTGGATGACGGCGAGGCCCCGGACAGCAACGAGCCTGAGATGGGAAGATGCGGGAGTAGAGTCGCAGATGGAGAGGTGTACGAGGGTTAACTGGTTCTGGTGCGCTGTGGTTCGGCTGGTGTGGAAGGGAGGAGGGATGGCCTGGCCAACGGTGGGGTAGCGCTTCACAGCGAAGCGTGCTAAGCAGTGCTGCTAGCAGCAGGAGGCGGGAGCAGGTGGTCCCGGCGGCGCTGGAGGAAGAAGACGAGAAATTGAAGATGGATGCCGGTCGTTGGATGTAAATCCAACTGCTAACGATGTCAGAATCATTTGTTGACTAAGTTGACAACGACTTGCGTTGGCTTCGACCTATTGGCCCACATTTCAGCCTCCAAAAATGTGGCACGTATTCAACCCATTTTTTCAGAATTTATAGTCAATTTGATCTCTTTTTTTATAATTACAGTCCATTTGCTGGGCTGGGTGAACAAATAATGTAGCGTCCATGCGGTCAATTTATTTTTCTCCTAAAAAATTACAGGCCATTTGCACTTTCTCGAAATACACAATTTTGCTGGGCTGATTCTAATTATAATGTTGGGTTGGGCGCAGCAATGTTATCAAAAAATAAAACAAGGGCTGCGCATTTTGTCATAAATATATTTAAATAATAAGTGATTTATTATTACATTGGTCCTTAAATCTTACCAAGCTTTTGTACACAATCACCAGGATTTTCGTTGCCAAAAAATCCAGTATTTTATTGTTAAGAAATTCTTTTTATAAGTTAATAAGATGTGGGATATTGTTTTCTTACATATGTAAGTTTTTGTTAAATATATGATGACAATAACAATAATATATAATAACATATAAAATAATTTAAATATGTATAATATAGTTAGAAGGGAAACAAAAGTTGGACCAGGCGTTCCTATTCTTATATAGAAAAATAGAACAGACCTCTGCGTTTTCCTCAAAAAATACATAAATTGGGCTGCCGATGTTTCAGGAAAAATGAAACCTCAGATGGGAGGTCCATAGGTCGGTCGATACATGACGACCCTTAAAAAAATACAAACCGGCATGTCGTGGGCTGCGCATGTTCAAAAGAAAGCCTAGACGGGGCAGCCCAAAACCCAGCGGATACTTGCAGCCCCTGTGATAATAAGTGATACGACCCGCTAGCTCTAGAGCTTCGTTGTGAATTTATCACCTACATTGAAGCACCTAAAAAAATGTAACTATGTTGACAAACCCGTGAGCCCCAACGTCAGTATAGCATTAGAGGAAGTTTTTTTTGATGAGGCACTTGCTTGCGTACGGCCATAGACCTGGTGGGTCCCGACTGTCCGCCTCTCCACGTACAGTCCTCCCCATATTCCTCTCATTTGTTCAGCATGTTCACAACGACAGACAGCGGCGCCGCGGCGAGCGCACAAAGGCGCAGGAGGTCATCAGACCACCCCAAGGCAGTGCCTTATTTGTAACCAAAGTACTGAACTAGCCCAGTGGCCAAGTGACACTACCCGACAGCTGTTCCGTCCGGGTTCAATTCCACATGATGCAGGGAAAGTATCTCCAATTTGTTTGCCTTTGCCATTATTGACATGTGGGTCCCCATTGTCATCTACGCACACGACATCGAACACTTGCGAAAACTTCGTCCCTCGTTTTCTCTGTTTTTCGCACACTCGACATTGTGTGGGCATTTTGAAAATAGCATATCTTTTCGACTGTGCATCATATGAAGATGTGCTATGCATGAATGTTGATCAGCATGATGTTAACTGGCTGGTAGTTCCATTTTCAACCATGAATAAAACTTCCAACATGATGTTAACCCTGTTTGAAAAGGCCGTGTTAATATAAATGCTCTGCCTCTGAAAGTTGCAGTTTCTTATCTGAAACTGAACTTGCGGTTTCTTATCTGAAACTGAAACTTGCAGTTTCTTCTCTGAAAATCACATTGTCTGCACTTTTATACTCCTATGAAACTACATTTTTTTAAGTGCTAAAAATAGATCTCTAGAATTCATAAAATACTTCATATTCTCAATACTGCAAATCAGAAATTCAAAAGACATTCATATCTGAATGTACTCTCAAAATACACAACACAAAACACAATTCACAACCTGCAAATACTGACAACCCTAAGCTCCTCCTGACAATTCACAACCTGCCCGACTATTGGGCTGGGGGGGGGGGCAGTCCCCTCCTATTCCTCGGCGGCAGACAGCCACCCCGTCAGACGATATGAACGGCGAGGGAGAGGATGGTGGGGAAGCATCGTCGGGCCAACTGCTTTTCTCCTCTTGCAGCTGGGTTCGGTCGACGAAGACTCCACCGGCTCGCTCTGGCAGGACACCCTCACAAACGGCACCCTGTAGATGCTCGATCCTTCAATCTCTGGTGAATGCTCCATCTGGGATCGATACTCCCACCACCGCTCCCTCACGATCGGATTCGGTGAATCTGTTTGCTCCATGGCCCAGAGGAGCAGCTTTATGTACTCCCGCTCAACTCTCTTCGGGAGTATCGCCGCCTTTTCGCTCTGTTGCAGATATTTGGCCATGGATGTCGCCATCGCCGCTAGTTGGTCTGTGTTGTCAAACCAAGACTATATCTCCAACATCCTAGCTAGCTTCATAGGGTCGCCATCTGCGATCCTCACGTATCGGTTGTACTCCTCCATCGATCTACTTCTCCACAGCACCTTCACTCGCCGGCGGTGGTTTTTGAATGGAAGAGGAGAGGAGCGACGCTGGTTTTGGATTGGAACAGGAGAGGAGGGGTGGTGGTTTTGAAATGGAAGAGGAGAGGAGCGGCACTAGATTTAGATTGGAACATGAGAGGAACGGCGGTGGTTTAAGAGGAGAGGAGCGGCGCTGGTCTTAGAAGTATTTTTTTGTTTTGCGTATTCTGGGTCAAAGTTTGACCACGTACTGTATTTGACAAGCAAAATGTGAATGCATGTCACCAAAAATTGTATCGTTTGGTTCGTATCTGAATGTACTTTCAAATTATATTATTTTTGCAACGTATAACATATATTTTATTTATGAAAATCATGGTCAATTATGACTCAGAATAAAAGGGAGACTAGTTAATGTGGGGTCGCTTTCTTAATTGAAGGGTAAATTAATTTTGATTTTGATCCAATCACAGCGTGCCGGCCCTCTCGTCCAATCCTAAATCGCTGCCGCACGCTCCTCTCCCTCTTCTCCATTCCAAAACCACCTCCTCTCCTCTCCATCATGTCCATTGCAAAACCACCTCCTCTCTCCTCCCATCTTCCAAAGCTAGCACTGGACCACTCAGAAGGACATCTATGGAGAGGATGCAGCAGCGAATCAGGCAGATCACCGGCGGTGACCAGGCAAAGTTAGCCAGGTTGAAGGAGATCCTTACTTGGTTTGACAATGAGTGGGAGATTTCGAGGACAGTGAGGGCCATGTGGCAATATATGCAAAAGAGCAAGACGGCGGCGATGAGGGCGACGATGTACTCCTCGGCGGCAGTCACGCCGTAGTCCTTCGAGTTCATCGAGTATCTCCTCTGGGCGATGGAGCAGACAGATTCGCCCGAGGCGAAAGTCACGCAGATGTGGTGGGCGTACAGGTCGAAGGTCGAGCACCCAGAGGATAACGAATCGATCGAGTACGGTGTGCCGTTCGTGGGGGTGCAAAGCCAACCGGAGCCACAGGAGTATTCGTTCTCCCACCGCAAGAGGAGGCCGAATGGCGCGATGTCGCTTCCCCACCGTTCTCCACGGTTCCCTCGACGCTCGCCTCGTTTCAACGGCGTCGGTAGGGTTTAAGGTAAGCTTCGCACTAACCTATTCTTCCATCTGCTCATGCTTACAATCAGTGTGACAGCTAATAAAAATCATGCTTACAATCAGTCTTCGATTACTACGCCAATCACCGTAAAATAGCTCTGGACCTTTGGGTCAAAGTTGTGACACTGTGTACAAATAAAGAAAAATAGATTGGTGCTTCTTTCAAAAAGAGTACACCCTTAGAAAACTGCCAATATAAGCTACTAGTATTTTTTTTGAAGTCTAAGCTACTAGTATTTGGTTAGAGGATTTGCTGCCGAGAAAGATCCGTCCACAGTGAGCGCCACACATCCCACTGATGGTGGTGGACGCCAATGCTTAGATGGAGCAGGGTTGGTGTCGGTAATTTTTACTTGGCACCTCGCACTCTGCATATATGCCGGTTCCATCCGTACATTTGTGCAATTCCACCAAAATGCAGCTGAATAACCCTGTTTGCACAGATAATGAAAAGGCGTGATTACATTATAGTGGCACTAGTTGATGAAACATACACTAATAAATAGAAGAAAATATTGCGATAGTATCATAGTATGCCATGCTGCGAGGGCGAGATGGGCCCTGCGACGCCTCATACGGTACGCCTCATACTGGAAATCGACCCAAGTCTCCCCGATACACCTTCTGCCAGTGATGAACATTAGTGTACATCGGTAGTACAAGGAGGGGCCTTGAGACATTTCAATCTCTATTTTTGTGCAGATCAACTAAAATTAAGCACCCCAGTTTGCAGAAACGCTTAAACATTAACAATGGGACTAGTTGATGAAACATATACTAACAAAGAGAAGCACTTTCTTTATCTACATTGGAAATGAAATGATAGAGAGGACACTCGCTCTTTTTTAACTGTATTATTACTTCATTTTATCAGTGGCACTAGGGTCGAGCAGGTGGCAAACGAGGTGTACCGTGCATTGCAAGGATGGAGGCCGGGGGTGCTTAGACTAGGATGCTGAAGCTGGCTCTTTGAGTCCCTATCTTCCCCTCTGATGTTTCTGTGGTCGCATTTGGGTTGTAATCCGAACTTGGTCGAGCTGGTGCTGCGTCCCCCTACCTGCCTAGCTTATGTGGCGAACATGTCTCCTGCTAGTACTAAGTCCGTTCTAGTAGTAGTTGCATAACTGCCCGTTTACACTGAGATTTTGTCGGATAATGGTTCTCTATGGTTGGATTTCTTTAATAAAATCGGAGGAAACCCCCTCTTTCGATATATAAAAAAAATCAGTGCCACTAGCGGTGCCAAAACATTGCCTCAAATTAATAGTGCCACTAGATTAAGGTGCAGAATAATAACATTACTGCTTTATCATGGCAGTGCCAAAACAGTAGCACAAGAGCAGACTCAACATGCAGAATCTTTGGCAAACGGTCAGACCAAAAAGGAACATACCTCGTGATGGGAACCATGTCTGCAGTCAACGCCATCGTAGAAGGGATGACACCACTCACCAATATGGATGATTCAATTCATGGGACCTTTTGGTGCAGTTCACCTAAAATGAAGCAATGTCCCATGAGCTAGCAGCTTCTTCTTCATTTTTTTAAGAAAAGGGCTCCAGACCCGGTTCCATGTCCATCAGAAAACGAAACCCATAGGGCTTCTTCTTCATTAGTTGCAATAAAATCGAGCAACATCAAGGTTGGTTGTGAAGCTCCTGGAATGTTTAACTATAATTTGGATATCATTTGTCCAGTTCAACTAAGATCAAGCATGAAATGTATGTCTCTGTTTGCACAAAAAAGGTGGAAAGGAGGGTGACAAACAAGTGATGAAACATACATCAAATGAAAAGAAGCATGTTCCTTATCTGAATGGCAATCCTACAAGGACAACAGCAATTTCTAAAGCAGCAGCATTGCTAGATATTAGTGTGGGCATTAGGATTAACTATGACAACCATTAAATACGACATTACTTTAATGGCGCCATTGCTTCATTTTACCAGCAATATTGGTTTAACGTGTCCTTACTTTTAGCAGTGCGACTGCTACATTTCACCAATGGCATTACATAAGAGTGGCTCGGGGCAACAAACATCAGAACAGGATATCTGGGTTGGTCCCATTTTTGTTCGGTATAGCCACCTTATATTGTGTCAGGCTAGCAAATCTAGTGCTGGACTTACTCTGTTGACTTGTCCCCCAGTCCCCACTTTCTTTCCTTTTTCAACTAATAGATCGGGTTTATATTGAGTTTGTACTGCGTTTCCCTTTATTTCCCTATTAGACCTAGAGACCAGTTGGATAGCCAGTCTCTGCTACTTTTTGCCCCCATTATTTCCTCTTTCGACCAAGTCCTAGATTCCAGTAACAAATCTTCCCCCACCCCCACCCCCTTTCTTCCTTGTTTGAACCAAGTAGTACTAGATTCGAGTGCATGAACTAGTTTTACCTCTTAAAAGGAAAAATTTAGGTGGCTTTCGAACAGCCGATCGATCCTATCTACGAGGGGCCCTGGGAAATAGTAAAAGATACAAATGCAGCGACATCAGGAGCTCGGGAAGTAGAGCAAGGCCGGTTTCGAAGGAAGTTATACCTGAGGGTCGCCGGGATGTCGCTAGGTGGGCGGCGGGAGGCCGGATATGCCCACACTACGACAGCGAGGAAGAAGGGGTCGGAGGCCCTCCCTAGCCAGCGGTGCTTGGGAGAGCACGGCAAGGCACGCTGATCGGGACGCGCCGACAGTGGGTAAGAGCCATCGCCGAGGACGACCGCGTGAACGTTGCACCCTCTCACCTTCCCCGGCGGAGAGGATCCGGCTGGATCTGTGACCAGCGGTGAGCAGAGAGAGAGAGAGAGAGTGAGAGAGTGTGGCCACCGCTGTCGTGTTTAGATCTGGAGAGGATGAGACAGTGTGAAGAGAGCAACACTAGCAAGCAAGCGCGGAGGCTCCTGCCTATATAGTGGAGTACTACTAGTGTTCTTTTGTCTCTACTAGAGCCGGCTTGACCTCGTCAATGACTGTCTTCATGCACGTGCCCCGGAGGTGCAGTTGTCCTCATTTTGATCTGAAGCACCGGATTATAACATGACAAGAAACCATAACCTCACTGCCCAAAGGAGACAACATGAATCCCGACGGACAAACTAGATGAGGATCAAAGCTCAAATTAAAGATAAACTCGTAGAAAAGGGGTCCATCGATAGATGCCCTAATTAACATAGCCGGCTTGACATAGATGGCAGCTGAGTAGTCTTCGTGCATGTGGCCCCATGACTAGCGCCTTGGAGGAACTCACTTGTCGCTGTTTAACACTCGCAGTGATCCGAAGCACATGACACCTAATTTTGCGAGATGACAAGAAACCTTTTTTTAGATTTCTCACCAGAACTACATCCCTGTACAACACAGCCTGCACGATATGTAGACAATAGTCAATCCAGGTGTGTCTGCTGGAGTCTGATCACATGCATGGACGAACCGATCTTCCGTGTCATGCAGGGATCGTCCAAGCACCAACGTCTGTACAACACTTCTCTAGTACTATCGCTCGTCTCTCTCTTGTATTAACTCACCCGACTTGCGGGGCCGGGGAGTGTGCCTATGGTCGGTTCTCAATTGCGGCCCCACATGTGTGTGCAAACGCAATATAGCGCGCGTTCCATTCGGAGAGCGGCGTGCCAGACCGACCGACCGTCTGGGGTGCGACGCGAACGCGGCGGGCGTGCTATATACTGTACTCCGTAAATGTGTACCGCCATTTTCTTGAGGCTTTGCTCCATGGCGCTATCCATGGATACGAAATTAGTATACTGTACTATTTAAAAGTCGACGGCGGGGCTTTTCCCGCGCGGTAGGCGGGGCAGTTCCGTCTAGTCGGTTCGACAGAGACGCGAGAAGATGAGGGAGTAGGCTGCTGCAAACGTAGGGCTGTGTGATTTTACAGTGAGTTACTGCTGGACAGGTGGGGCCCGGTGATTTGACTTGCCATTATCATTTTAACTGCGGCTCTACGACCGGCGTGAGCCTCCCGATTCCTGACCACCACCATACAGGTGCCTCTCCCGATGCTTCACCATGTAGAGGCTGGCTCTTGCTTGAGTGCCCACTCCTCCACTTTTTCCTTGCCTCTTTCCCCCACATATGCAAAAATGCCATGTAAAGCGGGCTTATAGCCCACTATTGTACTTGATCCTACAAGTGCTAAGCCTGCCACATAGGCATAAAGTCTGATGTGGCAAGTTAATTAAGAAGAGAGAGACTAGTTTGGTGACCCGAGGAAGAAACGGTGCTAAGCGCGTGTACCTAGATGAAGCAAACTTAGCAACAAAAAACTAAGCACCTATGCATTGGGGACTTGAGTTGCTAAGCCATTTAATGCCCATAGCACCTCATCTAAGCACCATTTCATTGGAAGAGGTCACTCCTTGGCAAATGCAATAAATACTATGAAGAAAGAGATAGAGAGAAGTAAACAAAAAATACTCTAATAGCCAACCTTATAGCTAACCTTGTTGTAGTATGAGTGACTAAGTGATGACTATGTATGACATGCCAACATCAGATAGCCTAACGCACCATGTTAAATCTCCAAGGGCGCGACCGCGCGAGTGAGGCGACGGTCGTGGTAGGCGCGACCATGATACGGGCTGCTGGCAGCCCTTGGATCTCAGATCGAATGCTCGCATGCTAAGTTGCTGAAAATTTGCAGAATAACCCTCCAGGATAGGATATTCACCTATAGGTCTAGAGTCACGCCATGCAACCGTTCAATCTCAGATCCAAGGGCTCTCGGAAGCTTCGTATCACCTATAATTTTCCCGACGCTTGACATGACATCGAAAGCCATATAATTGAGCGTCGAGTAGACATGACATCTAATTGGGCTCCCATAGTACTGTGCATGAATCCATTTATCCACCAGGCAAGCCACTACCCTGCCGTTCGCATGCGCCCCCCCACTCGGCATTTTTACAATCGATAAACCGCTCCTAATCCTAACCCTCCTCCCAAATCATGGCGTCCCAAATCTCCATGATCGGCGGTGACTACAAGGTTAGAACCATCACCGGCGATGAGTTCGACGTCATCTACAACCGTTCTTCCGCAACGGTGAAAGGATGCCTTCCTCGCTTCAGATGCATGTTCGAAAACTCAAATGATGAGTGGGTTGCTGGGCTAGATGTTGAGTACACCACAGTCCTAGGAAGCGAGAAGAATCTAAAGGAGGCAGAGAAGAAGAAGCCCGCTGTGATCCAGGTTTGCGTGCATGACTTATGCTTGGTCTACCACATATGCCATGCCGACATTGAGTGTGAGGAATTTAAGAAGTTCCTCAAGGGCGGCTTAGTCAAATTCGTTACTGTAGACTTTAGGAACGACAAGGAAATCCTGGGTCGGATAGGCCTCGTTGTAGGCAACCCCATTGACCTCCAGAAGAAAGGGCTGGTGTCCTCCCGTGATAAGCCTTCAATGCTGACCCTGGCAGGAGCCATGGTTCATCCTTCGTACGATAATCTGAAGAAACCTCCGCACACGTTTCATCGTGCATGGCAGTGGAATGTACTAGATATAGACCACATCCACTACGCTGCAATGGATGGCTACCTTTGTTTCAATATCTACAAGGGTGGATGAAGAGCAAGAGCCAAGTGTGCGGTTCAAGCAAAGAAGTATCGGCCAAGAGCAAGAGGGACAAGGACGAAGTCGAGGACGTGGACGAGGACTCCGAGTAAGGTGGCAGTGTCGTTGCTCATGGTGGTTCTAATCAGTGGCGAAGCCACACTTAAGCTGGGTAGTCAATTGACTACACAGCTTATGGCAAAAACTACAAATATCAAGTAGAAATTATGCCAAAAAATATTATAAATGCATACATTTGACTACACAACATTCAATTGACCACACATGGTTGGATTCCTGGCACCGCCACTGGTTCTAATGCAGTGTCTACCGGATTAGTTGCTTAGTTTAATTTCTGGTGTGCTTAGTTTTATTTGAGGGGTGTGTTGTGCTGATCCCCCAGCAGAACTATGTTATGTTTCTAACTCCTCAGGACGTACATACTAGTATTTCTTACAGTTCATCTTTTAGTTGGTATAGTACTATGACTACCACTCGTTTCTTCACATTATATACGTACAATATATATGACCAACATCATATAGCCAGCAGTTTAGTGGTCAAAGAATTTTAGGGGGCTTAGTTTTGTCAAAGAATTTCAGGGTGCTTAGTTTTATTTGAGGGGTGTGTTGTGCTGGACACCATTATTGTGACTCAAATCTCTTTTGCCATGTTATAATGACATAAAAACCGATGGACCAACATGCCAGCTCTCCCTCTATCTCACTACAGTAAAATAAAGTGTGGGGCCTACTTGATCCCAACAGCGTTCTTATTTTCCTGTAAAATTGTTCTCTTGGTTACTCCTGATAAGCGGGGCCACACTTATCATTGTGAGAATCGGCTTATTTTTGTCATGTAACATGGTCAACGGTTTTGACGTGAAAATCACAATGTATAATGGCATTTTTGAGCAAACATCTAACTTAACGATGGCATTTTTTAGATTTTTGAGCAGGCATCTCACGGATCGATGGCATTTTTTAGTAGTTGTAACTTCTAATGGCAAAAACTAAGTAGTGATACACAAACTAGTGGCATAAATAATAAGAACCCAAGAATTAAATAGGTATGCTAATTTCTTTAATAGAATTTAGCACCCCATTTAAGCACGTACTAGCTTTTTAAATAGTACTATATGCATAATTTGGCGACGAGCGCTCTCTATATGTACCACCTTTTTTCTTTAATTTCATCTTGTTAGTTTTGCTCCATGGCGCAATCCATCGATCCTACTACTGTACAAAAGTATACATTTTTAAAAGGCTAGAAGACGGGGCAGTCTAGCTAGGTCGGTTTCAAGAGAGGCGAGGGCCTTTGTGATTTGACGGCTCATTACTGCTGGAAGGCGGGGCCTTGTGATTTGACTGCTCGTATAAATGTGCCAACGACCTGAGGAGGAGCAAAGAACTGTGCGGTATACTCAAGTTTTCCATGGGAGTATGATGGAGGAGCACGAAACATGGCAGCCCAGTGCCATATCCCTTACTCTCTACTCTTATTATATATTACTAGCAAGAGGCATTGTTCTATTGGCGATAAAGAATGATCTAATTTTCTAGTCATCTCATTTTTAGCATTGTTCTATTCATGCCTCGCAGAGAAGGTGACACGTGCGGCAAAACACCCGAAGCAAAAGAAGAAACACATGAGAAAAATAAGAAGGAAGATTATCACCCCAAAAAAAGAAGGAAGACGCACACACAAGTCTGGGGCGCTGCTCTCACTACATGAAGGGTTGCTGGCCGCGGAGTCGTAACTGCTTCTTCATTGCCTCCACGACCTCCATCCCCTTGCGCATTTCCTCCGCCATCTTCTTCATTGTGTCCATGACGCGGGATTTCTCGACGCGAGCCTTCATCATCTGTTCCACGGCCGCATTACGTACCTTGATAGCACCCGGGTGCTCGATGTGGAGCTTCGCCAACTCCTCCTTCCGTTCCATGACGAGGGCCTGCAGCATCTTCATCGAGGAACTACTATTCTCATGCAACTTCTTCCAGCTAGCATTCTCCTCCTTCAGCAGGTTGAGCTCGTGGTAGAGCTTCGCCTTGTCCTCCTGAAGTTGCAGGATTTCGCCAGTCGCCTTCTTCTCCGAGGCAATGCTCTTCTTCAACAGCATCACCAAGCCGGCGGTCAACTCCCCCTGCTCATTGAGCTCAGCGGGCATGTCATCGAGGCTCTCCTTCAGCAGATCCAGCAAGCCGTGGATGAACTCCTGCTTATTGAGGTGCTTATTGAGCTGATCGGGCATCCGTCGAGGGATAACGACTCCAGCGCCGCCAGCTCGGCATGTTCGCCTCCGCGGCTAGGGTGCTCCTGGGAGCCATCGCCTGCCCGTGAGAGATCTTTCGAGGTCTCTGCGTGGCGGCGAGCCCTCTTTTTTTCCGCAGCCTTGGTTGCCGCTCCCTTGTTATGAGTAGTTCGGATAGTTCTCGACCTAGAGCTCTGCACACCGGCCATGGCAAGGACGGACGAAGGAGGACTGTAACATCCCAAATTTTCAATTTGGAATGTTATACATAGATCATCATTGCATAGCATATTTTATTGCATTTTGGCAAAACCTCGATAAACCCTAAGCAACTCAAGGACCCTCGGAGAGAGTTGGGGATTTTCCCGATTTATCATATTTGATTTTATCAAATAATAAAACGAGGATTTTGGTTTTAATTATTTTCTCTCTGGAAAAATATTTCACATTAAAAATAAATGAGAGGAGAAAATATGACTTCTCCAAAACAATTGAAATATTGGAGGAAAAATATTAAAATCATATATTGGATTTTATTCGGATTTTATTTGCAATTTTAGTTGCATTAAAAAAATTGCACGTTTTCAAAACTGCATTTTTGTGTCAAAAAAATATGTTCACCCTGTTCTAATTATTTTAACTAGACGGGGAAAATTTGTTTTATCTTTTTTGGATTTTTATTTATTTTTCTGTGATTTTCTTGGCGGAATGTTAAAACAAAACACCGCGCGCCCGACCGGGCCGAGGCCCAGCCGAGCAGCCGGCCCAGCCGCGCCGTTTCCTCCGCGCGTACGCCAGCGCCGCCGCGCCCATGTCCGGCTCGGACACGCCGGAGCCCCGCCGCCTTGCCCCCTCCTCCAAGCAGCCCCCTTTCATATATACCCCCGCCGCCGCCCCCTCCCCTCACCCCGAGCCCCGCCTTGACCCACACCCGCCGCCGCCGCCGGAGCCCGGAGGAGCCGCCGCCCCGTTCGCCGAACCCCGCCGCCGACGCCGCCCCTCGCCACCCCGAGCCCCCGCCGCCCCAAGCCGCCCTCGCCGGAGCCCGCCGACCCCGCCGGAGCCCCGTCCCGACGAGGTACCGACTCGCCGCCGTTTGCCGGTTTTCTAAAAAAAACCGTTCGTTTTTTAAAACCCTAGATCGGTTTATTTCTTCGGTTTTATTATTTAGTGAACGTTCACCGACCCGTTCGTTTTAACGAACGTGTTCGTCGGATTTTCTCTGTTAACGAACGTCCGTTCTTTAACCGTTCGTCAGTTTTCTTTTTCGTAGATTTTTCCGCGATTATTCCAGATCTCGATTTCTGATCGGATCTTCGTTTTTGTTTAACTTTTCGCTCGTTTATCGGAATCAGGCGATTCAAGCGCCTAGAGTTTCGTCTCGAAATTCTCTTTCCGTTTAACCTACTCAAACAAGTTTTTGCTACTGTAAAATTTGACCTAGATCCAGATTAGTAAACGAAGCTTGTTTCTTTCGCCGTTTGACTTTCGTTGCTTCGTTCGAGTTGATTCTTTTTGCAAACCGGAGTTCTTATGTTGAACTTTCTGGTTGGACCTTTCATTCGAGTTTTACCTGTGCATTAGATGAGTACTTATTGTTTGCTTGTTTGTTTGCGATAGAGTACCCGGAGTGTGCCGCTTGTTACTTCGAATCGCTAGGTTTCGCGGATCATCAGCAAGGCAAGTAACACTTTGATCATACCTTTCCATACCCAGTTTTTATTGCATTAGATCAATCCTCAAACATTGCATGGTTAGGATCTAATTAAATTGTGGGTATTGGGAAGTAGTTGAGGTAGTACCTATTACCTGTTTTATTTATCAAACCCTTGGGAGTTACTTCTACGTTGCTATTATATTGCCATGCTATGCTCGTAGACGTGGATTGGGTTTGAGTGAAATTCATGACAGATGTCAGATTGTTAATAATGGTTTACTTAAGGTGGCAACTAAAACTCACATCTGGGTGGATTGAGGCACCTGGAGAACCCAGTGTTGTCTGTTTGTATAAGGACCACCACCCAGGCTCAAAGGGATCATAAGATTATTCATGCTAGAAACTTCCGTGTGCAGCCACAAGCTATTATGGGCTCTAGCATAGTTAAGTAGGTTACATGATCTCTTGAAGAGGTGGGCTAGCAGATGTAGGGGAAAGTAGGTGTAACTGTCCATCCGGAGTAAAGAGTGATTGTTTCTGAAAGACTGTGTCTCGGTCATCCGTTTCTCAAACATTATGTAGTGCGAGAATCAAGCGGAGGCGATCGAGTCTTGTGGGGAAAAGTGCACAAACCTCTGCAGAGTGTACAAACTAATCATGGTTAGCCGTGTCCCCGGTTATGGACAACTTGAGTATCTAGTACCTGGATTATCATGTGAATCTCATCACCATGTTACTTTTAATTAATTTTGTTGGGTTAATGATGACATTTAATTGGGATTGAGATGCTGTCAACCATCTCAATGTTCAACAACCACCATGATAGTTAAATAAAATTTATTCCTTTGCAGTAGGGAAAAATTGGCTTTTCGCAAAAACTTTAACCATAGAGCTTTCCACCAGCCAAATATGCATGTAGTATAGCATTATTATGTTCATTATTCTCTATGTGTTATTTTGCCAGCATATTCTATGTGCTGACCCGTTTTCGGGCTGCAACGTTTCATGTTGCAGACTTTTCAGACGATGAGTAAGGTGCCTTAGGTCGTGGTCTTATACTCAGTGATGCCGTTGGAGTTGATGGACTCACTTATCTTCCAAGTCTTCCGCTGTTCTCGTATTTAGATGGCCTTAAGCCATATTTATCATACTTATTCTCTTTGGAGATATTCGATGTAATAAGTGTGTGATTGCTACTCTGTTATAAGTCCTCCATTTGTACTGTGCGTGTCAGCATTACTGATCCAGGGATGACACTGGTGCACAGCAGCACAGACTATTTGAGGTCTGGTCACTACAAGGACTTATGAGGAGGAAGGTAGAGTAATTTTCGGTTAGGTAGTTCCCCTTTTTATAACCTAAGTACTAGCACTAGTACTAAAACCTGCATAGTGGGAACACGTTCAGGTTTGGTACGTACTGGTAGGTGTGAGCAGGCTTGCACTTAATTGTAGCACTAGTACTTTGGAATGTGATGGGCACAAGGTAAAGATTAATTGATGGTTTTGGTTTCGAGGCCCGAAACGGCTCCCGATGAGTTTAGTGGAACATAAATTTCAAGTACTCCCGATGAGTTTAGTAGAACATAAATTTTTTAACATAAAAAATATATCATTAAAAAATAGAATATTTGAAGTTTGTAATGATATATTTTTTGTAATGTATGCCTCTTATTAAGTTGGTCAAATTAACGACCTAGGTACACGTGCAAGATTTGTAAACTGAGATAGAGGGAGTACTACACTGCTCAAATGCGGTCGCACAAGTCAGTGATGTAACTGGTCGTACATGTCAGACCAAGCCGATGCGTGTCCCTTCGGTGAGACGCGGGTCCGACCGACTGTCTGTTGGTGCGACCGACCGTAAAGTACTTACGCGATGGAGACTTCCGGTTGTGGCTTCGGTTGATTGTCACGACCAAGCATTCTAAAACTAGTAATAAATCAATTACCATCTTTTTCCAAACGACAAAGTATTTTTTACAGGAAAACAATACATATAGATGGAGTGATTGTCAAGGTTGCAAACAGACATAGCGTTGCAAGTTCACTGCAGCGGCAACCAACTAGGTCACCGCATCGCTGGCGGGGAAGGAGGGCAGCTCACCTCGCCTACGATGCATGCCCAGCGGCGCCACCGCAACTGGTCCAGGGATTTGGCTTCTCCTACCGCCCATTTGAACAGTTGCACCGGCTGCTCATGCTATTGCGCAGGCATGCACGTTCTTTCCTCCGCAGTCGACTCCGTGAATATGATCTCTGCCATTAGCCCTAGCTCAAAATCAACGCGACGCTGCCAGATGCTGACATCCCTCAGCATCTCTCCACTGAGATCGACTTGCGCCTCCGCCTTGTGCTACGCCAGGCGCAGCTCCTTGGAACTTCTCTCGAATCGATGCGACGCTTCCTCGATCCGATTTGCCCTTGCTGCCCACCACCTGGAATGCAGCCCTGGCATGTCCTCCGACGCCACCGATCTGTGATTCCAGAGCAATGGATCCCCTCTAAAACACATGTGGGTTTCGCTCAGAGGCGGCAGTGCTGCGGGCCGCAGCGAGAGGGCAGCCCGCGGGATCCTGGGATCTAAGGGATTATCCATGGCGGGATCCGGTGGGCGAGGCGAGGAGGCGAGCCTAGGCGCTGGGAGAGCCCTACGAGGCTAAGATAAAGATAGTACTACTCCACTCCGTCCATATTTAAATACAAAGGCCACCAACAGTAGCCCTTGGCAAAAATTGATCATGCTGCCTACGTCCTGGTTTATTGGCCCCCTTTTTTTGTGCCACTTTTTATGACATGCATAAATATTATGTTACTTACAAATATGGTCAAAAATTGGCACAAAATACGAAGGAGACCAATGGAAGTACTGGCACCCCATGATTTAACTACTCGCATGCGCGCAGTGGAGTAGTGATGTCTTTCTTCCGCCCTCACGTCCACTCAATTTGCATGCGCTGTATTAATTGACCATCAATGAAATAAAGGACTTTACACGCGTCAAATTATCACATGGGGTGGATCTTCGTACAAAAATGCGTCGCCCCATGTACCCGCATGTGCGTGCGAGGGAATGAGTGCGTGCGTGGCGTGCGTGCACATCTTCGCTTCGTGCATGTACCGCCAGTGTGGCTCAGAGAGGACGAGTACATTCTTCTGGAAGCAACAACACGTCACTCTGATCAATCCACACAAGGAGGTCGCGACAATGCCTCCACATGTGCCACGTAGCTTCATGAACTGTAAGAGAGACACTGTGTAGCGTGCCATTGCAATTGTAATTTACGTGTTTGCACATACTCGAAGTACTAGTAAGGTACACGTGCATTGCACGCATCAGATTTGGCAACCAGATTATGAATAAATACCACACTATAGCATGTAAGCTCTGAGTCATATATGCCTGATGTAGACCTTCGTTTAATTTTTATGGTTCATCTCATTCAAAATAAATTAGTTTTTATAAAAAAGCTAGGGCCTCTTTGATTCGTAAGATTTCCAAAATGCGGGAATAGGAAAAACACGGGATTAGAGTGGAATGTTGTCTTGAATCCTACAGGATTGTACGAGTGTTTGATTGTGCATAGAAAAAACGCAGGATTCTTTCAAAGTGGTTTGAGTGGATGGGATGTTTCCTATGAAATCTAGTGCAAATGAATCCTATGGAAAAATTTCTATGGTTTACAAACCTACGAATCAAACAGCCAAGATAGGAAAAATTCCTAAGGATTAGAATCCTCCAAAATTCCTTTGAGAATCCTTTGAATCAAAGAAGCCCTTAATGTATTTTATGATTCATGGAATTGTGCGTTGTAAAGCATAAAGTAGAAACAAATAATGGCAATTCAACTAGAAAAAAAGTTTGGGCAGTTATGATACGAAAGATTCTAGAACAAAGGAGAAGCACTTGTGTTTTGAGGTTTGTGCATTATGCTTAAGTTCAACCATGGAGTCTGCTAGATTGTACATGTGGCAAAATCCGGTGGGGGGCTAGAAGATGGTGCGAGGGCCAAGTGGAGGGAGACTATGAAGGAGTGCACAAGTGCGAGATCGATATTTGAAGAGAGGGGGCGAGAACGTGCGCTGTTGCACGCAGTGGCGGAGCCATGAAAAAAATGAGCTAGGGGGCCAAGCATTGCTAATCCTTTATGAGGAGGGCCAATTCATCAACTTAAACCATTTTACCAGCAATTGTCTAATGATCACATTCATATTAGCCTCGATATATAGTGATGTTAGGGGGGGCAGGGCCCTTGCCGCCCCTGTCTTCGCCACTGTGCGCGCGCTTGAGAGATGAAGCGGACGCATTGATGATGAGAGGGGGACGTTGGATATATAATTAATGTGGGTGTATTAGCTATGTAATCCTATATAGAGAGGTATAGATTGATCGATGTGGGCGTGGGAAAGAGGGTGAGACCTCACTAGATATATTGATCGATCGGTTTGTGTGGAAAACTATGAAAGACCTAGCTATATATACACACACATAGAGGAACATCAATCGTTGCGCATGCACGTGAGAGATAAAGAATGCCCGATATGATGGGGAGGGGGAGGTGTGTGTGTGTGCATGCATGGGAGACCGACCTGAAGAAAAAGATTGCATGTGTGCGATGGATAATGCCGACTGGTACTGTGTGTGCATGCATGCACGAGAGAAAGTTAGTGGTACAATTATAAAGAGAAGATGACTGTGTGGGTGTAAAAGACTAGGTGACGTCATAATCAATGTAAAGTAGAATTCAAATATTTGAATAAGAGATCATGATGTTTGAAACCCATGCATGCATGAATATAACTGAGATATGCGTGGTGTGGTTTGGAAACGAGCATGTTGTACTGTATACACATTGAACAAGGTCAGACTGATTTGTATTTGAGATATCGATGGCAGACATCGTTTGGCCACATTGCATCCGTGCATGGACACACTATTCTAATTGGAGATGATGGGTGGCTTTCGCATCACATATCTATATCTATACACCTATATATATATATTATATATTATATTTTTTATATAGTGTGCGGATAACTTTAACTTTGAAAGATGGTCGTTGGATGAGGCCAATCCGATGGTGCAGAGATGGCAAATTTGAGCACAACTGGCCGTTGGATATCATCTAGATTCCACCAGATTTTGCCACATGTACAATCTAGAAGACTCCATGGTTGAACTTAAGCATAATGCACAAACCTCAAAACACAAGCACTTCTTCTTTGTTATAGAATCTTCCGTATCAGAATTGCCCAAATGTTTTTCTACATGATTTGCAATTATTTGTTTTTTACTTTATGCCTTACAGCGCACAATTCCATGAATCTTAAAATAGATTAGCTTTCTTATAAAAACTAGATGATTTTGAATGAAATGAACCATAAGAATTAAACGAACATCTACATCATGCATATATGACTCAAAGCTTACATGCTATAATGTGGTATTTATTCATAATTTGGTTGCCAAAACTCATGCGTGCAATGCGCGTGTACCTTACTAGTCTAAATGGTGTTTGTGTCTGTGTTGTGCTTGTTAAACACATTGTACGTAGTATATCATACATGGTTTAGATTCCGAACATCTAGCTAGAGCATACATGTACTATGATTTTAATTCAACATAAAATTTATACATATATTTGAATTTGAGATCGTATGTACATGTAGTTCGTATTTATATAGGAATTTACTTCTCCTATATATATTCATGTCATGTGTTGTGAAGATAATATTTAGATGGTTGTATAACTAACCCGAGTACAATCCCATTCAAAGAGGGAAAATGTACTCAAATTTAGTCCATATGCTAGACAACATACATTCTTTTTTTATTGTTGAGGGAAGTGCAAATTGTTTTGGTACTGTACACATTATGTTTGTTGTCCTGATTTTTTTGTTGTATTTGAATGCATTTCTAGTAATATAGTAAAATGGGACATAGCTATCTCTAGTGATGAAGTGCGAGTTGTCTTTTTTTGGGTACACGTTAAGCTTGTTCTCCCGAAATTTCAAGCTAGCGTCTCTGTCTATCATGCTGCGAAACACCGCCTCTTCAACCCGCGCCTTGTTACCCCGAAATATTTAAGATATTGATGTCCACTACACAACCTTCTTCTTGTAGACGTTGTTGGGCCTCCAAGTGCAGAGGTTTGTAGGACAGTAGCAAATTTCCCTCAAGTGGATGACCTAAGGTTTATCAATCCGCGGGAGGCGTAGGTTGAAGATGGTCTCTCTCAAACAACCCTGCAACAAAATAACAAAGAGTCTCTTGTGTCCCCAACACACCCAATACAATGGTAAATTGTATAGGTGCACTAGTTCGGCGAAGAGATGGTGATACAAGTGCAATATGGATGATAGATATGAGTATTTGTAATCTGAAAATATAAAAACAACAAGGTAACAAGTGGTAAAAGTGAGCATAAACGGTATTGCAATGCTAGGAAACAAGGCCTAGGGTTCATACTTTCACTAGTGCAAGTTCTCTCAACAATAATAACATAATTGGATCGCATAACTATCCCTCAACATGCAACAAAGAGTCACTCCAAAGCCACTAATAGCGGAGAACAAACGAAGAGATTATGGTAGGGTACGAAACCACCTGAAAGTTATTCTTTCCGATCAATCCATTGGGCTATTCCTGTAAGTGTCACAAACAGCCCTAGAGTTCGTAGTAAAATAACACCTTAAGACACACATCAACCAAAACCCTAATGTCACCTAGATATTCCAATGTCACCTCAAGTATCCGTGGGTATGATTATACGATATGCATCACACAATCTCAAATTCATCTATTCAACCAACACATAGAACCTCAAAGAGTGCCCCAAAGTTTCTACCGGAGAGTCAAGACGAAAACGTGTGCCAACCCCTATGCATAAGTTCACAAGGTCACTGAACCCGCAAGTTGATCACCAAAACATACATCAAGTAGATCACGTGATATCCCATTGTCACCACAAATAAGCACATCCAAGACATACATCAAGTGTTCTCAAATCCTTAAAGACTCAATCCGATAAGATAACTTCAAAGGGAAAACTCAATCCATTACAAGAGAGTAGAGGGGGAGAAACATCATAAGATCCAACTATAATAGCAAAGCTCACGATACATCATGATCGTACCACCTCAAGAACACGAGAGAGAGATCAAAACACATAGCTACTGGTAGATACCCTCATCCCCGAGGGTGAACTACTCCCTCCTCGTCATGGAGAGTGCCGGGATGATGAAGATGGCCACCGGTGAGGGATCCTCCTCCGGTAGGGTGCCGGAACGGGTCTAGATTGGTTTTCGGTGGCTACAGAGGCTTGCGGCGGCGGAACTCCCGATCTCTTATGTTCCTCGATGGTTTTTGGGTATATGGATATATATAGGCGAAAGAAGTCGGTCAGGGGAGCCACGAGGGGCCCACGAGGGTGGTGGGCTCGCCCCCTGCCTCGTGCTCTCCTCGTTGATCCCCTGACGTGCACTCCAAGTCTCCTGGATTGCTTTCTTTCCAAAAATAAATTCTCCCGAAGGTTTCATTCCGTTTGGACTCCGTCTGACCTTTTCTTCGAAACACTGAAACAAGGGAAAAAATAGGAACCGGCACTGGGCTCTGGGTTAATAGGTTAGTCCCAAAAATAATATAAAAGTGTTTAATAAAGCCCATAAACATCCAAAACAGATAATATAATAGCATGAATACTTCATAAATTATAGATACGTTGGAGATGTATCAGCATCCCAAGCTTAATTCCTGCTCGTCCTCGAGTAGGTAAATGATAAAAGAAATAATTTATGAAGTGTGAATGCTAGCAGGTGCACAAGTTTGATCAATGATAATTTCAATCACCTTTTCTAGCATCATCATATGTCATAACAATAGCTCAACTCATAAAGCTTCTCATGATCAAGTAACAAGCTATTCACATGTTAAAGTATAGATCATAAACCTTCTTGAAAACTAACAAACCGTGTTATTAGTCATCAAACAATTACAATTCATCTTATTTTCAGGAAGAGTCTATGTCAGAGCTTTGATTTAGCAAACTCCACATACTCAACTATCATTTAGTCTTTCACAATTGCTAACACTCACGCGATATTTATGGGTTCAATGTTTTAATCAGACACAGAGAAAGATAGGGGCTTATAGATTCGCCTCCCAACCTTTTACCTCAAGGGTAATGTCAACAATAATAGTTGATGATGCCTTACATCCAATTGGATATATATATCAGAATCTTTCCAACACGAGGTGCTTGCCAAAGGATAAAATGAAAAAAGGAAAGGTGAAAATCGCCATGACTCTTGCATAAAAGTAAAAGATAGGCCCTTCGCAGAGGGAAGCAGAGGTTGCCATGCGCTTTTATAGTTGGATGCACAAAATCTTAATGCGAGGGAACGTCACTTTATATTGCCACATGTGATAGGGACCTTTATTATGCAGTCCGTCGCTTTTATTTCTTCCATATCACAAGATCGTATAAAGCTTATTTTCTCCACACTAAAAGATCGTACATATTTAGAGAGCAATTTTTATTGCATGCACCGATGACAACTTACTTGAAGGATCTTACTCAATCCATAGGTAGGTATGGTGGACTCTCATGGCAATACTGGTTTAAGGGATGTTTGGAAGCACAAGTAGTATCTCTACTTGGTGCAAGGAATTTGGCTAGCATGAGGGGGAAAGGCAAGCTCAACGTGTTGGGCGATCCATGACAATATACTTTATGTCGGATATAAGAAAACATAACCCATTACGTTGTCTTCCTTGTCCAACATCAACCTTTTATCATGTCATATTTTAATGAGTGCTCACAATTACAAAAGATGTCCAAGATAGTATATTTATATGTGAAATCTCTCTTCCTTCAATATTCTTTCATGAATTGTTCAAGTGACCAATACAATGTTTGCTAACCTTCAATGAATTTACCACCTCTACTTCTTATATGTGAAGTCATTACTCCCCATGGGATAAGCATATGAAACATATATAATTTCAGATTTATGATATTCAATTCATTCAAACCTTTACTCATAGGATATAAGTGAAGCACACGAGTAAATGACAAACTACTCCAAAAAGATATACGTGAAGATTAATGAGTAGTTAAATAATTATGTAGCTAAGTGAAGACTCTCTCTCATTTAAGAATTTCAGATCTTGGTATTTTATTCAAACAGCAAGCAAGGCTAAAGAAAATAAAATGACGCTCCAAGCAAAACACATATCATGTGGTGAATAAAAATATAGCTCCAAGTATAGTTACCGATGAACGAAGACGAAAGAGGGGATGCCATCCGGGGCATCCCCAAGCTTAGGCTCTTGGTTGTCCTTGGATATTACCTTGGGGTGCCTTGGGCATCCCCAAGCTTAGGCTCTTGCCAGTCCTTATTCCATAGTCCATCGAATCTTTACCCAAGACTTGAAAACTTCACAACACAAAACTCGTAAGCTGCGTCGGCAAAAGAAAACAAAACACCACTTCAAGGTACTGTAATGAACTCATTATTTATTTGTATTTGTGTTAAATCTACTGTATTCCAACTTCTCTATGGTTTATAAACTATTTTACTAGCCATATATTCATCAAAATAAGCAAACAACACACGAAAAGCAGAATCTGTCAAAAACAGAACAGTCTGTAGTAATCTGTATCAAACGTATACTTATGGAACTCCAAAAATTCTAAAATAAATTGGTGGACCTGAGGAATTTGTCTAGTAATAATATGCAAAAAGAATAAACTAAATAGCACTCTCCAGTAAAACGTTGAAGCTAATCTCATGAGCGCTAAAGTTTCTGTTTTTTACAGCAAGATCATAAAGACTTCACCCAAGTCTTCCCAAAGGTTCTACTTGGCACAAACACTAATTAAAACACAAAACCACATCTAAACAGAAGCTAGATGGATTATTTATTAATAAAAAGAACCAAAAATCAAGAAACTAAAATAAAGTTGGGTTGCCTCCCAACAAGCGCTAACGTTTAACGCCCCTAGCTAGGCATGATGATTTGAATGATGCTCACATAAAAGATAAGAATTGAAACATAAAGAGAGCATCATGAAGAATATGACTAGCACATTTAAGTCTAACCCACTTCCTATGCGTAGGTATTTTGTGAACAAACAATTTATGGGAACAATAATCAACTAGCATAGGAAGGCAAAACAAGCATAACTTTAAAACTTTAAGCACATAGAGAGGAAACTTGATATTATTGCAATTCCTACAAACATATGTTCCTCCCTCATAATAATTTTCATTAGAATCATGAATTAATTCAACAATATAACCATCACATAAAGCATTCGTTTCATGATCTACAAGCATAGAAAATTTACTACTCTCCACATAAGCAAAATTGTTCTCATTCGGAATAGTAGTGGGAGCAAACTCCACAAAATAATTATCATGTGAGGCATAATCCAATTGAAAACTAAAGTCATGATGACAAGTTTCATGGTTATCATTATTCTTAATAGCATACAAGCCATCACAATAATCATCATAGATAGCAGCTTTGTTCTCATAACCAGTTGGAACCTCTTCCGAAATAGT
Source organism: Aegilops tauschii subsp. strangulata (assembly GCF_002575655.3). Classification (NCBI taxonomy): domain Eukaryota; kingdom Viridiplantae; phylum Streptophyta; class Magnoliopsida; order Poales; family Poaceae; genus Aegilops; species Aegilops tauschii. The sequence goes on from NC_053037.3 coordinate 409,094,501, forward strand.
GGACTCATCACTAAATAAAGTCATGACCTCTCCAAATCCACTTTCATAATTATCACAATAAGATTCAACACCCTCCAAAGTAGTGGGACCATTACTTCCTAAAGTTGACACTCTTCCAAACCCACTTTCATCAATATAATCATCATAAATAGGAGGCATGCTATCATCATAATAAATTTGCTCATCAAAACTTGGGGGACAAAAAATATCATCTTCATCAAACATAGCATCCCCAAGCTTGTGGCTTTGCATATCATTAGCATCATGGATATTCATAGAATTCATACTAACAACATTGCAATCTTGCTCATCATACAAAGATTTAATGCCAAACATTCTATAGATTTCTTCTTCTAGCACTTGAGCACATTTTCCCTTCCCATCATTCTCACGAAAGATATTAAAAAGATGAAGCGCATGAGACAAACTCAATTCCATTTTTTGTAGTTTTCTTTTATAGACTAAACTAGTGATAAAACAAGAAACAAACAGATTCGATTGCAAGATCTAAAGATATACCTTCAAGCACTCACCTCCCCGGCAACGGCGCCATAAAAGAGCTTAGTTGACGGGGTGTGAGTGCAGCTTACCTAGCCTCCCCGGCAACGGTGCCAGAAAAGAGCTTGATGTCTACTACACAACCTTCTTCTTGTAGACGTTGTTGGGCCTCCAAGTGCAGATGTTTGTAGGACAGTAGCAAATTTCCCTCAAGTGGATGACCTAAGGTTTATCAATCCGCGGGAGGCGTAGGTTGAAGATGGTCTCTCTCAAACAACCCTGCAACAAAATAACAAAGAGTCTCTTGTGTTCCCAACACACCCAATACAATGGTAAATTGTATAGGTGCACTAGTTCGGCGAAGAGATGGTGATACAAGTGCAATATGGATGATAGATATGAGTATTTGTAATCTGAAAATATAAAAACAACAAGGTAACAAGTGGTAAAAGTGAGCATAAACGGTATTGCAATGCTAGGAAACAAGGCCTAGGGTTCATACTTTCACTAGTGCAAGTTCTCTCAACAATAATAACATAATTGGATCGCATAACTATCCCTCAACATGCAACAAAGAGTCACTCCAAAGCCACTAATAGCGGAGAACAAACGAAGAGATTATGGTAGGGTACGAAACCACCTGAAAGTTATTCTTTCCGATCAATCCATTGGGCTATTCCTGTAAGTGTCACAAACAGCCCTAGAGTTCGTAGTAAAATAACACCTTAAGACACACATCAACCAAAACCCTAATGTCACCTAGATACTCCAATGTCACCTCAAGTATCCGTGGGTATGATTATACGATATGCATCACACAATCTCAAATTCATCTATTCAACCAACACATAGAACCTCAAAGAGTGCCCCAAAGTTTCTACCGGAGAGTCAAGACGAAAACGTGTGCCAACCCCTATGCATAAGTTCACAAGGTCACTGAACCCGCAAGTTGATCACCAAAACATACATCAAGTAGATCACGTGATATCCCATTGTCACCACAAATAAGCACATGCAAGACATACATCAAGTGTTCTCAAATCCTTAAAGACTCAATCCGATAAGATAACTTCAAAGGGAAAACTCAATCCATTACAAGAGAGTAGAGGGGGAGAAACATCATAAGATCCAACTATAATAGCAAAGCTCACGATACATCATGATCGTACCACCTCAAGAACACGAGAGAGAGATCAAAACACATAGCTACTGGTAGATACCCTCAGCCCCGAGGGTGAACTACTCCCTCCTCGTCATGGAGAGCGCCGGGATGATGAAGATGGCCACCGGTGAGGGATCCCCCCTCCGGCAGGGTGCCGGAACGGGTCTAGATTGGTTTTCGGTAGCTATAGAGGCTTGCGGCTGCGGAACTCCCGATATCTTCTGTTCCTTGATGGTTTTAGGGTATATGGATATATATAGGCAAAAGAAGTTGGTCAGGGGAGCCACGAGGGGCCCACGAGGGTGGAGGGCCCAGTGGGCGCGCCCCCCTGCCTCGTGCTCTCCTCGTTGATCCCCTTACGTGCACTCCAAGTCTCCTGGATTGCTTTCTTTCCAAAAAAAACTTCTCCCGAAGGTTTCATTCCGTTTGGACTCCGTTTGATATTCCTTTTCTTCGAAACACTGAAACAAGGGAAAAAACAGGAACTGGCACTGGGCTCTGGGTTAATAGGATAGTCCCAAAAATAATGTAAAAGTGTTTAATAAAGCCCATAAACATCCAAAAAGATAATATAATAGCATGAATACTTCATAAATTATAGATAAGTTGGAGACGTATCAGATATATCTTTGTCGCGTTGTGCTCCGACAACTCCCTCCATCTCAACCCGCGGCTTGCTATTCCAAAATTACAACGCGCGCGAAAACTCCCACCTCCTGTGAAATCCCGAGACGCGAAATGCCCTTGATACCCCTGAACCGAAAGAACCGCCTAGCTCCAATCAGTGGGGGTAATTTCGTAACTTACCCCACATTTCAGACAAGCGCGTCCCTAAGCCATGGTTCCCTACTCCCATCCCATCCGCTCACCCATTCGTACACCGAGGCCGCGAAAACCTGCGAAGCCCCACACTCTCCTCCGTCCGCCACACAGCCGGAGCCTCTTCCCCGACGACGTCGTCCACAACAACACCTCGACCTCCCTCATCCACCATACTGGATGAGGATCCATCGTCGATCTCGTCGTCCCGCCGGTTCAGCCACCCTGTCCTCCACCTCCAAGGAGCTGCCCCGACGTTCCCCTCGTCTTTCGCGCCACCTCCATTCCCACACCGCCGTCTTCACCTGCACCACCGGAAGAGCATCATCATCACCGTTTCCTCGGATGAAGCTGAGGCCTAATCGGCGCCACCAAAGAGGTTGTACACTAATTGCCGCATTTTCTTCTTGATTCGATCTCACGGTGCTGCCGGCGCTTGGTCCTGAGCCGACATGGCGCGGCTCCATCCACGGCGGCGTCGCCGGCCACTTCCTCCACGACCTCGCTCCCTTGGCGGCGACGTCCACATTAGTAGGAGCTGCTGCTGCTTTAGCTCTCGCTCGTGCTACTGCTCTGCTCTTGCTCTCGGTCCCCTGCGTGGTCTGCTCTTGCTATTGCTCTTGCTCTTGCTCGCGCTGCTGCTCGCGCTGCTGCTCTCGCTCTTGCTCTTGCTTGCGATGCTGCTCCGATTTAGCTACACTTCAGTCGACTGAATCGACTTTCGGGTCAGTCGATTTTTAGGGGGAGGGGGGCTCGCCAGAGAGGTACCCCATTATCTATCTTAGGGTTCAGGGTGGGGGCGGTGGTCGCCGGCAGTGGTGGGGCGGTGGCGTGGGGATCGCCGTAGAAAAAGCTCGGCACGGGGGGGCCTAGAGGGATGGCCGGGGCGGCGGCGGACCGACGGTGGGGAGTGGTTTCGGGGCGGGCGGGGCAGCGCAGCGCCGGCCGCGGGCGGCGGGGGCGGCTGTTCGGCCGGTGGTGGCTGGCGGCTTAGGGTAGCCTCACCTGCTGCTGCTACACGACCAGCTGCCCCGGCTGTCGCACACGCTGCTGCTGCTGCTACTGCTTTTCTGCTACTAGCTAGTGCGTTCAGTTTCGACAGTAAAATTCAGTTTTGACAGTAAAATTCAGTTTCGACAGCAAAATTCAGTTTCGATAGTTAAGTTCAGTTTTGACAGTTAAATTCAGTTTCGACAGTTAAGTTCAGAGATGAGCGGCTGATGTATTTTACATCTAGCACTTTGTGGTTATGTATTTTACGTCATCTATTGGAGATGCTATTAGAATTCCACTCAGGTTAACATTGTCTCTGTTGTCCTGCTTCAGCCTCGGCGTCGTACAACTCACCGGATCTGCTCCAATGATGAAACCCTCCATCACAGCGGAGCAGTACCCCGGGCTACATCTCAGATGCCTAAGATCTTCTTCCCCTCCTCTGACAGCCGAGTCAGCCGGATCATCCTCATCGACCAACCCAATCACGCTGAGATCGACATGGCTTCGCCAAAGAGGTTGTACACTTGTTGCATCTCTTTTTTACTCTACATGTTATATATATTGTCCACTGAGCACACGCAGTAACATGAAATATGATTAGTTTCTCCTACTATATGACAAGCAGTGAGGTACCAGGCAACTTAGCTATCCGTGATGGACTCTCTTGAACGCCATCATTATTAATCTCTGCGCGTTTGAGCTGTGCATTTGTTGATGGGCCTGGGAGTTGAGCTAGTAGGGCAGTGGTCTGGGTCCAAAGTAATAGAAGTAGCACAAAAACATTTTTTGAGTGTAGGCTTTTCCTTGCTCAAGCCTGCTTACTAGAATCACCAGTGCTTGAAAGGAAAAGTGAAGGAAAAACATAGGAATTGGAAAGTTTCCTATGGTACTACTATTCATGAATTTGGTTCAAAGGAATGGAGCAAAGGAAAACTGTAGGATTTGTTCCTTTATTGTCTCCTTGAAAGAAAAACCATAGGAATTTTAATTTCCACTTGTCCTCCTTTTCAAATTCCTATTCATGAAGCACAAGACTAAGAGATAGTAGCATAATAGCATTATAACCGTACATTTTCTTGTGGTTTGACTTAATCTCACCTTGCTTCTTTGCATCCTGTGATCTTCCAATTCTTGTGAATCAAGCACCCAGATTGGCATAAATCCTATGTTTTTAAATTCTCTGTTTTGCACGTGCATTCCTATCCTATTCCTGTCTATTTCCTATCCCTGGATTGTTAGAATCCTCAAATTCAAACAAGCCCTTACACAATTACTTCTGTTACAGATATGTGTCAAAGAAAACCTTGTGTGGTTTGTCCTGCTCCTGCTGCGCTGTGTTCCACCCAGCTCAGCTGCTCCAACGACGGAAGGGTTCACCACTGCAGGGATCCGCTCTCCAGACTGTCTTTCGCCGCCTCAGATCTTCTTCCCCGCCGCCGGCAGCCACTACAATTGCATTACCATCATCAACTGAGCATATGACCTTGAAGACTACACGGGTCCGCAAGAGAGGTCACACTCTTCTGTGTCTGCTTACATTATGCATCGCAACATGATGACGTGCTACTTTATCATCGTGTTCACCTATTAGACTCCGAGTCAGGTCCAAACTAATCCTGAAACTTGAGTTTTTAAATGGTTGTGGGGTACATATTGGGGCAGCAATCAGTACTATCTGGTTAATCTCTGGTGTCTACTATGAGTTTCATGTTGGGTGCAAACAAACATTAAAGGAGCCATTATCTTTATTTTTTAACTAAAGCTATTATCTGCCTGCTATCATTGGTTTTGGGTCTATCCACAGTTTGCTACCATCACTCTGGATTTGTGCATGCACTCCTTACATAATCTCACTATGTTCTATTCCTATGCATGTCAGTTATTGTATAGAATGGAACTGAACATGTAGAGCAAAAGAGACGAGCCTTGCGTGGCAATAAAATTTCATGCAGACGTCACTCCATGGTGGGCGCAAAGGCAGCCCCCCTCCACCCATTTCGGACCGTAATCAAGAGGAAGATAACTGTTCTGAGGTTGATTCAGAAGGAGAAGACCACTCCTATTTACCCCCTGAGGTCTTCGCTCTAACTTGGCATGCTGTTGTTGGTAATATCATGCATATGGTGCCTTACATTGCTTACTAGATACATCAAATATGTCATCTGCTTAGTTTAGACATGCTTTGTGTCAATGCCATCCGTTTAGTTTCTTTATCGTATATGTGAATCATGCAATGCCATCTTGTTTAGCCAGGCATCATATATGTGAATTTTGCAATGCCACCCTGGTTAGCCAGTCATCTTATATGTGAATTATATCATGTCATCATTTTTTATTACGTGTTGAATTTGTCAACAATTTTAGTACATTCAATTACTCTTCCTGTGAATCAGCCATTCGGCACGGTCATGGAAAAAAAATCTGAAGTGGAAACAAGGTCTTCAGAGCAGACAATGCTATCTGATGAAGCGCATGTCTTGCTTGTTACGGATAGCTCCTCAGAGGAGGATTCAGAGACAGATGACCAGTTCTATCCCCCCCCAAGGTGCATGCTCTAAATTGGCAGGATTATGTTGCTCATATCATGCGTATGGTATCTTGCATTGCTATGTCATTTGCTTAGTTTAGACACGCTTTGGGTGAATGCCACCTGTTTAGTGTCTAATTACCATATATGTGAATTATGCGATGCCATCTTGTTGCAAGACATTATATATGTGAATTATGCAATGCTATCTTGTTGCAAGGCATTATATATGTGAATTATGCAATACCATGCTGTTTAGCCAAGCGTCATATATGTGAATTATATCATGCCGTCCTTTTTTTGTATTTCTCGTTGCATTAGTCGACAATGTTTGTATATTCAACTGCTCTTCCTATGCATCAGCCATTTGAATTGGTGATGGAGAAATCTGGAGTGAAAACAAGGTCTTCAGAGCAGACAATGCTACCTGCTGAAGCATATATCTTGCTGGTTACATATAGCTCTTCAGAGGAGGATGACCAGCCCTATTATCCCCCTGAGGTGTATGCTCAAACTTGGCAGGGTTATATTACTCATATCATGCATATGTTGTATTGGAATGCTTAGTTTTTACATCATATGCATAATATTGAATGTCATCTCCTTAGTTGACACATCATATATGCGATTGCCCTATGCTCACTTACTTAGTATATAAATCATATATTTGAATTATATCATGCCAAGATGTTTACATAGACAGCATGTATCTGAATTATGGCATGCCAACCCATTTTCTAAAGACATAATATAGTTATATCATCTCATCCTGTTTACATAGTCATCATATTTTGAATTATGTCATTCTATCCTATTTAGTTAGCCATCATACATTTGAAATTGTGTCATGCTATCCTGTTTAATTAGCCATCATATATGTGAAATTATGTCCTGCTATTCTGTTTGGTTAGACAACATAAATGTGAATTATTTCATGCCCTGTTTTCTTCCCTACTATCCATTGCACCTGTCTATCTTACAATGTCCGTACATTCAATTACTTTTCTTGTTTATCAGCCATTTCAATTGGAGGGGGTGATGGCAGTATCTGTGGGAGTAAAAACACGGTCTTCAGAAAAGATTGTGCTACATGTCGATGCAGATAGAACCACGGCTGTACTTGCCCAAGAACCAGCCCCACCACACATAACTCAGACTCACGCAGATTGTACCCCTACCCAGTTGGACAGAGAACTAGCTACACCCCTTCTAACCCCAACCCCAGCAGATAGTAACCCAGTTCCAGTTGACACAACACCGTCTCCACCACAGAGCACCCAAACACGATCAGTTAGTAAGGCAACTGCAGTGCCCAAAGCACGAGGACCACCACTCCGAACCCCAAGTCAACGCTTAAAGCAGAAGAAGAATTGTTCTCAGGTTAGGTTCCGTAGCTATGGTTCATACTACTTTGCTCTTGCATCACTGTATTTACTCATACCAACTAATTTCAAATTGAAGGATGCAATTGAAACTCCAATGGCGCAACAGGTATGTTTTAAACCTGTTTCTTTAACGTGTTTGCTGTTGTAACTTGCTCTATGTTGATTTCAGTTTCAATTGAATAAACAGTTATGTTCTCATGCCATGCACATTACAAGTGTTGTTATTGCTGTGTAGTTTCCCACGCTTATATTCTATCTACGCTGCTTTGTCTTAAATAGATATGATTCAAACTGTATCTATCTTGATTTGGAAACATAAACTAGAATGATATGGACCATACAGTGACCATACTACATAGATATATGTTTGTTTCATGCTATTATCCTGTCCACCTTACTACTGAACTGGTTTACCAAAATGAGTTTCATATGCTACATTGTAAACCTGTGATGTGTTTGTTTGTTTCTCTTTTAGAACGCGGATAAAATATTGGAGAAGAGTACTCCGTTATGCAATGGTAAAGGAAGTAATGCAGATAAGGTTAAAGATAGTGAGACATCCCTGTTGGTCTCCAAGAAAGCTGATAAAAAATATATTGAAGACACTAAGACAACCCCAAAGTCCTGTCTTGATGTAGTGTTCGAGTTACTGGCTACTACTGCTGGCACCAGCTCTTCGAACTCGCTGCCTGAATCAGTTCGGCTTCTTGAGTCTCAACTTCAAGTTGAAAGACATCAATCAGATGTTATGCGACAGGAAGCCGAAGGACTGAGGAAGTACTTGCAGAATTCGGATGCATACTTTCTGGTGCAACAGCAAGTGCTGGAGGATTTAAGAGCCAAATAAGAGAAAGTTAATAAGCTTGCTAAGCATCTTGCCAGCATTATGGGTACCCAGGATATTGTTTCTTGAGCTCTTCTGAAGTGGTTTCAATTCTGGACTTGTTTTGCTGCGGCGTTTGTTTGCACTGGTCGCCAACTTTGACAACCAGTGTATATGATATGCTGCTTTGTTCCCTATATTTGCACTGGTGGCGAACTTTGATGCCCAGTGGATGTAATATGTGTAATAGCTGTGATAGCCTAGCGTAAGTTTCTTGCTTATTTATTTCCTTGTTGTCTTGTTTATTTGTTTGCTTGTAGCCAATGTAGTTCTTTTTCCGCGGTTTGCTAGTGTCCGCAATAACCTATTTTTTAAAACTAGGCCACAATAACCATGGGCTACATATTTATTGTAGTTACCATGGGCCTCCTATGGGCCGTAGAAACAATGGGCCTTCTACGGGCCGTAGAAACAATGGGCCTTCTACGGGCCGTAGAAAGAATGGGCCTTCTACGGGCCGTAGCATCAATGGGCCTTCTACGGGCCGTATGATCGATAGGCCAAACATGGGCCACTAACAGACGGCATTATGGGCCGTAAATGGGCTAGATTTGGAATCGTTCGTTCATGGGCCGACAATAACAGGCTGTCGTTAATCGGCCGTATTTGATGACGTTACGAAAACGGCCCAACAGAGTAACGGGCCGCAAACGGGCCGATTGTAACCGCGGGCTGAATTTGGCCCACATGCAGAAAAGGCCAATGATGGGCCGTAAGTAACCGAATGCTGTAAATCAGCCCAAGAATAAATGGGCCCTGAGAAGGCCGAAAGATAACACGGGTTGGAAAGGGCCCAATGGAATAACGGGCCGTTAATGGGTATAAAGGGGTACACTGTTCATTGCGGGCCAGATTCACCACGGGCCGTTAATGGGCCAAGAGTAACAAATGGTCTCGTATGGGCTGAAAGACATCATGGGCCATACATGGGCCGGAAGTTACAACGGGCCGGAAGTTACAACAGGCTGGAATCATATTGGAAGGCACAGATGAAGCTACTGGGCTTAATTCGGATAGGCCGACACGGGCCATAAATGGGCTATATACGAACATGCCGTTAACAGGCTTTTCGTGGGCCGGCCCGTTACCTTTTGACCAAGTCAAATGGGCCGGGCTTTTCACCGGAATGGGCCTCTGTTGGGCCGTGCGACGTGTCGACGTATCATAGGCGCCTCCTGTCCAATGAATGGATGACATCTGTCCCAACGGTGAGCCAACACATGTTTCCTCCGCACAATGAGAATTTTACACGTGGAAAATCCTCATTGGTCCGGGCTGTTAGCGGGTTATCTGATCCAAAACCGGACCCGCTAGCTTAACGGTGTTCCGTTACGGTGGATGCCACGTGTCGGTCACCCTTGACGAAAGCAGTTCCATGACGCGCGATTTATCATCATGGAAGTGGACACTTCCGTGATGATAATTTTGGTAATGTCATGGAACACTTATACGACAGCAGAGGTATGACTATCTTGATTCTGTCATAAATTTGTCATGGATGTACATGCATGACAGAAAACGTGACCTACTGTGACAAACACGTATCATCACAGAAGTGTCTTTTTTTAGTGCATGATCCAATCATATTGATGCTCAACGCAAACACCAAATAACATTTATTTAGGTTCAACGCTAATCCCGAAGGTAGAGGGATTATGCGATGGTGATCTTATCAACCTTGGAATCACTTCCAACACACATCGTTACCTCGCCCTCAACTAGTCTCTGTTCATTTCGTAACTCCTGTTTCGAGTTACTAATTATAGCAACTGAACCGGTATCAAATACCTAGGGGTTACTATGAACACTAGTAAAGTACACATCAATAATTTGTACATAAAATATACCTTGGTTCACTTTGCCATCCTTCTTATCTGCCAAATGTTTGGGGCAGTTCCGCTTCTAGTGACCATTTCCTTGGCAGTAGAAGCACTTAGTTTCAGGCTTGGGTTTAGCTTTGGGCTTCTTCACGGGAGGGCAACTTGCTTGCTATTCTTCTTGAAGTTCCCTTTCTTTCCCTTGCCCTTTTTCTTGAAACTAGTGGGTTTGTTAACCATCAACACTTGATGATATTCCTTGATTTCTACCTTCACTGATTTCAGTATCGCGAAGAGCTTGGAATCATTTTCATCATCCCTTGCATATTATAGTTCATCACGAAGTTCTAGAGAACTTTGTCAATCACTATCTTATCTGGAAGATTAACTCCCACTTGATTCAAGCAACTGTAGTACCTAGACAATCTGAGCACATGTTCACTGGTTGAGCTATTCTCCTCCATCTTGTTGGCAAAGTACTGTCAGAGGTCTCATACCTCTCGACACGGGCATGAGTCTGAAATACTAATTTAAACTCTTGGAACATCTCATATGCTCCATGGCGTTCAAAACGTTTTTGAAGTCACGGTTTTAAGCCGTAAAGCATGGTGCACTAAACTATCAAGAAGTCATCATATCGAGCTTTCCAAACGTTCATAACGTCTGCATCTGCTCATGCAATAGGTCTGTCACCTAGCGGTGCATCAAGCACATAATTCTTCTATGCAGCAATGAGGATAATCCTCATATCATGGACCCAGTCCGCATCATTTCTACTAACATCTTTCAACTTAGTTTTCTCTAGGAACATATCAAAAATGAAACAGGGGAGCAATACGCGAGCTATTGATCAGCAACATAGATTGCAAATACTACCAGGACTAAGTTCATGATAAATTAAAGTTCAATTAATCATATTACTTAAGAACTCCCACTTAGATAGACATCCCTCTAGTCATCTAAATGATCATGTGATCCATATCAACTAAACCATGTCTGATCATCACGTGAGATGGAGTAGTTTTCAATGGTGAACATCTCTATGTTGATCATATCTACTATATGATTCACGTTCGACCTTTCGGTCTCAGTGTTCCGAGGCCATATCTGCATATGCTAGGCTCGTCAAGTATAACCCGAGTATTCTGCATGTGCAAAACTGGCTTGCACCCGTTGTATGTGAACGTAGAGCTTATCACACCCAAAAATCACGTGGTGTCTCGGCATGACGAACTGTAGCAACGGTGCATACTCAGGGAGAACACTTATACCTTGAAATTTAGTGAGGGATCATCTTATAATGCTACCGCCGTACTAAGCAAAATAAGATGCATAAAAGATAAACATCACATGCAATCAAAATATGTGACATGATATGACCATCATCATCTTGTGCCTATGATCTCCATCTTCAAAGCACCGTCATGATCTCCATCGTCACCGGCTTGACACCTTGATCTCCATCGTAGTGTTGCTGTTGTCTCGCCAACTATTGCTTCGATGACTATTGCTACCTCTTAGTGATAAAGTAAATCAATTATATGTCGATTGCATTTCATATAATAAAGCGACAACCATAAGGCTCCTGCCAGTTGCCGATAACTTATACAAAACATGATTATCTCATACAACAATTTATATCTCATCACGTCTTGACCATATCATATCACAACATGCCCTGCAAAAACAAGTTAGACGTCCTCTACTTTGTTGTTGCAAGTTTTACGTGGCTGCTATGGGCTTCTAGCAAGAACCGTTCTTACCTCAACATCAAAACCACAATGATTTTTCGTCAAGTGTGCTGTTTTAACCTTCAACAAGGACCGACCGTAGTCAAACTCGATTCAACTAAAGTTGGAGAAACAGACACCCTCCAGCCACCTGTGTGCAAAGCACGTCGGTAGAACCAGTCTCATGAACGCGGTCATGTAATGTCGGTCCGGGCCGCTTCATCCGACAATACCGCCGAATCAAAGTAAGACATTGATGGTAAGTGAGGGAGTCCTGGACTAAGGGGTCCTCGGGCGTCCGGCCTGTTATCCATGGGCCGGACTGATGGGCTATGAAGACACGAAGATCAAAGACTATACCCGTGTCTGGATTGGACTCTACTTGGCATGGAAGGCAAGCTAGGCGGTTGATTATGAAGATTCCCTCTTATGTAACCGACCTCGTGTAACCCTAGATCTCTCCGGTGTCTATATAAACCGGAGAGCATAGTCCGGATAGGACAGATTCATTACCATATACTCATAGGCTAGACTTCTAGGGTTTAGCCATTACGATCTCGTGGTAGATCAACTCTTGTAACACTCATATCCATCAAGATCAATCAAGCAGGAAGTAGGGTATTACCTCCATAGAGAGGGCCCGAACCTGGGTAAACATCGTGTCCCCCATCTCCTGTTACCATCGATTCTAGACGCACAGTTCGGGACCCCCTACCCGAGATCCGCCGGTTTTGACACCGACATTAGGTGCTTTCATTGAGAGTTCCCCTGTGCCGTCGATGAATGGATTCGATGGCCCCTTCTATCGTCAGTAATGACGCCGTCCAGGGAGAAACTTCCCCTCCCGGACAAATCTTTGTGTTCGGTGGCTTCGTACCGCGGGCCAACTCTCTTGGCCACCTGGAGCAGGACGATAGCTACGCCCCTGGCCATCAGGTCAGATTTGGATGCTTGAACTACGTCACGAATATCCGTGGAGACTCGATCTTCGATGGATGTGAGACCGCGGCGATCGCTCCTCTTCTCTCCGATGAACATGACTTAAATCCGTCATCGGAGCACACCCAAGAGATGGATCCTGTTGCTGCAACGGCCCCAGTATCGAAGCAGATCATCCCCTTCGAGGTCATAAAGTCCGCGGCGTTGGAGCCGCACACGGACTCGACATCCTACGATGCTTGCGTCGACGGAACTCTGGACTCGCCTCCGGCTACACGTTCCGGATTAAGTACGCCTGCGGACACCGAGCTGGATCGGTTATCGATTTTCGAATTTAGCGCCGCAGACATCTTCCAGCATTCGTCTTTGGGTGACGTACTAAATTCTCTAAAGAACTTGTCCTTGGAAGAAGACAAACAGCCAAACTATGTTCGGTTTGAGCTAGAGGCGGACGACGAGGAATTTTGCTTCCCACCCACCACCCACTTCATAGTCACCGTCGATGACTTAACCGACGTGCTTGACTATGGCTCCGAAGATATCGACGGTATGGACGACGATGCCGACAGGGAGCAAGGACAAGACCCGCCATTCACTGGACGTTGGACGGCCACCTCTTCGTACGATGTGTACATGGTGGATACACCTAAAGGATCTGGCGATGACAAAGAAGAGCCAGACAGGAACAAACCCTCTGAGACGCAGTGCAAGCGCCGGCGCCCCAAGCACCGTTCTAAGCCTCGTCGCTCAAAGGATGGCAACACTGGCACTGGAGAAAATAGTACTCCAGGCGACGCCGAAAACAATGAAGACCGTGTCGGCGCTGCATCCGAACAGGAGGAACATGACAACACGCAAGACAACCCTGACGAACAGACCATAGAAGATAACTCGGAGGACGATAGTTACCATCCACCCTCCAAAGAGGAGACAAGCCTCGGCAATGAAGATTTCATCGTGCCCGAGGATCCTGTGGAGCAGGAGCGCTTTAAGCTTCAACTTATAGCCACTGCAAGGAGCCTGAAAAAGAAGCAGCAGCAGCTTCAAGCTGAACAAGACCTGCTCGTCGACAGATGGACTGACGTCCTGACAGCGGAGGAATACGGCCTCAAGCACCCAACCAAGAGCTACCCAAAGCGCAGACTGCTACCTCAATTCGATGAGGAGGCACTGGAGCACACATCTCCCTCGCGTAATGCGGAACGACCACCACGTGGTCGAGACAGGGCGGCCGACCGGCCACCACGCGGTCGGGATAAAGCGGCAACTCAGGCTGAACAACAGTCTGCCCAACCGTCCCCGCAAAAATAAAGACGAAAGAGTTCGGGGTCACACATACGACCTCCGGCAAATCCTGGACGATAGAACATGACACACAAGATCGATCTACGGATCGCGAGGGCGTACCTCGAGGCACGAGGAAGGCTACCTATTCGGACGTGATAAATCTAACCACACCCGGGCCGAACACCGCAGACGGACTCCATCAGAACTACGCCACGACGCGGCCCGATATAGAGGCGCCGCACACCCTCTCTGCTTCACCGATGAAGTACTGGATCACGAATTCCCTGAGGGGTTCCAGCCCGTCAATATGGAATCATACGACGGCACAACCGATCCAGCAGTATGGATCGAGGACTTTATCCTCCATATCCACATGGCTCGAGGAGATGATCTCCATGCCATTAAATATCTCCCACTAAAGCTCAAAGGGCCAGCTCGGCACTGGCTTAACAGCCTGCCTGAAAATTCTATCGGCAGTTGGGAGGACTTGGAAGAAGCTTTCCTAGACAACTTCCAAGGAACCTATGTCTGGCCACCAGACGCCGATGACTTAAGCCACATAGTTCAACAACCTGGAGAATCAGCCAGAAAATTCTAGACTAGGTTCCTAACCAAAAAGAACCAGATCGTTGACTGTCCGGACGCCGAGGCCTTAGCAGCCTTCAAACACAGCATCCATGATGAATGGCTAGCATGCCACCTCGGCCAAGAAAAGCCGAAGTCCATGGCAGCCATCATGGCACTCTTGACCCGCTTTTGCGCGGGAGAGGACAGTTGGCTGGCCCGTAGTAACAACACAGCCAGCGAGACAGGCCCCTCTGAGGCCAAGCATAGCACGGGCAAGCTCCAGCGCAATAGAAACAAACGCCGAAGCAACGGCGATAACACGACGACACAACAGTTCATGTCAGATTCAGTGGCTCCAAGTCCGGCCAGCGAAAGAAGCCCTATAAAAGGAGCAACGGAAAACAATCCAGTTTGGACCGCATACTTGATCGTCCTTGCCAAATTCATGTCACCCCAGACAAACCGGCCAACCATACCAATAGAGATTGCCGGGTCCTGAAACAGGCCAGCAAAGCAAATGGCAGAGGCAAAGAACGGGAATCACAGAGCGACGAAGAGCCCCGGTAGCCAAACAGCGGGGGGCAAAAGAACCCCCCCCCCAAGTCAAAACGGTGAACATGATATACATTACACACATCCCCAAAAGGGAGCGCAAGCGTGCACTCAGGGACGTCTACGCGGTAGAGCCGCCGCCCCAAAATTCAATCCGTGGCCGTCATCCCCGATCACCTTCGATCGACAAGACCACTCAACTAGTGTCTGCCACGGCGATTCAGCCGCACTAGTTCTCGACCCAATTATTGATGGGTTCCACCTAACTCGAGTCCTGATGGACGGTGGTAGCAGCCTCAACCTGCTCTATCAAGACACAGTGCGGAGGATGGGAATTGACCCTTCGCGAATCAAATCAACAAAGACCACCTTCAAAGGAGTCATTCCAGGCGTAGAGGTCCGCTGTACGGGCTCAATAACGCTGGAAGTAATATTCGGCTCTCCGGATAACTTCCGAAGCGAAGAACTAATCTTCGATATCGTCCCATTCCGCAACGGCTATCACGCTCTGCTCGGACGAACCGCATTCGCTAGATTCAATGCGGCGCCGCATTATGCTTATCTTAAGCTGAAGATGCCCGGTCCACGTGGCGCCATTACGGTAGACGGAAATACGGAGCGCTCCCTCCGTACAGAGGAGCACACCGCCGTCCTAGCAGCAAAAATACAGAGTGGCCTTCTCAAGCAGCACTGTAATCCGGCTGCCGAGCCCCTGGATACCACTAAGAAGGTCCAAACTATACTGCAGCAGGACAACTCGGCTCGTCACGGGTCAAACTAGCAAAATTCGGCCCCCGCCCAAGCCCATACGAGGCAATGGTATTCATACCGCGAGCACATACGCTACGCACCCACGGGTACGGACGGAGGCACAACTCGCCCGCGATCCATAGTACGGATTGATAGACCCTGGGATTCGCACGATTCTGCTTTTTTCCTTTTTATGGATTTTTCTTCTCTTTTTCAAGGTCTATACGGACGACCCGCTTACAGAACACACCAAGGAGGCAACGAGCTCTGGCGTACAAGGGACCCCCAGGTGGTTCCTAATAAATGATTACCATACTTGTTTTACATACCCGTATGCAGCTCGCCCTTGGTTAGGGCATTTTTCAATAGCCTTGCTTGCTTATCGCATTACTTGTACAAAGTACGCCTTGACGTACTGATTACATTACAACGGTGAATAAACGATGGCATCAACCCACTACTTCATTTTTTCCTGTTTTCTCACCTCGATATCTATTATTCCTTGCACACGTACATCATGATACGTACTAATCCGCCAGGGGCTTAATTACAACCCGCATCACGGCAATAAAAGTCCGAACACTTTTATAGTTCAGTTCGGCACCCCGAACTTATAGCATTATATGCATCGGCTCCGAATCATGTCTTTGGTCAATAGTTGGGTTGCCTGGCTCCTGTGCTTACTACCTTACGTTCCGCTATATCAGCTAGGGTAGTAAAGTTAGAACTACTGCGATTGTGTCCCGGTTCTTCCGGACGAGCACCTCAGTAGAGAAAGCCGAAAACTGACTGTCATGATGCGGCGAGAGCCGGTCAGCTGTTCGAGAGGTTCCAAATCGTTAGAGATTTTTCCCGCTTCTCGCGAAGAATCGTTTTCCCCGATTAGGCGTGTATAGCGCCCCTAATTCGGCCTTCCGAATACCAGGGGCTTCGCCAACTTTATCAACTGTCAAACTCTTATGGCTAAGTGGGGGCGGTAAAGGCCGCATAGTCTGATTGCCTTGTTCGTCGTGCTAAACACCTCCTTTAAGGACCAGAGTGTGGAGTAAAGAGTGTTTAGGTTTATCCCGAACACCCCCGTACTATCTACGTGGGTCAGAAGCCGACGACTGGTCATCTCTTAGATTAAATAAACGACCGCACAGGAGGTAAAATTTAAAATCATAAACATTATACTACATAACATCTTTGTTCCATATTACAGGGCAAGATAATACACATGTTCTTATGGGAATATAATATCCTTCGAACATTGCGCCGCCGCAAGGTGGGATCCCTCAAGGACACCTTCAAAATAATGCTCGGGTCGACGATGCTCCTTGCCCTCCGGCGGTCCCTCGGTCATCAGCTTCCTGGCATCTAGCTTTGCCCAATGCGTCTTGACGCGAGCAAAAGCCATACACGCACCTTCAATGCAGACCGACCGCTTCACGGCTTCGAGCCGCGGACAGGCACTCACAAGCTGTTGCACAAGTCCGAAATAACTGCCAGGTGTACGATCGGCAGGCCACAGCCGGACTATCAGGTCCTTCATGGCCAGTTCGGCCAACCTATGCAGTTCGACCAGCTGCTTTAGCTGGTCGCTGAAGGTCACTGGATGTTCGGATCCCAGATATTGGGACCAGAACAGCTTCTCTGTCGACATCTGTTCTTCGGCTTTGTAATGCTCGGCCGCGTCCGACACACTGTGCGGCAGACCTGCAAATGCCCCTGGAAAACCAAAATTCAGGACAAGCACAAGGGACGTTTTCTCTACATATTTTCTCGGCATGGTGACAGACTAACCCGCCACAATTTTCTGGGCTACTTGAATCTCCTGGAGGGCGCTCTGGGCCTCGGCTCGTGCATCCTGCACGCTCGGCGAGCCTTCGCCAATTCTGACTCCCGCGACTTAAAATCACGCTCCAGGGACTCAAATTTCTCTATCGCGCCCTGGAGCTATTGCTGCGCCTCGCCAACCCGGACCTCCTGCTTCTCGCGCAAAGCTTGTTTCTTGGCCGCTTTGTCCTCGGCCTCGGCTAGCGCCTTCTTAAGGGTTGCCACCTCGGTTGTGGCTCCTAATAAAGTTTATGACACTTTCAGTCCGGTCGGATTATTCATTTTTTCAAAATGTACCCACGGGTTACTTCATACCTTGGCTATCTTCCACCTGCTTCTTCACACGGCCGAGCTCCTCCTCGACCTGCTCCAATTTCTGCTTCAGTCCGGAGACCTCCGCAGCATGAGCAGTGGCAGCCTACAGCGATACCTGCTTATTCACATAGACAACTCATGTTAGACTCCTGCGAGTTTTGATCCTATGTCAGGCTTTTCTTACCGAACACCAAATAGTGTATCAGGGGCTACTGTCTATACTGTGATATTTTTCTTATAATCACATTACTTACCTCAAAGCCTCCTAGAAGGCTAGTACAGGCTTCAGTCAGTCCGCTTTTAGCGAACTGAACCTTCTCTATTACCGTGTCCATAAGGACACGATGTTCATCCACGATAGAGGCACCTCGCAGTGCCTCCAGCAGATTATCCGGTGCCTCTGGTTGGACAGAGGTCACCGGTGGAACAGGCACGCTCCCTCCTTGGGGGGAATGCCATTCGTTGAACCCCGGAGCCGTATAGATTTTTGGGATGGTATCTGGCTGAGGTCCGAAGGGAGCTCGGACCCCTTCACCAGTCTCCATGGGGGCTTTTTCCCCCATGTGTCCGGTGTGCAAGGAGTCGTCCTGAGGCGTCATCCCGATGATCTCCGGAACCTCCCCTGGCCTGGGAAGGCCTTTCTGGACACCACCTCATCATCACCCCTGGGTGAGACGGAATGAACAGGTGGCGGAGATATGCTAGCCATCTCCTCTATGTCCAGCGAATCCTCTGTCGAGGATCGCGAGGAGTCGCCGCGCGCCGGGCTGCAATGAAGAAAGTTTACCATATGTCAATATTACAAACCTGGAAGGCCAGACTTCTGTGAATTCCGGTACTTATGAAGCGGCCCGAGGCTTGGTCCGGCGTGGTCCTTCCGGACTGCTGTCGACGTCCCATGCGGAGTTATCCGCGAGGGAGCCTTTAACCCTTTTAGGCGCTTCCGCCTCCGGGCTTGTGGGGGCCGCTCTCTTCTTCCTCCCCGCTTCAGGTGGGGAGTCATTTTCTTCTTCCTCTTCATCGTTGTTGTCAGTTGACGAAGAGGAAGTCTCGCTTTCGGACGTCTCGTCCGGAGTGCTTCTCCGGCGAAGGTCCTTCTTGGCCCCTTGGGCCGCCTTCTTAGCCGTCTTCTCTGGCACCTCATAAGGCGCGGGGAACAGCATCTTCAATAATGGAAATACCTGGTCCTCGGGTAGCGGAGCCGGACAGTTGATCTTCTCGGCCAACTTAATCCAGGCCTGAAATTGGAGAAAGGAAGCTTAAGTTTTCCCTAAAAAATATGCTAGTAGGGGGTATTCCTTGAAAACATTAAAGAAACTGACCGGATTGGGCAGACGCTTTAAGCTAAGCCCGCGGTCTTCGGTCGTAGGCGGTGGCGTCTCGCCGGCCTTAAAGAGCCCCTTCCAGATTTCTTTGTGCGTTGTGCCGAAGAGCTCCAGCAGCGTCTGGTGCTTGTCCGGCTTGAACTCCCACAAACTACAAGTTTGGCGCTGGCACGGAAGAACCCGATGAACAAGCATAACCTGGACTACAGTGACAAGCTTGATCTTATTCTCTATCATGTTCTGGATGCACGTCTGGAGCCCTGTCAGCTCGGCCAAGGGACCCCAGGTTAGGCCCCACTCTTGCCAAGAAGTGAGCCGCATCGGGACTCCAGATCGGAATTCGGGGGCCGCCACCCAGTTCGCGTCGCGCGGCTTGGTGATATAAAACCACCCTGATTGCCACCCCTTCACCGTCTCCGCAAACGAGCCTTCGGGCCAGGTGACGTTAGGCATCTTGCCTACCATGGCGCCTCCGCACTCTGCTCGTTGACCGTGCACTACCTTCGGCCTCACATTGAAGGTCTTCAGCCACAGGCCGAAGTGAGGCGGTATGCGGAGAAAGGCCTCACAAACGACGAAAAACGCCGAGATATTAAGGATGAAGTTGGGGGCTAGGTCGTGAAACTCGAGCCCGTAGTAAAACATCAACCCGCGGACGAATGGGTGAAGAGGGAACCCAAGCCTACGGACGAAGTGCGTAAGAAACACAACCCTCTCGTGGGGCTCGGGAGTAGGGACGATCTGTCCCTTGGCCGGGAGTCAATGGGCGATCTCTTTGGCCAGATATCCGGCCTCCCGGAGCTCCCTGATATCCTTCTTCTTGACAGAGGAGGCCATCCACTTACCCCCAGCTCCGGATCCGGACATCCTCGAAGTACTTTCTCGAGTGAGGAAAAAACTGAAGCTTGGGTGTTGGAACTCAAGGACGGAAGGGCTGAGGAAGAGGAAGGGCGTGGGTGAAAGAAGGGAATCCTTAGCCCTTTTATAGAGGCCGCGAATGTCAAGCGCTTTCCCACTCGCCTTAAACTCGCCTGTTCCCAATGGCCGTGCAAATGGCGCGGTTGGGTTACCCACGCCCGCATTGATGAGAATCCCGCAATAAGGGGACACGATCTCTGCTTCGACAAGACGTTCCAATAGCAACCGCGTCTCACAACGTGGGGTGGCAGATGAAAACGGTTCAAGATGATAACCGGATAGGCGTAGCGTCATAAAAACTGTTAGCAGATTAGATTCGTGCAAATATTATGTTCTCTCTATGGTTGTGTGTGGAATGCGTTGCAGGTTCGGATACAATCATCGCATCCGAAGACTATCTTGGAGTTCGGAAGAAGGGGAACCCGCCTTGCAATGCCGAAGACAATCTGCGCGCCGGACTCCTCGTCATTGAAGCCAGGTTCAGGGGCTACTGAGGGAGTCCTGGACTAAGGGGTCCTCGGGCGTCCGGCCTGTTATCCATGGGCCAGATTGATGGGCTATGAAGACACGAAGACCGAAGACTATACCCGTGTCATGGATTGGACTCTACTTGGCGTGGAAGGCAAGCTAGGCGGTTGATTATGAAGATTCCCTCTTATGTAACCGACCTCGTGTAACCCTAGATCTCTCGCGTGTCTATATAAACCGGAGAGCATAGTCCGGATAGGACAGATTCATTACCATATACTCATGGGCTAGACTTCTTGGGTTTAGCCATTACGATCTCGTGGTAGATCAACTCTTGTAACACTCATATCCATCAAGATTAATCAAGCAGGAAGTAGGGTATTACCTCCATAGAGAGGGCCCGAACCTGGGTAAACATCGTGTCCCCCGTCTCCTGTTACCATCGATTCTAGACGCACAGTTCGGGACCCCCTACCCGAGATCCGCCACTTTTGACACCGACAGTAAGCAGTATGACTATTATCGCCCACAACTCTTTGTGTTCTACTCGTGCAAATCATCTACGCATAGACCTGGCTCGGATGCCACTGTTGGGGAATGTAGCATGCAATTTCAAAAAATTTCCTACGATCACGCAATATCTATCTAGGAGATGCATAGCAACGGGAAGGGGAGAGCGTGTCCACGTACCCTCGTAGACCGAAATCGGAAGCGTTTAGTTAACGCGGTTGATGTAGTCGAACGTCTTCACGATCCAACCGATCCAGGTACCAAACATACGGCACCTCCGTGTTCAGCACACGTGCAGCTCGATGACGTCCCTCGAGCTCTTGATCCAGTAGAGGGTCGAGGGAGAGTTCCGTCAACATGATGGCATGGTGACGTTGTTGGTGATGTGATCCGTGCAGGGCTTCGCCTAAGCACTACGACGCTATGACCGGAGGAGTAAACTGTGGAGGGGGGCACCGCACACGGCTAAGAGAAATCTTTGTGTACCTTTGGGGTGCCCCCTGCCCACGTATATAAAGGAGGGGAGGAGAGAGGCCGGCAGCCAGGAGGGGCGCGCTATGGGGGGAATCCTACTTGGACTCCTAGTCCAAGTAGGATTCCCCCTTTTCCTTTCTCCACCGGAGGGAAAAGGAAGGAGAGGGAGAGGAAGAGGGAAAGGGGGCGCCGCCCCCTCCCCCTAGTCCAATTCGGACTGCCATGGGGGGGGCTACCCCTTGCGGCTCTCCTCTCTCTCCACTAAGGCCCAATATTTCCCCGGGGGGTTCCGGTAACCCCTCGGTACTCCAGTAAAATACCCGAATCACCCGGAACCATTCCAATGTCTGAATACTACCTTCCAATATATGAATATTTACCTCTCGACCATTTCGAGACTCCTCGTCATGTCCGTGGTCTCATCCGGGACTCTGAACAAACTTCGGTCACCAAAACGCACAACTCATAATACAAATCGTCATCAAACGTTAAGCGTGCGGACCCTACGGGTTCGAGAACTATGTAGACATGACCAAGACACATCTCCGGTCAATAACCAATAGTGGAACCTGGATGCTCATATTGGCTCCTACATATTCTACGAAGATCTTTATTGGTCAAACCGCATAACAACATACGTCATTCCCTTTGTCATCGGTATGTTACTTGCCCGAGATTCGATCGTCGATATCACCATACCTAGTTCAATCTCGTTACCGGCAAGTCTCTTTACTCGTTTTGTAATGCATCATCCCGCAACTAACTCATTAGTCACATTGCCTGCAAGCCTTATAGTGATGTGCATTACCGAGAGGGCCTAGAGATACCTATGCGACACACGGAGTGACAAATCCTAATCTTGATCTATGCCAACTCAACAAACACCTTCAGAGACACCTGTAGAGCATCTTTATAACCACCCAGTTACGTTGTGATGTTTGATAGCACACAAAGTGTTCCTCCGGTATTCGGGAGTTGCATAATATCATAATCAGAGGAATATGTATAAGTCATGAAGAAATTAATAGCAATAAAACTAAACGATCATAATGCTAGGCTAACAGATGGGTCTTGTCCATCACATCATTCTCTAATGATGTGATCCCGTTCATCAAATGACAACACATGTCTATGGTTAGGAAACTTAACCATTTTTTATTAACGAGCTAGTCAAGTAGAGGCATACTAGGGACACTCAGTTTTGTCTATGTATTCACACATGTACTAAGTTTTCGGTTAATACAATTCTAGCATGAATAATAAACATTTATCATGATATAAGGAAATATAAATAACAACTTTATTATTGCCTCTAGGGCATATTTCCTTCACTTCTTGATCTCGTTTAGCTTCCTCAAAGGCCATAAGATCAGCGAACCGCACCGACAATACTCCTAGTTTGCTCAGTCCACATGAGAAAGTGTCATCCATCAATATCGGTGAAGCTCTGATCTTCGGTATTTCGTTGACGTCGCATGGGAGGAAATAGTTCCTGAGGTGTTCCAAGTTCCACGACCCATTACCGTTTAGCAGCTCCGACAGAAAACAAACTCTACATCACCCTTAGCTTGTGATAGGTTTTTTAGGAGTGGAGTCTAGGAATACAACTATCACGCTACTGTTGGGGAACACAATAATTTCAAAAAAATCCTATGATCACGCAAGATCTATCTAGGTGATGCATAGCAACGAGCAGAGAGAGTGTATCCACGTACCCTCGTAGACCGAAAGCGGAAGCGTTTAGTAACGCGGTTGTTGTAGTCGAACGTCTTCGCGATTCAACCAATCAAGTACCGAACGCACGACACCTCCGCGATCTGCACACGTACAACTCGATGACGTCCCTTGAACTCTTGATCCAGCTGAGGCCGAGGGAGAGTTTTGTTAGCATGACAACATGGAGACGGTGATGATGAAGTTACCGGCGCAGGGCTTCGCCTAAGCACTACGATGATATTACCGAGGTGTAAAACTGTGGAGGGGGGCACCGCACACGGCTAAAGATCAACTTGTGTGTCTACGGGGTGCCCCCTCCCCAGTATATAAAGGAGGGGAGGAGGAGGCCGGCCGGACACAAGGGGCGTGCCAAGGGGGGAGGAATCCTACTCCTAGTAGGAGTAGGTTTCCTCCTTTCCTAGTCCAACTAGGAGGAGAAGGAAGGAGAGGGAGAGGGAGAGGGAAAGAGGGGCCGCGCCCCCTCCCCTTGTCCTATTAGGACTCCCCTTGGGGGGCGCCACCTCCTGGCCGCAGCCCTCTCTCTCCCCTAAGGCCCACTAAGGCCCATAACTTCCCGGGGGGGGTGGGTTCCGGTATCCCTCCGGCACTCCGGTTTTATCTGAACTCCCCGAAACACTTCCGGTGTCCGAACAACATGGTCCAATATATCAATATTTATGTCTCGACCATTTTGAGACTCCTCGTCACGTCCGTGATCTCATCCGGAACTCCGAACTACCTTCGGTACATCAAAACACATAAACTCATAATACCGATCATCATCGAACGTTAAGCGTGCGGACCCTACGGGTTCGAGAACTATGTAGACATGACCGAGACTCATCTCCGGTCAACAGCAAATAGCGGAACCTGGATGCTCATATTGGCTCCCACATATTCTACGAAGATCTTTATCGGTCAAACCGCATAATAACATACGTTGTTCCCTTTGTCATCGGTATGTTACTTGCCCGAGATTTGATCGTCGGTATCATCATACCTACTTCAATCTCGTTACTGGCAAGTCTCTTTACTCGTTCCGTAATGCATCATCCCAACTAAATCATTAGTCACATTGCTTGCAAGGCTTATAGTGATGTGCATTACCTAGAGGGCCCAGAGACACCTCTCCGACAATCAGAGTGACAAATCCTAATCTCGATCTATGCCAACTCAACAAACACCATCGGAGACACCTATAGAGCATCTTTATAATCACCTAGTTACATTGTGACATTTGATAGCACACAAAGTGTTCATCCGGTATTCGGGAGTTGCATAATCTCATAGTCATAGGAACATGTATAAGTAATGAAGAAAGTAATAGCAACAAACTAAATGATCATAGTGCTAAGCTAACGGATGGGTCTTGTCAATCACATCATTCTCTAATGATGTGATCCCGTTCATCAAATGACAACTCATGTCTATGGCTAGGAAACATAACCATCTTTGATTAACGAGCTAGTCAAGTAGAGGCATACTAGTGACACTCTGTTTTGTCTATGTATTCACACAAGTACTATGTTTCCGGTTAATACAATTCTAGCATGAATAATAAACATTTATCATGATATAAGGAAATATAAATAATAACTTTATTATTGCCTCTAGGGCATATTTCCTTCAGTGTCCCACTTGCACAAGAGTCAGTAATCTTGATTACATAGTAATTATTCTAACACCCATGGAGTCTTGGTGCTGATCATGTTTTGCTCGTGAGAGACGCTTAGTCAACGGGTCTGCAACATTCAGATCCGTATGTATTTTGCAAATCTCTATGTCTCCCTCCTTGACTTGATCGCGGATGGAATTGAAGTGTCTCTTGATGTGTTTGGTTCTCTTGTGAAATCTGGATTCCTTCGCCAAGGCTATTGCTCCAGTATTGTCACAAAAGATTTTCATTGGACCCGATGCACTAGGTACGACACCTAGATCGGATATGAACTCCTTCATCTAGACTCCTTCATTTGCTGCTTCCGAAGCAGCTATGTACTCTGCTTCACACGTAGATCCCGCCATGATGCTTTGCTTAGAAATGCACCAATGACAGCTCCACCGTTCAATATAAATACGTATCCAGTTTGTGACTTAGAGTCATTCGGATCAGTGTCAAAGCTTGCATCGACGTAACCATTTACGTTGAGATCTTTGTCACCTCCATAAACGAGAAACATATCCTTAGTCCTCTTCAGGTATTTCAGGATGTTCTTGACCGCTGTCCAGTGATCCACTCCTGGATTACTTTGGTACCTCCCTGCTAAACTAATAGCAAGGCACACATCAGGTCTGGTACACAACATTGCATACATGATAGAACCTATGGCTGAGGCATAGGGAATGACTTTCATTTTCTCTCTATCTTCTGCAGTGGTCGGGCATTGAGTCTGACTCAACTTCACACCTTGTAACACAGGCAAGAACCCTTTCTTTGCTTGATCCATTTTGAACTTCTTCAAAACTTTATCAAGGTATGTGCTTTGTGAAAGTCTAATTAAGCGTCTTGATCTATCTCTATAGATCTTGATGCCCAATATATAAGCAGCTTCACCGAGGTCTTTCATTCAAAAACTCTTATTCAAGTATCCTTTTATGCTATCCAGAAATTCTATATCATTTCCAATCAATAATATGTCATCCACATATAATACTAGAAATGCTACAGAGCTCCCACTCACTTTCTTGTAAATACAGGCTTCTCCAAAAGTCTATATAAAATCATATGCTTTGATGACACTATCAAAACGTTTATTCAAACTCCGAGATGCTTGCACCAGTCCATAAATGGATCACTGGAGCTTGCACACTTTGTTAACATCCTTTGGATCGATAAAACCTTCGGGTTGCATCATATACAACTCTTGTTCCAGAAATCCATTCAAGAATGCAGTTTTCACATCCATTTGCCAAATTTCATAATCATAAAATGCGGCAATTGCTAACATGATTTGGACGGACTTAAGCATCGCTATGGGTGAGAAGGTCTCATCGTAGTCAACTCCTTGAACTTGTGGAAAACCTTTCGCAACAAGTCGAGCTTTGTAGACAGTAACATTACTGTCGGTGTCAGTCTTCTTCTTGAAGATCCATTTATTCTCTATGGCTTGCCAATCATCGGGCAAGTCAACCAAAGTCCACACTTCGTTCTCATACATGGATCCCATCTCATATTTCATGCCCTCAAGCAATTTCGCGGAATCTGGGCTCATCATCGCTTCCTCATAGTTCGTAGGTTCGTCATGGTTAAGTAACATGACTTCCAGAACAGGATTATTGTACCACTCTGGTGCGGATCTTACTCTGGTTGACTTATGAGGTTCAGTAGTAACTTGATCAGAAGTTTCATGATCGTTATCATTAGCTTCCTCACTAATTGGTGTAGGAATCACATGAACTGATTTCTGTGATGAACTACTTTCCAATAAGGGAGCAGGTACAATTACTTCATCAAGTTCTACTTTCCTTCCACACACTGCTTTCGAGAGAAACTCCTTCTCTAGAAAGGATACATTCTTAGCAACGAATATCTTGCCTTCGGATTTGTGTAGAAGGTGTACCCAACAGTCTCTTTTGGGTATCCTATGAAGACACATTTCTCCGACTTGGGTTGGAGCTTATCAGGTTAAAGCTTTTTCACATAAGCATCGCAGCCCCAAACTTTAAGAATCGACTACTTTGGTTTCTTGCCAAACCACAGTTCATATGGTGTCGTCTCAACGGATTTAGATGGCGCCCTATTTAATGTGAATGCAGCTGTCTCTAAAGCATAACCCCAAAACGATAGCGGCAAATCAGTAAGAGACATCATAGATTGCACCATATCTAATAAAGTGTGGTTACGACGTTCGGACACACCATTACGTTGTGGTGTTCTGGGTGGCGTGAGTTGCGAAACTATTCCGAATTGTTTCAAATGAAGACCAAACTCGTAACTCAAATATTCTCCTCCACGATCAGATCGTAGAAACTTTATTTTCTTGTTACGATGATTTTCCACTTCACTCTGAAATTCTTTGAACTTCTCAAATGTTTCAGACTTATGTTTCATCAAGTAGATATACCCATATCTGCTCAAATCATCTGTGAAGGTAAGAAAATAACGATACCCGCCGCGAGCCTCAACACTCATCGGACTGCATACATCAGTATGTATTATTTCCAACAAGTCTGTAGCTCGCTCCATTGTTCCAGAGAGCGGAGTCTTAGTCATCTTGCCCATGAGGCATGGTTCGCAAGCATCAAGTGATTCATAATCAAGTGAGTCCAAAAGCCCATCAGCATGGAGTTTCTTCATGCGCTTTACACCAATATGACCCAAACGGTAGTGCCACAAATAACTTGCACTATCATTATTAAACTTATATGTTTTGGCTTCAATACAATGAATATGTGTGTCACCACTATCGAGATTCAGCAAAAATAGACCACTCATCAAGGGTGCATGACCATAAAAGATATTACTCATATAAATAGAACAATCATTATTCTCTGATTTAAATGAATAACCATCTCGCATCAAACAAGATCCAGATATAATGTTCATGCTTAACGCTGGCACCAAATAACAATTTTTCAGGTCTAAAACTAATCCCGAAGGTAGATGTAGAGGTAGCGTGCTGACGGCGATCACATCGACTTTGGAACCATTTCCCACGCGCGTCATCACCTCGTCCTTAGCCAATCTTCGCTTAATCCGTAGCCCCTGTTCCGAGTTGCAAATATGAGCAACATAACCAGTATCAAATACCCAGGCAGTACTGTGAGCATAGTAAGGTACACATCAATAACATGTATATCAAATATACCTTTCACTTGGCCATCCTTCTTATCCACCAAATACTTGGGGTAGTTCTGCTTCCAGTGACCAGTCCCTTTGTAGTAGAAGCACTCAGTCTCAGGCTTAGGTCCAGACTTGGGCTTCTTCACTTGAGCAGCAACTTGCTTACCGTTCTTCTTGAAGTTCCCCTTCTTCCCTTTTCCCTTTTTGTTGAAACTAGTGGTCTTGTTGACCATCAACACTTGATGGTCCTTCTTGATTTCTACCTCCATAGCCTTTAGCATCGCGAAGAGCTCGGGAATTGTCTTATCCATCCCTTGCATATTATAGTTCATCACAAAGCTTTTGTAGCTTGGTGGCAGTGATTGAAGAACTGTGTCAATGACACTATCAACCGGAAGATTAACTCCCAGCTGAGTCAAGTGATTGTGGTACCCAGACATTTTGAGTATATGTTCATTGACAGAACTATTCTCCTCCATTTTATAGCTGTAGAACTTATTGGAGACTTTATATCTCTCAATTCGGGCATTTGCTTGAAATATTAACTTCAACTGCTGGAACATCTCATATGCTCCATGACGTTCAAAACATCATTGAAGTCCCGGTTCTAAGCTGTAAAGCATGGCACATTGAACTATCGAGTAGTCATCAGCTTTGCTCTGCCAGGCGTTCACAATGTCTGGCGTTGCTCCTGCAGCGGGTCTTGCACCTAGCGGTGCTTCCAGGATGCAATTCTTCTGTGCAGGAATGAGGATAATCCTCAAGTTATGGACCCAGTCCGTATAGTTGCTACCACCATCTTTCAACTTAGCTTTCTCTAGGAACGCATTAAAATTCAAAGGAACAGTAGCATGGGCCATTGATATACAACAACATAGACATGCAAAATACTACCAGGTACTAAGTTCATGATAAATTAAAGTTCAATTAATCATATTACTTTAAGAACTCCCACTTAGATAGACATCCCTCTAATCATCTAAGTGATCACGTGATCCAAATCAACTAAACCATGTCTGATCATCACATGAGATGGAGTAGTTTTCAATGGTAAACATCACTATGTTGATCATATCTACTATATGATTCACGC
The DNA here is from genome assembly GCF_002575655.3 of Aegilops tauschii subsp. strangulata. Lineage (NCBI taxonomy): Eukaryota > Viridiplantae > Streptophyta > Magnoliopsida > Poales > Poaceae > Aegilops > Aegilops tauschii. The sequence goes on from NC_053037.3 coordinate 409,123,830, forward strand.
TCGACCTTTCGGTCTCAGTGTTCCGAGGCCATATCTGCATATGCTAGGCTCGTCAAGTTTAACCCGAGTACTCTGCGTGTGCAAAACTGGCTTGCACCCGTTGTATGTGAACGTAGAGCTTATCACACCCGATCATCACGTGGTGTCTTGGCACGACGAACTATCACAACGGTGCATACTCAGGGAGAACACTTATACCTTGAAATTTAGTGAGTGATCATCTTATAATGCTACCGCCGTACTAAGCAAAATAAGATGCATAAAGGATAAACATCACATGCAATCAATATAAGTGATATGATATGGCAATCATCATCTTGTGCCTTTGATCTCCATCTCCAAAGCACCGTCATGATCACCATCGTCACTCGCTTGACACCTTGATCTCCATCGAAGCATCGTTGTCGTTTCGCCAACTATTGCTTCTACGACTATCGCTACCGCTTAGTGATAAAGTAAAGCAATTACATGACGATTGCATTTCGTACAATAAAGCGACAACCATAAGGCTCCTGCCAGTTGCAGATAAATTTTACAAAACATAATCATCTCATAAAACAATTTATATATCATCACGTCTTAACCATATCACATCACAACATGCCCTGCAAAAACAAGTTAGACGTCCTCTATTTTGTTGTTGCAAGTTTTACGTGGCTGCTACGGGCTTAGCAAGAACCGTTCTTACCTACGCATCAAAACCACAACGATTTTTCGTCAAGTGTGCTATTTTAACCTTCAACAAGGATCAGGCGTAGTCACACTAGATTCAACTAAAGTTGGAGAAACAGACACCCACTAGCCACCTGTGTGCGAAGCACGGCGGTAGAACCAGTCTCATGAACGCGGTCATGTAATGTCGGTCTGGGCCGCTTCATCCAACAATACCGCCGAATCAAAGTATGACATGCTGGTAAGCAATATGACTATTATCGCCCACAACTCTTTGTGTTCTACTCGTGCATATAACATCTACGCATAGACCTGGCTCGGATGCCACTGTTGGGGAACGCAGTAATTTCAAAAAAATTCCTACGATCACGCAAGATCTATCTAGGTGATGCATAGCAACGAGCGGGGAGAGTGTGTCCACGTACCCTCGTAGACCGAAAGCGGAAGCGCTTAGTAACGCGGTTGATGTAGTCGAACGTCTTCGCGATTCAACCGATCAAGTACTTCTATGATAAAAAAATCATGACAGAAAATTGGCTTTTCGTCCTGGGCGGCCCGGAGATGCAGCTGCATGACATTCTTTGGGCCGTCCATGACGGAAAAAACCATGGTAGTAACGAGGGCGAGGAAAATATCGGGGAGTTACCGGTTACGGTGGTTGGTCGGGGGCCGAGCGATGCGTGTTTCTCTCGTACGTACGCGCGTGTGTGCGAGTCGTTGGGCTCTAACTGAACCCGAGCGAGGCGTTGGGCTCTAACTGAACCCGAGCGATTGCACTGCAGGCTACGCGTTACTGAACCCGAGCGATCGACCGATCCCTTGCTGTTAACTGAACCCAAGTAACTGAAGCTGATCGATGCTGCCTCTGGATGAACAGTGAGCGTTGTTGAGGGGGTTTGGATGAACAGTTCTAGGTGGGGGGTTGGATGAACAGGACCCCGTGGTAGTAGAGGTCGTTGCCGCTGGATGAATAGTACCCCTGATCGATCGAGCCGGTGGATGAACAGGACCCCGTGGAGGGCTGGATGAACAGGACCCCATGGAGGGCTGGTTGAACAGTAGCCAGTGGAGGGCTGGTTGAACAGTAGCCGGTGGAGGGCTAGATGAATAGTAGCCCATGGAGGGGTGGTTGAACAGGACCCCGTGGAGAGGGCTGGCTGAACAGTAGCCGGTGGAGGAGCGGTGGAGGCTGGATGAACAGGAGCCCGTGGATGAACAGTCGCAGGTGGAGGCTGGAGGAGGTCGACGTTGGATGAACAGGAGCCCGTGGAGGTAGTCGACGGTGGATGAACAGTAGCCCGTGGAGGCAGTCGACGGTGGAGATGAACAGGTTCCCGTGGAGTCCTGTTTTGCGGTACGCCACACCCCTCTGGTTGAACAGGACCCCCGTTTCGACCGTAGCGCTCCAACACAAGTCCGTTTCCTCCGTTTTGCGGTACGCCACACCCCTCTCGATCAACAGGACCCCGTTTCGACCGTTTTGCGGTACGCCAGAGCCCTCCCGATGAACAGGATCCCATTTCGACCGTGGCCAGTCGAACACAAGGCCGTTTCCTCCGTTCGACGGTACGCCAGGCATCTTTCCATCGCCTGTTCCGTCCAAGCAGGTTGGCTCCTGATGAACAGCATGCGTTCCATTGCCTCCCGATGAACACGACGCATTCCGTTGCCTCCCCATGAACATGACGACGACACAGTTTCTCCGTTCCGACCCAACCATGTATACGAGTCCTGGCCGTACGTATGCGCGAGTAGGCGTTCGAGACCCCGCCCGTATGTACGTACGTGGCCGTATTTACTTTCTTGCACCCTGGCCACTGTACATACGTGTACATGCTACGTGCGCGCCTCTATTACGACACGTGCCCTTCCTTACACGGCCATGGTTCATCGCTGCAGCTTGCAGACAGACCGATCGACTAGTATGTAAGTACACGTTCGCGACCAGAATGACAACGCTATGTACGCTTCGACCGGGTGGGTCCCGACTGTCACACACTTCCTTGCGTGCGAAGATGTAGCTGGTGGGTCCCAACAGTCAGGGGGGCGAATCATTTTTTTGCCCGTAATATGGACGCACTTCCTTGCGTGCGAAGATGTAGCTGGTGGGTCCCAACAGTCAGGGGGGAAACTTTTTTTCGCAAAATACGGTGGCCCGTCCGATGGGTCCCTGCTGTCAGGTGGAGGAATAATTATTTTGCGCGTAATAAGGAGGCACTTCCTTGCTGCGGCCGTGGATCCAGCTGTCAGCCTCTCAACATACAGTACTCTTCCGATGGAAGTCGTTGATTGACCACATTGACCACGCCGCGCCGAGAGAACCAAGGCGGTGGATGAAGATGAGGCCTAGGAAGGGAATGACGTGGAGCCGGGGAAGACACGGCAGTGGATGCCCACGCGGAGAGGAGTACGAGGGTTCACTGGTTCGGCTGCGGTGTGAGGCTGTCGTCGCCGCAGGGCCTGGCCAGCGATGGGAGTAGTAGGGGGCGGTGAGGCCTCCGCGGCAGCACAGTTGGCCACGGGAGGCAAGAGCACGCGGTGGTTTGGACGGCTGGAGCAAGAAAATCAGAGGTTGAATAAGCAGGAGGACCGTTGGATGTTAACAGTCCAACGGTCATTGGTGATAGAATCGTTTGTTGACTAAGTTGACAAAGCCCATCCGTCCGCGTCAACTTAGTAGGCCCACAAGTCAGCCTCCCACTATGGTGGGTCCCAGCTAGCAGGGGGAGTATTCATTTTTTTGTGCGTAATAAGGAGGCACTTCCTTGCGTGCGAAGATATATCTGGTGGGTCCGAGCTGTCAGCGGGAGTATTCATTCTTTTTGGCATAATAAGGAGGTACTTGCTTGCGTGCGGCCATGGACCATGTGGGTCCTAACTGTCAGGCTCTCCATGTACGTCTCTCTTCCGATGTTGTCGTTTGCTGACAACGTTGACCACGCCGTGCCGAGAACACCAGCGCGATGGACGACGGCGAGACCCAGGAAGGGAATGACCCGGAGGCGGCGAAGCCACAGCAGTGGAGGGATGTGGGTGAGTAGAGGGATGGCCTGGCCAGCGGTGGGAGTAGTAGGGGGCGGTGAGGCCTGCGCGGCAGCACAGCCGACCACGGGAGGCAGGAGCAGGCGGTCCCGCCGGCGCTGGATTTGGTGGCTAGAGCAAGAAGATCAGAGATTGAAGAAACACGACGGCCGTTGGATTGGCATCCAACAGTTACGTCTGCTAGAATCGTTTGTTGTCGTATATAATAAGTAAAAAAAATCTTGCGTACGCGTCAACTTAATAGGCCCACAAGTCAGACCATTCCCTACTTTTTTAATAATTTATATATAGCTCATTGCAACTTCTTATGCAATTTATTGCTGTCCTTTTTTGTTGGCCAGGGCCAAGGCTAAAAGTTTAAACGACATTTCGCATATTTCTGTGGTTCCAAACTATTTTTAATACCAAAATGTCGAACCAGATTTAAAGTACTTTGAATATATATTTGAATTAGGTTAAAGCCTAGTGAAATTGGAATATAAAAATGTAAAAAAATCAGAAATTATAAAGTAATTGCCAATTTGTCATCTGTTTTTTATATTTATAGCCCATTTCATATTACTTTCAAGATTTGCAGGCATCTTGAAAGGGGTCCAGCCCATCAGGGCGTAGAAAAATAAGTAGGCCTGGATTGGGTATTCTTCAGTAAAAATAAACTAGGCTCATTTTCAGAAAACAAAAAATAGCTGGGCTGGTCATGTGGTGAACATAAATATAAGCCTGGGATAGACAGGCCACAGTCCAGTTGAAACCCTGCTCCGTCTCAACAATAAAAAAATAATGCTCGAGTAGCTACGTCCCACGTGTCAGCCAATCTTGTACTGTTCTATCATCTATTGACAATATACGCTGACAATGTCATGGGTCCCAGATGTCAGGAAACCACTAGCAGGAAGCATTTTCTTTTTCCATACGCTGACAATGGAGTATATATATATAACACAAAAAATGAGGAACTTCCTTGCGTCCGGCCATGGACATGGTGGGCCCCTACTGTCATCCTCTCCACATACAGTCCTCTGCCGATTCCTCTTGTTTGTTGATCATGTTGACAACGCGAGAGGGCGGCACCGCGGCGAGCGCAGCAAAGCACGCGGAGGATGACGGCGAGGCCTCGGATGTCGGTGTTAATGATTTAGGAGACGGTGGGGCGGCGATGCGTGCGCTGAGGCGCAACCAACCGTGGAGGCGGAAGCAGGCGGCCCCGCCGGCGCTGGTTTGGTTTTGGCGGCTGGAGGAAGAAAGGACTGATGCTACCTCTTGAGCATGCATTGGTTTTCCCTTGAAGAGGAAAGGGTGATGCAGCAAAGTAGCGTAAGCATTTCCCTCAGTTTTTGAGAACCAAGATATCAATCCAGTAGGAGGTTACACGCAAGTCGCCTCGTACCTACACAAACAAATAAGAACCTTGCAACCAACACGATAAAGGGGTCGTCAATCCCTTCACGGCCACTTGCAAAATTGAGATCTGATAGAGATAATAAGATAAATATTTTTGGTATTTTTATGATATAGATTGGAAAGTAAAGATTGCAAAATAAAAGACGAAAGAAATAGTAAATTGATAGGAAAATAATATGATGGAAGATAGACCCGGGGGCCATAGGTTTCACTAGTGGCTTTTCTCAAGATAGCATAATTTACGGCGGGTGAACAAATTACTGTCGAGCAATTGATAGAAAAGTGCATAGTTATGAGAATATCTAGGCATGATCATGTATATAGGCATCACGTCCGCGACAACTAGACCAAAACGATTCTGCATCTACTACTATTACTCCACACATTGACCGCTATCCAGCATGCATCTAGAGTATTAAGTTCATAAGAATAGAGTAACGCATTAGGCAAGATGACATGATGTAGAGGGATAAACTCAAGCAATATGATATAAACCCCATCTTTTTATCCTCGATGGCAACAATACAATACGTGCCTTGTTGCCCATGCTGTCACTGGGAAAGGACACCGCAAGATTGAACCCAAAGCTAAGCACTTCTCCTATTGCAAGAAATATCAATCTAGTAGGCCAAACCAAACTATTAATTCAAAGAGACTTGCAAAGATATTTCAAATCATACATATAAGAATTTAGAGAAGAACGAAATATTGTTCATAGATAATCTTGATCATAAACCAACAATTCATCGGATCTCGACAAACACACCACAAAAAGAATTACATCGAATAGATCTCCAAGAAGATCGAGGAGAACTTTGTATTGAGATCCAAAGAGAGAGAAGAAGCCATCTAGCTAATAAGTATGGACCCGAAGGTCTGTGGTAAACTACTCACACATCATCGGAGAGGCTATGGTGTTGATGTAGAAGCCTTCCGTGATCGATTCCCCCTCTGGTGGAGTGCCGGAAAAGGCCCCAAGATGGGATCTCACGGGTACAGAAGGTTGCGGCGGTGGAAATAGGGTTTCGTGTTGCTCTCGGATGTTTTGAGGGTATATGAGTATATATAGGTAAAAGAAGTAGGCCGGTGGAGCCACGAGGGGCCCACGAGGGTGGGGGCACGCCTACCCCCTGGGCGCGCCTCCCTGCCTCATGGATTCCTCGTTGCTTCCTTGACGTCCATTCCAAGTCTCCTGGATTGCGAAACACTGAAATAGGCAAAAAAACAGCAATTTGCACTGGGCCTTCGGTTAATAGGTTAGTCCCAAAAATAATATAAAAGTGCATAGTAAAGCCCATTAAACATCCAAAACAGATAATATAATAGCATGGAAGAATCAAAAATTATAGATACCTTGGAGACGTATCAAGCATCCCCAAGCTTAATTCCCGCTCGTCCTCGAGTAGGTAAATGATAAAAACAGAGTTTTTGATGTGGAATGCTACCTAGCATAATTCTCAATGTAATTTTCTTTATTGTGGCATGAATGTTCAGATCCGAAAGATTCAAGATAAAATTTTAATATAGGCATAAAAATAATAATACTTCAAGCATACTAACAAGCAATCATGTCTTCTCAAAATAACATGGCCAAATAAAGTTATCCCTACAAATTCATATAGTCTGGCCGTGCTCTATCTCCATCACACAAAATATTTAAATCATGCACAACCCCGATGACAAGCCAAGCAATTGTTTCATACTTTTGATGTTCTCAAACTTTTTCAATCTTCACGCAATACATGAGCGTGAGCCATGGACATAGCACTATATGTGGAATAGAAGGGTGGTTGTGGAGAAGACAAAAAGGAAGAAGATAGTCTCACATCAACTAGGCGTATCAATGGGCTATGGAGATGCCCATCGATAGATATCAATGTGAGTGAGTAGGGATTGCCATGCAACGGATGCACTTGAGCTATAAGTGTATGAAAGCTCAACAAAAGAAACTAAGTGGGTGTGCATCCAACTCGCTTGCTCACGAAGACCTAGGGCATTTTGAGGAAGCCCATCATTGGAATATGCAAGCCAAGTTCTATAATGTAAAATTCCCGCTAGTATATGAAAGTGACAACATCGGAGACTCTCTATCGTGAAGATCATGGTGCTACTTTGAAGCACAAGTGTGGTAAAAGGATAGTAACATTGTCCCTTCTCTCTTTTTCTCTTAATTTTTTATTTGGGCTTCTTTGGCCTCTTTTATTTAATTTTTTTCGTCCGGAGTCTCATCCCGACTTATGGGGGAATCACAGTCTCCATCATCCTTTGCTCACTTGGGACAATGCTCTAATAATGATGATGATCACACTTTTATTTACTTACAACTCAAGAATTACAAATCAATACTTAGAACAAAATATGACTCTATGTGAATGCCTTCGGCGGTGTACCGGGATATGCTATGAATCAAGAGTGACATGTATGAAAGAATTATATAGGTGGCTTTGCCACAAATACGATGTCAACTACATGATCATGCAAAGCAATATGACAATGATGAAGTGTGTCATAATAACGGAACGGTGGTAAGTTGCATGGCAATATATCTCGGAATGGTTATGGAAATGCCATAATAGGTAGGTATGGTGGCTTTTTTTAGGAAGGTATATGGTGGGTGTATGATACCGGCGAAAGGTGCGCGGTATTAGAGAGGCTAGCAATGGTGGAAGTGTGAGAGTGCGTATAATACTCAACATTAGTCATAAAGAACTCACATACTCATTGCAAAAATCTATTAGTTATCGAAACGAAGTACTACGCGCATGCTCCTAGGGGGATAGATTGGTAGGAAAAGACCATCGCTCGTCCCCGACCGCCACTCATAAGGAAGACAATCAATAAATAAATCATGCTCCGACTTCATCACATAACGGTTCACCATACGTGCATGCTACGGGAATCACAAACTTTAGAACAAGTATTTCTCAAATTCACAACTACTCAACTAGCATGACTCTAATATCACCATCTTCATATCTCAAAACAATTATAAAGAATCAAACTTCTCATAGTATTCAATGCACTTTATATGATAGTTTTTATTATACCCATCTTGGATGCTCATCATATTAGGACTAATTTTATAGCCAAAGCAAACTACCATGCTGTTCTATAAGACTCTCAAAATAATGTAAGTGAAGCATGAGAGATCAATAATTTCTATAAAATAAAACCACCACCATGCTCTAAAAAGATATAAGCGAAGCACTAGAGCAAAATTATCTAGCTCAAAAGATATAAGTGAAGCACATAGACTATTCTAATAAATTCCGATTCATGTGTGTCTCTCCAAAAGGTGTGTACAGCAAGGATGATTGTGGTAAACTAAAAAGAAAAGACTCAAATCATACAAGATGCTCCAAGCAAAACACATATCATGTGGTGAATAAAAATATAGCCTCAAGTAAAGTTACCGATGAACGAAGACGAAAGAGGGGATGCCTTCCGGGGCATCCCCAAGCTTAGGTTTTTGGTTGTCCTTGAATTTTACCTTGGGGTGCCTTGGGAATCCCCAAGCTTAGGCTCTTTCCACTCCTTATTCTATAATCCATCAAATCTTTACCCAAAAACTTGAAAACTTCACAACACAAAACTCAACAGAAAATCTCATGAGCTCCGTTAGTATAAGAAAACAAATCACCACTTTAAGGTACTGTAATGAACTCATTATTTACTTATATTGGTGTTAAACCTACTGTATTCCAACTTCTATATGGTTCATACCCCCTGTTACTAGCCATAGATTCATCAAAATAAGCAAACAACACACGAAAAACAGAATCTGTAAAAAACAGAACAGTCTGTAATAATCTTGATCAAACGTATACTTATGTAACTCCAAAAATTCTGCAATAAATTGGTGGACGTGAGGAATTTGTCTGTTAATTATCTGCAAAAAGAATCAACCTAAAATCACTCTCCAGTAAACAATGGCAGCTAATCTTGTGAGCGCTAAAGTTTCTGTTTTTTACAGCAAGATCATAAAGACTTGACCCAAGTCTTCTCAAAGGTTCTACTTGGCACAAAACACTAATTAAAACATAAAACCACATCTAAACAGAAGCTAGATGAATTATTTATTACTAAACAGAAACAAAAAGCAAGAAACTAAAATAAAATTGGGTTGCCTCCCAACAAGCGATATCGTTTAACGCCCCTAGCTAGGCTTAAAGGCAAGAATAGATCTAGGTATTATCATAATAATGGTAAGGCAAATCGCGAAAACTCATCTCATATTCCCTACGTTCAGCAGCAAGTTTTCTTTGTGGCAAGCAAAAGTAATCAAAAGGGCTAAATTTAATGGGACGAAAGTCCCCAAGATCAAGCTCGGGAGGTATGGGTTCCTCCTTTGGCCCTTTATATTGCACAACCAATTCATCATTATAAGCATTCTTTTGGCAAAAATTCATGAGCCTTTGCTCGAGAGAAAAACCTAACCCATTGTTCCGAATAGCAAAATCATCATTGAGTTCAGAAATTCTATCAACTAGAACATCAGTAGGAACCTTCTTTCTAAGGTTTTCATTGTAAGCAACATGATCTAAAGATCGTAAATGCATTAAGTCTTATTGATTAAAAAGGATAGCTTCTATGGGAGGACGACAAGCGTCCACCCTATAATGCGCAAAAATTTCATTGGCCTCTTTCATTATAAATCAGAACACATGTGCCAAAAAGATAGTAGCTGCACGCTTAACAGAAGAATGCTCGATATTGGAAAACTCTAGAAAAATCCTTTGTATGCAAGGATGCATATGAATAAATTGTCTTTCAAGTTCAACTATGAGCAAAGATATAGCGTCCGCAAGACTACTAGTTCTATGAAGAATAGACCCACCCATAGTGGGCAGGGTGCCGGCACAAGTAAAGAAATCTTGAATAACTCCTTTTCCAATAATATTACCACTACCAATCCGAAACTTTTTAGTGTGTAAAATAGTAGGATCTTCATGAGGATCATCAAAAGCATCAAAGTTTTCCATGTTATTACCACTATCAATGATAACCTCCCCAATTTCAGACATGATGGCAGCAAATTGCACAAAGAACAAACACACAGGAAGCAAGCGAAAAGAGACGAACGGAATAACAGGGCGAATAACACGGCAAAGGTGAAGTGGGAGAGAGGAAAACGAGAAGCAAATGGCAAATAATGTAATGCGAGGGATAAGAGTTTGTGATGGGTACTTGGTATGTCTTGACTTGTGTGTAGATCTCCCCGGCAACGGCGCCAGAAATCCTTCTTGCTACCTCTTGAGCATGCGTTGGTTTTCCCTTGAAGAGGAAAGGGTGATGCAGCAAAGTAGCGTAAGTATTTCCCTCAGTTTTTGAGAACCAAGGTATCAATCCAGTAGGAGGTTACACGCAAGTCGCCTCGTACCTACACAAACAAATAAGAACCTTGCAACCAATGCGATAAAGGGGTTGTCAATCCCTTCACGGCCACTTGCAAAAGTGAGATCTGATAGAGATAATAAGATAAATATTTTTGGTATTTTTATGATATAGATTGGAAAGTAAAGATTGCAAAATAAAAGACGGAAGAAATAGTAAATTGATAGGAAAATAATATGATGGAAGATAGACCCGCGGGCCATAGGTTTCACTAGTGGCTTCTCTCAAGATAGCATAATTTACGGTGGGTGAACAAATTACTGTCGAGCAATTGATAGAAAAGTGCATAGTTATGAGAATATCTAGGCATGATCATGCATATAGGCATCACGTCTGCGACAAGTAGACCGAAACGATTCTGCATCTACTACTATATTACTCCACACATCGACCGCTATCCAGCATGCATCTAGAGTATTAAGTTCATAAGAACAGAGTAACACATTAGGCAAGATGACATGATGTAGAGGGATAAACTCAAGCAATATGATATAAACCCCACCTTTTTATCCTCGATGGCAACAATACAATACGTGCCTTGCTGCCCCTGCTGTCACTGGGAAAGGACACCGCAAGATTGAACCCAAAGCTAAGCACTTCTCCCATTGCAAGAAAGATCAATCTAGTAGGCCAAACCAAACTGATGATTCGAAGAGACTTGCAAAGATATTTTAAATCATACATATAAGAATTCAGAGAAGAACCAAATATTGTTCATAGATAATCTTGATCATAAACCCACAATTCATCGTATCTCGACAAACACACCGCAAAAATAATTACATCGAATAGATCTCCAAGAAGATCGAGGAGAACTTTGTATTGAGATCCAAAGAGAGAGAAGAAGCCATCTAGCTAATAACTATGGACCCGAAGATCTGTGGTAAACTACTCACACATCATCGGAGAGGCTATGGTGTTGATGTAGAAGCCTTCCGTGATCGATTCCCCCTCCGGCGGAGCGCCGGAAAAGGCCCCAAGATGGGATCTCACAGGTACAGAAGGTTGCGGCGGTGGAAATAGGGTTTCGTGGTGCTCTCGGATGTTTTCAGGGTATATGAGTATATATAGGCGAAAGAAGTAGGTCGGTGGAGCCACGAGGGGCCCATGAGGGTGGGGGGCGCACCTACCCCCTGGGCGCGCCTCCCTGCCTCGTGGCTTCCACGTTGCTTCCTTGACGTCCACTCCAAGTCTCCTGGATTCACTACAAAAAAAATACACTTCCGTGATGATACGTGTTTGTCACAGTAGTTCGCGTTTTTTGTCATGCATGTACATCCATGACAAATTAATGACAGAATCAAGATAGTCATACTTGTGCTGTCGTAGAAGTGTTCCATGACATTACCAAAATTATCATCACGGAAGTGTCCACTTCCATGACGATAAATCGCGCGTCACAGAAGTGCTTTCGTCAAGGGTGACCGACACGTGGCATCCACCGTAATGGAACGCCGTTAAGCTATCGGGTCGGGTTTTGGATCCGATAACCCGTTAACAGCCCCGACCAATGGGGATTTTCCACGTGTAAAATCATCATTGGCTAGATGAAACATGTGTCGGCTCATCGTTGGGACAGATGTCATCCACTCACTGGATAGAAGGCGCCTATGATACGTCGACACGTGGCACGGCCCAATAGTGGCCCATTCCTGTGAAAAGGCCGGCCCGTTTGACTTGGTCAAAAGCTGGCGGGCCGGCCCATGGAAAGCGTGTTAACGGACTGTTCGCATATAGCCCATTTACAGCCCGCTAACCCAAGGCCCGTTACGCCCTATCCGAATTAGGCCCAGTAGCGTCATCTGGGCCATCCAATATGATTCCAGCCCGTTTTCACTTCTGGCCCATGTATAGCCCATGACGTCTTTCGGCCCATATGAGGCCCTGTGTAACTCTTGGCCCATTAGCGGCCCGTGCTGAAACTGGCCCGTAATGAACAGTGTATTACTTTACACCCAATTATCGGCCCGTGGTGAAACTGGCCCGTAATGAACAGTGTATCACTTTATACCCATTAACGGACCGTTATTCCGTTGGGCCGTTTCCAGCCCAAGTTAACTTTCGGCCTTCTGAGGGCCCATTTATTCTTGGGCATATTTGCAGCATTCGGTTACTTATGGCCCGTTACTGTCATTTTCTGCTTGTGGGCCAAATTCAGCCCGTCGTTTGTGGGCCGTTAGTCTGTTGGGCCATTTTCATAGCATCACCAAATACGGCCTATTAACGATGGCCCGTTATGGTCGGCCCATGAACGGAAGATTCCAACTCTAGCCCGTTTACGGCCATAATGCGGTCTGTTTGGCCCATGTTTGGCCAATCGATCATACGGCCCGTATAAGGCCCATTGATGATACGGCCCGCACAAGGCCCATTATTTCTACGGCCCGTAGAAGGCCCATTGTTTCTACGGCCCGTAGAAGGCCCACTGTTTCTACGGCCAGTAGGAGGCCTAGTGTCACTACAGTAAATATTAGCCCATGGTTATTGTGGCCTAGTTTTAAAAAATAGGTTATTGCAGCCACTAGCTAACCGCGGAAAAAGAACTGCAATGACTACAAGCAAACAAATAAACAAGACAACAAGGAAATTAATAAGCAAGCAACTAACGCTAGGCTATCACGGCTATTACACATATTACATCCACTGGGCATCAAAGTTCGCCACCAGTGCAAATATAGGGAACAAAGCAGCATATCATATACACTGGTTGTCAAAGTTGGCGACGAGCGCAAATAAACGCCGCAGCAAAACAAATCCAGAACTGAAACCACTTCAGAAGATCTCAAGAAACAATATCCTGGGTACCCATAATGCTGGCAAGATGCTTAGCAAGCTTATTAACTTTCTCTTGTTTGGCGCTTAAATCCTCCAGCGCTTGCTGTTGCACCAGAAAATATGCATCTGAATTCTGCTGGGACTTCCTCAGTCCTTCAGCTTCCTGTCACAGCACATCTGATCGATGTCTTTCAACTTGAAGTTGAGACTCAAGAAGACGAACTGATTCAGGCAGCGAGTTCGAAGAGCTGGTGCCAGCAGTAGTGGCCAGTAACTCGAACACTACATCAAGACAGGACTTTTGGGTTCCCTCACTGTCGTCAAGATAGTTTTTATCAGCTTTCTTGGAGACCAACAGGGATGTCTCACTATCTTGAACCTTATCTGCATTACTTCCTTTACCATTGGATAACACGGTACTGTTCTCCAATATTTTGTCCGCATTCTAAAAGAGAAACAAGCAGACACATCACATATTTACCATGTTGTATATGAAACTCATATTGGTAAATGAGTTCAGTAGTAAAGTGGACAGGATAACAGCATGAAACAAACATATATCTATGTACCATGGTCACTTTATGGTCTATATCATTCTAGTTTTTGTTGCCAAATCAAGATAGAGACACAGTTCAAATAATATTTGTTCAAGACAAAGCAGAATAGACAGAATATAAGTGTGGGTAACTATAGAGCAATAACAACACTTGTAATGTGCATGACATGAGAACATAACTGTTTATTCAATTGAAACTGAAATCAACATAGAGCAGGTTACAACAGCAAACCAGTTAAAGAAACAGGTTTAAAACATACCTGTTGCGCCATTGGAGTTTCAATTCCATCCTTCAAATTTGAAAATAGTTGGTATGAGTAAATACAGTAATGCAAGAGCAAAGGAGTATGAACCATAGCTACAGAACCTGACCTGAGAACAAATCTTCTTCTCCTGTAAGCGTTGAGTTGGGATTCGGAGTGGTGGTCCTCGTGCTTTGGGCACTGCAGTTCCCTTACTAACTGCTCGTGTTTGGGTGCTCTGTGGTGGAGACGGTGTTGTGTCAACTGGAACTGGGTTACTATCTGCCGGGGTTGGGGTTAGAAGGGGTGTAGCTGGTTCTCTGTCCAACTGGGTAGGGGTACAATCTGCGAGAGTCTGGGTTATGTGTGGTGGATCTGGTCCTTGGGCAAGTACAACCGTGGTTCTATCTGCATCAACTGGTAGCACTATCTTTTCTGAAGACCGTGTTGTTACTCCCTTAGATACTGCCATCACGCTCTCCAATTCAAATGGCTGATAAACAAGAAAAGTAATTGAAAGTATAGACATTGTATGATAGACAGGCGCAATAGATAGTGGGGAATAAAAGAGGGCATGAAATAATTCGTATTTATGTTGTCTAACCAAACAGGATAGCATGACACAATTTCACATATATGATGGCTAACTAAAAAGGATAGCATGACACAATTTCACATTATGATGGCTAACTAAAAAATATGGAAAGACATAGTTCAAAATATGAGACTATGTAAACAGGATGACATGACATAACTATATAATGTGTTTATTAAATAGGTTGGCATGCCATAATTCACATACATTCACGGATAGAATGCCATAATTCAAAATATGATGACTGTAAACACTAAACAGGATGAGATGATATAACTATATGATGTCTTTATTAAATGGGTTGCCATGCCATAATTCAGATAGATGATGTGTATGTACTATGTAAACATGATGGCATGATATAATTCAAATATATGATTTATATAGTAAGCAAGTAAGCAGATGGCAATCCATATATGATGTAAAAACTAAGCAATGCATGACATGGGTAATATAACCCTGCCAAGTTTGAGCATAGACCTTAGGGGGGAAATAGGACTGGTCATCAGTCTCTGAATCCTCCTCTGAGGAGCTCTCTGTAACCAGCAAGATGTCTGCTTCAGAAGGTAGCATTGTCTGCTCTGAATACCTTGTTTTCACTCCAGATACTTCCATCACCGCTTCAAATGGCTGATGTACAGGAAGAGTGGTTGAATATACAAACGTTGTCGACAAATGGAACACGTAATACAAAAAAATGATAGCATGATATAATTCACATACATGATGGTTGGCTAAACAGCATGGCATTGCATAATTCACATATATAATGCCTTTGCAACAAGATAGCATTGTATAATTCACATATATAATGTCTTGCAACAAGATGGCAATGCATAATTCACATATATGGTAATTAGACACTGAACAGGTGGCCTTCAAACAAAGCATGTCTAAACTAATCAAATGACATAGCAATGCGAGACACCATACGCACGATATGAGCAACATAACCCTGCCAAGTTAGAGCATACACCTCGGGGGGGATAGGACTGGTCATCTGTCTCTGAATCCTCCTCTGAGGAGCTATCCGTAACCAGCGAGATATGCGCTTCGTCAGATAGCATAGTTTGCTCTGAAGACCTTGTTTTCACTCCAGAATTTGCCATCACCGTGTCAAATGGCTGATGCACACGAAGAGCAGTTGAATGTACTAACATTGTTGACAAATGTAATATGTAATGAAAAAAAGGATGGCCTGATATAATTTACATATAAGATGACTGGCTAAGCAGGATGGCATTGCAAAATTCACATATATGATGCCTGGCTAAACAAGATGGCGTTGCATAATTCACATAAACGATGAATAAACTAAACAGATGGCATTCGCACAAAGGATGTCTAAACTAAGCAGATGACATATTTGATGTATAAAGTAAGCAATGCAAGACACCATATGCATGATATAACCAACATCAGCATGCCAAGTTAGAGCGAAGACCTCAGGGGGTAAATAGGAGTTGTCTTCTCCTTCTGAATCCCCCTCAGAACAGATATCTTCCTCTCGATTACAATCCGAAATGCATGGAGGGGGGCTGCCTTTGCGCCTACCATGGAGCGACGTCTGCATGAAATTTTATTGCCACGCAAGGCTCGTCTCTTTTGCTCTACATGTTCAGTTCCATTGTTTACAATAACTCTCATGCATAGGAATAAAACATAGTGAGATTATGTAAGGAGTGCATGCAGAAATCCAGAGTGATGGTAGCAACATGTGGATAGACCCAAAACCAATAATAGCAGGCAGATAATGGCTTCAGTTAAAAAATACAGAGAATGGCTTCTTACTGTTTGTTTCCCACCCAACATGAAACTCATAGTAGACACCGGAGATTAACCAGATAGTAGATAGATACTATTGATAGCGGCCCCGATATGTACCCCACAACTATTTAAAAACTCAAGTTTGACCATTAGTTTGGAGCTGACTCAGAGTCTAATCGGTGGACAGGACGATAAAGTAGCATGTAATATTAAGCGATGCATAACATAAGCAGACACGAAAGAGTGCGACCTTTCTTGCGGACCCGTGTAGTCCTAGAGGTCATCTGCTCGGTTGATGATGGTAATGCAGTTTTCATGGCTGCCAGCGGCGGGGAAGAAGATCTAAGGCGGCGAAAGACAGTCTGGAGGCCGGATCCCTGCTGTGCTGGACCCTTCTGTCGTTGGAGCAGCTGAGCTAGGGTGGACGACGGCGCAGCAGGAGCGGGACAAACCACGCAAGGTTTTCTTTGACAAATATCTATAAGAGAAGTAATTCTGTAAGGGCTCGTTTGAATTGGAGGATTCCAACAATGCAGGGATAGGAAATAGACAGGAATAGGATAGGAATGCACGTGCAAAACACAGAATTTAAAAACACAGGATTTCTGCCAATCTGGGTGTTTGATTCACAACAATTGGAAGATCACAGGATGCAAAGAAGCATGGTGAGATTAAGTCAAATCACAAGAAAAATGTACGGTTATAATGCTATTATGCTACTATCTCTTAGTCTTGTGCTTCATGAATAGGAATTTGAAAAGGAGGACAAGTGAAAATTAAAATTCCTACGTTTTTTCTTTCAAGGAGACACTAAAGGAACAAATCCGTGTGCTCAATGGACAATATATATAACATGTAGAGTAAAAAAGAGATGCAACAAGTGTACAACCTCTTTGGCGAAGCCATGTCGATCTCAGCGTGATTGGGTTGGCCGGTGAGGATGCTCCGGCTGACTTTGCTGTTGGAGGAGGGGAAGAAGATCTTAGGCGTCTGGAGATGGAGCCCGAGGTACTGCTCCGCTGTGATGGAGGGTTTTGTCGTTGGAGCAGCTCCGGTGAGTTGTACGACGCCGAGGCTGAAGCAGGACAAGAGAGACAACGAACAACGTTAACCTGAGTGGAATTCTAATAGCATCTCCAATACATGACGTAAAATAAATAACCACAAAGTGCTAGATGTAAAATACATCAGCCGCTCATCTCTGAACTTAACTGTCGAAACTGAACTTAACTGTCGAAACTGAATTTTGCTGTCGAAACTGAATTTTGCAGTCGAAACTGAACGCACTAGCAAGGTGAGGCTACACGTCGGTCGACTGACTTTTTCATCTCTGGTCAGTCGATTTTGCAGCCGTTGGATACGAAATCAAGGGCCTGCGGTTCATCTTCAACCTCCACCCCCCTGAGCCGCCAGCCACCACCGGCCAAACAGCAGCCCCCCGCCGCCCGCGGCCGGCGGTGCGCCGCCCCGCCCGCCCCGAAAACACTCCCCACCGCCGGTCCACCGCCGGCCCGGCCATCCCACTAGGCCCCCCGTGCCGAGCTTTTTCTCCGGCGATCCCCACGCCACCGCCCCGCCAACGCCCCGCCACCGCCGGCGATCACCGCCCCCATCCTGAACCCTAAGATAGATTGTGGGGTACCTCTCCGGCGAGCCCCCCCTGCGGTTGGTTCTTCCTTCACCCCGGCGAGCCCCCCCCCACCCCCTGAAAATCGACTGACCCAAAAGTCGATTCAGTCGACTGAAGTGTAGCTAAATCGGAGCAGCATCGCAAGCAAGAGCAAGAGCGAGAGCAGCAGCGCGAGCAAGAGCAATAGCAAGAGCAGACCAGGAAGGGGACCGAGAGCAAGACCAGAGCAGCAGCGCGAGCGAGAGCTAAAGCAGCAGCAGCTCCTACTGATGTGGACGTCGCCGCCGAGGGAGCGACGCCGTGGAGGAAGTGGTCGGCGACGCCGCCGTGGATGGAGCCGCGCCGTGTCAGCTCGGGACCGAGCGCCGGCAGCACCGTGAGATCGAATCAAGAAGAAAATGCGGCGATTAGTGTACAACCTCTTTGGTGGCGCCGATTAGGCCGCAGCTTCATCCGAGGAAACGGTGATGATGATGCTCTTTCGGTGGTGCAGGTGAAGACGGCGGTGTGGGAATGGAGGTGGCGCAAAAGACGAGGGGAACATCGGGGCAGCTCCTTGGAGGTGGAGGATGGGGTGGCTGAACCGGCGGGACGATGAGATCGACGACGGATCCTCATCCGGTACGGTGGATGAGGGACGTCGTGGTGTTCCTGTGGACGACGTCGTCGGGGAAGAGGCTCCGACTGGGTGGCGGACGGAGTAGGGTGTGGGGTTTCGTCGCGGGTTTTCGCGGACTCGGTGTATGAATGGGTGGGCGGATGGGATGGCAGTGGGGAACCATGGCTTAGAGACGCGCTTGTCCGAAATGTGGGGTAAGTTACGAAAGTACCCCCACCGATTTGAGGCGGTTCTTTCGGTTCAGCGGTACCACGGGCATTTCGCGTGTCGGGATTTCACAGGAGGTGGGAGTTTTCGTGCGCGTTGTAATTTCGGAATAGCAATGCGCGGGTTGAGATGGAGGGAGTTGTCGGAGCACAACGAGACAAAGATATATCTTAAATATTTCGGGCTAACAAGGCGGGGGTTGAAATTTCTGGACAAGCCTAACGTGTACTGTACCAAATCAATGCGCACTACAAATGTCATTCAAAACTTTGAATTCATGTTATGTTCAATTAAAATATTTCGCTACGTGTATAATGCATGCAACCTACTACTCAAATGAACGTTTTAGTGCATTCCAAACGTATATACTACCGCTTCAATATGAACTAAATTTGAATTCGTTTCTCTATTTGAATAAGATCTACAGTAATGATTGTTGTGAAGTCAAAGCATTTGAATTCCTTTCTCTGTTTTAATAAGATCTACAATCATCATTATTGTCAAGTTAAACCACGTTTGTGTATTATCTTCACAACACACCACATGATTAGTCTCGCGTTACATATGAACTATGTGTACTATATGAACTCGAACTAGATTTTTTGAATCCACTTTATTTTGATTTCAAATCACATTACATTTCTAGCTCTAGCTAGATCTTCATAATCTAAACCATGTCTCATATGTATAATGTGTTTATCACATTATGTATGGTGCCCCGCCCCCTACGCCTACAAGTATTTAGATGTGAGTTGCAAACACCACACATTACCACAAATTCAAATAAAATGTGAGAATGTTCGATATATAGTATTGTTTAGATTGTTCGATATTTAGTTGTAAGCTGCAAACGCCACACATTATCACAAATTCAAATAAAATGTGAGATTGTTTGATGTATAGTATGGTTTAGATTGTTCGGCATTTAGCTGTGAGTTGCAAACGCCATGCATTATCACATTATGGTATAACATGTGCACAACACGTGTATCACCGCTATATTCATGCATGCAATGTTTAAAACACTATGATCTCCTATTCAAATATATGAATCCGCTTTCATATCAAATTATGATCTTTGTTAGTCTCTTACACCCACACAATCCTCTAACCTTTGTAGCTACCACTAACTTTCTCTCGTGCATGCACACGCCCTCCTCGCCCTCCCCCTCCCTCGGCATTCTATCCACCAGGCACATTCATTTTTTTCTTTAGGTCGTTCTCCCAGAGTCTCCACAACTCCTTTCCGACACACACCGATTGATAAACCTCTCCAGTGATGCCTGCCTACAACATACACACACACCTTCAATCTCCTCCTTTATGTGTCCTTGCCTCATGTCTCTCATACGGTCAGACACACGTGTAAACTCTCGCCCCTCTTTTCATCGATCTCACAACCGCACACTCCTCCCCCTATCTAGCTAGTAGTTGGGCCTCTCGCACCACCTCCTAGCTCCATTCTCTCTGTCTATCCGTCTCGCTAGGCCTTATTTGCCTCTAACAAATGGACGTACACCGACCGATCTCTCGCTATACATATAGCTAGCTAGGTCCTTATAACTCGTTTTTACCCACACGTCAATTGATCTACCTCATTAGTTGTGTCTCTCCCTTCCTCCGACAAACAAAAATTGATCTACCGATCTAGTTAGGTTTGCTTACCAAACACATGGTTCCCCTTCATCATCCATGGATGCGTCCCAACAGATCTATCACGCACAGGCACACACAGGAACACATCCCCACTCTTATTGATAACATTGCAGTTCCACCCTCAGTTTGTCTACTAGGCCTCTCCCACCATCTTCGAGAAGCAACTCCATCACCCATCCATCACTCTACCCCTCTCCCTCCCTCTCTCTCCTCTCTCTCTCTGTCCCATCATATTTCCCGTCCTTCAGTTATGTATGGATGTCGACCGATCTCCCTCAAGACATAGCTGGGTCTCTCCTTCTCAACACATATACGAGTCGTTCTACCTCTATAGTTAGGCCTCTGCCTACCCCTCCCCCCACCCCCCTCCCCCCCACACACACCGATACATCGAGCGCTCTAGTCATGTCTCCCTGCCACACACAAACTTGACATGTGCCCTCTAACGTTCCGGTAGGCCAGTCGCCCTATATCTTTGACTTGCACACACACACAATTTCGATGGCTCTCTTCATCGATCTCGCACCCACCCACTTGATCCTCTCTTCGACTCTATCGATAGCTATGAACGCTCCCTCTCTTCTCGTGGATTTCCCGACCCTCTATGTATGATATGGATAGGCCTCCATTTCACACACATTGCATGCAAAATTTTGTTTGAGATGTCATCGACACATATTCCCACAAATAATTCACGAAATCAACCCCCACCCCCACCCCAAAACAAAAAACACTCACGAACGCGGTTTGTATCTCTCACACACACCCACGTAGGTGGGGGACGTGCACGAAGAGAAGAGGTGCATGCACGGCGCACGTACTCCCGTCTCTTTCCCAACCACACCTGCGCGGGTACACGGTGGAGCTCATTTCTGTACGAAAAAGGCAGCCCACGTGGTAATTTGGCACGTGTACTGGTTGTCCACTTGGTGGAGGGAGGATCGTCTACCACGGGTGAACAAACAAATTGCGACTTCATGTGTTATGTTAAAAAAAGAGGCAAACCATGTGGGGCCTACCTTAGAGGCAAGGCTCTATACACTGGAGTACTTTTGATGTGTCCCGTCAACTCGCAGAACGAGGAGACACTTGCTTAGTACGCCGTCTCCCCCGCCCACGGGCGCGGTGGCTCGCAGGATGAGGTGAAGCTTGCTCCGCCTTACGCCCGCTCCCTCGCCCATGCGCGCGGTGACTCGCAGGACGAGGAGAAAAATTTACTACTCCCTCCATTTACTCCTCGTCCCTACTACCTTGGTTATAGAGATTATATCATATTGTTTGGAATATATATGTCCTTTAGTAGATTTCAATATGAACTACTAGTACATACTCCAAACACTGATGTATATAGACGTATTTTAGAGTGTAGATTCACTCATTTTGCTCCGTATGTAGCACTCTCCCTTGCCCCTCAACCCTCGCCCACGTGGTGGACGTGCAACAATTCATTCGGTCTCATATAGCCAGAACGATATATACTGCACTACCATTATTGCTCGACTTCCCGAAGAGGCGAAGAGCCAATCGCAAGGTTAATATTTTGGAGATGCCAAGCGCAAGGTTATAGGAGAACGAGTAGTAGGTGCCGCGTCATATATAAATAAAGTTTTTTTCTTCAGTGGCACGTACGCAATATGATAGGTTCATATGGAGAGAAAAGGAAACCGCTCCACTATATACATAGTCAGGACGGGCCAGCCTACATGGTTGCTTGCTGGGGTTGCTCTCTTCACACACTCTCGCACAAAACGACTGTGGCCACATCTCTAACATCCCGGTGGATCACGTCCGCTTGGGGAAGGGGTGGATGCTTAGTGTAGATGCGGTGGCCGTCGCCGACGGCGAAAACCCACTGTCGGCACGTCCCGATCAGGGGTCCCCGCCGTTCTCTCTCACAAAGCCGGTGAGGTTGCCTTCGTCCCTTGCTCACTGCCGCGACGTGGGCAGTTGCCGCCTCCCGCCGCCCTCCTCAAGGTTGAGCTACGTCCTTCAGGTACAACTCCCTTTACAGCCGGGTCGCACCACTACTCCAGCTGCCCACATCACTCCCTGTGGATATTTCTCTACTTCTTTGCCCCGCACATACCTCTACTGGCTTCTACGTACTGTATTTGTGATGAGTTTATGTCTCATCAACTAGTCCCAGTAATCTTATTCTAATCACGCTTCTTCAATTTCTTTGCCACAGGGATGCTCATCTCGATTTTGGTGAAACTGCACAAAATGATCCGATGGTCAAAAGGTTGCAAACTTCATTTATTAGGAAGCTCAAACGTTGCCAGCATTGAAGCCAGGTCAGGGTTCACGGTTCAAGGGCTAGGGACTGCATGGATCGTTTTTTCTTTAGCTGCCTCTGTTCCAAAATAAGTGTCAACTTTAGTAGTAGTACAACTTTGTACTAAAGTTTGCACGAAGTTGAGACACTTATTTTGGAACAGAGGGAGTACATATTTGCTATGATCCGTCAATCATTGAGATGCAATAGCATGCATGTTAGTCTCCTTTGTATTTGATGAAATGTTGCAACGGGCAACCTTGGACGCAAGATACATGTAACAGAAGATGGAAGCTTCATAGCATTGTACAAATTTATCTCGCTGATAAATTACAGTACGTACTATACTAGTACTTCCTCCATTCCTAAATATAAGTCTTTGTAGAGATTTCACCATGAACCACATGCGGATGTATATATATGCATTTTAAGTGTAGATTCATTCATTTTGTTCCGTATGTAGTGGAATCTCTACAAAGACTTATCTACTAGTAATAGCTAGCCCCCACTACTAGGAATTCTCTATCCTCTCCTTGAGCCACATCATCCAAACTGATGTAGCCGTTAGATGAAGTAAATCAGTCCATAATAGCCATCAGATCTAGACATTGAGAGGCTCCGCGCTAAGCCACATGCAAGCATGCAGAAATACCGTGGCACATGCATGTGAGTGGGTTTTAAATCACATCAACATGTCTGCATGCAAGCATGCACCGGTAGCATGCATGCAAGTGAGCTTTTAAGTCCCATTAACATGTCAAAAAGAAAAATATAATCCCATTATGCAGTAGGAGTTGGCTGATCTTTTTTCCTTACGTGGGATGATCTAAATGATGATGGGAGTTTATTTAGTTTGGCTACCACATTTGTCATGCGGTTATAGAGTTTTTTTAGTTGTATGAAATCGATAATTTTGCACAGAGAGATATACCGCTGTTCCACGGCAACGCGCGGGGACTCATCTAGTAATATTTAGGAACGGAGGGAGTACTATGTAAAGAGTTAGGTGTCGCATGGTGATAGTGTGAGGTGGCCATGTAATCACTGAGCCTGCGTGTTTTCACTGCTCTTGCACGCCTCCGCTGTAAGAATGGAGAAAATTGTAATCTAGTAGTAGTACCTCTTTTCGCCGAAAGCGTGGGACATCCAGCAGTCCTACCACCTCAGTAATAAAGACCAATGAGCCGTCAAATCACATAGACCCAGCAGTAAGTTGGATGGACGAAGCAACCATCACTCTTGCGCCAGTGAGAGGTCGCATCCGCTCTGCCCGGGCATGAATGCGGCACCGATTCTTTGGAGCGGCGCTGACCGTTTTGGGCGGGAAGCGCGCGCGGGCGATGGAGGGGCTTTGGGTGGGCCAGGCTGGTCAGGAGCGGGCGTGGCAGCTGTCCGTATGTCCCTATCGGACACGCCCGGAAACGAGAGGATGCACCGACTCTCGCGGCTAAAATCGTACACTACACAACATCTCTCTGTAGGAGTAGGTCGATCTGTCGCTCTCTCTAACACACACATGCTGTTAAACACACACACACACACACACACACGCACACGCACACACCTTGGTCCCGTTGCACCTTCTAACGTGACTTATTACACCTAGACGGAGGGAGTAGTAAGTATACGAGATACAGTGGCACACTGACTTAAGTCGAATACAAGTGCCAAAATTTGTGTGCATGTTATAATAAGGATTCACTTAAAATAGTACGTGAGCGAACAGAAGGATCAATTGGACAGTGTTCCTGAGCAGTAGCGAGATGTGTGAGGTAAGATACACCGCTGGCGCTTTTAATTTTTCTTATTAATTTGTTTGTTTCACCCTCTGACTGGTGGGACCCAACGTACTATGTGGAGAGAGGTAAGGTGACTAAGGCTGCATTATTTCTGCACCATTGTGGATAGTCTTACCACCAAAGCCACATGACACGATTATGATTGAAATCCCAATGACTCCCACACACAAAAAAACATGGCATGCTTGTCACACGAATGCAGGAATGTATAAAAGGTTATTTCCCTCTCGTTGAACATAACGGGAGGGTTGTGTAGCTGGTTAGCCTGTTCGCTCATCAAACTTGAGGTCTCGGGTTCGATAACTACACTTGAGCATAATTTGTGCCAGGAGGATTCTTTGACTGGTCAAAATGTTTTCTAGGGTTTGCACGCTTCACACTCTCTCTCCAGTATATATATACACGCTGGAGCCTCAGCGCATGTAGTTGCTCTCTTCACACTCTCTCGCCCTCTCCCGCAGGAGCCTCAGCGCTTGTAGTTGCTCTCTTCACACTCTCTCGCCCTCTCCAGATCTAAACAAGACTTCGTTGGCCTCTCTCTCCCCTCACTGCTACTCAAAGAGCCGGCAGGATCCGTCCGCCGGGAAGGGAAGGAGGCTTAACGCTGTCGCCGTCGGCGAGGGACTACCGGCGCAACTGTTCACTTTCCACCCAGCGGCGGCGCGGGAGGGCCTCCGACCCCTTCTTCTTCGCCGCCGTCCCGTCGCCCACCGAACCACGCCCCTAGAACCTTAAGGTATAATTTACTTACTCCACATGCATTGCTCTAGCTGCATGTATACCATGAATCTAGGACGTGGTTCAAAGAGGAAAGGAGTGGGGGAAAGTTGTGGGAAAAGTTGTATGTAGCATGAATCTAGGACGTGGTTCAAAGAGGAAATGAAGGGGGAAAGTTGTATAGCATGAATCTAGGACGTGGTTCAAAGAGGAAAGGAATGGGGGAAAGTAGTGGGGAAAGTTGTATCGCATAAATGTAGGACGTGGTTCAAAGAGGAAAGGAAGGGGCGAAAGTACTAGTTCAAAAAGGAAAGGAAGGGACAAGGCTGTAGAGTTTGAGCAGGACTAGATTTGCTGCGCTCACATAGGGAAAGGTGTCTAAAGATAACAAAACTGGGACCAACACAAATATGCTCCTTGGTTGTTTGTTCTTTGTTGCAACAGACTGTGCATGACCACAGTACATCGGTAGATGCACATGGTGCTGGTGCGTCCACTGTCCCATGCAACTCATTAGTTGTTGTTAATCTAAGGCCCTGTTTGGTTAAAAACGCCCTAGTCCCTACCTGCTTGGTTCCAGGGACTAAACATGGACTAGAGGTTATTAAATGACATGCTAAAAGACCATGTTACCCCTAGTAATGAACTAATAGAGACAAGGTGCGATGCGTGGCAGGGGCAACTGTTGGAAAAAGTCCCAAAAAGACTCCCTCGGGGTCTTCTTTCTTTAGTCCCAAATGCCCACTTTTAATCCCTAAAAGTCCCTCCTGTTTGGTTTAGATGGGACTGACACGGAGTTTTTTTAGTCCCTACACCAAAATGTCCCTGTAAACAAACACCCTCTAATAATGCCGCTAGAAAATTGATGCAATGCCACAGTTAAAAGCAAATTACATGTTTAACGAATTTTATTGTTAATATAATCTCTATGTTAATATTAATCAATGCCACCGTTTGAGAAATGCTACTGTCTTGCTTTCTTTCCCATTTAGATAAGGTAGATGCTTCTTTTTGTTGGCTTCTGTGTCATCCACCGTTATTGACCACTAATTGTTTCCTTTGCACCTCTGTGTAAACAGGGTTATCTACTTCACCTCGTTGCCATTGTGACCTTTTGTTGCACTGCACAAAACACTTTTGTTTTAAGAGTGTTTTGTGCAGTTCAACCAAAATGTCACACCGACAACGTTGCTTGATTGCTTGATCTTAGTGGAACTGCACAAGAGGAGATCTTACTTCCTATCCGATAAGGCGAATTTGGTTCAGATCTTCTTCTTGTGAGTTGTTTGAATTCCGCATCATGAGAGGTCAGTACTAGCCTTCTTTCACATGATTCTGCAGTGTGCTTTCATATGTTGTGCTACTTGTACGATAATGTTGCTTGATTTTAGTGAACTGCACAAATGGAGACAAGACTTCCAATCTGTATGTGCACCGTAATATCCCATTGAGGTAAGATAAGGATATTTCACAACTGCTGGCCTGTATTTTGCCACTTTCATCAGAAAATTAAGTTTAGTACTATACTTGTGTTCCCTAATTGACATGCCAAATCTTACATTGAAGGCGAAGCTTGTCTGTTATTGAACCAAGTGATGAAGGGGAAGAACAAGCGGAAGAAAAACAAAAATCAACTCCCGGTGCTGTAATGAAGCACTAGAACTGTGATGACACAAGTAATGATATAGTTTTGCATCTTAATTTATTGCTATGGCTGGAACGAGCAATTGTTTTGCCACTGATTTGATGCCACTCTTAATGTAATATGTAATTATCTCTACTTGTGCAAACAGGGATCTTCTTTGAAGATACCATATATTTTAGTGGAACTGCACAGGAAGATGTTGGAAACATTAAACTAATCGATGAGTATATAGTAAGCATGGCCACCACCGTAGATAGCAACAGATGGTTCCGGAGAAGTGCTTCATCTGTATGCTCTACACAATAAGCCTCCTGACAAAGGTTGGTACTCGCCCACTGATTTCATCCATATGATTGAGCTTTGTCATCTCTATTGGTGTTGTGCTACTGTTTAGATACTGTCATGAAAAAGTGGTATTGTCCTTGAGAAGTGCTTCATCTGTGTTGTTTTAAATATTTCCTTTCCTTTTTTCGAGCAAACAGGGATGCTAGCATTTAGTAGTCGTATTGTCTTTGCACAACAGGATCATCTTCCTCTGAAGAAGAATATGGAGTACGTGAAGTGACTAGTTCCGATTATGCCAGGATGAAGAAGCCATGTCTATCTTCTCATCAGAAGGAGCAGTTGAAGGATGGTTACATTACTCCCCACAAGACCAAACTAACTTCAGCTCAGAAGGACTGACAAATCTCCATTTTTTTGCTGTGATGCGCGAGTACAATGTTGTTCTAGGATTCTTTCTGGTGAGTTCCATTTTTCTAAAAGTGTGCTCTACATGGACCATGTATATGCCTGTTGAAACTGTCAATTCATAGTACAGTTTGCTTTATACTAATCACTTTTTTGTATTTGTGCAAACAGGGGTGCTCAGCTTGATTTCAATGGGAACTGCACAAAATGTTCATGAATACATCGAATCATTCATTTCCACCACAAGAAAGGAGGTGCCAATAAGTTCAAGGCGTTGCAACATATAAGGGCGAAATCATACAAGCTACGCGCGAATTTGGTTGATTTTGGTGGAACTGCACAAAAAGAACAGCTGGTTTATTTAGCACGAGGTGCCATGTCAATGTCCGAACTGATGGCAAACCCTGCCCATTCCACAATCGTAGGCATTTGATATTTTGGAACGGGACAACCTTGTCAAATTTTGCTCATTGATTTTAGCAAGACATGCGTTTGATATTTTTGAATGGGACGCCCTTTGCTGTCAGCAGCGTCGATCAATTTTTTCTTTATTCTTTAGTTGTGAAGTAAATATTGCCTCTGACATGTGAGTCGCTGAGATGCATAATCATCGATTGTTTTGAATGTTCTCTATGAATTGCCAGGCCTGTGTGTTTGATTGCAATGTACAGAAACGCTAAAAAGCTGTTCAAACTCTTTGTACTCCTTCTGTTCCTCTTTACTTCGCACATTGTGAAAGTGCATACTTTTTTGTATAAGATTGGTCAAAATAGAGATACTTTGACTGCAGACAAAACTTGTATGCACGACTAGAAAGGACCGGAGGGAGTACATGTGAAACTGCTGCAAACGAGGTGATCACCCTGGGAATAATTCTAGTACGTATTGTTTTGCATGTTCATCCAATGCCAGTGATACAGGAATTCGAACTAATCGAAATAAATTCATTCATACACGGTCAGATTTCATATAAACATGCCGGATTTCATTACATTTCATACATTCTTCAACTAAAAAGGGGTGCGCTGGAGGTATAATTAATTAACCGAAGCTACCCACCTGTGTCCCGCTGAGCCGAACAGAAGCTTCAGTGACTTAACTGCAGGTGTAGTTGCGTAACTCACATGTGGCCTGTTGGGCCCACGTGCCAGTCAGCCAACTGCACCAGCAGTTAAGTAGAAGCAATGTTCTTCTCCAGCGCAGCTCTCCGACTCCACGTCGCCGCCAAGAAGCTAACCGGCCGTCAATGGTCAACCCGCCTAGCTTGGCTTCAACCGGAGGGTAGCAGCGGTGGCCTTACTTCGACCCGAGCGGCGGCAACCTACCGTGTTCTACTCTTCCTCGTTTTCTGTGTGGCGCGGCCTCGTTGGCAGCGGGGCGGGGCCTCGGCGGAGCCGGCGATGTCCTCTGTCTCGTTGCCGGCGGGCGGCGCCTCAGCGGAGCGGTGGAAATCCTCCCCCACGTTGCCGGCAGGGTGGGGCCTCGGCTGAGCCGGCGACGTCCTCTGCCTCGTTTTTGGTGGGGCGGGGCCTCGGCTGAGCCGGCGATGTCCTCTGCCTCGTTATTGGCGCCGCGGGGCCTCGGCGGAGCAGGGCCTCGTCGACGCCAGCGGAGCGGGGACTCGTCGGAGCCGGCATTGTCCTCTGCCTCGTCCTCGGTCTCGCCAAACAACACCTCGCCCGCTTCATCGCCCTCTTTGCTAGCCTCTTTGTAGGCGGCCGCAGCCTCCGCCACTCGCATGCGGTACCGCCAGCGCTCGAGGCGGCCCTTGCGGGCGGAGCGGTACGAGTCGAGCAGCGCCTCCTGCTCCACCCGCTCCGCGGCGATCTGCTCCTCCGCCTGCAGGTGCTCCTGGAGGAGATGGTGGTTGTAGGCGGCGTCGGCCTGCGCCTCCCGGAACTGCTCCTCACACATCTGCCTCACTCTGTCCATATATTGGGCACGGGCCTCGCCGATGGTCATGGTGCAATGCACCGGCGAGGATGGCGCGGAGGAGGGGGTTGGCGCCGGAATGTCGACTACCATGTTCTCCATTGGGACGTCGTCGTCCTCCGGCTGCCTGCCGGCCAGCCGGTCGGCAGCAGTGGCTGCCATCTCCTTGTGGTCCGTCATCCGCCCGTCCCGAAGAGCGCTGGAGCGTGAGGAAGCCATGGTGGGCAGTAGTGGTGTGGACAGGAGAAAGGGAACGGATGCGGATGACTGCGGCTATGGACGGCGCAGCAGTTTATATAGCAATGGTGGGCGGGCGGAGGGACGGACGTGTGGCGCCGGAGTAGCTGCCTCGGCAACCGCGTATCATTAATGTGGGCGGCAGATGGACGGATGGACGGCACTTGTGTCATTTGAAGGCGGAGCAATCGCCTGCACCGAGAAGCGGGGCGGGCGGCGCTGACTGTTTCGGGTGGAAAGCGCGCGGGGGCGAGGAGATGACTTTACTTGGAGAGGATGACAATGGGCACCCACCAGGTCCATAGCCTCACGTACGCAAGTGCCTCCTTATTATATATATATATATATATATATAACTATAAAGTATTTTGCTTCCTCCTGGTTTCCTGACATCACGGTCCCACACCATTGTCAACCTATGTAGTAGTCAATAAACGAGAGAATTGCACAAGAAGCAGCCGACAGCTGGGACCAAGCAGCTCGAGCAGTATTTGTGTTTTTGAGGTGTGAGCACTTCAGAGTTTTTTGATGTTTAGCCCAGATATTAATTTTTCTCCTCTGAACAACAATGAAAACATCGCTATAGGTATTAACTGGGCGGGCTGTGGCCCGTCTAGCCCAGGCCAGATATCCAGCCCAGATATTAATTTTTTTTCAAGCTGAAAATGGCTAGCCCAGTTATACTTTTTTTGTAGGAATACATAGGCAAGGTCAAGTTGTTATTCTCTGCCCTGCTGGGCTGCAAATCTTTCCTAGGAGGGATGCATTAGGCTTAACAAGAAAATGGGCTTTAAGAAATAATAAATGGGATGTAATTATAAAAACTGGGCAGTAACTATAAAAAAATGCACCAAACACGTGATTACTTTATAAAATATTATTTTTGGATATTGAAAATTTTAATTTCATTAATTGTTGCGAGCGCAATGTTTCGTTGGATTTTTACGTAATATAAATTTATATTGAAATTGTATTTAATCTGACTAGAAATTTCGGGATAAAAATATTGAGGATCCCATCAAAATGTGGGAAATTTTATTGAATTCTGTTTTGAACAGTTGGTTGAAATGGACTATACTTTTAACAAACTATAAATGGGTTGTAGTAAATTCCATTAGAATTCAAAAATGGGCTACACATTCTTACAAATCTCAAATGGGCTATAAGTTCTCTGCCACACACTTCTGGCCTTACTAAGTTGACGCGTCCCCTAAAAAAACAGAGTTGACGTGTATGCAAGGCTTTGTCAACTTATAGTCAACACACGGTTCTAGCAGCGGTGGCCGTTGGATGTCCATCCAACGGATGCCGTGCTTCTTCTTCAATCTTGGATATTCTAGTTTCACCCGCCCAAAAAATGATTCCTCCCCCTGACATCTGGGGCGCACCATTTCGGAAGCTGACCTGTGGGCCTACTAAGTTGACGTACCAAGGGCTTTGTCAACTTAGTCAATATAAACGATTCTAGCTGCAGTGACCGTACGATGTCCATCCAACGGCCGTCGTGCTTCTTCAACCTCTGGTCTTCTTGCTCCAGCCGCCCAAAGCAGCGCCGGTCGTGCCGTCTGCTCCTGCCTCCCGTGGCCGGCTGTGCTGCCGCGGAGGCCTCACCGCCCCCTACTACTCCCACCGCTGGCCAGGCCATCCCTCCACTCACCCACACCCCCTGTTATTCTGCGGCGACAGCAGCGCAGCCGAACCAGTGAACCCTCGTACTCCTCTCCGCGTGTGCATCCACTGCCGCATCTTCGCCGGCTCCGTGTTGTCCCCTTCCTAAGCCTCGCCGTCGTCCACCGCCCTGGTGCTCTCGGCGCGGCGTGGTCAACGTGGTCAAGGAACGACTTCCATCGGACGTGGACTGTACGTGGAGAGGCTGACAGCTGGGTCCACGGCAACGGAATGCGTCGTGTTAATGGGGAGGCAACGGAATGCGTCGTGTTCATGGGGAGGCAACGGAATGCGTCGTGTTCATTGGGAGGCAACGGAATGCGTCGTGTTCATCGGGAGGCAACGGAACGCGTGGGAGCCAACCGGCTGGGTCTGAACGGAATGCGTGGTCTTGTTCATCGGGAGGGCTTGGACGGAACAGGCGATGGAAACGAGGCCTGGCGTACCGCAGAACGGAGGAAACGGACCTCCTACGTTCGAAACGGGGTCCTGTTGATCGGGAGGGGTGTGGCGTACCGCAAAACGGAGGAAACGGACCTCCTACGGTCGAAATGGGGGTCCTGTTGATCGGGAGGGGTGTGGCGTACCGCAAAACGGACGAAACGGACCTCCTACGGTCGAAACGGGGGTCCTGTTGATCGGGGGGTGTGGCGTACCGCAAAACGGACGAAACGGACCTCCTACGGTCGAAAGGGGTCCTGTTGATCGGGAGGGGTGTGGCGTACCGCAAAACGGACGAAAAGGACCTCCTACGGTCGAAACGGGGGTCCTGTTCATCGGGAGGGGTGTGGCGTACCGCAAAACGGGACTCCACGGGATACTGTTCATCTCCACCGTCGACCTCCTCCAGCCTCCACGGGCTACCATCGACCTCCTCCAGCCTCCACGGGCTCCTGTTCATCCAGCCTCCACCGCGCGCTACTCCACCGGCTACTGTTCAACCACCCCTCCACGGGCACTCCTCCATCGTCTACTGTTCATCCAGCCCTCCACACCACGGGGTCCTGTTCAACCACCCCTCCACGGGCACCCCTCCACCGTCTACCGTTCATCCAGCCCCTCCACCACACCACGGGGTCCTGTTCATCCAGAGGCAACGCCACCGCTCACTGTTCATCCAACCCCCCCCCCCCCCCCCCCCCGCGCAACGCTCAATGTTCATCCAATCGATCGGCTTTAGTTAGCAGCAGTAGCGAAGGAACCGCTCGATCGGGTTCAGTTAACAGCCATCGATCGATCGCTCGGGTTCAGTAACGCGTAGCCTGCAGTGCAATCGCTCGGGTTCAGTTAGAGCCCAACTCCTCGCTCGGGTTCAGTTAGAGCCAACGCCTCGCACACACACGCGTACGTGTACGAGAGAAACGCGCATCACTCGGCCCCCGACCTCCCACCGTAACCGGGAACTCCCCGAAATTTTCCTCCCCCTCGCTTCTACCACGGTTTTTTCCGTCATGGACGGCCCAAAGAATGTCATGCAGCTGCGTCCCCGGCCCGCCCAGGACGAAAAGCCCATTTTCTGTCATGATTTTTTGTCATAGAAGTAGGAGCCCACCACATCTATGATGATACCGGGTTTTGTCACAATTATCGTCATAGAAGTGTCATATGTATGACAGAAAAAAAAATTGTTCGGCCCAAAATGTCACGGATGTGTCTTTTTTTGTAGTGATTGCGTTTGTTCAAAAAATAACTCTACCGAAGGTTTCATTCCATTTGTATTCCGTTTGATATTCCTTTTCTGCGAAACACTGAAATAGGCAGAAAAACAACAATTTGCACTGGGCCTTCGGTTAATAGGTTAGTCCCAAAAATAATATAAAAGTGCATACTAAAGCCCATTAAACATCCAAAACAGATAATATAATAGCATGGAACTATCAAAAATTATAGATACATTAGAGACCAGCAGGGGCACTTAACAACCATAGCTGAAAGCAGTATGAAGTCTCACGTTCGGGCTAGCAGACGCGAGGGACTTGAGTAGATCCCACATTTTGAACCTTTCACTAGTTTGAGCTTCTCCATCAACACACGAGTCTCCAATCATCCTACCCCGAAGCAGAAATAGTGGCATTGATGTTATATTCGGAGTAACCAAAAACATCAACATTTTTCCATTATACCAAAAGATCCATAGGACACCACTATGGCCAGAGCTACCGACAACATAACCATTATCAAATCCTAGCGTACCAGCTAGACGCTCAACACGTGCTTTAGGGATTTGGGTTTCCATGATGCATAATTGCCTCGGGAGATTTTGAAGCTCTCGAATTGTCGTGGCTTTGCCCGCACCCCAACAATTCGAACATAGAAGACTCATTGTGCCTGGTGGTGCCTCTCAAGGGAGCCCGTCGATTGTGCATCAAGATTCTTGCTGAGGTTGTTCGTCTTCTTGCCATTTTGTCTTGTATGTGTCATTCCCCATTCTGGTTCTTTTGGGATCCTAATTTGGAAGAGGGCTAGGAGGGACCAATGGTGGTGGCCAGAGAGCCAACACGTTGTTACCCGGGACGATCCCGGTAAGAGCAAGCGTTCGTCGCAATCGCCCACACATGCAAATCAACAATCTGATCAGATGTCATGTTCCTGTTCAAATCAACATCCTCCATGGTGGCACTCAAATCAGCATATTCACCATGAAAATTATTGTAACCCCCTGCCACATCATGGCGTATAGTTAGCAGCTCCACGCCCAAGCCCTCGGCTGGCACGACAACTACCTATGTCTCGTCCAGGTCCGTGTCTAGCCCCTCTAAACCAGTTAGCTCGCGGGTTTTTGAAGACAAGTGTCGATGGAGGGTGAACTCCATCACCACATTCTTTGTAGAGATGACTAAGATTACCACATACTAAGCACAAATTCGGGAGTCGCTCGTACTGAATACGGAAGATCTGACGCTTCTTACCACAAACAAGCGAAACAACTTTTTTAGAGGCTTGTTGACATTGGGCCTAATTTGGTCCCTAGAAAATTTTCCTTCGAAACCTTGCAACTTAGGCTCGTCGTAGACAAATCCCCCATCTTTTTCTTGCTAGGGATGTTAGCAGCGGTACAAATCCATCTTGTAGATCATGAATTTGGATCCATTGTTCGAATGTATCAAGATTAACTGAGGAAGATTTGGTGAATCCATCATATGGTGCAAGCATTACAGCATTGTCGTGGAAAGTCCAAGGCCCTTCTTCCATGACCCTCGCACAATCACCGAGGCACAGAATTTGGAATGTGTACATGTTGTTAAAAGGGCAAGTTTTCACCTCCTTGGTCAGATCCCAAGCAGCCCTCATGTTCTTGTAAAACCAGTTTTAGCTATAGGGCTTGTCCATGTGCACTTGAGCAATGGTGATCCATCGGGTTGAATCAGCCTGGAGCGCCTCCTCCTACTCCACCATGACATCATCAAGAGCTTCCTTTGTAAGACCACATTCCTTCATCATAGTCTACACATCGTTCGTGTTAGTATCGGAACTGGAAGCTTCACTTTGCATGACGAAAACCTAGCCCAATGAAGAAAGATCGCCGGACGTTGAACCGTAATCCTCTAACTCGCCAAATAGATCTAGCTAGTTCAAAGGATAAAATGATATTAAAATAAGTAGTCCATGTTAGTAACTCATAACCGAGTGACACCAAAATCCAGTGGCTAAAATGGTATTTCAGCACTAATTCTAGCGAGAGGTGAAGCACTTCTCTCTCGGCGCGGCTCTCTTCTCTCTTATTTGGGGCATGCAGTAAGTAGTTTGATTCTCTATTACGCGTATTCGTAGTACTAGTATATTGTGCGATTTAACAACTAACTACTGATTGGCTACTACTCAGCTGGCTAACCGCATGTGCCTACGCCTTAAATCGAGGATTAAAATAAGCCTGTGCGTGACCACGACTACCAAACCAAACCCTACTCAATCAAACACCACTAGAAGTTTGATTAAACAGCTCGAGGAAGCCGGCCGGCCTCACCTTATCCTCTTCCATCATCCGGGCCCTACCGATCTGGGGAGCAGGTTAAAGAATCACAGGATGGGTGTTATTTTCGCTGCTCCAAGCAAAAGGTTTCCTCCCTCCCATCGGTTTCTGCAAATACCAACGTGCCACGCCCTCGTGGGTCGTGCTAGCAATTCGATTAGAGACATGCTGTGATGCAAATCTAATTCCGAAACGTGAGCTCTCATGTGTGCGGACGATCGATTAGAGAGACGCAACGGCTAAATGCAGGCATCGTGCGCGCTTCCTGGTGCGGACCGTTGTTGCTCCGCATCTCTCGATCGATGGAATCAAGAAACGGCCGAATTGAAGAAGCGGCATCGGTTCATCAGTCGTCGACCGATCCCAATCATCCGTGATAAAGAATCGTTGATTTGGAGGTTACATTGCCATGGATCGGGGAGTATTAATATTAATAATCAGTGCCTCTTCTTCTACTAGTACTATACTTGCATCACCAGCCCAGCTCTTGACTCCTTCTTGGCCAGGGAGATAAATATCTCGCCTTGGCCGGACGATGCATCCATTTGCATTGCGTAGTCAAACGACGAATCCTTAGATCTG
Organism: Aegilops tauschii subsp. strangulata; assembly: GCF_002575655.3. NCBI lineage: Eukaryota > Viridiplantae > Streptophyta > Magnoliopsida > Poales > Poaceae > Aegilops > Aegilops tauschii. The sequence goes on from NC_053037.3 coordinate 409,159,901, forward strand.
AAGCCACGGACTACGTACGGTGCACACGAGAGACGTTGGGATCTCAGAAATAAGCCTGTCTGACTGACATGCCGGGTGATGCCAATTAATTAGTGGACGTGCAGCTGCTGGTCTTCTGGGTTGTTTTTCGTTTTCCTTTGAGTGGCGTTCTCCTTCCGCAAGAAAGAAGAAATAAAATGCGTGTCATACGCGTCTGCGGTCATACTGTATCCATTCAAAATATAAGAATGGTGCTCTCCTAATCACGGGGCCTTGCCTCAGCAGTCGCCACGGACATGAAATCAAAAGCAAAAGCAGATCAAGCAAAACAAAAATCCGAGGAAATGGATATCGCAAGCCAGGCATAGCAAAGTTCTGTACACACTACTGTGCTACGGACAAGGCAGAGAGGAAAGTCTGTGGATTTTTTCCGAGGAGCAGGTGGAACGGGAGGACTGATAGGCATTAGCGACAGCGCTGGCGAAGGAAGGCGACAGGCGCGGGCGGAGCTGTTATTCCGAGCGGCGCGTGCGTGGAAGCTTCGCCCGCATGCGCAGACAAGAACTGGTTTCACATCACGCGCGCGCACGCACAAGAACTGGTGGCACAGCGAGACGGCGTTACGACGCAGGCCGCAGCGCTGCAACGGGTGGAGGAAACTTCACACGGCACGGACGCGCTTCATGCCGTCGTCAGCCGCCTGGTTTTGTACCCTAGCGGCTAGCGCCTGATTTTTTTTTGCTTTTCCAGCTTCAACGAGGAATTGCATTGCATGTCGAGGATGGCCTTGTAAAAAAGTGGAATGGGATTATCCATCCGGTGTGGCCAGTTTTGAGAAGAACAAAAAGGAGTGCATGCATGCCTGTGCTGATCCAGCTGACGGCGACATGGATGCATCATTTTCTTTTCTTTACTGTTATCCTTTGACATGGCTTATTATTGCCTAGTTGGCTTTGATTTCGGCTATAAAACAGGCCTTATCCGACTCGTTCGTTCTCCGATTGCTGGCGTTATGATTGACTTTTATTTGTTGCGGCACGAAGAATATTGGGAATGCGAATGCGACCGAGGAAGAGTGATAGGGCACGACGCAAACGCCAGAACAGCTCGCGGTGTCGTGCAATCGTGTTTCGCCCGCCTGAATTTGTGTTATGTGGAGTATATCTCTCGCCTGAAAATGGAAGAAGGAAGAAACGGCGTTCAGCTCCCGACATGCTTTATTTTACTAGCTCAGGCGTTCCATTCTGTTGTGTCGATCAATTACGCTACACGTATTTTCCAAGGCTAGATTAATGTATAAGAATTCCCCGATAATTCGAAGGAGAGTGCAAGATGCAGGAGCCCAACTAACACCCAGCCACGACCGGGTGCAACTCCAAATCAAGGCTGCATACCCAGTGTCCTCAACACGAGAATGAAGAGAGCAAAAAGCCGAAGCTCTGCCATTATGTTTACAAATTTGATCAGCTGCATGCAACTTGCCACAAATTGCCTGCCAAAGAAAGATTTCGATCTTTAATGAGATACGTGAACGCCACACATCCTTAAACTTTGAGGATGGAGGTCAAGAGAGCAAGCGAAGATATAAAGACTTAACCGAGAAATTACCAGAAGAGGAATAAGGCCAAGTCATCGAATCCGAGATCTCTGAGCGAGGAGAAAATGGCAGCAAGACTGTGCCAGTCTTCCAACTCTTCATGAGATAAAGATCGTCGAAAGCCTAAATCCCAATTATTGTGAGAAAGGTCAACAATAGAGATCTCAGGATTACCACCGAAATGAAAATAAAACCGGGAAGAGAGAACACAAAGGGGTGTCTCCAACCCACCAGCCAAGCCAAAATCGTGTGGATTTGTCATCGTTGACAACAAATTTCACATGCTCGCGGAATCCATCACGCACCTTAACAAAATCATGCCAAAATTGAGAACCATCCGTAGCAGAGGAAAACAAAGGGCTCGAGAAGGGAAAGTATTTACCTTTAAGGATATCGAACGAAAGAGTACCTTTGAAAGGTTTCAGGGTCCGCCACCACCATTCGACGATCAAGCACTTATTCATAATAGAAGTGTTGATAATACCCAAGCCCCCATTATTTTTAGGTCTACAAATAATATTCCATTTAACCAATCTATACTTTTCCTTGTTGCCCTCCGTGTTCCAGTAAATGTCGTTTACATATGTCTGTGTATGATTTTCCTTTTTGCGATGATATGTGTCAGTTTGTATAATATGATGATCAACGTAGCCAGTAAAAGAGAAGACATAGGGCAAAAGGGCAGCAAGGGATCTGTTTTATCCTCATGAATTTTTCATATATTATACTCTCTTTGTAAACAAATATAAGACTTTTTAGCTCACTAAAGTGGGAGTAGATAGTAAATTTTGAACTTGGAACTTGAGAGGTCGTATAAACCTGTCCTGGAATTGGGACAGAGACAGAAAGGTAAAGCGCTTAGAAAGTAATAGGCCCTTTTTCTACAACAGAATAGTACATGCCTTTATACTGTGGTCTGCAAATACACATTATGACCCGCAAGGAAATATTTCTCCTTTTTGTCGATAGAGTTGATTGGCCCTCAACGTACAATGGCTTCATACGGAGCATAGAAATCTCTCTCTCTCTGTGTGTGTGTCTGTGTGTGTGTTCTCAATTAAGGAAATATGCCCTAGAGGCAATAATAAAGTTGTTATTTATATTTCCTTATATTATGATAAATGTTTATTATTTATGCTAGAATTGTATTAACCCGAAACTTAGTACATGTGTGAATACATAGACAAACAGAGCGTCACTAGTATGCCTCTACTTGACTAGCTCGTTGAATCAAAGATGGTTAAGTTTCCTAACCATAGACATGGGTTGTCATTTGATTAACGGGATCACATCATTCTCTAGCTCGTTGAATCAAACATGGTTAAGTTTCCTAACTATAGACATGAGTTGTCATTTGATTAACCGGATCACATTATTAGAGAATGATGTGATTGACTTAGCATTTGATCGTTTAGTATATTGCTATTGCTTTCTTCATGACTTATACATGTTCCTATGACTGAGATTATGCAACTCCCAAATACCGAAGGAACACTTTGTGTGCTATCAAACGTCACAACGTAACTGGGTGATTATAAATATGCTCTACAGGTGTCTCCGATGGTACTTGTTGAGTTGGCATAGATCAAGATTAGGATTTGTCACTCCGATTGTCGAAGAGGTATCTCTGGGCCCTCTCGGTAATGCACATCACTATAAGCCTTGCAAGCAATATAACTAATGAGTTAGTTGCGGGATGATGCATTACGGAACGAGTAAAGAGACTTGCCGATAACGAGATTGAACTAGGTATTGAGATACCGACGATCGAATCTCGGGCAAGTAACATACCGATGACAAAGGGAACAACGTATGTTGTTATGCGGTTTGACCGATAAAGATCTTCGTAGAATATGTAGGAACCAATATGAGCATCCAGGTTCTGCTATTGGTTATTGACCAGAGACGTGTCTCGGTCATGTCTACATAGTTCTCGAACCCGTAGGGTCCGCACGCTTAACGTTCCGTGACGATCGATAATATGAGTTTATGTGTTTTGATATACCGAAGGTAGTTCGGAGTCCCGAATATGATCACGGACATAACGAGGAGTCTCGAAATGATCGAGACATAAAGATCGATATATTGGATGACTATGTTTGGACTTCGGAAGGGTTCCGGATGAGTTCGGACGAATACCGAAGTACCGGGGGGTTACCGGAACCCCGCGGGGAGTGTAATGGGCCTCATGGGCCTTGGTGGAGAGAGGAAGGGGCGGCCAGGGCAGGCCGCGCCCCCCCTCCCCCTCTAGTCCGAATTGGACAAGGAAGGGGGGGCGCCCCCCTTTTTCCTTCCCCCTCTCTCCTCCTTCCTTCTTTCCTACTCCTACTCTTGGAAGGGGGGGATCCTACTCCGAGTAGGACTCCCCTTGGGGCGCACCTAGGAGGCCGGCCTCCTCCCCCTCCTCCACTCCTTTATATACGGGGGAAGGGGGCACCCCATGGACACACAAGTTGATCATTGATCTTTTAGCCGTGTGCGGTGCCCCCCTCCATCATAATCCACCTCGGTCATATCGTAGTGGTGCTTAGGCGAAGCCCTGCGTCGGTAGCTTCAACAACACTGTCATCACGCCGTCGTGCTGACGGAACTCTCCTTCGAAGCTCTACTGGATCGTGAGTTCGTGGGACGTCACCGAGCTGAACGTGTGTAGATCGCGGATGTGCCGTACGTTCGGTACTAGGATCGGTCGACCGTGAAGACGTACGACTACATCAACCGCGTTGTCATAATGCTTCCGCTTAACGTCTACGAGGGTACGTGGACGACACTCTCCCCTCTCGTTGCTATGCATCACCATGATCTTGCGTGTGCGTAGGATTTTTTTTGAAATTACTACGATCCCCAACATTCAAGGCATGTTGCAGCTTCGCCTACAGGGAGCCGGTGTTGGGCCGCTCAGCACGAATGTACATCGTGTATTTGAGAAATATTCAACGTGTATCACAAAAAGTTTCACGTGCACACTAAAATGTACATTGTGTACTAAAAACATCTAAAATTAAAATATTTGCAAAGTTTTTTTTAAAATGATTATTACCATAAAAAAGTCAGCGTGTATTGGAAAAAAATATTGATCATGTATTCAAGAACATGTATTACAAGAAAAATGTACATCGTGTTTTTAAAAAATTCGAACGTGTATAAAAATATTCCAAATGTACACTTAAAATGTATATTGTGTACTTAAAATGTTTATTACGCATTGAAAAAAAATGAAACTGATGAAAATCGTCAAGCAAACAAAGAAAACCAATAAAAACTCAAAAATAAAACTAAGAAAATCAAACAAGAAAATGAAGCCGTAGAAACCAGTTGAAAAGAATGAAAACAATGAGATCCGAGAAGGAGACAAAAGAAAAATGAAAGAAACCGAGAAAAGAAATAGAGAAAATGAAGACAAAGAAAGAAAAGGAAAGAAAAAAACAGTAAACTGAGAAGAAGAAATCAAATAAAAGCCATGAAAGTAACAAAGAAACCCGATGAAAAACGAAGAAAAAGAAAAAGAAAACAAAAAAAAACCCAGTAAAAACTTGAGAAGAAGAAATCTAACAAAAACCGTGATATCTATACCTAATAATAAAGGAGCTATTACTTCCGATGGTACGTCACAGGAGTTGTCCCAAAGTTGCAAAATATTACCCACCATTGGCATCTATAAGTGATGAAACACGTTTTACAAAAGAGAATGCCCCGCCTGGCTGGACCATGTAGTAGGGACCTACTATACTGCGCTCTGCGCGCTGGGAGAAGACACGGCGTGCCCGTTTGAGCTAGCCCACGTTCGGGTGGCCCTCTTTTTTTTCCCTTTTTCTTTTCTGTTTTTGTCTACTTTAAATAATTTGACTTCAAAATAGTAAAAATAAAATAAAAAAAGAGAATTTACAAATAAAATGTTAAATAAATCATAAACTGTTTGTGGATTCATAAAACGTTTGTGATTTTTCTAAAAAATATTTGCTTATTCAGAGAATGTTCGAAATTTTAAAAATAAATGTTTGGGAAATAAAAAAATGTTCATGCACTAGAAAATATTAATGAATGAACAAAATTTTGCCAATTCAAAAATGTTCATAAGAAAAACAACAACAACAAAGCCTTTAGTCCCAAACAAGTTGGGGTAGGCTAATCAAAAAATGTTTATGAATGGAAAATTATCCTAAAAATTCAGAAACTGTTTATGACTTACAAAATATTTTATTGATTCATAAATTGTTCGCTGATTCAGAAAATGATCATTTATTTTAAAAATGTTTGTTAAATCAAAAAATGTTTGTGAATTTTAAAAATTGTTCCACCAATTTTCTAAAAAATGTTTATCTATTCTAGAAATGTTTACTGATCGAAAAAATTGTTTATAAACTGTTCACAATTTCTTTACAGAATGTTTGCAAATCATGTTAAATGTTCGTGAGTTCAAAAAATGTTCTTGATTTTAGAAAATGTTCGAAAATTTGTAAAAGTGTTCACGAGTTTTAAAAATGTTCACAATTTTAAATAAGGTCACGAGCTAAAAAAATGTTTATGACATCACCTAATTGAGAGTGATAATGTATCCCGGTGATGCAGAAAAATGTGATTATGGCCATTGAGGATTATGACTTTGCTAGTAGAAACAAGGAAAATTGGTGAGTAACAAGGAAAAGAAAAAAACAGATAAGGAAACAAAGAAATGGAAAGAATGAATGAAATGAAACGAAAAACAAAACAGAAAAAAGGGACCAAACCGGTACGTCGACTGGGCCAAATCGATTCCAACCCTGATTCCGAATTGATATCCAGCCCCGATTCCTTTTGCCTGCATAAATTGATCTGACCCCCAGCAGGGTCGAATCGACAGAGAGCCAATAGTATCGACTCAACGGAAAGATGAAGCTCGACGAGTCTTTCGTGGAAGGAATCGAGGGTATGCAGATCGACGAGTCTTCCGCGCATGAAAACGAGGATATGGAGAGCGAGGATGAAGAAGACGCCAATGAAGATGCCATCTTGCCCGCCTCCCTGTGTCCACCTGCTCATGGACAAGACGGCGATTCAGCGGCAGCTTCGTCCTCCTTGACGGCCTACTTCGCCGACCGCTCCAACGCCACCACCGCATCCTGCAAGATGAGGGATGGCAAGGGGTTCATCCATGTCACCTTCTGCACCGCCGCCCCACCGCTCGTATCCTATTTCTGCGTCCACTTCACCGGGGGTTTGAAGCTCTCCCATTTCGCGTCGGAGCCTGAATTTGTCGCCTCGGAGGGCGGCATCGTTCTCCTCCGCGTCCCCCTTGGCGATGAATACCACAGCTTGGACCCTGACATCAGCGAGTACTTCATCTATCACGCCGGCGCCATGGGGGAGGATCCGTCCCTCACGCAGCTCCCGCACCCTAGACCCTATGAGCTCATCGACCATCACACCACCATCGTGCGCCACTGCAGCAATCGCCACCGCGACCGTGGCCGCACGCTGGGTCGCCATGGCGCCAGCGGCTACCACGGCTGCAGCCATTGTAAATACACCATCGCCTCGCTCAGACCCCACATGGGAAAATCTTACCACCTCGTGCTGTTTCGCTCCGATGCCATGGCCTGGAGCAGGCAGACCATCTTGCTGGACGTAAAGACTGCGCGCCCTCACGCATCCACTTCCATGACGATCACCATTGGAGGGAAGCGTGGCACGGTGGGCTGGGTTGACCTCTGGCGGGGCATCCTCTTCTGCGACGTGCTCGCCGCGGATGGACAGCACACACTTCGCTTCGTCCCGCTGCCACCGCCTCACGTTGAAGACAAGGTGTTCGATAGGGGCAGCCCGCGGATTTCTCGGGACATTGCCGTCGTCAATGGTGTCATCAAGTACATTGAGCTGCAGGTTCGTGTTGTCCCAGGTTCATCCTTCGGCTGCGGCACCTACACCTTAGATGGATGGTCAGCTGCGCAATGGAGCATGCAGATTACAGACACGTTGTCGAAAAAGTTTAAGTTGGACTATTGTCTTGATGCCTCTGACATACCTGATTCGCTGAAGCTGAAGGTTGATGCGGGTACTGCTCAGCCAACATTGAAGACGCTACACATAGGTCAGCCCACCCTGAGCCTGCGAGACGATGACATTGTTTACTTGCTCGCCAAGGTCGACCATCGGGACGAAGACCGCAACGGATGGGTGCTTGCTGTCGACACCAAGAGCAAGACGACACACACACACACACGCGCACACACGCACGCACGCACACGTGAGGGTGGATTCAGTCCCAACTCTGAAGAACACTGACGAACAGGGAAAACAGAGAGGAGACAGAGTTTCGCAACGCGTAAAAACGTTGCGTCTTTTTGTTTCTTCCTTTTATTATCTGCGTAACAAACTCGCAGCATGCAGTGCCCACGATCCGCTTGACCCGCGCCATCCCACGGACAGAGTCGTGGCCGATACACCCACAATTACAACAACAAAGGAAACTATGACTAAGTCTGAGGAAAGAGCTAGCCTGACACTAACCTGTCTAAAGTCTAAACTGAACCTGAGCGCGCACACAACACGTTTCAGAACTATTGAGAAATGTTGAACATGCAATACATTATGGTTAGAACGAACCAGGATGGCCTTGTGCCTCATGTACATTGATGTATAGGATAGTTAGTGATTTTCTCACTTTAAATCTCTCTCTCTCTCTCTCTCTCTCTCTCTCTCTCTCTCATCTGTATTCCCTATGTATCTCCTGTTCGGTTACTACTCCTCACGATGTAAACCTACGAGATCCTTCTCTCGTCATATATAACACTGCGGGCTCCTTGTCTAGGAGTTGAGACGCTTCCATTATTCTCCACATGGTACACAAAGTAGGCTCTTCCGATTGCATCTAGCTTGTACCCTCCACCTCTCATTCGCTGCCTCATCTCTATCGTCCCTAACCTAAGTTCTTCACCCTGCCACCCATCCCCTCACCACCATGTCCACCTCCAGCGCAGCAATCTCATCCACCCTCAACTACAACACCTCTGAACCGCTTACCCGGACGACTACGTTCTCTAGAAAGCTCAAGCCCGACCCCAAATACCGGGCGTTGGTTTATAAGGCTACATCGACCGTACTATTGAGGAGCCTCCCAAAATCATCACCACCGAAGACAAGGATGGCAAGGATCAGGTCATCTACAACCCTGCCTATGCCCCTGGCTTGTCCAGGATCAACAGATCGTCGCGTGCCTCTTGCGCAATCTGTCCAAGGAGGTCCTCGTCCAAGTCGTATCGCTTGAGTCATCCCATGCGATCTGGACCGCCTTGGCCACCATGTTCTCTGCCGTGTCGTTGTCCCACGCCAACAACCTCCGTGTCGCTGTCAACAACGCGCAGAAGGGCTCCCTGTCGGCCTCCGCCTACTTCGGCCACATGCGTTCCCTCTCCGACGAGCTCGCGGCGGTGGGCAAACCACTTGGGGAGGGGGAGCTCATCTCCTTCATTGTCGCCAGTCTTGACATGGATTACCAACCCATCATCTCCGCGCTAGACGTCCGCACCGAGCCCATAACCGTCGAAGGTCTTTTCTCCCTCGTGGCGAACTTTGTGAAGGAAATATGCCCTAGAGGCAATAATAAAGTTGTTATTTATATTTCCTTATATCATGATAAATGTTTATTATTCATGCTAGAATTGTATTAACCGGAAACTTAGTACATGTGTGAATACATAGACAAATAGAGTGTCCCTAGTATGCCTCTACTAGACTAGCTCGTCAATCAAAAGATGGTTAAGTTTCCTAGCCATAGACATGTGTTGTCACTTGATGAACGAGATCACATCATTAGAGAATGTGTGATGGACAAGACCCATCCGTTAGCTTAGCATAATGATCATTTAGTTTATTGCTATTGCTTTCTTCATGACTTATACATGTTCCTATGACTATGAGATATGCAACTCCCGAATACCGGAGGAACACTTAGTGTGCTATCAAACGTCACAACGTAACTGGGTGATTATAAAGATGCTCTACAGGTGTCTCTGATGGTGTTTGTTGAGTTGGCATAGATCGAGATTAGGATTTGTCACTCCGATTGTCGGAGAGGTATCTTTGGGCCCTCTCGGTAATGCACATCACTATAAGCCTTGCAAGCAATGTGACTAATGAGTTAGTCGCGGGATGATGCATTACGGAACGAGTAAAGAGACTTGCCGGTAACGAGATTGAACTAGGTATGATGATACCGACGATCGAATCTCGGGCAAGTAACATACCGATGACAAAGGGAACAACGTATGTTGTTATGCGGTTTGACCGATAAAGATCTTCGCAGAATATGTAGGAGCCAATATGAGCATCCAGGTTCCGCTATTGGTTATTGACCGGAGATGTGTCTCGGTCATGTCTACATAATTCTCGAACCCGTAGGGTCCGCACGCTTAACGTTCGATGACGATTTGTATTATGAGTTATGTGATTTGATGACCGAAGTTTGTTCGGAGTCCCAGACGAGATCACGGACATGACAAGGAATCTCGAAATGGTCGAGACGTAAAGATCGATATATTGGAAGGCTATATTTGGACATCGGAAAAGTTCTGAGAGGTTCGGGTATTTTTCGGAGTACCGGTGAGTTACGGGAATTCGTCGGGGGAAGTAGTGGGCCTTAATTGGCCGTACGGGAAAGGAGAAAGGGGCCTCAAGGGGTGGCCACCCCCCCATGGCAAGTCCGAATTGGACTAGGTAGGGGGCGGCGCCCCCCTCTCTTTCCTTCTCCCTCTCCTACTCCTTTCCTCTCTCCCCTCTTGGAAAAGGAAGGGGACTCCAACTTGGATTGGGAATCCTAGTTGGACTCCCCCTATAGGATCGCCCCTCCTAGGCCGGCCTCCTCTTCCCCCTCCTTTATATACGTGGGCAGGGGGCACCCCAAAGGCACTCCAAGATTTGTCTTAGCCGTGTGCGGTGCCCCCCTCCACAGTTACACACCTCGGTCATATCGTGGTAGTGCTTAGGCGAAGCCCTGCGTCGGTAACTTCATCATCACCGTCGCCACGCCGTCGTGCTGACGAAACTCTCCCTCGACCTCAGCTGGATCTACAAGTTCGAGGGACATCACCGAGCTGAAAGTGTGCAGATGGCGGAGGTGCCGTGCATTCGGTACTTGATCGGTTGGATCGCGAAGACGTTCGACTACATCAACCGCGTTACTTAACGCTTCCGCTTTCGGTCTACGAGGGTACGTGGACACACTCTCCCCGCTCCTTGCTATGCTTCTCCTAGATAGATCTTGCGTGATTGTAGGAATTTTTTTGAAATACTACGTTCCCCAACACTTTGATCAGCGCATGGAGATGTTTCATGGCACCGGTAATGGTGGCTTCAAGTCGTCCGCCAATGCTGCCTCGCGGGGCCGTTTTGGTGGCGGCAAGGGTGGCTACCGGAAAGGCGGGGGTGGTGGCCATCGCGGCAGTGGCGGTGGCGGCTATGGCGCGAACTCCATCGGCGGTGGCTACAACACTGCTGGTGGTGGATACGGCGCTACTGGTGGCTACAACATGGCGGGTGGCGGCGGCACCTACAACCCTAACCCTAATTCTGGCGGCGGATATGGCTTCCACCAGAACAGCGGGGGCTACCAAGGGTCTGGTCCTGGTGGCGGTCGCCATTATCATCAGAACCAGAACCCTTCTGGTGGTGGTGGCGGCTACAATCGGCGCCCCCAGGCAACAACAATCGGGGGCGCAACTTCCAAGGGTATGAAGGCTATGAAAACAAATGTCAAATTTGTAAAAAAACAAACCACATTGCAAAAGACTGTGATTGGCACTACGCTGATGACAACAATTCCCAGAAAAAGAAAGTTGCAGCTGCAGCCGACGTGTCCTATGGAGTTGATATCAACTGGTACATGGACACGGGCGCTACCAACCACATCACTGGAGAGTTGGGACAGGCTGACTATGCATGAGAAATACCATGGCCATGATCAAGTCTACACTGCAGCAAACGATGCAGGTATGGAGATAAGTCATGTTGGTCAATCTTTTATCAAAACCCCACACAAAAATCTTGAACTCAATGACATCTTGTATGTTCCTAATACTTCCAAAACTTTGCTATCTGTCCATCATATTGCTCTTGACAATAATGTGTTTCTAGAGTTTCACCCATTCTTCTTTTTGATCAAGGATCAGGTCACGAAGGAAGTCCCCCCTAGGGTGTGTGTGTGTGTTGAAGGCCTCTATGCTTTGCTTCCCAAGTATTGCCAGTACAATAAACAAGTGTATGGTGCCATCAAGCTTTCTGCTGAAAGGTGGCATAATCGCTTAGGTCATCCATCTTTTTCTACCGTTCATCAGATTCTTAGTAAAATAGCCTCCTAGTTGTTGGTGAGAGAAATTTAGAAACCATTTGTGATTCATGTCAAAGAGCAAAAAGTCATCAGTTACCCTATCCAGTGTCTACTAGTGTGTCTACCAAGCCATTACAACTTATTTTTTCTGATGTCTGGGGTCCTGCCCCCACCTCAGTTGGTAGAAATTCTTATTATGTGAGCTTCATTGATGATTATAGCAAGTATACGTGGATATATCTTAAGAAATGTGCTGATGTGTTCCAAGTTTTCCACAATTTCCAAGCTCTTGTTGAACGTAAATTTGATAGCAAAATTATTTCCGTGCAATCAGACTCGGGTGGTGAGTATGAGAAACTAAATTCTTTTTTTAGAAGATAGGTATCTCACACCATGTCTGTTTCCCACATGCACACCAACAAAATGGCTCTGCTGAACGCAAGCATATACACATCGTCGAAGTAGGCTTTGCTATTTTAGCTTTTGCTTCTATGACGCTCAAATTTTGGGATGAAGCATTCCTTACTGCCATGCATCTCATTAACATGTGGCCCAGCCGTACTATCTCCAATGAAACTCCCACTGAACGTCTACTTCATGTCACACCAGATTACACCACACTTCGCGTTTTTGGGTGTGCGTGTTGGCCAAACCTTCATCCCTGCAACACCCGTAAGCTTAGTTTCTGTTCTAAGCAATGTGTTTTTATTGGGTATAGTGCTCAACATAAGGGCGTTAAGTGTTTAGAAGTTTCCACCGAACGTGTTTATATATCACGTGACGTTGTCTTTCATGAAACTCAATTTCCCTTTGAAAAAATTCATCCAAATGTCGGCGCGCTTCTTCAGAAGGAAATTCTTCTCCTTCCTTCTCATCTCTCTGGCATTCCGTGTGAGGGTTCTAATAATTATAATGACCCAACTTTGACTAATACATCTACAGCTGCACCTGAGTTTTATGTTTCAGAAACAAACCTGGCGAAAAACGGCGCAAGAAATAATGTAGCAGAAGGTACAGAAGAGGACACATGCGATCAACGGAGATCCCCTTGGGATCGGCGCCCCAGACTACGCAGGATCCGACCGTATCCCCTTCGGTATCGGCATCCAGGCTGATGGCATCAGGCAGCCCGTCCTCCACCCCTCCGCGCCAGTCCCGCTTTGCCACGTCGCGCCTCTCCATCGAGCTGGCCACCCCGGGCGCGGTGTGCCAATCAGAGGCAAGGGACAGACCGACCAAGCGGTATGCACCGGTCCCACGGGTCTACTCCCGGCGGGCCCCTGTGGCTACATCAGCCGGGTTGAACGCGGACTCCGCGCTAGATATGCTCCATGCTCCCCGCCCGCCCGAATCCTCTGCGGCTACGCTGAAGGAAATATGCCCTAGAGGCAATAATAAAGTTGTTATTTATATTTCCTTATATCATGATAAATGTTTATTATTCATGCTAGAATTGTATTAATCGGAAACTTAGTACATGTGTGAATACATAGACAAACAAAGTGTCACTAGTATGCCTCTACTTGACTAGCTCGTTGAATCAAAGATGGTTAAGTTTCCTAGCCATAGACATGAGTTGTCATTTGATTAACGGGATCACATCATTAGAGAATGATGTGATTGACTTGACCCATAACGTTAGCTTATCATTTGATCGTTTAGTATATTGCTATTGCTTTCTTCATGACTTATACATGTTCCTATGACTATGAGATTATGCAACTCCCGAATACCGGAGGAACACTTTGTGTGCTACCAAACGTCACAACGTAACCGGGTGATTATAAAGGTGCTCTACAGGTGTCTCCGATGGTACTTGTTGAGTTGGCATAGATCGATAGGATTTGTCACTCCGATTGTCGGAGAGGTATCTCTGGGCCCTCTCGGTAATGCACATCACTATAAGCCTTGCAAGCAATTTAACTAATGAGTTAGTTGCGGGATGATGCATTACAGAACGAGTAAAGAGACTTGCCGGTAACGAGATTGAACTAGGTATTGAGATACCGACGATCGAATCTCGGGCAAGTAACATACCGATGACAAAGGGAACAACGTATGTTGTTATGCGGTTTGACCGATAAAGATTTTCGTAGAATATGTAGGAACCAATATGAGCATCCAGGTTCCGCTATTGGTTATTGACCGGAGATGTGTCTCGGTCATGTCTACATAGTTCTTGAACCCGTAGGGTCCGCACGCTTAACGTTCGGTGACGATCGGTAATATGAGTTTATGTGTTTTGATGTACCGAAGGTAGTTCGGAGTCCCGGATATGATCACGGGCATGACGAGGAGTCTCGAAATGGTCAAGACATAAAGATCGATATATTGTATGACTATGTTTGGACTTCGGAAGGGTTCCGGATGAGTTCGGACGAATACCGGAGTACCGGGGGGTTACCGGACCCCCCCAGGGAGTGTAATGGGCCTTGGTGGAGAGAGGAAGGGGCGGCCAGGGCAGGCCGCGCGCCCCCTCTCCCTCTAGTCCGAATTGGACAAGGAAGGGGGGGCGCCCCCCTTTTTTCCTTCCCCCTCTCTCCTCCTTCCTTCCCCCTTACTCCTACTCTTGGAAGGGGGGAATCCTACTCCCGGTGGGAGTAGGACTCCTCCAGGGCGCGCCATAGGAGGGCCGGCCCTCCCCCTCCTCCACTCCTTTATATATGGGCGAGGGGGCACCCCATAGACACACAAGTTGATCATTGATTTTTTAGCCGTGTGCAGTGCCCCCCTCCACCATAATCCACCTCGGTCATATTGTAGCGGTGCTTAGGCGAAGCCCTGCATCGGTAGCATCATCAACACCGTCATCACGCCGTCGTGTTGACGGAAATCTCCCTCGAAGCTCCACTGGATCGTGTGTTCGTGGGACGTCACCGTGCTGAACGTGTGCAGATCGCGGAGGTGTCGTACGTTCGGTACTAGGATTAGTCGATTGTGAAGACGTACAACTACATCAACCGCGTTGTCATAACGCTTCCGCTTACGGTCTACGAGAGTACGTGGACGACACTCTCCTCTCTCGTTGCTATGCATCACCATGATCTTGCGTGTGCATAGGAATTTTTTTGAAATTACTACGTTTCCCAACGGTGGCATCCGAGCCAGGTTTATGTGTAGATGTTATATGCACGAGTAGAACACAAGTGAGTTGTGGGCGATACAAGTCATACTGCTTACCAGCATGTCATACTTTGATTCGGCGGTATTGTTGGATGAAGCGGCCCGGACCGACATTACGCGTACGCTTATGCGAAACTGGTTCTACCGACGTGCTTCGCACACAGGTGGCTGGCGGGTGTCAGTTTCTCCAACTTTAGTTGAATCGAGTGTGGCTACGCCCGTTCCTTGTGAATGTTAAAACACCACATACTTGACGAAATATCGTTGTGGTTTTGATGCATAGGTAAGAACGGTTCTTGCTCAGCCCATAGCAGCCACATAAAACTTGCAACAACAACGTAGAGGACGTCTAACTTGTTTTTGCAGGGCATGTTGTGATGTGATATGGTCAAGACATGATGCTAAATTTTATTGTATGAGATGATCATGTTTTGTAACAGAGTTATCGACAACTGGCAGGAGCCATATGGTTGTCGCTTTATTGTATGAAATGCAATCGCCATGTAATTGCTTTACTTTATCACTAAGCGGTAGCGATAGTCGTAGAAGCAATAGTTGGCGAGACAACAACGATGCTACGATGGAGATCAAGGTGTCGCGCCGGTGACGATGGTGATCATGACGGTGCTTTGAAGATGGTGATCAAAGGCACAAGATGATGATGGCCATATCATATCACTTATATTGATTGCATGTGATGTTTATCTTTTATGCATCTTATTTTGCTTAGATCGACGGTAGCATTATAAGATGATATATCACTAAATTTCAAGGTATAAATGTTCTCCTGAGTATGCACCGTTGCGAAAGTTCGTCGTGCCGAGACACCACGTGATGACGGGGTGTGATAAGCTCTACGTTCACATACAACGGGTGCAAGCCAGTTTTGCACACGTAGAATACTCGGTTTAAACTTGACGAGCCTAGCATATGCAGATATGGCTTGGAACACTGAGACCGAAAGGTCGAGCGTGAATCATATAGTAGATATGATCAACATAGTGATGTTCACCATTGAAACTACTCCATCTCACGTGATGATCGGACATGGTTTAGTTGATTTGGATCACGTGATCACTTAGATGATTAGAGGGATGTCTATCTAAGTGGGAGTTCTTAAGTAATGTGATTAATTGAACTTTAATTTATCATGATTTTAATACCTGATAGTATTTTGCATGTCTATGTTGTTGTAGATAGATGGCCCGTGTTGTTGTTCCGTTGAATTTTAATGCGTTCCTTGAGAAAGCAAAGTTGAAAGATGATGGTAGCAATTACATGGACTGGGTCCGTAACTTGAGGATTATCCTCATTGCTGCACAGAAGAATTACGTCCTGCAAGCACCGCTAGGTGCCAAACCTGCTGCAGGAGCAACACCAGATGTTATGAATGTCTGGCAGAGCAAAGCTGATGACTACTCGATAGTTCAATGTGCCATGCTTTACGGCTTAGAATCGGGACTTCAACGACGTTTTGAACGTCATGGAGCATATGAGATGTTCCAGGAGTTGAAGTTAATATTTCAAGCAAATGCCCGGATTGAGAGATATGAAGTCTCCAATAAGTTCTACAGCTGCAAGATGGAGGAGAATAGTTCTGTCAGTGAGTATATACTCAGAATGTCTGGGTATAACAATCACTTGATTCAACTGGGAGTTAATCTTCCGGATGATAGTGTCATTGACAGAATTCTTCAATCACTGCCACCAAGCTACAAGAGCTTCGTAATGAACTATAATATGCAAGGGATGGATAAGACAATTCCCGAGCTCTTCGCGATGCTAAAGGCTGCGGAGGTAGAAATCAAGAAGGAGCATCAAGTGTTGATGGTCAACAAGACCACCAGTTTCAAGAAAAAGGGTAAAGGGAAGAAGGGGAACTTCAAGAAGAACGGCAACCAAGTTGCTGCTCAAGTGAAGAAACCCAAGTCTGGACCTAAGCCTGAGACTGAGTGCTTCTACTGCAAAGGGACTGGTCACTGGAAGCGAAACTGCCCCAAGTATTTGGCGGATAAGAAGGATGGCAAGGTGAACAAAGGTATATGTGATATACATGTTATTGATGTGTACCTTACTAATGCTCGCAGTAGCACCTGGGTATTTGATACTAGTTCTGTTGCTAATATTTGCAACTCGAAACAGGGACTACGGATTAAGCGAAGATTGGCTAAGGACGAGGTGATGATGCGCGTGGGAAATGGTTCCAAAGTTGATGTGATCGCGATCGGTACGCTACCACTACATCTACCTTCGGGATTAGTTTTAGACCTGAATAATTGTTATTTGGCGCCAGCGTTGAGCATGAACAATATATCTGGATCTTGTTTGATGCGAGACGGTTATTCATTTAAATCGGAGAATAATGGTTGTTCTATTTATATGAGTAATATCTTTTATGGTCATGCACCCTTGAAGAGTGGTCTATTTATATTGAATTTCGATAGTAGTGATACACATATTCATAGTATTGAAGCCAAAAGATGCAGAGTTGATAATGATAGTGCAACTTATTTGTGGCACTGCCATTTAGGTCATATTGGTGTAAAGCGCATGAAGAAACTCCATTCTGATGGACTTTTGGAATCACTTGATTATGAATCACTAGGTACTTGCGAACCATGCCTCATGGGCAAGATGACTAAAACGCCGTTCTCCGAAACATATCGAGCAACGGATTTGTTGGAAATCATACATACTGATGTATGTGGTCCGATGAATGTTGAGGCTCGCGGCGGGTATCATTATTTTCTCACCTTCACAAATGATTTGAGCAGATATGGGTATATCTACTTGATGAAGCACAAGTCTGAAACATTTGAAAAGTTCAAAGAATTTCAGAGTGAAGTGGAAAATCATCGTAACAAGAAAATAAAGTTTCTATGATCTGATCGTGGAGGAGAATATTCGAGTTACGAGTTTGGTCTTCATCTGAAACAATGCGGAATAGTTTCGTAACTCACGCCACCCGGAACACCACAACGTAATGGTGTGTCCGAACGTCGTAATCGTACTTTACTAGATATGGTGCAATCTATGATGTCTCTTACTGATTTACCGTTATCGATTTGGGGTTATGCTTTAGAGACGGCTGCATTCGCATTAAATAGGGCACCATCTAAATCCGTTGAGACGACGCCTTATGAACTATGGTTTGGCAAGAAACCAAAGTTGTCGTTTCTTAAATTTTGGGGCTGCGATGCTTATGTGAAAAAGCTTCAACCTGATAAGCTCGAACCCAAATCGGAGAAATGTGTCTTCATAGGATACCCAAAGGAGACAGTTGGGTACACCTTCTATCACAGATCCGAAGGCAAGACATTCGTTGCTAAGAATGGATCCTTTCTAGAGAAGGAGTTTCTCTCGAAAGAAGTGAGTGGTAGGAAAGTAGAACTTGATGAGATAACTGTACCCGCTCCCTTATTGGAAAGTAGTTCATCACAGAAATCTGTTCCTATGACTCCTACACCAATTAGTGAGGAAGCTAATGATGATGATCATGTAACTTCAGATCAAGTTACCGTCGAAGCTCGTAGGTCAACCAGAGTATGATCCGCACCAGAGTTGTACGGTAATCCTGTTCTGGAGGTCATGTTACTTGACCATGACGAACCTACGAACTATGAGGAAGCAATGATGAGCCCAGATTCCGCGAAATGGCTTGAGGCCATGAAATCTGAGATGGGATCCATGTATGAGAACAAAGTGTGGACTTTGGTTGACTTGCCCGATGATCGGCAAGCCATCGAGAATAAATGGATCTTCAAGAAGAAGACTGACGTTGACGGTAATGTTACTGTCTACAAAGCTTGACTTGTTGCGAAAGGTTTTCGACAAGTTCAAGGAGTTGACTACGATGAGACTTTCTCACCTGTAGCGATGCTTAAGTCCGTCCGAATCATGTTAGCAATTGCCGCATTTTATGATTATGAAATTTGGCAAATGGATGTAAAGACTGCATTCCTGAATGGATTTCTGGAAGAGGAGTTGTATATGATGCAACCTGAAGGTTTTATCGATCCAAAGGATGCTAAAAAATTGTGTAAGCTCCAGCGATCCATCTATGGACTGGTGCAAGCATCTTGGAGTTGGAATAAACGTTTTGATAGTGTAATATGGTTTTATACAGACTTTTGGAGAAGCCTGTATTTACAAGAAAGTGAGTGGGAGCTCTGTAGCATTTCTAATATTATATGTGGATGACATATTGTTGATTGGAAATGATATAGAATTTCTGGATAGCATAAAAGGATACTTGAATAAGAGTTTTTCAATGAAAGACCTCGGTGAAGCTGCTTATATATTGGGATCAAGATCTATAGAGATAGATCAAGACGCTTAATTGGACTTTCACAAAGCACATACCTTGATAAAGTTTTGAAGAAGTTCAAGATGGATCAAGCCAAGAAAGGGTTCTTGCCTGTGTTACAAGGTGTGAAGATGAGTTAGATTCAATGCCCGACCGCTGCAAAAGATAGAGAGAAAATGAAAGGTGTTCCCTATGCTTCAGCCATAGGCTCTATCATGTATGCAATGCTGTGTACCAGACCTGATGTGTGACTTGCTATTAGTTTAGCAGGGAGGTACCAAAGTAATCCAGGAGTGGACCACTGGACAACGGTCAAGAATATCCTGAAATACCTGAAAACGACTAAGGATATGTTTCTCATTTATGGAGGTGACAAGGAGCTCGTCGTAAATGGTTACGTCGATGCAAGCTTTGACACTGATCCGGATGACTCTAAGTCACAAACCGGATACGTGTTTATATTGAACGGTGGAGCTGTCAGTTGGTGCAGTTCTAAGCAAAGCGTCGTGGCGGGATATACGTGCGAAGCGGAGTACATAGCTGCTTCGGAAGCAGAAAATGAAGGACTCTGGATGAAGGAGTTCATATCCGATCTAGGTGTCATACCTAGTGCATCGGGTCCAATGAAAATCTTTTGTGACAATACTGGTGCAATTGCCTTGGCAAAGGAATCCAGATTTCACAAGAGAAAAAAGCACATCAAGAGACACTTCAATTCCATCCGCGATCAAGTCAAGGAGGGAGACATAGAGATTTGCAAGATACATACAGATCTAAATGTTGTAGACCCGTTGACTAAGCCTCTCTCACGAGAAAAACATGATCAGCACCAAGACTCCATGGGTGTTAGAATCAGTACTGTGTAATCTAGATTATTGACTCTAGTGCAAGTGGGAGGCTGAAGGAAATATGCCCTAGAGGCAATAATAAAGTTGTTATTTATATTTCCATATATCCTCATAAATGTTTATTATTCATGCTAGAATTGTATTAACCGGAAACTTAGTACATGTGTGAATACATAGACAAACAAAGTGTCACTAGTATGCCTCTACGTGACTAGATTGTTGAATCAAAGATGGTTAAGTTTCCTAGCCATAGACATGAGTTGTCATTTGATTAACGGGATCACATCATTAGAGAATGATGTGATTGACTTGACCCATTCCGTTAGCTTAGCATTTGATTGTTTAGTATATTGCTATTGCTTTCTTCATGACTTATACATGTTCCTATGACTATGAGATTATGCAATTTCCGAATACCGGAGGAACACTTTGTGTGCTACCAAATGTCACAACGTAACTGGGTGATTATAAAGGTGCTCTACAGGTGTCTCTGATGGTACTTGTTGAGTTGGCATAGATCGAGATTAGGATTTGTCACTCCGATTGTCGGAGAGGTATCTCTGGGCCCTCTCGGTAATGCACATCACTATAAGCCTTGCAAGCAATGTAACTAATGAGTTAGTTGCGGGATGATGCATTATGGAACGAGTAAACAGACTTGTCGGTAACGAGATTGAACTAGGTATTGAGATACCGACGATCGAATATCGGGCAAGTAACATACCGATGACAAAGGGAACAACGTATGTTGTTATGCGGTTTGACCGATAAAGATCTTCGTAGAATATGTAGGAACCAATATGAGCATCCAGGTTCCGCTATTGGTTATTGACCGGAGACGTGTCTCGGTCATGTCTACATAGTTCTCGAACCCGTAGGGTCCGCACGCTTAACGTTCGGTGACGATCGGTAATATGAGTTTATGTGTTTTGATGTACCGAAGGTAGTTCGGAGTCCCGGATATGATCACGGACATGACGAGGAGTCTCGAAATGGTCGAGACATAAAGATCGATATATTGGATGACTATGTTTGGACTTCGGAAGGGTTCCGGATGAGTTCGGACGAATACCGGAGTACCGAGGGGTTACCGGAACCCCCCGGGGAGTGTAATGGGCCTCATGGGCCTTGGTGGAGAGAGGAAGGGGCGGCCAGGGCAGGCCGCGCGCCCCTCCCCCTCTAGTCTGAATTGGACAAGGAAGGGGGGGCGCCCCCCTTTTTTCCTTCCCCCTCTCTCCTCCTTCCTTCCCTCTTACTCCTACTCCTGGAAGGGGGGATCCTACTCCCGGTGGGAGTAGGACTCCTCCAGGGCGCGCCATAGGAGGGCCGGCCCTCCCCCCTCCTCCACTCCTTTATATACGGGGGAGTTGAGCACCCCATAGACACACAATTTGATCATTGATTTTTTAGCCGTGTGCGGTGCCCCCCTCCACCATAATCCACCTCGGTCATATCGTAGCGGTGCTTAGGCGAATCCCTGCATCGGTAGCTTCATCAACACCGTCATCACGCCGTCGTGCTGACGGAACTCTCCCTCGAAGCTCTACTGGATCGTGAGTTCATGGGATGTCACCGAGCTGAACGTGTGCAGATCGCGGAGGTGCCGTATGTTCGGTACTAGGATCGGTCGATCGTGAAGACGTCCAACTACATCAACTGTGTTGTAATAATGCTTCCGCTTATGGTCTACGAGGGTACGTGGACGACACTCTCCCCTCTCGTTGTTATGCATCACCATGATCTTGCGTGTGCGTAGGATTTTTTTTGAAATTACTACGTTTCCCAACATACGCGTGCTGTTCCTCCCATGTCCCTGGCCCCAGACGATCCTGCACTGCATGGCAGGTCTGCTCCCTCGGGATCGGCGGGATCTCCTCTGCAGCAGTCTGCTGCTTCGCCTGGATCTTCTGTGGCTCCACCATCGCTGCCCCACACGTGTCTTCGGGCAGGGGTTATTCAGCCTGTTAATTGCAAAACAAAATATGGTTTAGCTATTTCTTCTGATTCCGCAGGCGAACCACGTAATGTTCATGATGCTCTTACCTATCCACAATGGAAGCAGGATATGGATGAAGAGTTTCATGCTCTTCAGAAAAATCATACTTGGCATCTTGTCCCTTATCATCCACGCAAAAATGTCATTGATTGCAAGTGGGTGTATCGCATCAAACGTCGATCAGATGGCACCATTGATCGCTATAAAGCCAAGCTTGTTGCCAAGGGATTTAAGCAGAGGTATGGACTTGATTATGAGGATACTTTCAATCCTGTTGTTAAAGCTGCCACCATTCATCTTATTTTGTCCGTTGTCGTGTCCAGAGGTTGGAGACTTCGTCAGCTGGATATGCAGAATGCATTCCTTCATGGTGTTCTGGAAGAGGAAGTATACATAAAACAACCTCCTGGGTTTGAGGACAAAAAAAGGGAAACTCTTAGAGCCAGACGTCTGAATACTAACAAATCATCAGACTAGTGCCTGTCCGTTGATTTATTTTCAATCCCATGGCTGAGAGGCTCCAACATACCCCGTACCAACCAATCATTTATTCCCGCATAACTTAAGCATGCACATTATCTTCCCCTAATCCCGCACCTTCCCCCCATCCTGTTCCCTGCTCCGCCTGAGACCACGACTCCATAACATTCTCCACCGCTCCATCTCTAAGATCCTAAATGAAATATCACCTTCTCCATCGGCCGTGCTCCACGTACAGCAGCACCGTCGCTGAGGTAAGGCGGCCATGTGCTCTTCACCCGCAGGTAATAGGCACACCGATGAATCGCCCTTGGTACATGCTCACCCGACTTAATGTTTTCAGTTCTCTCATGTTGATACAAATTCAATCTGAAGCATTTGAGTTTACCTGTGTTACTTATGTTCATATCTTGGTTCAGTATCTGATGTGTATTTGATCACCATATAATCTATGAGTTTTGGTTAAGTAGGCACGCATATCTGTAACATCCCAAATTTTCAATTTGGAATGTTATACATAGATCATCATTGCATAGCATATTTTATTGCATTTTGGCAAATCCTCGATAAATCCTAAGCAAATCCAGGACCCTTGGAGAGAGTTGGGGATTTTCCCGATTTATCATATTTGATTTTCATCAAATAATAAAACAAGGATTTTGGTTTTAATTATTTTCTCTCCGGAAAAATATTTCACATTAAAATAAATGAGAGGAGAAAATATGACTTCTCCAAAACAATTGAAATATTGGAGGAAAAATATTAAAATCATATATTTGATTTTATTCGGATTTTATTTGCAATTTTAATTGCATTAAAAAAATTGCACGTTTCAAAACTGCATTTTTGTGTCAAAAAAATGTTCACCTTGTTCTAATTGTTTTAATTAGACGGGGAAAATTGGTTTTATCATTTTTGGATTTTTATTTATTTTTCTATGATTTTTTTTGGATTCGACGGAATATTAAAAAAAAAACACCGCGCCCGACCGGGCCGAGGCCCAGCCGAGCCGGCCGGCCCAGCCCCGCCGTCTCCCTCGCGCGCACGACACCGCCGCCGCCCGAGTCCGCCATGGACACGCCCCGCGCCGCCGCCTTGCCCCCTCCTCCAAGCAGCCCCCCCTCATATATACCCCCCCCGCCGCCGCCCCTTCCTCACCCCGCCGCCGCCCCGCAGCCGCCCGCCGCAGCGCCGCCGTCGACGCCGCCCGCTCGCCGCTCGCCGCCGCCGACGCCGCCCCGAGCCGCCGTCCGAACCCCGCCACCCCGCCGCCCTTGCTGACCCCACCGGAGCCCCAAGCCGCCCCGCCGGAGCCCCGTTCCGATGAGGTACCGACCCGCCGCCGCCCTTGCCGGTTTTTCTCGAAAAAGAAAACCGTTCGTTTTTTTCTAAAACCTAGATCGGTTTATTTTTTTCGGTTTTATTATTTAGTGAACGTTCACCGATTCGTTCGTTTTAATGAACGTGTTCGTCGGATTTTCGCTGTTAACGAACGTTAGTTCGTTTAACCGTTCGTCAGTTTTCTTTTTCGTCGGATTTTTCCGCGATTATTCCAGATCTCGATTTCAGATCAGATCTTCGTTTTCGTTTAACTTTTCGCTCGTTTATCGGAATCAGGCGATTCAAGCGCCTAGAGTTTCGTCTCGAAATTCTCTTTCCGTTTAACCTACTCAAACAAGTTTTTGCTACAGTAAAATTTGACCTAGATCCAGATTAGTAAATGAAGCTTGTTTCTTTCGCCGTTTGACTTTCGTTGCTTCGTTCGAGTTGATTCTTTTTGCAAACCGGAGTTCTTAATTTGAACTTTCTGGTTGGATCTTTTATTCGAGTTTTACCTGTGCATTAGATGAGTACTTATTGTTTGCTTGTTTGTTTGTGATAGAGTACCCGGAGTGCGCCGCTTGTTACTTCGAATCTCTAGGTTTCGCGGATCATCAGCAAGGCAAGTAACACTTTGATCATACTTTTCCATACCCAGTTTTTATTGCATTAGATCAATCCTCAAACATTGCATGGTTAGGATCTAATTAAACTGTGGGTATTGGGAAGTAGTTGAGGTAGTACCTATTACCTGTTTTACTATCAAACCCTTGGGAGTTACTTCTACGTTTGCTATTATATTGCCATGCTATGCTTGTAGACGTGGATTGGGTTTGAGAGTATTCATGACAGATGTGAGATTGTTAATTAATGGTTTACTTAAGGTGGCAACTAAAACTCACATCTGGGTGGATTGAGGTACCTGGGTATTCCAGGATTGCCTGTTTTTCTTTTGGACCGCCACCCAGGCTCAAAGGGATCATGAGATTGTTCATGCTAGAAACTTCTGTGTGCAGCCGCAAGCTATTATGGGCTCTAGCATAGTTGATTAAGTTGTGTGAACTCTTACAGTGGTAGACTAGCAGATGTAGGGGAAAGTAGGTGTAACGGTCTACCCATTCGTAAGGTGCAAACACTTCTGAAAGACTGTGTCTCGGTCATCCGTTACTCAAACACCATGTAGTGCGAGTATTCCAACGGAGGCGATCGAGTCTTGTGGGGAAAAGTGCACAAACCTCTGCAGAGTGTACAAACTAATCATGGTTAGCCGTGTCCCCGGTTGTGGACAACTTGAGTATCTAGTACTTGGATTATCATGTGAACCTCATCACCATGTTACTTTATTAATGTTGTTGGGTTAATGATGATACTTAATTGGGATTGAGATGCTGTCAACCATCTCAATGTTTAACAACCACCATGATAGTTAAATAAAATTTATTCCTTTGCAGTAGGGAAAAATTGGCTTTTCGCAAAACTGTAACCATAGAGCTTTTACACCAGCCATATATGCATGTAGTATAGCATTATTATGTTCATTATTCTCTATGTGTTACATTGCCGGCATATTCCATGTGCTGACCCATTTTCGGGCTGCAACGTTTCATGTTGCAGACTTTTCAGACGACGAGTAAGGTGCCTTAGGTCGTGGTCTTATACTCAGTGATGCCGTTGGAGTTGATGGACTCACTTATCTTCCAAGCCTTCCGCTGTTATCGTATTTAGATGGCCTTAAGCCATATTTATCATACTTATTCTCTTTTGAGATATTCGATGTAATAAGTGTGTGATTGCTATTCTGTTATAAATCCTCCATTTGTACTGTGCGTGTCAGCATTACTGATCCAGGGATGACACTGGTGCACAGCAGCACAGACTTTTTGAGGTCTGGTCGCTACAATATCACAATAATATCAGTTTTCTGAACAATTTCAAGTTTCCATGTTTCCATCTAAGACTAGTTTGATTCCCAAAGTACCATGTTCATGTTTCTTTGTTGTGTCGCATCTAAATTGCAATACACATTCTTTGTTTTGTGCTTCCACTGGAGCTCCTGTACATAACACATGTTCTATGTCACCTATAAATAGCTTATTGTCATGCATCTTGCAATTGCAACTTCCTGTGTTACACTTCATTTGCTTCTATGGTTGCTGATCCAAGCTATCTTGTTTGCTACTAATTAATTATTTAATTTGTAGTACAACTTTGAATTTGTTGTAGGTGATTTGCTTCTATACGTCTTTGGAAAATGAATGCTGAGCCGTGCTTTATTGATAATGTTTATATTTCTAATTATTCGCTCAATTCCCAGATTATTAGTTTTGCCGTAGCTTGCTACCCTTCTTATGTTTTTCAGTGGACCCAGGATAATGAAGCAACCCAAAGCATAGTGTACATTGAACAGTCGTTATGCAGCTCTAAGTTAAAAGATGGTGTCTTAAACCTGCCTGGAAGGATCTCGTTCGAGAGAAAGGCTGGGCTAATCTTTTTAATGTCGTTTGTTGTTTACATGGATGCATTGCTTCAGGGTTCTATGTATTGAGTTTACTAGTTTACCTCAGAAAAATGTATTAAGTTTACTAGTGCCTATGTATATGCTTCATTTGGTTTAGACTACATACGTGCTTCGATATCATATGAGACATGCACCCGATGTATGTACAATATGTTTCCAAGTACATACATGCCCACGACAATGCTTAGATACTATTTTGTACATGCTTCAACAATTAGCAAACTATGCTCCGATGGGTCACTACACACATAAGATGTATTAGTTGGACGCAACATATATTCCCGCTTCAACAATTATCTCCATTTGTTTGGAAGCAAAATATATTTCTTTCGAAGCAAAATATTTTTTCTTTGGAAGCAAATTATATTCTCTGTTTGAAGCATTGTTGATAGAAGGGGAAAACATTGGAAGCATAATTCCATGTTAAACAAAAACACCTTTTGACCGTTCAAAGCATGTTTTCCATGTTGGAAAACCAAAAAATACTAATCAAAATAATCTTGAGCTGGAAGCAATCTCGTTATCACATGGTAACAAATATTCTTTGTACGAAGCAAGATTAATTTGCGCCAGGAATAAATTCACCCAATTGGAAACAAACATCTTGGAATGGAAGCAAATTATCTTTGTAAGAAGCATGATTAATTTGTGCTGGAATAAAATTCACCCAATTGGAAACAAACATCTTGGTATGGAAGCAAATTGCACGACGCTAGAATTTAGGCTTGGATATATTTACGGGAATGGTTTATTACCAAATAAATTGCCATTAATAAATCGTTGCATGGAAACTAATTAAGCACCCTTTTTTGGCCCATTGCACGTTCCAGATGAATCCAATCCTACGGTGGAACACTAGTCTGATGGGAAGCTAAGAATCAGTAGTCTGATTCCTAGTGGTCCCTAAAAACAACCCATTTCATATGTGCAGGCTTGACAAATCCCTCTATGGTTTAAAGCAAGCCCCCAGAGCATGGTATTCACGCTTGAGCTCCAAACTGCAAACACTTGGTTTTATTCCCTCCAAGTCAGATACATCCTTGTTTATTTACAATAAGTGACACACCACCATTTTTGTGCTTATTTTTGTGGATGATATTATTGTTACCAGTTCCTCTGATAAAGCAGTCACAGCTTTGCTGCAAGATTTGCACTCAGAATTTGCTCTCAAGGATCTAGGAGATCTTCACTTCTTTCTTGGTATTGAGCTAAAGAGAAATAATGAAGGTGGGCTTTATCTTTCTCAGGAAAAATGTGCGACCAGTCTTTTGAGCAAGCCTGGGATGCAAGGATGTAAACCATCCCCAACTCCACTTTCCAGTGTAGAAAAATTGTCTCTTGCAGAGGGTGTACTCTTGAATCAAGAGGATGGCACCAAGTACAGAAGTTTGGTTGGTGCACTTCAGTACTTGACACTTACATGACCTAATATTCCTTTTGTAGTCAGCAAAGTGTGTCGGTTTGTCATGCACCCACTTCAGCTCATTGGACTGTTACTAAGCATATTTTGAGATATGTAAAGAACTCTTTGAGTGTTGGACTCACTTTTAGCAAGTCCTCCTCTACTCTTGTTAGTGCTTTCTCTGATTCTGACTGGGCGGGATGCTTGGATGACAGAAGGTCCACATGTGGTTTTGCAGTTTTCTTTGGACCTAATCTTATTTCTTGGTGTGCTAAGAGGCAAGCGACAGTGTCATGATCTAGTACTGAGGCAGAGTACAAAGCACTAGCCAATGCAATAACAGAGATCATATGGGTTAAGTCCATGCTCAAGGAACTTGGAATATATGCTCAAACACCATGCCTTTGGTGTGACAATCTTGGTGCCACATATCTTTCTGCTAACCCTGTGTTTCATGCAAGGACTAAACACATTGAGATTGATTATCATTTTGTTAGAGAAAGGGTTACAAGCAATACATTATGGTTGGAGATTGATTATGGTTGGAGATTCAATTTACTCCTTCAAAAGACCAAGTTGCAGATGGGTTTACAAAGGCCTTGGCTACAAGACAATTTGAGGAGTTCAAACGTAATCTTAACTTGCGAAGTTCAGATTAAGGGAGGGTGTTGAACATGCAATACATTATGGTTAGACCGAACCAGGATGGCCTTGTGCCTCATGTACATTGATGTCTAGGATAGTTAGAGATTTTCTCTCTTTAAATCTCCTCTCTCTCTCTCTCTCTCTTATATGTATTCCCTATGTATCTCCTGTTCGGTTACTACTCCTCACAATGTAAACCAACAAAACCCTCCTCTCGTCATATCAATATATAATGCTACAGGCTCCTTGTCTAGGAGTTGAGACGCTTCCATTATTCTCCACAAGAAAAACTAACTGAAAAGTAGAACATGTGCAACTAGATTCACATAACATTTCACCTCCTTAAGCTTGGTGCGCTAGCTTGACACTTTGTAACCCAATCTTCTCCTTCATTTCCTGAAACCTAAGCCTTGGCAATGGCTAGGTTAAAATGTCGGCAAGCCGATCCTCTGTTCTAACATGCTCCACTGCGAATTTCCCTTCATCAACACATTCTCTCACAAAACAATATCGTGTGTCAATGTGTTTACTTCTCTCGTGGAACACCAAATTTTTGCATAATGATATGGCAGATTGATTATCAATCTTGAGCACCACCTTGTCTGGCTCCTTGTTGAACAATTATGCTAGAAGACTCCCAAGCCAAACACTTTGGCATGCAGCTGCACTTGCAGCAATAAACTCCGCTTCACATGAAGATAAAGCAACAGTCTTCTGTTTTTGAGACACCTAGGTAATAGGACTATTACCAAGATAGAAAATCACCCCTATAGTGCTCTTTCTGTCATCAATATCCCTTCAAAATAACTATCAGTATGCCCAACCAACTGTAGTCTCTCATCTGTTCCTTTCTTGTAAAAACACCCATGGTTCAGTGTTCCCTTCACATACCTCAGAATATGTTTAACTGCAGCCAGATGCTCTAAAGTTGATTTCTCCATGAACCTGCTCACATATCCAACAGAATAGCAAATGTCTGGTTGAGTGTGAATTAGGTACCTCAGACTTCCAACCACACTCCTGTACCGTGTGGCATCAATTGGAGGGCTCAAGCTCTCCTTGCTTAGTTTCAGTATATTATTATAACTTTGTATTTCTTTCCGATCTATTGATTTGGTTTGGCCAACTAGATTGATTTATCTCGCAATGGGAGAGGTGCTTTGTGTTGGGTTCGGTCTTGCATTGCTCAATCCCAGTGACAGAAAGGGACATGACATGTACTTGTATCTTTGCCATTAAGGATAAAAAATGGGGTTTATTCATACTGATTGAGTTTACTTTGTCTACATCAAGTCATCTTGCTTAAGGCGTTACTTTGTTCTTTATGAACTTAATACTCTAGATGCATGCTGGATAGAGGTTGGTGTTGGAGTAATAGTAGTAGATGCAGGCAAGAGTGGGTCTACTTGTCTCGGACGTGATGCCTATATAGATGTTCATTGCCTTGATTATCTTCATAATTATTCACTTTTCTATCAATTGCCAAACATTAATTTGTTTACCCACCGCATGCTATGTTCAAGTGAGAAACCTCTAGTCAAAACTATGGCCCTCGGGTCTATCTTTATCATATATAAAAATCCAAAAATACATTGCTGCAATTTATTTACCTTCATTTTATTTTGTGTTTTTTATCTATCTATCACTACGAGATTTGATCCTTGCAACTAATCGCCAAGGGATTAACAACCCCTTGTTTGTGTAGGGTGCAAGTATTTGTTATTTTGTGTGTAGGTACTGTTCACGAGGTGTTGCGTGGTTCTCCTACTGGATTGATAACCTTGGTTCTTAACTGAGGGAAATACTTATCTCCATTGTACTGCATCATCCTCTCCTCTTCGGGGAAATCCCAACGCAACTCACAAGTAGCAGTGTTCATCATCATATTGCTTTGCATGATCATATAGCTGGCATGATATTTGTGGCAAAGCCACCATTCATCATTGTAATACATGTTACGCTAGATCATTGCACATCCTGGTACATTGCTAGAGACATTCATATAGAGTCATCTCGTTTCAGTTTATCAAGTTATAAGTAAATAAAAGTGTGATGATCATCATTATTAGAGCATTGTCCTAGTGAGGTAAAGAATGATGGAGATTGACGAGTCCTCCGAAATGTGGGGATGAGGTTAATGATATTGTTCTAAAAAATGAGAGAAAGATAGAGAAGGGGCAATGCTACTATCCTTTTACCACACTTGTGCTTCAAAGTAGCACCATGTTCTTCATATAGAGAGTCTCCACAGTTGTAACTTTCATATACTAGCGGGAATTTTTCATTATAGAACTTGGCTTGTATATTCCGAAAACGGGCTTCCTCAAAATGCCCGAGGTCTTCCTGAGCAAGCAAGTTGGATGCACACCCAGTTAGTTTCAGTATTGAGTTTTCATAGCTCTAGTGCATCCGTTGCATGGAAATTCCCACTCCTTGCATTGATATTGATTGAAAGGCCTCTCCATTGCCTATTGATTCGACGAGTTGATGCGAGTCTTTCTTCCTTTTTGACTTTCCTTATTAATCCCTACCACCGCACTCTATTCCACCCGTAGTGCTATGTCCATGGCTCACACTCATATATTGAGTGGAGTTGAAAATGATGAAGCGTGTGAAAAAGTATGATCCAATTGCTTGGTTTGACATCGGGGTGCTCATGATTTATCTTAATGCGGTGAAGGCGGAGTTATGCTATGCTTACATTCGTTAAGCATAATATATTTTGAAGAAGTAATGATTATGTTCTTGTATTCATGGATATTATTATGTTGATATCAATTATTTCATAATTTCTCAATATTTATACCGTAAAAGATTACATGATAGACATGCTAGGTAGCATTCAACATTTTTTTATCATTTACCTACTCGAGGACGAGCAGGAGTTCAGCTTGGGGATGCTGATACATCTCCAATGTATCTATAATTTTCAATTGTTTCATGCTATCTTATATACTTTATATGCAATTTTATATCACTTTTGGGGACTAACCTATTAACTCAGTGCCTAGTGCCAGTTGTTGTTTTCTACATGTTTTTGGTTTTACAGAAAATCCATACCAAACAAAGTCCAAACACGATGAAACTTTACGATGATCTTTTTTGGAGCAGAAGGGACCCTGGAAGCTTAGGGAGGAGGCCAGAAGATGTACGGGAAAAGATGTATGGGAGAGCCACAAGCGCACACGGCGCGCCCCAGGGGGCGGTGCCACCTGAGCTTGTGGGCCCCACGTAACTCCGTTTGACCTTATTCCACCTCTATAAATTTCCATAAATCCCAAAACCAACAGAGAGCCACCCGAAACAATTTTTTCGCAGCCGCAAGCTTCTGTTCTTCCTTGATCCCCTGCAGGCCTTTTTGATACTCTACCGGAGGGGGAATCGATCACGGAGGGCTTCTACATCAACCTTGCTGCACCTCTGATGATGTTTGAGCACACTACGGGTCCATAGTGATTAGCTAGATGGCTTCTTCTCTCCCTTTGATCTTCAATACAATGTTCTCCTCAGAGTTCTATCTGATGTAATCTTCTTTTCCGGTTTGTTTGTTGGGATCCAATGAATTGTGGGTTTATGATTTGGAATATTCATTTATAGTAATTGAGTCTTTGCTGAACTTTATTATGTACGTGTGATTGTTATAGCTATGTAATGCTTTCCGATCTATGGGTTTTCTTTGGCCAAGTTGATTCGTTGATCTTCAAGTGAAAGTGGTGCATAGTATTAGGATCAATCTTGCGGTGTCCTCACCCAGTGGCAGCAGGGGTAGCGAGACACGTATTGTATTGTTGCTACTAAGGGGAAATCAACGGTGTTTAATCATATTGCTTGGTTTTATTGTGTCTACATTATGCCATCTTGCTTAAAGCGTTACTCCATTTGTCACGAACTTAATACCATAGATGTAGGCAGGAGTCGATCGATTGGTGGAGTAATATTAGTAGATGCAGGCAGGAGTCGGTATACTTGTCACGGACGTAATGCCTATGTACATGATCATGCTAGGAATATCTTCATAATTATGTGTTGTTCTATCAATTGCCCAATAGTAAAAAAAAATTACCCACCATATGCTACTATTATAAGAGATAAGCCTCTAGTGAAAACTATGGTTCCCGGGTCTATTTTAAGCATATTAGGAAAACCAAAAATACCTTGCTGCAATTTTATTTCTTTTATTTTACTTTCAGTTTACCTATCTACCTATACCAGATTTAATCCTTGCAATTAACGAGTACAAGGGGATTGACAACCCTCTTGTGTGTGCAGGTACTGTTGACAGGTGTTTGCATGGTTCTCCTTCTGGTTCGATAACCTTTGTTCTCTACCGAGGGAAATACTTGTTGGGAAACTAGCATGCAATTTCAAAAAAATTCCTACGCTCGCGCAAGATCTATCTAGGAGATGCATAGCAACGAGAGGGGGAGAGTGTGTCGATGTACCCTCGTAGACTGAAAGCGGAAGCGTTTTATAACTTGGTTGATGTAGTCGAACTTCTTCTCGTTCCGACCGATCAAGCACTTAACGTACGGCACCTCCGAGTTCTGCACACGTTCAGCTCGATGACGTCCCTCGAACTCTTGATCCAGCAAAGTTTCAAGGGAGAGTTCCGTCAGCACGACGGCGTGGTGATGGTGATGGTGAAGTGATCCGCGCGGGGCTTCGCCTAAGCATTACGTGAATATGACCGGAGGCGTAAACAATGGAGGGGGGCGCCGCACATGGCTAACAATGTTTGTTGTGTGTTCTAGAGATGCCCCCCCTCATATATATAGGTTGGAGGGGAGGATAGGCAGCCAAGGGGGTGCCCCAAGTAGGAGGAATCCTACTTGGGGTCCTCCCAATTCGGCCTCCCCCCTTTCCTATTGCTATTCGGAGTAGGAAGGGAAGAGGGGGAAAGGGGGAATCCTATTCCCTTTTTCCTTTCCTTCTTCCCCTTTCCTTCTCCAATTTGGCCAGCCCATATGGGGGGGGCGCACCAGCACCTTTGTGGCTGGTGTGTTTCCCCTCTTGGCCCATTAGGCCCATATAGCTTGCCGGGGGTTGCCCGGAACCCCTTCCGGTGACCCGATATGTACCCGGTACCCCCAGAACACTTCCGGTGTCCGAATACTATCGTCCTATATATGAATCTTTACCTCTCGACCATTTAGAGACTCCTCATCATGTCCGTGATCTCATCCAGGACACCGAACGACATTCGGTCACCAAATCACATAACTCATATAATACAAAATCGTCATCGAACGTTAAGCGTGCAGACCCTACGGGTTCGAGAACTATGTAGACATGACCGAGACACCTCTCCGACCAATAACCAATAGCGGAACCTGAATGCTCATATTGGTTCCTACATATTCTACAAAGATCTTTATCGGTCAAACCGTAATGACAACATACGTTAATTCCTTTGTCATCGGTATGTTAGTTGACCGAGATTCGATCGTCGGTATCTTCATACCTAGTTCAATGTCATTACCGGCAAGTCTCTTTACTCGTTCCGTAATGCATCATCCCGCAACTAACTCATTAGTCACATTGCTTGCAAGGCTTATCATGATGTGCATTACCGAGAGGGCCCGGAGATACCTCTCCGATACTCGGAGTGACAAATCCTAATCTCGATCTATGCCAACCCAACAAACACCTTCGGAGATACCTGCAGAGCATCTTTATAATCACCCAATTACGTTGTGGCGTTTGATAGCACACAAGGTATTCCTCCGGTATCCGGGAGTTTCATAATCTCATAGTCAAAGGAGTATGTATATGACATGAAGAAATCAATAGCAATAAAACTGAACGATCAACATGCTAAGCTAACGGATGGGTCTTGTCCATCACATCATTCTCCTAATGATGTGACCCCGTTCAGAAAATGACAACACATGTCTATGGTTTAGGAAACTTAACCATCTTTGATTAAAGAGCTAGTCTAGTAGAGGCTTACTAGGGACAGGGTGTTTTCTCTATGTATCCACACATGTATCAAGTTTCCTGTTAATACAATTCTAGCATGAATAATAAACATTTATCATGATATAAGGAAATATAAAATAGCAACTTTATTATTGCCTCTAGCGCATATTTCCTTCAGTCTCCCACTTGCACTAGAGTCAATAATCTAGTTCACATCGCCATGTGATTTAACACCAATAGTTCACATCATCATGTGATTAACACCCATAGTTCACATTGCCATGTGACCAACACCCAAAGGGTTTACTAGAGTCAATAATCTAGTTCACATCGCCATGTGATTAACACCCAAAAAGTACTAAGGTGTGATCATGTTTTGCTTGTGAGAGAAGTTTAGTCAACGGGTCTGCCACATTCAGATCCGTATGTATTTTGCAAATTTCTATGTCTACAATGCTCTGCATGGAGCTACTCTAGCTAATTGCTCCCACTTTCAATATGTATCCAGATTGAGACTCAGAGTCATCCAGATCGGTGTTAAAGCTTGCATTGAAGTAACTCTTTACAATGAACTCTTTATCACCTCCATAATCGAGAAATATTTCCTTAGTCCTCTAAGAATAATTTTGACTGTTGTCCAGTGATCTACTCCTGGATCACTATTGTACCCATTTGCCAAACTCATGGCAAGGTACACAATAGGTCTAGTATACAGCATGGCATACTTTATAGAACCTATGGCTGAGGTATAGGGAATGACTTTCATTCTCTCTCTATCTTCTGCCGTGGTCGGGTTTTGAGTCTTACTCAACTTCATACCTTATAACTCAGGCAAGAACTCATTCTTTGAGTGATCCATTTTGAACTCCTTCAAAATCTTATCAAGGTATGTACTCATCAAAAGTCTTATCAAGCGTCTTGATCTATCTTTATAGATCTTGATGCCCAATATGTAAGTAGCTTCACTGAGGTCTTTCTTTGAAAAAATCCTTTCAAACACTCCTTTATGCTTTCCGGAAAATTCTACATCATTTATGATCAACAATATGTCATTACATATACTTATCAGAAAGGCTGTAGTGCTCCCACTCACTTTCTTGTAAATACAGGCTTCAACGCAAGTCTGTATAAAACTATATGCTTTGATCAACTCATCAAAACGTATATTCCAATTCTAAGATGCTTGCACCAGTCCATAGATGGATCGCTAGAGCTTGCATACTTTGTTAGCACCTTTAGGATTGAGAAAACCTTCTGGTTGCATAATACACAACTCTTCTTTAATAAATCCATTAAGGAATGCAATTTTGACATCCATTTGCCAGAATATCATAAAATGTGGCAATTGCTAACATGATTCGGACAGACTTTAAGCATCGATACGAGTAAGAAAGATACATGGTGGGATTTTCGCTACTCGTTTAGCGGCTCACTTCAAGGTAGAGATACGCCCTCATGATCACCCTCTGACCAAGGTTTACCTAGACCATGCAGCCATGGATCACCATCACTTTACTGATATCGAATCTCCTGACATCCCTGTTCCATATAACTTGGTTTTTAGTGTGAAGACTCGTGATGTTATTCCATTGCCTGCTCCTACTTTGTTTGATTCTATTGCCAGGGGCGGATATAGGATTATTCCTGCGGACATCATCGCCTACCGGAACAATCAGGCCGCTGCAGAGGCTGTGGAGGAGCCTCGGCAGTGGGATGAGTGGATGCCCGCTCCTCAGTACCCCAACTACCATCTAGGCTACTGATCGATTACCAAGTTAGGCCAAAATCCTAAGCTTGGGGGAGTACGTGTTTCTCACCGACATTGCATTCATGTTCACTTATTCAATTAGTCGGTGTTCACACCTTTTCATTGTACCATCCATGTTTAGATTTATTTTTCTTGCTTTCTTCTTGTGTGTTTGAAAAACTTTAGAAAAACCAAAAAAAATAGTTGTAGCTAGTTTACTTTCCATGCATGTTTAACTATAGCACTAAAAAGAAAACCCAAAAAGATTTTCTTGTTCTTCTTTTGCTTTTTGGGAGCTTTCCCGTGTAAATAGTAGTTTATCTCGTTTTTTTGCTTTTCCCTTTTATTTGCTTGTTCAAGAAAACCAAAAACTCCAAAAATATTTCAGTGTGTCTCTCTGAATTTCTTTTCTTTTTGTTGAGTTGTATCGAGGAGAAGACCACGATGAAAATGTTGAGTGGCTCTCGCATGAATAACTGTTGATTTAATAAAGAGCACATTTTACCTTGTTTTCTCCCGTTGAATAAAATGTTTGCAGATTCCAGCTTAGTCCATGGCACTCTTGCACTATTATTATTTTCATATCATTCGGTCGTGCACGTGAAAGGCAATAATGACGACATTCAATGAACTGGCCGTGGCACAAAGAAACTAGTATGAACTCGATTTGTTCTGTTTGTGTAAATATGTTTAACCTAGTATCCATGATTCAACCCATTATGATTAAACATGTTTGCAATGACAATTAGAGATTATAGTTTCCCATGCCATTCATAAGTAGATAGGAGTGGATAATGAGTTATCTTGGATATCAACATTGCGTTAAAATGATTGTGATGTATTATGATGATATGGTATCCTCCTCTGAATGTTCGAGTGGCTTGACTTGGCACATGTTCATGCATGTAGTTGAATCAAAACCAACATAGCCTCTATGATATTTATGTTTATGGTGTTCATATCCTACTCATGCTAGTGTCCAATGTTACTTATGCATAATGCATGTTCATGACCGTCGTTGCTCTCTAGCTGGCCGCTTCTCAATCTAATTGCTAGCCTTCGCCTGTACTAAGTGGGAATTCTACTTGTACATCAAAAACCTTGAACCTAAAGTTATTCCAGATGAGTCCACCATACCTACCTATATGCGGTATTACCCTGCTGTCCCAAGTAAATTTGCATGTGCCACCTCTAAAAACTTATAATAAATATCCTTTTTGTGTGCCTGGATCGTTCATGGAACGACAGGAGGTGGTCGGTATCTTCCATGCTAAGTGGGTTATTCTCAGCTCGAGTGTTTATTCACTCGCCATCGCACGAGAAAAGGGCGGTAATAGGGATGCCCAGTCCCAAACTGCAAACAGAAAAAGCTTACAAATAATCAAACAAAAACTCCCAATGGAGTCAAAACCTTTACTTTTATCGCTTGGGAACCACCACTAGCATGCTTAGCATGGAAGATATTGATAACTGATAGTCGTGAAGTAAATGAGAAGGGTTCATGTCTCAAAATATCATTTACCACTGTTTTAAAATTTGAGCTCTGGCACCTCTGCAAATCACGACTTCCCTCTGCGAAGGGACTATCTATTTACTTTTATGTTGTGTCATCACCTTCTAAAACAAGCGCTAGAACCTGAGAGCACAGCTGTCATCACTACAAAAAAAAGACACATCCGTGACATTTTGGGCCGAATGAATTTTTTTTCTATCATGCTTATGACACTTCTATGATGATAATTGTGACAAAATCAGGTATCATCATAGATGTGGTGGGTTCCTACTTCTATGACAAGAAATCATGACAGAAAATGGGCTTTTCGTCTTGGGCGGGCCGGAGACGCAGCTGCATGACATTCTTTGGGCCATCCACGACGGAGAAACCCGTGGTAGAAGCGAGGGCGAGGAAAATATCGGGGGAGTTCCCGGTTACGGTGGGTGGTCGGGGGCCGAGCGTTGCGCGTTTCTCTCATACGTACGCGTGTGTGTGCGAGGCGTTGCACTCTAACTGAACCCGAGCGAGACGTTGGGCTCTAACTGAACCCGAGCGATTGCACTGCAGGCTACGCGTTACTGAACCCGAGCGATTGATCGACCCCTTGCTGTTAACTGAACTGAGTGATTTCTTCGCTACTGCTGCTAACTGAAGTCGATCGATGCTGCCTCTGGATGAACAGTGAGTGTTGTTGGGGGGTTTGGATGAACAGTTCCCGGAGAGGGTTGGATGAACAGGAACCCGTGGTAGTAGAGGCCCTTGTCGCTGGATGAACAGTACCCCGATCGATCGAGCCGGTGGATGAATAGGACCCCGTGGAGGGCTAGATGAACAGGACCCCGTGGAGGGCTGGTTGAACAGTAGCCGGTGGAGGGCTGGTTGAACAGTAGCCGGTGGAGGGCTGGATGAACAGTAGCCCATGGAGGGGTGGTTGAACAGGACCCCGTGGAGAGGGCTGGTTGAATAGTAGCCGGTGGAGGAGCGCGCGGTGGAGGCTGGATGAACAGGAGCCCGTGGATGAACAGTCGCAGGTGGAGGCTGGAGGAGGTCGACGGTGGAGATGAACAGTATCCCGTGGAGTCCCGTTTTGCGGTACGCCACACCCCTCCCGATGAACAGGACCCCCATTTCGACCGCAGCGCTCCAACACAAGTCCGTTTCCTCCGTTTTGCGGTATGCACACCCCTCCCGATCAACAGGACCCCGTTTCCACCGTAGGAGGTCCGTTTCCTCCGTTTTGCGGTACGCCAGACCCCTCCCGATGAACAGGATCCCGTTTCGACCGTGGCCGGTCGAACACAAGGCCGTTTCCTCCATTCTGCGGTATGCCAGGCCTCGCTTCCATCAGTTGTTCCGTCCAAGCCGGTTGGCTCCCGATGAACAACACGCGTTCCGTCGCCTCCCGATGAACATGACGTATTCTATTGCCTCCCCATGAACATGACGACGACGTAGTTTCTCCATTGAGACCCAGCCATGTACACGAGCCCTGGCCGTACGTCTGCGCGAGTAGACGTTCGAGACCCCGCCCGTATGTACGTATGTGGCCGTATTTACTTTCTCGCACCCTGGCCGCTGTACGTACGTGTACATGCTACGTGCACGCCTCTACTACGACACGTGCCCTTCCTTACACAGCCACGGTTCATCGGTGCAGCCTGCAGACAGACCGATCGTCTGTACGTACACGTTCGCGACCAGAATGGAAACACTACGTACGCTTCGACCGGGTGGGTCCCGACTGTCAGGCACTTCCTTGCGTGCGAAGATCTAGCTGATGGGTCCCAGCAGTTAGGGGGTAAACTTTTTTTCGTGAAATACGGTGGCCCTTCCGGCGGGTCCCTGCTGTCAGATGGAGGAATCATTATTTTCCGCGTAATAAGGAGGCACTTCCTTGCTGCGGCCGTGGACCCAGCTGTCAGCCTCTCGACATACAGTACTCTTCCGATGGAAGTCGTTCGTTGACCACATTGACCACGCTGCGCCGAGAGCACCAGGGCAGTGGACGACGGCGAGGCCTAGGAAGGGGACGTCGCGGAGCCGGGGAAGTCGCGCCAGTGGATGCCCATGCGGAGGGGAGTACGTGGCTTGACTGCTTCGGCTGCGGTGTGAGGCTGCCATTGCCGGAGAATAACAGGAGGTGTGGGTGAGTATAGAGGGATGGCATGGCCAGCAGTGGCAGCACAGCCGAACATGGGAGGTAGGAGCCGGCGGCACGGCCGATGCTTGTTTGGGCGGATGGAGCAAGAAGACCAGAGGTTGAAGAAGCACTACGGCCGTTGGATGGACATCGTATGGTCACTGGAGCTAGAATCGTTCATATTTACTAAGTTGACAAAGCCCTCCGTCCCCGTCATCTTAGTAGGCCCACAAGTCAGCCTCCCACTATGGTGGGTCCTAGCTAGCAGGGGAGTATTTGTTTTTTTGTGCGTAATAAGGAGGCACTTCCTTGCGTGCGAAGATATAGCTGGTGGGTCCGACCTGTCAGCAGGGGGAACGTTTTTTTCATGAAATACAGAGGCCCTTCCGGTGGGTCCCAGATGTCAGGTGGAGGAATCATTATTTTGCGCGTAATAAGGAGGCATTTCCTTATGTGCGGCCGTCGACCCAGCTGTCAGCCTCTCCACGTACAGTCCACGTCCGATGGATGTCGTTCGGTGACCATGTTGACCACGCCGCGCCGAGAGTACCAGGGCGGTGGACGACGGCGAGGCCTAGGAAGGGAACGACACGGAGCCGGGGAAGACTCGGCAGTGGTTGCCCACGCGGTGGGGAGTACGAGTGTTTACTGGTCTGGCTGCCATCGCCGGAAAATAACAGATGGTGTGGGTGAGTAGAGGAATGGCCTGGTCACCAATGGAGTAGGGTGGGGCGGTGCAGCCTGTGTGGCAGCACAGCCGGCCACGGGAGGCGGGAGCAGGCAGTACCACCGGCGCTGGTTTGGGCGGCTGGAGCAAGAAGATCAGATATTGAAGAAGCAGCACGGCCGCTGGATTAACATCCAACGGTCACTGCTGCTAGAATCGTTTGTGGACTAAGTTGACAAAGCCTTTCGTACACATCAACCTAGTAGACCCACAAGTCAGCCTCCAAATCTGTCCCAAACAGCATACAACCCGAAATTTCTAGCCAGATTCAAATTAATTTAAAAACTAAACATACATTAATTTAAATCAAATGAAAATTTACCCGCACAAAAACAACGAAATTTAAAATATCAAAATCCAAAAGAAAAAAGTATTTTGGAACTAATTGCCCGTTTGCTGTATTTTTTTTCATTTTACAGCCCATTTATTATTACTTATAGCCCATTTCTTATTACTTATAGCCCAATTTCTGGGCAAAATGCATTCCTCCTCGTCTTGAAAGATTTCTGGCCCAGCAGGGCGTAGAAAAGCAAGTAGGCCTACGTTGGTTATTCTGCAAAAAACAAAATAGCTGGGCTAGCCATTTTCAGAAAGGAAAAAAACAAACTGGGCTGGTCATGTGCTAAACATATGAAATAAAAGCCTGGGCTAGACAGGCCACAGCTCCCGCACAACCCAGTAGATACCCTTCTCCCGTTCTCCGTCCCGAAAAAACAAAATTACTGCGCGCGCTGTTGGGTCCTTACTATCATCCTCACCATGCACAATCATCTACTTATTCCTCTCGGTTGTTGACCATGTTGACAACACCGGAGGGCGGCGCCGCGGCGAGCGAACCAAGGCGGAGGACGATGGTGAGGCCTCGGAAGGGAACGAACAGGAGCCAGGGAAGATGCGCAGAGTTTTAGGGTGCAATGTGGCCACGATGCGTGCGCGGCAGCATAGCCAGCCGTGGGAGGTGGGAGCAGGCGGTCCCGCTGGCGCTGGTTTGGCTTTGGCGGCTGGAGGAAGAAGAGACTGAAGAAACACGATAGACGTTGAATGTCAATCCAACGGTCAAGGTTGGCACAATCGTTCGTTGACTAAGCCGACACCAAGTAGCATACTTTTTTATATATAGGAATAAAAAAACTGGGCTCGTTCGCCTGGTAACATTCCCGAAACTGCGACCGTTCGATCTTCGTCGCAACTAAAACTACAAGGAAAATGCGTTCGTCTGCCATCCTCCTCACAAGGAACGTTCGCCACATAAGTGACTAGCACCCTAGGTTTTCAACCGAGAGGCCTTGGGTTCGAGTCCCAGGAACTCTCAGTTTTGTCCTCCTTCCTTCCTCGCAAAAAAAGAAAGAAAATCAAAGACTTGAGAGGCGTACAGAACAAGCTAGTGTACCAGTAAAGAGACGTTGCTGAGTTTTAGAAAAAAGAGAGACGTGCTCCTGTAGCTGGTTCAAATCCAAACCTAGACTATGACTATATATGGTGCTATGCTACTATGCAATTAATGAAACTGACATATCCAACATTCGCTTCTCCTCTTCTCTACTTACTCTGCATAGCATCAGAAGCTCTGGCCGCAGCAACCATGTCGCTGGCTGCTCGTCCACCTGCTCTTCAGCAGGCAACAACCAGATATGCGCCAAGTCGCCACCCGTACCATCGCCTGTGGGTCTCATCACACCCCCGCCGGCACACGCACCGCAGCCGGTTGCTCATCGCAACTGGCGCCGTTGGTGTGGTGCCACTGCTGCAAATCACGCAGAGTCATCCGTTGTGTCTCAACCACAATCCTCAACCCTGGCCGAGTCTTCTACAAATGCCCGAATCATGGGGTAATAATATGTTTAAGTGTTGTTCAGCTGCTTTCAGTTGCTGATTTTTTTAATAGTTTGGTTGATGATCTTCCAATTTGATTCGTGCAGAAAAGGGAAGATTCGTGTGATTTGTATTTCTGGGAAGTTGCTGATGTGGGGGAATGCAACTACGCAGATTATTTGAGCCGAGGAATCCCAATACCAGCAGGTTGGGGTGTTGGACAAGTAACTGAAGGAACGACAGAAGAGGAAGATGTAGAGCAGAAGGTTAAAGATGCAGTTCCTCTGGTCATGGCCAAGCAATGGCTGCTGAACGACCTTGACAGCAATGAGGAGATGAAAGAGCTTGTGAAGATAATGGGCAAAATCGATGTGCTTTGTAGGATGATTGTCTCTTTATTTGCAGTGTATGTAGCACTCGTGATGTATTTAGTGGCTATGACATGCGCACTTTGCTGAAACTAGTAATGAATGAAACATGTATAGCAGGTTGGGCGTAGTGTTGTGAACATCTAATCATTTCTATTAACAGAAATCGGGGGGTATCCCCTTTTGCTCATAAATAAATAAATAGTAGAGGCCCTTTTGGTAATAAATAAATAAATTAGCAGAGGCCCTATCGGGTCAGCTTTGTTCCCATTCGAAGACGTCGAGCAAATTGCAGTCCAACAGCAAACTATGTCATCAAATTCAAGTTTCACAGCCAAATATGAGTACAACTAAACAACAATGTCATCATGTTTTACTCGTCATACAATCACCAAACACAAATCAACATACATAACAAGTGATGTTCTCACAGCAAAATACTAAACAACACGTTCATCAGGTTTCAGTTGTCATAGCAAACACAATTTCACATAGTAGATAAAAACATCTTCTGACAGGCAAATATGACAAAAGCAATCTAATCATCATCCGCAGCAGCAGCGTCAACATCTTCGCCATGTGTATCAGTCTAAATCGCAATTCCCCAGAGTGTCATCTTCTTCTTCATCCTCAATGGCCTCGAACGTTGGCTTCTTCTTGATCAACTCTTGTATGTCCACAGCACGACAGGTAATCTTTTCGCCAGTGTCATTGATGTGATGGTTCTCAAAGATATTAGGAACATCTGTGGAATCTTGTACATCAGGAGCGGTGTAAGCATCATCTTGTTGTGCAACTTCATTAAACGAATTCCTTTGCTCAAACCTTTGCAATACTCTCACTACAGGAAACAGCTACTTTGCCGTCTGCCACGGCGGACGACAAAGGCTCGAAAGGCGGACGGCAAAGACCTTTGCCGTCAGCCGCGGACGGCAAAAGGCTCCGGCAAAGAAGGCTACGGTAAACAGCTGCTTTGTTGTCTGCTTCCTGGAGGCGGACGGCAAAGGCTCTTTGCCGTCTGCGGCGGACGGCAAAGAGGGCGGACGGCAATAATTGCGCGGTCAGTCCGTTAAGTGGCTAACGGCAGACCTTTGCCGTCCGCCGCAGACGGCAAAATTTCTCTGGTCTTTGCCGTCCGCCTTATGATGTCATCTACACGTCACTAGATGGCAGGTTCTTTGCCGTCTGCCACTGATGGCAAAGTGCAGGTTCTTTGCCGTCTGCCACGGACGGCAAAGTCTTTGTCGTCTGCCACTGTAGGCAAACTGACCAAATGGGTCAGCTCCCAGGAAGCACAGTTGGCTGCCACGTGGCTTCTTTGCCGTCCGCGGCAGACGGCAAAGAGCTCTTTGCCGTCGGTGGCAGACGGCAAAGAGCCTGCATATTGGCTGTTTTTTCTGTTTTTTATTAAATCCCACAATTTGCACAGAAAATATATATGACATATATAGATATATTTCCATATCATATATCCAGCACATAAGTTTCATATCACATATCACAT
This sequence comes from Aegilops tauschii subsp. strangulata, assembly GCF_002575655.3. Classification (NCBI taxonomy): domain Eukaryota; kingdom Viridiplantae; phylum Streptophyta; class Magnoliopsida; order Poales; family Poaceae; genus Aegilops; species Aegilops tauschii. Next base: position 409,204,127 of record NC_053037.3, read on the forward strand.
CAGTTTCATCCATACACATTGTTCATACATAAGCAAGTTCCATCCATACACATTGTTCCATCCATATATATATTACAATGCAAAGTATGATCAAGATAGCAAGTTCCATCATAGCAAGCTAGATACAATGCAAAGTTTCATCAAAGGAAAAGCAAGCACTCCATCATAGCAAGCTAGCTTCCATGAAGTGAATGAAATCTGCAAAATGGTAAATAAGAAAGTTAGAAATAGGTGACTAGAACAAGAAGAAGACTAGAACAAGTATAAACTGGATCATTTATAAGCTAACCTAGGAGCTACTCAGGTAAATTGGGTCATTTTAGAGCTAACTTGGATAAACTGGATCATTTATAAGCTAACCTAGGTAAGATGGGTCATTTTGGAGCTAACCTAGGTGAAATGGGTCATTTTGGAGCTAACCTAGGTGAAATGGGCCAATCATGACTCTTGAGACCAAATATCTTCAATTTATCAAGACTGGCTCCCCTCTGTAGATTCGCTGCATACCCATCGGGGAACATCAACTGCATTTTCACCCACAAGATAATTTCCCTCATAGCTGGCCTTCCAAGATTGAACCATGCCTTTGGCTTCGTCCAGTTCTGCTTTCCTTTCGGTTCTTTCATGTTTTGTAACGGCCTATCACATAGCGCCTCCAGATCGACTCTAGCCTTAGTATTATCCTTTGACTTCCCATCTATGCCGAACAATGTACCAAAAAGTGCCTCGGCGATATTCTTCTCAGTGTGCATCACGTCGATGTTGTGTGGGCAAAGGAGGTCTTTGAAGTAAGGCAGATCCCATAAGCATGTTTTGTGAGTCCAGGCGTGCTTAGAATTATACCCCTTGAAGTACCCTGGACGCTCTGGATCTGGCTCGAGAGCGTTTAACTGATCCAGGGTCTGTTGGCCTGTCAATGCATGTGGTGCAGAGTTTTTGACAACTCTACCTCTGATGAAGTTCTTCTTGTCTTTCCTGAACTTATGGCGAGGATTCAGGAACTGTCTATGCATGTCGAAGCAAGAAAACTTGCGACCGGCCTGAAGCCAACGAAACTCAAGAGCTCCCTTGCATGTGGGGCATGGGAACCTTCCATGCACACACCAGCCAACGAATAGCGCATACGCCGGCAAGTCATGCGTCGAGTACATGTACCAGACACGCATTATGAAGTTCCGTTTGCTATAGGCATCGTATGTCTTGAACCCATTATCCCAGGCTTCTTGCAATTCGTCCTTAAGCGGTTGCATGTACACATTCATATTTTTCCCCGGATAGTTGGGCCCTGGAATTATCAACGTCAGGAAAATGTTCTTTCTTTGCATAATCTGTCCGGGGGGGAGATTGAGTGGAAAGACAAATACGGGCCAACAACTGTATTGGGCTGCCGTCATACCAAACACACTGAACCCATCCGTGCTGATGCCGACTCGAGGATGCCTTGGATCTGCCGCTTTGTCACCATGTAATTCATCAAACTTTTTCCACGCAACACCATCCGATGTGTGTACAATCATCAGATTCCCATCTGCATCTAGTTCGGTTCTTTTGCCCGTTTTGTGCCATGTCATCTGTCTGGCCGTCTCTTCGACCACGAAAAGACGTTGAAGTCTTGGTACGATTGGCATATACCGAAGAACACTAACGGGGATTTTGGTCTGTGTCTTCTCACCCATACCGTTGTCTACCACAACATACTTGGAAGACTTGCAAATGGGACAATAGTTCAAGTCCGCATAGTCAAGCCTAAACAAGACACATCCTTTCTCACAGGCATGTATCTTATCATAGGGCATCTTCAGTGCACGGAGGATTTTGTCCGACTGGTACAGGTTTGCAGGCATTACATGGCCTTTGGGTAGAAAGTGTCCAAATACTGTCATCATTGCATCGTAGCATTCTCTGCCCAAGTTGAACTGAGCCTTCAGAGCCATTACTTGTGAGATGGCATCCAACTGACAAAGCTCAGTGTGCTCATGGAGCGGATGTTTTGAAGACTCCAACATTTCATTGAAGGCCTTTGCAGATTCCTCCATCTCCTCGTCCGAATCCCGAGCATCATCATAGTCTTGCACCATGTTTTCCATCCCGGTACCATGCTCGTCGGTGCAACGACGATCCACCTCAGCTCGGTCACGTTGGGCAGACTCATCATGAAATGTCCACACCGTATAATCGGGCGTAAAACCACTCTTCTGCAGGTGTTTGCCCATTTCAGCCTCTGTCCTCTTTTCCCAATTGCCGCACCGTAAACAGGGGCACCAGGTTTTCCTCTGGCCATTTGCAAATGCGGCTCGCACAAACCCCTTGGTTTTTGTGAACCATTCAGTGCTCCATTTGTTCTGACCAGTGTGACCGGTGTACATCCACGCACGATCACTCATCTTGACTTTCAGAGCTACTAGACACACAACAAATATATATATATATATATATATATAATTCACCATGTATGTATTCATCAGTTGATCTACTTTGTCAATTTTATTACGTCCATGCAACCTACACTCTAATAGGTAATGATAGGTCCTAATCCCACCCGAGTATGTTTAGATTGGGTTCATTTTCCCATGCTATGCCCCGGATCCTACGCAAAATTTCGGCAGCACCTCCCCGCTGTTCTCCTGACATACGTCTCTGCAATAAACAGAGAGGATGTGTACCCGGAGAACAACAGGGGAGGCACTGACGAAATTTATGCGTCGGATCCGGAGCAAAGCATATGGGAAAACGAACCCAATCTAAACATACTCGGGCTGTCCATGGATAGCGTTGGACAATTCGAAAGAATCAAGGTTATAAATATGCAAATGCATGCATATTTATAACTATGACGCTTTCGAATGGGAGACACATATTGGTTACGCATACTGATGATTCAAGACACATATATATCTAGCTATCAAGTTTCATCGGAATAGATCAAATAATTAATGGGGGAGGAGGACATGTCATTTGTGCTCACCCACGAACGAAGGGGCAGAGCTCGTCAAACGCACGGCGAGGTCGTCGAACACCAAACCTCGCAGCGATGAAACAACTGCACATTTAAAACTACCCGATCAACACAATTATATATGATGTTTTTCATAACAAAATCGAAAGATATATGACCTAACTAATAATTCACAAATATATGACCCCGTCGGCTTCTGGAAGGCCAAAGTACACCTTTTCGGGAGGTGTCGGGGGTCGGGGTGTCGTGTCGGTCTCGGGGTGCCGTGTCGGGGTCGGGGTCTCGGGGTCGGGGTGTCGGGTCGGGGTGCCGGGTCGGGGTCGGGGTGCCGTGTCGGTGTCGGGGTCGGGGTGTCGGGTCAGGCTCGGGGTCGGGGTGTCGGGGTCGGGGTCGGGGTCGGGGTCTCGGGGTCGGGGTGCCGTGTCGGTGTCGGGGTCGGGGTGTCGGGTCAGGCTCGGGGTCCGGGTGTCGGGGTCGGGGTCGGGGTCGGGGTCGGGGTCTCGGGGTCGGGGTGTCGGGGGTGTCGTGTCGGGGGTCGGGGTGTCGTGTCGGTCTCGGGGTGCCGTGTCGGGGTCGGGGTGTCGTGTCGGTCTCGGGGTGCCGTGTCGGGGTCGGGGTCTCGGGGCCGGGGTGTCGGGTCGGGGTGCCGGGTCGGGGTCGGGGTGCCGTGTCGGTGTCGGGGTCGGGGTGTCGGGTCAGGCTCGGGGTCGGGGTGTCGGGGTCGGGGTCGGGGTCGGGGTCGGGGTCTCGGGGTCGGGTTGTCGGGGTGTCGGGGGTGTCGTGTCGGGGGTCGGGGTGTCATGTCGGTGTCGGGGTGCCGTGTCGGTGTCGGGGTGCCGTGTCGGGGTCGGGGTGCTGTTTCGGGGTCGGGGCTTCGGGGTGTCGTGTCGGGGTCAGGGGGTTAGGGGGTCGGGGGGTCGGGGTGTCGTGTCGGGGTCAGGGGGTTAGGGGGTCGGGTGTCGGGGTGGAGTCGGGGTCTTCTTCTTCTTCATCTTCTCCTCCTCCTCCTCCTCCTCCTCCTCTTCTTCTTCTTCTTCTTCCCCCTTCTACTTAACCTAAACCTAAACTAATTAAAACTAAACTATTTAAACTAATTAAACCTAAACTAATTAAACTAAATAACCTACACTAATTAATTCTAAACTGAAAAAACTTAAACTAAAAAACCTTATCTAAACAGAAAAAAACAGAAAAAAATGGGATCGAGGGGCTCACCGTGGGGGGCGGCGACGGGTCGGGGAGGGGCCGGCGACGGGGGGCCGGGGCGGGGCGGTGGAGGAGGCGGGCGGCGGGGGGCCGGGGCGGCGGGGGGCCCGGTCGGCGGGGGGCCGGGGCGGGGCGGTGGAGGAGGCGGGGCGGCGGGGGGCCGGGGCGGGGCGGTGGAGGAGGCGGCGGGGGGCGGGGGGTGACGGGAGGCCGGGGCGGCTGTGGGCCGGGGCGGCGGCGGGGCGCGGGGCGGCGGGGGGCCGGGGCGGGGGGGCGACGGGGCGGTGGGGCGGCGGGGCGACGGGGCGGCGGGGGCGGCGGGGCGGCGGGCGGCGGCGGCGGCGGCGGGGTCGGAGGAGAAGGGCGCGCGAGGACGAAGTGAGTAACGGGCGGGGGGGTACTTGCCGTTAGTCAAGTGCCCTCTTTGCCGTCTGCCTTTTTGCCTCTTTGCCGTCTGCTAGCGGACGGCAAAGAGGTGGGCCGTTAACATTTTTTCAAATGAGCGGGGGGTGGGGGCCACCACACTCTTTGCCGTCTGCCAGCGGACGGCAAAGATTCTTTACCGTCTGCTGGCAGACGGCAAAGAGCTGGCAGATGGCAAAGAGCTTCTTTGCCGTCAGCCTTTTCTTTGCCGTCTGCTTATGCGTAGCTGATGGCAAAGAGCTGCTTTGCCGTCAGCTAGCAGACGGCAAAGAGCTGGCAGATGGCAAATTAGCTGATTCAGTAGTGTCTCCAGTCATCGCTACGTGCAAATGTGTCTTCCAAGAAAAATATCTGTGTTGCTTGATTTGCCAAAATAAAAGGCTCGCTGGTCTTGTACGCCGCCTTGACATTGATGGATTTGAAATAATCATCAGCTCTGGGTTTTGTGATCCTGGAAAACAGGTTATACCAACGACAGCACAACAGGACCACACACCGATGATCCTCGAAATTGGAGATATACTGCAACTGAACAATGTCTGTTATGTTAGCATACATTTCAGAGTTCACTCTGTCGTATGTATCCGTGCTCATGATGGCACTGTTTTGTGTCTTCCTGCCTTCGTCGCGTGCAAGGGTGTTGTAGCGCACATCTCCAACAACGCAAGATTCATAATGTCTTACCCGAGTATCAGGACCCATTGCTAGTGCGTAAAAGGCACATCAACTGCCTGCCCATCCTCCCGCATCTTCTTAACCTATGTGTAGAAAATAGACAAGCTGATCATCTTATGTACTCAATATATTAAAAAAACTGACATTGCAATTCAAAAGCTTACATGGCTCTTGAACCATTTCGCAAATCCTGCCATAACCAGTTTGTCAACATTTCTTGGATTTTGCGGCAGTAACTCCTTTTTGTAGATGCTGCACAACATAGTGATCGCGTCAAACATCTAAATATATAAGAATGTGCTGCAAGTTTAATAGATTACGATGTATAAGCTGTAGTACTTAGCACTTACTTGATATAAGGTAGTATCTCAGGACAGTTATTCAACACATACCAAACCATTTTTCCAAATCTTTAGGTTTGTCCTCTTGTCGACTCTTCCCTATAACTCGAACAGAATAATCGAAAACATTGAGCCCAGGATTGTCTTCACCCACTTCTTTGGTAAGCTGTTTCAATGTATTTTGAGAAGAATATCAACGCTTCTGTAGCAATGTAGGCCTCTACAATGGAACCCTCAGGTCTAGTTCTGTTCCTGACATAACCCTTGAAAGTGCCTAGCCGCCTTTCAATAGAGTACATCCAGCCATACTGTACTATACCTCTAAGTAGTGCCTCATCAGGTGGATGAACAGTCAAATGCACCATCACATCAAAGAAGGATGGAGGATATATCTTCTCAAGGTCGCATAGGATAGTTGGTATCTTGTCTCTAAGATGCTCCAAAGCATATATCCTGATATTTCTACTGCAGAGTTCCCTGAAGAATTGTCCCAACTCTGCAACTACTCTGTATAAGTCAGGGCCGCCCAATCCTCTAAGGATAACTGGTAAAACCCTTTGAGGTAGGACGTGGCAGTCATGAGTTTTCAACCCTTGTACCTTGTTTCCATCTGCAATGACTCTCCTTTCAGGGTTGGAAGCAAATCCATGTGGGAATCTCACATGTGACAGGACCTCACATAATTCTTTTCTTTTTACCTTGTCCAAGACGTACACATCTGGTGCCATATCCCATGGTTTACCTTCATTTTGCACCTGCAAATCCCTTCTGATACCCAGGTGTGTCAAATCAATCCTAAATTTTAAGGTATCTTTCGTCTTGCCTTCAATATTAAGAAGTGTGCCGATAATGCTGTCACATATATTTTTCTTGATGTGCATCACATCAAGATTATGCAGCAGATCCAAATCTTTCCAATACTCCAAGTCCCACAAAGTGGACCTGTGGGTAAACAATAATCTCTCTTCTGTGCAGACACGCTTCCTGTTCCCGCTACCATTACCAGGATGGTTTCCTGGTGTAATATGTCTGACCTTCTCTAATTCCACTTGCAACTCATCGGCGGTGAGCCTCTTTGGCGCATCACGGTTTTCATGCTTTGCATTAAACACATGTCTTCGGTATTTTGTAGGACGCGGCTTGTCCTTGGCAAGGAAACGGCGGTGTCCAATGTAACAGATCTTGCTAAGTATTGCATATGACAGCGGATTCCTGTCACAGCGAACACATGCATTGTAACCATGTGTCGTTCGCCCTGACATAGTGCCCAGAGCCGGATAATCATGGATGAACCAAATTATAACAGCACACAGAAAGAAATCATCTGGTGGGCTGCTATATAGGTCTCGAGTGAGAACACCCCTCCATAGTTGTTGAAGTTCCTCCACAAGAGGCTCCGTGAATAAATCAAAATCCTTTCCAGGACTTTTTGGACCTGGGATGAGCAAAGCCATCATGTAGTTTGATTCTTTGGTGCAGACATTTGGAGGCATGTTGTAAGGGATAACAAGCACTGGCCACATGCTATATGTGGCGCTCTGGTGGCCAAATGGGTTAAATCCATCTGAAGCTAAGCCAAGTCTAATGTTTCTCGGGTGACTAGCAAACTTTTTGTGTTTCTGATTGAAGCTTTGCCACTCACTACCATGAGATGGATGGCTCATTACATTCTGATCTCTGTACTCCTAGTTCCTAGAATGCTACAGTACATCCGCTGTAATCTTGGTGTAATTGGAAAATGTCTCAGAACATTATGAGGAATCCTCTTCACAACATCGCCATCTTTCCATCTTGATGATTTGCATTTTGGGCATTCACTTAAGTTGGCATAATCCTTCCGGAACAGAACACAATTATTCTTACAAAATGGATCATATCATATCCAATTCCAACTGCACAAAGGAAATTCTTCATTTTACTGTAGGTGTGTGGCAGCTCAGACGCATCTGGGAAAGATTTGCGGAAAGCAGCCAACATTGCATCGAATGATTTGTTGGTCATCCGCTCAGATGTCTTCACCTGAAGAAAGGTGACCATAGCTGAGAATACTGACAACTTATTTCCTGGGGTGACAGCCACGTTGCATTGTTCCAACATGCGGGCCCACCATTTTTCTTCTGCAGGTGAAAGTTCATGAAATGCACGAGCATTTCGTAGCATTGTTTCAATGTTAGTCAAACTCACTGGCTCCGCCACCACCACCTCCTCCTCCTCTTCCACCTGAGCATCAGGAAGATCAAGATGGTGATCTGCTGCTTCCACATAGTCAGTAACATTGATGTTCACAGCTTCACCATGATGAACCCACCTAGTATATGTGACTGACATCCCATACAAGTGTAGATGATTTTGCACAGTTGACTGGGGTCTTGTAACTGAATTCATACAACTGCTACATGGGCAGAGCACATCTGATTTCGAACCACCGTACTCAGCTCTGATAAAGTTCATGAAGTTTTCAACCCCCTCGACATATGCAGCGGAGAATCTTCGAGCAGAAGTCATCCAAGTCCTGTCCATCTGTTAGACATACAAATTAGTTCTTCTACTAGATATTACAGGAAAAACATATATGCTTTTTTATGAAGTCCAGAAAAAAATACCTAGGTCGATGTCTAAAGCTATGGCAAGATATTTGGACGAGCAGATCTAAGTAACGAGATATATGTAAAGCTAATTCAGCAAACATATTTGATTGCTAAATTATGGCACGCTGTTTCAGAAGTCAATGAGGCCGAGCACACAGCCATCAAACTATCGAAGGCCATCACAGCAACAAAGATCGAGTATAAAATGGTGTACAACTATTTCACCTAACAGATTGGCTACTAGACCATGGCAATCTACATCACAATACATATATGGCAGGATATTTTAGCAACTAATCGGGCTTGGCATGCCATCTCAGCTAAGCAGATTGAGTGCAGAACAGGGCAAGGAAGCTTCTTAAGTAGAGCATGTTGATTGTAAACTACTTCGGCAAACAGTGAGATTAACAGCGTCTATCAGCTAACATTCAGCGCTACACCGACATGCACGGGGCCTCAGTATAGAATGCGCGTACCATAGGAGAAGCTGACTGTCGTGCGTCTCCACACGAACGTCGCTAGCGGTGGTGGCGCTGACCGCCATGCGCCTCCACAAGAACGTTGCCAGTGGTGGCGGCGCGGCTAGAGGACGGCAGTCTACGAGAGCGTACTGTGGGAGCGAGAGGATCGTCATGCGTCCCCTCGATGAACCGCGGCGCCGACGTATCGGCGCGGCGGGGAGTGCCGCTTTGGCGGTGCGAATGGAGTGGAGGGGGACGGGGATAGGGGGTTTGGGGAATATTATTGGCTAGTTGGCCGAAGGGCGGTTGAATTTGGGATTTGGGGGGAATTTTTTTGGGGGGTGGGGAGGGGGATTTTCACGCGGTGGGCGGGGGGAGTTTGGCGCTTGGTCGGTTTCTCCAAGTGTAGTCCCACGTGTCAGTGAAGAGGCAAGCCGAAGCGTGTTCCGTTTGCGTGGGCCGTGTGCAGGACCGAACATGTGTGGGGTGCAATGCGACCGTGACAGGGGTGCTGTGAGTGTACCGCCTTTTTTCCTTTTAAACTAGGTGCTTCGCCCCCTAAAGAAAAAACAAACTTGGTGCTTCGCGCGATCCATCTATACTACTACTAGTAATCCGGTAATCCCGACTAAAACGGCACGGCTAGGTCTTTTCCCGCGCGATATGCTGGGAGGTTGGCTTGGTTGGGTTTTTTTAGGACGAGTAATGCTACACCTACGTAATCCCAGTTACGTAATTAACGTAATGTGAAACGTGTGAGCTGTTGATTGTAGATTGGGGGAGGGAGGGGCCCACCACCATGTAAATCAGGGAGGAGAAATGGGCAATTTACGTTAACCCTTTTGTAGGTTCCCGTAGATGTAGAAAGATGTGAAATGCGTGAATGTGTAGTGGACGTACTATTGGAGTGCCTAAGATAAATTGTGTATGTAGACTATGTGTTTATTTACTTCGCATGTTAGCTTTGTCTCAGTTCAATAAAAAGCACAGTTGGTGATGTGTGCCTGCCATCCTGCAACATAGGCCGTCTGATCTATATCTTACGGATAGGAATGAAACTATGACAATTTACCTGCACTCCTCTCCACATTTGTAGATAAGGCCTTCCCTCGTTCATCCATTTCTCCCACAAGATCTTGATGTTCCGTGCAACACACGGGCATCTTGCTAGTACTCCTACAATATACTATATTATTGTGAAAGTTCATATACACCGGCCGAGATTAATACAAACACGGCATATTTTCATTACATTTTGAACTTTTATAGGACAGAAAAATAAAAGAAACCTGACCCTAAACCTATTCTACGGTGGCGACCGACGTCTTCCATCTGCGATCTCCATGTATGGGGGCGGGGTTCAAGACCCATGAAGTGAAGGTGCGGTCTCCTTTGAGGAAGAGTAGAACACGGGAAACGAACCGGCCAGTTGGCACACTATGCCCTGCCGCCTCCCATGCCCTACTCATCCTCGGAGGAGTCCCCGACCTCGGTGGTGCCGGACGTTGGACGGCGGCAAGTAGGACGCGTGGCTGACGGTGCTCCCATTGTCGGCCGCCAGCGTGGCTACCGCTTGTGCGGTCACGTCCGCGTCCGGCTATGTCGCTATTGCGTCGTGAGCGGCGACTTGAGCGAGGGTGGCAACCTCGAGCTTCATCCCCGAAGACAAGCTCTCCCGCAGAGCGTTCGTGCTCGCGGTCTTGGCGGATGTGGTGCCAGGTAGCAGGACGATGCGCTATGGTGTGGAGGTTAGCTGGGCGTTGCCGCTTTAAGTAGCGCATTCCGGTGAGGCTAAGCATCCGGGTGCGTCATTTAGTCGTCGGAGTTGGTTCCTCGGGCATCGAGCCTCTTAATGACGGCATACGGACAGACGGCATGAAGGCGGGCAGCTGGCGCCGGCTGGGAACATGCCGCGCGACGGCGCGAGGGACGAGGGTTTTTGGTGTGCGAGGGTAGTTAGCTGCGGTCGTGGCAACGTTGGAGATGCCCTTTGCTCACATGCAACCCCACATGTCATTGAAAAAGCAAGACGACCCGGCATGGTCTCAGGTCCTGGGGATGCAGTTGACCGCGCTACACCACTCCGCGGACGTGTCGCGGTGCGCGCGCACTTCGGCGCCCCGTGCATCCTCGACGAGCCGGGTGTTGATCTGCTGGTCGTGCCATAGCGCTAACGCCACCCTCGGCACACTAAAACCGACCGTGTAAAGAGATGATGAGCGTGTCGCTCCCGCATGCCTCATTTGAACATTCCGCTGAGTATCATTCGCATGTGGGCCTAGACCATGCTTGTATTTCCAATGTTGTAATTTGTCCGACATGCATACAAACAAACAGTTCGTTTAAAGTTTCACTTTGCCTCCACTACGTGTCGCTTCCCGTCTTAGTTTTGACATCCCATTCGGTTCATGCCCCGACACATCTTGACGAGATCGATTGATGTTGAGAGATCAATTGTGTGTCGTGCAAGGAGATAAAGGTTTGCTCTGTTTCTATGATAGAAATGACCGGTGGGGGTCTGTGGGGATCAGAGGGAGTATATTGTACGTTCATAAGCGAAACGAACGTATTATACCCACCCTAGTCCTCTTTCAATCGATCTCCGGACCCCGAGATGAAATCGAGAGAGAACGAGCGGGTGCATGTGTGATACCTAAGGCGGATTCAAAATTTTGAACCGGTGATCATAGCATCCACAAATCATATACATAAAGGGCATTCAATGTTCGTTTCACTCTTGAACGTACAATATAATCCCTCCGATCCTTTCTAGTTTACATATAAGTTTTATGTGTAGTCAAAGTATCTCTACTTTGATCAAACTTACAGAAAAAGTATCAACATTGAACAACGCCCAATCAATATTGTTAGATTCGTACGTACTCCTAGATTTGTATTCAAACAGACATGATTTCCAATTTGTTTTCAACCACATGAATGTGCTTGTTCTCGCGCATGCTCTTCCTACTAGGATTTCTCCACTTATAGCCAGTCCAATAGTAACTTTTTTTAAGCTCCCTGTCCAATAGTACTAGTGGAGTAATGACAACGTCTGTAGTAGAGTATGCAGTGCTCATAGTACTCCCTCCTTCCATTTATATAGGGCCTATGTGGAGGAGAGAGATGTGAAAAAGTAAGGGGAGTGAGCTCTCATGCAAGAGCCTAGCTATATACGCATTCCTAGTTAAATACAATAAATATGAAGAAAGAGATACAGAGGAGATGGAAAAAAGTACTAGCCAACCTTATATTTTTTGTGGGAAATAGCCAACCTTATAGCCCACACTACTGTACGAGTGCATATAGATGATGGCTATAGATGACATGGCAGTTCCTTATAGCCATCGGCTGGCTATATTATTAACCATGCTCTAGTGCGTTTTTCAAAACCGCCATTGACTATTGACAAGATTAATAGTACATGAGATGTATAATGTGAAAATTATATCATTGGAAGCTCCTTTCACATACGAATTTGACCGTATGCTTTGTGTAAGTTGCATGTCATATATTATTACTCTAACATTTGGTCAAAGTTAGCCTCGAAAAACGCATTAGGCCCTGTAGATGGAAGGAGGGATTAGTAGTGGAAGTGGATCCTCTGACGTAGGTATCCCTGCCTTACCCTCCCTTTCGTTCACTTACTGGCGGACCCCATGCTTTCTAGGCCCCGCATGTCAGTTGCTCAATGGGTTCGGCCGCGTCAGGGGATCCTCATCTGTAGTATACTCCCTTTGTTTTTATTTACTCCGCATAAAACGGAGGGAGTGATAGTATAAATGACGCGGGCGGGGGAGGGGGAGGGACGTCGGTTTGCTCTCAACTAGGTCCCACAAGTGAGCGAAAATGCAAGACGAAGCGCGTTCCATTCGGTGAGCGACGTGGAGGGTCCAGCGTGCCGGGGTGCAACACGAACGTGACAAGAGCGATGTACAGTCAAAACCGATTGACCGGTCGTCACCGGAACCACTATTCACACCAGAACCTTCGCTGCTTGGCCTACGCCAGCCACTATCCCAAAACCACACCTCCTCTCCAGCCCATTCCCCCACCTTTCGATCCCCTAGCCTACATCACGCGTCCCCTAGTTCGCCGGAAAGCCATGGTGCGCCACAAGATCGCGTACTACAAGGTGCTGACGTCGGAGCGCTGCGCAGAAATTGCGGCGGCGGTCGGCGCCACAGACCTCCGTTCCCAAGCTAGCTTTGCGGCGGGCCAATCTCCGAGTTCTCTGGAGCCAAGCTACGAGGAGGAGGAAGCCGATCCAATGTTCATGGCGGAGGTCGCGGCGCAGAAGGCCCCCGATGGGTATGAGACGAATAGACGTCGACTTCGTGCCAGCGTCCGGGTCCCCCATGGTGCAGGCGGGCCAACAGTTGAACCTGCCGATACTAAAGGAGGTCCGGGAGTCACAGGCTCAACTCGACACGGAGCGCACGCATGCCGCTGCCATCGAGGCTCTCCTGCAGGCGAAACCGGATGTCGTGGATGTGAACCGGGCGGCGGAGACTCAACTTGAGGCGGAGTGCGCGGATGCCGCTGCCATCGAGGCCCTCCTGCAGGCGGAACCGGACGTCCTCGACTTGAACCGGGCGGCGGAGGCTCAACTCGACGCGGAGTGCGTGGATGGCGCTGCCATCGAGGCCATCCTGCAGGCGAAACCGGACGTCCTCGACTTGAACCGGGCAGCGGAGGCTCAACTCGACGCGGAGCGCGCGGATGCCACTGCCATCGAGGCCCTCCTACATGCAGAACTGGACGTCCTCGACTTGAACCGGGCGGTGCTCTCGTCCGTGCAGAGCGCCCGCACGCTCCGCGTGAACGAGTAGCTGGAGGCTGAGGACAACCACGGTGCGGAGACACACGTCGGCAGCTATGGCTGGTTCGCGCCCGCATCCAAAGACGACGAGACCGTCTCGTTCCGTGAGCAGTGATAGTTTTTCTTTATGTTGTTGTTTTTAGGGATCTTTTGTTGTGTAAAAACATATATTGTTATGCAAGTCGCCTGACTTTCATCATTTGGGTCAGTCTACCATTTCAGGCGGTTGGAGAATATCCTACGTGTCCTAACCCTTCTTCCTCACCTCTTCTTCTTCCCCAACAGACCACCGCACGGGTCGTACGGATCATTCCCAACATGCGGTTGGATAAACATACTGTATGAATGGAAATTATGTGTCAGCGGTAGGATGGCTGAGTTTGGTTTATTCACATGTGGTAGCACGTGTCAGTGAGGGGTGTGTTCCCTTGGTTGGGTTTATGGCGTGCAGCAGCGACTGTGTGAGGGTGTGGAGCGACCGTGGGAGGGTGCGGTGCGACCGCGACAGCCGTGCGCAAGTGTACCTCCTTTTCATTTTGAAAACTTTAGGCAAGCTTGGCAAAAATGTGTGGCGAAGTATGGCAATGCAAGGCCTAGACCCAAACAGGATAAGTACGTACATACTAGGAGTACTAATGTTGTTAAAGAAAGGCGGGGTTTTCCTTCGCGAGATTAATCGATACAAATCCTCGTTTGGCGTGTCAATTAATGCGTATTTTTTCTCCAAAGCCCAAAGAGCTAAGCATCTCACTCCTCATCGCTTGATTAATGCAGCGCCATGCAACCAACCTTCTCACTTCCGCATGCATGCAAGGGTATATTAGTGTCCTTGGTTGCTAGTATGAGGCAAACCTCATCAATTTTCCCTCGATTAGTGTTAGTGGCCTTTTGCTAATTGTAATTTTGATATACTGGCCTTGTGTACAAAAAAATGGAGGTAGTAACTATTTGACTTCCTTCCCCATTGCGGTGACGTTGACGATATCTCAAACGTTGTGGTTTGGCGAAGTGCATTCGACGGAGAACACCGTTGAGGGAGACCACGGTAAGTCGTTCGCAAGTGTCGCCTGCAAGCCGAGACAACCGCCTTATTTGCATCCAGGAAGTCCGTTGAACCAAAGGATGCGTAAATGCACTAGTACTAGTAGTACACAATAGCATCGTCCGTCCAGCTTACTGCGGTGAGGTGGTTTCTCGAAGAAGACGATGGAGAAGCAGAGTCAGCGAAGAGTGAAATGATGGTTGCTTCGTCCGTGCTTTGTGATTTGACGCCTCAAGGATTTGTGATTTGTGATAGAAGGGACAGGGGAGTAGACTCTGTGCTCTATACTGTACATGTTTCCAAGCACGGGAGCAAGAGGAGAGACATTGCATTTTTCTATTCCTTCAATCAATCAATCAGGGAGCTTTGGTTCCATCTTTTTGGCTTTGGCAGCACCGTCCACAATGGTTCCCATCGATGCCAAAAGCTATTTTCACATTTGGCTACACATTGTGGATGCCCTTAACCGTACCACTTGGTTTTGCTCCTGTGTGCTATCTATAAAAATCTCAATTATATTAATCTAAAAAAATTATAGAATCAAGATTAGTAAAAGGAGGTGATTTTGCCGTGCGGATGGCGGGGGAGGTTTCTTATTTTTAGAGGACGTTGGCCTGGCGGTTTGCTAACATGCGATCCCACGTGTCAGTGCTTTACCAAGCCAATCCGCGTCCCACATGAGGCAGAACAACCACAGAAGCAACACATGGTTAACTTGAAGAAGATGAGGGAGAAGCGGATTCAACAACGAGTGAAATGATGGTTGCTTCATCCCTCCAACTTCTTTTTTAGTATTATTACTTCGTCCCTCCAACTTAACTGCGGGAAAGGTGCAACTTTGTGATTTGACGCCTCATTGCTCATTACTACGCCGGCGCCATGACTGGGGTGCTTCACCCCTGCTGCTCTGCACTGTATTTCGGTATGGCACGTGGACCCGGTAGCATGATGTCCTACATGTCGGCGAACGGGGCTAGAACATTTATGAAAGCCAGCGCTCCACTCTTACGACGGAGGAGTACACGACACGGCGGCCCCGTGAACTGTCACTTGTACTGTATAGTACTATAGTTTTGTTGTTTCGCACGATCCATCGATACAAACCCGATTAAACAGTAAAGGGCGGGATTTTTCCCGCGCGGTAGATGATACTGGCCATACATTTCAAAGGCAATTTTAATGTATGCAAACTGAGTAATTAAGTAACAATATGACATCTAGTAAAACTAAAATCACATATGATTTATTGTGTTAGAGTGTAGTAGTAGTGTTGTATTGCATAGTTGTTAGATGTAACATGTGAGAACATGTAGAGATGTAGTTTTGGAGGGCCTATAGAGGAAAAGCGTAATACGGTCACCGAACTTCAGAATACGCTCATTACGGTCACTATATATGTTTTGCGGTGATTTGATGTCTACTACACAACCTTCTTCTTGTAGACGTTGTTGGGCCTCCAAGTGCAGAGGTTTGTAGGACAGTAGCAAATTTCCCTCAAGTGGATGACCTAAGGTTTATCAATCCGTGGGAGGTGTAGGATGAAGATAGTCTCTCACAAGCAACCCTGCAACCAAATAACAAAGAATCTCTTGTGTCCCCAACACACCCAATACAATGCTAAACTGTATAGGTGCACTAGTTCGGCGAAGAGATGGTGATACAAGTGCAATATGGACGGTAGATATAGGTTCTTGTAATATGAAAATATAAAAACAACAAGGTAACAAGTAATAAAAGTGAGCGTAAACGGTATTGCAATGCTAGAAAACAAGGCCTAAGGTTCATACTTTCAATAGTGCAAGTTCTCTCAACAATAATAACATAATTGGATCATATAACTATCCCTCAACATGCAACAATGAGTCACTCCAAAGTCACTAATAGCGGAGAACAAACGAAGAGATTATTGTAGGGTACGAAACCACCTCAAAGTTATTCTTTTGGATCGATTTATTCAAGAGTTCTTACTAGAATAACACCTTAAGACACATATCAACCAAAACCCTAATGTCACCTCAAGTATCCGTGGGTATGATTATACGATATGCATCACACAATCTTAGATTCATCTATTCAAACCAACACAAAGTACTTCAAAGAGTGCCCCAAAGTTTCTATCGGAGCGTCAAGACGAAAACGTGTGCCAACCCCTATGCATAAGTTCACGAGGTTACAGAACTCGCAAGTTGATCACCAAAACATACATCAAGTAGATCACATGAATATCCCATTGTCACCACAGATAAGCACATGCAAGACATACATGAAGTGTTCTCAAATCCTTAAAGACTCAATCTGATAAGATAACTTCAAAGGGAAAACTCAATCCATTACAAGCGAGTACATGGGGAGAAACATCATAAGATCTAACTATAATAGCAAAGCTCGCAATACATTAAGATCATGCCAAATCAAGAACACGAGAGAGAGAGATCAAAAACATAGCTACTGGTACATACCCTCAGCCCCGAGGGTGAACTACTCCCTCCTCGTCATGGAGAGCGCCGGGATGATGAAGATGGCCATCGGTGAGGGTTCCCCCCTCCGGCAGGGTGTCAGAACGGGTCTAGATTGGTTTTCGGTGGCTACAGAGGCTTGCAGCGGTGGAACTCCCGATCTAGGTTATGTTCTGGGGGTTTCTGTATATATAAGAGGTTTTGGCGTTGAGAACAAGTCAGGGGGGTCTCCGGGCTGTCCACGAGGTAGGGGGGCGTGCCCAGGGGGTGGGCACGCCTCCCACCCTCGTGGGCAGCCCGGGACTCTTCTGGCCCAACTCTTTTACTCCATAGCCTTCTTCTGGTCCAAAAATAAGCTCCGTCAAGTTTCAGGTCAATTGGACTCCATTTGGTTTTCCTTTTCTGCGATGCTCAAAAACAAGGAAAAAACAGAAACTGGCACTGGGCTCTAGGTTAATAGGTTAGTCCCAAAAATCATATAAAATAGCATATAAATGCATATAAAACATCCTAGAAGGATAATATAATAGCATGAATACTTCATAAATTATTGATACGTTGGAGACGTATCATGATTATACGGTCACTTGCTCACCGTTCAGCATCGGATTGCACTCTGTTGGCCGGCCAAATAGTCTGTGTGGCACCATGTTGACTAGTTCAATTGACCATGTTCCTTGTGGGTCCCACATGTCAGTTCACATAGGAAAAAGGTCAGATAAACACAAATTTACGCAGGCACGACAAGACTCCAACCCATGAGCGGGAATCACCTGGTTGTGTATGTGTCTGTCAGGGCCTGATGTGTGCGCATGCACGTGTAGGTTGAGCACTTGAGCGTGAGAGTGTGTGTTGGTCGTGTGGCGTGTGCATGCATGTGTGCGTGTGTGCGTGTGAGTGTTGCGTGCGTGCGTGGTTGCGTGTGTACGTGTGAGTGTTGCGTGCATGCGTGGTTGCATGTGTTCGTGTGAGTGTTGCGTGCATGCAGTTCGTGTGCATGCGTGCGTGTGTGTGTATAATCACCACACCAGCTCATGTGTGTTAAAACAGACGGCTCAGCATACCAGTACAAGGCCACCTTTTCCGCTGTGCCCGCGGTCATGACATCGAACCACTGTCCAATATTTTTTGTCGTTTGTTTTCATTCTTACTAGCAAGATGCCCGTGTGTTGCACGTAACATCAAGATGCATTTGTATGACTAGTTTATATTGTGAGAGAAAAGGATGAATGAGGGAAGGCCTTATTTGCAAATGTGGGGAGGTGTGTGGGTACCTTATTGCAAAATTGCCATAGTTTCCTTCCTATCCGTCAGATATAAATCGGACGGCCTATATTGCAGGATGGCAGGCACACCATCATCACCAACTCTATTTTTTATAAGAGTGTAGAAGAGTAGATACAAGCCGACAGGTGGGCCCAATGGTAGTGAGATAATGTGATGCAACACTAGAGGTGCCACGTGGAGCGTTTAACTGGTCAACTAGTCGTGTCTTGAGCAAATACAGAGCTGTACGGTGAGCCCGTGACTGTATAATAACCACAAAACATAAATGGTGACCGTAATGAATGGATTCTGAAGTCCAATGTACGTATCGTGCTTTCGCTCCAAATACAATGATCGTCACTGTATATATCGCGAGAGAAAGATGAAACATGCGTGAATGTGTTGGGGGCTTACTTTTAGAGGACCTGGAGATAGTTTGTGTGCGTACGTGAAAGGGGCGTAGAGGGGGTGTATGCGATGGGGAGAGAGATGCTCTTCGTTTCTCTTTATTATGGCTAACTTTATATATAGTATAGAAATATAAAAATTCATAGTGCGGAATAAATATCATTGTGGGCACCATGCAATGCAAATTAACGTTCATACTCCTCCATATAACTTTGTAATGTTGTATATATGTAGAAATTCTAAAATAATTTTTTGGCCACACTTTATTCAAAAGGAATGTTGTATGCAAAATAAACGTGAAGAGAGGGCTTTTTAGATCAATGGGGTACGTGATGTAACATGTGTGAATGTGTAGTTGATGTATTTGGCAGGGCCTAGAGAGGTATGTGTGTGTATTACGTATTCGAGAGAGGCATGGATAGAGGGGCCGGCGGGGGGAGGGGGCGTGGGAGAGATAGCACGAGAAATGAGAGAGGTCTAGAGAGAGAGAGACTAATATGATGTCACGGCGAGAGATTCCCTTGAGGGGGAGGGGATAGAGGCACGAGGAGAATTTTTTTGTGTGGTGTCTGTGTTGGTATGTGTGGGTGTGAGAAGATAACGAGAACTGGGGGCAGAGGGTGTGTCACCGCGTGAGGTCCGGTGGGTTGAGGTGAGGCCCTTGGTTTGGTTCCGTCCTGCGCCACATTGGTCGGCCCACGCATTTAGGGAGACCCATGGATGACTTGTCGTACAAGACAACGATAGCAGAACTATGAAGGACTCTGTGTCCACTGACAAAGCCGGCTAGGATTTGTAACCCTTGGTTCTCGGACTAAGGTAACTCCTTATCTCTGATATTACTATTCATCCAACCTAACTTTAAGGGGCATCCTACAGAATGCTCTCCTAGAATCATACTCGTCGATTAGGAAGAGAGGTGTGAGACAATGCGTGAGAGACAGACCTAAAGATAATGTGCGTACAGGAGACACGTAGGCAGGTCTATGTATATAGAAAGGGTCGATGGGGATTGTTTGTGTGTATGCTTGTGAGAGGAAGAGTGCTTGTGATAAAGGTTAGTGAAAACAGTCGTAAATGGTTATGGGAGGGAGGGACGGTTATATCGAGAGCATGTCTGCGAGAAAGACACCTCAGGAGAGAGAATGTGAGCATGTGTGAGAGACCACCGATGGAGAGTGAAACTACACGTAAAAGACTGATGTACACATTGATTAAAGATATAAATTGTATCAAAATATTAGGATGGGATGATGATATTTGCAATTCGCGTAAGGAACGGTCATTGATCCATCAGACATCTAGATTCTATCGAATTTGAGCATGTCTATGTTATTATTCGACATAATTGATCCACATAGTTAGTATTTTGAACTCCTGACAATGCATCGCTTTAGCAATCGAATATAAACATGAGTATAGTTCATGTTGTATTTGTAAAGCACATTATACATACGAAAGTTACACAATGAACATTATAAATAGCTAGCTATGAACTAGCATACATTTGAATTCAACTTAAGATGGTTTAAAAAATCGAATTCAACATGAAGTCCATTCAATTATTTGAATTCGATGTCATGGCATTTGTAAATCATACCTAAATTATGGGGGAACCAATCTTTGCTCTGATTTTATACATAATAGCATATATAGTCGTCTACAAAATAGATTCAAATTTAGCTCCTCCATTCCAAAATAATCGTAGTTATATGATTTTCAAGTGTCAAAAATTCAAAAAGAAGCGGATAATTTAATGTGGTTTTCAAACATACAAGGTCAAATTTAACGTTGTCTATTTAGGTAAATCCTCAAAGTTCAAGAGTACTCTAAACGTGAATGCTTCTATTTCAAAATTTCGAACGAAGTGCCAAAAGAGCCTCTACTCGCCCAAAACCGCGTGAGACCAATGTTTGGTAGTAGAAGGAAATTACTTTTCTAACTCCGACCCGTGAAACCTACCGGCCCGACGTCCAAAGGTCTAAACCGGGGTAGGTTTGTAGCTTCATCTAGACGCCACGCAACCGCCTCCGAAAAATATTCATACACAATGGCCGCCTAAGCACACATGCGCGCGGCCGAAATCGCTCCCGCCACTATTTGGGACACCTTGGATTACGATCCTACCCCCGACCCGCAGTAGGTTCAAAATTTAAGAGGGGGGTAAAGTTTGTACTTTCCCTAAATTTCAAATAAGCGCGTCCCATCTATTCAAAAAAGCCAAAAACAAGCGCGTCCCAGACTGAAACATGGATCTCCCTTAGCTCCCCCATCCGATTCCCCATTCGTACTCCGTGGGCGCCAAAACTACCTCTCCACCAGCCGCCAAACCCCGGCGTCCTCCGTCCGCCACCCCATCTAGCCCATCAACCGCCGCCCTCCTCCATCTCGCCGGAGCCGATACCCCGACGTCGTCGTCCATCGCAACCTCAACCGCAACGCCCTCCACGGCTAGTGGTTGAAGCCGAGGCCGAGCCGTCCGTACCCGAGCTAGTTCAACCACGCTGTCCTGCGCCTCACCGCTGCCGCTCCAACTTCGCCACCGTCAACCGCACCGGAGCTGTTCCTGCTACACCGTCCTTCGCCGCCTCGGATCTCCTTCCCCTCCGCCGACATATGGCCACGTCAACACAGTCAACAATTTGGCCATGGGTTCGTCCAAGCCTGCACCCTCCTCCGAAACATCGGTTCCCCTGGCAAAAAGAAGAAGATCGCCACGACATATGGAGGAGACCACACCGGCAACCGAAAATGGTACTCCTCTTCCCTTATTTGTGAAATCTTATGTGTCTGTTTGCACGGTATTCATCCCACAAAAGACACTAGTTGACCGCTGATAACCCACAAGTATAGGGGATCCCAACAGTTTTCGAGGGTAGAGTATTCAACCCAAATTTATTGATTCGACATAAGGGGAGCCAAAGAATATTCTCAAGTATTAGCAGTTGAGTTGTCAATTCAACCACACCTGGATAACTTAATATCTGCAGCAAATTATTTAGTAGCAAAGTAGTATGGAAGTAACGGTAACGGTGATAAAAGTAACAGTAGCAGTTTTGTAGTAATTGTAACAGTAGCAACGGTAAAGTAACTAAGCAAAGAGCAATATGTAAAAAGCTCGTAGGCATTGGATCGGTGATGGAGAATTATGTTGGATGCGATTCCTCATGCAATAGTTATAACATAGGGTGACACAGAACTAGCTCCAATTCATCAATGTAATGTAGGCATGTATTCCGAATATAGTCATACGTGCTTATGGAAAAGAACTTGCATGACATCTTTTGTCCTACCCTCCCATGGCAGCGGGGTCCTATTGGAAACTAAGGGATATTAAGGCCTCCTTTTAATAGAGTACCGGACCAAAGCATTAACACTTAGTGAATACATGAACTCCTCAAACTACGGTCATCACCGGTAAGTATCCCGATTATTGTCACTTCGGGGTTAACGGATCATAACACATAATAGGTGACTATAGACTTGCAAGATAGGATCAAGAACTCACATATATTCATGAAAACATAATAGGTTCAGATCTGAAATCATGGCACTCGGGCCCTTGTGACAAGCTTTAAGCATAGCAAAGTCATAGCAACACCAATCTCAGAACATAATGGATACTAGGGATCAAACTCTACCAAAACTAACTAGATTACATGGTAAATCTCATCCAACCCATCACCGTCCAACAAGCCTACGATGGAATTACTCACGCACGATGGTGAACATCATGAAATTGGTGATGGAGGAAGGTTGATGATGACGATGGCGACGGATTCCCCTCTCCGGAGCCCCGAACGGACTCCAGATCAGCCCTCCCGAGAGAGATTAGGGCTTGGCAGCGGCTCCGTTTCGTAAAATGCGATGAATCCTTCTCTCTGATTTTTTTCTCCCCGAACGTGAATATATAGAGTTGGAGTTGAGGTCGGTGGAGCACCAGGGGCCCACGAGGTAGGGGGCGCGCCCCAGGGGGGTGGGCGCGCCCCCCACCCTCGTGGATAGGGTGTGGGCCCCCTGGTCTTGATTCTTTCGCCGGTATTTTTTATATATTCCAAAAATATTCTCCGTGAAGTTTCACGTCATTCCGAGAACTTTTATTTCTGCACAAAAATAACACCATGACAATTCTGCTGAAAACAGCGTCAGTCCGGGTTAGTTCCATTTAAATCATGCAAGTTAGAGTCCAAAACAAGGGCAATAGTGTTTGGAAAAGTAGATACGATGGAGACGTATCAACTCCCCCAAGTTTAAACCTTTGCTTGTCCTCAAGCAATTCAGTTGAAAAACTGAAAGTGATAAAGAAAAACTTTTACAAACTCTGGTTGCTCTTGTTGTTGTAAATATGTAAAGCCATCATTCAAGTTTTCAGCAAAGATTATGAACTAACCATATTCACAATAACACTTAGGTCTCATGTTTACTCATATCAATGGCATAATCAACTAGCGAGCAATAATAATAAATATCGGATGACAACACTTCCTCAAAACAATCATAATATGATATAACAAGATGGTATCTCGCTAGCCCTTTCTAAGACCGCAAAACATAAATGCAGAGCACCTCTGAAGATCAAGGACTGACTAAACATTGTAATTCATGGTAAAAGAGATCCAATCATAGTCATACTCAATATAAATTAATAGTAATGGATGCAAAGGACAGTTGTGCTCTCCAACTGGTGCTTTTTAATAAGAGGGTGATGACTCAACATAAAAGTAAATAGATAGGCCCTTCGCAGAGGGAAGCAGGGATTCGTAGAGGTGCCAGAGCTCAATTTTGAAATAGAGATAAATAATATTTCGAGCGGCATATACTTTCATTGTCAACATAACAACCGAGAGATCTCGATATCTTCCATGCTACACACATTATAGGCGGTTCCCAAGCAGAATGGTAAAGTTTATACTCCCCCACCACCAACAAGCATCAATCCATGGCTTGCCCGAAACAACGGGTGCCTCCAACTAACAACAGTCCTGGGGGAGTTTTGTTTGCAATTATTTTGATTTGGTTTGAGCATGGGACTGGGCATCCCGGTGACCAGCCATTTTCTCGTGAGTGAGGAGCAGAGTCCACTCCTCTTGAGAATAACCCGCCTAGCATGGAAGATACAGACAACCCTAGTTGATACATGAGCTATTCGAGCATACAAAACAGAATTTCATTTGAAGGTTTAGAGTTTGGCACATACAAATTTACTTGGAACGACAGGTAGATATCGCATATAGGAAGGTATGGTGGACTCATATGGAATAACTTTGGGGTTTATGGAAGTGGATGCACAAGCAGTATTCCCGCTTAGTAAAAGTGAACGCTAGAAAAATACTAGGAAGCGACCAACTAGAGAGCGACAACAGTCATGAACATGCATTAAAATTAATAAACATTGAGTGCAAGCATGAGTAGGATATAATCCACCATGAACATAAATATCGTGAAGGCTATGTTGATTTTGTTTCAACAACATGCGTGAACATGTGCCAAGTCAAGTCACTTGAATCATTCAAAGGAGGATACCACCCTATCATACCACATCACAACCATTTTAATAGCATGTTGGCACGCAAGGTAAACCATTATAAACTCCTAGCAAATTAAGCATGGCATAAGCAACTATAATCTCTAATTGTCATTGCAAACATGTTTCAGTCATAATAGGCCGAATCAGGAACGATGAACTAATCATATTTACAAAAGCAAGAGAGGTCTTGTTCATACCAGCTTTTCTCATCTCAATCAGTCCATCATATATTGTCATTATTGCCTTTCACTTGCACAGCCGAACAGTGTGGATAATAATAATAGTGCACGTGCATTGGACTAAGTTGGAATCTGCAAGCATTTTAATACAAGGGAGAAGACAAGGTAACATGGGATCTTGGTTAAATCAACAATGATGCATATAAGAGCCACTTAACATTTTCATTATGGTCTTCTCCTCTCGACCCCCAAGGAAAGAAAAGAAATAAAACTATTTACACGGGAAAGCTCCCAACAAGCAAAAGAAGAACGAGAAATCTTTTTGGGTTTTCTTTTAGTTATTACTACTACAGGCATGGAAAGTAAACTAGCTAAAGGCTACAACTAATTTTTTTGGTTTTTATTAAGGTTTTTCAAACACGCAAGAAGAAGTCTAGAAAAGAAAATAAACTAGCATGGATAGTATAATGAAAAAGTATGAGCACCGACAACTGGAATGAGTGTGTGAACATGAATGTAATGTCGGTGAGAAATACGTACTCCCCCAAGCTTAGGATTTTGGCCTAAGTTGGTCTATGCCCATGGATCAAAGTTGTAGGTGGGGTCGTACTGAGATGCAGCAGCTATTGCCTCATGAGCTGCAGCTTGGAGGCGAGCTGCCTCTGTCCTCCTCTCATACTCGTTCGCCTCCTCCCTGGTTATAATATATCTCCTTTTTGCCTGAAAGTCAAAGAAACTAGGAGCAGGGAGAGCAACATGGACAATGCGACGCTTGTCAAAGATTAGTCGGTACTGGAGGAACTGTTCGTTCCTCTCAACAAACTGATGATGAACCATAGCATTATAATCTAAATAAGCAGGAGGCAGTTCCATATCATTTTCATGTATGGGTATCTCAAGAAAATTAGCTAAACGGGTTGCGTAAATTCCACCGAACAAATCTCCATTAGTACTGTTATTATGCAACCTACATGCAACGATGGCCCCCAAGTTATATTGTTTATCTGCTAATACAGCACTCTTGAGAACACTAAGATCCGGGACACACATGTGACATGCCTCGTCCTTACCGTTAATACATCTACCTATAAAGAGAGCAAAATAATGTATAGCATGAAAATGAATGCTCCCTATGGTAGCTTGTGTTATTTCTCTAGATTCCCCCACAGTGATACTAGCAAGAAAATCTTTAAACTTAGATTTGCGAGGTTCACTAGCACTACCCCATTGCGGGAGTTTACAAGCAGTATTAAAATCTTCTAAGTCCATGGTATAAGATTTACCATAAAGATCAAATAGGACAGTGTGAGAATTGCGTGAAGATGTAAATTTGAACCTTCTCACAAAGGAATCAGTTAGGTAATAATACTGACGGCACTTATCTAGCATGAAGCCCTCGGGTTCAGCATTACGCACATATGCGTCAAATTCCTCCTTAATTCCTGCTTGGATCATGAAATCTTCTGACAGCCATTCACAAGGCCACCTGCTATCTGCTACTTTTACAGTGCACTAGTTCTGCACACACTTCACCCATACTCTCACTATTGTGTTTTTATGCAAGGGTATTTCAGACCCTGCCTTGACAGAAGCAGAAAAGAGAAGAGAGAAGTCGCTCCAGCATGGTACGTGGCTAGGCCAGACACGTTTCAATACTTTAAAGGGTGTAGTGTTAGCAGATGGAGACGAGGAGCGTAGCTCTGGAATTGATGATCTCGCTCGCCGTGAACCACCATCCCAGGTGCTTGCTTTAACGTCACGGTGTCACATGTGGTTGCATGTTGCATATGGTGTCTAGCTTGTATTCGAAAGGCCGAAGTCGGTCTTTATCAAGATAAGGAAAGATATTTTTACATGAACCACCATCCCGGGAGCACCAGGAGACAAATAGCTAGTCAGGGCACTGGCTGAGCCAGTGACAAGCCCAGCACAGACATGCATCACCTGGAAGCCAACTAAAAAGCTACGATGGTGGCAAAGCAGCCCGCCTCCCACCAGGCTCTCAGGTCCTAGATGATCATGCTCACCACTCCAGCCGGATGTCTAGCTTGTATTGCTTCCAATTTGGTTAAATTGCATCTGCTTAACTTACACACTATACCTTTGAATATGACACGCCTTCCTGTTTTTGGTACATACTAGTACATGTGTCTATTAACCATGTTCTTACATCAAACTAATGTTCTTGTGTATCCCTCATGAATCACTTATGATGAGGCAGTCAGGCCAGTGGACTACTGTGATAAAAGACCCTCATTTAAAGAATGCAGCGTCAGCCTCCCCACATGATTCTCAAGAAACAGCAAGGCTAGATGAAGATAGTGAACGTAGCTCTATAGTTGATTACCGCATTCCCCTACACTAGCATCGCAGGTGCTTGCTCTAACTTGGTAGCGTGATATGTGGTTGCATGTTGCATATGGTGTCTAGATTGTAATTCTTCTAATCTAGTTAAATTGCATGTGCTATTCTGCTTAGTTTATACATTATACCTATTAATGTGACATGCATTCCTGTTTTTAGTACATAGTACATCTGTCTATTAAGCATGTCCTTACATAAAACTATTGTTTTTTTTATCCTGCATAAATCAATATGACGAGACACCTTCAGTATATGTAGTGTTATATTAGTTGCATCTTTCTTATGATTTATAGCATGCGCTGCTTCTAATTTGTTGAAATGCCATTTATGATGGGAGGCTTTTAACTTGGCAGAGTCATATTGGTTGCATCTTTCATGTGGTGTCTCGCTTGCATTGCTTCTTATTTGTTGAAATGGTTTCTGCTTAGTTTACACAAATAGTTGTGAATATGCCATGCCATCCTGTTTTTCGTATTATTCCATCCTGGAATCATGTGTTTGCCTTACATCAAAGTAGTGATTGTCTGTATCATGCATGATAGAGTTCTGAAGAGTGAATTTTATTGCTTTTTCTTGTCGGTTTTACTTGACAATTCAAAATCAATAAAGCGGAAGGAAGTTAGCAAGGCAGTGGATGAAGGTGCTCCTTCCAAATGGAGGGCCTCTACAGATTCTACTCCTCCATCCCCCCAAGATGATTTCCAAGATAACACATGCATAGACACTCAACGTAGTTGTGTTGGTGATGAGCACGTCTCCCCTAGTGCACCATCACAGGTGCTCCCTCTAACTTGGCACTGTTATATGTGGTTGCATGTTTTGTGTGATGTCTAGCTTGTATTGCTTCTAATTTTGTTGAATTTCATCTGCTTACTTTACACATTATACTTGTGACTAAGACACGTGTTCCTGTTTCTAGAACATACAATACCTGTCTATCACACCATGTGCTTACATCAAATTACTACTATTGTGTAACCTGCAAAAATCACTTATCATAAGACACATTTGACATGGGAGTGTGATATAGGTTACATCTCGCATTCTTTTCTAGCTTGTACTATTTCTAATTTGTTGAAATGGCACTTATGACGAGACAGTTTTAACTTGGTAGAGTGATATTCGTTGCATCTTTCATATGGTGTCTAGCTTTCATTGCTTCTAATTTGTTGAAATGCCTTCTGCTTAGTTTACACATCATAGCTGTGAATATGCAATGCTGTCCTTTTTTCTTACACATTCAATCGTCCTATCATGCGGTCGCCTTACATTAAAGTAGTGCTTGTCAGCATCCTGCATCAATGAGTTCTGAAAAACAAATTTTTATTCATTTTTCTTGCGGGTTTGACTTGACAAGGCAATACAATTAAGAAAGAGGAAGGAAAAGAATAAGGCAGGGACTGATGGCGGTCTTCCGGCGAAACCGGCATCCGAGGTGCTTTCTCTAGCTTGGCAGTGTGATATTGTTAACTTGGCAGAGCGATATTTGTAGCATCTTTCACATGGTGTCTACCTTCCATTGCATTGCTTCTAATTTAGTGAAATGTCTTCTGCTTAGTTTACACATCATAGTTCTGGTTATCTCATGACGTCCTGTTTTTCGTACATATTACATCCTCCTATCGTGTGGTTGTCTAACATCAAAGTTCAGTTCGTCTGTATCACGCATCAATTTGTTCTGAAGAACTAAATTGTTATTCGTTTTTCTTGTCGACTTGACTTAACATGGCACAGAGAAAGAGGAAGCAACATAGAACGACAGGGAAAGGGAAGCGGAAGAATCCTGCAGATTCTGCTGGTACTGATGGTGCAATAGAAGGTCAAAGTCCAGCGGAAAATTGTACCGGCAGGGTATCCCGTGCTACACGAGCTGCAGAACAAGCCAAGCAGAAACAAATAGCTGCCACCAAACAAGCAGAGACAGCCCTAGTTGTTGCAACACCTTCCACAGTAACACCAGCTGCACGATTTACTCGTTGGTCAACTCAGCTAGCAGCACGTTCCCAAGCTCCCTTGCCACCTGACACTACTTCCAAAGCACTCTCGACACAAGATGAGTTGGCAAGATCAGATGAACTTTGTGAGCTTCAACAGCAAGGAGGTAATTGCTGGAGTCAAGTTACAGTTGCATGCTTCTTTATATTTAGTCTCACAGTTTTATGTACACCAACACTTCCTATGTTCGTTGTTGGACTAGCACCTAGGCGCAAGAGGAAACAAACATTAGGGATAATGCTCGATAGGTTAACTAAATCTAGAGGAGGAAGAATGGAGATCCGTTTTGAGGCAGGTTTAAAAAGGCCACGTGATGCTACAGAGTCCAAGTTAGTATCAGAGGCAGCGGTTGCCGTTAGGTGTCATGTACGTATCCTCCCAACATGGATTCAGTATAGGAATGACAAAGACAAAACCCAGTTCAACACCTTCCTCGACCATTTATCTGTAAGTATGGTTATGTATGGAAACTAGTAATATTGTCTTGCTCTGTCCAATACTTTCTAGGTTGCTGATAATGAGACTCCAATAATTTTCAACAGATGAGGTTCAAGTTGGATAGCCAAGATGATGCAACCAGACAAGCTTGCACCCATGTTTTCAAGTCTGCTCTGTGACAGTATCGGTATAACTTGAGGAAAACTCACTTTGAAGGCAAGGCTAACAGTGAACTTGCCCAAACATCTCGAGTGAAAAATATATCGGATGAAGACTGGAGAGGCCTCATTAAACACTAGTCTGATCCGAAGTATCAGGTACATTATATATATGTGATCGGATCACATGTTGAAGTCCTATTTACGCATGTGCCACACAAATCTATCTTCTTGTAGGTGAACTGTTCAAAGAACAAGGCCAACCGTAAGAAAATGAAACTCCAACAGACGACAGGATCTCGTAGCTATATTTCACACTGCGAGGCTCTTGTAATTAGCTATTGTTTCACTCTTTTCGCTGTACCATATTATCAGATCTATATTGACTTGTTCCAAATGCGGACGAAAGCCCGCAAGGACCAAAAAGTACCTGAACCAAATGCTATGGAAATCTTCAAGGACTGTCACACCAGCAAGACAAAGGGCATGACTACACCAATCAAAGCCGCTGTTGTAAGTCCTTGATCCTCATGCCTTTTAACTACTACTTACTCTGACTTGTGCCTTGAACTACATGGTTTGCAGCCAATGTCTATTACTCTTTTCAATTTTATACACAATTGTCTTAGCGTATCATTGCACCTTACAAGGTTTAAAAGAGAGGAGTGATGTTCCTTTGATCTTGACATGTAATCTAGTTCCGTGCTGGACTTGCCCACACAACGTTACAATTGCTTGTTTGTCTGCTCTCAGTTGTTTTGTGATATGAATGATGTCATACTATGCTTACCGTATTATAAACTTGGTCTCTTTATCCTTAGCTGTCAATACAATGTGAAGAAATAGACAATACATTAGCCATGGTACATGCTCATATGTTTGGAACCTGGTTTTATTATGTACTTGGCAATAAAATACAACTAATATTTTACATGGGTTCACCAGAATAAGTTCTGTATATAGACCAAAGCTATTTTGTTTGGTTTTGCTGCCTCCTTAATATCTTCTGTTCTAGTACTACTAATGTAAAAACTCAACTTTTCAGCCAGCTATGGAAAAAATGGTGGAACCTCCACCTTTTGAAGGTGGCGAGGCAACTATAACCGCAATGTCAGCTCTTGTTGCAGTGGGTCAGTACCTGTCCACTAACAGTGCCAAAAGCACGTTCCTGCGTAATACTGGGTTGGTTGTTAAGCCAATCTCGTCCAAACTGCCTCATGATCAAGATATGCAAGCTCAAAACAAAGTTATATCTGCGCTCCAGACACAAGTCCGTTCCCTAACAGAGACTCTTTGTGAAACAAGGACAAACATTGTTCGATGTCGTCAAGGTACGCATGGTTTTGAAACCAGACTATCAGACATTTGATATGTTGTTCAGGAGCCTAGGAGAAATGAAGGCGAAGGTTATGGTGCTCCATCGGACAATACAGCATGAAAACGTAACAGTCGGGTCAAATGAACTGAGCTTCTGAACTTCTGGTGGTGCATTTATCTGCCAGACTGTTAACTTTTATGCCAACCTTCCTTTTGTTTTATAGTTGTAATTTGTTTTTCTGCGATATAAAATTTTTTCTGAACGTCCAGCCATCGGCTGAAGAAAACAGCAAGCCATTTTTTTATAGTGTAGGGTGTTCCCTATATTTGCACTGGTGGCGATCTTTGATGCCCAGTGGATGTAATTTGTGCAATAGCCTTAATAGCCTAGCGTTAGTTTCGGGCTTATTTATTTCCTAGTCTTCTTTTTCCCTGGTTTGCTAGTGGCCGCAACAATCATGGGCCATATACGGACCGTGGTAACCTTGACCCTGCTACGGGCCGTAGGATCCATGGGCCTCCTACGGGCCGTCTTTAAATGGGCCTCCAACACGGCCGTAGAATCGGTGGGCCTGGGGCCGTCGGATAAATGGGTCTACATGGGTCGTAAACGGGCGTAATTGGTATCGGCCCAGCATGGTAACTGGCCGTTAACAGGCCGACAGCAAAGGCTTAATTCTGTCACAGGCATAACGGGTCGTTAATGGGCCAGAATATAGGACGGGCTGGAAACGGCACAACGGGTTAACAGGCCAGAAATGGGCCGGCTCTTGCCACGGGCCAAATTTGGCCCATTAGGGGAACATGCCAGTAACAGGCCAGAAGTAATCGAGGGCCGGAAAGGAGCCCAAGAATGTATGGGCCGTCAGTAGGCCGAAAGCTAACACGGGCTGGAAACGGCCCATGTGAATCATGGGCCGTTAACGGGTACAAGAAATTTACTGTTCATTATCGGCTAGAGTCACCGTGGTCCTCTAAAGGGCCTAAAGATACGAAGGCCTCATATGGGCCGAAAGACGTCGTGGGCCATACATGGGCCGAAAGTGAAACGGGCTGGTGTTATATTCGACGGCCCACATGATGTTGTTGGGCCGATTTTGTGTACGCCCTGACGGGTCGTGAGTTACCGGGCCGTAAAATGGGCTATTTGTGAAGAGACTGTTAACAGGCTTTTCATGGGTCAGCCCGCTATCTTTTGACCAAGTCAAACGGGCCAGCCTTTGTAAGCTAAATGGGCGGTGGTGGGCCGTCGCACGTGTCGACATATCATAGGCGCCTATCTGACCCACTGACGAGCTGACATGTGTTTCCTCCGGCCAATCAGAATTTTACATGTGGACATTTCCCATTGGTCCGGGCTGTTAACGGGTTATCGGATCCAAAACCGGACCTGATAGCTTAACGGCGTCCCGTTATGGTGGATGCCACATGTCGGTCACCTTTGACGAAAGCACTTCTATGACGCGTGATTTATCGTCATGGAAGTGGACACTTCCGTGATGATAATTTTGGTAATGTCATGGAACACTTCTATGACAGCACAGGTATGACTATCTTGATTATGTCATAAAATTGTCATGGATGTACATGTATGATAGAAAACGTGACCTACTGTGACAAACACGTATCATCACGGAAGTGTCTTTTTTGTAGTGCTTGACTTATGCATTGTGTGCAGCTAATGTTGGGTGCATCATGACTGGATCATTTCTACCATGAATTACAATGTTTAGTCGCTGCTTGAACTTTGGAGGAGCTCTGCATTTATGTTTTGCGGTCTCAGGAAGGGCTAGCGAGATACCACTATTGTCATATTATATCATGGTTGTTTTGACAACGTGTTACCATTTGAGATATCTTATTATTGCTCGCTAGCTGATTATGTCATTGATATGAGTTAATATAATCTTTAAGAGTTTTTTTTTTGAGGAACAATGGACAGTGAGGGCACCCCCTCACTGACTTTTATATTTATGCCGGGGAACACAAAGTTACACAAGGGAGTTTACATGGGTATAGAGAAAGGGAGAGACCCTATACACAGGTATAAGGAGGGGTACAAGTGCATTGTAACAGCGCACTACACAGAAGGGTCGTTTGGGCCGACCACTAGCTCAATAAAAGGCCATAGGGCTTCCTTCACACGATGCTTCATCATTCCAAAATCATTCCAAAATCTCTGGCGCCATCCATTTCTCGTGGGGGCGATCCCTCTAAAGTGCTTGTTGTTACACTCTTTCCAGATGCTCCAAGCCGCTACAATGAAGATTTCCATGAACATGGGTTGCGTCCAGACCTCCTTCGCTGCATGTAGCAGCTGCAGCCTGTTGCCAGTCGCCGGCCACGAGATCCCCAACTCCCCCCAACACAGCTTACTAAAATCACACTCGAAAAAAAGATGTTCAACCGTTTCCTCGAGGCTGGTTGAGCAAAGCAAGCAAGAGTAGTCATCGTCTCTGAGCTTCATGCTTTTCCTCTTCAATAAGTTGCGTGTGTTCAACCCGTCATCCAACAGGAGCCATGCAAAGACTTTCCATTTGTTTGTGCACTTGGATTTCCATATCCACTCGAAACCCTTATCCGCCACTTCATCACGAAAGCAGTGGAGGTAAAATTTGCTTGACTGAAATCCTTCAGCACCCCAAACACATCTCCAGGTGTCTCTGTTGCCTGTCAGTTCCATATCAGCCAGACTGGTTTGAAGATCACGCAGTTCACCTCTGGCCTGGATCGAAAGTGGGAGGCTGAAGTTTTGTCCAAGGGAAGGCGCCGTCAGAAGTTCACGCACAGACACATCCTCATTCATCGCAAACGAGTACAAACGGGGGTGATTGTCTGAAAGAATGGCATCGTGCCACAGGTCCTTCCAGAAGAGGACTGTGCTACCATCCCCCACCTGCACCGTTGTGACAGCACGGTAGATCGGCGATAGCTGCATCACGTCGCGCCACCAGAACGAGCCACATGGGTCGCTTGCATGCGGTATGGAGTCCACATAGTATGCCGACCAAACCAGATTGATCCACGGCAAATCTATTCGATTGTAGAATTTATGTAGCATCTTTAGGAGCAGGCCCTGGTTTTGAATCCTGAGGTCGATCACTCCTAGCCCGCCCTTATTTTTGGGACGACAAACCATCTCCCATGCAGCCAGGGAGACGGCCTTTGTCCCCTCATCCAAACTTTTTGCCCAGAGGCAATATCTCCGGAGTTTATCAAGATGCTCAAGAACTCTAGGCGGGATCTTGATGGAACACATGGCGTATATCGCGAGAGATGTGATCACCGAATTGACCAACGTGAGCTTTGATCCAAGATCCAGCAAAGCGGTCGCCGAAGAGAGCTTACGCTCAACCGAAGCAACGAGGGGCATGAGGTCAGTCACAGTCGGGCGTGTACTGCCCATGGGCAACCCAAGGTACGTGAACGGCATGGTTCCTATCGCACAGTCGAAGATCTGAGCAAGCCCCGAGGTTGCTTCTGCAGAAGAATTGACAGTGATCAAGGTTGATTTTTGGAAGTTGATGCTTAGGCCCACCGACGCCGCATAGTCCTGCAGGATGCTTTTGATCGTTTCAGCTTGAGAGAGGTCAGAGGGCATCACCAGGATCGTATCATCGGCGTACTGAATGACAGGGTAGTCACTGTCAGTCATAGGGATAGGGAGCTGAAGGGCTCCGGCCCGATACGCGTCGTTAATAGCTGCTTGCAAGAGATCCGCCGCCAATACGAAGATGAGCGGGGAAAGAGGATCACCTTGACGCACACCCCTGAAACAGAAGAATTGCCTACCCGGACTCCCATTGAGGAGGATCGCAGACTTGGCCGTCGAGAACAGACATTTAATCCATCCAAGCCAATGATCAACGAATCCCATGCATTTCATAATCTCCAACATGGGGGCATGTTCGATGGTATCGAATGCCTTGGCGAAATCAAGCTTCAAAATAGCCACCTCTCTCCCCGAGGACTGACATTGGTGTATGAACTCGAACGCCCATGCCACGCAATCCTGTATAGATCTCCCTTTCAGGAAGCCGTACTGGTTACGGTGTATGATCTTGAGGATGACACGCTGTAGGCGATTTGCTAGTAGTTTGGTTAAAATCTTAAGGCAGCAGTTCAAGAGAGTTATCAGGCGATAGTCGTTCCCTGTCTCTGGCGATTGGGTTTTCGGGATGAGAGTAATGAAACCAGTGTTCAAGCTCTCGAGATCAAGGTTACCTGCATGGAAATCAGAGCACAGGCGGTAGAAATCCTCTTTGATAATATGCCAGCATGGTTTTATAAAACTGCCATTGAAACCGTCAGGTCCGGGTGCACGGTCTGAGGGCAATTCCTTGACCACTTGGTCAATCTAATTGCGTGTGAAAGGGCTCGACAAGGCTTGTAACCCCTCCACTTTCTTGATGATTCTCCGCAGGTCAAAACGCATGTCAGTCCGACTGGATCGCCCCAGTCTTTCTTTGTACGTCTGAAAGAGTACTGCCTCTTTTCCCACATGATCATGGATAATCGAATCATCAGGCAAACGCAGCGATGCAATGCTGTTCCTTCTAAATCTCTCTGTCGCTACTCTGTGGAAGAACTTAGTGTTGCCATCACCATACTTGAAGTATCTGATGGTACATCGCTTTTTCCAGTACAGCTTCTTGCACTCCAACAAGTGAAGAAGATGCTTTTTCAAAATCTCCCTAAAGTTAGCTTCAGGGATAGACAGTCTCCTCCTCTCTTCTAGCCCATCAATCTCTAACAGGGTTAGTTATAATGTTGGCTGAAAACCTGGGTGCTGTTTAAGCTTATTTATGCAAATAAGAGCAAAAGAGTTCGTAAAAGTTTTTCTTTTTCACTTTCAGTTTATCAACTGAATTGCTTGAGGACAAGCAAAGGTTTAAGCCTCGGGGAGTTGATACGTCTCCAACGTATTGATACGTCTCCAACGTATCTATAATTTTTGATTGCTCCATGCTATATTATCTTCTGTTTTGGACATTATTGGGCTTTATTATTCACTTTTATATTATTTTTGGGACTAACCTATTAATCGGAGGCCCAGCCCAGAATTGCTGTTTTTTGCCTATTTCAGAGTTTCGCAGAAAAAGAATATCAAACGGAGTCCAAACGGAATGAAACCTTCGGGAACGTGATTTGTGGAACGAACAAGATCCGGGAGACATGGACCCTACGTCAAGAAACAAAGGAGGAGGCCACGAGGTAGGGGGCGCGCCCACCCCCACCAGGCGCGCCCTCCACCCTCGTGGGACCCCTGTTGCTCCACCGACGTACTCCTTCCTCTTATATATACCTACGTACCCCCAAACGATCAGATACGGAGCAAAAAACCTAACTCCACCGCCGCAACTTTCCGTACCTACGAGATCCCATCTTGGGGCCTGTTCCGGAGCACCGCCGGAGGGGGCATCGATCACGGAGGGCTTCTACATCATCACCGTAGCCTCTCCGATGAAGTGTGAGTAGTTTACCTCAGACCTTCGGGTCCATAGTTATTAGCTAGATGGCTTCTTCTCTCTTTTTGGATCTCAATACAATGTTCTCCCCCTCTCGTGGAGATCTATTCGATGTAATCTTCTTTTGCGGTGTGTTTGTTGAGACCGATGATTTGTGGGTTTATGATCAAGTTTATCCATGAACAATATTTGAATCTTCTCTGAATTCTTTTATGTATGATTGGTTATCTTTGCAAGTCTCTTCGAATTATCAGTTTGGTTTGGCCTACTAGATTGATCTTTCTTGCAATGGGAAAAGTGCTTAGCTTTGGGTTCAATCTTGCGGTGTCCTTTCCCAGTGACAATAGGGGCAGCAAGGCACGTATAGTATTGTTGCCATCGAGGATAACAAGATGGGGTTTTTATCACATTGCATGAATTTATCCCTCTACATCATGTCATATTGCTTAAGGCGTTACTCTGTTTTTATGAACTTAATACTCTAGATGCATGCTGGATAGCGGTCGATGTGTGGAGTAATAGTAGTAGATGCAGGCAGGAGTTGGTCTACTTGTCTCGGATGTGATGCCTATATACATGATCATACCTAGATATTCTCATAACTATGCTCAATTCTGTCAATTGCTCAACAGTAATTTGTTCACCCACCATAAAATATTTATGCTCTTGAGAGAAGCCACTAGTGAAACCTATGGCCCCCGGGTCTATCTTCATCATATTAATCTTCCAACACTTAGTTATTTCCTTTACTTTTTACTTTGATTTTATTTTACTTTGCATCCTTATCGCAAAAATACCAAAAATATTATCCTATCATATCTATCAGATCTCACTCTCGTAAGTGACCGTGTAGGGATTGACAACCCCTTATCGCGTTGGTTGCGAGGATTTATTTGTTTGTGTAGGTGCGAGGGACTTGTGTGTAGCCTCCTACTGGATTGATACCTTGGTTCTCAAAAACTGAGGGAAATACTTACGCTACTTTGCTGCATCACCCTTTCCTCTTCAAGGGAAAACCAACGCAGTGCTCAAGAGGTAGCAAGAAGGATTTCTGGCGCCGTTGCCGGGGAGGTCTACGCAAAAGTCAACATACCAAGTACCCATCACAAACCCTTATCTCCCGCATTACATTATTTGCCATTTGCCTCTCGTTTTCCTCTCCCCCACTTCACCCTTGCCGTTTTATTCGCCCTTTTTCCGTTCGTCTTTTCGTTTGCCTTGATGTCTTACTTGGCTCGTTTGGTTGAAATAGTTGAGTATTTATTCCTAAACAAAGAAGCTAATATCTATGGATCCTCATCCGCTTGCCAATCTTTTTAAGAGATCCAATTATGACGAACCAATTCCTAGTGATTTGGATGCACTAGATTATCTTTATAAGGTTTTGCTTGAAATCCGTGAATCTGAAAATTGTGATGAAGCGCTTTATGAAGTGATTCACGATAGATCTTTGAATAAAAAGCATGATTGCAATGATTTTGTTGTAAATTCTATTGATTATGCTAATAATATGCAAAACCCTAAGCTTGGGGATGCTAGTTTTGCTATGTCCACTACCTGTTGCAATAATCATGATTGGGGAGATTCTTCTTATGATCTTGAAAATTTATTTAAGCCCCATGATGAATATAAGATTGATAATAGTGTTTGCAATAATATTGAAAGTGGGTTTGGAAGAGTGTCAACTTTAGATCCCACATATTTGGATAATATTCAATCTTATGAAATTTTTGATAAAAGTGGGCTTGGAGAAATCATGACTTTAGTTAATGATAATCCCACTATTTTGGAAGAGTGTCAACTTCGCATGCATGTGGATCGTGTTGAGAATATGTTATGTGATAGCTATATTGTTGAATTTTCTTATGATCCTACATGTAATTATTATGAGAGAGGAAAATATGGTTATAGAAATTTTCATGTTACTAAATTACCTCTCGTTATGTTGAGATTGCTATTGTTCCTTTCCGCTTCCTTGCATATGCTAGTTTTTGCTTGCTACGATAATTTGTTTGCCTATAATATGCCTATTCATAGGAAGTATGTTAGACTTAAGTGTGTTTGTCACATGTTTTATGATGCTCTCTTTGTGCCTCAATTCTTGTCTTTCTTGTGAGCATCATTGAAATCTCAATGCCTAGCTAAAAAGGCTTTACAGAAAAGCGCTTGTTGGGAGACAACCCAATATTTTTCCTTGCTGCTTAGTAATAAATATTTGATCTAGCCTCTGGTTAGATGTGTTTTTATGTTTTAATTAGTGTTGTGCCAAGTTAAACCTATAGGATCTTCTTGGATGATAGTTATTTGATCTTGCAGAAATTTCCAGAAACTTTATGTTCACGAAAATAATTGTTAAAAATCACCAGAACGTGATAAAATACTGAATCCAATTGCTTCTGATCAATAAACAAATTGTCTAGGTCGTCCTATTTTTGCTGATTTTTTGGAGTTCCAGAAGTTTGCGTTAGTTACAAATTACTACAGACTGTTCTGTTTTTGACAGATTCTGTTTTTCGTGTGTTGTTTGCTTATTTTGATGAATCTATGTCTAGTAAAAGATTTTATAAACCATAGAGAAGTTGGAATACAGTAGGTTTAACACCAATATAAATAAAGAATGAGTTAATTACAGTACCTTGAAGTGGTCTTTTGTTTTCTTTCGCTAACGGAGCTCACGAGATTTTCTGTTAAGTTTTGTGTTGTGAAGTTCTCAAGTTTTGGGTAAAAGATTTGATGGATTATGGAACAAGGAGTGGCAAGAGCCTAAGCTTGGGGATGCCCATGGCACCCCAAGATAATCTAAGGACACCATAAAGCCAAAGCTTGGGGATGCCCCGGAAGGCATCCCCTCTTTCGTCTACTTCCATCGGTAACTTTACTTGGAGCTATATTTTTATTCACCACATGATATGTGTTTTGCTTGGAGCGTCTTGTATGATTTGAGTCTTTGCTTTTTAGTTTACCACAATCATCTTCGCTGTACACACCTTTTGAGAGAGTCACACTTGATTCGGAAATTATTAGAATACTCTATGTGCTTCACTTATATCTTTTCAGCTATATAGTTTTGCTCTAGTGCTTCACTTATATCTTTTAGAGCACGGTGGTGGATTTGTTTTATAGAAACTATTGATCTCTCATGCTTCACTTATATTATTTTGAGAGTCTTAAAATAGCATGGCAATTTGCTTTAATTAATATCTTGAGAAATTTGATGCTTGATAATTGTTTTGAGATATAAAGGTGGTAATATCATAGTTGAGCTAGTTGAGTAATTGTGGAATTGAAAAATACATATGTTGGAGTTTGTGATTCCCGTAGCATGCACGTATGGTGAACCGTTATGTAAGAAGTCGGAGCATGAAGTATTTGTTGATTGTCTTCCTTTGTGTGGTGGTCGGGATCGCGCGATGGTTAACTCCTACCAACCCTTCCCCTAGGAGCATGCGTAGTAGTACTTTGCTTCGAGGGCTAATAAATTTTTGCAATAATTATATGAGTTCTTTATGACTTATGTGAGTCCATGGATTATACACACACTTACCTTTCCGCAATTTTCTAGCCTCTTCGGTACCGCGCATTGCCCTTTCTCACCTTGAGAGTTAGTGCGAACTTCGCCGGTGCATCCAAACCCCGTGATATGATACGCTCTTTCACACATAAACCTCCTTATATCTTCCTCATAACAGCCACCATACCTACCTATCATGGCATTTCCATAGCCATTCCGAGATATATTGCCATGCAACTTTCCACCGTTTCATTTATCATGACATGCT
This sequence comes from Aegilops tauschii subsp. strangulata, assembly GCF_002575655.3. NCBI lineage: Eukaryota > Viridiplantae > Streptophyta > Magnoliopsida > Poales > Poaceae > Aegilops > Aegilops tauschii. The sequence goes on from NC_053037.3 coordinate 409,243,993, forward strand.
CCATCATTGTCATATTGCTTTGCATGATCATGTAGTTGACATCGTATTTGTGGCAAAGCCACCGTTCATAATTCTTTCATACATGTCGCTCTTGATTCATTGCATATCCCGGTACACCGCCGGAGGCATCCATATAGAGTCGTATTTTGTTCTAAGTATTGAGTTGTAATTCATGAGTTGTAAGTAAATAAAAGTGTGATGATCATCATTATTAGAGCATTGTCCCAAGTGAGGAAAGGATGATGGAGACTATGATTCCCCCACAAGTCGGGATGAGACTCCGGACTAAAAAAAAGAGGCCATAAAAAAGAGAGAAAAGGCCCAAAAAATGAGAGAAAAAGAGAGAAGGGACAACGTTACTATCCTTTTACCACACTTGTGCTTCAAAGTAGCACCGTGATCTTCATGATAGAGAGTCTCTCATTTTGTCACTTTCATATACTAGTGGGAATTTTTCATTATAGAACTTGGCTTGTATATTCCAATGATGGGCTTCCTCAAAATGCCCGAGGTCTTCGTGAGCAAGCAAGTTGGATGCACACCCACTTAGTTTCTTTTCGAGCTTTCATACACTTATAGCTCTAGTGCATCCGTTGCATGGCAATCCCTACTCCTCGCATTAACATCAATCAATGGGCATCTCCATAGCCCGTTGATTAGCCTCGTTGATGTGAGACTTTCTCCTTTTTGTCTTCCCACATAACCCCTACCATTATACCTTATTCCACCATAGTGCTATATCCATGGCTTGCGCTCATGTATTGCGTAAGAGTTGAAAAGGCTGAAGCGCGTTAAAAGTATGAACCAATTGCTTGGCTAAAACCGGGGTCGTACATGATATGAATATTTTGTGTGGGGAAGATGGAGCATAGCCAGACTATATGATTTTCTAGGGATACTTTGCTTTGGCTATGTTATTTTGATAAGACATAATTGCTTAGTTAGTATGCTTGAAGTATTATTGTTTTGATGTCAACATTAAACTTTTATCTTGAATCATATCAAATCTGAACATTCATGCCACAATGAGAAGAATTATATTGAAATATGCCAAGTGGCACTCCACATCAAAAATTCTGTTTTTATCATTTACCTACTCGAGGACGAGCAGGAATTAAGCTTGGGGATGCTTGATACGTCTCCAACGTATCTATAATTTTTGATTGCTCCATGCTATATTATCTTCTGTTTTGGACATTATTGGGATTTATTATTCACTTTTATATTATTTTTGGGACTAACCTATTAACCGGAGGCCCAGCCCAGAATTGCTGTTTTTTTGCCTATTTCAGAGTTTCGCAGAAAAAGAATATCAAACAGAGTCCAAACGGAATGAAACCTTCGGGAACGTGATTTTTGGAACGAACAAGATCCAGGAGACTTGGACCCTACGTCAAGAAACAAAGGAGGAGGCCACGAGGTAGGGGGGCGCGCCCACCCCCACCAGGCGCGTCCTCCACCCTCGTGGGGCCCCTGTTGCTCCACCGACGTACTCCTTCCTCCTATATATACCTACGTACCCCCAAACGATCAGATACGGAGCCAAAAACCTAATTCCACCGCCGCAACTTTCTGTACCTACGAGATCCCATCTTGGGGCCTGTTCCGGAGCTCCGCCGGAGGGGGCATCGATCACGGAGGGCTTCTACATCATCACCATAGCCCCTCCGATGAAGTGTGAGTAGTTTACCTCAGACCTTCGGGTCCATAGTTATTAGCTAGATGGCTTCTTCTCTCTTTTTGGATCTCAATACAATGTTCTCTCCCTCTCTCGTGGAGATCTATTCGATGTAATCTTCTTTTGCGGTGTGTTTGTTGAGACCGATGAATTGTGGGTTTATGAACAAGTTTATCTATGAACAATATTTGAATCTTCTCTGAATTCTTTTATGTATGATTGGTTATCTTTGCAAGTCTCTTCGTATTATCAGTTTGGTTTGGCCTACTAGATTGATCTTTCTTGCAACGGGGGAAGTGCTTAGCTTTGGGTTCAATCTTGCGGTGTCCTTTCCCAGTGACAGTAGGGGCAGCAAGGCACGTATAGTATTGTTGCCATCGAGGATAACAAGATGGTTTTTTTTTATCATATTGCATGAATTTATCCCTCTACATCATGTCATCTTGCTTAAGGTGTTACTCTGTTTTTATGAACTTAATACTCTAGATGCATGCTGGATAGCGGTCGATGAGTGGAGTAATAGTAGTAGATGCAGGCAGGAGTCGGTCTACTTGTCTCGGACGTGATGCCTATATACATGATCATACCTAGATATTCTCATAACTATGCTCAATTCTGTCAATTGCTCAACAGTAATTTGTTCACCCACCGTAAAATACTTATGCTCTTGAGAGAAGCCACTAGTGAAACCTATGGCCCCCGGGTCTATCTTCATCATATTAATCTTCCAACACTTACTTATTTCCTTTGCCTTTTACTTTGCTTTTATTTTACTTTGCATCTTTATCGCAAAAATACCAAAAATATTATCCTATCATATCTATCAGATCTCACTCTCGTAAGTGACCATGTAGGGATTGCTAGCCCCTTATCGCGTTGGTTGCGAGGATTTATTTGTTTGTGTAGGTGCGAGGGAATTCTGTGTAGCCTCCTACTGGATTGATACATTGGTTCACAAAAACTGAGGGAAATACTTACGCTACTTTGCTGCATCACCCTTTCCTCTTCAAGGGAAAACCAACGTAGTGCTCAAGAGGTAGCACGTATCTACTTTTCCTAACGCTTTTCCTCTTGTTTTGGACTCTAATTTGCATGATTTGAATTAAACTAACCCCGGACTGACGTTGTTTTCAGCAGAACTACCATGGTGTTGTTTTTGTGCGGAAATAAAAGCTCCCGGAATGGAATGAAACTTTGCGAGGAATTTTTATACAATAAATATGAACTTCTGGAGCCAAGACCAACCCACCAGGGCACGCCCCCCTCTCCTGGTGCGCCCAGGTGGGTTGTCCCCACCTGGAGGCCCCGCAGACCCTGAAACCAATCCTATAAAATCCTATTTTTCTAGAAAAAACCAGGAAGAAAGAATTATCGCAATCCATGAGACGGAGCTGCCGTCACCTCCTATTCTTCATCGGGATGCCAGATTTGGAGTCTGTATGGGGCTTCGGAGAGGGGGATCTTCGTTCTCCATAATCACCAACCCTTCTCCATCGCCAATTCCATGATGCTCCCCACCGGGAGTGAGTAATTCCTTTGTAGGCTCGCTGGTCGGTGAGGAGTTGGATGAGATTCATCATCTAATCGAGTTAGTTTTGTTAGGGCTTGATCCCTAGTATCCACTATGTTCTAAGATTGATGTTGCTATGACTTTTCCATGCTTAATGCTTGTCACTTCGGGCCCGGGTGCCACGAACTCAGATCTGAACCGTTTATGTTATCATAATTATATTCATGTTCAATATCCGATCTTGCAAGTTATAGTCACCTACTATGTGTTATGATCCGACAACCCTGATACGTCTCCAACATATCTATAATTTTTTATTGTTCCATGTTGTTTTATTATAAATCTTGGATGTTTTATAATCATTTTATAGTCATTTTATATCATTTTTTGGTACTAACCTATTGACATAGTGCCAAGTGCCAGTTGTTCTTTTTCCATGTTTCTTACATCGTAGAAAATCCTTATCAAATGAAGTCCAAATGCCACGAAACTTTACGGAGATTTTTTATGGACCAGAAGGAAGAAGTTGGGCCCTGGTTGCACCTGGGGGGAGTCCCGAGGAGGGGACAACCCACCAGGGCGCGCCAGGAGGCCCAGGCGCACCCTGGTGGGTTGTGCCCACCTCAGGTGCCCCCTGGACCGCCTCTTTGCTCTATAAATACCCCAATATTCCAGAAACCCTAGAACAGTCGACGAAATATTCATCCAGTCGCCGTACAGTCCAGAACCACCAGATCCAATCTAGACACCATCTCGGATGGGGTTCACCACCTCCATTGGTGCCTCTCCGATGATTCGTGAGTAGTTCCTTGTAGACCTTCGGGTCCGTAGTTAGTAGCTAGATGGCTTTCCCTCTCTCGCTGAATTCTCAATACAATGGTCTCTTGGAGATCCATATGATGTAACTCTTTTTGCGCTGTGTTTGTTGGGATCTGTTGAACTTTGAGTTTATGATCAGTCATATCTTTTTATATCCATGAATGCTATTTGAGTTTCTTTTATCTCTTATATGCATGATCTCTTATAGCCTCATATATCTTCTCCGATATTTAGGTTTTGTTTGGCCAACTTGATCTATTTATCTTGCAATGGGAAGAGGTGCCCGGTAGTGGGTTCGATCTTACGGTGCTCGATCCCATTGATAGAAAGGGAACCGATACGTATGTATCGTTGCTACTAAGGATAAAAGGACGAGATCTATATCTACCGCAATATAGATAAACGGATCTTGTCTACATCATGTCATCGTTCTTATTGCATTACTCTGTTTTTCCATGAACTTAATACACTAGATGCATGCTGGATCGCGGTCGATGTGTGGAGTAATAGTAGTAGATGCAGGCAGGAGTCGGTCTACTAATCTTGGACGTGATGCCTATGTATTTATCATTGCCTGGATACCGTCATAATTATTTTAGGTTCTATCAATTGCCCAATAGTAATTTGTTTACCCACCGTTTGCTATTTTTCTCGAGAGAAGCCACTAGTGAAACCTACGGCCCCGGGGTCTTCTTTCTCATATATTTGCTTGCGATCTACTTTCTCCTTGCTTTTATTTTCAGATCAATTAAACCAAAAATACAAAAATATCTTGCTGCACTTTTATTTATTTTCGATCTATTTATTTAATCTATTACAATTTTCTCCCATCCACGCACCGTTTCTGGTGCCGTACCCCGAAAGGGTTGACAACCCCTTTAACACGTTGGGTTGCGAGTGGTTGTTATTGTTGGGGAACGCGGTAATTTCAAAAAAAAAATCCTACGCACACGCAAGATCTATCATGGTGATGCATAGCAATGAGAGGGGAGAGTGTAGTCCACGTACCCTCGTAGACCGTAAGCGGAAGCGTTATGACAACGCGGTTGATGTAGTCATACGTCTTGACGATCCGATCGATCCTAGTACCGAAAGTATGGCACCTCCATGATCTGCACACATTCGGCTCGGTGACATCCCATGAACTCTCGATCCAGCTGAGTGTCGAGGGAGAGCTTTGTCAGCACGATGGCGTGATGATGGTGATGATGAAGCTACCAACGCAGGGCTTCACCTAAGCACTGCAACGATATGACCGAGGTGGATTATGGTGGAGGGGGCACCGCACATGCCTAAGAGATCAACTTGTGCGTCTATGGGGTGCCCCCTCCCCCGTATATAAAGGAGTGGAGGAGGGGGGAGGGTCGGCCCTCTATGGCACGCCCTGGAGGAGTCCTACTCCCACCGGGAGTAGGATTCCCCCCTTCCCTAGTTGGACTAGGAGAGAAGGAAGGGGGGAGAGGGAGGGAGGAAAGGGGGGCGCCGCCCCCCCTTCCTAGTCCAATTCGACCAGAGGGGGAGGGGGCGCGCGTCCTGCCCAGGCCGCCCCTCTCTCTCTCCACTAATGCCCATTAGGGCCCATATACTCCACGGGGGGTTCCGATAACCCCTCGGTACTCCGGTATATGCCCGAACTTACTCGGAACCATTTCGATGTCCAAACATAGTCATCCAATATATCGATCTTTATGTCTCGACCATTTCAAGACTCCTCGTCATGTCCGTGATCATATCCAGGACTCCGAACTACCTTCGGTACATCGAAACACATAAACTCATAATACCGATCGTCACTGAACGTTAAGCGTGCGGACCCTACTGGTTCGAGAACTATGTATACATGACTGAGACTCATCTCCGGTCAATAACCAATAGCGGAACCTAGCTGCTCATAATGGTTCCCTTTGTCATCGGTATGTTACTTGCCCGAGATTCGATCGTCGGTATCTCAATACCTAGTTCAATCTCGTTACAGACAAGTCTCTTTACTCGTTCTGTAATGCATCATTCTGCAACTCACTCATTAGTCACAATGCTTGCAAAGCTTATAGTGATGTGCATTACCGAGAGGGCCCAGAGATACCTCTCCGATACTCGGAGTGACAAATCCTAATCTCGATCTATGCCAACTCAACAAACACCATCGGAGACACCTGTAGAGCATCTTTATAATCACCCAGTTATGTTGTGACATTTGATAGCACACTAAGTGTTCCTCCGGTATTCGGGAGTTGCATAATCTTATAGTCACAGGAACATGTATAAGTTATGAAGAAAGCAATAGCAACAAACTAAACGATCATCGTGCTAAGCTAACGGATGGGTCAAGTGCTACCTCTTGAGCACTGCGTTGGTTTTCCCTTGAAGAGGAAAGGGTGATGCAGCAAAGTAGCGTAAGTATTTCCCTCAGTTTTTGAGAACCAAGGTATCAATCCAGTAGGAGGCTACGCGCGAGTCCCTCGCACCTACACAAACAAATAAATCCTCGCAACCAACGCGATAAGGGGTTGTCAATCCCTACACGCGCTATCGTTTAACGCCCCTAGCTAGGCATAATAGCAAGGATAGATCTAGGTATTGCCATCTTTGGCTTTCAACTTTTTAGCGGAATCAAGCTCGAATCCGGGAGGTTCTTTACGTTTCCCTTCATATTCTGAAAATTTTAGATCTAAAGAATCCAACCGCTTATTGCAAAGAGTAATCAACATATTCATGCGGTGAATATTTCCGCTAATGTTCTTAAGAGGTTCAAGAGACTTCTGTAAAATCTTAGTTACTTCGCAAAAATTTCAAAAACTTGAGTCTCTTCCTGGGTGTGATGAGGCCCCTTTTGTTGAGGTAGTGTTCCCACTATACCTTCTATAACTTCATGCGCAATATGGGGATCAATTTCAATAAAATTTCCTTTGGGAACGCAATCCAAGAGTTGTCTATGAGACATATTTAATCCAACATAAAAATTGTGAAGCAAAATTCTCAGGTTCAGTTCAAAGGTACAATTACGGTAAGACTCCGTTATTCTCACCCAGGCATCTTTTAAGTTTTCTCCTTGTATTTGTTTGAAGTGAAAGACTTCAAGCTCAGGGGACAAAGGAGTTGATAAGGGACTAGCCATAATGACAAGCAAACGGAAAAGAGGCAAACGAAAAAAAAGAGGGCGAATAAAACGGCAGGGGTGAAGTGGGGGAGAGGAAAACGAGAGGCAAATGGCAAATAATGTAATGCGCGAGATAAGGGTTTGTGATGGGTACTTGGTATGTTGACTTTTGCGTAGACCTCCCCGGCAACGGCGCCAGAAATCCTTCTTGCTACCTCTTGAGCACTGCGTTGGTTTTCCCTTGAAGAGGAAAGGGTGATGCAGCAAAGTAGCGTAAATATTTCCCTCGGTTTTTGAGAACCAAGGTATCAATCCAGTAGGAGGCTATGCGCGAGTCCCTCGCACCTACACAAACAAATAAATACTCGCAACCAACGCGATAAGGGGTTGTCAATCCCTACACGGTCACTTACGAGAGTGAGATCTGATAGATATGATAGGATAATATTTTTGGTATTTTTATGATAAAGATGCAAAGTAAAGAAAGTAAAATAAAAACGGCAAAAGAAATAGCTAAGTGTTGGAAGATTAATATGATGGAAAATAGACCCGGGGGCCATAGGTTTCACTAGTGGCTTCTCTCAAGAGCATAAGTATTTTACGGTGGGTGAACAAATTACTGTTGAGCAATTGACAGAATTGAGCATAGTTATGAGAATATCTAGGTATGATCATGTATATAGGCATCACGTCCGAGACAAGTAGACCGACTCCTGCCTGCATCTACTACTATTACTCCACACATCGACCGCCATCCAGCATGCATCTAGAGTATTAAGTTCATAAGAACAGAGTAACGCCTTAAGCAAGATGACATGATGTAGAGGGATAAATTCATGCAATATGATATAAACCCCATCTTGTTATCCTCGATGGCAACAATACTATATGTGCCTTGCTGCCCCTACTGTCACTGGGAAAGGACACCGCAAGATTGAACCCAAAGCTAAGCACTTCTCCCATTGCAAGAAAGATCAATCTAGTAGGCCAAACCAAACTGATAAGTCGAAGAGACTTGCAAAGATAACCAATCATACATAAAAGAATTCAGAAGATTCAAATATTGTTCATAGATAAACTTGACCATAAACCCACAATTCATCGGTCTCAACAAACACACCGCAAAAGAAGATTACATCGAATAGATTTCCACAAGAGAGGGGGAGAACATTGTATTGAGATCCAAAAAGAGAGAAGAAGCCATCTAGCTAATAACTATGGACCCGAAGGTCTAAGGTAAACTACTCACACTTCATCGGAGAGGCTATGGTGTTGATGTAGAAGCCCTCCGTGATCGATGCCCCCTCCGGCGGAGCTCCGGAACAGGCCCCAAGATGGGATCTCGTGGGTATAGAAGGTTGCGGCCGTGGAATTAGGTTTTTGGCTCCGTATCTGATCGTTTGGGGGTACGTAGGTATATATAGGAGGAAGGAGTACGCCGGTGGAGCAACGTGGGGCCCAAGAGGGTGGAGGGCGCGCCCAGGGGGGTAGGCGCACCCCCTACCTCGTGGCTTCCTGGTAGCTTTCTTGACGTAGGGTCCAAGTCCTCTAGATCACGTTCATTCGTTCCTGAAGGTTTCATTCCGTTTGGACTCCGTTTGATATTCTTTTTCTGCGAAACTCTGAAATAGGCAAAAACAACAATTCTGGGCTGGGCCTCCGGTTAATAGGTTAGTCCCAAAATAATATAAAAGTGTATAATAAAGCCCAATAATGTCCAAAACAGAAGATAATATAGCATGGAGCAATCAAAAATTATAGATACGTTGGAGACGTATCATCAAGTCAATCACATCATTCTCTAATGATGTGATCCCATTTATCAAATGACAACTGTTTGTCCATGGGTAGGAAACTTAACCATCTTTGATTAACGAGCTAGTCAAGTAGAGGCATACTAGTGACACTCTGTTTGTCTATGTATTCACACATGTACTAAGTTTTCGGTTAATACAATTCTAGCATGAATAATAAACATTTATCATGATATAAGGAAATATAAATAACAACTTTATTATTGCCTCTACGGCATATTTCCTTCAGTCTCCCACTTGCACTAGAGTCAATAATCTAGATTACATTGTAATGATTCTAACACCCATGGAGTCTTGGTGTTGATCATGTTTTGCTCGTGAGAGAGGCTTTGTCGGGTCTGCAACATTCAGATCCGTATGTACTTTGCAAATTTCTATGTCTCCCTCCTTGACTTGGTCGCGGATGGAATTGAAGCGTCTCTTGATGTGCTTGGTTCTCTTGTGAAATCTGGATTCCTTTGCCAAGGCAATTGCACCAGTATTGTCACAATAGATTTTCATTGGACCCGATGCACTAGGTATGACACCTAGATCGGATATGAACTCCTTCATCTAGACTCCTTCATTTGCTGCTTCTGAAGCAGCTATGTACTCCGCTTCACACGTAGATCCCACCATGACGCTCTGCTTGGAACTGCACCAACTGACAGCTCCACCATTTAATAAAAACATGTGTCCGGATTGTGACTTAGAGTCATCCGGATCAGTGTCAAAGCTTGCATCGACGTAACCGTTTACGATGAGCTCTTTGTCACCTCCATAAACGAGAAACACATCCTTAGTCCTTTTCAGGTATTTCAGGATGTTCTTGACCGCTGTCCAGTGATCCACTCCTGGATTACTTTGGTACCTCCCTGCCAAACTAATAGCAAGGCACACATCAGGTCTGGTACACAACATTGCATACATGATAGAACCTATGGCTGAAGTATAGGGAATGACTTTCGTTTTCTCTCTATCTTCTGAAGTGGTCCGGCATTGAGTCTGACTCAACTTCACACCTTGTAACATAGGCAAGAACGCTTTCTTTGCTTGATCCATTTTGAACTTCTTCAAAACTTTGTCAAGGTATGTGCTTTGTGAAAGTCCAATTAAGCGTCTTGATCTATCTTTATAGATCTTGATGCCCAATATATAAGCAGCTTCACCGAGGTCTTTCATTGAAAAATTCTTATTCAGGTATCCTTTTATGCTATTCAGAAATTCAGTATCATTTGCAATCAACAATATGTCATCCACATATAATATCAGAAATGCTACGGAGCTCCCACTCACTTTCTTGTAAATACAAGCTTCTCCAAAAGTCTGTATAAATCCATATGCTTAGATCACACTATCAAAGCGTATATTCCAATCTCCGAGAGGCTTGCACCAGTCCATAAATGGATCGCTGGAGCTTGCACACTTTGTTAGCACCTTTTGGATCGACAAAACCTTCTGGTTGCATCATATGCAACTCTTCTTTAAGATATCCATTAAGGAATGCAGTTTTGACATCCATTTGCCAAATTTCATAATCATAAAATGCGGCAATTGCTAACATGATTCGGACAGACTTAAGCATCGCTACGGCTGAGAAGGAATCATCATAGTCAACTCCTTGAACTTGTCAAAAACCTTTCGCAACAAGTCGAGCTTTGTAGACAGTAACATTACCATCAGCGTCAGTCTTCTTCTTGAAGATCCATTTATTCTCTATGGCTTGCCGATCATCGGGTAAGTCAACCAAAGTCCAGACTTTGTTCTCATACATGGATCCCATCTCAGATTTCATGGCCTCAAGCCATTTTGCGGAATCTGGGCTCATCATCGCTTCCTCATAGTTCGTAGGTTCGTCATGGTCAAGTAACATGACTTCCAGAACAGGATTACCGTACCACTCTGGTGCAGATCTTACTCTGGTTGACCTACGAGGTTCGGTAGTAACTTGATCAGAAGTTTCATGATCATCATCATTAGCTTCCTCACTTACTGGTGTAGGAATCACTAGAACTGATTTCTGTGATGAACTACTTTCCAATAGGGGAGCAGGTACTGTTACCTCATCAAGTTCTACTTTCCTCCCACTCACTTCTTTTGAGAGAAACTCCTTCTCTAGAAAGGATCCATTCTTAGCAACGAATATCTTGCCTTCGGATCTGTGATAGAAGGTGTACCCAACAGTCTCCTTTGGGTATCCTATGAAGACACATTTCTCCGATTTGGGTTCGAGCTTATCAGGTTGAAGCTTTTTCACATAAGCATCGCAGCCCCAAACTTTAAGAAACGACAACTTGAGTTTCTTGCCAAACCACATTTCATAAGGTGTCACCTCAATGGATTTAGATGGTGCCCTATTTAACGTGAATGCAGCCGTCTCTAAAGCATAACCCAAAAACGATAGCGGTAAATCAGTGAGAGACATCATAGATCGCGCCATATCTAGTAAAGTACGATTACGACGTTCGAACACACCATTACGCTGTGGTGTTCCAGGTGGCGTGAGTTGCGAAACTATTCCGCATTGTTTCAACTGAAGACCAAACTCGTAACTCAAATATTCTCCTCCACGATCAGATCGTAGAAACCTTATTTTCTTGTTACGATGATTTTCCACTTCACTCTGAATTCTTTGAACTTTTCAAATGTTATAGACTTATGTTTCATCAAGTAGATATACCCATATCTGCTCAAATCATCTGTGAAGGTAAGAAAATAACTATACCTGCCGCGAGCATCAACACTCATCGGACTACATACATCAGTATGTATTATTTCCAAGCTAAGCTAACGGATGGGTCTTGTCCATCACATCATTCTCTAATGATGTTATCCCATTCATCAAATGACAACACATGTCTATGGTCAGGAAACATAACCATCTTTGATTAACGAGCTAGTCAAGTAGAGGCATACTAGGGACACTCTGTTTTGTCTATTTATTCACACATGTACTAAGTTTCTGGTTAATACAATTCTAGCATGAATAATAAACATTTATCATGATATAAGGAAATATAAATAACAACTTTATTATTGCCTCTAGGGCATATTTCCTTCAGTCTCCCACTTGCACTAGAGTCAATAATCTAGTTCACATCGCCATGTGATTTAACACCAATAGTCCACATCACCATGTGATTAACACCCATAGTTCACATCGCCATGTGACCAACATCCAAAGGGTTTACTAGAGTCAATAATCTAGTTCACATCACCATGTGATTAACATCCAAAGAGTACTAAGGTGTGATCATGTTTTTCTTGTGAGAGAAGTTTAGTCAATGGGTCTGCCACATTCAGATCCGTATGTATTTTGCAAATTTCTATGTCTACAATGCTCTGCATGGAGCTACTCTAGATAATTGCTCCCACTTTCAATATGTATCCAGATTGAGACTCAGAGTCATCTGGATTAGTGTCAAAGCTTGCATCGACATAACTCTTTACGATGAACTCTTCATCACCTCCATAACCGAGAAATATTTCCTTAGTCCTCTAAGGATAATTTTTGACCGCCGTCCAGTGATCTACTCCTAGATCACTATCGTACTCCCTTGCCAAAATCATGATAAGGTATACAATAGGTCTGGTACATAGCATAGCATACTTTATAGAACCTATGACTGAGGCATAGAGAATGACTTTTCATTCTCTTTCTATTTTCTGCCGTGGTCGGGTTTTGAGTCTTTACTCAACTTCACACCTTGTAACACAGGCAAGAACTCCTTCTTTGACTATTCCATTTTGAACTACTTCAAAAACTTGTCAAGGCATGTACTCATTGAAAATTTTTATCAACCGTCTTGATCTATCTCTATAGATCTTGATGCCCAATATGTAAGCAGCTTCACCGAGGTCTTTTCTTTGAAAAACTCCTTTCAAACACTCCTTTATGCTTTCCAGAAAAACTCTACATTATTTCTGATCAAAAATATGTCATTCACATATACTTAACAGAAATGTTGTAGTGCTCCCACTCACTTTCTTGTAAATACAGGCCTCACCGCAAGTCTGTATAAAACCATATGCTTTGATCATCTTATCAAAGCGTATATTCCAACTCCGAGATGCTTGCACCAGTCCATAGATGGATCGCTGGAGCTTGCACACTTTGTTAGCACCTTTAGGATTGACAAAACCTTCTTGTTGCATCATACACAACTCTTCTTTAAGAAATCCATTAAGGAATGTAGTTTTGACATCCATTTGCCAGATTTCATAAAATGTGGCAATTGCTAACATGATCCGGACAGACTTTAAGCATCGATACGAGTGAGAAAATCTCATCGTAGTCAACATCTTGAATTTGTCAAAAAACCCTTTTCGACAAATCAAGCTTTGTAGGTAGTAACACTACTATTTGCGTTCGTCTTCCTCTTGAAGATCCATTTATTCTCAATGGCATGCCGATCATCGGGCAAGTCAACCAAAGTCCACACTTTGTTCTCATACATGGATCCCATGTCAGATTTTTCATGGCCTCAAGCCATTTCGCGGAATCTGGGCTCATCATCGCTTCCTCATAGTTCGTAAGTTCATCATGGTCTAGTAACATGACTTCCAGTACAGGATTACCGTACCACTCTGGTACGGATCGTGCTCTGGTTGACCTACGAAGTTCTATGGTATCTTGATCTGTAGTTTCATGATCATCATCATTAAATTCCTCACTAATTGGTGTAGGAATCACTGGAACTGATTTTTGTGATGACCTACTTTCCAATTCGGGAGAAGGTACAATTACCTCATCAAGTTCTACTTTCCTCCCACTCACTTCTTTCGAGAGAAACTCCTTCTCTAGAAAGGATCCATTCTTAGCAACGAATATCTTGCCTTCGGATCTGCGATAGAAGGTGTACCCAACAGTCTCCTTTGGGTATCCTATGAAGACACATTTCTCCGATTTGGGTTCGAACTTATCAGGTTGAAGCCTTTTCACATAAGCATCGCAGCCCCAAACTTTAAGAAATGACAACTTGGATTTCTTGCCAAACAATAGTTCATACGGTGTCGTCTCAATGGATTATATGGTGCCCTATTTAACGTGAATGCAGCTGTCTCTAATGCATAACCCTAAAATGATAGTGGTAAATCGGTAAGAGACATCTTAGATCGCACCATATCTAATAAAGTGCGGTTACGATGTTCGGACACACCATTACACTGTGGTGTTCCAGGTGGCGTGAGTTGCGAAACTATTCCACATTGTTTCAAATGAAGACCAAACTCATAACTCAAATATTCACCTCCACGATCAGATCATAGAAACTTTAGTTTCTTGTTATGATGATTTTCCACTTCACTCTGAAATTCCTTCAACTTTTCAAATGTTTTAGATTTATGTTTCATTAAGTAGATATACCCATATCTGCTCAAATCATCTGTGAAGGTTAGAAAATAACGATACCTGCCGCGAGCCTTAACACTCATCGGATCGCATACATCAGTATGTATTATTTCCAATAAGTCAGTTGCTCGCTCCATTGTTCCAGAGAACGGAGTCCTAGTCATCTTTCCCATGAGGCATGGTTCGCAAGCATCAAGTGATTCCAAAAGTCCATCAACATGGAGTTTCTTCATGCGCTTTACACCAATATGACCTAAACGGCAGTGTCACAAATAAGTTGCACTATCATTATTAAACTTATATATTTTGGTTTCAATACTATGAACATGTGTATCACTACTATCAAGATTTAGTAAAAACAGACCACTCATCAAGGGTGCATGACCATAATAGATATTATTCATATAAATAGAACAACCATTATTCTATGATTTAAATGAATAACTGTCTCACATCAAACAAGATCCATATATAATGTTCATGCTCAACGCTGGCACCAAATAACAATTATTTAGGTCTAAAACTAATCCCGAAGGTAGATGTAGAGGTAGCGTGCCGACGGCGATCACATCGACTTTGTAACATCCCAAATTTTCAATTTGGTATGTTATAGATAGATCATCATTGCATATCATATTTTATTGCATTTTGACAAATCCTGGATAAATCCTAAGCAACTCAAGGACCCTCGGAGAGAGTTGGGGATTTTCTCAAATTTTCATATTTGATTTCCATCAAATAATAAAACGAGGATTTTGGTTTTAATTATTTTCTCTCCGGAAAAATATTTCATTTTAAAAATAAACGAGAGGAGAAAATATGACTTCTCCAAAACAATTGAAATATTGGAGGAAAAGTGTTAAAATCATTTATTGGAATTTATTTGGATTTTTTGCAATTTTAATTGCATTAAAAATATTGCATGTTTTCAAAAAATTATTTTTGTGTCAAAAAAATGTTCACCCTATTCTAGATTTTCTAACTAGACGGGGAAATTTTATTTTATCTTTTTTGGACTTTTATTTATTTTTCTACGATTTTTTTTTCCGCGGAACGTATTTTAAAAAAATAATTAAAAATTTCGCCGCGCCCGACCGGGCCGAAGCCCAGCCGAGCCGCCGGCCCACCCCGCGTCGTCCTCCTCGCGTACGCCGCCGCTCGCCGAGTCCGGCTCGAGCACGGGAGCACCCCGCCGCCTTGCCCACTCCTCCAAGCCGCTGCCCCCCCTCATATATAGCCGCTGCCGCCCCCCCTTTTCTCACCCCGCCGCCGCCCGCACCTGCCCCGCACCCCGCCGCCGCCGGAGCCGAAGCTCGAGGCCGCCGCCGCTCGCCGTTCGCCGCCCCCTCGCCACCCCCGAGCACCCCGAGCCCCGCCGCCCCCGCCGCCCTCGCCGGAGCAGCCGGAGCCCCGCCGGAGCCCGCCCCCGACGAGGTATACCTCGCCGTTGTCTTGCCGGTTTTGTTTTAAAAAAACCGTTCATTTTAAAAAAAACCTAGATCGGTTTTTTTTCGGTTTTGTTATTTTGTGAACGTTCACCGACTCGTTCGTTTTAACGAACGCGTTCGTCGGATTTTCTCTGTTAACGAACGTCCGTTCTTTAACCGTTCGTCCATTTTTCTTTTTGTTGGATTTTTCCGCGATTATCTCAGATTTCGATTTCTGATCGAATCTTCGTTTCTGTTTAACTTTTCGCTCGTTTATCGGAATCAGGCGATTCAAGCGCCTAGAGTTTCGTCTTGAAATTCTCTTTCCGTTTAACCTACTCAAACAAGCTTTTGCTACTGTAAAATTTGACCTAGATTCAGATTTGTAAACAAAGTTTGTTTCTTTCGTAGTTTGACTTTCGTTGCTTCGTTCGAGTTGATTCTTTTTGCAAACCGGAGTTCTTAAGTTGAACTTTCTGGTTGGATCTGTCATTCGAGTTTTACCTGTGCATTAGATGAGTACTGATTGTTTGCTTGTTTGTTTGCGATAGAGTACCCGGAGTGTGCCGCTTGTTACTTCGAGTCGCTAGGTTTCGCGGATCATCAGCAAGGCAAGTAACACTTTGATCATACCTTCCATACCCAATTTTTATTGCATTAGATCTATTCCTCAAACATTGCATGATTAGGATCTAATTAAATTGTGGGTATTGGGAAGTAGTTGAGGTAGTACCTATTACCTGTTCTTTTATCAAACCCTTGGGAGTTACTTCTACGTTTGCTATTATATTGCCATGCTATGCTCGTAGACGTGGATTGGGTTTGAGAGATATTCATGACAGATGTGAGATTGTTAATAATGGTTTACTTAAGGTGGCAACTAAAACTCACATCTGGGTGGATTGAGGTACCTGGGTATTCCAGGATTGCCGGTTTTTCTTTTGGACCGCCACCCAGGTTCAAAGGGATCATGAGATTATTCATGCTAGAAACTTCCATGTGCAGCCGCAAGCTATTATGGGCTCTAGCATAGTTGACTAAGTTGTGTGAACTCTTACAGTGGTAGACTAGCAGATGTAGGGGAAAGTAGGTGTAACTGTCCACCCATACGTAAGGTGCAAACACTTCTGAAAGACTTTGTCTCGGTTATCCGTTACTCAAACACCATGTAGTGCGAGTAATCCAACGGAGGAGGTCGAGGCTTGTGGGGAAAAGTGCACAAACCTCTGCAGAGTGTACAAACTAATCATGGTTAGCCGTGCCCCCGGTTATGGACAACTTGAGTATCTAGTACTTGGATTATCATGTGAATCTCATCACCATGTTACTTTTAATTAATTTTGTTGGGTTATTGATGACACTTAATTGGGATTGAGATGCTGTCAACCATCTCAATGTTTCACAACCACCATGATAGTTAAATAAATTTTATTCCTTTGAAGTAGGGAAAAATTGGCTTTTCGCATAACTGTAACCATAGAGCTTTCCACCAGCCATATATGCATGTAGTATAGCATTTTATTTGTTCATTATTCTCTATGTGTTACTTTGCCAGCATATTCTATGTGCTGACCCGTTTTCGGGCTGCAACGTTTCATGTTGCAGACTTTTCAGACGACGAGTAAGGTGCCTTAGGTCGTGGTCTTATACTCAGTGATGCCGCTGGAGTTGATGGACTCACTTATCTTCCAAGTCTTCCGCTGTTATCGTTTTTAGATGGCCTTAAGCCATATTTATCATACTTAATCTCTTTGGAGATATTCGATGTAATAAGTGTGTGATTGCTACTCTGTTATAAATCCTCCAATTGTACTGTGCGTGTCAGCATTACTGATCCAGGGATGACACTGGTGCACAGCAGCACAGACCATTTGAGGTCTGGTCGCTACAAAGGTGGTATCAGAGCACACGTTGACTGTAGGACACGACCACTAAGCTTAAGCCCTAGAACACTTCTCTCTTCCCATTTTCTGACCCCTCTCCTTTTTCTACTCTTTTAGGAATGGTGGATGCAAGGAGCAAGTTCATGCAACCAGATGAAGACACGCCTTTTGGTCGACACTTGAAGGAAGTCACTAAGTATTTGAACATAGGAATACCAAGCATCACCGGAACCTACAACGCCACATTACCCAAAGAGGAGAGCTAGAAGATTCAAGTTCACATTCCAGGAAGGACGTTTGTGCCAGTTACTGAACCCATAAGATTGGTTTTTGAAGCACCAACCTGGAGTTTAGGGAAGAGCATGGCCGCACACTTCGCCATGGGACACATTGGAGAAGTCTACCACCAGGAGCTTAAGGATACAATTTATCAGATTTGTGGACGCCGAGACGCGCAATGGGAGATGATCAGAACCAAGAAGGATGGATCAATTGCAGCTTTCGTCCAGGAGCAAAACCAACATATTCGTCGCCGGGAGAACCTGATGTGCACGGACAAGGAAGAACTGAAGAAGGCATTAACCAAGATCAAGGAGCTGGAGGAAGAACTCAAGGCTACACGCGAGGATTATATGGAGGAAATCATCGCACTAGTAGGGAAGAATGACGACCTGGAGAAGAAGATTGGAGTATTCATGGGAAATCCAGTGCCAAAAGCAAAGGATGACGAATGCACTTGTCCGGATAACTACATCATCATCGATGACACCGACTCGGAACCAAGTGAAGATGACTTTGTTGATGAAGCTGGAGCAGACATCATGGAGTCTTCAACGGATCAGAATTTCTAGTAGACCACCATATCAGTAGTAGTTTTCCCCCATTTAATATTATAGTTCAATCACTTTGTAACGCTAGTTAGATCGATTGTTATGCCTTGTTTGAATTGATTGAGTGATATTGATTGTATTTGTCTCATGAGCATATGGGTAGTGTTTTCCCTCTAGACCTCATTCTATTCTTAACTCTCATCTTTTCTAACCTATCAGATGCCTCCGAGACGCGACACCGGATTTGTTTTCCCACCAGAGATCACCCAGTTGATTCAGCAACAGAATGCCCTGATGCAAGTGTTAGTACAGAACCAAGGCAACAACAACAACAACAAGAACCCACCACCACCACCACCCGTTGATCACTTAGCCCGTTTCTTGAGGCTAAACCCGCCGGTGTTTTCCAGTAGCACCGAGCCGATTGTTGCAGATGATTGGCTCCGCAAAGTTGGAAGGGAGTTGACCACTTCAGGATGCACAGATGCGGAAAGAGTGCATTTTGCCGCACATCAGCTTGATGGACCCGCAGCATCATGGTGGGAGAATTATACAGCCACGCACCCTATTGACACTGTCACATGGGACCAGTTTCAGCAAGCTTTCCGTACAGCACATGTTTCAGTAGGAGCTATGGCTATGAAGAAGCGTGAGTTTCGCAACCTACGCCAAGGAGGACGCACCGTAGGCCAGTATGTGGAGGATTTCAGTAAGTTAGCACGTTATGCACCAGATGACGTTGCTACAGATGCTGCCAAGCAGGAGAAATTTTTGGAAGGACTGAATGATGAACTGAGTATGCAGTTGATGGTAGCAACCTTCAACAACTACCAGGAGTTGGTAGATAGAGCTCTCATGATTGAAGGGAAGCAACAGCAGATTGAAAACCGTAAGAGGAAGTATGGACAAGGGAAGTATAATTCTGGAGCTCAGCAGAAGCCACGATTTACCCCGAAGCCGGGAGGACAGTTTCAGCATACCCATGGAGGAGGTAGTTCGCACAACCATAATGGCTCTAAAAATGGTAATGGGAATGGAGGAAGCAACGGACAGAACCGCACCAACCCATCTACCCCAGCCAAGAGGGACCTGAGCCAAGTCACTTGCTTTAAGTGCCAGAAGACTGGACATTATGCCAATGAATGTCCTGAAGCCCAAAATGGAAATGGCAATGGAAGCTCTGGGAAGAAGCCGAACCCGTTCAACAAAGGACATGTGAACCACGTGAGCGTGGAGGAGGTTGAAGCTCAGCCTGATGCAGTAATAGGTAAGTTTTTGGTTAAGTCATTTACTGCAACCGTTCTTTTCGATACTGGTGCATCGCATTCATACATATCAAGGGGATTTGTGAATAAGTTTAAGCTGTCCACCAAAGTTCTCAGAACCCCTATGTTAGTAACCTCGCCAGGAGCAGAGTATATGGCAAGCCAAGGATGTTTTCAGATACCATTGGCCATTGGTAGGCATGTTTTCCCTTCAGACCTAATAGTTTTGGAGTCGCAAGGTTTGGATGTGATTTTGGGAATGGATTGGCTATCGTTGTATGGAGGAAACATCGATTGTGCCAGCAAGACGATTTTGCTTACCACCCCAGAAGGAAAAAGGATCAAGTATGTATCCCGGCACATGCCGAAGAGGACTCAAGTGAATTCCTTATCAGGAGTTGTACAGGAGGAAGTACCAGTGGTGAAGGATGATCCGAATGTATTTCCAGAAGAGTTGCCAGGCATGCCACCGGATAGAGACATTGAGTTTCTGATTGAACTTTTGCCAGGCACAGGGCCAATATCTAAGAGACCGTACAGGATGCCCGCAAAAGATTTGGAGGAAATTAAGAAGCAGATCAAGGAGTTGCTGGATAAAGGCTATATTCGCCCAAGTTCGTCACATTGGGGATCACCAGTACTTCTAGTAGAGAAGAAAGATGGATCGCTGAGGATGGTTGTTGATTACCGTGGATTGAATGAAGTAACCATCAAAAACAAGTACCCACTGCCGATGATCAATGATTTGTTTGACCGCCTACAAGGAGCTAAAGTATTTTCCAAGATTGATCTACGATCAGGATACCATCAGTTAAAGATTCGAGAGCAGGATATACCTAAGACGGCATTTACCACCAGATATGGATTGTATGAGTACACCGTTATGTCATTTGGCCTGACTAACGCACCTGCCTATTTCATGAACCTGATGAACAAAGTGTTTATGGAGTTTTTGGATAAGTTTGTCGTGGTGTTCATTGATGATATTTTAGTCTTTTCCAAGAATGAGGAAGAGCATGAGGAGCATTTACGATTGGTACTTGAGAAGCTCAGAGAACATCAGTTATATGCCAAGTTCAGCAAATGTGAATTTTGGCTGAAGGAAGTTGGATTCCTTGGACATGTTATTTCTGGAGAGGGAATAGCAGTAGACCCTGCCAAGGTTGACACAGTGACAAGTTGGGAATCACCCACGACAGTTGGAGAAATCCGGAGTTTTCTTGGACTTGCAGGATACTACCGGAGATTCATCGAGAATTTCTCGAAGATTGCTAAGCCCATGACTGAGCTATTGAAGAAGGACACCAAATTCAATTGGACTGAGGAATGTGAAGCTAGTTTCCAAGAGTTGAAGAAATGATTGGTTACATCGCCAGTGTTGATTCTGCCAAATCAACGCAAGGATTATGAAGTTTATTGCGACGCTTCTCGTCGAGGACTTGGAGCAGTGCTTATGCAGGAAGGAAGAGTTGTGTCATATGCTTCACGACAACTTAAACCCCATGAGAAGAATTATGCTACGCATGATTTGGAATTAGCAGCCGTGGTGCATGCATTGAAGACATGGAGACATTTTCTCATCGGAAACCATTGTGAGGTGTATACGGATCACAAGAGTTTGAAGTATATTTTCACGCAGAAGGAGTTAAATCTCAGACAGAGGAGATGGTTGGAGCTCATTAAGGACTATGATATGAGATTGCATTATCACCCAGGAAAGGCTAACGTAGTAGCAGACGCGTTGAGCCGTAAGAGCCATGTCAACACCCTCATGACAGGAGAGTTACCTCAGGAGATAGCCGAGGACCTTCGCGAGCTATGTTTGGAGATAGTCCCAAGAGGCTATTTAGTGACACTGGAGATTCAGTCTACCTTGATGGAAAGGATCAGAGAAGCTCAGAAGACAGACAAGGAAATTGAAGAGATAAAGGAGAAGATGAGCAAAGGAAAAGCCAAGGGATTTCGTGAGGGTGAGCACGATACCTTATGGTTTGAGGACCGCGTATATGTGCCAAATGATCCGGAGATCAGGAAGTTGATTTTGCAAGAAGCCCATGATTCACCGTACTCGATTCACCCAGGAAATACCAAGATGTATTTGGATCTGAAAAATACTTTCTGGTGGACCAGAATGAAGAAGGATATTGTAGAGTATGTAGCAGTTTGTGATGTATGTCAGAGAGTGAAGGCAGAGCATCAGAAGCCAGCAGGATTGCTACAACCATTGCCGATACCCGAATGGAAGTGGGATAAAATAGGCATGGATTTTATCAGAGGATTACCCAGGACTCGTTCAGGCTATGACTCAATATGGGTTGTAGTCGACCGTTTGACGAAAGTGGCTCATTTCATTCCAGTGAAGACCACTTACACCAGTGCTAAGTTGGCAAAGATATACATGACCAGGATCGTATGTTTGCATGGAGTTTCGAGGACCATTGTATCAGACAGAGGAACCCAATTTACCTCGAGGTTTTGGAAGCAGTTACATGAAACTTTGGGAACCAGCCTAGAATTTAGTACAGCTTTTCCACACACAGATGGACAGACTGAGAGAGTCAACCAGATTTTGGAGGACATGTTGAGAGCTTGTGCACTAGATTATGGATCTAGTTGGGACGACAATTTGCCATATGCGGAGTTTTCTTATAACAACAGTTATCAGACCAGTTTAAAGATGGCCCCTTTCGAAGCTTTGTACGGAAGGAGGTGTAGGACACCGTTGTTATGGGACGAAGTTGGAGACCGTCAGTTGTTTGGACCGGATTTGATTAAGGAGTCTGAACAGAAAGTGAGGTTGATTCGTGATAGGCTCAAGGTAGCCCAGTCCAGGCAGAAGAGTTATGCCGATTCTAAACGAAAGGAGACAGTCCACGAAGTCGGAGACCGAGTTTATCTTCGAGTATCACCACTTCGAGGAGTGAAGCGCTTTGGAGTTAAGGGAAAGTTAGCGCCTCGTTTTATCGGACCATACAGAGTTGTGGAACGTATGGAAGAGGTTGCCTACAAGCTGGAATTGCCCGAAGGATTGTCTGGAGTTCATGATGTATTCCACGTCTCCGAGTTGAAGAAGTGCCACGCAGAGATGGCTGAGATACCACTGAGAGATACTGTGCCGCTGGAAGCAATTCAGCTGGAAAGTGATTTGACCTATGAGGAGAAACCAGTTAAGATTCTTGAGTATGCCAGCTGAGTTACCCGCAGTAAGGTTATCAAGTTTTGCAAAGTACAGTGGAGTCACCACACGGAAGATGAAGCCACCTGG
Source organism: Aegilops tauschii subsp. strangulata (assembly GCF_002575655.3). NCBI lineage: Eukaryota > Viridiplantae > Streptophyta > Magnoliopsida > Poales > Poaceae > Aegilops > Aegilops tauschii. The sequence continues at coordinate 409,266,910 of NC_053037.3, forward strand.
GAGCGAGAGGAAGATCTACGGAAGGACCACTCCCACCTGTTTTCTAGCCAACCCGAATCTCGAGGGCGAGATTCATCTTAAGGGGGTGGGTTTGTAACATCCCAAATTTTCAATTTGGTATGTTATACAAAGAACATCATTGCATATCATATTTTATTGCATTTTGAAAAATCCTCGATAAATCCTAAGAAACTCAAGGACCCTCGGAGAGAGTTGGGGATTTTCTCGAATTTTCATATTTGATTTCCATCAAATAATAAAACGAGGATTTTGGTTTTAATTATTTTCTCTCCGGAAAAATATTTCATTTTAAAAATAAACGAGAGGAGAAAATATGACTTCTCCAAAACAATTGAAATATTGGAGGAAAAGTGTTAAAATCATTTATTGGAATTTATTTGGATTTTATTTGCAATTTTAATTGCATTAAAAATATTGCATGTTTTCAAAAAATTATTTTTGTGTCAAAAAAATGTTCACCCTATTCTAGATTTTCTAACTAGACAGGGAAAATTTATTTTATCTTTTTTGGACTTTTATTTATTTTTCTACGAATTTGTTTCCGCGGAACGTATTTAAAAAAAAATCGCCGCGCCCGACCGGGCCGAAGCCCAGCCGAGCCGCCGGCCCACCCCGCGTCGTCCTCCCCGCGTACGCCGCCGCTCGCCGAGTCCGGCTCGAGCACGGGAGCACCCTGCCGCCTTGCCCCCTCCTCCAAGCCGCTGCCCCCCCCCCTCATATATAGCCGCCGCCCCCCCCCCTCTTCTCACCCCGCCGCCACCGGAGCCGAAGCTCGAGGCAGCCGCCGCTCGCCGTTCGCCGCCCCCTCGCCACCCCCGAGCACCCCGAGCCCCGCCGCCCCCGCCGCCCTCGCCGGAGCAGCCGGAGCCCCGCCGGAGCCCGCCCCCGAAGAGGTATACCTCGCCGTTGTCTTGCCGGTTTTGTTTTAAAAAAAGCGTTCGTTTTAAAAAAAAAACCCTAGATCGGTTTTTTCGGTTTTGTTATTTTGTGAACGTTCACCGACTCGTTCATTTTAACGAACGCGTTCGTCGGATTTTCTCTGTTAACGAACGTCCGTTCTTTAACCATTCGTCCGTTTTTCTTTTTCGTCGGATTTTTCCGCGATTATCTCAGATTTTGATTTCTGATCGAATCTTCGTTTCTGTTTAACTTTTCGCTCGTTTATCGGAATCAGGCGACTCAAGCGCCTAGAGTTTCGTCTCGAAATTCTCTTTCCATTTAACCTACTCAAACAAGTTTTTGCTACTGTAAAAAATTTGACCTAGATCCAGATTAGTAAACGAAGTTTGTTTCTTTCGCAGTTTGACTTGCGTTGCTTCGTTCGAGTTGATTCTTTTTGCAAACCGGAGTTCTTAAGTTGAACTTTCTGGTTGGATCTGTCATTCGAGTTTTACCTGTGCATTAGATGAGTACTGATTGTTTGCTTGTTTGTTTGCGATAGAGTACCAGGAGTGTGCCGCTTGTTACTTCGAATCGCTAGGTTTCGCGGATCATCAGCAAGGCAAGTAACACTTTGATCATACCTTCCATACCCAGTTTTTATTGCATTAGATCTATTCCTCAAACATTGCATGATTAGGATCTAATTAAATTGTGGGTATTGGGAAGTAGTTGAGGTAGTACCTATTACCTGTTCTTTTATCAAACCCTTGGGAGTTACTTCTACGTTTGCTATTATATTGCCATGCTATGCTCGTAGACGTGGATTGGGTTTGAGAGATATTCATGACAGATGTGAGATTGTTAATAATGGTTTACTTAAGGTGGCAACTAAAACTCACATCTGGGTGGATTGAGGTACCTGGGTATTCCAGGATTGCCTGTTTTTCTTTTGGACCGCCACCCAGGTTCAAAGGGATCATGAGATTATTCATGCTAGAAACTTCCGTGTGCAGCCGCAAGCTATTATGGGCTCTAGCATAGTTGACTAAGTTGTGTGAACTCTTACAGTGGTAGACTAGCAGATGTAGGGGAAAGTAGGTGTAACTGTCTACCCATACGTAAGGTGCAAACACTTCTGAAAGACTGTGTCTCGGTCATCCGTTACTCAAACACCATGTAGTGCGAGTAATCCAACGGAGGAGGTCGAGTCTTGTGGGGAGAAGTGCACAAACCTCTGCAGAGTGTACAAACTAATCATGGTGAGCCGTGTCCCCGGTTATGGACAACTTGAGTATCTAGTACTTGGATTATCATGTGAATCTCATCACCATGTTACTTTTAATTAATTTTGTTGGGTTATTGATGACACTTAATTGGGATTGAGATGCTGTCAACCATCTCAATGTTCACAACCACCATGATAGTTAAATAAATTTTATTCCTTTGAAGTAGGGAAAAATTGGCTTTTCGCATAACTGTAACCATAGAGCTTTCCACCAGCCATATATGCATGTAGTATAGCATTTTATTTGTTCATTATTCTCTATGTGTTACTTTGCCAGCATATTCTATGTGCTGACCCGTTTTCGGGCTGCAACGTTTCATGTTGCAGACTTTTCAGACGACGAGTAAGGTGCCTTAGGTCGTGGTCTTATACTCAGTGATGCCGCTGGAGTTGATGGACTCACTTATCTTCCAAGTCTTCCGCTATTATCGTTTTTAGATGGCCTTAAGCCATATTTATCATACTTAATCTCTTTGGAGATATTCGATGTAATAAGTGTGTGATTGCTACTCTGTTATAAATCCTCCATTTGTACTGTGCGTGTCAGCATTACTGATCCAGGGATGACACTGGTGCACAGCAGCACAGACCATTTGAGGTCTGGTCGCTACAGACTTTGGAACCATTTCCCATGCGCATCGTCACCTCATCCTTAGCCAATCTTAGCTTAATCCGTAGCCCCTGTTTCGAGTTTCAAATATTAGCAACAAAACCAGTATCAAATACCCAGGCGCTACTGCGAGCATTAGTAAGGTACACATCAATAACATGTATATCACGTATACCTTTCACTTTGCCATCCTTCTTCTCCGCCAAATACTTGGGGCAGTTCCGCTTCCAGTGACCAGTCCCTTTGAAGTAGAAGCACTCAGTCTCAGGCTTATGTCCAGACTTGGGCTTCTTCACTTGAGCAACAACTTGCTTGCCATTCTTCTTGAAGTTCCCCTTCTTCCCTTTACCCTTTTTCTTGAAACTGGTGGTCTTGTTGACCATCAACACTTGATGCTCCTTCTTGATTTCTACCCCCGCAGCTTTCGCATTGCGAAGAGCTGGGGAATCGTCTTATCCATCCCTTGCATATTATAGTTCATCACGAAGCTCTTGTAGCTTGGTGGCAGTGATTGAAGAACTCTATCAACGACACTATCAACTGGAAGATTAACTCCCAGCTGAGTCAAGTGATTGTGGTACCCAGACATTCTGAGTATGTGCTCACTGACAGAACTATTCCCCTCCATTTTGCAGTTGTAGAACTTATTGGAGACTTCATATCTCTTAATCCGGGCATTTGCTTGAAATATTAACTTCAACTCCCGGAACATCTCATATGCTCCATGATGTTCAAAACGTCGTTGAAGTCCTGGTTCTAAACCGTAAAGCATGGCACACTGAACTATCGAGTAGTCAACAGCTTTGCTCTACCAGGTGTTCACAACATCTGGCGTTGCTCCTGCAGCGGGTTTGGCACCTAGCGGTGCTTCCAGGACGTAATTCTTCTGTGCAGCAATGAGGATAATCCTCAAGTTACGGACCCAGTCCGTGTAGTTGCTACCATCATCTTTCAACTTAGCTTTCTCTAGGAACGCATTAAAATTCAACGGAACAACAGCACGGGCCATCTATCTACAACAACATAGACATGCAAAATACTATCAGGTACTAAGTTCATGATAAATTAAAGTTCAATTAATCATATTACTTAAGAACTCCCACTTAGATAGACATCCCTCTAATCATCTAAGTGATCACGTGATCCATATCAACTAAACCATGTCCGATCATCACGTGAGATGGAGTAGTTTTCAATGGTGAACATCTCCATGTTGATCATATCTACTATATGATTCACGCTCGACCTTTCGGTCTCAGTGTTCCGAGGCCATATCTGCATATGCTAGGCTCGTCAAGTTTAACCCGAGTATTCTACATGTGCAAAACTGGCTTGCACCCATTGTATGTGAACGTAGAGCGTATCACACCCGATCATCACGTGGTGTCTCGGCACGACGAACTGAAGCAACGGTGCATACTTAGGGAGAACACTTATACCTTGAAATTTAGTGAGAGATCATCTTCTAATGCTACCATCGAACTAAGAAAAATAAGATGCATAAAGGATAAACATCACATGCAATCAATATAAGTGATATGATATGGCCATCATCATCTTGTGCCTTTGATCTCCATCTCCAAAGCACCGTCATGATCACCATCGTCACCGGCGTGACACCTTGATCTCCGTCGTAGCATCGTCGTCGTCTCGCCAACTATTGCTTCTACGACTATCGCTACCGCTTAGTGATAAAGTAAAGCAATTACATGGCGATTGCATTTCATACAATAAAGCGACAACCATATAGCTCCTGCCAGTTCCCGATAACTGTTTTACAAAACAAGATCATCTCATACAATAAAAATTAGCATCATGTCTTGACCATATCACATCACAACATGCCCTGCAAAAACAAGTTAGACGTCCTCTACTTTGTTGTTGCAAGTTTTACGTGGCTGCTACGGGCTGAGCAAGAACCGTTCTTACCTACGCATCAAAACCACAACGATTTTTCGTCAAGTGTGTTGTTTTAACCTTCAACAAGGACCGGGCATAGTCACACTCGAATCAACTAAAGTTGGAGAAACTGACACCCGCCAGCCACCTGTGTGTGAAGCACGTCGGTAGAACCAGTCTCGCGTAAGCGTACGCATAATGTCGGTCCAGGCCGCTTCATCCAACAATACCGCCGAATCAAAGTATGACATGCTGGTAGGCAGTATGACTATTATCGCCCACCACTCTTTGTGTTCTACTCGTGCATATAACATCTACGCATAGACCTGGCTCGGATGCCAATGTTGGGGAATGCAGTAATTTCAAAAAAAATCCTACACACACGCAAGATCTATCATGGTGATGCATAGCAACGAGAGGGGAGAGTGTAGTCCATGTACCCTCCTAGACCGTAAGAGGAAGCGTTATGACAACGCGGTTGATGTAGTCGTACGTCTTCACGATCCGACTGGTCCTAGTACCGAAAGTATGGCACCTCCGCGATCTGCACACGTTCGACTCGGTGACGTCCCACGAACTCTCGATCCAGCTGAGTGTCGAGGGAGAGCTTCGTCAGCACGACGGCATGATGACGGTGATGATGAAGCTACCGGCGCAGGGCTTCGCCTAAGCACTGCAACGTTATGACCGAGGTGGATTATGGTGGAGGGTGTCGGTGTCAAAACCGGCGGATCTCGGGTAGGGGGTCCCGAACTGTGCGTCTAAGGCGGATGGTAACAGGAGGCGGGGGACACGATGTTTACCCAGGTTCGGGCCCTCTTGATGGAGGTAATACCCTACTTCCTGCTTGATTGATCTTGATGATATGAGTATTACAAGAGTTGATCTACCACGAGATCGTAGAGGCTAAACCCTAGAAGCTAGCCTATGGTATGATTGTTGTTGTCTCTATCGACTAGCCTGGCCTCGGTTTATATAATGCACCAAAGGCCTAGGATAACAAGAGTCGTAGCCGAATACGCCGGTGGGGAGGAGTCCTTGTCTTGATCACCAAGTCTTGTGGAATCTTCCTTGTATGCGGCAGCTATCCGATCTGGCCCATGAGTATACGACCATGGGGGTCCTCGTCCCAATCTAACAGATCGGGAGATGACGTGGTGAGTACCCCCTAGTCCAGGACACTGTTAGTAGCCCCCTGAACCGGTCTTCAAGTTAGGGACGCTCCTCGATTCTTCCGAACTGTTCTTCATCTTCGGTCGCCAGTCTTGAAAACCGGTTCAACAAATTTTCCCATCATATGTCTTGAGGATTGCCGAGCTAAATCTGACGAGTTTACACGTCGGGTATCCGAGGAGCCCTTTAAGTCTTCGGCCTTTATCAATGCCTTGTTATTTTTATGCCACGCCTCGGGTTTGAAGTTGTTCCCATGCGGCGGTGTCCTCTTGCATCCGAGCCCCAACGCCGGACTGTATTCGAGGTATCTTTTGCAGCCAAGCACCAGCGCCGGACTGTGTCCAAGCTCCAACGCCGGACTGTATCCGAGCTCCAATGCCAGACTATATCCGAGGTGTCATAGATCACCTTGGTTCAAAAAAGTCAAAGGAGTTTAGCCAAGCTTAATGCCGGAAATGCCCTCTATGGAGCTAGCCACTGGCGCCCAAGCTTTATGCCGGACTGCTTCCGAGGTGGTGCACCACCCGACAGCGGGCTGATTTTTTGTGAATATTTTTGATTGGTGCAATTTATTCTCTGCCGAGGTATATAGCCAGTATATGTATATCCAGTAGCCCTCAAGGTGTGTATCAGTCTAAAACCCGAGATGCACCTGAAGGAAAACATGAAACCGCTGTTCCCAATAGCCCCTGAGACTCAGGCCGATGCGTGAAATCGGCCTGAGGATCAACTCCTAGCTCGGCAGCATACATGGGAATAAAAACGCAGTGTAATATATTAGAGATAACAGTGATCGGCGAACGGGCCCCTGAGAGAGGGTCGTGAGAAGTCACCATGATATATTAGCTTGATGCCAGATAGGTCCAGATGGTACTTATTGTTGTCTGAAGACGCGCTTTCCCATAGTTCGATCAAGCCGAACACTAAGCCCTTTGAATTTTCTACATTGAATAGGCAATGCAGTAGCCCCCGAGACACTGGTCGGGTGGCAACACCAGATCAGGGGATCGATGTGCCCCTTTAATATTTGTAAATAATGAGCGCAAAGCCCAGTAGCCCCCGAGCCTTAATGTGGGCACGGGTGGCCGAATTAAGGATCGATATCCAGAGTAAAATCACAGATTATGTGTAATGATTCTATGTATCCAAGTACTTTACATCATTATTTTGACTCCTTTGCGACCGTTTTATCAGTTGAAAGTGGCCCATCGTCGGCTTCTACCCCTTGGTAGATACTACGCAGGGTGTTTCCGCAATAACAAAATAACCCTTAGCCGACGTCTCGGTGCCCGAAGGCGGTTGTGTTAGCGGAAACGAGGCAATCAGATATGCGGGCTTTATAACTTTCGCTTAGTCATAGGAGCTTTATACTAGGGTTGCTAGCTATGAGCCCCCGGTTAGTGTTCGGCGACAGCCGAGGTCAAGCCGTAAACACTTTGTCCAATGTTATGAACGGCCCATCATTTAACATAGTCATCGGATCGCTGACCAGTTTACGCCTATTGTGACAGTCAGTTTTCAGCTTTCTCCACTGAGGTGCTTAACCATGAGAGCTGGAAGCACAATCACAGTGGTTCTCCCTTTGCACACCTAGCCGAACAAAGCGGACCGTAGGAGGCAAGCACAGGAGCCGGGCAACCCAACTATTGACCGAAGACACAATTCGAAACCGATGCATATATGGCAATATCCGAGAATGTTTTTGCCGAATCTCTAAAGGTGTCCGGCGCCGCACTACGAGACTAATGTTGGAAACACACAAATAGCTTAAAAGTGCCATAGGCTTGGAAAACCAAAAACTTCAGTAAAAACTGGACGCCCGAACTAGATCAAGTGTTCGGTGCCAATCTAAAAATTGGACTTTAGAAAAAAAAAAGTGTTTCTGTCGTGCTTTAACATGACACATCACATCTGAAGACTTCAAGCGGGTCAGCCTACGGCTTCAACCTCCTATCCCGAAGGCGGAGTACTTCTCATTAGGCCAGTTTAGCAAACTAAACTCTAGCGGCTTTGAGAGGGAAATTAGGCTCCCCGGCTAGTGACCACACACTCGTGTCGAAAAAAGGAGTGATAAATAATAATAAAAATTGCAACGACTAAGAAGAAGAACACTTATTATAAAACGGCTCATATAAATTTAAGAGCCCCCAAGTGACTTGGGTAAAAGAATTTTATGTATAATGATTCTATGTACCGAAGTACTTATATCATATCTGTGTTCACCCGAACTTTAAACGCGTCTTAACCGACCGTCGGCTTCTCCCTCTTCGGTCAAGAGCCGAAAAGTGTTATGTACTCCACCTGTCGAGAATATCGACGGTGTTTCCGATAACCAGGCAATCAGGCCATAAGGCTGTAACAGAGAAAGCGCGCTCAGGGAACGTATGCTATATTACTGACGAAATGTAAGAAGCATCTTCGAAGAAAATAGTACCCCCATCGATACCTTTCTTCGGTTGCTCATTGCTACTATGAGACTTGTGCAATAGATTTTTTGTACTCATGAGTTCCGTTGTGTGCCGACCATAATTGAAAACAATAAGAGCGCTAGCTTTCGGCTTCACCCAGTCTGAGGTCCTGCTCGGATGACCCGATCATGACAATCGCAGAGGTGCTCCCTTTACTCCCTAGCCGAACAATCGGGAACGTAGGGGTAAACACAGGAGCGAGGCAACCCAGCTTGCAAATCTCTTAAGTCAACATGGTGCATATTGTGGCGCAATACACGAACAAGGAACGAAGCCGTACAAGTGTAATCATTTGCAAGAGGAAAGGCTTCATAAAGGAAGCCCCCAAGTAAACAGGGTATTTAAATTTGTGTGTCACAAACAAGGTTATGACAAGGAATTTTTTCACAAGCAACCTTTTGCCAAAAAGGTATAAAGCTTGGTCAAACCGAACACAAGTTAAAAATTTAAAACTTTGAGCATGAAGGCAACTTAGCTAGTTAATGTGTTCGGTATTGATGACGCGGTCCGAGCTTGATGCGGGACAAGGTTCCATCCCCCAAGCCGGTCCCGAGGTGGTGGAGCAAAGAGCTCGGCACTCCGAAGTGGTGACATAGCACAGTCGATGCAGGCCGGCAGAGTGAAGCCGAAGTCCCCGGCGTGGGTTAATGAGGTGTTGACTAAGCCCCCCGTCCAGCCGAGGTGACATGGTATGTCAGTACGCCGAGTTGACGATACTGCCCGACCCGGATCATTTTCCTGTGCACAAAAAATAGTGCAAACCGGAGATAATAGTAATAATAATAATTAAAAAAATCATTGCATAATAAATAATTTATGCAAAGTGAGTAATAAAAGAAATATGGCCTGGCGCCGAAGTCAATGCCGATGCAGGGCGTCGGCGTGATGCGGTAAAGGCGTGGCAAAGCCTGAATTCACAGGTCGGTCCGAGTTCCGGATGCGGCGTTCACCGGACTATGTACGGAAACTGACCGAACCGCCATGCGACCGTCGTTAATGCGGCCACCATTTGATAGACCTGCGTACATATGATGGACAAACCAGAGTAATAATTCTTTGGGAAAAATGAACCCAAACAAGCAAAAAAATACTAGGATTAATAGCACCTGGTTTATTTGTTGTAGCAATCCGAAGAAAGGTGATTCCCAAAATTGGGACTCGATCCGCACACCCATTGCCTGATGGGCGATAAAGCGACGACATGGCGACGCTGGCAAAGGTCGACTTGCCGAGGCAAAGCCCTCGGTCCAGCCAACGTGACGAGGCGGGTCGGCTAGTGACGCCGAAGTCTCCAGAGTAGGTTGATGAAGAGGTGGCGGAGCCCCCGGTCCAGCCGAGGTGACCAGCCGAGCCGGTGACAAAGAAGCTGACATCGCAGTTGATCTGCTGTCGAGCCATTGATCCTTTTGCCGATCACACAGCGGAACTCTCAATGAAAGCACCAATGTCGGTGTCAAAACCGGCGGATCTCGGGTAGGGGGTCCCGAACTGTGCGTCTAAGGCGGATGGTAACAGGAGGCGGGGGACACGATGTTTACCCAGGTTCGGGCCCTCTCGATGGAGGTAATACCCTACTTCCTGCTTGATTGATCTTGATGATATGAGTATTACAAGAGTTGATCTACCACGAGATCGTAGAGGCTAAACCCTAGAAGCTAGCCTATGGTATGATTGTTGTTGTCTCTATCGACTAGTCTGGCCTCGGTTTAATAATGCACCAGAGGCCTAGGGTAACAAGAGTCCTAGCCGAATACGCCGGTGGGGAGGAGTCCTTGTCTTGATCACCAAGTCTTGTGGAATCTTCCTTGTATGCAGCAGCTGTCCGATCTGGCCCATGAGTATACGGCCATGGGGGTCCTCGGCCCAATCTAACAGATCGGGAGATGACGTGGTGAGTACCCCCTAGTCCAGGACACCGTCAGATGGGGCACCGCACACGGCTAAGAGATCAACTTGTGTGTCTATGGGGTGCCCCCTCCCCCATATATAAAGGAGTGGAGGAGGGGGGAGGGCTGGCCCTCTATGGCGCGCCCTGGAGGAGTCCTACTCCCACCGGTAGTAGGATTCCCCCCTTCCCTTGTTGGACTAGGAGAGAAGGAAGGGGGGAGAGGGAGGAAGGAAAGGGGGGCGCCGCCCCCCTTCCTAGTCCAATTCGGACCAGAGGGGGAGGGGGCGCGCGGCCTGCCCTGGCCGCCCCTCTCTCTCTCTCCACTAAAGCCCATTTGGGCCCAAATACTCCCCGGGGGGTTCCGGTAACCCCCCGGTACTCCGGTATATGCCCGAACTTACTCGGAACCATTCCGATGTCCAAACATAGTCATCCAATATATCGATCTTTATGTCTCGACCATTTCGAGACTCCTCATCATGTCCGTGATCATATCCGAGACTCCGAACTACCTTCGGTACATCAAAACACATAAACTCATAATATCGATCGTCACCGAACGTTAAGCGTGCGGACCCTGCGGGTTCGAGAACTATGTAGACATGACCGAGACTCATCTCCGATCAATAACCAATAGCGGAATCTGGATGCTCATATTGCTTTCTACATATCCATGAATATCTTTATCGGTCAAACCGCATAACAACATACGTTGTTCCCTTTGTCATCGGTATGTTACTTGCCCGAGATTTGATCGTCGTTATCTCAATACCTAGTTCAGTCTCTTTACCGGCAAATATCTTTACTCGTTCCGTAATGCGTCATCCTGCAACTAACTCATTAGTCACAATGCTTGCAAGGCTTATAGTGATGTGCATTACCGAGAGGGCCCAGAGATACCTCTTCGATACTCGGAGTGACAAATCCTAATCTCGATCTATGCCAACTCAACAAACACCATCGAAGACACCTGTAGAGCATCTTTATAATCACCCAGTTACGTTGTGACATTTGGTAGCACACTAAGTGTTCCTCCGGTATTCGGGAGTTGCATAATCTCATAGTCATAGGAACATGTATAAGTTATGAAGAAAGCAATAGCAACAAAGTAAACGATCATCGTGCTAAGCTAACGGATGGGTCAAGTCAATCACATCATTCTCTAATGATTTGATCCCGTTTATCAAATGACAACTCTTTGTCCATGGCTACGAAACTTAACCATCTTTGATTAACGAGCTAGTCAAGTAGAGGCATACTAGTGCCACTCTGTTTGTCTATGTATTCACACATGTACTAAGTTTCCGGTTAATAAAATTCTAGCATGAATAATAAACATATATCATGATATAAGGAAATATAAATAACAACTTTATTATTGCCTCTAGGGCATATTTCTTTCAGTTATTTCTATGTTGGGGCTGTTTACATTGTGTTGCTTGGTTCCCCTACTAGTTCGATAACCTTGGTTTCATACCTGAGGGAAATACCTACCACCGCTGTGCTGCATCATCCCTTCCTCCTTGGGGAAATACCGACGTAGCTTCAAGCGACATCAAAAGGAATTTCTGGCGCCGTTGCAGGGGAGGATCTTCATCATAACCAGGTTCCTAATCACAAATCTCATCTCCTCGCAATTTACATTATTTGCCATTTGCCTCTCGTTTTCCTCCCCCCACTTCACAAAAATTTGCCGTTTTATTCGCCTCTCTTTTTCACCGATCTCTTGTCTCTAGTCCCAATGGCTAGCATCCCTACTCCTCCTTTGTCACCAGATTTTGAAGTTCTTTACTTCAAGCAAAGCCAAGAAGAAAATTTGAAAGATGCCGGGTATAGGCTTATGGAATCTTATCGTATTTCCAACTTAAAGGGGGACGCTAAAGTTTTGCTTCGCAATTTTTACATAGGATTGGCTTTGCATCATAGACAACTTCTCGATTTTGCCCCTAAAGGAAATTTCATTGAACTTGATGCCAATGTGATACGTCTCCAACGTATCTATAATTTTTGATTGTTCCATGCTATTATATTATCAATCTTGGATGTTTTATATGCATTTATATGCTATTTTATATAATTTTTGGGACTAACCTATTAACCTAGAGCCCAGTGCCAGTTTCTGTTTTTTCCTTGTTTTTGAGTCTTGCAGAAAAGGAATACCAAGCGGAGTCCAATGGACGTGCCAATTTTTGATGATTTTTTATGGACCAAAAGAAGACCCCAGAGTAAAAGAGTTGGGCCAGAAGAGTCCCGGGCCGTCCACGAGGGTGGGGGCGCGCCCACCCCCCAGGGCGCCGCCCTACCTCGTGGACGACTCGGGCACCTCCCTGACTTGTTCCCGATGCCAAAAATTCCTATAAATACTGAACCCTCCAAAAAATAACCTAGATCGGGAGTTCCGCCGCCGCAAGCCTCTGTAGCCACCAAAAACCAATCGGGACCCTGTTCCGGCACCCTGCCGGAGGGGGGATCCATCATCGGTGGCCATCTTCATCATCCCGGTGCTCTCCATGACGAGGAGGGAGTAGTTCACCCTCGGGGCTGAGGGTATGTACCAGTAGCTATGTGTTTGATCTCTCTCTCTCTCTCTCTCTCTCGTGTTCTTGATTTGGCACGATCTTGATGTACCGCGAGCTTTGCTACTATAGTTGGATCTTATGATGTTTCTCCCCCTCTACTCTCTTGTAATGGATTGAGTTTTCCCTTTGAAGTTATCTTATCGGATTGAATCTTTAAGGATTTGAGAACACTTGATGTATGTCTTGCATGTGCTTATCTGTGGTGACAATGGGATATTCACGTGATCTACTTGATGTATGTTTTGGTGATCAACTTGCGGGTTTAGTGACCTTGTGAACTTATGCATGGGGGTTGGCACACGTTTTTGTCTTGACTCTCCGGTAGAAACTTTGGGGCACTCTTTGAAGTTCTTTGTGTTTGTTGAATAGATGAATCTGATATAGTGTGATGCATATCGTATAGTCATACCCACGGATACTTGAGGTGACATTGGAGTATCTAGGTGAAATTAGGGTTTTGGTTGATTTGTGTCTTAAGGTGTTATTCTAGTACAAACTCTAGGATAGATCGAACGGAAAGAATAGCTTCGTGTTATTTTACTACGGACTCTTGAATAGATCGATCAGAAAGGATAACTTTGAGGTGGTTTCGTACCCTACAATAATCTCTTCGTTTGTTCCCCTCTATTAGTGACTTTGGAGTAACTCTTTGTTGCATGTTGAGGGGTAGTTATATGATCCAATTATGTTATTATCGTTGTGAGAACTTGCACTAGTGAAAGTATGAACCCTAGGCCTTGTTTCCTAGCATTGCAATACCGTTTACGCTCACTTTTATCATTAGTTACCTTGCTGTTTTTATATTTTCAGATTACAAAAACCTATATCTACCATCCATATTGCACTTGTATCACCATCTCTTCGCCGAACTAGTGCACCTATACAATTTACCATTGTATTGGGTGTGTTGGGGACACAAGAGACTCTTTGTTATTTGGTTGTAGGGTTGTTTGAGAGAGACCATCTTCATCCTACGCCTCCCACGGATTGATAACCCTTAGGTCATCCACTTGAGGGAAATTTGCTACTGTCCTACAAACCTCTGCACTTGGAGGCCCAACAACGTCTACAAGAAGAAGGTTGTGTAGTAGACATCAAGTAGTTTCTGGCACCGTTGCCGGGGAGGTTAGTGCTTGAAGGTATATCTGTAGATCTTCCAATCGAATCTTTTAGTTTCTTGTTTTATCACTAGTTTAGTCTATAAAAGAAAAGTACAAAAAATGGAATTAAGGTTGCCTCATATGCTTCATCTTTTTAATGTCTTTCGTGAAAATGATGGGAAGGTAAATTGTGCTCAAGTACTAGAAGAAGAATTATATAGAATGCTTGGCATAAAATATGTGAATGATGAGCATGATTGCAATGTTGTTAGTATGAATTCTTTGAATACCCATGATGCTAATGATATGCAAAGCCACAAGCTTGGGGATGCTATGTTTGATGAAGATGATATTTTTTGTCCCCCAAGTTTTGATGAGAAAATTTATTATGATGAAAGCATGCCTCCTATTTATGATTATTATATTGATGAAAGTGGTTTCGGAGAGGTCATGACTTTATTTAGTGATGAATCCACTATTTCGGAAGAGGTTCCAATTGATTATGAGAACAAAGTTGCTATCTATGATGATTATTGTGATGACTTGTATGCTATTAAGAATAGTGATAACCATTAAACTTGTCATCATGATTTTAGTTTTCAATTGGATTATGCCTCACATGATAATTATTTTGTTGAGTTTGCTCCCACTATTATTCATGAGAAGAAATTTGCTTATGTGGAGAGTAATAAATTTTCTATGCTTGTAGATCATGAAAAGAATGCTTTGTGTGATGGTTATATTGTTGAATTTATTCATGATGCTACTGAAAATTATTATGAGAGAGGATCATATGCTTCTACATATTGCAATAATATCAAGTTTCCTCTCAATGTGTTGAAAATCTTGAAGATTTGCTTGTTTTACCTTCCTATGCTAGTTGTTTCATGTTCCCATAAGTTGTTTGCTCACAAAATCCCGATGCATAGGAAGTGGGTTAGACTTAAATGTGCTAGTCATATTATTCATGATGCTCTCTTTATGTTTCAATTCTTATCTTTTATGTGAGCATCATTAAAATCATCATGCCTAGCTAAAAGGCGTTAAACGATAGCGCTTGTTGGGAGGCAACACAATTTTATTTTTGTCCTTTGCTTTTGCTCCTGTTTAGTAATAAATAATTCATCTAACCTCTGTTTATATGTGGTTTTATGTTTTAATTAGTGTTTGTGCCAAGTAGAACCTTTGGGAAGACTTGGGTGAAGCCTTTATGATCTTGCTATAAAAAACAGAAACTTTGCGCTCACGAGATTAGATGCCATGTTTTACTGGAGAGTGCTTTTAGGTTGATTCTTTTTGAAGATGATTAATAGACAAATTCCTCAGGTCCACAAATTTATCTCAGAATTTTTTGAGTTACAGAAGTATTCGAATGATACAGATTACTACAGACTGTTCTGTTTTTGACAGATTCTGTTTTCATTGTGTTGTTTGCTTATTTTGATGAATCTATGAGTAGTATCGGAGGGTATGAACCATAGAGAAGTTGGAATAAAGTAGATATTACACCAATATGAATTTAGAATGAGTTCACAACAGTACCTAAGTGGTGATTTATTTTCTTATACTAACGGAGCTTACGAGTTTTCTGTTAAGTTTTGTGTTGTGAAGTTTTCAAGTTTTGGGTAATGATTTGATGGACTATGGAATAAGGAGTGGCAAGAGCCTAAGCATGGGGATGCCCAAGGAACCCCAAGGTAATATTCAAGGACAACCAAGAGCCTAAGCTTGGGGATGCCCCAGATGGCATCCCCTCTTTCGTCTTCGTTCATCGATAACTTTACTTGGAGCTATATTTTTATTCACCACATGATATATGTTTTGCTTGGAGCGTCATTTTATTTTCTTTTGTTTTGCTTGATGTTTGAATAAAATACCAAGATCTGAAATTCTTAAATGTTAGAGAGTCTTCACATAGTTGCATAATTATTCGACTACTCATTGATCTTCACTTATATCTTTCGGAGTAGTTTGTCATTTGCTCTAGTGCTTCACTTACATCTTTTAGAGCACGACGGTGGTTTTATTTTGAAGAAATAGATGAACTCTCATGCTTCACTTATATTATTTTGAGAGTCTTAAATAGCATGGTAATTTGCTTAGGTTATGAATTTAGTCCTAATATGATGGGCATCCAAGAGGGATATAATAAAAACTTTCATATAAAGTGCATTGAATACTATGAGAAGTTTGATTCTTTATGATTGTTTAGAGATATGAAGATGGTGATATTAGAGTCATGATAGTTGAGTAGTTGTGAATTTGAGAGATACTTGTGTTAAAGTTTGTGATTCCCGTAGCATGCACGTATGGTGAACCGTTATGTGATGAAGTCGGAGCATGATTTATTTTTTGATTATCTTCCTTATGAGTGGCGGTCGGGGACGAGCGATGGTCTTTTCCTACCAATCTATCCCCCTAGGAGCATGCGCGTAGTACTTTGTTTCGATAACTAATAGATTTTTGCAATAAGTATGTGAGTTCTTTATGACAAATGTTGAGTCCATGGATTATACGCACTCTTACCCTTCCACCATTGCTAGCCTCTCTAATACCGCACACTTTTCACCGGTATCATACACCCACCATATACCTTCCTCAAAACAGCCACCATACCTACCTATTATGGCATTTCCATAGCCATTCCGAGATATATTGCCATGCAACTTTCCACCGTTCCGTTTATTATGACACGCTCCATCATTGTCATATTGCTTTGCATGATCATGTAGTTGACATCGTATTTGTGGCAAAGCCACCTTCATAATTCTTTCATACATGTCACTCTTGATTCATTGCACATCCCGGTACACCGCCGGAGGCATTCATATAGAGTTATATTTTGTTCTATGTTTCGAGTTGTAATTCATGAGTTGTAAGTAAATAAAAGTGTGATGATCATCATTATTAGAGCATTGTCCTAGTGAGGAAAGGATGATGGAGACTATGATTCCCCCACAAGTCGGGATGAGACTCCGGACGAAAAAAAAGAGGCCAAAAAAAGGAGAAGGCCAAAAAAACAAAAAAACAAAAAAAACAAAAAAATGAGAGAAAAAGAGAGAAGGGGCAATGCTACTATCCTTTTACCACACTTGTGCTTCAAAGTAGCACCATGATCTTCATGATAGAGAGTCTCCTATGTTGTCACTTTCATATACTAGTGGGAATTTTACATTATATAACTTGGCTTGTATATTCCAATGATGGGCTTCCTCAAAATGCCCTAGGTCTTCGTGAGCAAGCAAGTTGGATGCACACCCACTTAGTTTCTTGTGTTGAGCTTTCATACACTTATAGCTCTAGTGCATCTGTTGCATGGCAATCCCTACTCACTCCCATTGATATTTATTGATGGGCATCTCCATAGCCCGTTGATACGCCTAGTTGATGTGAGACTATCTTCTCCTTTTTGTCTTCTCCACAACCACCATTCTATTCCACCTATAGTGCTATTCCATGGCTCACGCTCATGTATTGCGTGAAGATTGAAAAGGTTTGAGAACATCAAAAGTATGAAACAATTGCTTGGCTTGTCATCGGGGTTGTGCATGATTTAAATATTTTGTGTGATGAAGATAGAGCATAGCCAGACTATATGATTTTGTAGGGATAACTTTCTTTGGCCATGTTATTTTGAGAAGACATGATTGCTTGGTTAGTATGCTTGAAGTAAAGTTGTTTTCATGTCAATATTAAACTTTTGTTTTGAATCTTATGGATCTGAAGGTTCTTGTCACAATAATGAAGATTACATTGATAAATATGTTAGGTATCATTCCACATCAAAAATTCTGTTTTTATCATTTACCTACTCGAGGACGAGCAGGAATTAAGCTTGGGGATGCTTGATACGTCTCCAACGTATCTATAATTTTTTATTGTTCCATGCTATTATATTATCAATCTTGGATGTTTTATATGCATTTATATGCTATTTTATATGATTTTTGGGACTAACCTATTAACCTAGAGCCCAGTGCCAGTTTGTGTTTTTTCCTTGTTTTTGAGTTTTGTAGAAAAGGAATACCAAACGGAGTCCAATGGACGTGCCAATTTTTGACGGTTTTTTACGGACCAAAAGAAGACCCCAGAGTAAAAGAGTTGGGCCAGAAGAGTCCTGGGCCGTCCACGAGGGTGGGGGCGCGCCCACCCCCCCCCCCCCCCCCCCCGGGCGCGCCGCCCTACCTCGTGGATGACTCGGGCACTCCCTGACTTGTTCCCGACGCCAAAAATTCCTATAAATACTGAAACCTCCAGAAAATAACCTAGATCGGGAGTTCCGCCGCTGCAAGCCTCTGTAGCCACCAAAAACCTATCGGGACCCTGTTCCGGCACCCTGCCGGAGGGGGGATCCATCACCGGTGGCCATCTTCATCATCCCGGCACTCTCCATGACGAGGAGGGAGTAGTTCACCCTCGGGGCTGAGGGTATGTACCAATAGCTATGTGTTTGATCTCTCTCTCTCTCTCTCGTGTTCTTGATTTGGCACGATCTTCATGTACCGCGAGCTTTGCTACTATAGTTGGATCTTATGATGTTTCTCCCCCTCTACTCTCTTGTAATGGATTGAGTTTTCCCTTTGAAGTTATCTTATCGAATTGAGGCTTTAAGGATTTGAGAACACTTGATGTATGTCTTGCATGTGCTTATCTGTGGTGACAATGGGATATTCATGTGATCTACTTGATGTATGTTTTGGTGATCAACTTGCGGGTTCAGTGACCTTGTGAACTTATGCATAGGGGTTGGCACATGTTTTCTTCTTGACTCTCCGGTAGAAACTTTGGGGCACTCTTTGAAGTTCTTTGTGTTGGTTGAATAGATGAATCTGAGATTGTGTGATGCATATCGTATAATAATACCCACGGATACTTGAGATGACATTGGAGTATCTAGGTGACATTAGGGTTTTGGTTGATTTGTGTCTTAAGGTGTTATTCTAGTACGAACTCTAGGATAGATCGAACGGAAAGAATAGCTTCGTGTTATTTTACTACGGACTCTTGAATAGATCGATCAGAAAGGATAACTTTGAGGTGGTTTCGTACCCTACAATAATCTCTTAGTTTGTTCCCCTCTATTAGTGACTTTGGAGTGACTCTTTGTTGCATGTTGAGGGGTAGTTATATGATCCAATTATGTTATTATCGTTGTGAGAACTTGCACTAGTGAAAGTATGAACCCTAGGCCTTGTTTCCTAGCATTGCAATACCATTTACGCTCACTTTTATCATTAGTTACCTTGCTTTTTTTATATTTCCATATTACAAAAACCTATACCTACCATCCATATTGCACTTGTATCACCATCTCTTCGCCGAACTAGTGCACCTATACAATTTACCATTGTATTGGGTGTGTTGGGGACACAAGAGACTCTTTGTTATTTGGTTGCAGGGTTGTTTGAGAGAGACCATCTTCATCCTACGCCTCCCACGGATTGATAAACCTTAGGTCGTCCACTTGAGGGAAATTTGCTACTGTCCTACAAACCTCTGCACTTGGAGGCCCAACAACGTCTACAAGAAGAAGGTTGTGTAGTAGACATCACAATGCTGCCTATGAAATCTTAGAGGAAATTTTGGGAATTCCACCTCAAAAGAAGGGGTTTCCTTTTACCCCCGAGGGAGCCCAAATGTTGGACAAACTTGGTGATTTTCATAAACATATGGTTGAAATACAGAAATATAATGAACCCCTCAAACACCTCAATGGTAGTATCAATCGCATGAATACCCTGATTACTCTTTGCAATAAGCGATTGGATATTTTGGATCTTAAGATGGTTTCTTTCCCAGAGAATTTAGGGAAGCGCAAAGGGCCTCCCGGGTTTGAGAAAACCCTTACAAAAGTTGCCAAAACTTCGGAAGACAAAACTTAGATCCTTGCCTTATGCCTAGCTAAGGGCATAAGACTATAGCGCTTGTTGGGAGGCAACCCAATTAATAAAATTTATTTTTGCTTTTTGCTTTATGTTCTTGTGTGTTAACACAATTATGCTACTGTTATGATTGTATTTTTTGTGTTTTAGTTAGTGTTTGTGCCAAGTAGAACCGATAGGATCTTCTTGCGTGATGGTTGTTTGATCTTGCTGAAAAAGACAGAAACTTTGCGCTCACGAAATTAATTTTAATTTTTATTCAGAAAGAGATTTTGCCCTGATTCTTTTTTCATAAGATTAATATACTAATTTCTCAGGTCTTCCTATTTTTTCAGAATTTTTGGAGTTCCAGAAGTTTTCGTTTAAGTCAGATTGCTACAGACTGTTCTGTTTTGACAGATTCTGTTTTCTTTGTGTTGTGTGCTTATTTTGATGGCTCTATGGTTTTCTTTGATGATTTTTTGCCATAGAAAAGTTGGAATACAGTAGATATAATAAAAAAACAAAATATGAATTGGTTTGATACAACAATTATAGTAGTGGTTTACTTTTTTCACTAACGGATCTCACGGAGATTTTGTTGAGTTTTGTGTGATTGAAGTTTTCAAGTTTTGGGTTATCTTACGATGGATGAAAGAAGGATAGAAGAGCCTAAGCTTGGGTATGCCCCGGCATCCCAAGCTATTATCCAAGAATGGGCAACCAACTAAGCTTAGGGATGCCCCGAGTGGCATCCCCTCTTTCTTCTATCGACCATCGGTATTTTACTTGAGACTATATTTTTATTCGTCACATAATATGTGTTTTGCTTGGAGCGTCTTGTATGATATGATTCTTTGCTTGTTTTATGTTGTGTTTTAAGTCATCAATCCTTGCTGGACACACCTATTTGAGAGATCCAAAATTATGTCATGACTTGTTAGAATTGCTCTCTATGCTTCACTTAAATTTTTATGAGCAATGGACTTGCTCTAGTTCTTCACTTATATCTTTTTGAGCACGGTGTGCTTAGTATTTTTGAAAAAAAATGCTCTCTTGCTTCACTTAGATTTATTTGAGAGTTAGTAAAATTTTGAAGAAATTGTCTCTTGCTTCACTTAAATTATTTTGAGAGAAAGAAAATTTGTTATGCTCATGATCTTCACTTATATTTGTTTGAGCTTATGAAAAGCAACATGTGAAAATTAGTCCCAAAGTGATAGATATCCAAGAAGGATAAAGAAATAAAAAATGTCATGAATATCATTGGACAAAATAAACTTGATTCTTAGTAATAGTTTTGAGATATGATGATGTGATTGTGCTCTAGTAAGAATATTGGTGTTAAGGTTTGTGATTCCCTATGCATGCATGAAAGTCAATAATCATGTAATGAAAATTATATCCTACTTGTGGTGCATTATTCGGTGTTAATTATGCTTAATGCTTGCTTATGAGATTATTCGTTTCTTGGTTGGTCGCTTCCCAATCTTTTGCTAGCCTTCATTTTGCACTAAGTATGACCTCTACTTGTGCATCCAAAATCCCTTAAACCAGTTTTGCCGCATGAGTCCACTATATCTACATATATGCGATATTCTTTTGCCGTTCTAAGAAAATTTGCATGTGCCATCTCTAATTTTCAAAATAAACTTCTCTTTTGTGTGTTTGTTTTGCTCGCGGAACGGTAACGGGTGGCTAATATTTTCCATGCTAGATGTGTTATTCTCAAGATGAGTGTTTATTCACTTGTCATTGCACGAGAGTAAGGCAAAGGTATTAGGGATGCCCAGTCCCGAAATGCAAAAAAAAAATTGAATTTACTTTATGTTGTCAAATAATAAATTTCTTGGAAAGTGTTGGTGTGGAGGGCACCCGTGGATATGGCTAGCCATGGAAAGTGAAAGTATGGTGGAAAAAGGAATAAACTTTATTTTCTGTTTGGGAACCGCCTATGGCATATCTAGCATGGAAAGTGTTCGGAACTCTAAGTCGTTTTCGTTGGTGGGATGGATACACCTCCCAAAATGTTTTTATCTCTAAGTTTTTCGCTTTGAGCTCTGGCACCTCTACAAATCCCTACTTCCCTCGGCGAAGGGCCTTTGTTTTACTTTATGCAATTTTTATTTTTGAAATTTGAGTCTCCATCTTCTCTTATAAAAGCACCAACTAGGAGGCAATATGATCGTACTTAAGTATTGGGTGTAGTAAATATTTGAGTGTATTTCATGAATGGATCAATGTTTGAGCATGATGGGCCAGGGATAACTTATTTTAGCGTTGATATTTTGAAAGACATGGTTGCTTGTTGATATGCTTGAGTATCTAAATTATTATGTCAAAACTAGACTATTGCTTTGAATCGCATAAAAAGTCCAAATGTCCATGCTATAAAGAAAAGAATATGATATGACATGATAGACAACACTCCACATCAAAAATTCTGTTTTTATCACTTACCTACTCGAGGACGAGCATGAGTTAAGCTTGGGGATGCCGATACGTCTCCAACGTATCTATAATTTTTGATTGTTCCATGCTATTTTATTATCAATCTTGGATGTTTTATAATCATTTATAGTCATTTTATATCATTTTTTGGTACTAACCTATTGACATAGTGCCAAGTGTCGGTTGTTGTTTTTTCCGTGTTTTTTACATCGTAGAAAATCCTTATCAAACTGATTCCAAATGCCACGAAACTTTACGGAGATTTTTTATGGACCAGAAGGAAGAAGTTGGGCCCTGGTTGCACATGGGGGAGTCCCGAGGAGGGGACAACCCACTAGGGCGCGCCAGGAGGCCCAGGCGCGCCCTGGTGGGTTGTGCCCACCTCGGGTGCCCCCTGGACCGCCTCTTTGCTCTATAAATACCCCAATATTCCAGAAACCCTAGAACAGTCGACGAAATATTCATCCAGCCGCCGCAGAGTCCAGAACCACCAGATCCAATCTAGACACCATCTCGGATGGGGTTCACCACCTCCATTGGTGCCTCTCCGATGATGCGTGAGTAGTTCCTTGTAGACCTTCGGGTCCGTAGTTAGTAGCTAGATGGCTTTCTCTCTCTCGCTGAATTCTCAATACAATGGTCTCTTGGAAATCCATATGATGTAACTCTTTTTGCGGTGTGTATGTTGGGATCTGATGAACTTTGGGTTTATGATCAGTCATATCTTTTTATATCCATGAAAGTTATTTGAGTTTCTTTGATCTCTTATATGCATGATCTCTTATAGCCTCATATTTCTTCTCCGATATTTGGGTTTTGTTTGGCCAACTTGATCTATTTATCTTGCAATGGGAAGAGGTGCCCGGTAATGGGTTCGATCTTACGGTGCTCGATCCCAGTGAAAGAAAGGGAACCGACATGTATGTATCGTTGGTGCTAAGGATAAAAAGACGAGCTCTATATCTACTGCCATATAGATAAACGGATCTTGTCCTATATTGTTCTTGCTAAGTTACTACTGCTATCATCACTGTTACACTTGCTACAAAATTACTGCTATCACTGTTACCGTTACCGTTACTGCTACTACTATTATCAAAACTATCATATTACTTTGCTACTGGTCACTTTGCTGCAGATAATTAATCTCCGGGTGTGGTTGAATTGATAACTCAGCTGCTAATACCTTCAAATATTCTTTGGCTCCCCTTGTGTCGAATCTATAAATTTGGATTGAATACTCTACCCTCGAAAACTGTTGCGATCCCCTGTACTTGTGGGTTATCATTAGCTTCCTCTCTAGTTGGTGTAGGCATCACGGGAACGGTTTCTCTGTGATGAGCTACTTTCCAATTCGAGAGAAGGTACAATTACCTCATCAAGTTCTACTTTCCTCCCACTCACTTCTTTCGAGAAAACTCCTTCTCTAGAATGGATCCATTCTTAGCAACAAAGATCTTGCCTTCGGATCTATGATAGAAGGTGTACCCAACAGTTTCTTTTGGGTATCTTATGAAGACGCATTTCTCCGATTTGGGTTCGAGCTTATCAGGTTGAAGCTTTTTCACATAAGCATCGCAACCCTAAACTTTAAGAAACGACAGCTTAGGTTACTTGCCAAACCACAGTTCATACGGTGTCATCTCAACGGATTTAGAAGGTGCCCTATGTAACGTGAATGCAGTTATCTCTAATGCATAACCCCAAAATAATAGTGGTAAATCGGTAAGAGACATCATAGATCGCACCATATCTAATAAAGTACAGTTGTGACGTTCGGACACACCATTACACTGTGGTGTTCCAGGTGGCATGAGTTATGAAACTATTCCGCATTGTTTTAAATGAAGGCCAAACTCGTAACTCAAATAATTGCCTCCGCGATCAGATCGTAGAAACTTTATTTCTTGTTACGATGGTTCTCCGCTTCACTCTGAAATTCTTTCAACTTTTCAAATGTTTCAGACTTGTGTTTCATTAAGTAGATATATACCTATATCTGCTCAAATCATCTGCGAAGGTAATAAAATAGCGATACCCGCTGCGAACCTCAACACTCATCGGACCGCATACATCGATATGCATTATTTCCATAAGTCATTAGCTCGCTCCATTGTTCCGGAGAACGGAGTTTTAGTCATCTTGCCCTTGAGGCATGGTTTGCAAGTATCAAATGATTCATAATCAAGTGATTCCAAAAGTCCATCTGCATGGAGTTTCTTCATGCGTTTACACCAATATGACCAAAACGGCAGTGCCACAACTATGTTGCACTATCATTATTTAACTTTGCATCTTTTGGCATCTACATTATGAATATGTGTATCACTACAATCGAGATTCAATAAACCATTTATATTGAGTGTATGACCATAGAAGGTTTTATTCATGTAAATAGAACAACAATTATTCTTCGAATTAAATGAATTAAAGTATTGTAATAAACATGATCCAATCATATTCATGCTCAACGCAAACACCAAATAACATTTATTTTAGGTTCAACACTAATCCCGAAGGTAAAGGGAGTGTGCGATGGTGATCTTATCAACCTTGGAATCACTTCCAACACACATCGTCACCTCGACCTTAACTAGTATCTGTTCATTTTGCAACTCCTGTTTCGAGTTACAAATCTTAGCAACTGAACCGATATCAAATACCTACGGGTTACTACGAACACTACTAAAATACACATCAATAACATGTATACCAAATATACCTTTGTTCACTTTGCCATCCTTCTTATCCGCCAAGCATTTGGGGTAGTTCTGTTTCAAGTGCCATTCACTTTGCAGTAGAAGCACTCAATTTCAGGCTTAGGTCCAGCTTTGGGCTTCTTCACGGGAGTGGCAACTTGCTTGCCATTCTTCTTGAAGTTCCCTATCTTTCCCTTGCCCTCTTTTCTTGAAACTAGTGGTCTTGTTAACCATCAACAATTGATGCTCTTTCTTGATTTCTACCTTCGCTGATTTCAGCATCGCGAAGAGCTTGGGAATCGTTTTCGTCATCCCTTGCATATTATAGTTCATCACAAAGTTCTAGTAACTTGGTGATAGTGACTAGAGAACTCTGTCAATCACTATCTTATCTAGAAGATTAACTTCCACTTGATTCAAGCGATTGTAGTACCCAGAAATTCTGAGCACATGCTCACTAGCTGAGCTATTCTCCTCCATCTTGTAGGAAAAGTACTTGTCAGAGGTTGCATACCTCTTAACACGGGCATGAGTCTGAAATATCATTTTTAGCTCTTGGAACATCTAATATGCTCCATGGCGTTCAAAACGTTTTGAAGTCTCGGTTCTAAGCCATAAAGCATGGTGCACTAAACTATCAAGTAGTCATCATACCGAGCTTGTCAAACATTCATAACGTCTGCATCTGCTCCTGCAATAGGTCGGTGACCTAGCGGTGCATCAAGGACATAATTCTTCTCTGCAGCCACGAGGATAATCCTCAGATCACAGATCCAGTCCGCATCATTGCTACTATCATCTTTCAACTTAGTTTCCTCTAGGAACATATCAAAAATAAAACAGGGGAGCTATACGCGAGCTATTGATCTATAACATAGATATACAAATACTATCAGGACTAAGTTCATGATAAATTAAGTTCAATTAATCATATTACTTAAGAACTCCCACTTAGATAGACATCCCTCAAGTCATATCCATATCAACTAAACTATGTCCGATCATCACGTGAGATGGAGTAGTCTTCAATGGTGAACATCTCTATGTTGATCATATCTACTATATGATTCACGTTCGACCTTTTGGTCTCCAGTATTCCGAGGCCATGTCTGTACATGCTAGGCTCGTCAAGTTTAACCCGAGTATTCCACATGTACAAAACTGTCTTGCACCCGTTGTATGTGAACGTAGAGCTTATCACAGCCGATCATCACGTGGTGTCTTGGCACGACGAACTGTCGCAACGGTGCATACTCAGGGAGAACACTTATACCTTGAAATTTCAGTAAGGTATCATCTTATAATGCTACCATCGTACTAAGCAAAATAAGATGCGTAAAAGATAAACATCACATGCAATCAAAATATGTGACATGATATGGCCATCATCATCTTGTGCCTTTGATCTCCATCTCCAAAGCACCGTCATGATTTCCATCATCACCGGCTTGACACCTTGATCTCCATCATAGCGTCATTGTCGTCTCGCCAACTATTGCTTCTACAACTATCGCTAATGCATAGTGATAAAGTAAAGCAATTACATGGCGTTTGCATTTGATACAATAAAGCGACAACCATAAGGCTCCTGCCAGTTGCCGATAACTTTTACAAAACATGATCATCTCATACAATAACGTATATCACATCATGTCTTGACCATATCACATCACAACATGCCCTGCAAAAACAAGTTAGACGTCCTCCACTTTGTTGTTGCAAGTTTTACGTGTCTGCTACGGGATTCTAGCAAGAATCGTTCTTACCTACGCATCAAAACGACAACGGTGATTTATCAAGTTTGTTGTTTTAACCTTCAATAAGGACCGGCCGCAGTCAAATTCGATTCAACTAAAGTTGGAGAAACGGACATCCGCCAGCCACCTTTATGCAAAACTAGTTGCATGTCTGTCGGTGGAACCGGTCTCTTGAACGTGGTCATGTAAGGTTGGTCCGGGCCGCTTCATCCAACAATACCCCCGAATCAAAATAAGACATTGGTGGTAAGCAGTATGATGATCACCGCCCACAACTCTTTGTGTTCTACTTGTGCATATCATCTACGCATAGACCTGGCTCGGATGCCACTGTTGGGAAACGTAGCATGCAATTTCAAAAAAATTCCTACGCTCACGCAAGATCTATCTAGGAGATGCATAGCAACGAGAGGGGTAGAGTGTGTCCACGTACCCTCGTAGACCAAAAGCGGAAGCGTTTGACAACACGGTTGATGTAGTCGAACTTCTTCTCGTTTCGACCGATCAAGCACCGAACGTACGGCACCTCTGAGTTCTGCACACGTTCAGCTCGATGAAGTCCCTCGAACTCTTGATCCAGCAAAGTGTCGAGGGAGAGTTCCTTCAGCACAACGGTGTGGTGACGGTGACGGTGAAGTGATCCGCGCAGGGCTTCACCTAAGCACTATGTGAATATGACCGGAGGCGTAAACTATGGAGGGGGCGCCACACACGGCTAACAATGTTTGTTGTGTTTTCTAGCGGTGCCCCCCTCCCTCATATATAGGTTGGAGGGGAGGAGAGGCAGCCAAGGGGGCGCCCCAAGTAGGAGGAATCCTACTTGGGGTCCTCCCAATTCGGCATCCCCCCTTTCCTATTCCTATTCGGAGTAGGAAGGGAAGAGGGGAAATGGGGAATCCTATTCCCTTTTTCCTTTCCTTCTTCCCCTTTCCTTCTCCAATTTGGCCAGCCCATATGGGGGGGCGCACCAGCCCCTTTGTGGCTGGTTTGTTTCCCCTCTTGGCCCATTAGGCCCATATAGCTTGTCGGGGGTTGCCCAGAACCCCTTCCAGTGACCCGATACGTACCCGGTACCCCCAGAACACTTCCGGTGTCCGAATACTATCGTCCTATATATGAATCTTTACCTATCGACCATTTCAAGACTCCTCGTCATGTCCGTGATCTCATCCAGGACTCCGAACAACATTCGTTCACCAAATCACATAACTCATATAATACAAAATCGTCATCGAACGTTAAGCGTGCGGACCCTACGGGTTCGAGAACTATGTAGACATGACCGAGATACCTCTCTGGTCAATAACCAATAGCGGAACCTGGATTCTCATATTGGTTCCTACATATTCTACGAAGATCTTTATCGATCAAACCGTAATGACAACATACGTTATTCCTTTTGTCATCGGTATGTTACTTGCCCAAGATTGGATCGTCGGTATCTTCATACCTAGTTCAATCTCATTACCGGCAAGTCTCTTTACTCGTTCCATAATGCATCATCCCGCAACAACTCATTAATCACATTGTTTGCAAGGCTTATCATGATGTGCATTACCGAGAGGGCCCAGAGATACCTCTCCGATACTCGGAGTGACAAATCCTAATCTCTATCTATGCCAACCCAACAAACACCTTCGGAGATACCTATAGAGCATCTTTATAATCACCCAGTTACGTTGTGACGTTTGATAGCGCACAAGGTATTCCTCTGATATCCGGGAGTTGCATAATCTCATAGTTAAAGGAATATGTATATGACACGAAGAAAGCAATAGCAATAAAACTGAACGATCAACATGCTAAGCTAACGGATGGGTCTTGTCCATCACATCATTCTCCTAATGATGTGATCCCATTCATCAAATGACAACACATGTCTATGGTTTAGGAAACTTAACCATCTTTGATTAACGAGCTAGTCTAGTAGAGGCTTACTAGGGACACGGTGTTTTGTCTATGTATCCACACATGTATCAAGTTTCCGGTTAATACAATTCTAGCATGAATAATAAACATTTATCATGATATAAGGAAATATGAAATAGCAACTTTATTATTGCCTCTAGGGCATATTTCCTTCAATACTATCCGCTACTATATTGCGTCACCCTTCCTATTCAGGGAAAATCCCAAACAGAACAGATGGCGGGGACATGCTGCATGTTCTTTAGCTGCATGATCATTCCCGAAGTAAACTTTAGATCAACTGTACCAACTACCGGAGCTAAATCCGGCAGATCTCGGGTAGGGGGTCCCGAGCTGGGGATCTCAGCTTGATGGTAATAGGAAGTAGAGAGACACAGTATTTAGTAATTTACCCAGGTTCGGGCCCTCTCGAAGTGGTAAAACCCTACGTCGTGCTTGTATTGTATTGATTGTGGAGGGGGTACAAAGTACATGATGATCTACCTTGAGATCGTATGAATGAATCTAACCTGTCTCTGTGTACTAAACCCCTCATCTTATATAGTGCCCGGGCAGTACCTAGGGTTACACATGGTCGGTTGCATCTAGAGATAACATGCCGAATATTTGAATATGCCTTGAAGTCTACGCCAAGTCTTTGGTAGATTCCATCTTGAGTACGCCAAGGATCAAAGTAAACATGGCTCATTCGTCGGTTATTAGTGGGTCCTCGGTCCAGTCCATGAATGGCAGTCCAACATGATAAGTACCCCCTAATCCAGGACACCGTCAGTAGCCCCTGAACTAGTCTTTAAGTCGAAGATGTCTTATTCTCGGCGTGGCGGTTCTTTCTTCGGTCTTCGGCTTCGTAGGCGAGTTCTTGATATTCCAGTTTTCTCGATGAAACCCTGTCTAGGTCCAAAGTATTTTATGTCAAACTAGATTCCTTATAGCCGAAGCATACCTTTCCAAGGATCCTCTGATGACTTTCTGGCAATTTCCTAGCCCCTCACTTTGGCATTCCCAATAGGGGGAGTTGTAGTGGGCCCCGAATTCCTCTTTTAGCGGTATTTAAATTTCTTTCCCTCGATCCGCATACGCATGCAAGGTACGAAGCCTGGGAACATGCATAGTAATCTCTAGGGACTCTAAACGTCCCATCGTGGTACGTCTAATCGTCACACATATGAAGCTGGGGTGAAGTAGTAAATCATATCATGGGACTACTCACACAACCAGGAGCAAGATTATTAAACCAAATTTTAGCATCACCCTTTAATGAGAAACAGTTTAAGAATGTAATAATAGCATATCTTTTTCTCTTGAGGAAATAGGGTGGCAATATCATTCAATTTACTGAGATGTGCAACAACAATTTTAGATTTATAACCATGAAAAGGATAGGATTCTACCAAAGTAATAAGTTAAGGATCAATGGATAATTCATAATCCTTATCGCTAACAAAAATAGGCGAAGTTGCAAATTTAGGATCATATTTCATCATTTGGTTCATGGCCTTGTCTTTCAGCTTAATAATTAAATATGCAAATTCTCCCTATTTTTAGAAGCAAGCAAATCTCTATTAATCTCCTCATAAATAGTGTAACCTCCAGGAATATCAAGCCTCTTAGTTCTAATAGGAGTACTAGGTGTAACAGGTGATTCATAGTTTTCAATAATTTCAGATTCTTTAGCTTTAGCAATATGAGCATCAAGCAATTCAACAAGTGGCACCGATTTATCAAACAAAGTAGAAGCATCATCATGAGTCTCATCAACATCAGAACTATTATCAATTACTTGTGACATATCAGATTGAATAGCAGGTGGTGGTGCGCAAGCTGCCTTAAAATAGAAGGTTAATCAAGTGTGGATCGAGTTGGTAATTCCTTACCTCCCCTCGTCTTAGAGGGCATGATCTTGGTCTTAGAGTCTTTCAGATTCTTCATAGTGAATATAAATTGCAGCAGATATTCAACTCCCAAGTGAACTTAATAAATAGATATATGCTCCCCGGCAACGGCACCAGAAAATAGTCTTGATGACTCACAAGTATAGGGGATCACAATAGTTTTCGAAGGTAGTATTTCACTCAAATTTATTGATTCGACACAAGGGGGGGCCAAAGAATATTTATAAGCCTTAGAAGTTGAGTTGTTAATTCAACCAGACTTGAGAAGTCGCTTCTTTGCAGCAATTTGTTAGCAACATAGTAATATGATAACAGTGGAAATAGTAGTAGCAATAGTGACAGTAACAATAACAGTGGTAGCAGTTTTGTAGTAATTGGAACAACAACAATAATAGTGATATGAGGAAAGACAATATTATGAAAGGCGTAGGCATGGAGTAGCAATGGATATTTGGATAACATTCATCATGTAACAGTCACAATCGAGAGTGATACACAATAGCTCTAATTAACCAATCATATGTAGGCATGTATTCCATATATAGTCATATATGCTTGCGGTAAAAACTTGGACGACATCTTTTGTCCTACCCTCCCGCGGGTAGTAGGGTCCTAATGGAAACTAAGAGTAATTAAGGCGCTCCTTTTAATAGAGAACCGGAACAAAGTATTAACACAAAGTGAATACATGAACTCCTCAAATGACAGCCATCCCCGAAGATTATCCCAATTATTGTCACCTTGGGGCCTACGGTTTAGAACAATAACAGGTGCATATAACTTAAAAGATAGGATCAAGAACTCAAATATATTCATAAAAACATAGTAGGTTCAGATATGAAATCATGGCACTTGGGCCCTAGTGACAAGCATTAAGAATAGCAAAGTCATACCAACATCAATATCAGAACATAGTGGATACTAGGGATTAAACCCTAACAAATTGACTTGATTACATGACAAAACACATCCATCTCCATCTACCTCTAGTATGCCTGCAATGAAATTACTCATTCTCGGTGGTGAGCATCACGAGGTTGTTGATGAAGAAGGGTTGTGATGATGACGGCGACAAACCCCCTCTCCGGGGCCTCGAATGGACTTCAGATCAGCCCTCCCGATGAAAAACAGGAGGTGGCGGCAGCTCCGTATCATAAAACGCGATGAAACTTTCTCTCTGGTTTTTTTCTCAGGAAGACAGTATTTAGGGACTTCGAGTTAAGGCAAACGGAGGCTCGAGAACCCCACAAGATCAAGATGGCACACCCCGTGAGCTTGGGGCTCTTTGGTGACCCCACTCTGGTAGTTCTTTAAGCCAGTATTTTTATATATTTCAAAACAATTCTCCATAAAATTCCGTCTAATTTTGAAAACTTTTTATATCTGCAAAAAACAACACCAAGGTAATTCTGCTGACAATAGTGTCAGTTTGGGTTAATTTCATTCAAATCATGCAAATTAAAGAGAAAAAGAAGAGAAAAAATGTTTTTAAAAATAGATATGTTGAAGACGTATCAACGACCGGATTCTATCCGATCCAGATATCCATCCGCAAGATCTCCGACAGTATAGTTCTGGAACACGTCGAAGCAGCCGTGCGCCGCCGGTCCAGACGAAGAAGATGAACATGAAGGAAAGAGGTAACATGTAAGGTCCAGTGTGTAGTCCCACGGGAGCAAAATGAACATTAAGTACCAGGTATCTGTATATTAAATTGTACTATATTCATACACATTCATAGCATACAAAGTTCATCTCTGATTTTTACTTCCTCCGTCCGGGAAAGCCTGTCCCTCAAATTAATGTATTTAGCACCAAGTTAGTCCTAAATACATCCATTTGAGGAACAAGCTTGAGACAAGATTTTTCGGACAAGCAATTTTCGGGTGCAAACGAGTGCAGAATCAACGCGGATGATCGATGCTGATGCTGGGCCTGCAGGTGCGTGCGCATCTGCAATTTGCCTCCAATTTCGTCCTCCGCATAGCACGACCCCCCCTCCCTCCTCGCCCTTCGCCGTCGCGTCGGTCGCGAGTTAGAAAACGTGCTGTCAAAAGCGACGCCGCAGCGCGAGCGATCCCTTCTTGCTCTCACCTCGCCCCGGGCCCCGCACCGACGACACCGAGCACACCACCAACCTGCCCCCGACCTCCGACCCGCCGCCCGCCTTGCAGGTTACGCCCCGCCCAATCGCCCGTCACCTTCGCTTCCAAACCCCGCAAAATCCCCCCTCCCTCCCTCCCGCGAAAAACACCTGCCGCACGCCGCCCCGCCTCTGCGCCCCTCCCCTGCCCGCTCAGGCGGCCAAACCTTTGCTTCCATTCTTTCCATCCACCCGCCGATGCGATGCCGACGCCCCAACCCCACCCACCGCCTGCCAGCGCCACGCCACCGCACCCCCGCGCGCGCGGCCGTGGCTATATCACCACGCATCCAACCTCCGGCACGCTGAGCCTATCCCTCCCCCTCTCTCCCACTCCACTCCCCACCCTTCCGGCCACTGCCGCTCCAGTCGCCCGCGCGCCGGCGAGGAGGGGTGAGTAGTGAGGAGCCACGATGGAGCCGGGGACCCATCCTCCCTGCGCGGCCTGCGGGGACGACGCGCACGCCGCCTGCCGCGCCTGCAGCTACGCGCTCTGCAAGGCGTGCCTCGACGAGGACGTCGCCGAGGGCCGCGCCGCCTGCGCGCGCTGCGGCGGGGAGTACGCCGTCTCCGACCCAGGTCCGTTTTCCTCTGACAGAAGCTTGGCAGCCCAGCCCAGCGAGGGGGTTTGCGCTGATGAGTTTGCTCTCTGTTCTGTTCCAGCGCATGGCAAGGGGATCGCCGTGGAAGAGGAGGAGGAGGCGGCGGTGGAGGACCAGCTCGTCGCCGAGGGCCTGCGTGGGCGGGTCACAATGGCGAACCAACTCAGCGATCGCCAGGTGAAGTCATTTATTCGTTCAACTGTCCGGTTTTGTGTAGATCAGCTGAACACACACCCCTCAAGGAAGGGGAATTTCCTACAGTTCTGACAATGTTGGATGTGATTTTGGTGCAACAGGATGTAGTAAGTCATGCCAGGACCCTTAGCAGCATGTCTGGAGTTGGGAGTGGTAGGCATACTTCTCTACTTTGCTTGGGCTTTTTACCTTACTCTGATGTCGCTTGAGTACTGAATTTTTTTCACTCACTCTGGATTTGAAGAGTTGAATGACGAATCCGGGAAGCCCATCTGGAAGAACAGGGTTGATAGTTGGAAGGAGAAGAAGAATGAGAAGAAA
Organism: Aegilops tauschii subsp. strangulata; assembly: GCF_002575655.3. Taxonomy (NCBI): domain Eukaryota; kingdom Viridiplantae; phylum Streptophyta; class Magnoliopsida; order Poales; family Poaceae; genus Aegilops; species Aegilops tauschii. The sequence goes on from NC_053037.3 coordinate 409,300,665, forward strand.
GCCTCAGTGAAAAAGGCTGCAGCTAAAGCACAAGTTCCGCCTGTGGAAGAACAGATCATGGAAGAAAAGGAGTAAGAATGGCGCATCCATTTATACATCCTTAAATTGATTACTCTAGAGCTTTTACGTCTATCAATGTCTCTGAATAAATGAATATTTGTAAATCTCTCCTTAATCATTTTTAGGTATAATCATAACAATCACTTATTTTGGGACGGAGGGAGTATATAGTTATCTGATTCACACCCAAGATTTTTCTAGATGAGCTAGATGCCAGTTATATTTGAAATTGACCTTAATGTCTCATATGACTATCTTACCAGATCCCATATATTTCCCATGTACTGGGGAAAATAGCTTAAAACTAAGCTGAAAATGTGATATTGTATTCACACTTCATATCTCATTAACATGCTTCATTTACACCCAAGTCACACAATTTGTCCCCTAGAAAAAGTCACACAGTTTGTTGCTTAGCTTGGTCTATAACCATTAACCACACCTTCTTGTTAGTACATCTTAACATCTGGATCTTCCTAAGTTGTGGAATCAATATGTTTAACTTGTCTGCCATTATATTCTCCCCTGGCTTATTTCAAGACCTTTTTGAGCTTCGCCTCTGCTACATTATAAAATGACATGGTGTTTTGCTGAAATGCATTGTATCACCTTCGCCCATTAGCTTAGAATTTTGGGCGAGTTGGTTGGTGCATATAATTCAAGTGTTTTAATTTTAATATGCTATCAATTTATTGTGACACACCAAACGATTTTGCAGTTTGACAGATGCATATGAGCCACTTTCCCGGATCATCCCTATATCGAAGAACAAGCTCACACCTTACAGGGCAGTCATCATTATGCGGCTAGTTGTTCTCGGGCTCTTCTTCCACTACCGTATCACCAACCCTGTTGACAGCGCCTTTGGTCTCTGGCTGACTTCAGTCATATGTGAGATCTGGTTCGGTTTCTCCTGGATCTTGGATCAATTTCCCAAGTGGTGTCCTGTCAACCGAGAGACTTACGTTGATAGGCTGATTGCACGGTATGCCCGGTAGTAGTACCACTAAAACTGTTTATTTATCAGTAAGCATTGTTTGTACTGAATTTCAATCCATCCATGTTACAGATATGGAGATGGAGAAGATTCTGGGTTAGCACCTGTGGATTTCTTTGTCAGTACAGTGGATCCATTGAAAGAGCCTCCGCTAATCACTGCGAACACTGTGCTGTCCATTCTTGCGGTGGACTATCCTGTTGAGAAAATTTCGTGCTACGTCTCTGACGATGGAGCTGCGATGCTCACGTTTGAATCACTTGCTGAAACTGCGGAATTTGCAAGGAGATGGGTTCCATTTTGCAAGAAGTTCTCCATTGAGCCACGAACTCCTGAGTTCTACTTCTCACAGAAGATTGACTACTTGAAGGACAAAATACACCCGTCTTTCGTCAAGGAGCGTAGGGCTATGAAGGTATATTTCGATTGGGCAGTTTGATAACGTCCTTTATTTTGGCAGTTCCATTTTGCTGTTAGTCATGTAAATAAGCATTGTGTTTCGTGCAGAGAGATTATGAAGAGTTCAAGGTGAGGATAAATGCTTTGGTTGCCAAGGCTCAGAAGACACCTGAGGAAGGCTGGGTCATGCAGGATGGGACACCATGGCCTGGGAACAACTCTCGTGACCACCCCGGCATGATTCAGGTAACTTTCTTTTCACTACTGAAATATCAATCCAAGAAATGTTATGGGTTAATCTTTTTTTAAGAACATATAAGGAGATCTTTGACAGTAACTGTAAGTTCTTACCTCAGTATTGAAGTTTATACATGTCATAACAATGAAGTGTACGCTTCTATTTGTACTTGAAAGCTCTATATAAGGCTTGCTTTTGCTTTTATATCAAGATATAAGCAACGGCAAAGTGCCTACTTTCTTTAACCTCTTAAGATATTAAGACATAACGAAATGTTCATGATTTACAACCTTTACAAATAAAAAAATCAGGATCTATTAGGTAGTCGATTTTTCAGGGCATTGTGTCTAAATCATTCATTCATTGTTCAGCATACGATTAGTCACCATTGTCTCAAATTTCCTCATTGAAGCTGAACTTACATGAGATCAGGTTCCACTTACATGATTAAGAGCAAGTCGTGGTTTGCAGATGTGGAATTGATGCTTCTCTAATATATGATGCTTACCCTTATCATATTTCTGACTTCTGGTTGCAGGTTTTCCTTGGTGAGACCGGTGCTCGCGACTACGATGGAAATGAGCTTCCTCGGCTAGTATATGTTTCAAGAGAGAAAAGGCCAGGGTATCAACACCACAAGAAGGCGGGGGCTATGAATGCTCTGGTAAATCATTTTTTAGAGATAATTATCCCATTTATTGTTTATTTTGAAAAAAAATCGCTTGAATACTAGGTTACTGAATAATTATCTTATTTGGCAGGTCCGAGTGTCTGCTGTTTTGACAAATGCTCCCTACATTCTTAACCTTGACTGTGATCACTATGTTAACAACAGCAAAGCTGTGCGTGAAGCAATGTGCTTCATGATGGATCCTTCTGTCGGTAGAGATGTCTGTTATGTCCAGTTTCCACAGAGATTCGATGGGATTGATCGCAGTGATCGTTATGCCAATAGGAACGTCGTGTTCTTTGACGTAAGCATTATGCCACTGATGTTTATTCCATCTAAGTATCTTTACCTTCTCTCTCTCTCTCAGAAAAAATGTGAGTATCTTTACCCAACTTATATGTTCATACTTATCATGCACAGGTTAACATGAAAGGGCTTGATGGCATCCAAGGACCGGTTTATGTGGGAACTGGTTGTTGTTTCTATAGGCAAGCACTCTACGGTTATGGGCCACCATCTCTGCCTGCCCTTCCAAAATCGTCGGCTTGTTCATTCTGCTGCTGCTGCTGTCCTAAGAAAAAGGTTGAAAAAACTGAGAAGGAAATGCACAGAGACTCCAGACGAGAGGACCTTGAATCTGCTATTTTCAATCTACGGGAAATCGACAGTAAGTGCACGAACTACGTGGAATAAAATGTTCTAAATCTTAAGAATTGTGTTTTCGTAACATTGGTCACTTTTGCAGACTACGACGAGTATGAGCGGTCCATGCTTATCTCCCAGATGAGCTTTGAGAAGTCGTTTGGACAGTCATCGGTATTCATTGAATCAACTCTTATGGAGAATGGGGGTGTTCCTGAGTCTGTAGACCCTTCTACACTGATTAAAGAAGCCATTCATGTCATTAGTTGTGGATATGAAGAGAAAACTGAATGGGGAAAAGAGGTTAGTTCTTGCTCTTCAGTGTCTATACTTATGTCAAATTATTGCTTGACAATGCCTCAAGTTATTTTGCTCTGTTCACTAGGCATGACTGCTTGTTTCTGCTTTTGTCTCAGCTTGGTTGGATCTATGGTTCAGTTACAGAGGATATTCTGACTGGGTTTAAGATGCATTGCCGTGGGTGGCGATCAATCTACTGCATGCCGATAAGACCCGCATTCAAGGGATCAGCCCCAATCAACCTTTCCGATCGTTTGCACCAGGTTCTTCGGTGGGCTCTCGGTTCTGTCGAGATCTTCTTCAGCCGGCATTGCCCGCTGTGGTATGGCTACGGCGGTGGCCGTCTCAGATGGCTCCAGAGGCTGTCCTACATCAACACCATCGTCTACCCCTTCACCTCTGTTCCTCTCGTCGCATACTGCTGCCTGCCTGCCATTTGCTTGCTCACTGGCAAATTCATCATTCCAATCGTAAGATTTCTGAACATATATGCCCCATGTTTAACGCCGATAACATTGTTCACTTGCTGATAACATTGCTCACTTGCTATCAATACAGCTCTCCAATGCCGCAACAATATGGTTTCTTGGTCTCTTCACCTCCATCATCCTGACGAGTGTCCTGGAGCTGCGGTGGAGCGGCATTGGCATCGAGGACTGGTGGCGCAACGAGCAGTTCTGGGTCATCGGAGGCGTGTCTGCTCATCTCTTTGCGGTGTTCCAGGGTATCCTCAAGATGGTCATCGGGCTGGACACCAACTTCACGGTCACGAGCAAGGCCGCGGAGGACGGCGATTTCGCTGAGCTGTATGTGTTCAAGTGGACGACGGTGCTGATCCCGCCCACGACGATCCTGGTGCTCAACCTGGTCGGCGTGGTGGCCGGGTTCTCGGACGCGCTCAACAGCGGCTACGAGTCATGGGGGCCGCTCTTCGGCAAGGTGTTCTTCGCCATGTGGGTGATTATGCACTTGTACCCGTTCCTCAAGGGTCTCATGGGCCGCCAGAACCGGACTCCCACCATCGTCATACTCTGGTCCGTCCTGCTGGCCTCGGTCTTCTCCCTCCTCTGGGTCAAGATCGATCCCTTTATCACCGGTGCCGAGACCGTCGCCACCGGAGCCTGCAGCAGCATCGACTGCTGAGCAACTGCCACTGCTTGGAGGTCCAGGCAATTGTTTGCTGGTCAGCGGATGTGTGTGTTTGATCAATGTAAAGACCTTTGCCCACTATTACAGAGGTGATGTAGGCTACTATTTTGTGTCGATTTTTTCGCTGCTGTTGACTCTCTTATGGAAAGTTTTGATGTTAAAGCCGCTGGAATTGTGAGCGGCCAAAGTTGAAGTTCGTGTAAAGCATACTTGTAGAAAGGAAGCATGTACTTCTGTAAAGAGATTAAAAAAAAGAGTCTGCACCAGAGGAACCTGAAATTGTATCTCATATGAGAAATGATAAGATTGTCAGCTGTGACTGGCCTTCTAAAAGGAAGAGCTCTTTCTCCATGAAGATAAGAATTACTACTAGCAAACAGGTTGTACCCAGCGGCCCTCGGCCTTTTAGAATTGAGATTTTTTTAACTCTGTCACCCCATCGACAGTTTGGAGAAATGCTTCAAACTCTCGATGCAGACACTTTTTTTTTTTTGAAATGGATACCAAAGTTTACCTCATCTCATTAGTAAAGAAAAAAGGTAACAAGGTCTCAAGAAGGTCATTACTCCTCCACAAATGAAAGAAACAAAAGCCTACTCTCGCGACATGAAAGATCCGAAGTGTTTTGCCCCAGCTAGTACCCAATTTCTGAAATCTGCTTTGATGCGGTCGACCACAACTGGCGGCATATAACTTTCTTTTGGAACACCCTCGCATTCCTCTCATTGCATAACTCCCATGAGACAAGCATTAGAAAAGAGGACACCGCCTTCCTCCTATGGCCCCTTTCGAGGATGGTCCTCTCCCACCATTGCTTGACCGACGGGACACTGGCCCAGGCGGCAATATCCAACTCTGGAACATCAATGTCGGTGTCAAAACCGGCGGATCTCGGGTAGGGGGTTCCGAACTGTGCGTCTAAGGCTAATGGTAACATGAGGCGGGGGACACGATGTTTACCCAGGTTCGGGCCCTCTCGATGGAGGTAATACCCTACTTCTTGCTTGATTGATCTTGATGATATGAGTATTACAAGAGTTGATCTACCACGAGATCGTAGAGGCTAAACCCTAAAAGCTAGCCTATGATTATGATTGTTCTTATATCCTCTATCGACTAGCCTGGCCTCGGTTTATATAATGCACCAGAGGCCTAGGATAACAAGAGCCCTAGCCGAATACGCCGGTGGGGAGGAGTCCTTGTCTTGATCGCCAAGTCTTGTGGAATCTTCCTTGTATGCGGCAGCTGTCCGAACTGGCCCATGAGTATACGGCCATGGGGGTCCTCGGCCCAATCTAACAGATCGGGAGATGACGTGGTGAGTACCCCCTAGTCCAGGACACCGCCAGTAGCCCCCTGAACCGGTCTTCAAGTTAGGGACGCTCCTCGATTCTTCCGAACTGTTCTTCATCTTCGGTCGTACGTCTTGAAAACTAGTTCAACAAATCTTCTCAACTTCGATCTTGAGGATCGCCGAAGTGCATCCAAAGAGTTTACACGTCGGGCATCCGAGGAGCCCCTCTAAGTTTCCGGCCTTTATCAATGCCTTGTTATTTTTATGCCACACCTCGGGTTGAAGTTGTTCCCGGGAGGCAGTGTCCTCTTGCGTCCGAGCTCTCACGCCGGACTGCATTCCAGGTATCTTTTGCAGCGGAGCACCAATGCCGGACTGCTTCCGAGCTCCAACGCCGAAATGTATCCGAGCTCCAACGCCGGACTATATCCAAGATGTCATAGAGATCATCCTGGTTCAAAAAAGTCAAAGGAGTTTAGCCGAGCTTAATGCCGGAAATGCCCTCTATGAAGCTAGCCGCTGGCGCCCGAGCTTTATGCCGGACTGCTTCCAAGGTGGCGCACCACCCCGACCGCGGGCTGGTTTTTTGTGAATATTTTTAACTAGTGCAGTTTATTCTCTGCCGAGGTATATAGCCAGTATATGTATATCCAGTCTAAAACCCGAGATGCACCTGAAGGAAAACATGAAACCGCTGTTCCCAGTAGCCCCTGAGACTCAGGCCGATGTGCGAAATCGGCCTGAGGATCAACTCTTAGCTCGGCAGCATACATAGGAATAAAAACGCAGTGTAATATATTAGAGATAATAGTGATCGGTGAACGGGCCCCTGTGAGAGGGTCGTGAGAAGTCACCGTGATATATTAGCTTGATGCCAGATAGGTCCAGATGGTACTTATTGTTGTCCGAAGACGCGCTTTCCTATAATTCGAGCAAGCCGAACACTGAGCCCTTTGAATTTTCTGCATTGAATAGGCAATTTAGTAGCCCCCGAGACACTGATCCCCCTTTAATATTTGTACATAATGAGCGCAAAGCCTAGTAGCCCCCGAGCCTTAATGTGGGCACGGGTGGCCGAATTAAGGATCGATATCCAGAGTAAAATCACAGATTATGTGTAATGATTCTATGTATCCAAGCACTTTACATCATTATTTTGACTCAATTGCGACCGTTTTATCAATTGAAAGTGGCCCATCGTCGGCTTCTACCCCTTGGTAGATACTATGCAGGGTGTTTCCGCAATAACAAAACAATCCTTAGCCGACGTCTCGGTGCCCGAAGGTGGTTGTGTTAGCAGAAACGAGACAATCAGATGTGCGGCCTTTATAACTTTCGCTTAGTCATAGAAGCTTTATACTGGGGAAGCTAGCTATGAGCCCCCGTTAGTGTTCGGCGACAGCTGAGGTCAAGCCGTAAACACTTCGGCCAATGTTATGAACGGCCCGTCATTTAACATAGTCATCGGATCGCTGACCAGTTTACGCCTATTGTGACAGTCAGTTTTCGGCTTTCTCCACTGAGGTGCTTAACCACGCGAGCTGGAAGCACAATCGCAGTGGTTCTCCCTTTGCACACCTAGCCGAACAAAGCGGAACGTAGGAGGCAAGCACACGAGCCGGGCAACCCAACTATTGACCGAAGACACAATTCGAAACCGATGCATATATGGCAATATCCGAGAATGTTTTTGCCGAATCTCTAAAGGTGTCCGGCGTTGCACTACGAGACTAATGCTGGAAACACACAAATAGTTTAAAAGTGCCATAGGCTTGGAAAACCAAAAAAGTCAGTGAAAACCTGACGTCCGAACAAGATCAAGTGTTCGGTGCCAATCGGAAAATTGGACTTTAGAAAAAAAGTGTTTCTGTCGTGCTTTAACATGACACATCCTATCTCAAGACTTCAAGCGGGTCAGCCTATGGCTTCAACCTCCTATCCCGAAGGCGGACTACTTCTCATTAGGCCAGTTTAGTAAACTAAACTCTAGCGGCTTTGAGAGAGAAATTAGGCTCCCCGGCTAGTGACCACACACTCGTGTCGAAAAAAGGAGTGATAAATAATAATAATAAAAACTTTGCAACGACTAAGAAGAAGAACACTTATTATAAAACGGCTCATATAAATTTAAGAGCCCCAAGTGACTTGGGTAAAAGAATTTTATGTAAAATGATTCTATGTACCTAAGTACTTATATCATATATGTGTTCACCTGAACTTTAAACGCGTCTTAACCGACCGTCGGCTTCTCCCTCTTCGGTCAAGGGCTGAAAAGTGTTATGTACTCCACCTGTCGAGAATATCGACGGTGTTTCCGATAACCAGGCAATCAGGCCATAAGGCTGTAATAGACAAAGCACGCTCAGGGAACTTATACTATATTACTGGCGAAGTGTAAGAGCATCTTCGAGGAAAATAGTACCCCCACCGATACCTTTCTTCGGTTGCTCATTGCTACTAAGAGACTTGTGCAATAGATTTTTTGTACTCATGAGTTCTATTGTGTGCCGACCATAATTGAAAACAATAAGAGCGCTAGCTTTCGGCTTCACCCAGTCTGAGGTCCGGCTCGGATGACCCGATCGTGACAATCGCAGAGGTGCTCCATTTACTCCCTAGCCGAACAATAGGGAACGTAGGGGTAAACACAGGAGCGAGGCAACCCAGCATGCAAATCGCTTAAGCTAACATGGTGCATATTTTGGCGTAATACACGAACAAGGAACGAAGCCGTACAAGTGTAACCATTTGCAAGAGGAAAGGCTTCATAAAGGAAGCCCCCAAGTAAACGGGGTATTTTACTTTGTGTGTCACAAACAAAGTTTTGACAAGGAGATTTTTTACAAGCAACTTTTTTTCCAAAAAAGTATAATGCTTGGTCGAACCGAACACAAGTTAAAAATTTAAAACTTTGAGCATGAAGGCAACTTAGCTGGTTAATGTGTTCGGTATTGATGACGCGGTCCGAGCTTGATGCGGGACAAGGTTCCATCCCCCAAGCCGGTCCCGAGGTGGCGGAGCAAAGAGCTCGACACTCCGAAGTGGTGACATAGCACGGTCAATGCAGGCCGGCAGAGTGATGCCGAAGTCCCCGACATGGGGTAATGAAGTGTTGACGAAGCCCCCCGTCCAGCCGAGGTGACGTGGTATGTCAGTACGCCGAGTTGACGATACTGCCCAGCCCGGATCATTTTCCTGTGCACAAAAAATAGTGCAAACCGGATATAATAGTAATAAAAAATCGTTGCATAATAAATAATTTATGCAAAGTGAGTAATAAAAGAAATATGGCCTGGCGCCGAAGTCAATGTCGATGCAGGGCGTCGGCGTGATGCGGTAAAGGCGTGGCAAAGCCTAAATTCACAGGTCGGTCCGAGTTCCAGATGCGGCGTTCGCCGGACTATGTACGGAAACTGACCGAACCACCATGCGACCGTCGTTAATGCGGCCACCATTTGATAGACCTGCGTACATATGATGGACAAACCAGAGTAATAATTCCTTGGAAAAAATGAACCCAAACAAGCAAAAAAATACTAGGATTAATAGCACCTGGTTTATTTGTTGTAGCAATCCGAAGAAAGATGATTCCCAGAATTGGGACTCGATCCGCACACCCATTGCCTGATAGGCGATAAAGCGACGGCATGGCGATGCTGGCAAAGGTTGGCTCGCCGAGGCAAAGCCATCGGTCCAGCTAACGTGACGGAGCTGGTCGGCTAGTGACGCCGAAGTCTCCGGAGTAGGTTGATGAAGAGATGGCGAAGCCCCCGGTCCAGCCGAGATGTCGAAGCCTCGATGTCATTCGATGAGTCGAAGTAGGTCGGCGTGATGGACACCGGCTTGAAGGAGCAACAGTGCGGCCCTGCCGATGCAGGTCGTGACGTGGTCAATGCCGGCTTGATGAAGTGACAGTGCGGCGATGCCGGTGTGCCCGCTCTGTGTAATCCGTGGGGCGGCGATGTTGGTGATGATTTATCCTTCGCGATGCCGAACTCTTGTTCGGCTTGCCGAGATGATGATCCGAAGAAGTCGAGCTCGGCTCAGCAAAGCGACGACGTGTCTAGCGCAGGTCGGCAGCCTTGGAGCAATATTGCCGGACTGGTTTGACACCAGCATGATGATGAAGACGACCTCAGAGGAGGCTTAAAATTTTATGGGCACGTGTTTAAAAACAACAGACAATACCCTAGAAGAGAATTCCTTTAAAAAGGTTGTCCAATATCACGTTCATAGAGAAACATGAATTCGGGTCGGATTCGTATTCGCGCAGAAAACAGATCCGAAAATTGGTCCACTCATTAGAAGGCTCCCGGAGTTTGAACCGTCGGATCGAGCTGAAATTTGGAGGGGTGGTAGATATGGGAATTCCGCAGTAGATGAACGGTTGGGTCTTCCAAAGGACCTTCGAGCTGGGCTCTGGAGACCACACCCTAAACTCGTCCAGATTCCGTCCAGATTTGACAGGGCTCCGGTATATCATAGATTGTCGGAGATTCCTCCATCGGAACTCGACGAAATTTTGCATGGCTGTTGTAGACGTAATTCCGCACTATTCCACCGAAGCAATCGTCAAACCGATGCTCGAGGAGGTGGTGACGGCGGACACAAGTTCGCTGTCCAGGAAAACAGCACGGCCGCCCGAGGGCAATGTTGACGTTGAGCCCTCGAGCTCCATGGATGATTCCTCTATGATCATGATAAAGATCGGAGTTGATTTTGATGAAGGCCCCCGTCCGAACATGACGATCGGAGATGGAGCGCGGTCCTCGGTCGAGCCAAGGTGACCAGTCGAGCCAGCGACGAAGATGCCGGCGTCGCAGTTGACCTGCGGGTGAGCCATTGATCCTTTTGCCGATCACACAGCGGAACTCTCAATGAAAGCACCAATGTCGGTGTCAAAACCGGCGGATCTCGGGTAGGGGGTCCCGAACTGTGCGTCTAAGGCTAATGGTAACAGGAGGCGGGGGACACGATGTTTACCCAGGTTCGGGCCCTCTCGATGGAGGTAATACCCTACTTCCTGCTTGATTGATCTTGATGATATGAGTATTACAAGAGTTGATCTACCACGAGATCGTAGAGGCTAAACCCTAAAAGCTAGCCTATGATTATGATTGTTCTTATATCCTCTATCGACTAGCCTGGCCTCGGTTTATATAATGCACCAGAGGCCTAGGATAACAAGAGTCCTAGCCGAAAACGCCGGTGGGGAGGAGTCCTTGTCTTGATCGCCAAGTCTTGTGGAATCTTCCTTGTATGCGGCAGCTGTCCGAACTGGCCCATGAGTATACGGCAGAAATCACATATTTGACCTGAGGGCAAAATCAAATCACAAACTGACCTGCTTTCGAAAAAAAAATTCACTCTGCTGACCCTTTCGTGTGGCGCCCGACAGCTAGGCGCCGCACACTACTATGCAGCGCCCTTCCCTTAGGCGTCGCACCTCCTGCCAGCGTGGCAGCCCTGGTCCAGTTGCGGCCCCACAGACAGCACTGCAGCGCCTAAGTCCTAGGCGCCACACTTGTAATGTGCAGCGCCCGTTTGTTAGGCGCTGCATAGTCTGTGTTCCACTTAGGCTGGCCCCACCCTCTCTCCCCTCCCACCCCCACCCCACCCAAACCCTTAGACTTGCGCCCCTCCTCTCTTCCCCTCTCCCCCTCTCAAATCCTTCTCAAATCTTGCAAATCCGGAGTATTTGACCCTGGATTTCGAAGCCAACCCCTCCCTTAAGGTAATCTCCTCCGATCCCCTCGTTTTCATCCATAGGAATTGTCACATTTGCTCAAATCTTGCTACTTTGGGGAAACCCTAGTTTTGGCTTGGATTTGCAAATTTGTGTTGAATCATGTTATGTTTCTTTGCTAATTTGGTATGGTTAGGCTTTCATAGTATGCTAGGGTTAGGGTTATGTGTGTTTGATGTTGGTGTTAGGGTTATGCTATGGTTAGGGTTGTGGTTATTGTTAAGTGGGGGTTAGGGTTAACCAAGAATTCTCGGTTTTGTAGGCATGGCTTCATCCGGTTCCATGACGAGACCACCGTGTGCTAACCAAGAAGACATGCCGAACAAGTGGGAGGACGCATCTTTGGACAAGGTGAAGGAGAAAGATGTCAACATCCCGCCATGTTGGTGTGGAGATGTTTGCAAGGTGAAGGTGTCCACCGACCGAAAGAAATCATGGACGGAAGGGCGGAGATATTTTGTATGCCCGAACTATGCTTATGATCGTGCACTTCCAACTAACACCTATGACCAACCACCGGTAAACTCGGGAAGTAAAATGTTACTATCAAATGTGTGTCGACACTAACATAAATTTTGTATGTAGTCACCGCCTCCTCTATGCAAGTACTTCACGTGGATAGATCTTGAAGTGCCAGAAGATGTCAAAAAGGACCAATACCAAGATTGTCTTGGGCGGCAACGGCGGTTCGAAGAATCGTTTCGAAGAGGCTTGGAGGAAGAGCGTCGTCAGAAGGAGAGGATGGAGCGGAAGAAACGAGAGGAGGAGAGGGCACGCCAAGCGAAACTTGCCCGTGAGGAGGAGAGGGCAAGAAAGCTTGCAAAGGCTCACGAGGCGCAAGAGGATGACTCGGCACGTGACAAGAAGGGGAAATGGCCTCGCTCTACTCAGTAGGGACTTCGCTTCGGTGCACTCGTCGTCAACTATCTTCTAATGAATGTGTCGTGAACTTGTGAGGGCATGTGAGATGTTGGTGAACTATCTTCTAGGGCATGTGAGATGTTGGTGAACTTGTGAGGGCAAGCTGCCATTTGTCATTTGTAATGAATGTATCGTGAACCATGTCGTAGTAATGTTTGAATTGTCTGAAGTTATGAACTCATCGGCATAAAATTTGTGTTTGTTCAAATTGTTGTGATGCTGCAGTCATTGTAAGTATTATGATGTTCCGGTGAAATGAACGTGCTGTAAACTTTGTTTTTCCAGTAAACAGCCGTGCAGCGCCCAGAACACAGGCGCTGCACTACATTGTGCAGCGCCCAAGGGATAGGCGTCACACAGTACAGTGCAGCGCCTGGCTCTCGGGCGCTGCACTCTGACTTGGTAATTTTCGTGGATGGTCAGTGCTGCAAGCCTTCTGTGGCTCTTTGGATAGCCATGGCTAGTTGAGCAGCGCCTATGAGACGGGCGCTGCACTGTATGGTGCGGCGCCTAAGCGTTGGGCGCTGCACAGTACAGTGTAGCACCTAGCTGTTGGGCGATGCAGTGCTGTTAACTGCCAAACTACAGAAACAGATGCCATTTTGGGCTCATGCAGCACTCACATAACTTGTTCAACATAACTAAAATTACTGTAAACACAAATACTGAACAAAGACAACTAATAACTTGAACATCACATCATTTAGGACAATTCAACATTACTACTAGTTCGCAAACACAAATACCACACTAGTAAGAGTTCACCAACATATAACATAGCCTCACAAGTTCATCAACCTAATGAAACAGCTACAAGAGCACTAACAAACACAAGCACTAATGCTTTCCACGCGTGTTCCTGGTGCCACGCCTGCAGGCAATCTTCTTCTTCCTGGGTGGACGAGCCTCCTCTTCCTGCACTTCCTCCTCCGCCTCATGATCCAAGCTAGCCATCCGCGAGGTCCCTACGACCACCTTTGGGTTGCCTCTGTTGTCAAAGTCGTTGGGCGTGTACCGGCGTCTGGGCTGCCTAGGCTTGAACACATATGGGGACCGAAGTTGAGCGTCCGCCAAAGTCATGTCATCATCAATGTCATGGCCCTATCACACAATCAAACAATATGGTGAAGACCGGCGTCGTAATCAAGTGAGAATCACATCTAAAGGATTAGTCATACCTCTTGGGTGACCGCACCCTCATCATCCAGATAAGCATATGAGGAACTCACATCATCCCCCTGATGGTGAGATGAGGGGTCTGATGGTGTACCAGACCTGGAGGCAGATGGTTCATCAAATTCGGGATCACGGCAACCGAGAAGATTCGATAACCGCCTTAACTTCCTAGCCTGACGCTGTAACATGAACAAGTGTGGAAGATATCAAACTCTGCAACATAGACTGGCTCTCATAGTGAATGCGATATGTACCTTGAGGAATGCTCGTAGTGAACCATCATCATTGCCTTTTCCAACCGGTGTGTTCTCCAGAATAGACTGGTTCTCATCAGCTGCTTTCTTGATCTTGGTGCGCTACGGATGAGAAAGAATGAACACGTTAGCCATTCAGACATGTGTAATACGGCCAGCGGGAAAGTAAAGAAGGAACACTTTACCACATAGTTAATCACCGGAACAGCAGGGACTCCTTGCCCTACCCTGACATCTTTGTTGTACTTCCCCTTTGATAGATCCTCAAAGTTCACGGGTTCTTCAAGAATATCCTCATTATATGCCGGCGGGCATATCTCAACTCGAGTATTTTCAAGAAGCCATCGCATGTAGTTATCAAAAGCAAGTGGGTTATGCTCACGAAGCTGGGCGCATGCACTGCTACGAGCTTGCTCCACGCAAAGCTGGAAGCGGGTAACATACGAAACATGATGCTTGTCCCAGTCCTTTATCTTCCGCTGCCTTCTCCTGTCCAACCTGCATGGTACAATACCAAACATTAGCATAATCAAGAAGGACTGACGATGCTTAGTCAATACGCTCTCTTACCTATGAAGTGCTTTGTCCGTATCCACCCATTCCGGCGGGTGAGGCTGGAACAGACCAAACTGACAAAACACGCGATGTGGCAAATGAAACTCCACAGCCCAGTTGCATATCAGTGGGCACCGCATAAGCCAGAGATCCCTATCCCGCAAGCACATCGGGTTGATGGAAAACTCCGGGGTGTACCCAAGTCTCTCATCGGCGCCATATGGCTGCCATTCCACCTATGAAATAGGGCAACAATGCAAAATTGGTGACTTTTTTCAGGCAAGCATGAGAAATGACTGAAGTAATGACCTCGTTACCTGCTCAGGCGTAATCGTGTCCAACTCGGCAATGTACTTTTGGTACATGAGATTGACATCGTTCGTCATCTCGGAAACCACATCCCACTTGTAAGCCCAAGTGGGGCGCCGTAAGTCGTCATCTTCATCTTCATACCAAGGATTAAACCTGACGCTCTTCGGGCGTCCAACAGGCAGACGCTCCCAGCTCCATACAGAAAGTAGAAGCATATTACCACCAATGCCTGCCCTATCTGTGATCCTGCAACACGCATCGTCCAGCTGCATATGAAAGGAAAACAATGTTAAGTTGACAGCAAGGTTGCATTGGTAATGAACAAATGAGTTGATAACAAAACAAACCAACTACCTGTCGGTACAAGTACGCAAGAGTCACTGAACCCCAGCTCCATTTGCTATCGAAGACGGTCAACGCCTTCAGCCACATCCATGGAGCGTTCTTGCCCGTGGAGTCAGGAAACAAAGTCCTTGAGACAACGTACCACATATAGACACGAGCATGTGTCTGTATCACATCATCAGTGGCATCCGTAGGGCAATGCGCAAAGTTTGCTTGAATCCACGTGAAAGCAGCTCCGGCTGCTTTCCTTTCCTTCTTCTTCGGCTCTTCTCCCTCCTCTACATCAGCCTCAACCTCGGTAGGAGCCTTACCGATAAGAGCAATCATCTGCTCGCGCCACCCATCAGAATCGGTGCTCATACAGAGAGGCATCCCGTCGATAGCAAGACCGGTGATCAACGAGACATCCTCGAGCGTCACGGTCATCTCCCCAGTCTGAAGATGGAAACTGTGCGTCTCCGGCCTCCACCGATCAGCAAGAGCGGACACCAGTGGAGCGTTCAGATTCGGCGTCGACCGGCTGACCAACTGAATCCACGGGAGTAGTCCTGCCTGCTTGATGTACGGTGTGTACCGCTCATCGTAAGCCATGGCTGGACCAGAGACCCTGTGATACCGAATCTTCAGAGGTTCAAGCTTCTGCAAAAAACAAGTAATGACAAATCTTAGGGCATGTCAATTTCAACTAAAGGCAAATTTGCTAAATATTTAGAATACTCATTATTACCAGCCCCTTCTCGCGCATCATGTAGGTCCGGTGTTGTGTGTCAATGGCATTGTCGAGAAGCCAAACCATCCTTACAAAGTTCAAACAATAAACATATATGAGTTCATCTCAAATAAACATATATGAGTTCATCTCAAATGATTGTAAATTCTCATATATATCTAGTATGTCATATGTGTTCAAGTAAATCAACATCTCATATTTCAAATAAACTCAACATTTAGTATATATCTAAAAAAAATCAACATCTCACATATAGCTACAAAACTCAACATCTCATAATTATCTACAAAACTAGGCATCTCGTATATATCTAAAAAATATATACAATCTACGTTTCACTAACAAGAATCATATAGTGTGGGGGGATCAAAGGTTCAACCTAATCTTGGGCAAACAAATATCCAAACCAAGCAAATCAAAGATTCCACCTAATCTTGGGCAAATCCATAAAAATGCAATGAATTAACGGAGGAAAAGAAAGGGAACGGAGGAGTTTACCTAGTAGGAGGGATTGGAGATCGAATCCGGGCCTCAAAACTTCAGATCTGAGAGGGGTGTGGGGGGGATCCGAAGGGGGCGCCGCCGCCGCTCTCTGTACAGAGAGCAACTTCCTCAGAGGGGGAAGAACTGCCTGGGAGGGACTGGCCCAATGCGGCTTTAGTCAATGTGCAGCGCCCAAGCCATAGGCGCTGCACTTTACACAGTGTGGCGCCCATGCCTTAGGCGCTGCACTGCTGTCTGTGGGGCCGCAAACTGGCCCAGGGCTGCCACGCTGGCTGGATGTGCGACGCCTAAGGGAAGGGCGCTGCATAGTAGTGTGCGGCGCCTAGCTGTCGGGCGCCACACGAAAGGGTTAGCAGAGTGAATTTTTTTTGAAAGCAGGTCAGTTTGTGATTTGATTTCGCCCTCAGGTCAAATATGTGATTTCTGCCTGAGTATACGGCCATGAGGGTCCTCAGCCCAATCTAACAGATCGGGAGATGACGTGGTGAGTACCCCCTAGTCCAGGACACCGTCAATCAAGCCAACACTTAAGCATTCCAAATGTGTGTGGAGAACCTGCACTAGAAAAGGAAGTGCGCCGCCGTCTCAGGCTCCCTCTTACAGAGTTGACAGAAGTTGCAATTTGGCCATCCTCTCCTCTGTAGCTGATCCGTCGTCCAAATTTGATTCATGATGACGAGCCACGCGAAGAATTTGCACTTGGGAGGCCCCCAATTACCCCAGACAACCTTCGTCATGTTGGTGGCCACAGTCCCCTCAAATTGCGCCTTGTAGGCCAAGGCCGAAGAGTAAACTCCATCGGTCGTGAGGTTCCATACTATGCCATCAGCCCTGTCATCATGTAGTTGCACCCGCCGGATCCCCTCCTAGAGCGTGCAAAATTGCTCAATATGCTACACCAATAGCCCGTCATTTATATTGATCCACTGGATCCAATTAAGGTCATGTAGGGCCTCCCTAACTGACTTGTTCTTGTTTGCGGAGATCACAAATATGGATGGAGCCATATCTTTGGGCTTCTTCCTACCCTCCAGCCAAGGGGAGTGTCGAAACCTCACCTTCCGGCGATCCCCCACGGTGTTAGTTGTGGCTGCATAGAAAAGCTCTTTGTTCATCAAGTCGCATGGGTTTGTCCATGCCAACCCAGTCTCTTTCGGGCTCTTTCCACTCATACCAGAGCCAACTCAAACGTAGAGCTCGGGCATACATGTTCAGATCCAGGACAACCAAACCACCAAGTCCCTTGGTCTGCAGATTAACCTCCAGCTGACCTTGCACTGCCCACCGGAGACTTTATCAAATTCAACCCATAGGAAAGCCCTCTCAATCTTATTGAGGGCGCCCACCGTGTTCTCCGGTAGCTTAATCGTTGTGGTATGAAAAGTTTCCTTAGCCGTGAGCACTGATTTAACCAACTTCGTAAGCCCAATAGCTGTGATGAATCGCCCCTGCCAAGGCACAAGCTTCTCGGCAGCCTTGTCCACCAAGTGTTGGAGATCAATCTTCCTAAGTCGGTAAACCGACAGAGGTAGGCCAAGGTAGCGCATGGGGAAGGCCGAGCGCGTGGCCGGGAAGCGCTCGAGCACGTCGTCAAGGTTAAACCAGCACATCAGATAGGCGCGATAGTGCTCTTCTCCAAGTTTGTCACAAGGCCAGTGACCTCCCTGAAATTAGCCAGGATGGACGTGAGCTGCTGGATGTCCTCCTTGAAAGGTGCCACGAAGATTGCCGCATCATCGGCATACAATGAGGTGTGCATGTGAGAGGTCCCGCCGCCAATCCGATGCAGTTTGCCCTGTCTAGTGGCAGTGTCAATGATGCTTTTGTATGGGATCAATGGCGAGGACAAAAAGCATAGGGGATAACGGATCGCCCTACCGAAGTCCTCCGCCATGCCAAATGGGCTCGCCCGACACCCCGTTTAGCAGGACTCTAGAAGATGAAGAGCGGAGTAGGGCGACAATCATGTCTCTGAACGAGACCGGGAAGCCACGGCGACTGAGGAGGTTCAACAAATAGACCCATCTAACCAAATCAAATGCCTTTTTTATGTCAAGTTTGAAAAGAAAGGTAGGCTTCTTCAACTAGTGAATCCATCTACGGAGGTTTTGCACGTACATGAAATTGTCATGTATACTCTGGACCTGATGAAGTCACATTGTGTATTTGTGTTCCTACAGGCTACAGCCAGTTCCGTTTTCCGATGTCAACTTTGCCGTCGCATGATTCTAGTTTTGCCAT
This sequence comes from Aegilops tauschii subsp. strangulata, assembly GCF_002575655.3. Taxonomy (NCBI): domain Eukaryota; kingdom Viridiplantae; phylum Streptophyta; class Magnoliopsida; order Poales; family Poaceae; genus Aegilops; species Aegilops tauschii. The sequence goes on from NC_053037.3 coordinate 409,319,198, forward strand.
AGAACTACTCTAACCAAGTGTATCATCATCATTTAGCAGACTAGCACGACCTTTGCAGCATCACCTTTTCGACTACCTTTTTCCCCACTACAAACATCAGATCGGAGTGCTAATTTCCGCGTTCTCAGTGAAAAGGCGCACTGATGAGACATCAATCGCTGCTACCTAATTTTCACGAGGGCATGAATTAGAATTACACACGCGAGGAACACAGCTCATCGATCGATTATCCTATATGTCAAGAATGATGTGGCTAAATGATGCCCAATGTGCTGCACCACTGATGCAGCCTAGCTATATCTCGATGCACAATCGAGTGCTAGTGCTAATGCTGCTTATGGACTGCATTTGGCTCAGCGTGGTGGGTCTTGATTGCATGAACAACGTAGGGGCATGAGTGGGGAATCAAAGCCTTGGTATGATGCTTGTACTATTCAATCATGAGCGTTCATTAGGACGGCGATCGATCCATCATTGTCCCGGCAAATTGCCATGGCAAAGCGTGCGATATGAATGTTGGCTCTACCAAATTCATTGATCAGAAGAAGCGTTACAAGAACCCTCCGAAAAGGAAAGCACAACAAAGGCTAGTGCAAAAAGAAAAGAAAGAAAAAATCGGCACCACCACAAACCCAAGCTCCACCGACTAGCCATGCACACCATCGGAAACCATTGTTAGGCCTCTAAGGTGACGCCTCCAAGGAGGGAGTGATGTCGAGGACAGCATCGTCACCCGATCTGGCATAGTCAAATCTTAGGTTTTCACCCGGAGACCACAAGCCATAAGGTACGAAGAGCAAAACAAGCTCCATGGCGGTACCTCCAAGGAGGAAGACGACATCCGTAGACGTCGTTATCGTCGGCACTGACTAGATCAATGTAGGATTTTCATCCGAAGCCGAGTCTTCCACCAACAGTCATGGGTCTGAGGCCTACCAGCGCCAGCGAGCAGAAAGAGGCCATGCACACACCACCAGGAACGGACTTGTCACCGCCACACACGCAGAAACTTGGCTAACACAAGCCAATGTGGCTGGGCCGCCCAACCGCGCGCAGGCCTGGGCGAGCAAAACCAGATCCGACCATCCCTCCCTCCGTGCGCAGAACTGGGCGAGGAACCGCACCGCAGCTCACAGAAAGAGCCGAGGTGGAACCGGAGCTGGCCGGCCAGCACCGCCGCACGCCGAGGCGGGACGAACCCCAAGCCAAACTGATCACCTCGCACCGCCGCGCGCAAGACAGGACCAGCCGAGCTGGATCTGGTGTGCCTGAGAACCTCCTTTGCACCCCTGACGCTGTACGGCGCCGCTACTCCAAGGAGATGGACTTGTCTGCTGCATCCGTGCAATCTGTACAAGCAGGAGTACGAGTGTAGAACAGCGCGCGCGTACAAGATCGCGTTGTATGATTACCGTCAACGAGGTACTGTGAAAAGAGAGATCACTGCGGCGCCCTTGCCAGAAGTGGCAGCGCAACTCAAAAGCGTGGCTAGCTGTGCATCATGTTGCGAGCAGCCGAGGATGGTGTGGGACCGGCATGGCCTAGCCCGCCAGCCAAGCTGCGCTCTGCATGCATGCATGATGGCCGTGAAAGAGCGCGGCTCCGGTTGGCGGCAGAGTACGCTTCAAGCCTAAACTAAAGAGAAAATAAGGCCGGCCAGTCCACGGAAAAGCCTAACAAAGGAGATTGAAGCACTACTCTTGTCCAGCCCTCATCACTCTCTCCACTCGACTTCTCCTTCTTCCCCTCGTTTACATAGACAGACACCCACCCAGACAATGACAATCATGCATATTTGCATCAGCCACGTAGGAAACCTCACCGGTTTCTTTCTTGTTTTATATTTATAGAAGAGTGGAGGGACATCAGTTTGTGACATGCAGTGCGGACAGGCTGAGAGGGTCCGGTATCTACACGTCTGGTTTAGAACTGGCAGACGGGGCATGCTTTGTACAGTAATCCCTTTAGAACACGAGATTTTTTTTTCTTCCCGAAACTGAACTGATGTCCATAAGATTCTGGCTGTTTTGAGCACACACGTGAATGCCCTTTGCCCACATGCATAGCTGTTTTACTCGTATGAATTTGTGATACTGCAGTGAATACATACAGTTAGTAGAACAATGCGATTACGGGACAAAGGCAACACTGAATAATAACAACGACATTGGCCAGCAAATACCCTGCTTTGCAAATGCGGCTCTTCGTAGTATTTTTCGCCATTTTTTTCGACTGATCAGTTGATCTATGCTGGTTTAGGAGGGCAACATGCACTGTTACACCACACAGCGACAGCAAAATTCGGATTCGACTATTCAACGTGCAGTGGTAAGCCAACCTCGTCAACACAAGAGAAGCAACAAAAAGTTCACGAGACGCTCCCGCATGGCATCTCATCGGCACACCTTGCAGAGGCAGACGACCAAGATGACCACGAACGCCAAGCAGGACAGACCAATGGCGAGCCCGAGAACCACTGCGCTGGGGCCGCCACGAGCGTCGGCGTCGCCGTCCGCGTCGCCGTCACTGCCGCCGTCGTCGTAGTCCGCCGTGCTCTTCTCCGACTGCGCCGTCGCCGGGGGAGCCGTGACCGGGAACCCGTACTTGTCGCACGGCGCCACCCCCACGGCCACCTCGGCGGAGAGCTCCGACCTGTTGTAGCACAGCTTGCCGTTCCCGGCCGCCCTGAACACCCGCAGCCGCGACAAGAACCTGGCGCTGAACGGCACCACGCCGTCGAAGTCGTTGTTCTCCAGGTTGAGCTCCTTGAGGCCCCTCATCTTGGACAAGAACGGCGGAATGCTGCCGTTGAGCCGGTTGGAGCCCAGGTTGAGCACCTCCAGCTCGGGCAGCGTGGAGACGGTCTCCGGGATGCCGCCGGAGAGGGAGTTGTTGGACAGGTCCACGGTGGTGAGCCAAATGAGGTCACCGATGTGTGTGGGGATCTGCCCTTTGAGAACGTTGGAGCTGAGGTTCAGGTGGGTGATGCCGCCAAGGTGGGTGATGGTGTCGGGGATGGCGCCGGCGATGCGGTTGCCGGAGAGGTCGAGGTGCGTCAGGTTGGGGCAGTGCCAGTGGTGCGGGAGGAAGCCGGATAGGTTGGCGTTGGAAATGGTGAGGCGGTTGAGGTGGTCCATGTGGGAGATGACCACGGCCAGCTCGGACGGGGAGCCGGTGGCGAGAGGGGTGTCCGCGACGGTGAGCTCGGTGAGGTTGGCGAGGCGGGAGAGCCACACCGCGGAGAGGCGGCCGAGAGACGCGGTGCAGGAGAAGGACAGGAGACCCACGGCGAGCTGCTCCGGCGGGAGGAGCCGCGGCGGCGCGGCGGGGCAGTCCGAGAAGGCGAGCGCGCGGAGCGACGGCGCGAGCGCCTCGAGCGCCGCGGCGGAGACGGAGGTGGTGTCGGAGCAGTTGGTGAGGGCGAGCGACGTCACGCGCCGGAACGGCGCCCCCGCGTCGCAGGACGCGGCCACGGCGCCGTCCGCGTCGCAGGGGTCGCCGGCGCGGTGCGCGCCGAGGCCGAGCGCGCGCAGCGCCAGTAGCTGCTGCGGGTCCAGCTGCGCGCGGCCGGCGAGCCCGAACGCGAAGGAGGCGGTGGCCACGACGCGGATGAGCAGGAGGAGGAGGCGAGAGGCGGCGAAGGTGGCGGCCATGCCCACGGACGAGCAGAGGCAGAGGCGGAGGCAGAGCACGCACCCGCACTGCACGAGCGCGCGTTGGAGCACGGGAAAGGTTTCGAAGGTGGAGCGAGTGGTGCGCGCGCTCGGTTTACGAGGCTTTGTCCTGCCCGCGTCGCTGGCGGGGCCCCCGCCCCCGGCTCGACGCGGCCCGTTGGATGCTTGGGTGGACGCGGGCGGACGGTCGGATGGGGGCGTGTGCGTTGTTTGGGCAGCGGGGGTCGGTCGCTTTCGGCACTCGTCCTCGTCCTCGTCCGGGTGCGCAGAGAGCGCAGCAGCGGTAGCAGCTCGTGGCTGTCTGGCTGGGGTATCCGTATCCGTGCCGTTGTCTCGGCTGCGCAGAGACAGAGGGAGAGGGCAACATCTTGTCAAATGCTTCCATGAGAAAGCGGCTGCTGCTTCCTGCCAGTCTTCATGTGACCGCCTGCTCTAACTTCCAACGCTACGCTACGATGGCCATCGCGTGTCTGAGCAGTTCTGCAAGGAAACGGCGTGGTCGGACGTGCGAAGCTCGCTCGTGACAGAACAGCGATGGCATCGCACTGGTCACTGGGTCAGAGTTTGATGTTCTGTAGCGCGGTGAATTTTGTTTATCTTCAAGGGGCAGTGAATTTTGTGTAAGTCAGCGTTTACTCTGAACTGCCCGGGGCATCTTCACAAGTAATGCTGTAATTTGTCGAAAATACAAAGGTGAACATGGTGCGCACGCACCCACGTAAATAGTAAATTCATAAAAAATACTAAAAAAATAAAAAAATCTGCAATTTCGCAGTATGAAACTTAGTCGATCATTCTACTCACGTGTGAAGTTTCATGATGTATTGACACCCATGGTATTCTTAGTGAAGGAAATACAAATGCGACCATACTATTCATTAAATAGTGTTTTTATATAGCTTCAATTTTGTCATTTTTGCCCAGATTACCACGGATGTGATTTCTTCGTGAAACTTCATATGCGAGTATACCGGTTGAATATGTATATTATAAAAATAAATTCAGAATTTTTTTGATTTTTCTAGTATTTTTTCAAATTTACTATTCATAAAGGGTGCGCGCGCACCCATGTTCACCAAATCCGCATCTTAAATTTGTTCCCTACCTTTTTTAATTAAACTAGCAAAAGATGTCACGCCCAATATGCGACCCTATCCGCGAGGAACTCGAAGGTCCCACCAAGGATAGACCCGCATATTGAAACGCTTTTGCAAGGTGGATATCATTACATCAACATTACATAATAGTTGGGGATACATACAAGGCATACAAATGCCGCAAGAATACATCAATACATCATTCAAAAGATCAACATCCGACTACGGATGAAACACAAACAGAAGCTCAAACGACATCCACCCTGCTAGCCCAGGCTGCCGACATGGAACCTATCCCCTGATCGAAGAAGAAGCAGAAGAAGAAGAACTCCAAAACAAGTAACATCGCTCTCGCATCATGATCATCGCAAAACCTGTACCTGCAACTGTTGTTGTAGTAATCTGTAAGCCACGAGGACTCAGCAATCCCATTACCATGGGTGTCAAGACTAGCAAAGCTTAATGGGTAAGGAAGGGGTAAACTGGTGAGGTTGCAGCAGCGACTAAGCAAAGATATGGTGGCTAACATACGCAAACAAGAGCGAGAAGAGAAGCAAAGGAACGGTCGTCAACTAGTAATGATCAAAAAGTGATCCTGAACTCCTACTTACGTCAAACATAACCCAAAAACCCATGTTCACTTCCCGGACTCCACCGAAAAGAGACCATCACGGTTACACACGCGGTTGATGCGTTTTAAATAAGTCAAGTGTCAAGTTCTCTACAACCAGACATTAACAAATTCCCATCTGCCACATAACCGCGGGCACGACTCTCGAAAGTTTATACCCTGCAGGGATGTTCCAACTTAGCCCATTATAAGCTCTCACGGTCAACGAAGAATATTCCTTCTCCCGGGAAGACCCGATCAGTCTCGGAATCCCGGTTTACAAGACATTTCGACAATGGTAAAACAAGACCAGCAAAGCCGCCCGATGTGCCGACAATCCCGATAGGAGTTGCACATATCTCGTTCTCAGGGCAACACCGAATGAGACTAGCTACGAGTAAAACCAGCCCTCAAGTTTCCCCGAGGTGGCCCCGCAGGCAGCTCGGTTCGGACCAACACTTAGAGAAGCACTGGCCCCGGGGGGGGGGGTGTTAAAATAAAGATGACCCTCGGGATGCGCGACTCCCAAGGGAAAAAGGCTAGGTGAGGCAAATGTAAAACCAAGGTTGGGCCTTGCTGGAAGAGTTTTATTCAAAGCGAACTGTCAAGGGGGTCCCATAAATCACCCAACCGCGTAAGGGACGCAAAATCAAGGAACATAACACCGGTATGACGGAAACTAGGGCGGCAAGAGTGGAACAAGACACCAGGCATAAGGCCGAGCCTTCCACCCTTTACCAAGTATATAGATGCATTAATTAAATAAGAGATATTGTGATATCCCAACATAAACATAATTCAACATGGAACAATCTTCATCTTCACCTGCAACTAGCAACGCTATAAGAGGGGCTAAGCAAAATCGGTAACATAGCCAAACAACGGTTTGCTAGGAAGGGTGACAAAGGTTAGAGGTTCATGGCAATTTGGGAGGCTTGAAGGGCAAGTGATAGGTAGCGCAGCATAGCGATAGAACGAAGCAACTAGCATAGCAATGATAGTAGTGAGATCCAGGGTAACGGTCATCTTGCCTGAAATCCCGCTAGGAAGAAGAACGAGTCCATGAAGAAGGTGAGCCACGAAGACGAACCAAGCGTAGTCGAACGAATCCTCACGATCGCAACGAAACGGGAACTATCGAGAAGAAGCACACAACATGGTAAACACACCACACATGAACAAAGCATGAAGCTCAATCAAGTATGATGCATGACAAGGCTACATGAGGCTACTCATGGCAAGAGATGATGCATACAAGAACAACACATCAAAGCAAGTTTAAATGAGGCCAGAAACAACCTATAACAATTCCGGTAAGTCCTCATATGCAAATTTCGAAATTGGTCCAGATTTAAATAAACCTTATGTTCAAGTTGTTAAACAGCAAGTTAAAATGCACCACGATGATCTACACGAAATTCTAGTCAAGTTACATATAAAGTTCATTTAATTCGGAGCTACGGTCTAGAAGATATGAGCAAAACAAGTTAAATATGTCATTGATGCAAAATGCATTCAAACATCAAGCAAACACCTCAAAACAAGGATGAAACAAGGTAATATGAAACTACATGCAATTCTAAGCAAGTTACATATAGAGCATGCTCAAAACGGAGCAACGGTGCAACACATACACTCCAAACAAGATATAGCAACAATCTGTCCAAAACAGCAACTAGGCATCTTGCAAGCCAAAACAATATGTTACAGCACCTCAACATAAAAACAAAAGACATGGACGTGATGTACAGGTAAAGCATTGCAAAACATAAACACTTATCTATCTCCAGAAATCACTAGAACATGCTCAAAAGGACATGGCAAGATTGTAAATAATAACAGTTTCACAGACTTAGCAGAAATCACTGGGCATGGCAGAATATCATAGCAAACAAAGGCACGGCATGAATCTACTAATTTCATAAAACAAAAGTCCCTTAATGATCACGAGCCAAAAAGACACACAAGATATGATGGCACCCATGTAAACATAGCAAGTAATATGACAGATTCAGACTTGGTGAAAATAACAGTGCATGGCAGGAACAACGATAAGTAGGCATGTTGGTGAGCTTGAACCACTCACTACAGAGCAATACATGGCATGAAAAGGTAACCAACAGTAATATGGCATAAATATGAAGCTAAGAATGGCAATAGCATAGTCATAGGGTACATGGATCACTAGCAAAACACATGGCAATAACGAACTTGATGTTAACAGTCTGACAGCAACATTACTTAGCAACTTTAGAGCATGATTACAACAAGCTACAGCAGTCTATAAATGCAAACAAGAGCATGGGTGGATATAACATAACATGTATAAAAAAACACCATTAGTGAACATCTCCAGATTATACATAGAACTCATGGTGCAGTAGGTTTACATGGCATCACAATGTTACAGCTACAGACTTAGCAGAAATGACTAAGTCACAGAAATCAGCAACATCATGGAGGCTACTTTGCATGCTTGTGCTAGTCACCATATAGATCACAAAAATACAAGACAGGCACCCCTGTAAAGATGGCATGATGTAGTTCAAAACTCATGTAGAGATCATGCTCATAGGATGCACACACAAAATGCAATGAAAAAGACAAATCACCAAGTTATAACAGTTTCAGCAGGTTAACATCATATAGCACTATTGCAACGATGATTAGGGCATCAATATGGACTCAAAAAAGCATGGCACAATGGATCAAAATGAAGAGAATCTCACAAGGAACATTTTGATATATCATATGCATGAAACGGAGCAGCACACATGAAGCTAGATCCAACTTTAACTGTGCCACCTCCGCGTCATGCTGAGCTTGATCCGCCGGGGCAACCGTAGCGGTCAACAGGACCGTCATCTTGTCTGTGAGATCCATCAGCACCTGAGCCGGCGAGGGCACAGGGCTTCCTGACCCGGCGGCGTGGTTTTGAACAGGTTGTGCGCCGGCCATGAAGATTCCAACCCGGCTCGGCGGCTCAAAAGGGTCCGGAATGCTGTCGCCATCGGAACAACCCCTGAGCCTGCCATCTTGAAGTTGATACAACGAGTTTGACTCATCCATGGACGACTCACCGTCAGAGCGGGCGGCCGTCTCATCACCAGATCCAGATCCTTCAGAGAGCTCTCCATGGATGCATCCCACGAAAGCATGCTTCAAGGCAGGCAAAGTCCAGGCGGGTCGTACACGCTGAGCCGTCTCGATGAGATCGGCGCCGAGGTCCGGCTCAGGGCCCGGCTCACCAATCTTGCCAATAAAGATATGGATTCCGCCGAAGGGGACCCGGTACCCGTACTCAACTGAGCCGGCGTTGGGGCCCCAATTTGCATTGTCGATGTAGAGCCTGCCGCGATGACTCTGGGTCATCCGGCCCACATCGTATCCCTTGAGCCCTTCGAAGCTGCCCTTCAAGAACTCAAATCGACCGTGCGCTGGCCCCACGGTGGGCGCCAACTGTCGTGGAGTTATCATGGCAGATGTCCTCGTGCAAGGACTTAGTCGTGGAGCCATCGCAGCTAGGAAGCTTAAAGGGGTTAAGCGGGACAAAGGATACGAGGATTATACTGGTTCGGCCCCTTACAGTGAAGGTAAAAGCCTACGTCCAGTTGAGGTTGTATTGATTAGGGTTTCGACGACCAGGAGCTAAACCGCCTTGCCTGGTTATCGATTTGGTCTTACTTGTCCCTGAACCGCCGCCGGGTCGTCCCTTCATATAGAGAGGTTGACGCCCCGCGGCTCTGAGAGTCCCGGCCGGCTTATAACAGTATCCGGCTCGGACTCTTATCTACTCTTGCCTTACATTACAAGTCTTGCCATAATGGCGGTTTATCACTACGGGCCTTCAGCCGCCTCCGGGTCTTAAGCCCACTATTGATCTGCCATCCTCTAGCCTGGTATTGGGCTTCACGTGATGATCATTATAACGTAACCCGGTCCCTCCTGGGCGGGTGACTCTAATGGTCATATCCTCAACAAGACCACCGAACGACTACTACTGCTGCCAGAACGTGCCGCCGACGCGCTATTGTCGCCACTTCCCTATCGGAGCTGGCTTGACCTTGTCGATGATAGTCGGGAAGTCTCCGTGCATGTGCCCCTAAGGACTAGCACCCTAAAGCCGCAATTGTCGCCGTTGAATTCTTGCATAGATCTGAAGCACCGAACACCAAAACTCGCCACATGACGAGAAACCCTGACCTCACCGCCCCAAGGAGACGAGTAGAATCTACGACGGAGCTTCACCGAGTATGTCCATACGGACGAACTCGGGGAGGATCGAAACTCGAAAAACAATCTCGAAGACAAAGCACCGCCATCTGCATGAGCGCCACACCTGCAAGGACTAAAAACCCTAACCTAAGCTACTAGACGGAGCGGAGGCATCGGGATTCCCCTTCCTATCACCGGTTGGTGGTGCGGCGGGCAGAGGGGAGCCGAATCCACGGGCTCACCGGTGAAGTCTGGAGGGGAAAGTTTGCCCTAGATGGCTAGGGTTAGGGGACGAAACGAGAGTATAAACGTAAACATAGTCATGTCATCATCCAACAAGACATCATATAACTATTCCCGTTGTTTGTGTAGAATCACCCAATAAGAGGTGACATAATGACAAGTTTACGTGCTTGTGTGAGGTGCTTAGGTGACAGTGACTGACCTCTCATCCCCAAACCCTAGTCGCCCAGTTCTATACCACTACCAACACTCCTTGTCTTTAATTTCATCGTTGCTCAAGGTTGCCGTCGACGAGTCCACATGACCAGCGAGGTCAGCGGTGGCGAGGAAACCTCTCTCACTTGCATCTTTAGTCGGGCGTGAGCCAAATCTTGTAGGGCATTCAACCATGTAGTCGTTCTCTTCGGCGGGCAGCAACTATGGGACGACCATATAGTTGTGCTCCTAGTCGTCATTGGTAATGCTGCTCCGCTCCCTCCTCGATTCCCATGGTTGCCATGTTGTGGGTTTGTGGTTTAGTCAAGGTGTTGTATCAGTCATCCTCTCCCTCCCCTCCTTCATTTTCGTTCGGATCTGGAGTTCCGCCTCCTCCGGTCGTCCTTAGTAGATGCTGATTTGTGACCTCATTACGATGTTTCCACTGAGCTTTGGTGTTTCTCCACCTCCCCTCATTTTTCTTCGGCCAGATCTGGGCATCCCATCGTCGAATCTGGTGCCCCACCCCGCCTTGGTCGACGTTGTCCAGATCCTGGCATCAGACCACAAGATTTGGCATTCCGCTCTCTCTGTCGCCTCGCTCACCTTGATGTGACTGAATATGGTCTTTATTTTGGTCGTTTGGATGTGTGCAGTCCTCTCCGCGGTCATTGATGCCCTTCCCTTGTTGCTAGGTTAACCTCTCTTTTGCGGATCTTTCCCCACCTGGTTTCTCGGTGTGTGAGTCTGTTTGGTGGTGAGACATCTATGTGGTCGTGTTCTCCTTGCTTCGGTGCTATGCCAGTTATGATGTCGTGGTCGTCTTCACCCTGACACTCTTTTTCAAGCAAGTGTGACTTTGGACCATTGGCATGTGCCATCCTAGAGGGCTCGTGCTTATGCTATCGGGGTCATCTCTCTGAATTGTTGCAGGTCCTTCGATCTATGGTTGTGCTTTCTTACATGTCTGTTGTCCATACTCGTTCTTGCTTGGGTTGCTAGTCTTTTGCCTAAGTCGCTTGGTTGGTGCTTGTGTACAAAATCCTTAGACCATTCACCGTTTATTAGGTTGTGTTGTGCTCTCATGTTGTGCCAACTTTCGCATTGTGTTGGTCCTGCCATCTTTAGTGTTGCTATCTCCTTTCTATATTAATGAATACATGCAACTCTCGCAAATGGTTTGAAAAAAAGATAATATCAAGTGGAACTTGTGCAAGGGTTGTTTGATTACATATCTCTTTCCTCCCCCTAAAAATGAACTCCATATACTACTTCCTAAACTTAACCTCACTATGTTTAAGTGGTTTGGGAGGGTGGGAACTAGTCCTTGCCATAATCTTAACTCCCAATAAAATTTCCACTGATCTCCCTCTCCTTTCGCATACATAAACCCCATTTCGACTATATTTGAACACAATGCCAATTATTGCACACATTTCAAAGATATTTAATATTTAAAAGTTCAAAGTCAAACGCAACATAGGGGTTCAAATGAAATAAATAATAAGCATGATAAAGGCCTGATGATGCATGCTGAGTATTGCCTATGAGGTTCCGACAAGTGTTTCACAAGATCATTTCAGAGTTTGATGAGGACATCCCTACTAGTTATTCCCACAAGCACAGCTGCTCGAACTCCACAAATACAAGAGAAAATTACTAGAGCTCGCACATACAACTTAAATATAAGGTACTTTTTGTTTCTACAACTTTCTCTAGTACTCATGAGATTATGATGTAACACACTTTTCCTCCATAGTCACTTTTATTACCTCATATTGTAGCATTAAGAGGATATAAAGCATAATGTTCATACACCTGGCCTCACTCGACTAGGATGAACACAACCAACGCTAACACACACAAGAATAGATAAAGGTGACGACCAAAACAAAGTTACACTAGATCGATACCATGCACAATGTGATTTACGCGCGGTGGGTGGAGGGCGTGTTCGTGGACTATGTTGCCAACCATGCGGGGCTAAACACATCCCTCGTCACCTGCTCCAACAGTGTACACACCACCGTACACAATGGCGATGCTTTGGTCCTTGTAGAGTAGACCGTGAACAAAGCGAGTGCGTACGATGGATTTTTACCATAAAAACATGTCATTTCTACATAGCCAAAACAATCATAACAAGGTGCTCCTACTCTTACAACTGCATTAACTTGCATGGTATACCATCATGCTAGTGACTGTACATGTTGGAAACACTGCATGGTGGCTATAAGTTGTCTAAATCATGTATGTTTGTATTGTCAAGAAATGAAGGACCTAACATGATTTTTTATTTATAATGGTTTTTAAGGGGAGGTCATCATGGCTAGTTACATTAATATCATAGAACAATTAACTCATTCGCAATGCGCTAAATTTTTCTAATTCTCGACCCTTTTTTCAACTTCATGAACTTTTTTCAAATGCGTGAACTTTTTTAAATTCATGAACATTTTTATGATTTTTTAAAATTTGCTACCATTGTTTAGTTAAAAAAGTCGGTTGCCAGTTTTTCTTGAACAACACAACAACACGAGCGAAAGAAAGAAGACGAGCAACAAAAAGAAATCAAGCCGAGCAAACACACATGTGAGCGGTCTAGCAAGCTTATTTGTCCAGCCCATGTGCATGAGCGCCTGCTGTGCTACGACATCTAATAGACGCGGCTCGCTTCAGTGCTTGTAGTCGTCGCTAGGTGGTCCACGGACCTGGATGTAATTTTTATTATTTCTGGTGTTCGTTGTACATCTATGAATGAATATGAATAGATTGAAAGTTTTCTCGAAAAAACAAAAAATCTAACAGACGCTATATACCCCTAAAAAAATCCAACAGACGCTATAGGCTATGGCATTTCCTCTTTCTCTTTTGTGGTTTTTTAGCGCAAAAGAAAAGCCGATTCCAAATTTTCTATTTCCCGGCAAGTCTATGAGAGTCCTATTACGGATCCTCTGATCTTTAGCTTGAATGGTCGTGTTTTTATATAATTAGGTCTTTCTTCTGAGCTCTTCTATTACGGTACGGAAAAATCAAACCTATCACTCTCAAAGAATGGGTAAAAAGAATTCAAGCTAGGGGAGCATACTTGTATTTGTTGGAAATATGCCCTAGAGGCAATAATAAATGGTTATTATTATATTTCTTTGTTCATGGTAATTGTCTATTATTCATGCTATAATTGTATTGTCCGGAAGTCATAATACATGTGTGAATACATAGACCACAACGTGTCCCTAGTAAGCCTCTAGTTGACTAGCTCGTTGTTCAACAGATAGTCATGGTTTCCTGACTATGGACATTGGATGTCATTGATAATGGGATCACATCATTAGGAGAATGATGTGATGGACAAGACCCAATCCTAAGCATAGCATAAAAGATCGTGTAGTTTCGTTTGCTAGAGCTTTTCCAATGTCAAGTATCTTTTCCTTAGACCATGAGATCGTGCAACTCCCGGATACCGTAAGAGTGCTTTGGGTGTGCCAAACGTCACAACGTAACTGGGTGACTATAAAGGTGCACTACGGGTATCTCCGAAAGTGTCTGTTGGGTTGGCACGGATCGAGACTGGGATTTGTCACTCCGTGTGACGGAGAGGTATCTCTGGGCCGACTCGGTAATGCATCATCATAATGAGCTCAATGTGACTAAGGCGTTAGTCACGGGATCATGCATTGCGGTATGAGTAAAGAGACTTGCCGGTAACGAGATTGAACAAGGTATTGGGATACCGACGATCGAATCTCGGGCAAGTAACATACCGATTGACAAAGGGAATTGCATACGGATTGATTGAATCCTCGACACCGTGGTTCATCCGATGAGATCATCGTGGAACATGTGGGAGCCAACATGGGTATCCAGATCCCGCTGTTGGTTATTGGCCGGAGAGGCGTCTCGGTCATGTCTGCATGTCTCCCGAACCCGTAGGGTCTACACACTTAAGGTTCGGTGACGCTAGGGTTGTAGAGATATATGTATGCGGAAACCCGAAAGTTGTTCGGAGTCCCGGATGAGATCCCGGACATCACGAAAGGTTCCGGAATGGTCCGGAGGTGAAGAATTATATATAGGAAGTCAAGTTTCGGCCACCGGGAAAGTTTCGGGGGTTACCGGTATTGTACCGGGACCACCGGAAGGGTCCCGGGGGTCCACCGGGTGGGGCCACCTATCCCGGAGGGCCCCGTGGGCTGAAAGTGGAAGGGAACCAGCCCTTAGTGGGCTGGGGCGCCCCCCTTGGGCCTCCCCCCATGCGCCTAGGGTTGGGAACCCTAGGGGGGAGCTTCCCCCTTGCCTTGGGGGGCAAGGCACCCCTTCCCCCCCTTTGGCCGCCGCCCCCCTTGGAGATCCCATCTCCCTGGGCCGGTGCCCCCCCAGGGGGCCTATATAAAGGGGGGGGTGGGAGGGAGGGCAGCAACACACAGCCTTGGGCGCCTCCCTCCTCCCCTGCAACACCTCTCTCTCTCCCGCAGAAGCTCGGCGAAGCCCTGCCGGAGAACCGCTACATCCACCACCACGCCGTCGTGCTGCTGGATCTCCATCAACCTCTCCTTCCCCCTTGCTGGATCAAGAAGGAGGAGACGTCGCTGCACCGTACGTGTGTTGAACGCGGAGGTGCCGTCAGTTCGGCACTCGGTCATCGGTGATTTGGATCACGGCGAGTACGACTCCGTCATCCACGTTCATTGGAACGCTTCCGCTCGCGATCTACAAGGGTATGTAGATGCACTCCCTTCCCCTCGTTGCTAGTATACTCCATAGATGCATCTTGGTGAACGTAGGAAAATTTTAAAATTATGCTACGATTCCCTACAGTATTGTCAAGAAATGAAGGACCTAACATGATTTTTTTATTTATAATGGTTTTTAAGGGGAGGTCATCATGGCTAGCTACATTAATATCATAGAACAATTACCTCATTCGCAATGCGCTAAATTTTTCTAATTCTCGATCCTTTTTTCAACTTCATGAACTTTTTTCAAATGCGTGAACTTTTTTAAATTCATGAACATTTTTATGATTTTTTAGAATTTGCTACCATTGTTTAGTTAAAAAAGTTGGTTGCCAGTTTTCTTGAACAACACAACAACACGAGCGAAAGAAAAAAAGGCGAGCAACAAAAAGAAATCAAGCCGAGCAAACACACATGTGAGCGGTCTAGCAAGCTTATTTGTCCAGCCCATGTGCATGAGCGCCTGCTGTGCTACAACATCTAATAGACGCGGCTCGCTTCAGTGCTTGTAGTCGTCGCTAGGTGGTCCACGGACCTGGATGTAATTTTTATTATTTCTGGTGTTCGTTGTACATCTATGAATGAATATGAATAGATTGAAAGTTTTCTCGAAAAAACAAAAAATCTAACAGACGCTATATACCCCTAAAAAAAATCCAACAGACGCTATAGGCTATGGCATTTCCTCTTTCTCTTTTGTGTTTTTTTAGCGCAAAAGAAAAGCCGATTCCAAATTTTCTATTTCCCGGCAAGTCTATGAGAGTCCTATTACGGATCCTCTGATCTTTAGCTTGAGTGGTCGTGTTTTTATATAATTAGGTCTTTCTTCTGAGCTCTTCTATTACGGTACGGAAAAATCAAACCTATCACTCTCAAAGAATGGGTAAAAAGAATTCAAGCTAGGGGAGCATACACTCTCTAACTACCTATACTACGCCCCCATTGATTGGAAACCCTAGGGGAAAATGATCCGATAAACAAAGGAATTATATAGTACGAAGGCGGCGGCAGAGGGAGACGCGGGGAGCGGGGCACGGGGCGGAGAAGAGCTCGGGCGCCGATGGGCTCGGGCGGGCCTGTCCCGGGCCTAGGTGGGCCACAGCGGCGGGGAAGGCTCTGGATTGGGCGCGGGGGCGGCGACGATGACGTGGCGGGCTAGGGTTGGTTGGAGGCGGTGGTCGGACATGTCCGGCGGCGACAGAGACGTGTCCGGTGGCGCGAGGAGGGAGAAGGCTAGGGTTAGGGTAGGATTGATCCGAAATTTCGGGGGAGGGAGTGTTTATATAGGTAGAGGGAGCTAGGAGAGTCCAAATAAGGAGCGGTTTTCGCCCACACGATCGTGATCGAACGACCGAGAGCATGGAGGGGGTCTGGATGGGCTAGTGGGCTGTGGTGAAGGGGTGCTAGGCTGCAAAGAGAAGGGGGCTTCGGGCTACGCGGTTAACCGTTGGGGCATCAAACGACCTCCAAATGGAACGAAATTTGACGGACGGTCTACCGGTGCTATACCAAGGCCACTCAAAAAATCTCGGCCCATTCCGAGAACGTTTTTATGCCACTCATAAAATAATATTTCGGAGGTGCCGCGGGCGCGTGCAAGTGTGGTTGGGCTCAGAACGGACAACGGAGAGAACCGGGGGAACCCGAACGGATGCAAGTTTTGAAAAACATGAGGATGCAATGCAGATAATGACATAGCAAAATGCAACACGCAAGCAAATGACATGGCAACGACGGCGAATAACTGGAAGACACCTGGCGCATCGGATCCGGGGCGTTACAAAAGAGCCCGTGCGTTGCAACGGGAGAAAAAATAACACACGCTTTTAACCGAACAACCATCACTCAAGACCACAATAGGTCCATCTCCTTTATTTTAGCGAGGCATCACATTTGTGTTGCCGCTTATCCTCTTTCTCACCCTCGCCAGCGATGGCCTTAGTGTTCACACAAACCAAAACGTGTTTGAATGCGGTTAATCCTAAGGCGTCTCTCTCCCTCTTTCCTCCCTCTCACTTTCCCTCACTCCCGCGATGAGAAATCTGTTGTTTTCTCATGCGAGGTTTTTCAGAGGTATGCATGTGTAGTTATCGATATTTTCTTTTCCCTCTATGATTTTAATGGGCGTTTATTTGCAATCCAAATCGTCGTACGAAAGCAAAACAGATCGTGCGTTATAGATTATAAGTTTTCTTCCAAAATAAAATAATACTTAAATAATATTTAGCATGTAAAATAACATGATAATCAGATTCTACACATTTTTCTAATCAAATTTCATATATAACATGTTAAAATTGGAGTTACGGTTTATAAGATACGGATAATTTTAAAAAGTATTTGTTTGACTTAAATATCTTCCAAAATAATATTTAAAAATATTTAAAAGTTAAAAATAACATCATAGTTATATTCTACATATTTTTCTAATCAAATTTCATATATAACATGGTTAAATCGGAGTTAAATTTTAAAAGATATAGATAATTTAGAAAAACATTTGTTTGACTTAAATATGATCCGTGGATGAATTACCTAAAAGGTCAATGGTGTTTTCGAAAAAAATACAAAATAACGGTTCGGGCTATGACTTAAGTTCGGACTGCGGGTTGATTTAGAAAAACACAGGGCCTTTTTTGCAAAGAGGTGCGACCAACGGGCAAAAGCAGTCTGTGGTTTATTATTAGGTAGAGATTTGTATCCTAACTTACTTGTAAATATATATTTTGCATAAAGGATCAGATCTAAGCCTTCGCGAGAAGTACAAAGCATCTCAATCATAATATAAATTACACCTATATTCCGAGACCTGTCGTGGAGTTATCACGGCAGATGTCCTCGTGCAAGGACTTAGTCGTGGAGCCATCGCAGCTAGGAAGCTTAAAGGGGTTAAGCGGGACAAAGGATACGAGGATTATACTGGTTCGGCCCCTTACAGTGAAGGTAAAAGCCTACGTCCAGTTGAGGTTGTATTGATTAGGGTTTCGACGACCAGGAGCTAAACCGCCCTGCCTGGTTATCGATTTGGTCTTACTTGTCCCTGAACCGCCGCCGGGTCGTCCCTTTATATAGAGAGGTTGACGCCCCGCGGCTCTCAGAGTCCCGGCCGGCTTATAACAGTATCCGGCTCGGACTCTTATCTACTCTTGCCTTACATTACAAGTCTTGCCATAATGGCGGTTTATCACTACGGGCCTTAAGCCGCCTCCGGGTCTTAAGCCCACTATTGATCCGCCATCCTCTAGCCTGGTATTGGGCTTCACGTGATGATCATTATAACGTAACCCGGCCCCTCCTGGGCAGGTGACTCTAATGGTCATATCCTCAACATTAGGCCCCAGATTGATTTGAACCGGTTCATGTCAATCTTCAATCCATTTGAGAGAAAATCTTACGGCTTCTGCTTGTGCAAAGATTATAACCCGCCGTGACGTCATCTTCTGGATTCCTGGTAACCCGCCATGACGTCATCTTCCATTAAGTTCATTTTTTATTCTGTCATATCCCAACGGATCTTATCTTTAATGGCTATCCCGAAAATCGAGGCATTTTCGTGGCAAGATAATCACGTCGTGGCCTCCTCGTTTCTCGCGCCCATTCATCAGCCGTGCCTTATAAATATGCCCGGCCCATAAGCCTTCGTTCAGTCCTCTCCTCCATCGTCTTCTTCCTGTGACGCCCGAGAGCTCGAGCTCCGCCGCCGCCGCCGCGCCCCTGGTCTTCGTCAACCTCGGCCGTTGCATCACCCTGAACCGGTCCAGAGAAACGGCGGCAACCTCCGCATCTCTTCAGCGCCGGTAAGTCCTTGCCACTCCATAGAGTAGATCCGCATTAGGGTTCTTGTCGTTCTCCCCTGTTCTTCGCAGTTCGTCGCCATTTCTTCACAGTTCTTCCTACACGGCCCCTTGGATCCAGAAACCATATAGAGCTCATGCGGCTGTGGTTTCGCACCCATTTTCAACAGTAGCATGTCCCCTTTACTTGCAAAGAGATCTCCTTAGAGCTCATGAACTTCTCTGTATCATCTTTCTAGGTCTAGAATTTTTTTCTTTCTAGACGATCGTTTGATCCAAAATAATCCCTTCAACCTGTGAAACCTGTTTGTACAACACTTAGACAAAAATCTGCATCTATTAACCATGGCGGCTCATATCTCCGAGTTAAAAGAGGTCATGCGCTGTGAAATTTCCGGCTCATTCATGATAGAATTTTAAACAACTTGAATTATTTATGATATCCTCAGCGGCTTAGATAACCCGACACAATTAGCCATATGTCATTAGGCCCCTTCATAAGCCGCCGTCTTGAATACTGAACTGGAATCTTCCTCCGGCTTATATTTGAACCGGACATTTTCTTCTGTCATAGGCTTTCGTCTTTCACAATGCCGCCCAAGGCTCCCAAGGCACCCATTACGTGCAACTGGGTGAGATCCAACGTTACTGATGATACCTTAGATGATTTTGTGAAGACGGGTTACCTGCCTAGGAAAGAGGTCATGTCCTATCGTGCCCCTGACCCGTCCGAAGAAAGACCTCAACCAAGAGATGGAGAAGTGGTGATATTTGCTGATCACATGAGCCGGGGTTTTGCACCTCCCGGCTCAAAATTCTTTAGAGACGTCCTGAACTTCTTCGATCTGCGACCTCAAGACATTGGACCCAATTCCGTGTCAAACATTTGTAACTTTCAAGTGTTCTGTGAAGTATATCTTGGAGAAGAGCCCAGCCTACTGCTCTTTAGGGAGCTATTTTACTTGAACCGCCAGAATGAGTGCGCCAACGGGCCTAGCTTGGAACTTGGTGGAATTTCAATCCAACGACGGAGAGATTGCCTCTTTCCTTATGCTGAACCGCTAAGCCACCCAAAGGACTGGAACCAGACATGGTTCTACTGCCAGGATACTTCTCCGGCTGATGAGAACCCTCTGCCCGGCTTTCGCGCCCTACGTCTGGACTCAAATCACCCCCTGCCAGACAAGCTATCTCAAGCTGAGCGACAACCGCTTATTCCCACCATCAACAAGATCAAGGCTCTTCTGGGAAACGGCCTTAACGGTGTTGATCTGGTCCGGGTCTGGATTGCTTGGCGGGTGATTCCCTTGAGCCGCCGCCCCGGCTTAATGTGTGATTACACGGGCCGGAAGGATGATCCTCTACGGCACAGCCCCAACGACCTACCTGAGGACGTCGTTGACGACATGACCAAGTCCCTTTTGAACGAGAGCTTAGCAGACTGCGGGAGGACAGGCTTAAGTCCCTTCTGCAAGGCTAACCCGGCTCCAGCGGTAAGCTACTGATCTGAGCACCTTATTTTCCAATTTATCAATTTTCATCTTAACCTCAAGGAACCTTTGTTGTATTTTTCAGGCTGATGATAAGTTCTGGAAGGTCAGGTATGACCATGAGGCTGCTAAGAAAGCCAGGAAGGTTAAGAAAGCCGCCAGGAGAGCCTCTCCCCGCAAGAAGGGGAGTAAGCCTAGCGCCTCAGAGCTGCTTCAGCTGGATGACTCCTCCAAGTCAGAGGTAACCCTTCATTCTTAAGCTCTTCTCTTGTTTTTTGTTTGTTCTTAACCACCTTATTGACATTGATTATCAGCAGGAGGACACCGGAGCGAGTAACCCAGTGATTGAAGAGGTAACTATACTTTCCTCCGACTCGGACCCCTTGCCAAGGCTGAAAGTCCGAAGAGTAACCCGGAAAGTAAGATTTTCGCATCCTTTAGCTTATCAAGATCCTCAATTTCTTTTGAAGCAACAGATTCATGAGAGTCGGAGGCAAACTCGGGCCAGCAAGGATGCAGACCTCTCCTCCGGCTTACCCGAAGCATCAAGAAAGCGCCGGACCGAGGTTATCTCCAACTTATATCCTTTTCATGCTTTGGCGGGCATCACTCGCCAACCACTCAATTCTTCTGATTCAAACTATCAGGAAACTTCACCTTCCTCCGGTGACTCCATGCAATCTAACTTGCCGGCTTTCAAGACCGCACCCGGGTAATGATGATCATCTCATTTTGTGCTTATCTTATTTATGTTTTTTGTACTAACCTTTTGACTTTCAGTGCCCAAGCCAAGCTCAGCAAGAGGGCAAAGAAAAGTAAACCGGTCGAAGAGCCGGTCTTAACTGAACCCAACGCCTCTGCCTCTGAGCCGCCTTCTGCACCAGCTCCGGAAACCGCCGCTTCAACTGAAGAACAAACCATGGCGGGTTCTGACAACCCGGAGATTCCCAGCTCAGCTCAACCGGCCGATGACCCGGATGTGGTGATTACCCGGACCAAATATGTTGAGCCGGGAAGACCCACTGTGCTGGCCAGATGCTCTGCCAAAGAAGAACCGCTGGAGCGCCGCAGGGCCAGACTGGAGATCACTGACTATGCTAACTTGAGCATTGGAGACATTGTTTCTGGTTACATTGGTCAAGTGCACAACAGCCGGGACCTGGAGATTGACATGGTAAAGCAGATACAACAAAAATCTGAGGTACAAC
This sequence comes from Aegilops tauschii subsp. strangulata, assembly GCF_002575655.3. Taxonomy (NCBI): domain Eukaryota; kingdom Viridiplantae; phylum Streptophyta; class Magnoliopsida; order Poales; family Poaceae; genus Aegilops; species Aegilops tauschii. The sequence continues at coordinate 409,340,460 of NC_053037.3, forward strand.
TCTCTTGCTTACTCCATAGTCATCCTTACCATGCTAGCCCCCAAGTCTATTACTTATGATAGAATACGTTGTAGACTCAACTTCCGGCTTACCTTCATGAACCGGCAATTATAAATAGAATCTTTCAGCATACATTAGCCCCCAAGTGCCAAGCGTCTTTGCTTGCAAAATGCTTGGGACTTTACTGTTGCATGATAATTACTCAAACTGTAACCCGGAATTTGTATAGGCTGCCTGCAAGAAATTTGAATCTGAAATCTCTGAGCTGAAGAACCGCCTGAAGACTCAGGAAACTGAGACCCGGAAGGCCAATGCCAAATTTGAGTTCAGTGTTGCTGCACAAGAAAAACTGAAGAAGAAATTTGAAACAGAAAGAAAGACTTGGGCCGAGGAGAAAACTGCCTTGCTCAGCCGGGCCGAGCAAGCGGAGGCTGCTCTGACTGAGAGAACCGCCGAACTCTCCGGCTTAAAACACCATGTGTCACAGATGGTCTCCGCAATCTTTGGTAAGTCATTCTGCAAGCTTTTAACAAGTTTACATTCTTTATGTCTCATAAGTCCCACCATTGCCATCAACTTACCTGACTTTGTTATACAGGTCCCAGAAGCTCCAACCTTAATCAGAATGTTCTGACCAAGCTGGAGGCTGTTTATACCTTGGTGGAGCAACTCTACACCGGGTCACAGCGTGCTTTAGCCGTTGTGGCTCTGTCCAATGAGGTTCCGACTCACCTGGCGGACGTACTCAGGCGGCTTGCCGTTCTTCCTCAGCGCTTCAAGAGCTAAGACGGGCCTCTGCAAGAGCCGGAGCTATAGCTGCTCTGAGCCGGGCCAAGGCTTTTCTCCTGGAGCTAGACCCGGCCGACATCGCTCTTGGATACCCCAGCCTGAAGGAAGACGGGACCCCCTTCGACCAGAAAGACTTCGCCGCCTGTGTGAAAAGCGTGCGCCCGGTGGCTACCATGATTGGGAATGACACAGATCTTACCAAGTATCAGCCGGGCTATGACGCGGAGAATCAGAGGATCCCAACTCCACGCTATGAAGCAATCAGCCTGATCCCGCCGACTCGTAAGCACACCTTCGCCCCAGAAGATGACCCGGCCGGGTTAATTGATGATGAGGCTCAATTTGAAGCTTTGAGCGGCATTGACTGGAAATCATCAACCTTCCAGGTCATGGGAACAGCCGGAGGAGCGGAGAGGGATGAGCCGGAAGCTTTGACCCAACAAGCACCTTGATTTTTAGGCGGCTCATGGTTACACCTTAAAACAATGCCTCACCTTTTGGACTCGGGGAGTCCTGTAATAGAGTAGGACAAATACTTAATTTTGTCGTGCCATCGTGCACGTGTGCAGCGCTTAACTCTGTTGAAGCTGCTCTTTTATATTCCTCCGGGTTATGTTTGATCATTTACTTTCCTTAAGCTTAAAGAGCTGTCTTTAATTGTCCTGCATAGGAAAACAAATCACAAGTCTCTAGGCGGCTTACCGCATGGAGAGTCACATGTTTTACATATAACCCGGAATATGAATGGAGGTCGTAAGAGACCGGCACTCGATCATATCTTCGAGATAACCATAAGAGCATACCTGCCAGCCTTCAAGTACACTTCCGGTTTATGTAACCCAAATAATGAGGTTGAGAACGCAAGTCCGGCTCAACAGCATCGATAATGCTTATTGTGTGCTACCAACATTGTTAATCAAATTTAAGCCGGCAGAGTAAGAACCGCCCTTGCACATTATTGATATGATCAAAAAAACTTATTGCCAACCAAAAGATCAAAATTTAGGGGCTTCTGGTTCGAATACGACCAGAGAACCGTCCCAAAGGGGTTAAGCTAAGATTCGAATACGATCATATAGCCCCCAGTGGGTTTGGCGTTGCCGATCAAGAGGGTACCGACAGCTATGTTCTCTTAGGTTCGAATACGACCCATGTTTGAACAGGAAGCCCCCAAATGACCTTAAGAGTTGTTTAACGACGCTGATTCGAATACGATCCACGTCGGTTCCCAAAGGGGGTTGAGCTATGATTCAAATATGATCAAGGAAAACTCCCCAATGAGCTCGGCAATTTGCCAATCAAGTGGGTATCGACAGCTATGTTCTCTTTGGTTCGAATACGACCTATGTTTGAATAGGAAGCCCCCAAGTGATCATATTGTTAACGGCTAGATTCGAATACGATCATAAGCCGGATCCACCTCCATGTAATGTTGTAATGGAAATAACACATTTACCTTTGGAGGAGAAAAGGACAGAGGTTCTTATCAATCAAACCCATACGACGGAAGGTCTCATAATAGAGGATGTTGATGCTGCTGCCTCCGTCCATGAGCACTTTAGTGAATTTATATCCCCCCACCCGCGGAGCCACCACCAGGGCCAGGTGACCCGGATTGTCAACCCAGGGAGGGTGATCTCCCCTACTCCACACAATAGGCTGCTCAGACCATCTTAAATAGCGTGGAACCGCCGGCTCAACAACATTCACAGCCCTTTTATGAAGCTTCTGATCTCGCTTGCACAGATTGGTGGTAAACACATGATACTGTCCACCATTGAGCTGCTTTGGATTGGTCTGGTATCCCCCTGCTGCTGCTGCTGATGACCCTGGCCGGACTGCTGATTAAAGCCCCCTTGAACATTCTGAGAATCGGAATTTGAACCGCCGCCCGGGCCATGAAAGCCGCCAGCGCCTGAGCCGCCGCCCGGGCCACTGTTGGCATTGAAGCATTGAAATTTTTAAAGGCCTTCATGATTGCGCAGTCCTTCCACAGATGAGTGGCCGGCTTCTCCCTAGAGCCATGCCTTGGACAAGGCTTATTCAACAACTGCTCAAGCGTCGGGCCTGACCCGCCGGCGCGGGGAGGTGGTCTCCCCTTGCGCCGGTGGTTGTTACCCTGTGAACTGGCGTTGGCCACAAACTCCATACTGCCATTAACCTTATGCTTGTTACCTCCCTGGTTCGCCGGGTTATGCTGGGGGCCCTTGCCATTGCCATTCCGTTTTCCCTTCCCTGTCCTTTCATCATCCGACGCGGGATCCTTGGTACTATCAGAGTCGGCGTACTTAACCAGAGCCGCCATCAGCGTACCCATATCATTGCAATCGCGCTTGAGCCGCCCGAGCTTCATCTTCACGGGCGCAAAACGACAATTCTGCTCTAACATTAAGACTGCAGAGCCGGCATCCATCTTATCGGATGAATGTATTATCTCTTTGACCCGGCAAACCCAATGGGTTGTAGACTTACCCTCCTGCTGCTTACAGTTAGTCAAATCCACGATTGACATAGACTGCCTACAGGTATCTTTGAAGTTTTGGATGAACCGGGCTTTTAGCTCAGCCCAAGACCCGATAGAATTCGGTGGCAGCCCTTTCAACCAAGTGCGGGCAGTCCCATCTAACATCATGGTGAAGTACTTGGCCATTGCCGCTTCACTGACCTCCAGCAACTCCATAGCCATCTCGTAACTCTCGATCCATGCTCCGGGTTGTAAATCGGCTGTGTAATTAGGCACTTTCCTTGGCCCTTTGAAATCCTTGGGCAGACGTTCGTTACGGAGAGCCGGCAACCAGACAAGGAACACCTCCAGTCCTCGTAGGTATACCCGCGTCGATGGAAGCCGTCGGATAAGCCGGGAGTGGCTGGTAAGCCGTCAACTGAGCCGCCTGCTCCGCCTCTCGTCGTGCTCTGTCTTGGTCTACCACGTTAAAAGCTCCACCCTGAACCGGACCGTGGCCTGGAGGCAAATCACGGTGTCGGACGTTGCTAGAGCCGGTCGCTGAGACCATATGCCTGCTATAACTCGGGCTCCGGCGTGGACGAGGGGTTGAATGAATCACGAGCCAAAAAGACACACAAGATATGATGGCACCCATGTAAACATAGCAAGTAATATGACAGATTCAGACTTAGTGAAAATAACAGTGCATGGCAGGAACAACGATAAGTAGGCATGTTGGTGAGCTTGAACCACTCACTACAGAGCAATACATGGCATGAAAAGGTAACCAACAGTAAGATGGCATAAATATGAAGCTAAGAATGGCAATAGCATAGTCATAGGGTACATGGATCACTAGCAAAACACATGGCAATAACGAACTTCATGTTAACAGTCTGACAACAACATTACTTAGCAACTTTAGAGCATGATTACAACAAGCTACAGCAGTCTATAAATGCAAACAAGAGCATGGGTGGATAGAACATAACATGTATAAAAAACACCATTAGTGAACATCTCCAGATTATACATAGAACTCATGGTGACAGTAGGTTTACATGGCATCACAATGTTACAGCTACAGACTTGGCAGAAATGACTAAGTCACAGAAATCAGCAACATCATGGAGGCTACTTTGCATGCTTGTGCTAGTCACCATATAGATCACAAAAATACAAGACAAGCACCCCTGTAAAGATGGCATGATGTAGTTCAAAACTCATGTAGAGATCATGCTCATAGGATGCACACACAAAATGCAATGAAAAACACAAATCACCAAGTTATAACAGTTTCAGCAGGTTAACATCATATAGCACTATTGCAACGATGATTAGGGCATCAATATGGACTCAAAAAATCATGGCACAATGGATCGAAATGAAGAGAATCTCACAACGAACATTTTGATATATCATATGCATGAAACGGAGCAGCACACATGAAGCTAGATCCAACTTTAACTGTGCCACCTCCACGTCATGCTGAGCTTGATCCGCCGGGGCAACCATAGCGGTCAACAGGACCGTCATCTTGTCTGTGAGATCCATCAGCACCTAAGCCGGCGAGGGCACAGGGCTTCCTGACCCGGCGGCGGGGTTTTGAACAGGTTGTGCGCCGGCCATGAAGATTCCAACCCGGCTCGGCGGCTCAAAAGGGTCCGGAATGCTGTCGCCATCGGAACAACCCCTGAGCCTGCCATCTTGAAGTTGATACAACGAGTTTGACTCATCCGTGGACGACTCACCGTCAGAGCGGGCGGCCGTCTCATCACCAGATCCAGATCCTTCAGAGAGCTCTCCATGGATGCATCCCACGAAAGCATGCTTCAAGGCAGGCAAAGTTCGGGCGGGTCGTACACGCTGAGCCGTCTCGATGAGATCGGCGCCAAGGTCCGGCTCAGGGCCCGGCTCACCAATCTTGCCAATAAAGATATGGATTCCGCCGAAGGGGACCCGGTACCCGTACTCAACTGAGCCGGCGTCGGGGCCCCAATTTGCATCGTCGATGTAGAGCCTGCCGCGACGACTCTGGGTCATCCGGCCCACATCGTATCCCTTGAGCCCTTCGAAGCTGCCCTTCAAGAACTCAAATCGACCGTGCGCTGGCCCCACGGTGGGCGCCAACTGTCGTGGAGTTATCACGGCAGATGCCCTCGTGCAAGGACTTAGTCGTGGAGCCATCGCAGCTAGGAAGCTTAAAGGGGTTAAGCGGGACAAAGGATACGAGGATTATACTGGTTCGGCCCCTTACAGTGAAGGTAAAAGCCTACGTCCAGTTGAGGTTGTATTGATTAGGGTTTCGACGACCAGGAGCTAAACCGCCTTGCCTGGTTATCGATTTGGTCTTACTTGTCCCTGAACCGCCGCCGGGTCGTCCCTTTATATAGAGAGGTTGACGCCCCGCGGCTCTCAGAGTCCCGGCCGGCTTATAACAGTATCCGGCTCGGACTCTTATCTACTCTTGCCTTACATTACAAGTCTTGCCATAATGGCGGTTTATCACTACGGGCCTTAAGCCGCCTCCGGGTCTTAGGCCCACTATTGATCCGCCATCCTCTAGCCTGGTATTGGGCTTCACGTGATGATCATTATAACGTAACCCGGCCCCTCCTGGGCGGGTGACTCTAATGGTCATATCCTCAACAAGACCACCGAACGACTACTACTGCTGCCAGAACGTGCCGCCGACGCGCTATTGTCGCCACTTCCCTATCGGAGCTGGCTTGACCTTGTCGATGATAGTCGGGAAGTCTCCGTGCACGTGCCCCTAAGGACTAGCACCCTAAAGCCGCAATTGTCGCCGTTGAATTCTTGCATAGATCTGAAGCACCGAACACCAAAACTCGCCACATGACGAGAAACCCTGACCTCACCGCCCCAAGGAGACGACTAGAATCTACGACGGAGCTTCACCGAGTATGTCCATACGGACGAACTCGGGGAGGATCGAAACTCGAAAAACAATCTCGAAGACAAAGCACCGCCATCCGCATGAGCGCCACACATGCAAGGACTAAAAACCCTAACCTAAGCTACTAGACGGAGCGGAGGCATCGGGATTCCCCTTCCTGTCACCGGTTGGTGGTGCGGCGGGCAGAGGGGAGCCGAATCCACGGGCTCGCTGGTGAAGTCTGGAGGGGAAAGTTTGCCCTAGATGGCTAGGGTTAGGGGACGAAACGAGAGTATAAACGTAAACATAGTCATGTCATCATCCAACAAGACATCATATAACTATTCCCGTTGTTTGTGTAGAATCACCCAATAAGAGGTGACATAATGACAAGTTTACGTGCTTGTGTGAGGTGCTTAGGTGACAGTGACTGACCTCTCATCCCCAAACCCTAGTCGCCCAGTTCTATACCACTACCAACACTCCTTGTCTTTAATTTCATCGTTGCTCAAGGTTGCCGTCGACGAGTCCACATGACCAGCGAGGTCAGCGGTGGCGAGGAAACCTCTCTCACTTGCATCTTTAGTCGGGCGTGAGCCAAATCTTGTAGGGCATTCAACCATGTAGTCGTTCTCTTCGGCGGGCAGCAACTATGGGACGACCATATAGTTGTGCTCCTAGTCGTCATTGGTAATGCTGCTCCGCTCCCTCCTCGATTCCCATGGTTGCCATGTTGTGGGTTTGTGGTTTAGTCAAGGTGTTGTATCAGTCATCCTCTCCCTCCCCTCCTTCATTTTCGTTCGGATCTGGAGTTCCGCCTCCTCCGGTCGTCCTTAGTAGATGCTGATTTGTGACCTCATTACGATGTTTCCACTGAGCTTTGGTGTTTCTCCACCTCCCCTCATTTTTCTTCGGCCAGATCTGGGCATCCCATCGTCGAATCTGGTGCCCCACCCCGCCTTGGTCGACGTTGTCCAGATCCTGGCATCAGACCACAAGATTTGGCATTCCGCTCTCTCTGTCGCCTCGCTCACCTTGATGTGACTGAATATGGTCTTTATTTTGGTCGTTTGGATGTGTGCAGTCCTCTCCGCGGTCATTGATGCCCTTCCCTTGTTGCTAGGTTAACCTCTCTTTTGCGGATCTTTCCCCACCTGGTTTCTCGATGTGTGAGTCTGTTTGGTGGTGAGACATCTATGTGGTCGTGTTCTCCTTGCTTCGGTGCTATGCCAGTTATGATGTCGTGGTCGTCTTCACCCTGACACTCTTTTTCAAGCAAGTGTGACTTTGGACCATTGGCATGTGCCATCCTAGAGGGCTCGTGCTTATGCTATCGGGGTCATCTCTCTGAATTGTTGCAGGTCCTTCGATCTATGGTTGTGCTTTCTTACATGTCTGTTGTCCATACTCGTTCTTGCTTGGGTTGCTAGTCTTTTGCCTAAGTCGCTTGGTTGGTGCTTGTGTACAAAATCCTTAGACCATTCACCGTTTATTAGGTTGTGTTGTGCTCTCATGTTGTGCCAACTTTCGCATTGTGTTGGTCCTGCCATCTTTAGTGTTGCTATCTCCTTTCTATATTAATGAATACATGCAACTCTCGCAAATGGTTTGAAAAAAAAGATAATATCAAGTGGAACTTGTGCAAGGGTTGTTTGATTACATATCTCTTTCCTCCTCCTAAAAATGAACTCCATATACTACCTCCTAAACTTAACCTCACTATGTTTAAGTGGTTTGGGAGGGTGGGAACTAGTCCTTGCCATAATCTTAACTCCCAATAAAATTTCCACTGATCTCCCTCTCCTTTCGCATACATAAACCCCATTTCGACTATATTTGCACACAATGCCAATTATTGCACACATTTCAAAGATATTTAATATTTAAAAGTTCAAAGTCAAACGCAACATAGGGGTTCAAATGAAATAAATAATAAGCATGATAAAGGCATGATGATGCATGCTGAGTATTGCCTATGAGGTTCCGACAAGTGTTTCACAAGATCATTTCGGAGTTTGATGAGGACATCCCTACTAGTTATTCCCACAAGCACAGCTGCTCGAACTCCACAAATACAAGAGAAAATTACTAGAGCTCGCACATACAACTTAAATATAAGGTACTTTTTGTTTCTAGAACTTTCTCTAGTACTCATGAGATTATGATGTAACACACTTTTTCTCCATAGTCACTTTTATTACCTCATATCGTAGCATTAAGAGGATATAAAGCATAATGTTCATACACCTGGCCTCACTCGACTAGGATGAACACAACCAACGCTAACACACACAAGAATAGATAAAGGTGACGACCAAAACAAAGTTACACTAGATCGATACCATGCACAATGTGATTTACGCGCGGTGGGTGGAGGGCGTGTTCGTGGACTATGTTGCCAACCATGCGGGGCTAAACACATCCCTCGTCACCTGCTCCAACAGTGTACACACCACCGTACACAATGGCGATGCTTTGGTCCTTGTAGAGTAGACCGTGAACAAAGCGAGTGCGTACGATGGATTTTTACCATAAAAACATGTCATTTCTACATAGCCAAAACAATCATAACAAGGTGCTCCTACTCTTACAACTGCATTAACTTGCATGGTATACCATCATGCTAGTGACTGTACATGTTGGAAACACTGCATGGTGGCTATAAGTTGTCTAAATCATGTATGTTTGTATTGTCAAGAAATGAAGGACCTAACATGATTTTTTATTTATAATGGTTTTTAAGGGGAGGTCATCATGGCTAGTTACATTAATATCATAGAACAATTAACTCATTCGCAATGCGCTAAATTTTTCTAATTCTCGACCCTTTTTTCAACTTCATGAACTTTTTTCAAATGCGTGAACTTTTTTAAATTCATGAACATTTTTATGATTTTTTAAAATTTGCTACCATTGTTTAGTTAAAAAAGTCGGTTGCCAGTTTTTCTTGAACAACACAACAACACGAGCGAAAGAAAGAAGACGAGCAACAAAAAGAAATCAAGCCGAGCAAACACACATGTGAGCGGTCTAGCAAGCTTATTTGTCCAGCCCATGTGCATGAGCGCCTGCTGTGCTACGACATCTAATAGACGCGGCTCGCTTCAGTGCTTGTAGTCGTCGCTAGGTGGTCCACGGACCTGGATGTAATTTTTATTATTTCTGGTGTTCGTTGTACATCTATGAATGAATATGAATAGATTGAAAGTTTTCTCGAAAAAACAAAAAATCTAACAGACGCTATATACCCCTAAAAAATCCAACAGACGCTATAGGCTATGGCATTTCCTCTTTCTCTTTTGTGTTTTTTTAGCGCAAAAGAAAAGCCGATTCCAAATTTTCTATTTCCCGGCAAGTCTATGAGAGTCCTATTACGGATCCTCTGATCTTTAGCTTGAATGGTCGTGTTTTTATATAATTAGGTCTTTCTTCTGAGCTCTTCTATTACGGTACGGAAAAATCAAACCTATCACTCTCAAAGAATGGGTAAAAAGAATTCAAGCTAGGGGAGCATACACTCTCTAACTACCTATACTACGCCCCCATTGATTGGAAACCCTAGGGGAAAATGATCCCATAAACAAAGGAATTATATAGTATGAAATAGCAAAAAAACAGACTAATTCGATTCTAAAAAATCGATAATAGATATTTTATTCTGCTTAAATTGTCCCGACAAGGAGAGATATTCAATATTTGAATCAGATTGGATTTCGTAGTATACCAATGTGAGCCAAACTATTACTATTTCATCTAACTTGAATATCCAAGGACTGAATTTGACTATGGATTCTGATAACTCGAGAAGTTTTTATTTGGTTATGATCCAAAAAGAAAAAATAAAGGTTTAACAAGCCATGAGAAAATAGAGTAAAGTAACCATACGTTCTGTTTGCATAACGTGTATACGCCACGCCATACAATTGAAATAGAAACATGGGACGATTCCAGAATTTTGAATAGATCCGTGGGGATGAGAGAAGTTGTTGTTGAGAAATATGAAATTGGAAAGGAAGTCAAACTCCCTATGGAACCTGTGATCGGTTGTACCTGTACTTTAGTGATACGAAAACTCGCTATTCACTCAGTTTCTGGTCAATAATAAGATTATGTAGGAGAGATGGCCGAGTGGTTCAAGGCTAGCATTGGAACTGCTATGTAGGCTTTTGTTTACCGAGGGTTCAAATCCCTCTCTTTCCATTTCTGTTAATTCACCAATGTTACCGACCACAATGAAATTTCTAGTAAGAGGAAAATCCGCCGACTTTCTAAATCGTGAGGGTTCAAGTCAAGTCCCTCTATCCCCAATAAAAAGCCCATTTTACTTCCTAACTATTGTACCAACCTCTATTTTTCATTAATGGTTCAAACAAGATTCACTATCTTTCTTATTGTACTCTTTCACAAACGGATCCGAACTGACTTCTTTGGATCTTATCCCATTCATACAAATGAACATATTATAGTATAAGCAAGTAATCCCTATTATTAAGTAAGTCATTCACAATCCATATCATTATCCTGATATTTACTAAGTCCAATTTGAGAATACTTTTTTCTTTTTTAGTCCCTTTAATTGACATAGATACAAGTACTCTACTAGGATGATGCACAATAAATAGTCAGGATAGCTCAGTTGGTAGAGCAGAGGATTGAAAATCCTCGTGTCACCAGTTCAAATCTGGTTCCTGGCATAGAACGAACAATGAATGCCTTTTCGGGAAATAAAAGGGTCGGCGAGGGAAAAGCTGGAGCTAAGGGGAAGCAGAATCAACAAGAAATCCAGGAAATCCCAGTGAAAAAAATGGTTTTCTCGACTCGTGCATAGATATAAAATAGCAAAAGTATGGTTCAGAGTCTTTTCTTTCTTATTTGAAATCCAAATCGAAATGCCTCAACTTGATAAATTGACTTATTTCTCACAATTTTTCTGGTTATGTCTTCTCCTCTTTACTTTTTATATTCTCTTATTTAATAATAATAATGGAATACTTGGAATTACCAGTCTATCCGAAGTATCCCAATGGTGTAAGACCGTCGACTATTTGGGAAAAGGAGAAGAGTACGTTTTTATTATCCATGAATGAGATCTTAATGAGCTGCCCCCCGAACATGAAGGTTTTTGGCAACAGGGGGGAGGTGGCGAAGATCACAACGTATATGATGATTCTGTGGAGAGTGATGATTCATCAACTGATGAATCGGATCTTGCTACCTCTTGAGCACTGCGTTGGTTTTCCCTTGAAGAGGAAAGGGTGATGCAGCAAAGTAGCGTAAGTATTTCCCTCAGTTTTTGAGAACCAAGGTATCAATCCAGTAGGAGGCCACGCACGAGTCCCCGCACCTACACAAACAAATAAATCCTCGCAACCAACGCAATAAAGGGGTTGTCAATCCCTTCACGATCACTTACGAGAGTGAGATCTGATAGATATGATAAGATAATATTTTTGGTATTTTTATGATAAAGATGCAAAGTAAAGAAAACAAAATAAAAAGGGCACCAGAAATAGCTTGTTGTCGGGAGATTAATATGATGGAAAATAGACCCGGGGGCCATAGGTTTCACTAGTGGCTTCTCTCAAGAGCATAAGTATTACAGTGGGTGAACAAATTGCTATTGAGCAATTGACAGAATTGAGCATAGTTATGAGAATATCTAGGTATGATCATGTATATAGGCATCACGTCCGAGACAAGTAGACCAACTCCTGCCTGCATCTACTACTATTACTCCACACATCGACCACTATCCAGCATGCATCTAGAGTATTAAGTTCATAAGAACAGAGTAACGCTTTAAGTAAGATGACATGATGTAGAGGGATAAACTCATGCAATATGATATAAACCCCATCTTGTTATCCTCGATGGCAACAATACAATACGTGCCTTGCTGCCCCTACTGTCACTGGGAAAGGACACCGCAAGATTGAACCCAAAGCTAAGCACTTCTCCCATTGCAAGAAAGATCAATCTAGTAGGCCAAACCAAACTGATAATTCGAAGAGACTTGCAAAGATAACCAATCATACATAAAAGAATTCAGAGAAGATTCAAATATTGTTCATAGATAAACTTGATCATAAACCCACGATTCATCGGTCTCAACAAACACACCGCAAAAGAAGATTACATCGAATAGATCTCCACAAGAGAGGGGGAGAACATTGTATTGAGGTCCAAAAAGAGAGAAGAAGCCATCTAGCTAATAACTATGGACCCGAAGGTCTGAGGTAAACTACTCACACATCATCGGAGAGGCTATGGCGTTGAAGTAGAAGCCCTCCATGATCGATGCCCCCTCCGGCGGAGCTCCGGAAAAGGCCCCAAGATGGGATCTCATGGGTACAGAAGGTTGCGGCGGTGGAATTAGGTTTTTGGCTCCGTATCTGGTAGTTTGGGGGTACATAGGTATATATAGGAGGAAGAAGTATGTCGGTGGAGCAACGTGGGGCCCACGAGGGTGGAGGGCGCGCCTGGGGGGGGGGGGTAGGCGCGCCCCTACCTCGTGCCCTCCTAGTTGATGTCTTGACGTAGGGTCCAAGTCCTCTGGATCACGTTCGTTCCGAAAATCACGTTCCCGAAGGTTTCATTCCGTTTGGACTCCGTTTGATATCCTTTTTCTGCGAAACTCTGAAATAGGCAAAAAACATCAATTCTGGGCTGGGCCTCCGGTTAATAGGTTAGTCCCAAAAATAATATAAAAGTGTATAATAAAGCCCAATAATGTCCAAAACAGAATATAATATAGCATGGAACAATAAAAAATTATAGATACGTTGGAGACGTATCAAGCATCCCCAAGCTTAATTCCTGCTCGTCCTCGAGTAGGTAAAAACAGAATTTTTGATGTGGAATGCTACTTGGCATAATTTCAATATAATTCTTCTTATTGTGGCATGAATGTTCAGATTTGATATGATTCAAGATAAAAGTTTAATGTTGACATAAAAACAATAATACTTCAAGCATACTAACTAAGCAATTATGTCTTATCAAAATAACATAGCCAAAGCAAGTTATCCCTACAAAATCATATAGTCTGGCTATGCTCCATCTTCCCCACACAAAATATTCATATCATGTATGACCCCGGTTTTAGCCAAGCAATTGGTTCATAATTTTTAACGCGCTTCAGCCTTTTCAACTCTTACGCAATACATGAGCGCAAACCATGGATATAGCACTATGGTGGAATAAGGTATAATGGTAGGGATTATGTGGGAAGACAAAAAGGGAGAAAGTCTCACATCAACGAGGCTAATCAACAGGCTATGGAGATGCCCATCAATTGATGTTAATGCGAGGAGTAGGGATTTCCATGCAACGGATGCACTAGAGCTATAAGTGTATGAAAGCTCAAAAAGAAACTAAGTGGGTGTGCATCCAACTTGCTTGCTCACGAAGACCTCGGGCATTTGAGGAAGCCCATCATTGGAATATGCAAGCCAAGTTCTATAATGAAACTTCCCACTAGTATATGAAAGTGACAAAATGAGAGACTCTCTATTATGAAGATCATGGTGCTACTTTGAAGCACAAGTGTGGTAAAAGGATAGTAACGTTGTCCCATCTCTCTTTTTCTCTCATTTTTTTATTTGGGCCTTTTCTCTTTTTTTTATGGCCTCTTTTTTATTATTTATTTAGTCCGGAGTCTCATCCCGACTTGTGGGGGAATCATAGTCTCCATCATCCTTTCCTCACTTGGGACAATGCTCTAATAATGATGATCATCACACTTTTATTTACTTACAACTCAATACTTAGAACAAAATATGACTCTATATGAATGCCTCCGGCGGTGTACCGGGATATGCAATGAATCAAGAGCGACATGCATGAAAGAATTATGAACGGTGGCTTTGCCACAAATACAATGTCAACTACATGATCATGCAAAGCAATATGACAATAATGGAGCGTGTCATGATAAACGAAACGCTGGAAAGTTGCATGGCAATATATCTCGGAATGGCTATGGAAATGCCATGATAGGTAGGTATGGTGGCTGTTTTGAGGAAGATATAAGGAGGTTTATGTGTGATAAAGCGTATCATATCACGGGGTTTGGATGCACCGGCGAAGTTTGCACCAACTCTCAAGGTGAGAGAGGGCAATGCACGGTACCGAAGAGGCTAGAAAATTGCGGAAAGGTAAGTGTGCGTATAATCCATGGACTCACATTAGTCATAAAGTACTCATATACTTATTGCAAAAATTTATTAGCCCTCGAAGCAAAGTACTACTACGCATGCTCCTAGGGGAAGGGTTGGTAGGAGTTAACCATCGCGCGATCCCGACCGCCACACAAAGGAAGACAATCAACAAATACCTCATGCTCCGACTTCGTTACATAACGGTTCACCATACGTGCATGCTACGGGAATACAAACTCCAACACATGTATTTTTCAATTCCACAATTACTCAACCAACACAACTATGATATTACCACCTTTATATCTCAAAACAATTATCAAGCATCAAATTTCTCATGATATTAATTAAAGCAAATTGCCATGATATTTTAAGATCCTCAAAATAATATAAGTGAAGCATGAGAGATCAATAGTTTCTATAAAACAAATCCACCACCGTGCTCTAAAAGATATAAGTGAAGCACTAGAGCAAAACTATATAGCTCAAAAAATATAAGTGAAGCACATAGAGTATTCTAATAAATTCCGAATCAAGTGTGACTCTCTCAAAAGGTGTGTACAGCAAGGATGATTGTGGCAAACTAACAAATAAAGACTCAAATAATACAAGACGCGCCAGGCAAAACACATATCATGTGGTGAATAAAAATATAGCTCCAAGTAAAGTTACCGATGGAAGTAGACGAAAGAGGGGATGCCTTCCGGGGCATCCCCAAGCTTTGGCTTTTAGGCATCCTTAGATTATCTTGGGGTGCCATGGGCATCCCCAAGCTTAGGCTCTTGCCACTCCTTGTTCCATAATCCATCAAATCTTTCACCCAAAACTTGAAAACTTCACAACACAAAACTCGGAAGAAAATCTCGTGAGCTCCGTTAGCGAAAGAAAACAAAAGACCACTTCAAGGTACTGTAATGAACTCATTCTTTATTTATATTGGTGTTAAACCTACTGTATTACAACTTCTCTATGGTTTATAAACTATTTTACTAGCCATAGATTCATCAAAATAAGCAAACAACACACGGAAAACAGAATCTGTCAAAAACAGAACAGTCTGTAGTAATCTGTAACTAACGCAAACTTCTGGAACTCCAAAAAATCTACCAAAATAGGAAGACCTATAAAATTTGTTTATTGATCAGAAGCAATTGGAATCAATATTTTATCACGTTCTGGTGATTTTTAACAATTATTTTCGTGAACAGGAAGTTTCTGGAATTTACAGCAAGATCAAATAACTATCATCCAAGAAAATCCTATAGGTTAAACTTGGCACAAACACTAATTAAAACATAAAAAGACATCTAACCAGAGGCTAGATCAAATATTTATTCCTAAACAGAAGCAAAAAAAAGCTAAAAATAAAATTGGGTTGCCTCCCAACAAGCGCTGTCGTTTAACGCCCCTAGCTAGGCATAAATATTTCAATGATGTTCACAAGAAAGACAAGAATTGAAGCACAAAGGGAGCATCATAAAACACGTGACAAACACATCTAAGTCTAACATACTTCCTATGCATAGGCATCTTATAAGCAAACAAATTATCAAGACAAGCAAGAACTAGCATACGCAAGGAAGTGGAAAGAAACAATAGCAATCTCAACATGACAAGAGGTAATTTAGTAAGATAAAGATTTCTACAACCATATTTTCCTCTCTCATAATAATTACATGTAGTATCATAGGCAAATTCAACAAAATATCTATCACATAACATATTCTCAACATGATCCACCTGCATGCAAAGTTGACACTCTTCCAAAATAGTGGGATTAACATTAACTAAAGTCATGACCTCTCCAAACCCACTTTTATCAAAAACTTCATAAGATTGAACATTCTCCAAATATGTGGGATCTAAAGTTGACACTCTTCCAAACCCACTTACAATAATATTGCAAACATTATTATCAATCTCATATTTATCATGGGGCTTAAATAAATTTTCAAGATCATAAGAAGAATCACCCCAATCATGATCATTGCAACAAGTAGTAGACATAGCAAAACTAGCATCCCCAAGCTTAGGGTTTTGCATATAATTAGCACAATTGACATCAAGAGAATTTATAGTAAAATCATTGCAATCATGCTTTTTATCGAAGGAACTACCAAGTATGGGTGCAATAGCAACGATCTCAAGTTTAACATAAGGAACTATAGCAAATTCATCTTCATAAATATTGGCATCATGGCCACAAGAATAGCAAGCATCATGTTCATCAAGGGATATTTCAATAAAATCATCAGAATCATCATTATCTATAGATTCATGCATATCATTATTTTCTTCAAAAGCAACGGTCATTCTCTCAATAAATTCTTTGACATAGACATTATGAGTATAGTTTTCATAGCAATATTTAAGTATGTCAAAATTTTCAGATTCGTAGAGAGTAATATCATACTTTTCAATCAAAGAAGCAACTTCATAAGCACCCTCAAAAGTAACAAATTCTTCAATTTGTTCGATATCATAGTAACTATAAACACCCTTTGCATAAGAAGATAAGATTTCATTTTCATTAAACTCACAAAGGTAGGGAAGGTGTTTTTTAGGGTTCTTAGAGCAACAAGTAAAATCACAAATTTCACAAAGATTCCAAGCATAACACAGCAATTTGTTTATTTGATTCCATAAGAGTCTCCCTTTTTCAGATAAACGGTGACGCACAAAATGAGCATGCTCATCTAAAGATTTCCCATCAACTAGGCTAGTTGGGGTTTCAGCACGAGCGCATAAGGATCGAAGATGATCCAAGTAGAACACTTTAAGTGGATCCATATCAATAGATTTTTAGAAAGCAAAGATGCAAGAAAATAGAAGGCACGTGGAAACACAAACAGAAAGGCATACGGGAAGAAGGCGAATAAAACAGCAAGAGTGAAGTGAGGGAGAGGAAAACGAGAGGCAAATGGCAAATAATGTAATGCGGGAGCTAAGGGTTTGTGATGGGTACTTGGTATGTTGACTTTTGCGTAGACTCCCCGGCAACGGCACCAGAAATGGCTCATTGTCGGGAGTCCAATCTTGACTTGACCTTGCGTAAGCCTCCCCGGCAACAGTGCCAAAAATCCTTCTTGCTACCTCTTGAGCACTGCGTTAGTTTTCCCTTGAAGAGGAAAGGGTGATGCAGCAAAGTAGCGTAAGTATTTCCCTCAGTTTTTGAGAACCAAGGTATCAATCCAGTAGGAGGCCACGCACGAGTCCCTCGCACCTACACAAACAAATAAATCTCGCAACCAACGCAATAAAGGGGTTGTCAACCCCTTCACGGTCACTTACGAGAGTGAGATCTGAGAGATATGATAAGATAATATTTTTGGCATTTTTATGATAAAGATGCAAAGTAAAGAAAACAAAATAAAAACGGCGCCAGAAATAGCTTGTTGTCAGGAGATTAATATGATGGAAAATAGACCCGAGGGCCATAGGTTTCACTAGTGGCTTCTCTCAAGAGCATAAGTATTACGGTGGGTGAACAAATTACTGTTGAGCAATTGACAGAATTGAGCATAGTTATGAGAATATTAGGTATGATCATGTATATAGGCATCACGTCCGAGACAAGTAGACCGACTCCTGCCTGCATCTACTACTATTACTCCACACATCGACCGCTATCCAGCATGCATCTAGAGTATTAAGTTCATAAGAACAGAGTAACACTTTAAGTAAGATGACATGATGTAGAGGGATAAACTCATGCAATATGATATAAACCCCATCTTGTTATCCTCGATGGCAACAATACAATACGTGCCTTTCTGCCCCTACTGTCACTGGGAAAGGACACCGCAAGATTGAACCCAAAGCTAAGCACTTCTCCCATTGCAAGAAAGATCAATCTAGTAGGCCAAACCAAACTGATAATTCGAAGAGACTTGCAAAGATAACCAATCATACATAAAAGAATTCAGAGAAGATTCAAATATTGTTCATAGATAAACTTGATCATAAACCCACGATTCATCGGTCTCAACAAACACACCGCAAAAGAAGATTACATCGAATAGATCTCCACAAGAGAGGGGGAGAACATTGTATTGAGGTCCAAAAAGAGAGAAGAAGCCATCTAGCTAATAACTATGGACCCGAAGGTCTGAGGTAAACTACTCACACATCATCGGAGAGGCTATGGCGTTGATGTAGAAGCCCTCCATGATCGATGCCCCCTCCGGCGGAGCTCGGGAAAAGGCCCCAAGATGGGATATCATGGGTACAGAAGGTTGCGGCGGTGGAATTAGGTTTTTGGCTCCGTATCTGGTAGTTTGGGGGTACGTAGGTATATATAGGAGGAAGAAGTACGTCGGTGGAGCAACGTGGGGCCCACGAGGGTGGAGGGCGCGTCTGGGGGGGGGGGGTAGGCGCGCCCCCTACCTCGTGCCCTCCTGGTTGATGTCTTGACGTAGGGTCCAAGTCCTCTGGATCACGTTCGTTCCGAAAATCACGTTCCCGAAGGTTTCATTCCGTTTGGACTCCGTTTGATATTCTTTTTCTGCGAAACTATGAAATAGGCAAAAAAACAGCAATTCTGGGCTGGGCCTCCGGTTAATAGGTTAGTCCCAAAAATAATATAAAAGTGTATAATAAAGCCCAATAATGTCCAAAACAGAATATAATATAGCATGGAACAATCAAAAATTATATATACGTTGGAGACGTATCAGATCTCGGCACGGATTATGACTTAACTAATGATTCATCAACTGATGAATCGGATCTCGGCACGGATTATGACTTAACTGATGATTCATCAACTAATGAATCAGGGAGTTCATCTGATGATATGGACTGCTCTGAAGGAACACCCCCTGAAGGGAATGAAAGCCGTCTGATAATCTTTCTATAGGTTCCCCGAAGAGAATGAAAAAAATCACAGAAACACTTTCTATATGTCTTATTATTTCGAGATTCGAAGAAGCAAGCAAGTTTTTCATATAGTTGTTTTTGTGTAGTGATCTCTCTTCATGGAGATCACGAGGCCACTGATACCCCATGTGGATAGGTGGGATAGAAGAGTGGGCATGTGGGCTTCTATCAAAAGAGGAAAAGATACCGCCACACTCATATCTCCCTTCTCACCTCTGGGAGGGGGAAACTAGCACTTTCGCACTAGATGGTTAACTCTAAGTTTTTTCTGAAGTAGGTTGTTCAATGCTAGTTCAATGATTGAGCCATCCTCCTATCACCAATAACAAATGGATAGCATGCGTTGTGCAACCAATCCTACCCTCAGTTGTAGTAAGTTGAGTGTGATCCGCAGAGAACAAAGTGTGTATCACATGAATTTGATAGCTCAGGCCTTGGAAGGACCTTTTTGGCACTAGACAGACTCTTTAATATCGATGGCAGCAACTATCCATTTTCTCAATCAGATTACTGTGTGTGCGCTTGTGTGCTCCAATCTTTAGTAAATAAAGCAAAGATTTCTGAGCTAGGAATCAGAAGAAATGCTCTTACTCAAATCCAGATACAATTTGATATGTCGGAGACCTGTGTGACTCCCTACATGTATTTGAAGAGTCCCTCAGGATCATATCACAATAAACTAGACTGGTCAGGATGCTCCATACTTGATAGGATCAAGAATAAAAAACATGATATCAAGAATAGCATATTGAAAGATCCCAATCATTTTTCTTGATAACTTCTTCAACCTACGTATTTTTTGTATAAATTGGATCAATTATTAATAAAATAAGGAGCAAACATAGGTATCAGATATCAGGAACATAAGCTTACCTGGGAGAAATGCACTCTGTGTTAGTCCGATCACTTAGCTTTTGCTTTCGCACTCCCTACTGATGCCTATTGCATGACTCTCATTCAGTCAAACTAGAAACTGTGTTTACAGCTGGAACGATGAATGTAATCCTACTATTCTTTAAGGAAGGGTAGGGTCGTCTGAGTACGGTACTATGGACATCAGGGCATATTGAATATAGTCATATAATTTGGTGTGCTGACACACCCAGAAAGTTTTCTACCTAAGCAAGGAAAATGAAGAAAGCAAGCCAAATACTGAAATGTATTAAGCTATCGATCGGGGGACATAACACTATGAGGGTTGTTAAGGCGGGGTTAGGAGCTTGATATGCCGCCGACTCAGAATCAAATGAGCACATGGGACCCTAATCAACATTCATATTTCTACCCACCGGTGGATGATCGGTCACCTTAGTTCCAATTTAGCTACTGTTCATTTTGTTGAACTCCAAGAAGGACCGATTGCTACATACTCTTGAGAAACAAGATGTTATGACGCCGCTGTGCCCGCGGTCCAATGATCCACCTATGTTTGTGTCGGATCTTATCCATGCTGCAACCAGGCCGTGGAATATGGAGGTGGTCAGAGAACATATGTATGAGATGGACGCCGAAGCAGTAGCGAACATTCCCATCAGTCATGTTGCCTAGCCGGAAAGAATGGAAGAGGATTTTTCGTACCACATTCGTACTGACTTAACATGATCTGTCTCCCATAGTAATATTATGACAGTCTCTCTTGCCCCTTCGTACTTACTTGAAACAGGAATTTCTTGGTGCTCAACTGCTTATTCTGCTTTTCCTGGTACCGGTATAGATAGATAGAAAGCGCATTCAATCGAGAAAAGGATCAATTGATCCACCTCTTTACCTTTTGGTTTTTATTCGGCTGTTTCAGCATAGGTTGCATTTTGAAACAAAAGAAAAGAGCAAGTTCCCACAGGCGAAGAGCTGCTTCCGAGAAATCTTTTACCCCCTTTACGCCCTTCGGGGCTGCTAACAACGAGCTAATACACAGGAACGATACGGCTCCTACACCGCTTAACTCCAATAATAGAACCTGGTCCCACACTTGCATTTGATAATGAAACAATCAGAATTTGTTGAATTGATATATGTTCAATCTCATTTCTTTTACGTGGTTTTGGCAACTATCAATTATCTCTTTCCTCGGCTTCCTACACGGATATAGCCGTAAACGGTATCTAGTAGTCAACCTGGGAACTACATTAGCTTAGGGGGATCGGGTAGCGAGCGCTCTCCTCGGCAAAGCAGACAAGAAGCAATTCCACCATTGGGAACGGCACGCCCCCTTCCCTAGGGCTAGAGGTATTTACATGCTGCATTGAACCTAACGCTAGAGCGAGTACTATGATGAAAATCACTTTTACGAGCGATGTCTTTGGTGCTTGAGTTGTCCTCCCAGCGGTGTGGTCCTCGGTTTCGGAAATGACATATTGAACCGGTATCTTTAGCATATAAAAAATCCTTTGTTTGACGGCATCCCTCCTCTAAAGCTGCTTCCTTCCTTTCCGGTTCGTAGTGGTTACGAGCAGAAGTGCAATTCAAAGCGCATTCAATAGTTGTATTAGATAGTTAAGATATAGTGACCTACTAGTTCGAGATGCACTGACCTTGGCCATTGCCTGCTAACTACGGTCATTATATGTCAATTTGGATCGCACACCGGAAGCGAAGATCAGGGGATTGCCAACTTGAATGAATGTAATCCGGTTACGGTGTAGGGGAGATTTATTATTGAGTTGATAACGCACTCCGTTTACTAACATTGAGAACTATGCCATGGAATGGAATATTCCCATTTCCGATTGTTGAAAACAAATGCGACTTTCAAAAGGCACATCAAATGTATGGACACAACGATTTGCCCACCGATTCATTGATTCATTAGCTGTGCTGCTTTTGTGAGTTCCACTAGCGTGAAACTCCGAAGGGAGAGCCTAGAGGGAGCTTATTCATTCCTTTCGTGGCTTGCCATGATTATTTCCTTGCCCAGGGCACAGTCTGGTTATCTGTTTTGTGCCTCATCGGGTACCCAAGGGTTTATCTTATGAATGGTGCGATCCGGCATCCTTGAAGCTCGGAACTCCTCTCTAGAATTTTGACCATGAAAATGCCATTTACCCTTAGTAATGAAGAAATCTATTGAACAATCTGTTTCATTGCAATACCTCGCTCTAACAACTCCTATTCCCATGGCATTACCACAAGGATTTCCTGTTTCCCCGATCCACCAGCTACGTTCGCACACTTCCAAATAGTAAATGCTCCCGCGGTTGGAGTTGAGACTTTATTATCCCTCTTGTTACTACGGATCGAGCATATGATTCTTTTCTTGATTGAAATCATTCACTTTTCCTTGAAATCGTCACAAAGTAATTGGAAGAAGAAGTGCTTGAGAAGCTCATGGATATATTCTATGGTGGCTTCTCCAATAGTTAGAGCCATAGCTTCATTTCATTGTTTCTATAATTCTCTTCACTTTATCATTGCCCTCAAGTACAAGTAATTTCTGACAAACTTTCTTTCCCATGGTTCGGGTGGGCACGGATATGGATGACAGGACAGGAGTGAAGATCCCTCAGCTAAGGGCTAGACCAGACGTTTCACTGTCTGATGACGAGTGGCACACAAATCAACCTGAGAAGGATTCTGCTATGTCAAAAGTGTTTATATAAACGAATTGTTTAACGCCAAGATGCCAATAGCAATGATGGATAAAGCAACTCCCACGAGTAGGGCTCGAAAGCCGGGGACTCTCCTGGCAAGAATCTGAACGATCTGAGTTCTTTTCTGAGAAAGAAGAAGATGCAAGGCATGGATCCAAGCCTGAAGGCGACGTGGAGTGTTATTATTATCATTACTCCAGAGAATGGGAGGCACTCTCTTCTTGCAAAATGCAGTTATGAAATCTGTAATCTAGATGATTCTGGTTGAAGGGGACGATGCAGCCTAGCGGTTACGAACTTTTTGTTCGATTCAAAGGATTTCCACTTGAGTAAAGCTATGGTGGAAAATAAACTACTAATTAGGCAATGCGCGTCTCTATTTCTTGAATTCTCTGGTCTAGGCAACCCGAAAGCGTTGTTTAACAAAGACAAGTCTGAATTTGAAACACAATCCGGCAGAGAAAATAAACTTAAGTAACCACCAGTTGAAACTGAGCGAGGATGCCTCTCCTAATGGAAGTTACAGGCTCAAACAATACCTAATGGTAGGCAAATTTGCTACCCGAGCATCTCTTTCTTATTAAGAACGACATAAATGTTGATTTTCTACTCTCGGGGGTAGGTAAGGGGGACTATGCCCAATAAAATAGGGACTACGGTAGGCATGAAATGAAACTTCTTATCTTAGGTACGGAATTCCTCCACATTAAGACACCAACCTGCCCTTGACAAGTCAATAATCAATCACTAGATTTAGGATCACAAGCCGATGTGATGCTTCACGTTGAAATGGGTTAGTCTGCATCTGAGAGACCCCGCCTAGCTCTAAAATGGTTTCAACCTTTCCTCGACCTCATGGAATGAACTAACTCATATGCAGTGAGCATATTATCATAGACATCCCTCACGACAGCGAACTTGAAGAAGAAGTTGTTTTGACATCTACTTTATCCCAAGTGCAATAATGCTCCAAGTACGGGTTTTCGAATTCATTCCTCGCTGACCTCGCGTCATCTTCAGTTCACGATTGAGGCTTAGATGGAGACTAATGATATACATGCTCTGGCTAAGGTTGACATCCAGGCTCTAGACAAGCGATAAGAGATACTTTCTAAAGGATCCAGCTAAGAAAATGAAATGGGTTAGTGGGAACAAGCAGCTAAAGTGCAAAGGTAAGGATGAGCTCGAAAAGTGCAAACTTGAATGATAGCTAGTGGTGGATTGAGACTTTTGAGCTTCTCCATCGATCACTTTTGCAGAAGCTGAGTCCTTTCTTTTTAAGCAAGTTCAAATCCAGCAAAAAACGAGTATCAATCTGTCCCAAGTGCGGACAGGAGAAGCCAGGTTGGATTACGACATTGAATTGAATTGAGTGGCCCCTTCCCTTCGCATCACAACATCAACCCTGATCACCTCACTTTACGTCAATATTGGTGAGCATGCCACAAGATGTACAATTTGATTGGTTACTCAAGTGTCTAAGTGTAAGTTTCAAGTATTCTTCTTATGATAGACTGAAGGCTTATCGGCGCGCGAAGGTTCTCTGGATTGGTTGTGGTGAGCGCTGGGCGAAGGATTGTCAGTGTAAAGCTACTGTTCAACTCCATGCTGTTCAGGAAATGGTGGAATTATCGCGGAGTACTGCTGCAGGCTATTCTATGTTACAGGACCATGATGACTTTGCTTTGGATCTAAGGGTCCTCTTCGCTGAAGCTAATCAGAAATCTCCTGCACTCCGTTCCATTCAGTTAGCTTGCTCAGTAGTCCATAATTTTGATGTTACCCTCTTTTCTTGGTCGACTCGGGCAGCACTCATTCCTTTTTGAATGCATCATTGGCATCTCATATTGAAGCTAAAATTGTCGTCTCCTGAATTTGTGCGTGCAGGCAGCATCAATTTATCACCTAATGGTATCTTTGTTCTACCAGCACATACATTTCAATTTCCTTGGTCAACGTAAGTCACCTTTTCCTTTTCCTTGTTTTCGTCATGCATCGATTCAACATTCGTTGGACTTTGTAGCTTCAAGGACATAGTCATCCTCTCAAGATTCTAGTCATGATATTGCTTAAAAAGAAGCCCGACTTACCTATATTATCAAAGGACCCAGTCGAGCCCTAACTAGAAAAGTGCATGGGTGACCAAATTTAGGACGAAGTAGGCGCGGAAGACCCACATGCAATGAAACATCCGTCACGAGTTCCAAACCTGACCTTCTTTAAGCTGCTTCGACTACGGGAACCACAAGGAAAACGAAACACGAGCGGGAATGTGGGACTGGGTCCTTCCATATAGTTGGCTTGATGGCCCTTGTGGACAGAGTCTGTTCTCATTAGAGAATTGACCTTAGAACTTTGTGATCAAGACCCGTGGTTAGTCCAGTAGAAACTTGATCTCTGGAAAGGAGGTCCGCTTATTTACTTATCCGAAAAAGCAAAAGGTAGGTAGGCTGTTTCAGAGAAGAGTACGTGGGTTTTCACATAGCCGGATATGAAAAGAGACCCTAATGAGCAGCTTTTTTTATTCGTAAACCCTTCTTTCTGTGCTTATGGAATCAGCCAGTGGCAGGTCTTGGTGATTGAATTCATCCCGTTTTACTTTGTTGAGTGCGATCTGGTATTGACTTGCCCTTATTTTCCATCGATCGGGTAGTTAGTTAGGTCTCGCGGACAAGAAGTCCTATATACTGAAATAAGAGGGACTCCTTCCAGGCATCGCCGTTAAGGTGCTCTTTTGATATATTTCTATACCTTCCCCTCCCTTTCCTCTGTATCCGGGCCTACGTGAACAGCTGCTTGCTTATCGAAGAAGTCTGCTCACATGATTGGAATATGGCTCCCGTATGCATGCTATTCTGGGACTGAGGAATGCCTTTCTATGGTGGACCCTGAGGTCGGACTCTTGCTGCTTGATTCAAAACCGGATTCAATAGCAGCAACATATTGATGATGGTGCCTGAACTACCTATTCTATTACCTTTTGGGAAGCCCCAAAGCCACATCAAGCCCTATGCTATGGGTCAAGGTACTCTCGAGACCGTCTGGATTGAAGACTATCAAGCACCGTAGGTGGTACCAGCATTCCCTATCGATAGGGCATTCCAATCTCTGGGTAGCTGCGCGCCCTACTTCATTCCTATCTCCTTCGGCATCAGCCCCATGTACCTCCTTAAACTAACCACTTGAATTGATCAGGATTTGTTAGTTTGAGTGCATTTTCTTCCAAATCCAGTCAATTTCAAGAAAAGTATCGAAAAATCCCGGGGTTAGGCACCTTTTTCAGTGAAATCTTGTTTTTTCCCGCATTAATTAGTTATGGGAGAATCCTTGCTTCCTCAATGCTCTTGCCTTCGCGGTCCTATTAAAAGAGACACAAGAGGTTTTAGCACCGACATCTTTGGATCAAAAGATCACTCCATCCTAGAACCAACACGATGACTTCTCCTTCCCGATTTGAAATGGTGATGAATATGAAATTAGGAATATATATGGACAGATGAATTATGCGTCATGGAATCCAGATCATTAAAGAGGTAGTGTAGATATTTGTCTAAGTGTGATCTTCTTATATCCCCACGAACTGTTCAGCTTGATAGACCCAAGGGGAAATAGAATCTCGAAAGGAACTTTCTTGTCCGTAGCCCCGTTGGAATCGAGGGCTTGATATCTCATTGGCATGACTAATTGATGAGGCCGACTGCCTAAGTAGTACTCACGAGGTCCTTGGTTTCTTATTAGTCTGTTTCTTTCTCTTTAATAGTATGGTATCCAGGTTCACCTATGTTTTTCCGTTGTTGCTCTTCAGAAAACGCGTATAGTAAGTAGTCTTCTTCGATGGGACAAACGCTCCAGTGTATGCGTTACGAGGCAACTAGCATTTTGTCATGGAAGTTCGTGAAAGAATGTTCTTGTTTTTCGTTGGAAAAACCAACGCCGGCGTCAAGATCAGTCTCCTTTCCTTTCTTTTTTCAGGGGCAGAGCTGAAAAAGATGGGAAATTCCAATGATTCTTCGTTCATTATCATGTCGATTCCTCACAATCACTTTTTGTGATGCTGCGGAACCATGGCAATTAGGATCTCAAGACGCAGCAACACCTATGATGCAAGGAATCATTGACTTACATCACGATATCTTTTTCTTCCTCATTCTTATTTTGGTTTTCGTATCACGGATGTTGGTTCATGCTTTGATTGTTTATGGAACTACTATCGAAATTATTCGGACCATATTTCCAAGTGTCATTCTTTTGTTCATTGCTATACCATCGTTTGCTCTGTTATACTCAATGGACGAGGTATTAGTAGATCCATCCATTAGTATCAAAGCTATTGGACATCAATGGTATCGGAGTGCGCCTCTTTACAAGGGTGATTTAAGTGCAACGAAATGTACTGGTGGTTCGCGAAGCATCTGGCTTACCGGTCATCTCCCATTCCCGTCGTCGAGAGACTAAAAGAACTATAGCATGCCAGAAACGGGGAGTTGAGGTGGTTAGACCTATACCCCAAAATGCTCCCAGCATAGGAGCCTATGGTTCCATTCTTGTTACTGCTAGAGGTGACCGATTCTCGTATCTGCTGATACAAGAGATTCTTTCAAAAGATAACCCTAACCCCTGGGTGGGCGAAAGATGGAGACAATACTGCCGTTGAAGCGCAAGGGTGAGCAGCTGTCTGGTCAGCCCTTGCTTTCTCAACTTGAGCAGGAAACTTCCAACCAAATAGGAGGGAGGGGCACTCTCAAATAGGAATGCTAACATAAAACGCATGCTCTTGAGTGTCAATTCCTCTTCTGACCGAAGTGAATAACAAACATCCCTTCCATCTGGACGCTGAATAATGAGAGAATCGTAGAAGTTATCGGAATCCGGGGCTAGAGTCTTTGGCTGAACATCCACAGATGATCGATTCCCTGCGCTAGCAAGTATTGGATTGGAGTGGGGGTTAGTTGGCTCGCCATATGGTATAGATCGATAGATATATTTGATACGTCCTATAACATGGAGATGGAGATAGCCAAACCTCTTTCTCGAAAGGCAAACCCTCTTTATCATCCAACACAGGATCTCCCTATGGAATACCACCATTGTCTTTCTCCATCTCACTCATTAGTATATATCGGTATAAATAG
Source organism: Aegilops tauschii subsp. strangulata (assembly GCF_002575655.3). Taxonomy (NCBI): domain Eukaryota; kingdom Viridiplantae; phylum Streptophyta; class Magnoliopsida; order Poales; family Poaceae; genus Aegilops; species Aegilops tauschii. The sequence continues at coordinate 409,368,347 of NC_053037.3, forward strand.
CTCAGCTCACGAAATAGAGCGAGCAAGAGCTCGAACTTGGTAGGAAACTTTGGATAAGTCGACTCGACTCCTTAGTGCAGCGTACACTTGCTTCAGCAAAACGAGGCTCATCCATTTGTTTTGATCCGAATCACACTCTAGACCAGCTCTTCTTATAGAGAAGGAACTCCACTTTGACAGTCATACGAGAGGGAAGAGACTCAAAGTTGATGAGAATAGTCAATTTGACCGGTATCACGAATAGCAGTTTTAGTAGAAAAGGGCGTTGATGATTGAAAGGATTTCTCCTCGAACCCTAGTAACTATGTCAGCTTTTGTCATTCTGATGATACTGAATCGGATCAATATTTGGAATAACAATATTTTATCTATCAAATTGATTCATCATCGAGAATGGAATAGTATAACATAGGAAACTTTTCGAAAACTTCCACGCCGGCTAAGCGCGGGAACCATCCGTTAATCCGTGTGAACCAAGAAGAGAAAATAGAAGCTTTTTACACGACTGTCTAGCCAATCCAATAGGCTTTTCTTTCGTATAAAAGAAGTTGAAAACGAAACAGAGATAGAAGAGCATAAGCCAACTCTGCATGGAAAGCCCCTCTGGTCAAGAATTTGAGAACAAACTAGTGAAAGAATTCAGGAATCATTATCAGCTGATGGAAGGAAGGCGCGGGTCTACCACCCCTTTCAGTAGCCGAGGCGCTCCGAGCTTGCGTCTCTCACATCCCCAAAAGGAAGAGTTGGTGGATCGGGTCGAAGAGTTCGTTCCGTCATCAATTGTCAATAGTAAGTACTCTAGAGCTCCAAAATGGCTTGCAAGCGAGGAAACGACAGCACGGGTTTCCTAGTGCAACGACATTCGAGTAATAAAAGGGAGACATACACACTTTTTCGTTCCAATTCCATGTTTTTTTGCAGTTTGTTAAGGGGAATGAGAAAACAAAAGAGTTTCTTCGATCAAATCTTGGAGAACACTTTGCATTCCACTACTTCGACCTTGATTTCTTGGCTTTGATGTTGTTATCACAATCAGGTTGCCATAACACGCATTGCTATGTTGAGACAACATGATCTTGAATTAGGATTGGATTGCCTTATCTTATTAGTAGGAAGAGGTGAAGTTCCCTTTTCTTTTTCTAGGGAAATAGTACCTGCATTCCCGTGAGCTTTTCCTATCCCATTGCTCTCTATTCTCTAATTCCCTTAATCAAACAAAGTTTATATACCCTCTGATTTGGGGATCCTTCTTTTCTGCAATTCCCCTTTTCTTTACTTCCCATTGGAGTGTACGGGGCCATTTTGAGATATGGGATAGGTCCGTTTTCATCAACCAGCAGGAGGAAAGCTAGCACATTTACCTTAATCCATTTCACTACCGAGAAGTTTGATGACTTCTCACCTTCATAACATACTTACCAAACCTAGTAAGGGATTTTGTACCTTAATCTAGTGAAAGGTGCACATCCGATCCCTAATCTAGCTCTCTGTGCAGAAACCCATTGGCAAAGAAACGGGTTGATTCTTCGGTTCAAGTGATGGTGGGGGATCAAGAAGAGTGCCTATGTGGGGTTTGAACTTGGACACGGGATTAGCTTAATTTGGATAGTTCATTTTATCACTCCACTAGGCCCTTGGCCTTTCTCCCCATGTGGATGGATGATAAGAAAAATGCCAATCGAACCAAGTAAGGGCTCCGCGTGAAGCATATTATGTAGATCTAGCTGACAATAATAACCGAGATCCTATACAAATAACGCATTAGCGACCCCTTGGATAGAAAATTCATGCTACTCGACTCACCATCACTCTTTAGAGACATTCACGAAAAGCAAGCTTACCAATAAGAAACAGCTGGCATGGCAGTATCTTCTATATCTTCTATAATGAATATAATGTGCACACCTAGCTTTAACCAGATAAAATCTAGTACAGCGGGAAGGATGTCATATTTCTGGTCCACTACTTAGACTCTACGAGGGCTTTAGGTGAGGAACTACTTATCTCCCGAGGCACCCTTCTCCTGAGTCCTACCCAGCTCAAGTTTAAGAATGCGCACAACCCCAAGGATAGGTAGAGGGGGATCTTTTTCTGTTCAGTGCCGCCTCTTCCTCGGCCACTCAAGAAAGGGATTTGCTTCTTCTTACAGGTCCTTGAGAAAAAGAAGAAAGATAGGAAAGGAATTAGGGCGTTGCCGAAGGCAATGGTCCAACTTGTGTAAATGGATTTCATTGTTTTTTTAGATTCCACGCAGGCAGGCCAGTCTCAACATAGGCTAAGGCGCCATTAGAGGCTTCTTTCGATAAAAAGAAGCTAATAGAAGAAGAAGGCTTAAGTGCCAGTCAGCCAGAGGAAACAAGTATGGTGTTCATCCTCATCGATAGGCTCGTCCTTTGCTTCTGCATTATTCCGAGCTTAAGGCGGACAGGTGGGTTCTCGGGCATTACATTATGTTACCTCGGGCGGAGAAGTCAACAGCAATAGGGGTGGTTTGCACCATGTCTATCCACCGAAGATACGAGGAATCTTCTTATTTATTCTTAGGGTGAATCTTGCCAATGCTTCGGGTTATTCAAGGCTTCGATAGACATTGGGGTGTCGATGTTAACTTTATTTTAAGAACAGAATGATAGTATAGGTTGCTATTCGAACAAGCCACAACAGACTTTCCCAGACCCTCTTGTTTGTTCAATCGCAATCTCACTACATCGAAATAGTAAAAAAGGTGTCACCTAACTCAGTTCGAGGGATGGATGGTGCTTTCTTGTGTGTATCGACATGTCACATTGCTTGGTATCTCCTCGCTTTCAAGTCTTGATGATGTTTTAGTAGCTTCGGGTAGGTAGATGTAGACAAGTACCTTTGATGTTTGAACTTATTCGCGATTTTTCTTTTAGCAGAGCTTCCTTTTCCAAGTATTATCTCTATGGAACGAACCAATTTGGAGTTAACCAAAAATTGCATATAAAAAGAAAACAGAATGAAAAAGATAGTTTAAGCCATATCTTCCCTGGATGGCGGAGTCTACAAAAGGGTGGGAGCATAAAATGTAGGTGAGTCAATTGCATATGGCCTTCAAGTATTTCGTATTGTAACAATGTTCGATCGGCATCCAAACAAAGGTGCATGTACGGTTTCTAAGGGATACAATTTTGTCCTAATCATCGAGAAAGATGAAATAAGTTGATAGCGCGATCTCGTACTAACACATACTCTCTAAATATTGAAGAACTTGCATGCGGCCTTCAAGCCACAACCGCGGTATGACTTCTGATCTCAGACTTTGGTTTTGGGGCTGCTGGCCCCTTCGCGTCGACAAGGAAACTGTGGACGACAATGGGTTTAGAATTCTAATAGAATGAGGAGGCTATCGAACAAATAGAGGAAAGGGCAGAAAGGGAAAAAATTAAAGTCTAAGCGACATATGGCACGAAAAGGAAATCCAATTTCGGTAAGACTTGATCTATCATCAGATTCTTGCTTTTATCAATGGGGGGGGGGACTTTTTATAGTTATCATTGTGATAGCTGCTTTAGTAGTAGATCCCTCTTTGATCGTTACAGATCAGGTTAGGCAAGCACTACTTGAAGTGATTCTGTCACTTTTACAATATGTTTTGATATATGGGGGCACGCTGATTGAAGAAATGGTACCGGCCCTCTGGGGGCAGGAGCGATGTGGGACCGTGGGCACAGGGGGGCTTGAAAGTCCTTCCCGTTCGGGGCAGGAAACGTGCAAAGCCCCACACGTTCATCTAATCCTATCATCTGATAGTGATAGTGAGAGCGTTAACCAAAGGGGTGGGAGCGATGTACCTCCTTTAACTAGTGACTTGAACCGACCGGCTCAGGATCAGGAAGATATTAGGCGATATGCCAAATCCATAAAGGATTTTCGAATTGACGAGCAATTCGAGAATTTCAAAAGGAATGATTCCACTTCTCCGCTCTATGATCAATTATGTGCCTACGTCGGAGATGCTGATGTTGTCAAAAACAAGTGTATCCGAGAGATCTCGGTGAACTTTCATTCAACATACGCTGGGTTAATTGATTTCATCAATCAGACGGATGACACTGAAGGGCAAAGAAGAGTTATATTTGATCTTATCAAGCTTCATTTTCAGGATGAGCTTGATAAGATCCCATCCGAACTACAACAAAATGAAAATCAAGAGGAGGAATGAATGGTAGCCATCATCATCATTCTCTTTTTCGTTAGAAAGATAAAGGGCTTCATTTGAAGAGTTAGTTGGCCGGCCTACCGGCCCGCAGATGTAGAGAAAGAGTTAGAGGTTGCCTCTCTTCTGGAACTGCAAAATCAAAGTCGCGATCAGATAGGTATCTATCCGGACGAAAATCCGGACAGCTCTGATTCAATCCCGGCTCATGACACGCGAGGTATGCTCGCTAGCAGAAAAAAGGAAAGGGAAAGATGTAATATGCGTTTATGTAGCTATCGGTCAAAGAGCATCCTCCGTGGCTCCCCATACCAACATCTCAGCTGGTCGCTCCAGCTGCAAGCTTGGAAGGAGATCCTCCGCGGTATGTATGTTTTTTCACACATAAACTTACTTACTTTGTTATGCTTTTCCACTGGTTACTTTTTTTAACACATTTTTATTAACATGCCATATGTTTCATCTTATGTTCTAGACGGAACAGAATGCAAAATAAGGTATGCCATCTTGCAGACATATCTCGAATGTCTAATTATTTTTGACCGATGTATAATGTGGACATACATGTATTAAACCACTACTCTAACTGCTATAATAAGGTTTTTACCGCCTGTTGTGACCACATCCGCGGCAACCAATCGGTGATGCCGCTGGCACGATCGCAGCAAACTGTGCTTGACGAGCGTCGTTTTTACTTATTTATTAGCGGGATTCTTCATTTGTTTTTAGTTTATGTTGTGATGGAACGCTAAATTATCTATCCTTGAGTGTGATTGACATGTATTGACATTATGTTTGTTTCATACCTCCTATATCTTTGCCTCGTACATTTATTATATTGGCTGCAAATTGAAATCTGCGTTACCTACTTGCTTGCGATGACAACAAGCAAAGATTTGCTTGTATAGTAAATTGTTCATATACTTATTTATAATCAACACTTTTCTGCAAGCATTAACTTTATGCAAATAACTAAACGCCAAATGGAACATTTATTGGCCATAGAGAAACACGTGGGCTCAGTTGGTGAGGACTCAAGAGGCCAAGGATGAAAGGTAGCCATGTTGACAACGTGATCGGGAAAGGCGTGAGGCTTGCGAGTGTTATCCCGTGTGCGAGTAATCGTAGGATGAGTGGATTGAGTTGATGAAATGGGGGCTGATGCTGTCGGATAAGTGGAAGTAGAAGGTGCTGGAGTTAGTGGATCAGGACCAGGGATCAAGGGCTGTTGTACTGGGTCCGCGGGTTGAGCAGGTAGGCTGGAACCTGAGGAGGTATAGGTAGGCTTACTGAATTGGTAATCGATCGGGCAATTCATTAAACGATATCTGTATTATGAGTACCTCTTCTGAACCATACCGCTCTTCTGGTAAATGGTCTGAATCAGTAAAAAATGAGTTCCTTCTTCAAATCCGTCGGTCACATCCGCCCTGCTGTCTCAATCGGTCGAACTGTATTGGTCAACTACAGGAAACTGGCTTGGTAAAGGTCAACGGTCCTGTTCAAGCATTGGCACATAACGGGAGGCTGGCTCAGTAGATTAGTTCTTTAGTTTAGGAGTGAATGCTTTGCTTTCTTTTCTTTGATTTACTCGCTCATGAATGCCATCAAAATAGTAAATAGAAAGAATTTCAAATCACCAATCATACATAATATGCAATTCTTGTGAACGAAAGAGATATCCGATTTGAGAGTCAGGACCTTAAAGCTGATTATGGTGAATCCGGTGATAAGACTGGCAAAGCTTCTTTGCTCTAGGTAGAGGCGGCTGTGCTTTTCATTTCCTTTGATCTTTTCGCGATGGCCTCCGCTTTCCTCGAGGGAATACGACGAGCACTCATCTCCAGTATTCAGGTGGTCCTATCATCTTTATTTCCTCCCGACATTTCCTTCTCTAGTCAGGGAAGCCATAATCAGTCAGTAAGAAGTATATCTATAGGGAGTTTCTAATAAGAGAACTGGATGTGCGAAACTTGTGTCAAGAGGGATGTAGAAAGGAGAAAAAGCATAGTTCAAACTAGCCTCATCACAAAAAAAGCCCATGATCAAATGTCTTCTTTGAGATGGCACAAAGACAAAAGTAATTAGTTCAACAAGGCCGATGATAGAAGGGCTGGGCCTAATTAATTGTTCTGGTATAGAGATGAATGAGAGGATGGAGATAGCGCATTGAATGGTTTGAGGAAGTAGTTAAACAATGATAAAATTTTGCATAGATAATGCGGGATGAAAGTTTGATATGTTCCTAAAAATATGCTAATTTGAAAGGTAGGAATTTTTATGGTGACCTATGAAATATGAACTCAAAAATGCCAACCTCGAGAGGAGTAGGCGATCTCACTGCGTAATGCGGAAGTGCCCGTCTGGTCGAAGTAAGAAATAGCATTAGATACTAGTCAAACAGCAGACCCGAGCATATGGAGGACAAGTGGAAAGTGGATTCCAGGTTCGAGAGGTTCCTCCGTCTGCCTCGGCTCCAAGGCGGCTACCAAGCTCGTAAGCAAGCGGTCTGTTAATGATACTTAATGAAAAATAGATCGGCTCTTGGTGATATATTTGGTTATAATAACACATTCCTTAGGTTAGAAACCGATTCAATTGACTACTTACTGAAATGAAATAAGAACCCTCTTTGGGAGAAGTTCTCATTGTGATTAGAATGACCAGCATGAAAGCAATGATCTTCTAGGTCTGGCTCATAAATAGGCCTTGGCTCCGCGGCAAGTCCTTCTTAAGCATGTGATGGAGCTCAAAAATGGTGTTAGGCCGTGAGGGCAACCGATGACCATTCGGTCTATTGATAGGACAGTCACTACCGAAACCCCTTTCTATGTCCTTACAAAGATGGAATACGATCTTAAACTTAGACGAGTTGCTAACCGAAGGCAAAAACCAGGGATTTTTTGAGTATGTACCTCGATTTCCAACGGGAAATTCATATCTAATAGAGGACTAGATCGATGCTTTAATGCGAGGGTAGGGTATCTACTCGCTTTCTTGCCTTATCATGAGCTATTGAGAATGGATCTAAGGGCATCCCTACCTACAATCCTTCCTTGGTGCCCCATTCCTATCTTCTTTTCTAGATCCTTTTTTTACATTGAGCAGGTCCTTTATCTCCCTAGCTAAGGTTGGTACAATCCCTCTATAAGTATTTGTTAGTGGCTTCTCCCTTTGTAAGATAAGTGGGTCAATTGGGCCAAAGCGGAAGAGAAACCAATATCTATTGATGGCGAGCCCGGATAATTGAAACAAGCAAGATACCATCTCTTCTTTAACTGAACTGAACAGAGCAAACCTCAACTGATGCGGCCAAAGAGCAAGTGGACTGAACTGCTCTCCCTTACTATGAATAAAACGGAGAGTAGAACCGAACACTTAAAGCTCTAATTACCAGCATCTTTGGATACGGAGACCGAGGAAGAGTTCCTCCAATCTCTTTAAACACACTCTAATTGGGGGTCCAGATTCCAGGTCGGAACCCACGTTATCCCTTGTTTAAGGGGAAAAGATGAGATCCATGGCATATACCTCGTAACTAACAGAGGCAGACCCGGTTTAATGACACCTTTCACAATATCATTAACCCGAACCTCGTCCTCAGCAGTCAGAGGCGTGATAATGGACGCGAACGTCCTCTTATACTAAATATCTTTTTATCAAGCTATTATGATGCTCGCTTCTCTTTGGTTGGATTCCTCTCGAAGAAGGAAATTGTGCTTCTTCAGTTCTACATTCAAATTATTGTGAGTAGATGGATACTAGGCCTTTTTTGAGAAACTTGGTTTTGGGAACTTTGTGGGATCCTTGGTAGAGCCATTTGGAGCGGAGGGTAATCGGTTTATGACAAAGACTGTGCTTTCAAACACGACACCCAGGGGAATGGAGGCTTTGTACATAGTTGCAAGACGTTGCTCTACAATGTCTCGGTGTTGACGTTCTGTGAGGCCTTACTGCTCCTTATCTCATTTCTTTGGAAAGGCAAACGTAATCCATACGGAACTCTTGGTACATTTCTTTTTCACTCTCGCCCCAGCGAAAGCACACAATGCAGATCCATGCATGGGAGCTAGTTCAATAGGCCTCTCGGTGAAATCGCCTACTTTACTTTTTATACGAAATTCATTGCACGTAGATCTTCCATTTATTGGGAATTCGTTCGATGACCGTCTGATTCTAATTCACTTCCATCCTTTAGCCATGTCTCTTGATCGATACCATCCACGTGTCTTTTATTCTTTCTAAAAATAAAATGCATTGCGACTT